>NC_059473.1:124754256-125954256 GCF_018139145.2 Gymnogyps californianus | reverse complement strand
GCCATCTGCATCAGCCTCTCAAAACCAACATCCTAATGACCTCTCTGCACAACGGGACAGACAGACAGGGCTCTTCTGCTGGGAGAGGGAATGAGGCAAGCCATGCAGATGGCACATAAAAATTATTAAGGAGGTGAGGTGCTCATTTGGGGGGCTAGCATCAAAGGAAATACAGGCCCCAGAAAAAGACAGTCTTTTCCTCCTTCTCCCATTTATTTGAAAACCAAACAATGATCCTTTGGGATTGACTGTTGTGACTGGTTACACAGAGTAGGAGAGATCACATAGTTACACTTCTCAGCAGTTATCAGCTATGCTGCTAAGACTCAAAGACCAAAGTCAGAGAGGGTGGGAGACAACGTACCATCCCTCCCATGCCTTATCACCACTCTGCAGGTCAAGCTGGAAGCAAAAACTACCCTCACATGGTGATGTGATGAAGACACGCTGAAACAGATTGTCCTGGGGAGACAGTCTGTGATTGCTATTCCTCTAGCAAGTTCCCTTAAAAAGAATGAGCAAGTTTTTTTTTGAGCATGATTTGCATATCTCAGTGCTGGGGAATGGCATCCTATTAGCAGCCCTGAATCACAGCCTTGCTCTCAGAGGCAAGTACCCAACCACTAATGGGTCTAACTCTCAAAGAACCCCCTGAGACAAGCAAACACTACCTCCCTGACACCAATGGGGAAGGACAACAGCTTTCCTGAAAGTCTCAGAGATGATCTGGTCTACCTAATTTTTGTGTCCTATTAAAAAGTCTTTTCAGGAGCATCATTACATACCGCAGCTTTTTGCAACAAGTTGGTCAGCACAGCTTTGGAACCAGGGAGAATACCTGAACATGGAAAATCACATGAGATGTTTCTACTCCCTGAGCACAGATAGCTTTGAAATTAGGACTCCTGTGTGAATATAATTTGATGTTATTTGTTACAGGAAAAAAAAGAGCCATTTCTGTCAATATTCCTGTCTGTGCAGCCTTCTGCTCGAACTCTCCAAGTTAAAGTGAATGCAATAGAAAGCAGCTCTCATTTTCTACGTGCTTCTTTGATACCCATTCCCAGGTTGCTGAATACCACATTGTCTACAGTGCATCCTCCCTCCAACATCCCAGCAATTTTGGTAAGTACTCTTATTTCTATGCACTGTTTTTACCTAGAGGTAGAGGAAGAATCCATTTGCTTCAGTGACAGACAGCATCTAAAAACCACTGGAGATCTGGGTTTGAGAAATGGAGAGCATTTTCACATTCGTGGCTTCCAATGAGACTGAATCTACATGGCCTCTCGAGACTCAAGAGTAAGGGATCTTGCTGCCAACAGCCAAGCTAGTAAGAGAAACACTGACTTGTTTTCTGATGTGGTCTAGCCCCATGAGCATAGCACTGCCTTTGGACTAATAAGCTCTGCCAGGGAACTCTGCAGTCCTTGGTGTCCTTTCCAATGTGAGCTGCATTTTGTGTTTTAGACTTGTGCTGATCATACAGGAAGGCTCCGACAGAGCAAGAAACTGAGCCTGCGACTCCCATGGACCAGTCTAGCTTTTAGACAACCCTTCCCCTTGATAGGAACTTCAAAATGTATGAGGGTTGGTGAATATTCATCTGTAGCACCGGTGCTAATTTGCATTCTGTTTGCAGGGAAAGCTGGTATCCACCCTCTTCACAGGGCTGACACATGGGATAGGCTCACATACAAAGGCTCACTTACACCCGCACAGTTTAGGGGAAAACCCAAAGCTTCAGTGGAATCTAAATAATAGGTAAGCCACGTGCTGGCTCTCTGCACTCAGAATGTAAGATTTGTTTTGGTCATGCTGGTGAACGGAAGCCACGTTTTACTAGTCTTAGGTTTAAGAGAATCCAATAAATATGCAAATTTCCAAAACAATTAAATATACATGCCACCATGGAGTTGCATCCAAGTATATTTTCTAATTTAAAAATTCCTCCTTGTCTCTGGCAGTCCTCTAACCAGTGGGCTGGGCAGGCTCCTAACAGAACTGATGCACAAAGTTGACACACGTGAAATGGTAGCAATGGGTGCTGCGGACTGGCTGAGGGATTTTGTTACATGGGTACCAGTTCTGTACTTCATGTCTGGCTTAACTAAGAGTACTTCCTCCCTCTACTCTCTGATGAAAAGTAGACTCACATATTCAACAGTTTCCAAAGGGCAGTAACACCTGCTTGTAAAAAGCCACTGTCACCTTTGATCCAAGGACACATTTGTGCTGATTGGATTGTCAAAAAAATATTTTAAGATCTTGTCTGTTAGAATATGGGTCACCCTTTGTATTATGGGTACATTTATATTTGATTTATGGGGTTAATAAATTATTAATAGATGTTGCAGGCATAAGTCATCCACATTATAGATGGCTACAAGCAACCCATTAACCTGTTGGACTTCAGCAGTCTGTAGGAATTAACCATTTATTGAAACTGTTGTAATACAAATGAGCCATTTCACTACTATGCCTTTAACAGTGAATGCTGCTCCTCAAGGGAACTGGTATTTCTCACTGCAGGTACAGCTGGGGAAGGAGAAAGACAACTCCTGGCTACTAACTCCCAGATTCTTTGGATCCTTTCCATGGCCCTGGGCCACTAATTCAAACTGCAGTGCCTCAACTTACTCTTATTTAAACTGGAGATGACTGGCTTGCCTCACAGGTGGCTAGCAGAGATTGCCCTTTGTTCCGCATTTTGAGATGCGATATATCCTTGCAAAGGACAATTAACCTGAACATATTTTTTGCTTGCCCACAATGGTTTTTTTCAATTCCCGTTAGTTTACACAGTGAAATTCTCTCTCAGAAATGCTTCTTTCTTAGCCCTCCATTTGACAGAAACTGCTTTACATGATCATAGTCAACAGTAAATCACAGCCACAAGGTATCTTTAGTCAAAGGGGCTACTGAAGCAGTAGCTTGAATTTGGCTGCATGAGCAAGAAGCCACCATCTTTTTCCCCATTTTTGTTACTCACTTCTGGCATGATTTCGATCTTCTCATAGCGCCGCTTGTACGGAAGAGTCAGCACCTCTGCTCTGCGGTAGGACATTGGCGGAGGCTGGCAGTCTATCATCAGATCTGTGCGATGAGACTGGGTGGGTGGTGGCTGAGTGTACTGCTCTGGGCAAACTACGTGGAGAGGCTGGAAAAGAAGAGTGCGGTGACTTATAAAAATGTTTGGTTGATTCTGGCCCTACAACAGTACTCATTGCCATAAGGAGGTTTGCAGACTGTTGTTAGCAAGCTGATTTATTTGTATGAAAACAACATCCAAAAAATGCAATTCAGAAGACGCAGTCAGTATTGGAACAAACTGTTCAAGGAGCAGGCAGTCTTTGCTTTGTATACAACAGTGTCCAGAGTAACAAGGCCTAAATTTGTGTCTTTAATTACCACTTTAATATCAGCAGTCATGTTAGCTGCCATAAAGATAGAAAAAAGAAGAAAATTCAATAGCTTTTTCTTCCAAATCCTTGTCATCTAAATTGGAAGCAAATGACAGTAGTGGTGGAGACCATCACAAAATGGCATGGAGTGAGGCAGATGTATCAATATGCAAGGCTGCAAAAACATTAGCACAATAAGCAACTTTCATGTTTTCATGACCTGTCAGCAATATATTAACAAAGCATAGACAGGCTGGTTGCCACAAGGATCACTGCAGGATTTCAGGAAGCCAAAGAACAAGACCGTGTTTCTGCAAACTGTTTTGGAAACAGCATTATACTTCAGTAGTAACATGGAAGAAGATGTTTCTCTGAAAAACAGGCAGTGGCAATTGCTATCAGTTGTGCAGTGACAAGCCAGCTCACAGAACAATGAGGTACAATGATCCAGACGTTGTTAAGATGTTTGGAAGAATATGTATTTTTGTGTTCAACAAGTTGAAGACAGAACAAAGGGAAAAGCTCAGCCAGGAAAACAACTGGGTGTTATTTTAATTATGTCATGAGTCAGAAAGCAAATTTCAGTAGAAACAAATTGGATGGGCAGGGAAAGGCCACTAAAGTCAGAAAGAGTCAAGGCGGGAAAGCAGAGACTACGTGAATGCTCCACCCTTCTTCCTAGACAGAAGTTGTCTGGATTTTGCAAATGGAGTAAGGAAAGCAGTGGATTTGGAAGAAACGTGAGAGTGAAACTCCAGAACAGCAGTGCCAGGACCAAAGCAAGTATCAACTGCAGGATAAAGAGCAGAGGAGATGGTTAAAGCTGAGGATGCTGAGGATACTCAACACTTGGTACCCTTTACATTAAGACTGTATTTGACACAGCCAGGCTTATACATACAAACAAGAAAAAGAACAAGGGAAAAAGTTATTATGACTATATATACCTAAAAAGGAGGAAAGGAATGTACCTACACAACATTTGCTCTGCGCTCTAAGCTTTTAGGGATCTTCCAGCCACTCTGTGCACAGATTGGCAGTCATGTCATATTCATTTTGGAGCAGGATGATAAAAGAGAGCTCAATGCTGCGTGCTCTCTCATGGAAAAAAGGACCCGGGTGTTGTCTTAATTTTGCTATCGTTTAATGTAACAGTTGTTCACAATTGACCTATTTATTTTAGGTGTGTGAAGGAACATAAGGAAAGGCAACAGAAAATTCATTACCTGGACTTCTTTGAGTAATTTAGACACCTGAATAAAATTCAGTCTTGTGTCAATGGGACAGTAAACACATTTCATCGCCAAAGGTTGATAAGGAGCCAGGGCATCCAGGTAAGAGAAATCGGGTTCTGAAAAGAGAAATGTTGAAAACGCTGAACACCTATTAAGAACAAAGATGGCCCAATTCCTCTCTGATTCCACATTCTAGTCTAGACAAGCTGTTGTTCAGCAATGTTAATTCTGTTATAGATTTTTCTTCCCTTCTTCCTTCCCCTACCCGTTATTTTCAGTTAATTTGATGAAAATTATGCCCACAATTAGTCTTACCTTAATCAAGCAACAGAGCAATACTAGTTCATTTGAACACATTATTGCATGATTTTTATAACAAATTTAATCAAGACAAAAACATCATCTCTTATTTTTAATCAGATCCTGTAAAAGAAGGCAAGATGTATACATTTTTGGTATCATAAGGTAACCCAAATGTCAGTTTGTTTTTCACTATGACAAAAATGCAGCATAAAGATCGTATCTTGATAAACGTGTACCAATGTCCTCTGCTGCAGACACATTACCTCCCAACTCCTCTTCTTCCTTACAGTAGATATAAGTGCCAGGTTTAGACTGGTGGAAAAACAAGGGTCTAAATTTTAATATAACCCAAGAGGACTTGTACGGAGCCCTCCTGTTGAAGGGACAGGCAATTAGGCTTTTTACAGTTATGCCAGCAGAGCAGTTCTAGTTCAGGCCAGTATGAACTGAAGGTTGCTTGCGGTAGGGGCTATCCAGAAGGAAAGACAGGTTGTGATAACTTTATTAGTTGGTATCTTTATTAGACCTAGCAAGTCTCAACTTCCCTTTGTACTCTTATTACTGACTTTTAAAAATCAGATTAGAGGGAAAAGTCATGCACTGAATGGGCTTTTACTCACACAGAGAGTAATACAACGTTGAAAGTACTACAACATTGAGAATACTACAGAAAAATACTATATTTTTGGTGAATGAAAAATATAGGTCTCATAGGTGACACAGTGTAGGATACACGTAGCCACTTGATTCTGGAGGCCACCAACTAACGATGTGGAAAAGCTTATGCCATCACTATCTACCTGATAATCGTGGGATAGATTGCATAAAGGGAATGCTAGAAAAAGAGAAACTGGTATTTGTTTGTAAGTACAGAATGAGAAAAAGAGAAGGGGATGCATGAAAGACTTATCTGCGAGACTATTCTGAAGCACAGGGCCTCAAAGGACAACCTGCAGAGTGAAGCGCAGTTGCGAACCACCAAGCCTTGCTAGAAAACAGTATGAGGTATTTCTCTGGTATCTGCTCAGGCTGTGTAAAAGGATGAACTTAAAGGAAACTTAAATACAGAGACTTCAGTCTAGATTTAGACAGCCTTCTTCTATGTTCTTACACCACCCTGAGGAGAGCACTGGCTGGATTTCTCATGTAGACAGCAAGAAAAAATGTCCTTAAAACTTTACCACAGGAAGTTCAGCACCCAGCATGGCATCCGACGTTCAATATTGGGCCTCATTCTACTGATAAAGACAAGTTAATTGCTAGCCTAAAAATCTGCTGCTGGCTAAGCATCAGTGATCATGATGTGGTTATATTTACCCTGTGAGAACAGAATATAGCATCAGCCAATGATACATACGTTTGGAACTGTCAAAGGGATAATTTTCCCAAGTTTAAAGCAATTGTCAGAATAACCGCCTGGCAACATCAAAGTGAGAAATATTAACAAAAAATGATAGTTGTACAAGAACATCTTACTAGATGCCCAAAAAGCAATGAATCTACAAACATGAAATAAAAATTATACTGGGCAAAAAGCCATGCTAGTTAAAAGCAGATGTGTTAGTGGCAATGAAACAAAGCCTAAAAATATCGATATAAAAAATGGGAGTTAATGGCAGTTAAACTTAATAGCAATGAATAGAAGTTTAAAAATAAGAATACTGAGAAGGTAGCTAGTTCAATAATGATCAGTGGTCAATTAGGGTTAAATCAGAAGACATTTTAAAAATCATTGGGGAAAACCAGAAAAATTAAGTCAGGCACAGGTCCTCTGCTAGAGATGTACAATGAAATTGCAAATAGTAAGTTTGAAAAGTTATCAGAAGAGAGCTTTTCCATCCCATCTGGTCTTGTGGATGACACAGAGATTTGCTTGTATCTGACAATGCCATGAGGCAGCACCTATTCAGACTAAATATTTTTGAATCAGTAGGCTCAGATAATGTATAGATGTGGATTTTTGGATCTAAGAATCCAAAATGGCATCCAGTCTATCATCTCTCTGAACAACTAATAAGAATGTAAGAGCTTCGGAAAAGTGAGAAATTCTAACCCAGGACTTTGAAGATTTAGAACGTGTGAAAAACATAACTTGAGCTAGTCTCACAGTGAACTCATGTGACATATATGAATAGCTGTTTTGAAACCACCAAAAAAACTGAAGTCACCTTCTGATGGAAGACAGCGCTTGTCAAGGACACATATTGACTTTTTCTGACAGAATTACAGGTCTTTAGCTTTTCCCCCAAGACATCTGATTTACTACTGTGTGACACTGAGTTATAAAATCTTCCACTGAAGATGCACTAATGTGGCACGCATGAGCTGTTTTTAAGATCTCCTAGGGAGTTAGTTTTTAAAGCATTGTTGTTATCGGAGAGAGAGCAAGAAGCAGACTTCTTTCTACCGTGTTTTCTTCTAGAATTTCTTTGTGGCTTAGTGGCATTCAATATTTTTAATCAATAATCTATTGAATACTGCTTCAGCGGTAACATTTGCAGCTGACACAAGCAAGCAGAGCAGCACTGCAGCTCACACACAGCTGGTGTCCTGTCTATTGGCTGCAGCTGCCGTTTTAGTCTATGTTCTCTTGTAGTTGTTTTTTACATTACAAATTGGAAAGGTGGAGACTACCTAGCTCCTGTGGACTGAACAAGCAGTGTCATCATTAACAATACTGCATGGCCTGCAGTTTAAAGGTCCTAATTACTAGAAACTAGGAGACTTTCACAGGAAAAGCTAGAACATCATCTGCTATCACATACCGCTTCAATGGACCAAATTTCTTTCATAACTACAGGGGATTTCATGTTAAAACAGGAGAAGCTAAATGATTAAATAATAAAAATCCTGGGCATCAATGGAGGTGCTTCAGATTTCCTCTGGAGTTATTAAGAACAGAAGAATTTAATCTGCTAGGAATTTCTGTAGACAAAGATGTCTTTGTTCCAGCTGAGACAGTCATAAGGAAGTAGGAACATCCTGCCGAGTGGATATGCCTACAGACAGAGACAGAGTCCAAAAGCCACAGATAGACAAATTTAGGAAACAAACCACCACAAGCACCTGGAATCACTGTGCACTCCAAGGTCATGACAACCAAAGCAGATCTCAACTGGAGTTTCATTTGAAGCGTAAACTGGGAATGAATCTCAAAGATCATGACCTAATGTATCCACAGGTTGTTACGACTGCCATTCAGATGCCTTAACAACTTGCCAGGGCCACGTTCTAATAGAAGTCTGCTCCGTTTCCTCATTTCACGGAAGGATTACACTTTATTACAGAAAGGTCAATTACCTCTCCCTACAAGAAGGCACAGAATAAGAGTTCTTTCCATTAAAGGCCAGTTTCTGACACCCTTGCTGATGGTGGGTAGCACATTCAGAACACGATTAATGCCACAGATTTCCTAGGGATTCATGAAATACACTACCCAGCAAAGGGTGTACATGCTCTGGTTTTAATTGAAGTCCCAACTGGAGCAGAATTCACTATTTCCAAGACAATGCATATCTATATTGCAATTTTACCAATTACTGTAATTAGGGCCTATCTCCTGAAACTACCTCAAAGGTCAGGAGCGATGGGTACTGTAACAGCTATGACGTTAGTGCTGTGGTACCATGCACTATTTCCCAGCATAAACACAGTCTAGATTTAAGTGTCTTATCTGCTCAGCAGGAACCCCCTCGTATCTTCCCTCCCCTTGCAGCAGGGCTAATTACGCACTTCTTTAAATCCTTCCAAATTGGTTTAGCAGTATAATGATACTGTAACACTTTTTGGTATCAATATTGTGAAAGAGTCAAAGGGACTTGCTCGTCACTAGCCTCACGTCTACAGTTAAAAAAACAAAGAAGGAAGGAAATAACCCTTTCCCAATCCCCTTTGCTTTAGGAGGTTATGTGCTTTCCAGCAGTCCTATTCACTAAAAAGAGGAGGAAAATAAGCTTAACAGTGGGACTCCATCACGCCCTTGCTGTGGGAGTAGGTTTTACCAGTTACTCAGTGTTCTTCTCTCCATTTCTAATTACTTTGTCCTACTCCAAAATCCACACCTTTTTTATCTGGCTAAGTTATATATCTAACACATCTCCCAATTATACCAGAGCTCGTTATACATAAAATCAGTAGCAATGGCCTAAAGTATTATTTTCCTTCTCAGATCTGAAGAATGCTAACTGTAGGGTTCTGTCTGGATGACACATCGGGTATAAAGAGGAGGCACGTGGACAGAACATCAGTTTGAGAGAAGGCCTTGAAGTATTTTTGAAGGAGATCAAACTCTGGAAGATATCCCCTTTGCTAGATTTCACAAAAGCTTCATGTTTCCTCTTAAATACTTTGTCTTGCTGTTAATGATTGGCATGGTCCCAGGATGCAGCTGCCCTGTGGATCTCAGACCACAGCTCATTCTGAGGCGCACAGGGCTTGGTTCATTAAATCCATTAAAAGTAGGGTCAGCACTAGCAGCAGACTGGGAGAAGCGGAGGAATTTAAAAGACCCGTTGTGCCCCTGGCAGCCTGAGTCATTGAGAAAGGAAACAGCTCCCCAGGGTATTAGCTAGAGCCGTACCTTCAGCTTCAGATATGAATGTGTCTGTCAGCCAAAAAGCGTCTGAAAAAAAAGCGCAGCCAAAAGGCAGCAAAGGCATAGATCACCACTGCCAGGTCTGTATAGGGTGCACACTTGTGAAACAGCAGAGATGACAGAAACATCTTTAGAAACAGACTGTCTGGTTGCCTGAGGTTTTGATGAAAGGGCAGGAGAAGGGACGAGGAAAAGTTTGTGATTCCAGTGGAATATGGAGAAGAAGTGTTTCTCCTTTCTGACCAGCATCAGTTAGGTCTTGCCTGGGTTTAACTTGCAGCCAGCTGCTTTTAATCCAAAAATTAATTTCCTGTAGGCATTTTACTGCTGTGCATAACAAAGATTTTGCTTAGAAATGGCAGGAATAGACTCTGCATGGCAAAGGTTGGCTCTGCAGGGCTAAAATGAATTAAATGGCACAATAATTACATTTGTCCCTACAGTCAATCCTGGGGTCTTAATTTAGATGAGCTCCTACTGAAGTCAGAAACTTCTGCCCCAGAACAAATGAGTAAAGCCCCTGGGATGTGGCCACGCTTAACCAGAGTGCACAACCTATTGTTAATCTGATAATGATATCTGCGTTTTACTTACCTGTGAATATAACGGTGTTCAAGCTAGATTTTCCCCATAACTCCATGAAATGAACCACATCCCCAAATCTAAGAGAGGGATGTCCAGTGAACACAACACACGGCTGCTTGAAGTCATTGCTGAAGTCTCCGTGGATGCTGGGATAATGTTTCAATTTGTTTGTCTGAATGAGCTGAAATAAAAACAGAAATCCAGACATTACAAACTTTTCATGCCTCTGTGCTCTGTAGTTCACTGTGTTTATTTACATGGGATTATAAATATTCTACAGTTTATTTCTAATTCATCACAGAGTCCCTTCCAGCATATCCCCTAGATTTTCCAACAGTCATGACTGTCCTAAATGTTATGAAAAGGAAGTCAGAGTATGGGGCCAGGTGCCTCCAAGTCCTTGCTCTCTTTTCTTTGGTACCAGCAGTATGGTGACTGAGAGGAAACTCTGCAAACACTCCCTGCTTAGAGTTTCCTGGAGTGAACAGAGTGCTCAGCTGCCAAATTCAAAATAAGCTGCTTTTTCCTATTTGCCATGTACAAAGAGCTCTGGGCACTGATGTTTAACCTGGTTTTCTTGCATCACAGTAGCACCAGGCAATTTTGTCTTCAGCAGTATGTTGCTATGAGCTTCATTAGTGTAACAGGTTTGCACAAAGTCAAGTCTTCTGAAAAAATATATGAAAGAACAGACTGACTTGCCCTTCCTTAACTATCACTGAAACTAGTAATAACAATGAACTAAGAGCAATAAGAAGTACTTGTCACTAGGGCTGGCAAACAGAGTATAATAAGCTATGCATGTGGAACAGATTTCTTTACTAAGATGGGGAAGTTTATTTATCAAGGCACTTTTTGAAGAAGAATTTTGCTTTATTTCTCCTGCCACTGATTTCTAATCTGCAAAGCAAGGTTCAACTTAAAAAGCAATTTAATCGACTAGTCTGCTAAGCACTTTCATGCAATATTTTGCAAGTATTTTCTTGGCAGGTATATGCTTCCGTCCCCAGCCTGAAAATAACTGTAAATACAGTTTTCTTAAAAAGGATGCAATTTAACACAATGAAATCACGCACTGAACAACTAAGAACATACACAGAAATAAAGAGTTTGAAAGAGGGGAACGGTACTTCCTTTGTCAGCCAGTTTTTAAATGAGGTGGGACTGTTCATCAAAGATCTCTCCATACTTTGCTGTCTCCTGCCAGGCGTTGCAACATTGCCTAAAGTATAGAATTCCCATATGCAGGGTTCAGCAACACGTTTCTGCAGCTGTTGTGCCGTGGAACCCCAGACAATACGACTAATTAGCAAAGAGCATGTTCTTCACTACATGTCATAACATGATGTGTGCATCGCCTTTCTAGCAGAAAACCCTGCCACTCGGGACGTTCCTCTTCATCGTAACATATTTGATTTTCAAAAGAGGAACTAAGAAAGAACATTACGATAAGCAACTCTTCTGGTCTCTCAAAGCTGTAACGCATCTTTCTGGATTCTCTTTTATTTGTTACTTTTTACCATGGTAGATCTAACTCAAGGTAGTGTGCCTACATGGAAATGAACAGAAAGCTGAGAATTCTGATGCTTCTTTAAGCCTCTTTGCAACTTATGCACAACAAAGCACTTCAGAACTTAAGGTTATTATACAATTAGGTTCTTAATTGAATTTAGCATCACTGAACAAAAGTATTAAGCGTATTCAACTTCTGTCACCACCTAAAGACATGCTTTGGTGCTAGAACAGACAATGTACAAACTTACCCTCAATACCCTTTCAATAACAGAAAGTTGGCTGCACATAGGTGCCAATATTTATATCCTTCTCCCTTGCTTCTTTGAGTTTGGTCTCCTTCAAGTTCCTAACAGCAAATATTTTGCTGTGATTTTGTATTTGACTTCCCACACGTCCTGTTTATAACTGCTGTGCAATAGCTAGATGGCTGGAATGGAATTGGTATCATTCCTTCTGGGGTTTGATGGAAGATGGAAACTGCAGGTGGACACAGCCCTTTATTTCCACATGGATCCTTGGATCATGGAGGAAGTAGCTAGGGGACTACACTTTCTACAGCTTACTAGTAATATCAAATTCCTATTTAATCTTCAAAAGGGAAATTTGAAATAAACATCCAATAACTGCTCTGGCAGTTAATATGCACTGAATCTTGAAAACATTTCTGCAATTAAGACTGGTAAAGATTTCTGATTAACACATCTGGAGTGCAGTATTTAGAATCTAAACTTAGCTTCAGTAATAAAAACTGCAGTTTAGCAGACAATGGGCAAAACAAATTTGATCGTATAAAATACTGGCATTTAAAAGAACGGGTAGGAAATGGCCCCATGAAGCTTTTCCCTGGCTTTTTTTGAGGGAAGCCAAAAGCCTCAAAACTGAAGTTGCAAAAGCTGTTTCAATTGGGTAAACTGGAAGAAGGAGACAACTTCTACTTCAAATATTAAATGGGATATGTGACATTCCAGGGCAAAACTTTGTCAGGGACCAGCAGATAGCTAAGTGAAAGACATTGCTACAGCTAATGTTTATGTAACACACTTCTGAAAATCATAAACTGTTCTTCCAGCATCCCATTTCACAGGTTCCTTAGGATTATATATATTTGTATACAGTAGCATTCAAATCTTTGCTAAGATGTGAGCGCAGCACTCTATGTGCAAAAGCATTCTCAACAGCCTATTTCATTGCTATACCTACACAAATGTTCATTGTTTATAAACATAAAAGCTGTATTCTCTTCAAAGCATTCTGGAAGCTTCAAATCCCTTCCTATTACTTTGTAGAGACACACAGGACCTCTAAGCCAGTTTTCAGGACCTTGGGTTTTGTCTGTGTCATTCTTTTTAATTTTTTTTATTTCCAGCAACAAAACATCTAGCGTAACACTGGGGTGCACTGCTTCTAACTGGGGTGCTAACTCAGGAGGGAAAAGGGACACATTGAATCCTCAGCTCCATGTCCTGAGGTGTGGTGATTTTTTTTTCATCTCTTCTTTTTATCTTGGAAGATCTTTTCTGATAAGTCTACTGAAGCTCCATACCTTAGCTCACAATCTCCGATTCTCACAGCTGGACATAGGGGTGAAAGGCTACAAAAACAAGTTTAGAGGCATTCTACTCACTCCAGTGATACAGCAGCTAGTAGATTTTAGTGTCTAGAGCAAAGTCTTTTCTAATTACCCAATCGAAAATATATGGAGCTGAACCTACAAAAGAGGTCCAACAAAATTTCACAAATCATTAAGGAGACTAGATTTGTAATGATTTGTACAGGTCTTTTATATCTACAGATGAGATGGGTTGTATAAGCACAACAGTCATTACTGTGTCATGTTCAGATCTCCAACCTGTACCAAGCCTGGGCCAAAACCAATGCCTGGCATTTAGCCAACCAATATTTTCAAAATGGGCCTGATTTCTGGAAACCAGAAGCAACATTCAGAGCATCTTTCTACAGAAAGAACCATTATTGACTGAAAGCTTAAGAGATAGAACATGGTAAAGTACTGAACCGAGACAGGGGAGAGCTGTGTTTTTTTTAAATCCCAAATGGTTATGCTTCCCTTTAAAGTGGTAGACTTGATTTACAGGGTCAGCAACTGCTGCTATAAACAGGATAAATCTCCAGAGCCTTTGTGTACCCTTTATTGAAGTGAGCCAAAACACACTGCTATTTACTCTGTGTGTGTTTGTGCGTGTGTGTTCTGTATCCAGAATTTTGAACAGATGTGGTTCTTATCAGTGAATGAGTGATGCATTTATTACTTCACCTCTCTCACTCCCTTCATAAGACCAACACTAACAGGGGCCTAATTCCATATAATAGTATAAGACAAAACATAATACTATACAATCACCTGTTTCCAGGTATTTATTGCTTTGAATGAGTTACACAGGAACTGGCGCATGGAGGAGGGAATCAACTACGAAGAAGACAAATGCTAGTATTTAAGATCACAGAATCAATATTACTCCCACCCCGGCTATTTTCTGAGTCAGAAAAAGAGGCTTTTTGTAGCCATTTCTCTTAGATGTTGCTAACAGAATCCTTAATAAGAGGACAGTAAAACCAAATTCTTCCTCCACTAGCAAATACTGATCAAGATAAATTACGTCTCAAATTTTTCTGTTGCAGACATTTAGAGAAGTCTAGATTCACTTATCTTATAGCCTGAAATCATCTATGAAAAAAGATCGAGCAGAAAGGAACAGGAACGAAAGCTTCTCATTTTGCCTTGCTAGAACAATTCAACTATTCATTTATAAAGTCTACCAGCACAAAAGGGATGGTGCAGAGTGTACAACCCATGGTTCCTGTTAAAATGGTCAGGGAGACGGATAATTCCTCAGCTGTGGCTGTGTTAGGATGGGACATTCCCATGTGCTCAAGGAATTTGGTAAAACACCACAAGTTGATTCTGGGATACCAGAATAACATTTCTAAACAAAACAAATTACTGATTTATGCTCCACAGCATTTCAGCTAGGCATTGTGGAGCTTAAATCTAAGCCTATTTAGACAATTGATCCTAGAATATAACTGATACAGTGCCTTGGAAGTGAAAGCCACCACGTCCCTCGGACAGCCTTCTGTATTCACAAGCGTTTGGAAACTCCAGTTTTTAACTCTGCAGAAGCTTCCAACGTTACGTCAGTTTGAGCTCCTTTCCCTCTCTTCCCCGTCACAATAACTGCTGGTGAAAAATTGAATTGCCACTTTTGTTTAAGCATAGGGGAGAGCCATCCACAGAGCAATCCATCCCTTCCTTAACTGACTGTTTCTCCACTCCACTTCCCCAGTTTTCCTCCTGAGAAATCACCGGCTGGCATGTAGAACAGCCCTGCTCCAGATCCTGACTCCCTCCAACAGAGTCATGGCAACTCTTACCCCAGCAATCACAGAGAAATGTCTTTAAAAAGAAGCTCTTTTAGCTTGTGCACCGCTAAAATGCTGCAGATGAGACTTCAAAAGCTTGTGCAAGAGTCTGGACACTCCATGCATATTAACTTTAGTAGGAATTGATGTCCAAATCCATCTCTACAAGCCTGAAGCACTTTAGCCCACATTCCTTGCTCATAACAGAGGGAAAGCATATTCCCTGTTCACTCGGACTGGATGTTAGGAAACAAACTGCCACCCCAAAAAATTGTATGCAGTGATTGTGCGGGCACCTACTACTACATTAAAGCAGAAGTAACAAGGAGGGAGTAGAAGCGTTTTGGGTTCTCTGCAGAGTTGAACAGTGTGTCTGGTTTTATTCAGCACAGCAGAACAAGGAATGAGTTCAAAACAGGTAACATAAATCATAAACCTGGAAAATTCCCATGCAAAGAGAATGAAAAAGATATACAACTTAGTATAGAGAGAAGAATCAGACGAAACAAAAATAGTAATTGTAGAGAAGATGAAGATACTTTTATTTATCCTCTTGTAACAATAATAAAGGGATAGTTAAGTGAAATGCAAAATACAATCATAACTGATTAAAGGAAGTAAATGCTCTTTTATACTATGCATCAGGCACCACTGGAACTCATTGCTGCAAGGGACTACATCAACAATTTGGGGGATTTTTTGCCTTGTTTGTTTTTAAATCTTGTTGTTTATACAACTAACAGGAACATCGAATTTCAGGACCAGACAGCATGCTGGGCTGGACTTGTTCCATAGACAATTAGGAGCTTATTTCCTGGCCTGACCCCTTCTGATGTATCATGCCAGGCATGTTATTAATGCTTGCTAATAACTAAGAGGCATGTCGGAGTAATTCCCTATTTTCTTCCAACAACTGAGCAGCTAAGCACATCTTTTCATGATGGGTAATTTCCGTACAGGTTACATTGCACAAGCCTACCATTACTTTGAAAAAAGTAAGGTAATTCTCTGCTAACAACCTATCCAATAGAAATCATCATTCAATGTCTGTTTCTGATGCTCATTAAAAATTCTCTTAAGTGCTAGTAAGCAGAGCTCCTGATTGTGAGGTTGTGGAGTTACAGATTTAGAAAGAGAGTGTTTACCTAAGACAAAAAGGCTGGCTGCTGACTAAGGCTCTAACTTAGTAACTGGAAGTCTTGAGTCCAAGTCCTTGCTCCCTCCTAGACTGATGGTATGGCCACGGACAGGTTATTCAGGCCAGGTCTGTATTAAGACCATTTTGCTTGGTAAAATTACACCAAAACATCATAGTAGCTGAGCCTACTGTGGATACTCTTTGCACAGGCATAACAGGGTTTCTGCCAGGGTATAAATAATTAAAATCTAATAATTAAATCTTGTTAAAGATTGTACTGAAAAGAGGTTATATAGATGTTTCACATTATGAGTTACATATACAGTGTCAGCTGCAAGATTTTGCCCCTCTTCTGTTTACACTGTTTGTTCCAACTCTGTATTTCATAGAAGAAAAGAAACCCAGCTCCTCTCCCATGCCTTAGAAAAAGTAAGCATTATGACAGCATTAAACCATAACCAGCTGTAGGTACCACTAAAACTGGAATGCAGCCCAAGGCAGCTGAGAATTACAGGAGCAAAAGGATGACAGTAGCTGTCCCTCAGAGGACAGCAACAAGGAATCAAAGGCACGTGCTGAGCACTGGGTACCTGACACGGACATCTTGGCGCTATGTTGGTGAGCATGGGTGTCTGACATGTCAGTCATCTATATAAATCTCAATATGCTTTGATTGTTTAAAACCAAACTAAACCAAACCATGCATCTTACAGAATAGAAAGGAGTAATCTGATCTGGCATTCTCAAGCGTGTCTAAACTTCAGTGATTTATGACCTTAAGAAAAGCAGTAAATGAAATAGCAGCCTCAGCCTTTCTTTGCCTGGGTATTACTTTGTTTTGGTTTCGCTATTAAGCCAGGCTTTTGAAAGAGTGTTGCTATATGCCTAGGGCCACTGCCTCCCACTCCACAAACTGGTTTTGCAAAACAGCCAATATGTATCAGGAATTAGCAATAAAGAGACCCATTTAGTCCATCATGGGGTGGGGGTAGTGCAGGTTACTCTACTTCCCAGTGTTCACTCCACTTTCCAGTGGTTATATAGCAGCTGCAAGTGAACACCCAAACACACGACCTTAGTTGTGTTAGACGACTTACTGAGAAATGTGCTGTACTTAACTTCAGATGGCAGCTCAGTGCTGAAATGCCTAAAGGCTACAGCCATTTCATAGTTTGGGAGCCACAAGGATGCGTATACACAGTATATTGTGTCATTTAGCACATTTAAGGCAAAAATGTAAGAAGCCTAAGAATGGCTTCCTATCAATGATATCCATGGGTCTAGATAAAGCTGTTTGTGCATCTCATGATAAAATGTCCCTAGCTTCGTGGGTCACAACCTGTATGATTTGGCCTTGTCAACCAAAGCCTGCACCTGTAACGGCACGTTACTCCCCCTGTGCGCTGCATTTTGTCATAAGGAAGCTGATCTGTTATCCACTGCTGTGAGTCCTTTCCTAGATAATTACCTTGATCTACACATGAAGCACAGAGGAATGTCTCAACAGCTAAACAATAATTTGGCAAAATCTCATTATCAACAGGCCTCTGGAGAATATAAAATGTCCTAAAAATTAGAGGACACAGTTATCACCCTATAAACACAAAGACCCATCATATAAGATGGGTTAATTAATCCAGTCTTTGACAGCTGCATGTTTGGCTTCTCATTTTTGGAAGGGCTTTCACTTAAACCTGCCAGTTGCAGTGCATATTGTGAACTAAAATTTCAAAGCAATGTCTTTGGTAGAATATAGGCTGTCAGTGAAACCAATGACACTGTGGATCAACAAGGACACCCCAGAAAGCAGAGATGCAAGGAAAATTAGAAAGCATAGCCAGCAGCATGGCTACAGAGTCTTGTACTCAGAGATCAGGATTTGGAATTGAGTTATTGGTGTCAATGAATTTTTTGGTTACAAAAAAAGTGGCGAATAGGTGGCTTGCCCTGCAGTCTGCATTATTCTTGATTACAGATTATACATAATTCACTGTGCATCCTGCTTGAAATGCATTCAAGCATCTGGAAAGAGTGAGGGCTTCTGGTCAGATCCTACTTCCAACAATGCCTTTGAAGCACCTACGGATGATAGATATGATGGGCAATGGCAATTTCCAGAACAAGTCCCTGGACGAGATATCTCAAAGGAAAAAAGAAACCTAATGCCTGAAAAAGCATTTAATCTCTGGACTCTTAAACCTGCAATGGCCACTCTGCACATCTCGTCAAACAGTTTTGACCACAGGAACTAAAAGAGCCAGTTTTCTGAGACTGCATGCCCCAAATGGCTCACTGTCTCACAGGAGGAGGATTTAGCCAAAATTATTCCTCAGTCCCATTTCTTCCTTTCCCAGCCTGCCTCTCATTTACTTCAGTGGGAAATCTACCTGTTCCCAGTGGAGAAAGTAAGAGATTTCCTTTCTTGATATGTGAGATAACTCTGAAGGCATGAGTTACACCACATTTATTTAATGTCTGGTTGGCTAAAACTTCCCCTCAAATTATTATTTTGTTGCAGGGAAGATCCCCTCAACATATGCTGCAGGGAGATCCCCCCCAAAGATAGGAACCTTATTCCTCTTTGCTTCACTAAGATGCTAGCTCAAGTAATTTCATTTAAAATTGCCAATGACAGCACTCAGTGCTGCAAGCTTTGACTTTTTAATATCAAATCTCTCTTTCATGATACCATTTCTCCTGCAGCAGACAACATGGTGCCTATTTCAGCTAGCGAGGTAGGAGCTGGGATGACTAAGCTGTCTCTGATAACAAGCTCTTAGTTTTACAGACTTTGAAATAAGATGCTTGGACAAAGGGAATATTCGTGGTTGCAGTCTGGTAAGAGCAAACATTCAACCATGTGTACGCCAGATAGCCTTCTGCGGGGGAAGAAGTAAAACAGGCAAGCATATATAAGTTAAATGCTGAAATAAACATCATGATAATTTTTGAGTTGAGGGAACACCATCATTCATTCCTCCCCCATGCTCCCAAATTAATCACAGAAAGCAAAGGGAAAAAAAAAAAACTTGTATGAATAATGACACAAAACTATTAAAAAACTGTAGAAGCTTTCATCAGAAAAACAACAGCCACACAGGACTGTGTTCCAGAAACCCACCCACTCTGTGATCTTAGCAAACAGCAAGACCGTGGTTTACTTACCTCAGCATGGGGAAAAGGAGGTTCTGGAAGATATACCTTTGTTTGTTTGTTATGACACAACCTTTAAAAGAAAACAAAATCAGCCAGGTTAGAGAGGTGCAGAACATCCTGCAGTATCTGCTGCCATCTACTGTTAAACTTTTTCTGGAGAAAGCCATTTCGTATCTGTGGCATCAGGTGCAAAATCACCAATTTGTTTTGTTACTTCCAGTCTTTCTGTTTAGAGGACCAACACCTACGGGACGTGACAACTCAGCCATAGTGAGATCACATAGAGAAGGTGTAAGACAGCTGAAAGCAATTTTGTACACACCATGTAACAGAACTCCTTTGCTGTTGAAGACAAATTTGTAACTCAACATCCACATCATTTTATAGTCCAGACCTCAGCAGTTTTTGCAAAGCCAAATCACCTGTCAACAGAAAAATTCCACTTGCCTCATCCCACTTCTCAGCAGTGACTTGGTCCTTTTGTTCATTATAATCTAATTCCCCTATGCACTTTATTATTGCAGCTACAATGTTGGCAAACTGCCTCTCACCATGGCATAATGCTCACTGTTACCTGCTATTTTATATCAATCATTTATTTTTAAAACATAAATATTGAAAGTTGTTGATTAGCTCTAGCCAGACTCCTGATTCATCCTATTACAGAAGTTAAAAAAAGAGATTTGTCAGAGGTCTGTGTGACGTTACAATTATCTGTAGTAACACTGTCCTGGTGGCTTTTTCTGGGAAACACTACCCATCTCATACTTTCTTCACTTTATTAAAAAGCAATAAGCCTGGGTGAAACTAAATTTGATAAAGTCTAAGAGATACCAAGAGCAGAACATTTCTTTTAGCTGACTAAATAGTAGAATTGGAAGGCTGGAATCCCTGAATTTCAATCCCAATTCTGACCCCAAACCTTTATTTTACAGATGTTCAACCTCTGCCTCCATTTCCACGTAAGCGAAACATTCACCTTACACATAAGTGTTTGGAGATTAGCTAATGTTGGTTTTGACTTTTGAATATAAGCCACTACAGCAAAGTAGAATTCAAAAAAATGGTGTCTGAACACTTGGGTGTCTGAATTGTGCCAGCTAGACACAGCAGACAAAACAACCCAACTGGCACACATAACATTCCTGCTACTTTGACAGTATTATTGTTAACAACAACTATGCAGCTACCACTTCAGCTGCTACTGAAATGAAATCTCCATATAAGTACAAGCCAAACAATTGTTTAACTATA
Organism: Gymnogyps californianus; assembly: GCF_018139145.2. Classification (NCBI taxonomy): domain Eukaryota; kingdom Metazoa; phylum Chordata; class Aves; order Accipitriformes; family Cathartidae; genus Gymnogyps; species Gymnogyps californianus. The sequence goes on along the minus strand of NC_059473.1, from coordinate 125,933,694 downwards.
AACTATATAAGTCAACACACCCTGGTGAAGTACACTGAAGTTTGGCCAGGACACCGAGGCTTGATTTTCCTACTTTTGCTGAAAGTAACGTGATTAAAATTCACCAGATTTCAATCCTCTTTAATATTCTCCTGAGGGATCAATTCACATAAGATTTCCAGGACCTCTCTTTTCTTTCCTGAACTCCAGACTTAAAAAATGTGGAGAGGAAGAAAGGAAGGAAAAGCTAACTTACTCTAATAATCTAGAGCACGTGTCCATTTGTAAGAATTTAGGAACAATTACAAGTGGTTGGGTTCTCCTTTCCACGGCTCAGAATCCTAGAATGGTTGAGGTTGGAAGGGACCTCTTGAGATCATCTAGTCCAACCCCCTGCTCAAGCATTGTCAGCTAGAGCAGGTTGTCCAGGACTGTGTCCAGTTGGGTTTTGGCGTCTCCATAGATAGAGACTCCACAACCTTTCTGCACAACCTGTTCCAGTGTTTGACCACCCTCACAGTAAAAAAGTGTGTTTCTTTTGTTCAGATGGAATTTCATGTGTTTTAATTTGCTCCTCTTGTTCTGTCAGCGGGCCCTATGAGTCTGGCTCCCTCGCCCTCATTTCTTCCCATCAGGTATTTCTCCACATTGATAAGATCCCCCCAAGCCTTCTGTTCTCCAGGCTGAATAGTCCCAGCTCTCTCAGCCTCTCCTCACCTTTGTGGCCCTGTGCCGGCCTTGCTCCAGTAAGCCCATATCCTTCTTGTACTGGGGAGCCCAGAACTAGATACAGCACTCTCCATGTAGCCTCACCAGTGCTGAGCAGAGAAGGATCCCCTTCCCTGACCTGCTGGCAGTGCTGTGCCTAATGCAGCCCGGGATACTGTCAGCCTTTTTTTGCCACGAAAATACATTGCTGGCTCAGCAAAATTAAGCCTGAAAAATCTATTTTGCTTATACAGGGAGGCCATGGTATAGTTTTGGGGGCACTGGATAAGATGTGCAAACAGGCACAGCTAAAATTCACTCAAGTCAGGTACATAATTTAATCATCAGTGCAAGTACCAAAAAGCACAGATTATTTGAGTTTGTATGTTCTATAGGAAACGATGCTTCCCTAATTATAGAACATATACTTACACACGCATGCACACCCTTGTGACTCAAGAAACGTATTCACAATTCTAATCAAGTATATATTAGAATATGTCAAGTAGAGATAACCTGCATATATCTCTTTACCATAGCTGAGTGTGTAAATTGAGGCTGATGAAGCAGCCCTTGAACACCTACCATTCAGCAAAGATCTGGGAGAACTCGAGGGAGCTGTTGGCAACAGGTGAGATGAAATAAAAAGGGACATTGGAGAGTCCAGCAGAGTCAATATACTGATACAGGCACTCCAGCAGATCATATATTACTCCAGAGGGGTAACAGGGAACCAGCACATTTCCTCCATTCCGGACAGTCATAGCTAAGGAGCGAGACAGTAAAAATCAGTTAACAGGGTTCATATTTAAACTTTTTAATAGAATTCCTTTAATCCAAATATTACATAAGGTATAGAAAGAAGCTATTGCATGAATTAGCAGAACACATTATGCATACGAATTGGGAGGAACACTTCCAATCATTAAATAAATACATTTATTTACTGCCTTCTCCAGGCTCAGTGGAGCAAACGATTATACTCCGTTAGCTGGGGGGCACGTAACAGACTGAGCACATGCAGAACTCCTGACACGAGAGGGCGGTCTTGCACTGGCACATGAGGATAAATGAGTGACACAAAACACCTCACCATCAAAATAAACCCTGCTCCATCTATTAGCTGTCCACCAGAGGGGAAGGACAACAGTTCACAGGTCTCAGCTGAAAGCATTACACATGGTAAACTGTTCTGTACTCAGTTTTCAGTGCTCTAGATGAATGGCTGAAGATGTGGTTATTTCAAACAGCCCTCGAAGCTAGAAGGGGGTGGGGGAGTGTTTCTCCTTCTTAAAAACTCTAAATATTTCTGTCCTTTCAATATAACAAGAACAATTTAAAACCTCTATGAATTGTAGACAGCATGGGACCAGAAAAAAATGAGGAAAAGAAAAAAGAAAAATAGGTTTACTCTGTAACTGAGACATATCTGAGTACAGCAGCAAAAGCCAGTACAGAGCAAACATTTTGTTCTTGTGGGAGAATGAACTACAAAAATACTGTACCTTATGGGAAAGTGGAAATACTTTGTCCAGCTCACTGAGCAATTGCTGCCTCACTAGGATTTCATCTGTGGTCATGGGGTAAAACCATCTACTGATGTTAATTGCAGCGCAGCAGCAGTAACATTATGCATCAAGGCATTACACAAAAAGCTGTGAAAGAGCCTGAAAATGCATATATTACATCCCGCCATAATCACTTCCTTTGACTTCAATTTATTGACAAGCTTTGATGGGGTACAGATTTAGCACATTAATGGTCTTTTTGCCCCACCTACACGCTCAAGGAAGATTTTTATGGCTGAATGTTTAAAGGTTTTACGGAGTCTAGGGAAATGCACAGACTCTGTAGTAGGATTTTTCACATGCATTTAGGTGCTTAACTCCTTTTTGGCAGTCAGTGCCTATTACATGCTGCTCTTAACAACAACTGGTGGTCAAAGACACCTTCTATATCAGAGTTACATTATAACTGCAGTGTAGTGGGCTTATTGCCTAGGTTTTCTCCAGGTCACATACAAACTATACCATCAAAATATTTGTGAATATGAATAGCAATATTTTTCATTTGCCTAGAACCTGAGATATTACAAAACATCCCAGCAATGTGTTATATTATCCCTCTTACTTGGGTAAGTCTAAACTATCCCATCTGCAAACAGGATGTGAAGAGAGGAATGGGGAGATTAAGAACAATATTTTCAAAGCCATCTGGGGGCTGAAAGTTAAGCCTCTGGCTCCAGGACCAGAATCTGCATTGCTTCATTACGCACCCAAAAATTCTGCAAAGAGGAAAGATAAGTACCTATATGCACAGCAGCAAGAATGCTGCATGGGGCAGAGACAGGGGATGCAGAGTACAGGGTGCATCAGTGATCAGTGGAAAATGCTAAGGAAAGGGTTATGTCTGCAGCTCTGTGTCTGCTCTGAACGAAGATACTGGCTGAAACACCAAGGTGTGTGTCTCCATGAAACGGGTTCCTCCTTCTTTCACCCAGGCACAAACTAGCTTCACCCAGTTAAGATGAATGGCTCCCTCCTCCCTTTGACGAGGCAGGAGGAAGAGCTTTCATCTAAAGATGGGCTGGTTAAAGAATTTGTCCGGGCCATGAAAAATGTGTGTTTCATTCCTAAGCCTCAGAGTTTGAATTCACAGCTCTCCCTTCCCCACAGCCATTGGTTCACTATGGGAACCTCAAGCCTCTTCTGTTGAAAACAACCAGAAGTTCAAGATTCCTGGGGCCGCAGAGAAAATAAGAGAGGGTATGGTCTTGGAGCAGATGCCAACTTGAGTTTCTGTTCCCAGGAGAACTACAGAGCTGGTTACCGATAATTAATATAAAATCACAATCCAGGGAGTGAAACACTCTTCCAGCCAGCTGCCCTACCCACTAGGCCACTGACCCAGGGTTGCTGGCCCCTTGAATCTCATGTTCCTGGCAGCATGGTGATGTACCTTTGAAACCAGCCTGGTGAATACTCCTAGTTCCCAGGACAGGAAAGGACAGCAACATGGCTATCCCACCGCTGACAAGGCTCTGTGTGACAACTTTTCGGTTTAGAATACACTACTCAGTTCCTCGGTGCAAGTTTATCTGTATGTGCTGTGGTCAGCACAGCTGGGCACTACTTCTTGAGGGTGTTCTTAAGTGGTTCCATAAAGGGTTAAGAATTACCTCTCAGCTTCTCCAAAACAGGGGTGAAAACCTTTACAAGCATATTGCTTTCCATGCAGGCAGCAGGTCCGATCTGGCTCTCTGCACCACTATGGCAACTTTCTACAGTTGTCAGTAAGAGGACACGTATATCTGAAAGCTGTTTAAAGCCCAATTTATCTCTGTGACTGATGGATGCACTCTCTTGATAAAAGTTGTATAATAATCTTGGCATTTCAAATTTAGTCTCCTTCAGTAGCTCTGTAACAAGTTGTTCAATTTACAGCTCACAATGAGATACTTGCTTTTCGAACAGCTGCCACCACAAGGTCAAGTTGGCACCTAAAAAGCAAACTGTGCTCTTTTCTGCTTTATATAAACACACGCGCACACATACAGAGGCACGACCGCACACGCACACAAAATATCACAAACTGTCCCTACAGTCTGGCAATTTTGCTGATGATGCCCAAGGCAATGTAAAAATACAATTGCTTTTCTCGAGCTGCAGAGTGCTGGTGCTGCAGTGCTGAGCACAGAAAAAAGGGGTTTGGGCTAAACTGAGAGGAACTTGGAGACGTGACAAAGCATGGTTTCAGTGCTGCACACACAATGCGGAGAGGAAATCATGCATGTGACTTGGTAATAATGGGAATCAGTGTCTACAACTCTACATGCTGGGATGAAAACAGAGATCAAGGTGAAATTTTCACACTTCCATTTCTGTGCTTCACAACACTTACTCACAAACATGCCGTTACCTCCTGATACACATTTTTGGTAAATTTCCAGTGTCTGCTTTAGAGTTTTTACCAAGTGTATTCTGAGCTTCTTGTGAAGTCCCCTGAACATTTTGGAAATGGGAAAAATACATGAAAACTATTGTGCTCAGCTTGCCTACTCTGTTGCTTTTCCCAGTAACCAATTGCTTTTTGGACTTTTTTACATATTTCAAAGAAAATTGATTCACTACTTTCTTCTCCTGATGTTGGGGTAGATGTGTAAACACTGCTGGTGTTATGTAAAAGACAGCCCTACCACTACATTATTCATAGAGTTATTTAATTTCTTCAGGTTGCTGTGGTTTTTGGCAAACACCACTCAAATTCCAGATTGTTACAATGGCATCATTTTAAGCTTATATCTTCCTTTGGTCTTTAGTAATTTTCTAATTTCTCCGCGTTTGTCTCATTCAAGACAGAAGCTGGCTTGAAGATCTTCTGCAAAAGCCTCAAAATAGTTCAGAATGTTTCTGCAAACCAGAACAACTTGTGCAGATGAACACCCACCTGTACCTACACATGTAACACATTTATTTATATACATTCATCTTTTGGATTTTGCTTTGGTCCAAGCTATATCTCTAAGACTTTGTTTAATTTTTAAAAGCATTTTAATTAACAACAGTCTCACTCTTGTTTACTCAGCATACAGCTGTTGCAGTTTGAGACACGAGTGACCACCAAGGTGCTTGCTAGAGCACATTTGCAGCAGAGTCGGCAGCAGGGCAACACGTACCACTCCTCGGCCTCTCCAGTACAAAGTCTAACATTTCAGCTCAGACTTGCTTCCTTGGTGGTTTAAGGTAAGATGATAGGATGTGATTGTGCTACCATCTGTCAGGGGGACAGTAACCCCCATAAAGGTCCAGAAGGGACAGAGAAGGGCAGCACATCTGGATCTAGCACAACAAGGTCACCAAAGCTTATCTGCGACAGCTCATAGGGTACTAAAATTAACAATGCTTAAAACCAATGAAAACACAGACCGTAATACACACACGCATATAAACACAGGCATCGCTTAGGAAAGGAAGTCACAGGTGTTAAGAATTCACACAGCTTCAAGGGGAGGTCGAACAAGTTCCTGGAAGAGAAATCCACTGAACATTACTAACTATGTAAAAGCCATGTCTGATTCAGGAAATTCCTGAAATAAAAATACTTGAAGGCTATGAGATTATAAGGGGAAAGTATTATATAGTCTCGTCCTGTTCTTCTACTCTTCTCTAGACATCTGCTCATGATCCCTGCTGGAGCCAGGATGTTGGCAGAGAGGATCTTTGGTATAATCCAAGATTATCATTCTTATAAAATGCCAAAACACACTCTATTAATAGGTACTTACACTACAAGGAATCATCCTGACCCCGTCACTCGTCTTTTCATATAAACAAAACCCAGATAATTTTACCTTGTACATCCCACAACAGGACCTATGACTCCTGTTTGAACTGAAACTTGTCCTAAACAGGGATATCTGATTTTGATTTACAGATGGTGGTTGATGGAGGAATCTACCACATCCCTTGTATTATTTGCCTTCCACTACCATGGCAGTCTCATACAGTACATAGATATTCAGCAACTGTGAATATGCACAAGGATTTTAAAATGGGAAAAAAACCCAAAGTATTGTGGGCTTTTTCTTCTCCAATTCACATGTAAAAAGTAAGACTAAGGATTGTTCACACTTCAGTTCTGGTCTCAGCCTTATTCTGCAACCTCGGGTAAGCCACCTAACCTCGGGTAAGCCACCTAAATACTACAGCTCAAATTTCTCCCAGGTGTGTAATGGGGACCAGAATACTTGCTTACAGTGAGGATTCCCTGATTTAGACTTTTAATGTCTTTTGATAACCTTTGTAACAATCCTCCTATCACAAGCTTTTTTGTCTTATTTGTAAAAAAGTAGTTAGTTTAAAATAAAGGGAAGATCTGTGATAAAAGAACAGGCAATATACAACAGGACAGACATGAGAAAGTGGTTTGATGACAGAAGGGTGAGAGCACAGAGGAACTGAGGTGGGGGAAGGGGAGAAAAGGAGAGAACAGCACTGGATGTGACATTCCAAACAGGCTGGAAAATGCTGCCATTCACACTGATATCACAGCTTTGCAATTATCAGCTTTTCCAGCTGTGAAAGCGTCTGATTAGGTTTTATATTTCTGCGGTCTATAAATATATCTTGATATATTTTTTTAAACAGAGATTGTGCTGTTTGCTTTTGATATATTTAAAAATCAGGTGTAAGAAGGGAAGCAGATGTGCTTGTTTTCAAAACTGAAAGTCATAAAAAAGCCTGTAAAGATTTTACACTGGCTGATATACAGGAAGGAAATAGTAATATTTCAGCTGGGAACAATATCCAAAACCTAGGCAACACGTAGTCTGTTGGCAGCTAAGCGACATACTTAGCAAACCAAGAGCAGCAGATGATTAAATCTCATTATACCTGTTCCATTCCAAAACATTTTAGGTACAACTTGTGTCTCTCCAAGCACTTACTGTATTAATGACATCAGGAGCACGTCGTAAAATCTAAACAGCTAGTTTTATGCCAGAAGCTATAGCTGGACAACTTATTCAATTCCAGGAATCTCAGAATTATTTCCCACCCAAAGCAATGAATAAGGTGATAAAATAGGCAAAAGACTCCTTTCAACGACCTACCCAAGTTGCTGCAGAACTCTCCTACCATGCCATCTGGGTTAGCAGTAGGTATTTGTGTAAGACCCGTCAGGATGAGAACATCACTATTTTTAAGAGAAGCCTGGTCCATGGGCTGAAACAGAGCACAGTGAAATAAAATGAGTAACATGAGAGTTGTAACACACGTTTCTCTGCTCTGTACCAAGAAGACTGCAATACATAATAGATTCAGTGACCAAGAAGGAGAACACATGGAACACTTTAAACTTAACATTCCTCCATCTGTGGAAACCTAACTGGAGTTAATAAAAACACATACAACTGTTTACCTGCATACTACAGCCCAAAACAAACAACGGAACTGTAACCAGATCCATCTCAAAGTAGTCTCCATGGACTAATCATTTCATGGCCTCAGGAGCTGAACACTGAAAAGGCAGTAATTTGCTGAGGATGTGGCAGTACAGTCAGGAACGGTTTGACACTTGCATTCCTATCTCTGGCTGCACTAGTTTCCAACTCGCTTCCCTTTGCAAATCAAGGTGTCAGCTTTGATTTCCAGGGCTCACTGTCTACAGGGGGCAGTACCATTTTCCTCAACCATTCAGTGGGTTCTCTTTGAAAGAGGTGAGATCAGCAAAGGACTTTGGGCTTGAAGCTCTCAATTTTGTGTATGAATCTGAATGCCGCACAAGGCTCTCCCTTGACTGTGAAGTCTGCTCTTCTGCCCCCAGTATTACAACCATGACTTTCAAATATTCATTTCAGATTGTTTGCACAGGCCTTTTTAGAAGTCTGGTTTTGTGAAATGATAAATGGCTACTGCTGGCAGAAGAGAAATTGGTTTAGATTCCTTAATATTGATGAATTTTGTTTATTTATCTAAGAAATAATCACACATATTAATTTTTTTAATGTAGCTATAATATCAGGCCAAACGGACAAGTATTTCCTTAAAAGCCAGTAGCTGAAAACAGGTGAAAAATCATAGCTTCAACTGCACAAAAAAAACCCATACAAAAAAGTAGTGCTCCTAATGCAACGCCAGAGCTAAAATAATAGAGAAAATATGACTTGGCTTACCAGTCTCCCCTAGTGAATCAGATTAGCACTATGCCCTCCTCCAATACCTTTCTTTGAAGACTGTGCTAGAGGCTAAGCTATGTCAAAGTGAAATAGATGTCTTCACAGGGCTATGATCTCTGATCCAGTGGGTCTACAGTGTATGTTGTACTGACGACCTACAGTCATAGGTACAATCCTAGATTATGCGGTCAAAGTGCTGAGTGTAGCTATCACAAGCATCTATCCATGCCATGTCTGCTTCCTGGGGGACAGAAGAGTTTATATCTGCACAGTCTATCCTGGGGCTCACAGATGTGACAGAGGGACTGACGATTAAATGGTCCAAGGAAATAGTGTGGCAACTTGGCCACTGGCAGGCAGTCTAATGTTAAAGCAAACATTGCTTCTGCCTCGACTGTGCATAAAGGCTCACGCTTTTTTCACTGAGGTCAATCATTTGGCATGTTTTATACTGGCACTTTATTAAAGCAGAATGAAAATGCATACCCACTTCTCTCCATTAGCAAACATAGAGTAGATATTCAGAAATTATACTTAAGTGTGACCTGATACTAAATATATACTCTCGATACTCAAAATTTAGCATAATTCAATCTTGAAAAGCCAAAATCCACTTCTCTCTCTGCAGATGCAGTACAGCTATGGTGAAAAGTTAACTTTTAGCCTCGGTCTAGGCTGGGATGCACTTCCCACAGCTACTAGTCAAGCAAAGGTGGGCAACTGCAGCCAGCTGTATGGTATTTTATGGTTATTTATTCTCAATAGACCCTCTTCAGTCTCACCAACCAGGAAAGACTTCTACCAGAAGAGACTGATGAAGAGATTTCCTCTACTGAACTTAGAAGATGCCTGTACAGTTAATTCCCTTGCTCACAGTCCCTTAGTGCCCTTCTTAAGTAGCTGAGAAAGACCTTGCTCTGTTAAACATGCAGGGGAATTTCATAACAACTTCGACAGAAGTTTACACTGTGCACCACCTTGTAGGACCAGACCTGTTACGTGAGATTTATTGCAATCTTTGACTCTCCATAGCGTGTCCGTGAAAATGAAATGCCAATAATGCAATAAAAAATAATATTGAATCTGCCTGTGATAATGTACATAATGATTATGCCATATTAGATACGCATAATTTCAGCTGCTATTGCACTGAGAGGGCTAGCATCGATTTTTGTGGGTTAATGTAAAGAATATGTCTTAAAAGGCTTTTAGTGACATGTTTGAACCTGTGCTGTCAACTCCTGTTCTCCACTTCAGTGGCAACGGTGTCAATTCTAGCCTCAGTAGAGGGTGAGGCAAAATTTTCAATAGAAACCATCTGCCAGAAGACAGAAGTAAAGGGAACAATTAATGGTGTCAGACCGAACTCTCAAACAAACCCTTTAAAGCTCTTCAGTTATTTTCAGCAGCTATGAATACAGTCTTGCTGAACCCTTCACTTGCGCTTCCTACAGACCCACTGAGGATTTCACAAGATATTCCTGCTGCTGCATCCAAGATCAACCCAACAGCCAGCATTCACTACACTCAGTTTCAGCTAATCTGTACATCCTGGGCCATGTCTAAGCTAAACTAACTGCTTCACTTTCTATTTGTTGTTTATAGAGATGGACTGATTATTACAGATGTACCATAACTCTCTGCTGATTATAGATGTAACCTAGATGTAACTTAAAATTTCAACAAAACTTTAAGCCACAATTTATACCAAAGAAGCAATCCCACTCTCTTCCCATGACTGCTAATTCCCACCCGTGCTGCCATCTCCACTATGTCAGAACTCAAATCCCAGTGCTGGCAGAAAGGAGAAGGAGGGAAGGATTGGGTGGGGGCCCAGTTTCGGTTAGGTGAGATGAACCCTATCCTGTTTGCACCTTGAGCGAAGGAAATGCTTTCCAGGCTATTACTGTCTATATTAGACAAGATGTAAGAGGAAGAAGCATTTTTCCATTTGTATGTCCAAATAATCTGTGTCTTATCACCCTAAACAAACAAATGGCTGATGAGAGCCTGGTCAACTGATGCCCATTTTTAATAACTACGGAGGGAGCTCCAGAAGACTGGAAAAGTCCTAAGGTTTTACTATTATTCAAAAAGCTCTGGATATGTATTTACATAAACATATGCTGATTAAATGGGTATAATTTTTAAAACAAAATGCAGTGACTGTTTTCATACACTGTTAAAAGACAGGAATTTCATTTTGACTGCTCACCATGATTCTATGGAGAAACAGCTCAAACAACTTTCCACTCCCTGATGAAAAAATGCTGATTTGTTGAACACAGTTTTGACTCTGTGCCACTCAAGATATTGTTATCATTACATATTGTCTGTCAAACATCAAATAGATGAAGAGCTGGTTGGCAGGTCACAAAAACCACTAGTGATTACAGAATCACCATATTGTAGGAGCTTGTACTGGTGTTCACAGGGATTAACACTAGGACAAAAACTATCCATTGTCTTCAACAACCATCTGGAAGCAAATATAAGATGATGATAATATCTGATGTGCAAATTATATCTGGTAACGTTTGTGATGTGGTAAATAACAAGGAAAGGGCAAACTGAACGCAATTTCAACTATCTGGTGAGCTATTCCTTCAAACTATGTGTTAGTATAAAATCATGCAAAGTGCAATGGACTGTATGGTAAAAAATGAGGCTCTTGGAGAGCATGTGGGACAAGCAGCAGTGTCAGCAGAGTGAATAGTCCAGGTTTCATTTCTCATTAGCAAACAGAGTAGGTCCCTAGGGTTTCAGGTAGGCTTGCAGTATATTTTCCTGCACTTGTTAAAGCTGAAACTGCCCTGTCTAACTGCTGCCACTTCTCCTGCAGGACGTGGTGAGTGCAGATCTGCTGCCCATGGGCTGTGCTCTAACCAGGCAGTTCATTCACATACCATTCCCTGCCACAGGGAGGTAATTTCCTTAAAACCAAGGACTTTACCAGAAGTTTCCAGAGAAATGTTCACCTTTGGAAAACGATGAAGCATGGCCAGTCTAACCTGATAAACTGAATCACCATTTCATGTAAATGAAAACACTCTCAGTTACCAAACTACTTCTTATAGTGCAAAGTTTCTCCTCACAGAAATAGTCCTTTCACATATTGTCAAATACTGCTGCTGCTCCTTCACTAGAAGATGATGAAAGAGCACAACCCAGGCCAGTATGAGGCTGATGAGAAAAAGGGATTTAGAGACTCTGATACATTGCATGTAGCTAAGTACAGTCATACTATTAAGGATGGTTTATCTATTGCAGTTGTTCAGCTCCTGAGATCAAGCTTTTAAATGAAGGATGCTCAGAAGCAAAGCTCTTCAGAAGATACTCACCTTGGGGGAAATTACTTACTGATCATGAACTTGATACATTTTCTAAATTATTTTTAAATACCTCCTGCTAATATTGCTTTTAACTATTTTGACAACTTCTGAAGCACACAGTACTGCAAACTTCAAGCCATTCTTTGCACTAAGAATTTATGGATCTAGAGAGAATTAATTTACTGGAAATTACATCTACAGCACTATAAAGACTTTGCCCTTAGCAGAGCAGGGTAGAAAAGTTGGCAGCCAGTTAGCTATCATTTCTCCCAAGGAAGGATGTTTCAGAAGTGATATAGAAGCAGTCTGTGAACTGTCTGTAAAGACTCTTCAGTGAAACATGGATTTTAAAAAAAGTCACTAATGCTCTATTGTTTAACTCTGTTGAAAATTTCCTATTTAAGATGAAGGAGAATTTCCCAGCTGGTGAGTAAGTTAACATCAAATCACTGATAACAAAGAATTTTAGTTGCTTTCCCTAGTAACTATTGATACCTGTCCACTTATCAGGGTAGTATGTCTTCTCAATGCGCATTAAGTCTAGCCAACTGCTAACAGAGGCACCTTAGTACAGCTTCTATACTACACCTGAACCCAGCTGGAATAAGCCCCTCTATTTTTTTTGAGCAAAGACACTTCCCCCTGTAGAAGACTAACAAAAATCAGAGGCTGTACCTGAGGGTGTGTTGTAAGTAGAGAAGATCCTGAAACATAGGAAACCTTTTCATAGTGCGACTGGATAATCCAATTGGAACTTCCAAGAGCGTAGCCCGAGCTGAGAGGGGTGACCTGCACAGCACCAAAGAGCTCCTGAAACACACAGCAAGAGACATTAACTTGAGCGAGCCCCCAAGAGAAGTCAGAACAGGTCATTTTATCATCAGCGATATAAATTTTAAAAGCAGTTCTGCTATTCAAAGCCATTATGAAGCTAGTTTCCTGAGCTTGATGTCTGCTGTTTTTATTTACCCATGTCTAACAGGACACATGCGCTGAGAAAAGCTTTTCCTGAGGTAGGGCCTTCATAAAGCTCTCTTCCATGTGAATTCTATGGCATCTAACTGAGTTCACACTGAACCATAACTCTAAATGGAGGAATCAACTGGGGTCTTGATCCTCTGCCTGCCTTTGCTGTATTGAAGAAGCTTGTAGGAGCTTTGCATCTTCGAAGACTCTATACTCCCTTAGTCAAACTTTATTGATGTTGGCCAGCAGGAGAGAAGGAAGGACAATTAGTTCTGTACTGATAGAAAACTCTGAGTTACACATTTTGCTGCGGAAAACATAAACTTAACTTCAAACTCACTTTCTAACTTTATTTCTTTTTAAATGCTATCTACTGGTGATTTAGAAACAACACTGTGCAATCTCAATCGAAATTTCAGTTTCAGCTCCAAGCATAAGCAATCTGACAGTTGTCTCCTTTCCAGGTGTCATTAGAAAGTGTATTGCTTTATCTGTACACAGTAATGTGTTACACTTGTTTTGAGAAAGGAAAGTAAGCCTCCGGGTACACCTCACTAATGTGATCTACTTTCTGGTTACTGAATAATAGAACAAGCATCTGATTCATGCAATACTAATGATTTTTCTAGTATCTCCAAACATATTTGGATGCCTCGTAAAACAAGGCAGGGTCTCCATCCCTCAGTGTGTGTAAACCAAGGCTCTAGATTCTGCTGATATGCAGACAAGTAAAATGGACAACAAACCATTCTTGATGCTGTCACCCAGTTTGGGGTTAACTGGCTAATTAGGGTCTGGTTATTTTAAAAGTTAGCTTTGGGAAGAGATAAAATACGTCTCTTTTCCCGGTAACTATAAAAGAATGATTAGCTCAGATGCACGGATCTAAAATTAAGAGAGATGCACCCACACTGTGAAGACAGTGGAAAATGAACAGTAACCACGCATGGATACTGAGGAGTCCAAATGCGCTCAACCTGTCCAGTTGCTAGACAAAGCTGCAGCTGTTACTCATCTCAGCAGCCATGTTAGTGGTGGCTCGGGGTCTTTTTTCACCAGCTGTAATGCAGCACCACACAAACCCAAATCCACCAAATTTAGTACACCGCAGCACTGGTTACTGTTTCAAACTGTCTTACACATAAACAGCAGTCTCCAAACTTCAGTGGCCCATTGCTTAAGAAAAAGGAGCAAATAAAAAGCTTTGGGTACACAACTTACTTTAACCCATCTTTTTATTTCTTACGGCCGTGAGCAACAATAGCAGATATCACGGCCCACATGTTGCCTACAAGCCATAAGGGAACAGTGTATCTGCAGACTACTGAATTGTTGGTTCAGTTTGTTCTAGAAACTACACTGGATTATGGTCAACGGCATTATAGACAACAAATATTAGCTGGGAACCCTGGGAAAGGAGTTTTTGAAGTTCAGGTCGAACCATTAGGTTTTGTTTACAATCCCTAATTTGCAGTATAAAAGAAAGTAGAAGCTAAAGCACTCAAAAGATTCCCAGAAGTGAGATATGGTAACTCAGAAGGGGATGTGGCTTACAGACAGAGAGGATACATTCATTTGGTACATCCTCCCAGCTCTCAGTGGGCCAGCCATCAACTCCGAATTTGAAGGTACACCGCCTTAAAATTGGCCTCCCCAAGGAAGAGGAGAAACAAATGGATACTCCCTGATTTCATCAAACAAGAACACTTCCTGGGAGGCAGACTGAGGGACATTCAATGTAATCTTGTCTTGCTTTCCTAGGCTAGGGTAACTAGATCTTACACAGGATCTAGAGGGAAAATAGAAAAGGAAGGGCATTTCCAGAGAAAAGCTGGGAAACAACAACTTGTTACTGTTGACCTGAGGACGGCTTTACAGGTACTCACAATTTTCTGAGAATATCCCACCAGCTGGATCTTACTGAGCGCAGCGTTCACTTCTGGCATGGTGTAGCACTTCCTCCACATAGACACCTCCACTGCGTCCTTCAGAGGGGCAGGCAGCAATCTGCAAAGATCAACGGGGTGTGGGCATTTTCAGAACTTCCTGATGGACCACCAGCTTTTATTCCCATTTATATTCTCCAGATCTTAGATTTTTCTCTTTTTTCTATTTATTTTAAATATGCCTGGTGCTTCAAAGTGAGGAGCAAGACTTTCTGCCTGTTGAGGAGCAGAACCACACCGCCCATTTTGCCTCACCCCAAAGACTCCTTCAGCTCTCTTTGGTGTTGTTCCCATTCAGCCCTTTCATCAAAGAAGTAGCTGTGATGAAGGTGTTATAGCAACTCTTGTGGTATTTCCACCACTGATGAAAGACGCTGGCTGATCTGACATGTCAACATGAAACGTACCACTTGAATTGGTAGAGATGACTGGGATCTTGGATCAGTGTCTATTTTGCATATCCTAAGAATTTGAAAATAAAAGTAAGCCACAATCTTGTGATTAAAATACAGGTACCAGACCATGAACAAAGGCTGACTCTGCTCTCATTTTTGTCACCAGTCTCTTACAAGAGCACATGCCCCTGCATCTCAGCTTCCTTGCCTTCAACTCAGATATCCCACTTGCCTTCCGAGCATACTGGTAAGGATACATTAGCTGACACTGCAGAGCTCTTTGAAATCCCCTACATGGAAGTATTTAAGATGTTTTACACGAAAGTAAAATCCATCCATTCTGCTCTTCACGGACATTGCAAGTTAGCTGGACAGTGTTGTCAAGGGAAGAAGTTGAACTGTAATGTCACAGGCTGTAAGAGAGATGGCTAACTTCTGGGAAATAAATCTTCCTTAGCAACATGAACTGAGGCAGGAAGCAGCACAGCTGCCAAATGCATAAGAAGAATAGGATTTTTTTTTGTATATTAAACCAATGCTAAATCAAAGGCTAATTCAAACCAATTTCCAAAGATTTATGGAAATTGGTCAAGTTTCTTTGATCAATTTGTTTAAAGGAATTTAATTTATTGTTATATCTACTAGGTCAGTGAACTCCTCCATAATTTAAGATACTGAAGAAAGGATTAAGGCCAGCTATTGCCAAGACCGCTGTACAGGTCTAGTGTGATAACTGTAATTCCAGCACATGCTGGCTGAAAGCATACTGCGATTAAGGAAACAAACAAAGCGTTCAAGGTCTTTTTTGGGAAGTCATAAGCAACAAAAGGCCAAACAATGTGGATAGTTGTCCACCATTGCACTGAAGCAAATTGCCTGTAAAAGCCTTCAACCTACTATAAGAAGCATTTAGTGTTGGATGCTTTCAGGAGCTTCTCTTCTGGGAAGAGGAGAATGTATCTCCAGGTAATGGAGAAAAGTGGGGAATTGTCCTTGGTGACTGAAGTAAGTTTCTATTAGCCTTGACTCTGTGGCTACACTGTAAATATACTCAGATCCCTAACAGAGACCAGTGGCACCAGTCTCCAGTAGTTTCCCTCTTTGCTGAGTGCCACACAGAGGCACCAAGGACTGCAGATTCCTCAGATGTGCCCCTGCTGGCATTCAAGCTGTCACCCACGCTTTTGAAATTTGTACAGAAAGCTACTAGAGGATATTTTAAAGTCTGGAGTGAATCTACTAACACTACGGCAACATCCTATTATGGATCACCTCGTAACAACCAGACCTATGTGGGCAGATGCTGGGACAGCCAACCTACAGCCACAAACAGGAAGGTATTGCGAAGCAGCATGGTCCAGTGGTTAGTATACAAAATTTATGCTTAAGAAACTCAGAGGCTTGTATTCTTAACTGGGCATCTGCACGGAGACATTCCCTCCTGTTCAATGCAAAGGATAACATTTAGTATATGACATAACATGTTCTTGTTTGAAGGGAGAGGAGGATGGCAGTACCAAGCTAGATCAGAATGCTGGCCTCTCTTGTCCACTACTCTGTCTCAGGAAACAGCCTGTTTCAGACACTTTATAGAAAGATATCAGAAACCATCAAACAGGTAGTCGACAAAGTGTCTTTCATAAGGCAAACTTCCTCTTTAGCCCCCTGAATCCTAATCAGCGTGAAAGATATCCTGGCTGAGCATCTACAGAGCTTCCACAAGACTGCTCATTTAAAATAAAAACCAGCGGTAATAAAACTTGCTAAGCAATTAGTTCAGACTGGATCTGATAATGGAAAAACGTAAGCCACTATAATGAACTTATTATATTTTATACAGTATTTGCATTTAAAATGCTTCAATGCTTTATCTAATGAAGATGATAATACTTTGTGTTTCATACTAACTATTTAGAGTAGAACCAGCTGAACTGTAACGCAGTAACGGTGATTGATCAGCCTGAAAAATTAGACTCAGAAGTAATAAGTATTCTGTTCTAGCAACAGCCAAGTACTCAAAAAAAAATTCACCAAGGATCACATTTTCTTAAATAACGGATGTCAGTCCAACCCTGCATGTGCTATTAGCCAGGTGTTAATTTGTGGATCAGTAGATGTTTGCTCACATGCTATAATAATCAGTTCCATTCACGCTTGCATGACACTTGTCACCAGCAATCTCAAAACACTTTGCAAACATTAATTAAGTCCCTGTATACCCTCTATGGTGGATAGGAGCTCCATTTTACAGAAGGACAGGGACTTGAAGGGGGAAACTCAGAGCACAGGTGGGGCATAGTTGGAAAGGGAATTCAGATTTATCCCCCTGTTCCAGCTCACAGACAACACTGGTTCGTACCAGCCTCAAGGCAGAGTTTATGATACATAGACTTATGTTACTAAACAGTTGGAGGGCTACGTCTGGCTATCCCCACTAGCACAGCATTTCTTTGCTCTGCCTCTATCTCATATTTGGGCAAGGTGTGCATTTTCTGAAAGCTGGGGGACCTGCCATCTGATCGAGGTTCCCAACAACATACCATATTGTGGCAGCGCTCTGTGCTCTACAGAGGTCCTGCAAGTGAGACAGGACGCTGTCTATCCCCAGGGGGTAGGCTCTTATACCTTCCTCCTACCTCCACTGGTACCCCATTACAACAGCTACTTGATAGTACCAAGGAGGAACTATCAATGTTAGGGTACCTCCCAAGCAATATGAGACAGAAAAATGTATTTTAAATACCGCTTCAACAAAAAGACTCCAGCCTTCTATAGCAGTTGAATCAGAACAAAGATTACCTCTCTGTGTTCGCCTCTGGAACAGTCAACAGCACGCAAAGTGCTAGACAGCACTTTTTCTAAAATATGACCACCAGGAAAGTGACATTAAATGAGCTCCAAGATATATGATCCTCCTTTAAACCATGCATACAAAATACATGCAGTAGTGTGATGAGAATAATGGCTCCAGTCCTCTCTCTTCACATCACTGTGGGCTTCAGGAGTGGTTCTGGTCAGGCCAGCAGACTCCAAAATTTAAAAAAAACACTATTCTGATCAGAGTATACATCAACCAGCACAAAATCCTGATCAACCTCATTGTCTTTAGTTTTGTTTTACATCTGTGTTTTACTTGCATTCTTCAGAAGAGTGAGAGTTATAGTGCTGAGATAAGACTGCTCCTAAGCTCAGCAGGGGAGTACAATATATAGCTAAACAAACATTAATTTGGATTTTTAATTTCTTTGCTTTGTGGTATTGGAAAATATCAAGACTACTTTTATAATGTATGAAATAATTCATTTTTAGTAAACTTTTAAATCAGGCCACGTTAAGAATAAGGAGTAGAAAATGGGAGATCAATTAAAAATGCACAAAGCAGCTTTTAAAAAAAACTTTCTAATCAACCGGCTCTATCTTTAAAATGTGCTAAAAACAAAACTGTCTCCTCCATAGAACATGTTGTGCACCTAAAGTTGTTTTTATTTCCAAGGAAAGCATTATTTGCAATTAGAAAACTGTATGGATAATTTTTAGATTACATAGGCTTTCAAAATTTTAGATGTAGAAGACCTCAATTTTGAGCACCTTGTTTTTACAGAGTTATTTATAGAAGGAATAACAGACATGGAGTTTCCAACTAACCTTTTTTATTCAGATTTCAATTTGCTTCTAAGCTTTGAAAAGCCAAAAAAACCATCTCTGCTGTTCAAGTGTAAAAGAGGCTGCATCCCCAGGAAGAAAGGTAGCACTGCTCTGTGGTTGGCCACCAGTGACCTCCAACAGTTGTGTCATGGCTTTCTTAGCATTTCAGAAAACATGAATGCAAATATCACTTTAAATTAAAATTATTCCAATACAATATAATTAAGTCTAAATAGCTTGCTAATTTCAACAACATTTTATGATGTCAATACAAAAATCTGCTGGTTTTATCTACCATCATGGAGCTAAACTATGTGAGGGGAGATCAGGGGAGACTTTTGCATTACCAAGTCTTGCTCCAAGAATCAAACTTGTGTGGTTGTTTGGAAGACCAACAATGTGCAAACAATTAAAGAAAGAACTGACCCAAGGAGTCATAGCTGTAAACCCCTTAGGCTTTTTCTTCTGCTTAACGGTAGTAGCAAATCTCAAATGGTGGCAGCTGATCCACCATTACAGCGAATTCTGAACTTTGGTTAGTGGTGTAGAACAGTCACCCTTTCCTGGTGGCTTGTTCCTTACCTCTGTACCTCCTTGTTCTTCCACATGGAGGCAGACTGAGCCTTTGGCACGCGTTCAATGGAATTCACCAGTTCTTCCATGAGAAGTCTGAAAAGACATCATAACTAAACTAGTATTGCAGCCTTTCACACAGGAGAGAACTTTGTCCCAAATGTTTCCAAAATATCACACAAACTGTAACACTATTAGGCAGTTTTAAAGAGAGGTTCTTCCTGCAGAGGCATCGCAGCAATTATTCCTCACCAATACCACCCCGTTTCCCCAATGAGTGTGTCAAGCTCAAGTTAGTCCAATTCTGTCTGCCTGGTTGCGACAGCAGAGGATGTGGCCCACTGGGTTATGGGTTATTTGGAAAGTGGCAGGACAAGAGGAACTCCCAAATCTCTCTCCTGCTCTGCAAGATGATTTCTTCGTTACTGCCTGCTTGTCATATGGAATGAGACAAAATATACAAAGAAAACTCATTAGCTGATGCCTGTTTATCACTTAGAGAAGCCAAGCACATTGTCAGAGCGAACTCTCCTCATCTACAAATGCACAATAAAGCATTTGAGACAGAAAAATATGTCAGGCATTAAAAACTGGCACTGCAGATTTCACTGCCCAAAACTAAACAGCATTTGTAATTGTATGCATGCTTCCCCTTGAAGGTAGGAAGTGACAAGATTTGACTGCAGAAGAATGGCATCTGGAATTACTTGGGGTGGGGAGAAGCACACCAGTATACGCTCCAACAAGACTATCCTTGTTATCTTCAGCTATGGGCCAGCAATACCCCAGAGGCCTACTACTAGTTCATATTTATACAATTCCTTTCTCCTACAAGGGCCTTCAGTTTCTGTTTGTTTTTACACAAAGGGAGAATTACTCTGGCGTGGAAAGTTTGCATAGGACCTTTAATAAACAAAGATTCCTGCCCTAAAGTGCTTACAGAGTAGTTCAGATACCATGGCCTAATCTGGTTTCTAATTATTGAACATGGCAGTTGTTCTGCATGAGAGATGCACACAGCACAAGTCCAGTTAGACTTCATCGAGGGCCAAACCTGCAGCCTTTGGTATTGACCTATCCAATCAACAGACAACTTTGTAAGAAAAGACTGCCAAATTTGATGACGAAGTGTTAACGTTTTTGACTGCATTGTCAGGTCTTACATTTTCTACTCCAGTCTCATATTTCTGCTGTTTTTCTTAGCGCTTCTCTTTGGAGTTCAGAGCTTATGTATCTCAACTGTCATTTGACATGAAGCCAGCTTAAATTCCCTTCCATGGTATGGAGGAAAGTGTGATTGTATGGATTTCAAATGCCGAAAAACTACAAGGCACTAATCTTAAAGTAATTTATTGTTGAAAAGATTGGTGATTCCTCTTTTGTTTAAGGGGAGCAGAGAGGAGCAGGAGAGATCTTTGATTCATGGTTTTTGAAGGTTTGGAGTTGGCCGTATGGTAATTGCTGCTCAAGGTGTCTCAGTCCACTCAAGATCTACTATCCCACATCTACTACCTGGACTCAACACAAAGCACCTGCTGTAAATGTTGAAGACAGATGGTTCCAGAGGTTGGGAAACATTGAGTTAACACATTTGCAGCACTAAGGACTTGGCTGGCGTTCAGCTACTGCCTAAGAGCCTCTTCGGAACATTAGACACCACTCCTCTACCCATATTGTCCTTTACACCTTTTCCTTAGCAGTGATGAAAGAGGAGTAGAGAATATTAACGGGCTTTTTACCTGCCAATTTGAACAGTGGGCTCAGTGGCATACACTGTTCCAGTGAATCCTGTGTACTCTGTGATATAGGGCAATGCCATCATGCAGTGATAGTTTGAGATCAAGATTACATCTACCGTGGAGAGGTCAAGCAGCTCAGTCTGAAAACAGAGGAAAGAGATAAGCAACATGTAACCCTTTCATGCAGTTTAAGCAATGGCAGAAAAACTTCTTGTTCTTTTTTTTTTAAACTTTATATTGCAGGAATGTAATCCGTTTACAAAAAAAACGGGGGGGGGGGCATGTCTCAGCTGTGGCAAAGATTAATGTTTCCTTTAAATTAACAAGATTTATTTAAAAAGCCCCCTAAAATTATTCCCTTCTCAAATCTGAAAAGGAAACCATGTCCTGGGTTTGTCTGTCTTTCATGTAATGAAATGGCTGCCGTTAAGAGAGGCATGATGATTACACTTTTATCAAAGAACTGATGTGTGTGCTTCCTTAGGGAGGAACACTGTGCAGACACCAAAACTTCTGCAGTAGCGATTTAGCAGGGTGTCTAATATTTTTTTATGTGGCACATGGTACTGTACCCCAGCAAAATGAGAGATTAATGTAGATTGTATTTATTCATATGCTTAAAATAATTCTCATATTTTCCCAAACTAAATGCTTGGCATCTTTATCATTCACATTTTCTACAGCAGGAGATTAAGCTCATTCATAGGATACAACAAAACAGATGGGTGGGTCCAATTTGTTTTGATGTGACAGTTAAGACAGCAGTTCAGAGAGTGAAAGAAGATTTCACACATTTTTAAAGGAATTTTAATTAGAAATATTTACTGGTAATGCTATAACACAAATGGTGTCAAGTCAGAAATTTACAAGATATATGACCTCTAACTCAGTTATTATAGAGCAGCTAATGGAATTGAACACTCATCAAGCACATATTATCTGATTACAAGGCTTGGTCCAGCAATTTGAATAAAAAAGGCAAGAAAGTAGGTCACTCCGCTTTTCAGAGGGCTCACACAGTGCTCTGGTGACAAGCTGCTTAACTCACAGCTAAGCGTTCATGGTTTCAATCTATGATCACAGCTGATGCGGGAGGCATGATCTCCAAGCTGAGTACAGTAGGTAAAACACCATCCTCAGCTTCATGACAGGGCACCCTTTTATCTTTCTAAGCTTGCCAGGCAGAAATACACTCACTACGCAGTATCAAAGAGTCTGCTGATGCCCGCTCCTAACACACTGGTCCTTCATGGCTTGGTTTTCAGCTGTGTCCAGACCATACAAAATCAAATGGGGAGTCACTCAGCCCTGAGCTGAATCCCAGCCCAGCAAGCCATCAGGAGGATACAGACTACCACTTTCCAAGCTTAAGCATCCCACGTCTCAGCATCCTAGAAGCACTTACTAATAGGATGAAAAGGGTGTCAAAACCAAAACAAAGTAAAATCTTCCCTGGGACTTGCGGCAATCTCACTAAAAGTGCCTATGAACTGAAGAGGTTTAAAAATGTTTCCTGAATGTGAAGTGAGACCAGAAGGTTGCCAAGCAAAGAGAGGGCTACACCCTGCACTCTGACATGTGGAAGTATACTCTGCTGCTGAGACAGTCTCTTATCACCTTGTGGCTTCTGGACTACATTCAAAACTTGGCTTTCTTTGGCAATGGTGTTCCTGGAAACGATACTGTGATTCTCAAACTAACTGCTTTTGCAGACAAGTTTCTTCAAAAGAAGTGGCGTGGAAGAAGACAAAGAAAAAGACAAAGCCTCTTTCACACAAGCTCCTTCTTACGCTGTGCTGCCAAACACCAGCAACATTTCTACTCTGCTGATGCATTCGGCTGGCCATGACATCTGAACCCTCCTCCAGACAGGCGAGCCTGTGAAGCTAGAGATGCAAGCTGTGTATCACAAGCAGATCTGTTCCTAGTGCTTGTGGAGAAGACTTGGCATCTGTTGGGAACTCTGGGAACCGAAGCATTTGAGAGGCCATTTGTGAAGTCCCTACAATGGTGACGTGCAGCTGGTTGCTATCTTCTAGTTGTAACATGGACTGCTGGGAAACAGCTACATTCAGTGATAACACTGGTATAATGAAGCAGCAACTCCCCATCAGTCATATTTAGAGCTACACATGTGGGTATTTTCCAGTCCAACAAAGTAACCAGAAAGCCTAGCTGAAGCACCCCAAACCCCAGAAGATTATCATTCCTGGGCATGGTCTCAATTCCAAAGCGAATCCAGAACACAAACTCTGTCCTTCCCAAGATCTGGGCCATAATGGCACTTTCTAGGCATACAGCTGCTTCCTATATCCCTCCCTTCCACAGGACAGTAACAAGAAAGCTCACAAGAACCCAGAATTATCAGGGTTTTTTTTTTTGGGGGGGGGGGGGTTGTGTGATTGGATTATATCCATTCCAGTTGGGGAAAACAAGCAATTGCACACAGATCTGTTGATAGCACTTGCTAAAACCAGTACCAGAGCTGCCAACTTGCTTTGAAGAATCAAGATGACAAGAGTCAGAAGCTGCAAGAGGTGAATTTCATGGAATCAACGGACAGAAACACTATTGCCAGAACCCCAGCAATGTGACAACAACCTTCCCGGAGTGTTTTGTACTTCCTGTCAACAAGGTCAGGCAGAAAGGAAAAAAAAAAAAAAAAGCTGCCTAAAAGCAATCATCTCTGTCTTTGAAAGACAGAGAAAACATCCCAAAATGAAATGAAAGAACCGATATTATCACAGTCCGAACATCGCTGAGGAAAGAGGATACTATTCCCAGACTATTCCCCATCATTCACCCCCACCACTCTCTGCTCAGCTTTTTACTTCTTCAGCTCTCCTACATACACCATTAATCTGATCAGTCAGGTAAGCCCAGTTAATTCAAACATTTTCAATAGTCTCGCTTTCTTTTT
This sequence comes from Gymnogyps californianus, assembly GCF_018139145.2. Lineage (NCBI taxonomy): Eukaryota > Metazoa > Chordata > Aves > Accipitriformes > Cathartidae > Gymnogyps > Gymnogyps californianus. Next base: position 125,909,816 of record NC_059473.1, on the reverse strand, counting down.
TTTAAACCCAGGTATTCTTCAAAAAAACAGCTTGAGAAGCAGCCACTTGCAGTTACGTCAGTGGATATGAAGGTACAGTTCTTCCCTCAAAGGGGCAGTGATGAATAGCTAAGAAGGCAGCAAAACTTTTTAACCTAAATTTGCTGTCGGCAGAACAACACGTCTGACTGCAGCCCAGCAGAATCAAACAGCGGCTTAACCACACGGTTGGCTCCCCAGGGGAGCTCCACTAGGCAGGTCATGCATCTGTGGTTAGAGACAAGCAGCCTTCCTTGTCTTCATTCACTGCCCTTATCTAGATCAGCACATGTATCCTGTCATAATCGAGTCCAGCTCAGTCATATTGTCTTTGGAAGGCCCCTAAAAAGGGACAGTTAAGTCTTACTCTTCTGTGAGATACCGATCTGCTCAAGGAGACCTTCCAGATCTCCCAAAACCATTGTTGAAAAGGGCTGTTTCCATCCTTTTTCCAGTGTCATAGATACAAGAGGCACCTTAACAACGCAGAAGTTTTAGCAGTATTATTTACTGAGTACTAGTAAATTAGCATGAATCTGATAATAATAATGTAGCAAGTTTCTCCCACATGACTGCATGGAGTCAGATTTTTCAGTAAGGCTTTGAACAAACTTACCTCTGGTAAACAGAACTCAGGCACAGAGTCTACAAACACATGGCCAGAGCACTCCTTTAGTTCCTGTAAGAAAAGCACACCAACAGAGAAGACACAAAAATACAATGCAATGTTACTCCAATGCAGCAGATTTCGCACTTTCAAAACTTTTTCTTTATCACAGGTAATTTCCAGCCCATCACTACATTATGTTTATCCCCCTTCTAGATACAATTTGCTGTAAGCAGATCTGCTGAAATTGCTTTCATGCGAGATGAGGCTGCTTGGTATTTCAAGGGATCAGATCCTTGTTTGGAGGAACAGAGACAGCACTCCACTAGGTAAGGAAAGAGACCCTGGTAACCACTGGCTGGTTTTCCTGGGGCCATGAAGGAGGTGCTGTCCTATGAAGCTGCATTTTCTCTGCCCTTCCAATTGCAGATGTGTTGGCTGGGAAATCTGTAACGATACAAGTTGACTTTGTCTATCAGAATCAAAAGTAAAGTATGAACTGAAAAGTGGGTCATGAAGACCACTCTTCTTGGAACTGCTGCTCTCCTGACCTGGAAGGTGCGCACAGCACCTTTACAGTGCCCTATCTTACAAGTTTGGAATTTAGTTTTGGTTCGCAATAACATCAAACCTTTTCTGTCTTATTAGGAGCAGAATACAATTTTTAGCCCGTCTCAGAGCGTTTGATGAAACATCTTTTGGGGATCTAAGCTCCACGTGGCACTTTTCGTTAGATTCATCTCTACTGGATCTCTAGTCCTCTATTTTCTTCCTCTTTTTTCAAGGCTGACATCACAAATCTTTGTCACATGAAAAGTCATTATTCTTCAGGATTATGTATGGAACAAAAATATTCCCAACTCTAGTCCTAACACACCTCACAGGCTACCTATCACCCACTGTGCCTTCTCTCATGGATGCTTCTCTTGCTTGTCCCAAAGCGAGTGGTCTCAGCCAGCTTCAGACTGACAGAATTAAAGATTGAATCCAATTCTTAATAATTACAGTGCACCTGCCAACTAATAACGAATGAGCAATTACATCTAGTGGCAGAAGTCTCCTAACCTCATCTCAAGGGAGTTCAAAATGATTAAAACTAGATCGCAGCAAATTTCAATGCCTCTCCAGGACTTAAGTTTTATAACTGTCATCCAGAGAGTGCTATAACAGGAATGTCCACCCGACATGATAAAACATCCCCCTTTGACTCCTTCCCTTGCCTTTTTCCAGCACGGGTCAAAGAATTTACCATTCCAAACAGTTACAATGGTCAAGGTGAAGGTAAGAGATGCTGCCTTTGAATTTTTAACACATGATTTCCATGTGCAAGTTCGAAGATTTCTCCTGAGCACACACTGCAGCAGCAGTACCACAGAAATGTAAGTACATCACATATAAAAATATACTGACAGCCTATCCATTCTTTGGACAGAACAGAGCCCAAAGCACTGAGACCAAGGCTGGGGTTCAGGAGAAACAAATTCCAGGGAATTCAAATTGGCCAACTCCATTCCTGTCACTGAGCCTCTGTAGCTCTGCGATTGCCAGTTAGCATGTGCTCTGAATAGAGTTGTTACTATTTTATTAACAGAAATGCTGCCTATACAGTTTCTTTTGTCTCCAATGAGAAGAAAAATCAGGTCTTTAATCTATGATCTTCAGCTCCCTTGCCTGTAAAAATCAGATCAAACCATTTTGTCTACCTCAAAGTCCCCTACAAAAGCAACTATTATTACTGTTTTCCTTTAATGTTCACATAGTCAGAGAACAGTCTATTAAAACAGTATTTTCTCTACTGATACCTATGGCTGCACACATTTGAAATGTATCTGCCTATTTTACTAACATCTGACATATTTTTGTGTTCATTGTTCCCCTATGGCAGATCAGGCTGGACGCTGCAGTGCCTAGTTTTGGTTGAAGCCCCAGATAAATTCTGCCTACAAAACTAATGTAATGAAAAGGCGGGAAAAAAGAAAAATTCTGTCTCTCATGTAGCTGAGTAAGTCCTGTGTCTTAGAATTAGGAGGCTGGAGATAATATCCTCCCTGCTATGTCCAGCAGCAGAACACATGTTGATTTCAGAGGCCAAAGACGTGCTTTTCCTCTATAAGAGACCTCCCACGGGCAAACCATTCACTTTCTCATAGTTCTCCTGCCTAAAAAAGGGTATGATACCAACCTCATTTATAAGCATGCTATGAAGCTTTAGTGTCAGAAAAGTGAGACTGTTGAATAAAAGGCACTCTAAGAAGGCAAAGCACTATTATTTATGGAGCTCCATAAAATAAGAAAATATTCATACTGATGATTCCTGCATTTTAAGAGGATTTTTTAAAAAGCTAGGCTACCTCTGAAGACTGAAATCCTCAGAGTTGCTATTAGCATTTTGTTTCAAAACGTTCTGCTCTGCAAGGACATCATGGCTGGTAAGGGTACACATAGAAACCTTTGCGATGAGTCAGCATGGAAGTATTGTTCCTGCAGTGCAAGCTCCTAACCTGTCAGGTAGCTTTTTGCATGGCAAGAAAATTCTAACCATCAGTATAGTACCTTGTCCAGAAATGTGCTTCCATCCTTCAAAACCCAACCAGGAAGTTTGGACAGCCTCGGGCTGCAGAAAGAGAGAAAAAAATTATTGCAATATGAATTATATCATTATCAGTCCCTAAGCATAGACCTTCTATTTGGTGTCACACAGGAAGAGAACACCGTTTCTGTCTCAGGGAACTAACAGTCTTAATAAAACAGACAGACAGCTTCACTGTGTTTAAGTGTTCACTGAAATGACTTTTACAAATCATGATTATGACACTTATAAGTAAAAAGAATAAGAGGACGATGCATGCAGGGAGTTTGATTTTAGTCATTTACGGTGAGAATTTCAAAAAGGCTCAGTGCTGCTTATGTTGTCCTGTGGTGAAACTGGCTGCATAAACAGAAGTTAGGGCAGCAACAAACTCTATGCCTGAAACAATAAAAAAGCACCGTAAAACTGCTCTGGGACAGAAGATGTCAGACAGATATTCCCATTAGCAATGGCAGGGAAAGACCGATGCTCTGGACTACGTCATTTATGGACACAGGGGTTGCGGTTTTATACCCACATAAACCATGGTTTCACGCTGAGGTCTCACCCTGAAGACCCACACCAACAGCTGCACAGTGCATTTACCTGTGTTGGAAGGACAAAGGGGCAAGGAGGTTTTGCTGTGAACTGCATGTTTTAAGCTGGCAGGTCTGGTACCAGTCAGCAACGCCAGGGCCCCTTTTTTTAATTGTTTCAAAGGCTAATAAAGAAACTTCAAGGTGCACATTGTAATCCTGAGTTCACAGTAGTAATTGCTGCAGCATTTCTTGCTACCATAACTGAGAGACTTATTCATACTTCACAGTGACATTTGATTCTTGTGTGAGCCTACAACTTAGCTCTAAACCCACAGTCTGCCCAGATTCAAGCATATCTACAGAAATCCAAAAAAGAAAAAGTTGAGGAAACAAGAGAATTGAACCCACCTGGAATCAAGCCCTGCAACAACCTCAGATTTGGAGACAGAACTCAAGAACTCAGTTGCAATGAAATCTGCAAGCGTTGTGCACTAAGCTCTATAGACAGGCATGCTTACATGCTATAAGGGCTTTCAAATTTAAGATCTTGAAAATAGGATTTTTTGAGCGATTCAAGGGCTCAGAGGAATGCTGTGTTCAGACTAACAGCAATATAAAAGAATAAATCCTAACTGGCACTCCAGAAAGTCACAAGGAAGGAAAAAGGGGAAATCTAAGACTGAAGGAGTGAAGACAGAAGGTAAGAGGCGAGAGCAGAAGGATATGTCATCGAGAAGCTATGCCAGAGAAGTGCAACCCCCTTTTGAGGATAAAGAGTAAGTCTGAAGAAGTCTGATGATAGAAAAGATGAGGTGGCTAAGTGTACTCCCCACTGACACATTCAAAAGCACAATTTAAGAGCAGTATTTTGGAGACTGAGGGGGCTGAGTAGAATTGGTGCAGAGAGACTAAAAGAGCTATGGAAAAAGCAGGGAAAAGCAAGAACGAACTACTCTGATATGCAACAACTTTGACAGGTAAGGGAGGAGAGGACAGAAACCTTGGTTGGAAGGGACATCTGGAGGTCTGTAGTCCAATGTCTCAAAGCCAGCACTAGATCAGGTCAGCCATGGCTTTGTCCAGCTGTGTCTCGCAAATCCCTGGAGCATGAGATTCTGGAGCCTCTCTGGGGATGGGTGAAAGTGCTAAGAAAAACTTCATCACTGGGAGGCTAATGTCCAACCTGAGCCTCCCAAGACCCAATTTGTGGCCACCAGCCCCTTATACTGCCTGCCACTGTTCAGAAGAGTTTGGCTCTGTTGCCTTTGTAACTTCCTTTCAAGCAGATGTAGGTGGCTGTTAGCTCCCCATCTAGCCGCCTCTCTGCCAGACTAAACAAGCCCAGCTCCCTCAACCTCTCCGTGTAGTCATGGGCTCCGGACCCTGACCATCTTGGAGCCCCCTGAGTACCCTCTCCAGCTTCTCAGCATCCCTCTTCAATTAGGAATCCAAACCTGGATCTGTTTTTGGTTTCACCAGCACCAGGCAGAGTGGAATAAACTTTCCTTGGTATGCTTGCCCTACTCCCCCTAATTTAGCGTAGTACGTGGTTTGCTTTATTCATGATGAAAGAGCACTATTGACTTGTACTAAACCTGGCATCCACTGAAGAGTATACAGTCTTGTCAAGAGAGGCAAAATTAGCAGATAGGTCTTGTGTGTGGGTGAAAGTGGAATAAGCAACACAGGACAGAAAGGACTCTTTACCTTGAAGCCAAGAAGTAACACAGCTCCTGCCGACATAGTTTTGACATTGTAACAGAGTGATTGATTAATCCAAAATAGCTAGAACTGTCCCATAAATAATGCGAGCAAGTGTGTCACGGCTAGACAGGAAAGGTTAAGAGCTTCCCACATGTTCATTTTACCGTTTTGCATTTGACTTTGGTATAGGGGAGAAAATTCCAGTTGACAAATCTCCTTTAAAGTACATGAACTGGCATAAAGTGTTTGGCAACTGCAGGTACTTTGCACATGCTCCATGGACTGGTGAGAACAAGGACTGCCATTTCCAGGACAAGGTGGAATCTAAATACCTTTTGACAGGCTTTTTTTGAAGAGCAAAAAACTCTAAAAAATGTCCAGTCCTTTTAATGACACAAACACTACAGCACTTTCCTCTCTTATAGATTAAAGCACAGGCTCTCAAAATGTTTGCTCAAGGAGGGTCCCATGCTAGGTACGACACAGGACTTAGCTGCATAGCAAAGATCCTCTGTAATATCATACCTTTATGCTCCAGAGAGGTAAAAATTAGGGCACCTTTGCAGACCACATACTGAGACTTGCAGAACCCCAGTGGTTCATGGATCATACTTTGGGGACCTCTGGTTTAAAGACAGCAGAGAGAAGCATAGCTCCTCTCCAGTTAAGATTTCACATGGGTCCATCTCAGCCTAGTTGCAAGAAGCAGCACATCTGGTTCTGAGAGGACATACAGCTGGTAATAACCTAAGATCTGACAGACCTATGTTCAAATTCTTGTGCTGCTACATGCTTCACGCAAGACCTCAGGCAGTCAGTCCTTCTTGTAGTCTCTCACCTGGAAACTGATGATAATGTCAGCTCTCTATCACCTGGCCGTGTTATGTTGATAATATACATTCGAATTTCAGAGGTATTTAGACATCATGGTAATGGAGACCTGATATATAAGGGCACAACTACAAATACTACGGAGAGATAAGGACTTTTTAGTGGCAGCCACATTCCTCCTCAAGTTTCTAACTCATTTCCACAACTCCCTGCAGGACATCTGTTTTGTAGAGTACTGAAGAGATCAATTACTTGCCCAAGTCCATGTGCTTAGGACAATCCTTGCTGTAAGGGGTGTTCAATCACCTTACCGACAAGATTGATTGGATTTAAATCCAACTGTTTGCTCCAATTCCACTGGGCCATCAGGGGTCAAATCTGACATCCTTTCTTATTGCATTGGAGTCATTTTAGTGCAGACATTCTGGAGGTACTTGGGGAATTCCAGGTTGTGACCTGCAATTTGGCTGTTCATTCCCAGGGTCTGCTATCAGCAGACAAAGCTGGCATATCCCGGGGGAGCACTGACGCCTGCAGTTCTAAAGAACCTCTTAAGCTTTTGTTCAATCACCTAATTTTGCTACTTGTTCCTCTCTCAATTTCCTTTTTTTTTGGGGGAGGGGAGAAAGCGAATGCAAGGCAATTCTGTCTGTACCTGGATTTCCCAAATTTTCTGGATCCCTTCAAAATCTAATACTGCACCTAAATGTTGTAATTATGCATTGTAGCAATTGCATTATGGAATGGGACAAAAATTGACTATCACACTGATTCGTCTTAAGGCATCTGCTGCCTACTCTACAGCAGATCTTGAACTCCACATTCTTGCAGAACAACGCATACATTGTCTATTCTGTTCCTCTCCAAGAAATAACAAATCATAGGAATTGCTGGACAAACTGCCTTAACCTCATCAGGTCACTTAGGAAACTCCCTTTCCCAATCATATTCTCCCCCTCTCAATCAAGCCTCCCCTGAACCCAGAACGTTCCTCACTTGTTTCCTCGTGGATCAAAGTTACTAAATGGCTTTTGTGAAAACTCCTACTACTTCCCGTCACCAAGAGTTACTCATTCCCACCTTTCCAACCCCTCATTTTTGTAATTTATTCCATTTATGCAAGACATAAGTCACCCTAACTGAATATCCAAATTCATCTAAAAACCTGGGAAAATACAAATTTGTAATTAGGGCATAGAAGGGGGAGTCTTGATCTCAGGATTCTCTTCTAGACTCTACTTTTGTTTCATTGCCGTCCCATTCCTGTGCCCAGCTGCACTGACCCTTTATTTATTTAATTTTTAAAAGGGAACAATTATGCCATCCAGTCAACTAACGAGGACTGTTAAGTGCTATTTTTCTTTGCATTAGTCCATGCTCTGAAGAAAAGCCTGAGAAGACGGTGGTTAAACAGTACTTGCTGGGCTCCACGCACTCCATCTCAGTTACCCATTTATCTCATCTTGCATGAAGAAGCCAGAAAGATGACAGATATGTGACCTCACTTGTGCTGAGCAGTTGCAGCAATACTTTACTGAAGCTTAGAATAAATTATCTAGAAAAACCAATCAATAAATCCATAAAATGTCTTCCGTCTATTGAGCCAAAGGACGTTATTTTGATAAAGAGAATTTTTAAGTGAACAAAGTCTATTTATGATATCAGATGATGCCGTTCATTTGTACTCATCCCCTCCCTCCTTCCAATACACCATTTCACGCAGAGCACTCCAACTGCAACCCAAGAAGACGCAGACTAAGTGCTTACAGGCCGCAGAACATACCTCTGAACCAGTGGCAACGGGAGGAAATTGAGGGTAGATGTCATGTCCAGTCCGCAATCCAACATGATGGTGGTGGATTTGAACTTGAGTACATTGCACGGTAGGGTTGGATGTCCTGACAGGCAGTACTGAAAGAAGAATACGAGGATGAACTACTCATGACCTTTACCAACAGAGTGAACCCTCCCTGAAAAGTGCCTTTTTCCCCTTATTTTTAAACATGTAGTTTCATGCACACCAGAATAAAATCTGATTTCCTATGAATCTGTGCCTCACAGCTGCGTGCGTTCATTGAGATTTCCCCATATCAGGGTATTAAGGGGCAGATTTTCTTCAGACAAGGTTTTCTGATCACAAGGGTTGAGCAGATGACATAGCTCCTCTCTCCAATTTAGGACACATGTAAAATATCTTATTTCTAACAACCATCTCTTCTCACAAAAATCCCAGAAAATCAGTTTCTTCAAAACTCAGTCCTACCAGCAAAACTTGGCTGAAATCGGCTAGCAAATTTGAAAACTACTTGGGGTGGAAAGGGAGTGAGAGAATCCCTGCAGAAACAGAGGTTTTATTTCCTTAAGAAACCAGCCTAAACAACCAAACAAGGTGCAGCCCACACTTTCTGTGGCTGCTTGGCACAGATCAGCAGAGGAAGCTGTACATGTGCACCGCAGCAGCTCTGGGGCATGCTCTCACCTGCTTTTTGTCTTGCTAAACACAAACAGGAAACACGAGGGAATGGACAACCATACCTGAATGGAAAGGTTTGTGTACTGAGAAACCCCAAATGCTTTGCAAGCTTAATGAGCCAGTAAGCAGGTTATGTACGGGGGCACTTCAGCATCATTGAGATGCAGTCACCTCTTGTATAGAGAGTGGCAAACATTTAACAAAGCACAGGAGCAGCTGAAGCTTTGAATAAGAAGAGAAGTGAATAAAAATGCCAGCTTTAAAATGCGGGATTAGAAACGTAAATGTCTGAATAGAGCGTGGCCACCTCCGCATGAGGGTTTCTCTTCATTGACGAGGGATTCGATGGTTTTTCAGGGATGGCAAGAATAGAAGATTTTGCATCTCGAATACAAGTTTTTGCATCTCCGAAGTCTGGGCACCTGGCAGCACAGCAACTCAGGTGGTCAAACTTTAGCTTTTAAATTCAAGTTGTGGTCAATTAAGATTAAAACTATCAGTTTGTTGGCCATGCACTGCACTAAAACCAGACTCAGTCATTTTCTAAGTCATTTATACCTCACGCTTGCTTTCTATACTTCACTCTACAAAGTCGAAAGAAGGTAGATTAATCATTTTATTTTCTACGTCTGCTCACAATACGTTCACACAGGACTGCAACTGTCTGGATTAACAATTCCCAAGAAGTCTACATACATTCATCAAAAACATGTTTTAAATTATATTTAAATATTAAAAAGCTACTAAGCTCCAAACATTAAATTAAAAATATCACAAAGACTTTTGTTTTAAATTCACAAAGCCTTAATTATTAAGAAGCAACATTACATTTTGCCCGCTGTTAGCAAAGTTTAAAAAAAACGTGAAAAGCCAACTTGGTGAAGAAGTGAGTATACAAGTAAGGAATCCAGTTGTTTTATTCACAAATGTAAAATACACATGTGAAATTAAGTTCTCATCAGACCAGAACTTTGACAATTGAAGCTATAAATCCAAGTAAATAGAAAGAAATGAAGGAAAAAATAAGATCTAAACTATTTTTGTAGCTTTTAAACTATCGGTAATTAAAAAAGGCAATGAAATATCACCACTTTTATCAGCAAAACACTTTCTTGCTTTTTTTAAAATCATGAATAGGATCATGACCCTGACATCTACAAGCTAACTGGAAAAATCTTCCTTTTTTCTTCTTTAAAAGCATCTAAAATAATCTATATCTGTGGCTGTCACGCTGTGGTAAATGGATTCCTGGGAGTCAATGGACTCTTTCTACCAGATTCAAGTAAAGTGACTAAAAAAAAAAAAAAAAAAGGCAATTCATATATGCTATACAGCTATTTGCACAGATGACATTTCTGGGCCCGTACCTCTGTTAGAATTCTAGATTAGGAATCCAAGAATCTGAGTGTCTGCACTATATACGTCTCTATACACACTATAAATGTGATAATTTCCACCCAGTTTATACCTGTTACTGTTTGAAACAGATCCAGAGATCCCAGTCACTAATATCCCTGACTGGACTAAAATGCAAGTCCTTTTTGCTCTAAGATTTGTTTGCTTCCATCTTTATTCCCTTATGGCTAAAGGTTGGCGCAGCTAACACACTAGGCGCCTCATCTCCTAACTAAAAAATAGTCATGTAAAAAAGTCACAAAACATACAGAAGACATAAATATGCCCGCCTCAGCTCACAACTTTCTTGGCAGGCTGTGTAAATTGGATGAAAGTTTGACAGAGTGGGGCACAAAGAGATCAAGATGAGGGGCTAATTCCAGATGCTAAGGCCCTCATAGAGGCAGGTTCTCAGCAGACATCTGGTTCACGCTGAGTGCTCACCAGCTCGGAGCGTCTCTGGTGATCTCATGGATGGCAATGTGGCAGAGAAAAGAGACGATGTCTCACACTAGCAGCTCCAAAACATTCAAAATTTTGCAGGTTAAAGCCAGTGCTTTGAATTCCAACTGAAGCCAAGAAATACTGCAGTGCATTCTTCCAGTATCAATATCACACGCTAGCTTAAAATCTAGGGGGAAATTAGCAACTGGATTTGCCTGGACCAAAGCACATTTGTATTTGTGGGAATCTGACATTTTCACTGGATTCTGAATCAGGTCTGGAGTCCGTCACCTCTACTTTGTTCTTCCAAATTCAACCCAATATATGAGAAAAGAGGATGAAATAGCATCCAACTCCTCCCCCCACAACCCCAAGATTCAGACACATCTCCAGACAAATATAAGATGAAGAATCTGGTCTTATGATCCCCAGTCCCCCAATTTATACACAGGTCTAAAAATGTTACAATACAGATTTCAGACAGCTTGTATTCTCCCCCCCCCAACCCCTTCCCTCTCTCTACCCCTATGCAAGACCCTAGATATTAAAAGAACTCTACATTTCCACTCCGGTCTTCATTTAAAGATTTCTCAGTTTGCTTTGGCCCCCTGCATTATATCAGCCTCTACAATCACGTCCAGAAGTGCTTAGCTTTGCCCAGTTTGTCCCACTGGTAGTATTCATCCACACACAGAGACTTAGATTATGCAGGATCAAGCTCTTCGGCCACCTGCCCACTGAATTAATTTTACATGGTTACACCACAGATAGTGATTTATTGGAAGTCTCAAAACAAGCTCAGAATCCAAGTCCACTTCTATGAAGCCTCCTCAAGACAAACTGCTCAGTCTCAAAACTGAGAGATAATCTTACGTTTAACAACGGTGTAACTACAGGTTAAACAAATCAAATGTTATACTCTGGTATTTTGAAACCTGCTTTGGTTTTCACCTCCAGACAAAGAATTGCAGCACATTATGTGAAACGGAGAAATTCTTCCCGGAAAATAAAGTAGTGGCTGAATCCAAGATCTATGGGAAACTTAAATAGTTGAAAAGGGAGATCTAGAGAGGAGACCAGTAATATGGGTAATGTATTTTCTGATCACTTTCCCTTTAGAACATTGTAGTATCAGAACCAAAATATGTCAGAAGCATAGTGCACCCTTGACAAAGCCATTCCAGGCTGATTTTCTTATTAGTAATCACCTGTATTAACATCATACTGCCGATGGAAAATGATTTTATTACGAACCACAGGGATTTAATAATATTCCTAGAGCAACCCAGCAGAAGTCACACGTGCAGTGGGCTAGCTCCAGCACTGCTCCACGGCGAGACTCGTGTTTAAGGGTAGGAAGGCAGAGAAACGCCTCCTCCTCCGCCTCCTCCTCCTCCTCCCGAATCCCACCCATGTTTCATCCGATCCAAAACCCCAAGCCCGGACAGCCCCTGCACCGCCGGCGGGAGGGGCACAGCGGCAGAAGGCCGCAGGAGAGCCGCCTGCCCGGGCCTGCGCCCCTTCCCACACGCCGGCGCCTAACCCCAACCCGCCCCGGCCTCCCCCGGCTTCGTCCCCTCAGCTGGCAGCTCCCCGCCGACCGTTTAACGGTCGCTCGCGTGCCGGGCTGCTGAGGGGAGCGGAGCGCTGGGCCCGCCCCGCTCCCCCCCCACCCCGGCTCCCTCAGGGCCGTCCTCCTCAGTGCCTCAGTTTCCCCTCACGCCCGGCGGGACTGAGGCTGCCGCAGCCCAGGGACGATCCCGGGAGCCCCCCGTCGCCACCGGCAGACCGAATCCCCCCAAATCCCCAGACACTCACCAGCTTCATGCTTCACCCGGCTCTATTTACTGGGACAATCCTGCCCCCACCTTCCTGCCCGGCCCCCACCCCCTCCTCCCGTCGCGCGCCCCAGGGCATCATGGGACTTGTAGTCCCGCCGCCCCCCTCCGCCCAGGATGAAGTAATGGCCGAGCCCTCCCCTCCTTCCTGAGGCATGCCGGGAGTTGTAGTCCGCCCCGCGCTTCGCCCCGCGCTCCATTGGCGTGCCGTGCCGCCGAGGCATGCTGGGAGTTGTAGTCCCCGCGCCGTGGCTCTCCCCGTCACCCTGGGGAGGGGGGAACTACAAGTCCCAGGGTCTCACAGCTGCAGCAGGTGGGAGCTTGGATGTTGATATCAACATGGCGCTTGTCAGACAGACAAAGACAGTCAGTCTGGTGTGATTGAGCCAAAAAAAAAAAAAAAAAAAAAAAAAGAAAGGGAGCGAGCGAGGAGGAGGGAGCGGCAGGAGGAGAGCGAGACGGGGAGGGGGGCCCTTGTCCTCGGGGGGGGCTGGGGAGGGCTGGGGAGGGGGGCTCGGCGGCCGAGGGATTTCCTCCCCCCCTATTGTTCTCGTCCCTCTGCGCCCCCGTTCATCTCCCCTCACGCTGGGGCGGGGGCGGGCGGGGGGACCCCCCCACTCCTGCCGTTACATGGTGAGGTGGAGACGCCGCCAGCACCCAGAGGTGAGTGTTGCTTGTGGGGAGGAGGGAAGTGTGGGGCCGGGAGGAGGAGGGGAAGGGGGGGGGGGGGGCGGGCGAGTGGGTGGGTGGGCTGGAGGAGAGGGAGGGAGGGGGAGCGGGAAGGGGGTCCCCCCTCAGCCGGCACCGCGGCTGCCTGCGGGGGAGTTGCGCCGCGCCGGAGAGCGGGTTTCCTCGCAGCGCGGGATGTGCGTGAGGGGGGGAAGCCGGGGCGGGGGGCGGCCGGGGGCGGGCAGGGGCAGCCCCTCAGCCCGGGCGGCCGCTCGCCGGCAGAGTTTGAGCCGCGGCTTTGGGTGGCTCCGGGTATTCTCGGCGCTCCCGGAGCGGGGGAGGAGGAAGGGACCCCGGGAGGCTGCTGCGGGGGTCTGCGGGAGGGCAGGGCAGCCTCTGGGTTTTAAAGAGCCTTCCATCGTTGTTCCTGCCGTTTATTTATTTATTCTTATTTTTTCCATCCCTCTCCCGGGTGTGTGGGGGACGGACTCGTGGTGGCGGAGTCCCCTCAGCCTGGGTGGGTGCTTCTTTTTTTTTTTTTTTTTTGGTGGTGGTGTTTCGGTTTTGTTCGCTGCTGAGTTTGGGGCTGGGCTGGTGCGAGCCCCAGCGCGGAGGGCGGCGGGGCCCCCCGCTCCCTGTCCCCCGGACACCGCCGGGGGCAGCCCCGGCCCGGCCCGACGGTAGCTTGGCCGGGGAAGGCAGAGGAAGGAGGGAGGCTCCGACCCTCCGGGGATGGAGCCCGGTGCGCCGTGAGGATCGCGCCCGGCTTCGAGCCTCCCCCCCCCGCTTCGCCGGGGCTCTGCCGGGGAGCTCTGCCCTGGCTGGGGCAGTGCTGAGGGGCCGCCGTGGGTGTGCGAGGGCTCCGGGGGCTCTTTTCTAGGGGAGCCCTGGTGCTTTGTGCTCATGGAGGTGGGAGAACGGGGGCCACGGGTGCCCCAAACCCCGCTGGATCCCGGGGCTGGGAGGCTGCGTGACGAGGAGGGCGAGATCTGTTGCAGCTCCCGGGGCTTTGAGAGAGGGTTTTCGGGGAGGGCAAAGGCGTGAATCCGAAGGGTGTCTTGTTGCCGGAGAGTTTAACAGGGGAACGGGTGGGGGAGGAGGAGGACCCGGAGGGAAGTCATTCCCAAAATCTGCGATGAGAGCTTGGGTGGGGTGCCATAGGCTTGTTTATTTTGTACTTGTTGGGAAGAGATGGGGGGGGGGGGGGTGTGTGTAAACGCTTTTGTATCTGTGCCTGGGATCTTTTTTCGGAAGAACAGTGTGTTTGACCCCGGGACCCGTTGGAGGAAGTGGCAGGGAATGCCGCTGAACTGTTTTGCTCTGCTTAGGGGTTAAAACAAAACAAGAGGCGAGTGTTTTTAGGTGCAGAATACACATGCGAGACAGACTGAGCCGAGTTCTTCAACCGCAGTTCTGTCTGATGGGTTTTTTTAGTTGTAAGAGTGTCTTTTGGTATGTTTGCAGAGCACTTCTTCGGAAAGCATTTTTTTCTTTGCGATAGGTCTGAAAAAGCCTTGGTCATGTGTGCTGTTTTTCCCAGTCCCTTCGTGTTGGGGACAAAAAATGCTTTTTTTGAGGGTGGGGAGAGAAGAAGGAAGAGGAAATGAAGATTGTAAGCATGTTTGCTGTTTGTGGAGTCGGGTGTATCTCGGTTTGTTCTCCTGCTCGAGTAACATTGGGAGTACAGATAAGTGGCTTTTAAGTACAAAATGTGGATGAACGAAAGCTGGAAAGATTTAAACTTTGTAGGGAGGAAAGCGTTAAACTGATGGCCAGGGCACGCATTTGAGAGCACTGTCGGAGGAGCAGATCTGATAGACGCTAGCTACGTGCCCCTGCTTCAAACTAATGGGGATGGAGAAAAAAGAAACTGGTGGGAAAAAAACTACAATTTGCATGAATGATACCATGTAAAATACATCGTATTGGAGAGAGGAATTGTGCTCTGCAGACGATTTGTGGGCTGGCAAAACCCTGAAGTGTCTGCTTGCGTCCCGTGATATGACTAGCTCATTTCTGCAGGGCTCATCAGGTACAGACTCTGCTTCCTTCCTGGGATGGTGCAGCTGGCATTTGATTTCCTCCATGGATGGGAGAGGAGGAGTCCTGTGCAGTTTTTTTCCCCGAGATGATTGCATTTTCTTTGGCCTTGCTGTACCCTGCCTCATTAGTAGGAACTGCATCTATATTTATTTACCATTATACCATGTCCCTTGGGATGTCGGGTGTAGTTTGGAGTAGGTATATATGGATTTATCACTCAACATTTTTTTTTCCTCCCATCATGCTAGGACCAAATCCGTCAACAGCAGAGAACAAACTTAATTTATTTCTGTGTTTTGCATCTCCCTTTTTGCCA
The DNA here is from genome assembly GCF_018139145.2 of Gymnogyps californianus. NCBI lineage: Eukaryota > Metazoa > Chordata > Aves > Accipitriformes > Cathartidae > Gymnogyps > Gymnogyps californianus. Next base: position 125,894,370 of record NC_059473.1, on the reverse strand, counting down.
TTTCTCTTCCAAATTGCTAAGAAAACATCTCCGAGATGCGGATGAGGTAGGGAAGTAGGGGAGAAGTGAGAAAGGGATGGAATATGTTATCTGTGCAGGGATGCATTTGTTATCTGCATGTTCTGGGAGCACCGGGCTCTGTGAAAGAGCAGGGTTTGATACTGCATCTGAAAACTGGGGTTTGGGAACACTCTTTTCCCTTATGTGAAGATTCTTCTTTAGCCCCACGACAGCCGTAACTTTTTCTGTATAGTTGACAGAACTGTCTGACGAGCCTGGGCATGAGACTAGGAACAAGGAACTTGTGTTTTACTCGGCGATGTCTGTTCTTCCTCCTGTCGTTCCTTTAGCACCAGTGCAAGCACCAGAACAGGCATCAGCATTTTTACTCCTGTGTCATCCAACTGTTCAGAGCAGGTCTAGACGACATTGTGGTATGCAGACTGCCAGCTGTGTTACAGGAATGCTACCGCAGGTGAAACTGCAAGATTTTTAAAGAGCGGTCAGGAAATCTTGAAGAAAATCCTGTGTGGATGAGGCCTGCTTATCTCTGTAACTACTTTACTGAGCAGTCTTGAGCAATTCCTTTCTATTTGTTGACCTTTCTAGAAAACATGCATCTCCCTAGCATTGTGATTCTGATAATTCCACAGAATTAGTAACCAGTGTCAGCTGCAGAAAGCTTACTTCTAAGGCAGTTTCTGTGTGGGTCTTACTGGTCTCTTTTAAAAGGATATTAAAAGTTCATGGCTGTCCAGTGTTTTGAAAATTACATTGTTATGAAGTGTTTACTTTATAATGATAATCCATAAGTTCATGGGAGTGTTTGGTATGTTTTTTCATCGGCATCTGGAGCTGGGAAAACAGGGGGGTTCTGACATTCACTTTTAAAACTAATTTTATTTTTAATAAAATGAATTTTTAATAAGCATGAATTTCAAGAATTGTTCTATCATTAACTTTTGGGACTGCTCTTTTTTTGTTGTATGTCAGTGGGGCAGTGGTGAAATTTGGGTCTTTAGGATATGATGTTTGGGCAGGGAATTAGAAGAATTAATGAAACTGAAACATGAGAAAGGAAGAACACTGTACTGTCCCTTTCATAAGGGGATCTCAGAAGATGTTTGGTTGTATATGTTAGAAAATAAACCGATTTGCACGAAATGACAGCACATTTTAATCTAAAGCAAGCAACTTGTGATTTACAGTGATTTCTGTGCAGAGCTTTTAAGGACGCTACAGAATTACATGTTACAGTGTTAGGATCTGTGGCAAATATTTTTCATCTTCTGCAAAGTTTAGGATTTGAAATCAAACACTTGAAGGGATGCTGTCAGCTTAATCCTACTGCAAAAAAACCCATGCCGTCATTTCTCCTATCGATAACTTTTATGCAGCTTTGACACTTCTTCTCAAGTCACTGAAGTTTATTTCAGTTTATACTGATTTGAATGGAGCGGGCATTGGATTCTCCATACACGTCCTCGTGGGATTGGGCTTTAATTATACCTATGCTGATAATATTATCTTGTGGGTAATCAATGAAGTGAGACCAGTGTCATTATTATAGTGGGATTTTTAGGAGATAGTGAGGAGAATTTGAATTTTTTTGGGTCTAACTCATATCCCTAAAGCTGGTTTTATACATAAGGTTAGTAATAAACTGTATTTTAGCATTCTAATATTCCTGTATTGACTAAAGCTCCCTTCTGACATGTATAAAATTCGGATGGCTGGGTAGCAAAGTATACTAAGAGTTCATATTTGAACACTCAGTCGTGCAAACGGATTGGCTGTTAGCTATGAATGCAATTTCTAGTGTTAATGCTAAAGATAAGTGTTTTGACAAATGCTTTTAATTTGGGGAACAATACAAGCAAGAATAACAGGATATGAAAAGAAAGTGTTATTTTTCATTTTGCAGGTGGCAAACCAAGGTGTAGAGGGATTAACTTGCCCAGATTCCTGCATGGAGTCTGCGGCAGAACTAGTAATCAGTCTGTGATCTCAAGGGTTTGTCAGGGCTTTAATCAGAGTTTTTCTTCCTCCCCTCATTAATTGGCTAATTTCCACATTTTGAAAATGATGTCTGGAGGTTATTTTTCTTTCCTTCAGTTTCAAACTTTATAGCCTGAAGTTTTTTCATTTTCAGTCGAGCCTGGAAAACACAAGGTTGGAAAGCTTCGTCTGAACAGCACCTCCCTGACATATGATACTATCTTGAAACAGCCTCTGACAAGTGAACCCTCTCATTGAAATCATGTGAGGAATTTTATTACTCAACTCTGAAGATCTTCTGGGGGAAAGGAGGTTGCAAACTATTAACTATATGGTCTTCATTGCAAGTTGGCACGTAACATGTTCTTATGTATTGAGGCAGTCATGTGGTCCACAGTGAGAAGTTGAGAAGCAGCTCTGTAGTTGCTGGCCAACTGAAAATTTCATTTTGTAACTGTGAAACACATTTATTTTTGTGTTGTGCCTCCTAAAAAGAGATATATTTGCTTGAAATCTGGTCTTTAAACATGGTATTGTTTGATGTCCTTCCCCTCTCCTCCCACTCGGCTAGGCACTTATACAGGGGTAGCCTGTGACCATAAAAGCATGTGGAGAAGCTTTTATGATAGATAACCTTAAAAAGTATATGGTGTTTGGGATGCTTCTTTTCTTTGCTGTTGCAGTCGGGTTTACCAAAAGCTCGTTGTTCATGCAGGCTTCCTGCATAATACACTGCCGAGCAAAGTGCTCGTTTCGCAGTTATGAAACTGCTGCTATCACAATTACTGCATCGTAAAGCCTAACCTAATCAGAAGTGATCGATTTATGGCCATAACTTGTGTGGTGTGCTAGTGGAGTACGGCTCTGATGTTTCACATTTGAGTCATTATGGCCAAGCTGCTGTCCTCCTCCTTTACTATTCTGTGATAAAATAATACTTTGTACCTTCGTTTGTAAATCTTTAAGTGCTTTACAGAGGTATCAGTATTTTACAAATAGAGAAACTGAGGTATCAGTATTTTACAGATAGAGAAACTGAGCCATAAGGGCCAAGTGACTCACTTAAGGGCACATACTGAGTCAGTGGCAATTGAACACGGCTGTCTATTCCCCATCTATTGCACTTTTACATCCGTGATATATTAATATATATTAACCATAGAAGGAATTTATTGGCTGGTCTTCTAATGTGCTCAATAAGAATACCTAAGTCAATGAGATTTTTGTACAGCGATGGGAGGATTTCCCATGTTCCATTGACTTCTGTGGTTTGACGCTTGTCATCCTTATTTATTCAGTTCATTTTGTTGCTTTTAGATCCATTAGATTCCCCCCCCTCCCCCATCAGGCCAAAAGCACTACGGAATAAACTTTCGCACACGACTGTAAGAGATGCCCCTTTTTCTTGCATAGCTTTTCTTCTGCTTCGTTTAATAGGAGTTTTTCAGTGTTGGACTTCAGATCTATCTCAGGAATGCACATGCATGTTTTTTATTTGTTTTGATTCAGCACCGTGTTAATGTAGACACCAAAAGGTTGAACAATTACTGTTTTGGTGCGCTTTTTTAAGAATTAAAAAAATAATCTATAACTGGTTATTCTACCCATCTGTGTGCAGATTTTCCTTTCCCAGTTCTTAATCAAAGCTGCATGCAGAGTCTGAAGTTGAAGACTGCTCTTAAAACTGGGAAATGCTGTAGTGCAGTGCTTCTGACAAAGTGTATTCTGCTTTATCTTTCCTGTGCAGCCAACCAGAAGGTATGGAAGGTCAGTTAACTCTTTCTCCTACAGAATTCCTCTATGAATGTTTGCTTCATCATTTCATGTTGGTTTCAGTGCAATTACTAGCCTGAAACTTACTACCAAGCATAGCCCTTCATCAGGCTGTATGTATGCATACACCTAAATGACTTCTGTAATATGGCTTGACAAAGACCTAGCTTTGTGTGTATGTCCATGGTATGCTGGCAGGTACTGCTTCCAGTCGCTGTTTGCCCAGTGGGTGTTGTTTCCAGATCTAGTGAAGAGTTTTTTGCAGCCCAAGGAAATAAATTTTATTACCTGCTTCATGCATAGGGGTGGCATTCTTTTGTTCTCCATACATACAAGATGTCTATTTAGGCTGTATTAAATTTATGTGAACCCCATTCACTGCTGTGGTGGTAGATGAGGTCTTGCCATTGGGCTAAGGAAGTAATTTACAAGCCAGGCATAGAAAATGTATTAATTATGTTGAGCTCTACCCCCAGCTGAATCTCACTTGCCCTGAATTCCTGGCATTGGTTTTCTCCCCACTTTTGAACTTAATATTTAAGAAGCCTTATTTTCTTTTCACTTTCTTAAAAAAAAAAAAAAAATTATTGAATTTTAAGTTCAGCAGTAAAACAACTGCTACTACTGAAACAATACTGTAGGCTACTCTTTCAGTGAGCCTTGTGAACAGCCAGTTTTATTCTTCTGATAAGCCTATGCCCTATCAATTGGGAAGTGTAGCATATAGTCATTTCCTGCATTTTGAGCTGCCCATTTCTTACGAGCTCTGAAGCAAGCACTGAATCTGCTTTTTGTTCTTCCAGTGGTACTGTAATACTAATGGAAGCAGAAAGCATTTAGTTAGTTCATAAAATACAAGCGCTGTCTCTACTTGGATATTTATTCTGACCTTTATTTTGGACAGTTTCGCTGCCATGATCAGATTGTCTGATTACAATGTCAGCTTTCACTAGAAACCTCTTTGTGATTTAACTGGCAGGGTTTTGGAGTTTGAGCAACTGGGTATGCAGCAGCTCTGACATGTAAGTAGTGCTCAAATGTTGAAAAGGAAAGTTCTTCCTGGCAATGAGATTGCGCTGGGCTCTCGTTTCTAGCCTCTGCCGTAGGTCTTATTTTATGACCCAGAGCAAACTTCTTGACTTGCCTGTGTTCCAGTGTGTAATATGAAAATAATCCTTTCAGGGCTGTTGAGATGCTTTCACATTCGTAAAGTATTTGAAGATTCTTGGCTGGATGGTAGTGCATGCTGCTGCTCTCGGTAGTATAAACATAAATGTCATAAGTGTATTTACACAGAATAAGAACTAGTTATTTAAGCTAATACTGATTTTTTCATACCGCAGATGGGAGAGGTAAGTAGCTGATCACAGTTTTCTCAACTAAGTTGTATTATGCATGGTTTCCAGACATCGTAGTCAGTCATTCTCTGACTGTTTGCATTTCATGGGGGCTCCATCTGTTTGATGGAGCGGTGTTGTTTAGTGAGAAGTGCAGCAGTCTGAAAAAGAGGGAACTTACTGAACTTGAAACTTATTCCTCCCTCTTTAATTTCCTGGTCCACAGAAGTAGAATGATGTTAACATATTGGAGATTCATAAAATTTAAGACGAGAACAGACAATTAAATTGCCTTCTCTGATATGTTTTATATGCTTTGTATCACAAGCCTTTAAATTTTAATCATTTACTCTGAAACTGAGACCAGTTACTGATGTTTGGCTAAAAACAATTTGAAAGCTTTCTAGCCTTGAGTGCCCATCACTGGTAATTTCAGACTCATCACTTCTCTTGGTAGTTTGTGCCATCTCACTGTTAAAAATAAGTGGCTGATTTCTAATTTGAATTTGTCTAAGTTCTGCCGCTGGTTCTTGTTACGACTTTCCTGACAAGATTAGAGCCCTTTAGTATCCAGTACTTTCTTGCCATGGAGGTACTTACACTCTGTAATCAAGTTACTCGATTGATAAGGAAACAGAGTTGAGCTTTTAAGTCTCACTCTAAGGCATTTTCGCCAGCACTCAGATCATCCGGTGATTCTTCATGGTCTCCGTTTATTTTTAACATTGTGGAAACCAAAAATGGGGAATGTTCCAGCCTGTGTCTGATCCATACTGAATACCGAGGTGCGGCAGCCTTTTTTGCTACGCAGCCATTTGAAAGGTTCACAGTAGCCCTTTTGCATAGGGAAATCCTGTTCGAGAGTCTCGCTGCTCTGACAATGAGATTCTTTCTTGTAAAATCTGCCATTTAGTAGTTACGATCTGCATTTCTTAGATTATAAATTTGCCTTTGTATTCAGATGTGTTTTGCTTTCCTGAGCTAAGTTAAGGTAGGTATTCAGGCTTCTTTCGTTTGCTGTCCTTTCCTCGTAATAATGTACTGTTCCTGTAGTCCTGGTGTCAGTCACAGATTTTTATCTGCAGTGATAAAAATGTTGAACTGCATCAGACCTTAAATTTAGTGACAAAAAAATTAGCATGATGCAATCCCAGGAAGTAGATTAAGAACTGGCTAACTGACAGCTCTCAGAAAGTACCAGTCGATACGGAGCAGCCGATGTGGATTTCCACTAGAACCAAAGTACACTCTGTGCACATACTTTCTTCTGTTGGACTACATTTGTAATCTCAAAGAACAAAGTTAGTCCTTTATCAAGACATTTGCCATTAAAACATGCTGACTGGCACTACCGATGTCCCTGTTCTCCGATTTTTTTACTGGGAAAAAAATTTTTGTTTTTTCCTGTTGATTTGCCTGGATTGATACCCAGCTGACCGCCTTGCAGCTCTCCAGATTTGCTCCATCCCCTTTTTGAGCATTAGCATAACATGAACATCCACCTGGCCTGGGGTTTTGCCCTCATTTTCTAGAAAGTCCCTCATTAAAAAAGAAAAAAAAACCCTACCCTATAAGACTGCAAAAAGCCCTTTTCGCTGCATGTTTTTGAGGCTGATGTAAAATGTTTCCATGCTAATGGGTTTACTGAAAGTCATCTTTTATTACTGGTGAATTAGAAGGTGACTAAATGTGACGAAAGCATGTTGCGCCAGTCTAACAGAAAACTGTTCACAGTAATGTCCGTGGTTCTCCCTTCGACTAGAAAGTTACTGTTTTTTAAATTTTATTACTATTATTTTATTTGGTTTTTTATATCTTGAATCTTGCACTTTGGTTAGTAAGAGGAACATCCCAAGACCTTTTGTTCCTGAATGTCTGCAAGTATAAAATCGCAGTGCTTTTGGGACGGCCATGGTGCATCTGCTGGTAGATTGCATGGCATCGTGGAAGTGAAGACCTTTCCAGCCTTTACAAGCGGCTGCTTCTGAAGCCGCTTGTGAATTATCCTTCAGTTCATTTCATGGGCATTATTCTCATAGATATTGGTGTCACTCCTCTGTCACACTCAAGTAAATTCTGTTTTATTCATAGCAATGTGCCTCCTTGCTTTTTGTTAAAAATGCAGCTGCCTTCGCTTGCTGGCTGTTCCCTTGAATTTCCCTTTTCCTGTCCCAAACTAATTTAGCTTTTACTCCCTCCATGTTGCAGCTGTAATCAGCAGTGCACAGGAATGTCTCTTTCTGTAGGAGAGGCAGTATTTTTGCTGTTGCTTTTTAGGATACTGGATAATACAGGATCTTGAAATCAAACCTCATTTAAATACCACTGTCAGTAAGAAGTGAAGTGTGTTGTGGTTTTTGTTTGTTTTGGTTTTGTTTTTTTTTCCCCAAAGTAGGTGTTTGAAAGCACTTGCTCCTTGAGAAAGTCCCTGTTTTGAAACTTGCAAATTCCAGGCAGATAAAATGCAAAGAGGTCAGGCGAGTATCTGAAGTTTGGGATGTCTGCTTCCTTTCTGGCTATCGAGTGGGAAACCTGCCATAGCGATAGGTTTTGAGGAAAGATTTGGAAGAGGGAAGAAAGGGAAGAGGACTGAGGCACAGGATCTCAGAGGCTGGGAAAGATACTGCAAAAGAGGGTATGCCATTTCTACTGCTTGCAGTCTGAGGTGTGGCACTGTGGAAGTCTAAGGCAAGTAACAGAGACTCAAAAATGTATGTTGTTTTGTTGGACATAAATATTTCTTATAATACAAGCCTCTGAGCTCAGCCAGCGGCTTGCCTGCCTCCTAGCTAAATCAGTATCTGATTTTTCTGTTCCTTTGCTGTCGTCTTGCAGGAGTTGTTTATTGACTGAAATTGTTTCCATATGGCTGCAATGTAGAGCTTGATTACATTAAACGTGGCGCTTTCCTGTGGCATTGCAGTGCTATGGAAAGATCATCCCTCTTGCTCTCCTTCCAACCTCCCCTTCCTCCATAAAACCATGTTTTTGGGAACGTGCAACTTGTTTAGGTATTATCTTCCCCCCCTCTGAGGCATGTAGAATGGGAAAACTGGGATCCAGTTCTTTTTGGGTCTTTGTATTTGATTACTCAGGTGGGTTAAGTTTGCATATAAATTGCTGATAAAATACTTAAGATGAAGATTAGTGTGACGTGGTTGCAGTTTGAGAGCATTACTGGAGTTGGGGCTGCAATGTGTTAAGCACTGCACAAGAATGCAGACAAGAGATAGTCTGTACTTCCAAAAAGCTTACTGCCCATCAGGACAGTCCATTTAGATTGTATTTGTTTACACTGATGATCAATTTAAATACTGCTCCAAGAAGGTGTTAAAATTCCTGTACTTGGAGGCTTCAGGATGCTAAAGGGCTAGATTCACCACTTATCTGGAGCCTGGAAGCTATGTAGTTTGCGGAAAACAGATATGTTTAATAGCAAATGGATGCATCTGTATCTTTGATAAGAATAACAGCTGATTGTTGGCTAAGTTAGCTAATAGAACCAGCAGTGAAGCATCTCCACCCTCTCTTTGCAACTACGCTCTCTTTTCTAAACTTGAGTGTATAAGCTGGATTCAAAATTTGGTTTTTGTTTAAAATGTTTTCTATTTAAGTAGGTTAAAATATATAAATGCCTTTTTCTTAAGCCTAAGCCATCTGATGTAATGCCTACATTTCTTGTAATGTGCTTAAACAGAACCTAGGCAATGTGTTTTTACTGCCAATATCTCAAAGTGAAACCAGCAAAGTGATGGTAGTCACTCTTGGCTGAGCACATGGAACCAGAATCTGATGAAGTAGTAAAGCAGCTTTTGACAGAAGTAGCCTCTTCTGCATGTGCATAGAGAATATTTTCTTCATTTCTGTGTATTCAGATAGTTCAGATCACAGACTATTTAATTCAAAACTGAGAAACCATTTGGGAGCTGTAAATGCAGAAATGCTTGTTTTCCTCGCCTAACATAAGGTGGAAAAAAAGAACAATGAGGAAAGAGATTCACTAATACTGAAATATTTCAGTGGAGGACACAGCAAGGTTCAATTCACTTAATAAAGATAATTCATTTGTTTTCACTAAAGCATTTTAAAATGCAAACTGTGTTTCCTTTTATGCATCCAGCACATATGATGTATCATTCAAGATTAATAAAACAGTAATACATAAAAGCTGGCATTTTAAAATTGTTTTATAAACAGTCTGGCTAATAACCCAGGGTGGAAACTGGTGAAGCGCAGGTACGCTGTTCAGGCCTTTGCCTTGCTGGAGTGTGAAGCTCCCTCCAGTCTTTCTTTAATTCAATGTAAAATGAAAACTTCAATGGGACAAACAAAGCTTTCCTAACCACGGGGTATCCAGTGACTTGCTGGGTGGAGTAGGGCACTCTGAGGTGTTAGATGTCTACGAGGCAGGTTCAAGCTGCAAGTTATTTGAATGTCCCTCGTAATTTAGAGGTGTTTGACTAGTGAGCTGGCAGGTAAAAGGAAGACAGTGACCATAAAGCCGTCATAGCCGTCTCCTCTGCTTGCCCTTTTCCTTGAGGGACTTGCTGCTGCCCAGCGCTTGGAGTAAAGGCTGCAGGCACCTTGTTCCAGTTGGGCTATTACACATCTTAAAATTGTGGTATGATGGAGCAGCCCCCCTTTAGCCCACACCGAGGCACCTCACTTCAACAGAAGGGCAGATTTAAAACCTTTCATTCTCCTTTGTGTTTCTACTTTAGATGGCTCCCTGTCCAGCATGCTGGTTTTTGTGGATCCCTTGATAGATGGCTTGTATACCTTGTGAGGAGAGAACTTTTCATGAAAGGCTGTGGATTCTACAGCTGTGGTAGGATGCCTACAGGTCCTGATTTATCTTGAAGATCTTTCTACTCCCTATTTTGCAAAATGCTGTGGGAAGGGTAGGCTGGAGAAGCCTTAGTTTTCTTAGGTCCCTTACAAAACGTGCTAGCTACGTGGGAGCAGAAGCAAGGACTGGAGCGCATTTAGTTGTCAGTGTTGTCATCTTCACAGGAAGGGAGAAGAAAAGATAAATTGTGACTGTTGCAGACCTTGTCTGTTCTACTTCTTGCATGTTCCGCTTCTTAGCCGGTGGATGACCAGCTAAAACAAAACTTCACCTCTTTAAACCCCTCCTTTACAATAATGAAGTTTAATTAGTTTGCTAGTTATTTTTCAGTGATTTCCGGAACTGTTGAAACAGCATGAGTTGATGAAGACTCTCTTGTGTATTTTATGTGAGCTCAGATATTTGAATATGGAATAGAAGTAGTACTGAATATCTGTGATTTCCATTAACTTTCAATGCCTTTAAGGGGTGAGTCCTTAAAACAAGATGTAACTAATGTTAGAGGCAGTGGGAGTGCTCTCTGTTGGCTTTCACAAGAACTGAACTGGAACTATATTGAGGATATTTTCTTTTTTTAATTAACAGGAGATCACTGAGTTCTAGGTCCTTTCATACTTAAGAATAATTAGTTCTCCATTGTTTTTGCTTTTGACAGACTTTTACTGTCAACCTTCAAAGGAGACATTGGCCCTTCCTCCAATTATTTGATGAAACAATTTACTACATGCAGCCTTCCCCCCGCCCTTCATGGTAGAAATCTGATTCTGGTGTCCTTCTGGGTGCTGCTTCCCAACTCTGCTTTATGCTCTCTGTCTCTTACCGATAAAAACCTCCACAGTGTTGGCATTGAAACACTTTTATTCTCCATGCCCACCCTTGAAAAAGTCCACACTGCTGGCCTTCTAGTGAACAGCATGTGTTTAAATATCCTGCAAATAACTGAACACAGAGGATGATCCTTCCGTTTTCTTCTAATGAGAGTTACTTCTGAGAAAAGACTGCAGGCTCAGGGCCATACTGCCATTGCAGGATTATCAGTACATTTGGGCTGCAAATGTGATTTCTTTTTTCTTAAATATTAAAGGGAGGGGTTATGACTTCTGAGGTATAATTGTGTGGAGACATTACTTGGGCAGACCTCCTAAACTCTCCTGCATAATTTGGATGTGCTGGGTATGAGCTCTGTGCGCTTACAGCCACTAAGTCTTGGACCGTGAGTGGTGTTCGGAGAAACCAGAGAAATTGCAAATAACGTGTCTGCTTGCTGCTGCATCTTGAGTCTCTTGCCTATATCCCCTGCTCCTGTTGATGGTCTTTCTTTCGTACCTGTTCCTATGCCATTTGCAGTCATAGTTCCCAATTATGAACTTAGCTTAAAACCCATTTTAACTAACTTTTCAGCTCTGGCCTTAGTCAGCCACGTAGCAGAAGTGATTTAGCCATGTTCTCTCAGGTTGCTGAAGCCACCATGCCAAGAAGTATGGGCATCCCTACCTCACAGCTCTGAGACAGCTTGTCTTCGTAGGAAGACGTGTCTGTAGTCCAGTCATGACCTCAGCACCAACCTAAATCCAGGTGGATCATCATGTGCCTGCACACTTATTTTTAGAGCAAGTCGCACAGGAAAATTGCGTATGCAGGGAGGTTAGACCTGACAAGCTTGAGAGGTGCTATCCAGCCTCCACAGTTCTGTGGTATGTGCATGCGGGGAAATTAATCTAATAGTTTTCATATATATACATCCTTGTGCTTTTCATCCTGTCCCTCGTTCTTTCTCTCTCCTTATTTTTGAAAGGTGGACCTTTTAAAGCCTTTAAAGTTCTTAAAGACATACTACTCTCACTGGTTTTAACACCGTGGCTGGCACAAGGGAGGGTTAGAAGCCAGTTGTTTAATTGGCGTTTTACATGGTAGGCTTTGAAATTGTGAATTCAGTGAGGTTCCTGCTTTGCTGCTCTTTTTCTACAGAGCAGCAGCGGTGCACACACGCAGTACTTCCAAAAATAAGGGCGTATGTCGTGAAAGTATTGCTTGAAGCTAGGCTCTGATCTGCAGTAACGGCAGAGCTACACTAATTTGTACCTCTGAATGTAGGCAGCTGTAAAATAAGATTTACTTAAGAGTTGTAAAACACAATGTGGAGACTTATTTTAACTGAACTTATTGAACTTACTGAACAGTAAGTTCAGTTAAAAGGGGGTTTAATAAATGAATGACTGTAGTGGTCAGATCAGAACTTTGCCTTATCTCTGGCACAAGGCTAGATCACTAGCAGTCGTGGATGCTGAGGAAAGTCTGTAAGAACAGGGCAAACATTTGATACCTCCCCAGCACATACTTGCAAATATCCTCACTGTGCGCTCCAGGCGTTCGGTATATCTTTTGTATCCCATCTTTTCCACTTAAAGAGAGGTCTAGGCACGTTAAATCCTTAATGGTCCATTTGTCTAGACAAACTGCCATCCTGAGCTGTGTCCATTGCAGTGTTTTCTACCTGCTTAATGTCACATACCTGGAGGCTAGGTAGCCTTTGTGAAGTGAGGTGCTTTTTTTTAGTTCAGTTCCTAGTGAGCAAATGTCCTTAATTTATAAATTAAGTCACCCTTCTTTGGTTTGTTTGTTTGTTTGTTTTATTCCTTTTTTTCGGCATCCCTGTTCAGTCTTGTCCTATGCCACTTACGGCATGAACAAATATAGTCTTTTAAATTCTGTGTGCTGGATAGTAAACAATCATCCCTCCACCCCCCCAAGTTACTGTCCTCACCTATCTATTGACAGGGCTGCTTGTTTAATAACTCTCATTTGGTTCAGATGAAATTGATTGGGATAACGTGGACCTACATGTAACTTCATGCTTGATCTAGCCCGAATAGTTTTGCTGAAAGTGATTTGGGGAGTGCTCACGAAGTAGTGTGCCAGCAGGACTCTGCAAGTGCTCACTCCTGGCAGGGAGGCGATGGCAGGAGAGGCAGGGTTAGCTTTCTACTGACATACCTGCATCCAGAAAAATACATCTGTCTACGTCCAGAGTAGCGTGAACATTGCAGAACGAGGGCAACGGATGATTTCTCTCCATTTTAGGTCATCTACAAACATCTATAGGACTATCCAGTTACTGTTTAACTCCAGCTCTGTGTACTCTTCATACATAAGGACTAAGTCTGCTGTCATTTAGAAAATGAAGGTTTTTTTCTGACTTGTCAGTACCTTTTTGGTGTGGTATGATGGCTGTTTGGCTGTCATTTATCTAACTTGTAAAGCTGTCTCCAGTGTATGCAGTTTTATATCCCATTAGCTCGCTCTTTCTCATGCTCATCATATTGCACTGCAATCATCTGTCCTCTTTTTTGCCCCCTAATACTGTTGGATCTCTCTCTTTTAATACTGTTTTCTAAAAACCTTCTTCCTATAAAATGCCACTGTGTGAGACTATTTTCTTGGCTGCAGTGATCTTTGTAAGTCTTGAACAAGGAAATTCTCAATTTTTAATTTTTTTTTTTTTCTAGATATGTATTTGATAGCTCCAGCTCTTCGGAGCTTGACTGCCTCCTAGTTTACCTAAAACGTTATTTTTTTTATAGGATATGTGTGAACATACTGTTTCAAATGCTGTACAACCGTGCTAATTCTTTAATTGAGGGGGGAAAGGAGCTGGAAACAGCGCTGCAAATGAAGTTTCCGTGAGTTGCATCATTGAAAGCACAAGGGTTAATATTTTTCTCCAGATGTTAATCTGTTTCCTGCTTTTATTTTAATGTATGCATATAAAAAGATTTTGGTTTCTTTGTCCCTTTGCACTTGAACTAGAAACTGTAATCTATTTGTGGTGCATAGTAGAAAATATTTTTTTTTTTTTTTTTTTAGTACTTCTGGTTTAACAGTTTCTCTGTAGAGGAGGAAAAAACAGATTGAGACATCCTTGCAGCGAAATATAAAATGAGAGGACCACAATATCTGAACTTAGCGTTGTCTCCACTAATAGGAACAAAGATGACAAAATAGATTGAATGGTCCCTTACTGCCTCTGTTCTGGAGAGGGCAAGGTAGGCTGAAGAGAATAATCTGCAAATAAATGGCTGTGAATGACATTTGCATTTCTCCTTGCAAGAAGTTGGTAACAGTTCTAATAGGAACGGATTGGAAATAGGTTTTCTTAACCTGAAATGAGTAGCATGCTTAAATTCCATTGCTGCTGATTTCTATCCAAAGATTTCTGTTTTACAGCTGTTATTAAAAATTTATGGGGCAACTTGAGATCAAAGCAAATATATATTCTCTTTATTATGTAAACTTGGGTTTTGTGCAACATATGCGTTGCATCCATACACCTCATGCAGGCATTTTTGTTCTAGCAAAGGCAAACAGCCTTTACATTGTGCAGTTAGACATGAGATGTGGAAAAACAGGGTTCTATCCCAGTGATTAATGGTGATCTGATTCTCTGCCTTCTTTCCTTATCTCCCAAGTAACTTCTTATGAAAAGGAAGATCTGTCCTGAGATGCTGTACTTACCTGTTTCCTAGTTGAAGTCTTCTGTACTGTGCTTCATACTGAGGTTTTGTTCACACTTTTTTTTTTGTGTTCCACATAACCTAGGTTTCCCTCTGGTGTGCTGAAGGACTACCTTGGACTACCTTTCACTTCTTAAGGCCTAGACCTGAAAACATTTGTATAGATACTTAACCTTATGTGACAGATCATAGTCTCACAATTAGGGCTTTAGACTACATGTGGTTTCCAGGAAGGGGATGGCCTTCCGTGCGTTTGTTTGTTGCTGAGAACAAGGCAGCCCTCACTCCAGGTAACAGGCTTCTGATACATGCCTTCTGTTCATTCTTATTTCTTCTCCGAGTATCTTCTTGTCCTCCATTCCCACCTTGCTGCATACGAAAGCAAGCTGTCAATATTGGCATCTTTTATCAAATTTTTAGGGTGTTTTTTTAACGTGTCAGCTTTGAGAATCTACATGTTATCTAACAATCTCAAATTTTACCAGGACCTGAGATCTCACTTCTGCAGTGAAAAGCTTGCAGACATGAACCCTGATGGTTCCAGTTTGAGAAGACAACTGAAAAACCAATAATCGCATGGTATCTGAAGGGCTGCGGTTGCTTGTATTCAGGCATCTCTTTGAGATTCATAAGTGCCAGTTCTTCCTTACTTTGTATTCCACTTCTGACATGTTCTGTGTGTTCAGCTAGTTGGTGGTTTCTGAGCCCTTACGTGAGCTGTTGCTTTTGCACTTGGTGGGATTTGTGTATGCAGTCCTGGGTATAACAGGTCTTGGTGTGCTGTTACTTTAAAGCACTGATAAAAAGACTGGTAAAACGGGGGAGGGAGGGAAGGCAAAAATCTGAAAAGCTGCTAGATCTTAAAGATTAATCAGCCTGTTTTAAATAGCAAGCAAAGCTACAAGCCGCCTTTTCTACACAGCATGTTTTCTTCCATTCTGCTCTTGCAAAGTTGTTTCTCCAGGGGAAGATTTCAAGCTCCATAAGGCTATGTTCTTATATTAGTGTCAGGACACAGGCTAAGATTATTTGTGTGAATATGTAGAAACAGTTACATTACCTGGGGTTACTTTCATGCTTTCTCGCTCGGTGGAATTATGGCCTCATATTGCACAATTGCTTATCTATTACTCTGTTCATACATATCTGTATTTACAAACTCATACCAGGGAACTCTTGTGTATGAGCTTCCATCCTAAGTGAAAGAGAAGTTAATGTAAATGACAGGGACTTCCTAGCCTGTGTGGATGATAAAACCAGTCCTATTTGGAAATACTATGAAGAATATACAACAGTATTCTCACAAGGGGGGTACAGTCAGACCCAGGGTTGCTGTAATTATTTAGTTGGTTAGTGTTTTTTTTTCATTTGAACAGTATATACCACCATGCCTGTAAACAGCTTCCTGCACCCTTATAACACACAAAGAATTGTTTCAATTTTGCTGCAAGGAAAGAAGTGATATGAGCAACCTGAAAGATGGGGGCACTTCCTAAAACAGGTCAACCCCCGACGCTGTCTTTGTTCGTAGACCTGTTTTCTACCGGCAGCCACTCATTCTCTCACCTTTCCTCTCTGCTGGGGTTTTTCACCTCCTCTGCTGTGCTGGGTTGACTGCTTGCATAAGTAGGCTCAAAGAAGGGTTGTAAAATTATGATGGGGACAGGGGGAGCAAGGGAAACGGGTAGAAATTATAATTTATTCTTTCACATTTTCTCCTCTTTTCCAAATTGATTACCAGTTGTGCTTATGAAGCACCATTTACAACACACATCAAAAACCGAGGAGGTCTTGTTTAAATCTGTATCAAACAGCAAGTTTCCATATCGGTGTTAGTGATTTGCTGACTCTTGGTGGTCTATAAGGTATTGGAAGGGGGGCCCTGAAATAATTGGAGCAAAATTAAATGTTCTGTACTCTACGGGCATGTTCTCCAGTGTGTCAGTGCTTGCTGGCATTGTCTGAGAAATATAAGCTGAAGGGATGCGGGGTTTTTTTTATCAATATTTTTCATTAAGAAAATGTTTTACCAAAAAGGTTAGTGGTTTTATGACCCTACCACTTTCATGTATCTTAGTGTTAGTGGAATACAGGGTGGCCCCTGGAGTTGTTTCCAAAAAGTTGGACTTTTTTAAGGTTAAGAAATGTGATCTTCTTAGCCTTAGGCAAAGTGAAGCAGTTGTGTATAACATGCAGGTTGCACAGCACATCCTAGGTGGCTAACAGACCTCTTTGCATGCATCCTACTGCATTGGACTATCTGTAAAGTTGATGTGTTTTGCCACCATCTAGGGTTGTAATGAGAATTAATAGTCCTGATGAAAATACATACATATGTATTTCACTGGTGATGAAAATACATATATATGTGACTTATAACTGAAAATGTGTATTCATTTACTGAATAGCATTCGATACAAGATCAGAGTTTTCATTTATGGGGACACATAGCTTTTTTTTATCTCACCCCGTCAAAAGCAGAGAGAGATGGGCAAGAGGGCAGGTGTGGATCAAGGGGAGCAGGTAGACGTTGATCTGAGCAGATGGAAGCTGGACAGTAATGCAGGCGAGTACACTGGGGGGACTGGATGTGGTCCTTCGTAGTCGTGGGCAGCAGGGCCCAGGGTAATAGTGCTCCAGCAGCCTGAAGGCAAAGTGAAACGGCAGAGGTGATAAGCAGTAGATGGAGAGGTTATGGTGGTTGGGGGTTTATTAGGAAGGATTTTGCTCCTGAGAGAGGCTTAACTCCTGATCCATCAAAGAGTGCTTATTAGATCACCTGGCAAGCAAGAGAAAATAAGGAAAAAAAAGAAATTATGTTTTCTAGCATGCACTGTTCTGTTGCTTCCCTAGTAATGATTTTTGGGGTACAGTTTTTTTCTTTTTGCTGAATAGTGGACTCAGATCCAGGCAGCTAAGGGAAAATAAGAGTGTTGCTCTTATTTGAAACATCTTGGAAAGGAAACAGTCTTAAAGGCAACAATAAATGCTCTGGTATGATGTAGGCTAAACCATACTTAAAACAAGTCTATATCCGTCACTCTGATATACTGAAATCCCAATCTGCTGATTTGATGTCAGGATGATGAATTATGACCTTTTTTATTATTTATTTTAAGGTTTAGTTGCAGACTTTATAAAAACATAAAGTGTGTCTGGCTCTAGTTGTAAGGTTTATTGAATGGCTGGGAGAAGCTTTTTAGATTTGGAGCACAAGTGGTGGTTTGTTTTCATATATTTATATACACACAAATGCATTTGTATGTACATACAATTTATGTTTGTTTATGTATGTAATTTACCATGGGTAAAATTGCAACCAGGTATAAATCACGTTTAGTTACATACATGGTTGTGGTTAGAGGTCAATTCATGGGTGTCGCCTTGCTGTGCTTAGGAGAGTTGCTACATGTGGAGAGACAAGTTTAAGCTGATAGGGAACCAATTTAAGAGGAAACAGCATAAGGCACTCAGTGACACTCAGGTTGTGCAGATTTATTTAAATTGCTCTGAGATCTGGTTTAACCCTTCCAATTTGCGTAGACAAGGCCATTGGAGAACATCCCTGAAAATACCGTGCACATACATGGCTTTGCATAGCAAACACTGTACTCTGCTGCGGTGCTCATGGACCAGTCCGGTCGTGGTGGTACCAGTGGGATGGCTTTGTTCAAACCCCGTTGACTGCATTGTGTCCCAGCAAACATGGCTCTTGCAACACATTTTGGTTTTATTTTGTTTTAAAATAAAACGCTCTGAAACAGCTGGTTGGCCCAACAGCGCACGTCGTTCATCCACTTTCTGTTTGCCAGTGTGGTTGCTGGATAGCTTTGGCACTCAAGGTGTTCATTGGCTTGTGGTAGTGTTGACAGCTTATCTTAGTGTCTTGAATAGATCTGATAGGAAATATCATCAATTGTCTTACTCCTCATTTGGACTAAAACCTTTTCTACTTCTTGACAGTGAGTAAATCTTTCCCTAAAAGTTTTGATATTGCTTTTGTTGCTTCCTAGCTTGGGAGTGACCAACTTTGCCTGCTCAAAGCACAGTTTAATAGTTTATAAACAACTTCTTACACCTGTTTGAACATTTCCTTTATGTCCCGTGTGGTACAAAACTGATAGCCCCGGCCCCTTCAAGTTTGCATTTTTAGAAGGTGGAAGAAAAGGTGGTTTGTTTTTAATTTGCGTGTTTCTTCCTAAAGGATGGGTTCATTTGTTTGCTTGAATTTCACATTTTTAACAGCTTTTTGCCCCATTCGTACCATAGAAATGAGATTGTCAATCCAATGCTGCTTTTTTTTTTTTTCGTCAAGCCTAGAAAGCTGACCAAAGAAAAGCTTGGGCTTACCCAGTGGTGCAGAATCGTTTCGTTGGATGAGGCAGACAATGTCTTTAAGTCTGGCTTCACTGTGGAAAGTTAATTGTGGCTGTACCTGTGCCTCTAGGTGTAAATATTCACAAGCTGAACAGCCAAATCTAGTTCAGAGACTTGAAATCCAGGCAACGCTCCTACCTCGAAGTGCAGGCAGGACCTTGTACTGAACTGTGGCTCCTGCTTGTAGAAGTGCAGCGGTGGCAGTGCTTTCTAGCTAGCTTGTCATTTAGGTGTCCACAAAGACTAGTTTTGGCCTCTTAGAAAACACAGAGAAATTTCTCCAGGGAGCAACTCGTAGGAGCTGCAATTAGGTTCCTGTTTTGAATCGTCTGTAGAGGACTTCTGTCTCCATTACCTGGAAGAGAAGCCTAAGGAAACTGTTCTCTTGTCTCTGCTCTTACTAACCCACTCAGAACAGGCACTGGCTAAACCATCCAAATGCCTCTGGTCTTCCCATTGTCTTCTCCCAGAATTTCCTTCGCTCCCCTTCCCTTAGCTGCTTAGGGCAGTACGTCCCAGAAGTTCTCTTACCTCCAATAAATGCATCACATAGATGCTGTATTAACCTAAGTATGGCTTCAGATGGTGGTTGGTTGTATCAGTGTGTCGATCATCAAAGTTAACACTGCAGCATGTAGATCGATTTAAATCAAAGTGGTTTAAATAGCAGGCAGGAAACGTTGGTTTGAATAATTGATCTTTAGTTTTGTTTTGCACATGTGTTTCTTAGGTTCTGCTGGGAAGTTCGTAGTTTTCTAGCAGGTGTCAAAAAGTAACCTAAGCAATTACATTACTTTCTGTACTTTTATTACATGCTGAATTAGAAGATGGTTAATTCTCTGCATATTTCCCAGCTGATTCTTATTTACAAATCATGTCGAGCTACATTTGGATGGAAACTGGAATTCAATTGAAAGTGAAGTTTCACTTGACGTTAAGGCTGTGTTACACGTGTCAAAATACAGTTTTTCTTTTAAAATACATTTATTAAATACAGTGAGTCTTGTCTGTATAAGGTAAATTTCACTTCATTTCTGGTTACCTTGCCCTTCAAAAACATAGAGCTGGCGGAGCTCATCAACTTATCTTATTTTTATTCCTCATTTAAAAGCGAGAAACTCTTTTTCCTGCTTTCTGAATTCCCAGCTGTTTTCCTAACTTTGAAAGCAGTAGTCATTGAACTGAGCTAAATAAGCAAAGTAAAAAGAAAATGTTTGTTCTTTTGTACTTGCAGACAAGGATACTGCTTGAAAGATGGGTTGGCACTTAATCAGACACTAGTTCCCAGTGCTTACCAAGTGACTTCCACTAGTTCACTGCCTTGATATTCTTTTTCCCTTGGAAAATTTTTGCGAAATAGACATCTTATTCATTTTGCTAATTTAAATTATTTTAAATTGGAAAGTAATTTTAAAGCTTTTATTTTTAATCTGCATGACTCTGCAGTGATGCAGATGCACCTTTGCTTGCGAGTATTGCAGCTGTGTTTGTGAAATCAAGGGCATGTGTAATGGCAGACCCAGCCCTGTCAAATATCCTGTAGCTGAGTGCAGGATTGACAGGGCGTCCTCCCACCCGGCTCTCTTCTGCTGGCTGGGGATCTCGTGTATGCACAGCCCAGCACTATGGTGTCTGTTTTGCTCTGGGGCCTCATATCCCAGATTTGGGCACTCATCTGCGATCAGCCTTTCAGTGGTACGTGGGGCCAGGGACAAGGAAAGAAGTGATGCTGTCCTGGAGCTGCGGAGGGGAAATGTCCCCTGCTAGAGACTCATGCTCAGAGTATTGTCCAGCTTTGAGACTAGTAGTCTAGGGATTTTTCCTTGGGGGGAAAAGACCATATAACTGAGAGTGTGTATTCATGGTCTGCATGTCTGGACTCGGAAAAGAAGTGACCACGAGTAACGTGCTTAAGAGTGAGCTCTTCTCTTCAGATAGTGCCTACGTGAAGTCCTTCAGCTGTTTAAATGATAGAGTTTGGTTTGGCTTTTTTGTTGTGTCTGCCCCTGAGTTTTTAGGATGAGTCTCTGGAAGATAGTTGGAAAGGAACTGCTTAAATTGCTTCTGTTGAAGGATATACATTCACGGCAGGATGCTTGCTGTGTAACAGGGCTCTCTGCTGGCTATTTTGAGCTTGTTTATCTTTTTAGATAATGCTTGCCCTGGCATCATTCATAGTACTCCTTTAACTTTTAAAGGCTTTAAATGCAAGTTAAACAGAGACCATCTACTTCTACTAAATGCTTCTTTCAAGCTCATGTGAGACGTTAAAGATGGCAGCAGTATGTCCTTTTACTGACAAAGCAGTGGGTCTTGAGCGGATGGCAGAGCTGCAGTCTGTAAACACTAAAATTGGAATTAGTGCATAGAAGAGTAAGAAATGGTTTGAACTGTACTGAAGGCAAGGCAGGAAAGTTGCCCTGCAATCGCTAGAGCAGGAGCTCAGTTTGCAAAATGAGCATTCTCAACAGATGCAACTTCTGTGCAGTAGTTAAAAATAAATTGTGAGGAGTTTAAAAAAAAAAAAAAAGGTTGGGAAACAAATCTGGGCATCAGTTTATGGCAACTCTATTTTTCTGAGTGTATTGGGGAATGAACTTCTGAGATCTTGAGGCAGGAAATATCTATATGCAGCCGTAATAGTTTATTTTTCTCTCCTTTTGGGATATTAACTTTTCCTGTTCCTTAGGTCTGGACCGTTTGCTCTCCTGAAATGAGCTAAACTCTCTCTGCATTTTAAAAATGAGAAAAATGGTGGTTTGCTACATACAGGGATTTCGAGTAGGGTTTTTTTGTTCATTTGTCCAGCTAGGGTATTTTAGGACTCAGCATAATAATTTAGTATTTATAAAGTTTGTCTTTTTTGTTCAATCTTGGAACAAATAAATGCATTTAGTATGATCTGAGTTTTGTTATCTAAAAATATTGTCTTTTCCTATTGTATGTTTTATTTACTAATTAGTGATAAATGCATCAATTATAAATACATGGATTTAGATAAAACTCTCTTTTGCTAAAATGTAGAGTATTTGGTTTTCATTCCTTCCCTCTTAGCTTTATGCTTTTGACTTCAAACTACTTAGGATCGATACCTTCCTGGTTTTCTTAGGAACAGATTCCTTTTTCCTTCACTTTTTTTTTTTTCTTCCCCCTGTATGTGTGTTAGAGATAGCATTTAAGCTCTGATCCTGAAAATGCTGAAGTATGCTAGTAATCCTGCTAAATCCACTTTGGATCTCCCAAGTGGAAAAGCTCAAACAGTCGGGGCCATGCATTCTCTAACCAAGAACTTTTCAGAATGGTAACTTTATATGAGAAATTGTAGCACTACTTAATCTTTGAAGTACTGTAATACTTTAAAATGTGTTGTAATTGGATCAAAATGACCGTGATACAGTGATTAGCTTTGTGCTGTTGCCTTAAAATGTTTGCATTTAAAAAAACCTGCTTGGTACTTGAGACAATCTTGCTTTTGTGTATACCAATAAAAAAAGGTAAAAGCACTCAATGTTTACTCTTCATTTTTGAGAGTTGTAGTTTGTGTAAAATGTTGTGCATGCAAAGCATCCTCTAAATTCTTAGTAGCAGATTCCTGTGCTGTCCCAGCGTGCTTGATAATTGTTTAAATTTAGTTTGAGTGATCCTGACATCCTAAGTTTCCTTAGTGCACTCGCCCCCTTCCAGTTTCTCCATCATTTTCCATTCATCAGTGTACCTTGAATTAGAGGATACAGGAAAGAAGGTAAAACCATGGAGAAGAGTTGGTATTTTGAAGGGTGGTTTACAAGAGGATTTGGACAGTATCAGAATCACCGGAAAGTTGAGGTGAAGAGTCTGAGGGTTGAGGAAAGTAATAGTTTATGCAGGAAACACCAAAGCAGGCCAGGGAGAACTGGAAAGAGAATCCAGCTTTCACGAGCACAGAGATTGGTAGGTTCTAGCTAACATTTTTGTTGCCTTTAGAAAAGGCAGTTTTTCTTTAATGAAGGGGCACCTACACTGTGTTAATCCCTGCTTTGGTCCAATGATCAATGCAGGAAAACAGCACGCTGTGAAAATTTACCACTGTAGATCAATAGCCCCCAGCTACCGAACTGTATTAAAGATAATTGATGGGCTGAGGGGATCTTGTAAAAACTTGTTTGTCCCATCAGCCTGTTTGCTTATTTGTTGATAGTGAGGACATCTACAGAGCCACTGTCAGCTGTAATATATTTCTGGTTTTACTTGGGAGTACTGCAGAATGTGCATTCGTTTATCTTTTAAACCACTTCAGCATCCTGAATATGATTAGACATCAGTAATGGAAATGTATTAGTTGATAGTGAATTTTATAAATTTTTAAATAAGAACACAAAAGCCTTATTTATGCTGGATGAATTGAGATTCAGAGAAATATCCGGCTAACTTTGGCCCCTAGATGACATTTTAAGGGATAAACGATCAAGGTTATGCAAATGAGTGAATTGATCAAAACTAGTGATTTAAATCCCTTTGATTTACATCAGCAAGAGAGAAGCTTTGATTTAAATCATTGATTTTAATCTTGTTTTGGGATTGTACTTTCATTATTTTCCTAAAGACAGGTTGATTTTCATTGGCTGGTAACTATTTGAAGCATGTTTATTTGCAAACAAGTATAGATCTTAAGTTAATTTCTTAATTTCTTCCTTTGGGCAGGAGGAGGAATGCTTAACTGGTAGGATAAATGGGGCAGGCATATGTCCTTAAGCAGGTACATAATTTAACAAATCCTTATTTAAATTCTTTAACATTTACATTTTCTAGAAATGGCAAATGAGCTCTATATAGATGAGGATTGGAACTGAATGTGAAAAAAAACTCACAGTTTTGAGATTTGTATTTAAATGTAGCTATCTTAAAAAGCCAGCTTTTTAAGGAAAAAAAAAAAAAAGACAAAAACATCTCATAAATGTTTTAAGTTTTAAAACTGATTCATTAAACAAAGAAAACATTATCTGCAGTTAATGAACTGAACTGTTTCTGGATACCATGTCCTTCAAGGTTTGAGAGCTGGCAGATGTTATTCTCTTACCTCTTTTATTATTCACAGATTAGAAGAGGAAAACAAGCTTTCCTGCTTCTTTTTTTTGTATTTTTTTTTTTTAAACTCCCACTTGGTTATTCGGCTTTTGAATGAACAAGTCATTGATTTGAATTAGATGAACAAACGAAAATGAACAAAATATTCCTTATATGTGCAAAAGAGGGCAAAAGTGGTTCAGCACTTGAGACTCTCCTTCCAGGTGCTTATGCTGTACCTCTCACCAGTTCAGGAGTCAGATTTATTTCCCTTCCTTCCTAGCCTCCCCAAAAGACTGCGATAGCTAATATTGCTAAATATTTTACATGTAATTTTAAATAACATTATAGTAAGCTTGTGCTTTGGAATAGTTGGTCAAAATTTTAATAGACCTTTTAAAAAACTCAATTAAAAATGTAATTCAAAAATCTCTGGTTTTAATCTTCCCTTATGAAATCTAATATGAATACAGATAATTTCCTAGCATATTTTTGATGGTGAATGCAATCTAGGTTTGGTAATCAAGGTGAAAGAAATGTACTAAGCTAGTTCTCAGCATGGAATACATATTGAATTTTTTTTTTTTTTCTGTGAAGGACTTCAACAGCAGATTTTTTTTTTTTTTTTTTTAGCATAGAGCGTGTCTGTCTCACAGACAGGTTCAAGTGGTTTGGTCACTGTTTAAATTCACAAAGGTAACAAGGCAGGCAGGCAGACGCAGTTCTGTTTTCCTGTGATTAAAAACAAAAGCCCTTCACACTTTTATTTTTTTGTTCCTAGACCACAAGACTTGTTGAAGCTGTAGCGCAGTTATAATGAAGATTGAATAAGAACAGACAAGAGATACTGGTCTGTTTAGATTTTTCTGTTATTTATTTTATTAAAATTGATGGGATGATGACAGTCTAGTCTCACCTGTAAAGAGCACCTTAAATCCTTTGGTAATTAGCTATTTGCTTATTGCTTTACATTCTCAGGCACTGCGTAAATATTTACGGTTAGGAAGAAAGGCAACAATTTCGGGTGATGCTGATGATATCTTCCTGTCGTCTTCAAAAATATCAAACCTGTGATGCTTCTTACAGCATAGTGCTCGTACTCTGCTGAAAACTATGTATTTGGCTAGAAAATGCTGCAGGGCATCTCTTTTTCCCGGAGAAAAAATACAATTAATTCTTCAGAATCTACTTTTTACTTTTGTACCACCTTAAAACAAATGCCTCACCATGTTGATTTAGCAGCACTCTGTCGTTGAATGTGCTGTACTGTAAATCAGGGCGAAAAGTGAGGTCCCAACATTTTGCCACTCTCAGTTTCACTTGAATTCTGTATTGTCAGGTCATTCATTTGCTGCCGTTTGTGTTCCTTGGTGATGCTATGATAAATAGCTTTACCTTCCATCATTCAAGTGACTGCTGCTAGAAATGACAAAGCGATACATTTACCAGGTTCTTTCAGATGTTAAGCTCTGTTTAATAAGTTCGAAAATACTTGCTTTTTTCTGATGGGGGGAAAAAAGCTTTTATTTGAATGCAAAATACTGTTGCTGTTCAGATCTGTAAAACTGGAAGGAGGAAGTAATGGTACATATGACCTTACGATAAACTAGAAATGTCTGTTGTTACGTCCTTGGGTGCTTATGTCCCACATCCTAGATTAGATTTTTAATTCTCTGTCTCAAAAAACCTTTGCATGTATCTGAATACAAAGCATAAGTTGGTGGCTGATGCAACGTACTGAGCCAGTTTATATATATTGGAACGTCCATTTAGGAAAAAAACCAAGGTGGGACAAAACAGAAATATCAAATGGTAAAGAGAAATTAAGTGGTAACTGCTTATTACCCATACTCATAATGCAGGGGGTGGTAGATGTAAAGTGAAATGGAAAGGATATCCTTCAGGACACATGCAAGCCTTGTTAAAATATAAGGATTTCTTGCCCATTGGTGTGAAACACCTGATTCTTGATACTGTTAGATATCTGGTCCCTCAAAAATGCGGACATGGGAGTAGGTGTACAGATTTGCGGTCTTTGATTACTGTTAATCAGTCCACATAGAGGCAGTTCCTGACCAGCTGTAGCACATACTTTCTCTTGCTCAGTTGGACGGGTAAACAAAAATGGGATGGGAATGTGGGGCAGGAACAGGACTGGAAACAAGATGTTGTGAAGTTAATGTCGAAGCTGCAACTGTGGCAGTAAAGGGTTGGAGAGTTGAGTTCTGAGAGGATTCCTACAGTGGAATGAAAGGGCAAAGACATTTAAAGGGAAAGCGTCAATAACCCACCCACTTGCCAAGAGTTGTTCAAACCCAATGTGAAAGTTTCTTGTAAGGAAATGAGGAATATGCTGTTTTCTGCATCTGCTGTGGGGAGTACAAGAAATAGTCGCCCTAATTTTCAGCAAAAAGTTGGTATTAGGAAAATAATTTCTGTGTTGGACTTCTGGAATAGCTCACTTGGGGAGTCTTAATATTCTCGTTGCTCTTCCCCGAGTTGCTGTAGGCTTTTCCTGCCAGTAACTTCATCTCAATGCAGCAAGAGTTATCTGTAAAGTCTAAGTGATCCTGCAATAAAAGGGCCTTCTTAATCAAAGATGGTAAAGTCGGAGACAGTCAGTGCTTTCAGTATTGGCATCCTGTTCTGCTAAGGCAATCCCACGTAGGAGGAAGACAGACACAAAAAGTGATTTGGCTGTAATGCAGCAAAACAAATTCTGGCCAAATTGTGGACTTGGAGTTAATGGGTACACAGTGTTACTCTGCAAGTCTCTACAATGCTGACTGGAAATCATGGTGAGTTTTGTAGTCTGTTAACTACTTAAGACTGTTCTGTTATTTCAAGTTTGGCTTCAGCTAGTGAAAAATGGGGCACTTTCATGTCTTATATTTCAAAAATAAAAACATTTTAAGAATATTAAAGGTAAATCTTACTAGATTGCTTTAGAGCAACTGTGAGGCTGTGATCTCATTCATTTATATGTATGCGTGTGTCATCCCTCCTTCTCCCCCAGCCAACTGCATGTTGACTTACGGTGTCAGTTTTCTCCTTGTAGAGCGAGTCTTTTCTGATGTACCGTGTTTTACAATATATTCACGTGCTCTGGCTCATGGAATGGCTGTACAGAAATTGTGCCCAGGCCATTTAAGAACATAATATCTCTGCAGGGTCAGACTGACAGTCAGACTAGCCCAGTAGCCAGTCTCTGACACCAGTAAAAACACTACTTGCAGAAACTCAGCCTTTAGCTTGCAGTTGAAGAAGTGGCAGAAACCACGCTCAGGGCTTCAGCTTCATATATTACGACTGACAAAGTTCAGGCCATGAGGCGTCCCTTCTCTACCCCTGCCCAAATCTCTCTCTCTGTTGCCAGTTTTCCCCATAAGCCTACATGACCCACTTTTCTGCGGCTCATCTGCTGCGCAGCTCTTCTCAACAAGGCCACTTGCTGGTTCTTGACTGATCAGTCTCAGTCACAGGTAAGAGTGGCTCCAAACTCCCTTCTGCAGGTTAAGAGAGTTTTTAGACCAATCCCGTTTGGTTTTTTGCAAAGAACTTTATATTCCCAAGTATTAGGCGTGAGCAGTATTTTGAAATTAAGTGATGTTTGTTATTTACAGCATCAAATATACAAAAAAAATTGTTATTAAATCAGGGTTTGGTAAAGAGAAGCAGTTGATTCTGTCTTAAGGTTATAAGATATATTTATTCACTTTACATTTCTCAGCTTTTCTTTTTCCACTTTTCTTTCTATCATTTGACTCCAGAAGCTGGAGCTTGAAGAAGAACAAATGCTAACTGTGAATGTGAGGACAGTGGGAGAATGGCTAAGATGTTTTACTTTCTGATTTGGATTCTAAAGAAAGTCCTAAAAAAAGAGGCTGTCAAAATTACCCCGCTTCTATTTTTCTTTTTCAAACCCTTAAATGGTTCCGTTAGTGCAAATCCTTGGTGAGAACGGCAGGGAATCAGCCAGCACTCTCTAGTCATTAACCCTTTCCAGTGATCCAGGTAGTTCACTATATGCATCATACTTCTCTTGTGGTGCTCATTACGTGTAGTCCAAGCACCCCAATGCCAGCAAGAGAGGACAAGGTAAAACCATCCTCTTCAGATTTTGGAATAGAGTTGGTGGCCTGTATTTGAAAGGTTTAGCTGCGTAGCTGTGTTGATGGGGGGGAAGGATGATTTCTACTGGAATAGTAATATTGCACAGAGGACAGTGTTGACATGGTGAGGGATTACTTACTTCAGTATACTTGTTCCCCTGTTTCTGTAGGAATAGCAATAAAAGCAACTTTATGTTACTGTAAAGAGATGAGGGAGGAAATTATATGACTTTTAAGTAGTACAATATTGTAATTTCCTAGAGTGGAGAGGCCCAGGCTTGAGGCTTAGGTAATATTGGGTCATAATTGCTCCCACTCCATTTGCTTCCTAAGATCCTGAAAGGATTTTGTGAGCTTTCCGAATGAGTGGCATCTTAGCCCTGCTGCTGTCATAGCATGCACAGTCTGGCGTGATATTCACCAAGCACACTGTTGTGGTCCCCCCGCAAGATTTTGCTTTTAAAATAACTGTTTTAAGATACCTTGCCCGTTTGATAACTGGCATCTTCTTATAGGGACATGTCATCCCTTCTACTGTGTCTAGCTAAAGAGAATCAGATTTTTTAATAGAAAGTGAATCTAGGAAGATCCATCTATTTTGGCTACTAGATAAGAGAGAACTCGTAATCAATGCGTGCAGTGAACTTGCACTCACTTAAATCCTAAAAAAATGGTTTAGATACTTGTTTAGAAAGGTGGAAATTGAGGGAGAGACGTAGTTCATGGTCTCCAAACGCCCTCAAAGACTGCTGTCCTGTTTTGTTCTCTAGAGGATCTTGCAGCAGTCTTATTGCTGTACCTTTTGAATGTCTTCCAGGAGTTCTTTAAATTATATGACTAACCTCAGTCGTGGGAATTTAGCTGTGTTTTCAATGGTAAGTCATATTTAAACAGGGGCTTAACAAATAGTATCCTTGTGTGGATGGGGACAGAGATTTATATAACAGATAAGTGTGCCAATACATTATCAACTGGATGTAAAGAAGCATAAAGATCTAAGTAACAAATGAAGTTGAAAGCACCCCTTTATATAAGTCAGTATTTTGGATAATATTCTTAGAACTAACTAAAAAGAAAAAAAAATCATCCTACAGTCTCCTGTGCTTGGCAGCAGAATTGTTAGTCAGCAAGAATGTGCAGAACTTTGTGAAAAATTGTGTTTTAGATAATTGCCTGTTGCAGACTGTCTAGAGGAAGTCACATTTTATTTTTGGCATATTGCATTAAACGGTAGCTTTTACATTTTAGGACTGATGTGTTGATTTATATATCCTCCAGTCCTCTGGTGGACGTCCAATTTCCAAATTTGGATCCTTCTGTTGAGTAACTAGAGTCAAAATTTTCAGTTCTCAGATGGGAAGAGAAACTTTCCAAGATACTACCTATCCAGCTCAAAGGAAAATTGTAAGATGATGAGTGTGATAGGTCTAAAAGCATGAATAGGAAAGGCTTTATGCTCATTCCCATCTGGGTTTTGGTGTGTATACGTTTGAATGGGTTGAATATTCCTCTGAGCAACGTACATGCACTTGGGGAAGGCCACGAAACTTATCTAAAAGTTCAGAATCAAAATGCAAGTAATGCGTGAATTAAAAAGATTTGTTTTTTCTTTCATTGCCCTTAAAATTGGAAGCTTGTAGCATGGGCAATAGGGCTAAATTAAAACAGCAGCTTATTGTTGGTATTGCCAGTTGTCATTGTCACCGGTACACAGGAGATATTGCACAGACCTTTTTGAATTATAATTGTTAGAAACTTGTTAGCAATCTGTGTTGCAGCAGGACATACAGGGAAAATGCAGTTCCCACCTTTGATGATACAACCGTGCCTCTTGAAGCATGTTTTGGGAGGATGCTGCCGGCTCCTCTGT
Organism: Gymnogyps californianus; assembly: GCF_018139145.2. Classification (NCBI taxonomy): domain Eukaryota; kingdom Metazoa; phylum Chordata; class Aves; order Accipitriformes; family Cathartidae; genus Gymnogyps; species Gymnogyps californianus. Next base: position 125,864,500 of record NC_059473.1, on the reverse strand, counting down.
GGTATCACAGCAGCTGGCAATAGAGGGGATAGAAGCATGCATCCACACCACAAAAAGTCTTATGACTTTTTGAAATTGGCAACCATTGTAACTTTAATTCCTATCTGAATTACACGTGTGTAAAACTGCCGGGGTCCTGGGTTTCTCTCCAACAGCTGCTTCTCTTTTTTTGGAGTGGTGGGGCTGAAGGGGCTGAGGTTAATGGACTCTGTATCATTTATTTGGGTTTAAAATAAAGTGTGTGTATAAAAATATATAGATATAAAAAACCCTCCGGAAGTCTGAATGGCAAATTATAAATAATATTCCCTGATCTTTGAAAATACAGGGTGTAGCATGGAGACAGAGTAACAGAAAGACACGTCTAGAAATGATGAAAGTCAGGGCTGGAATAATTCTTCAGATGGTTTCTGTTCGTCGTGTTATCGCTGTACAACAGAGTGGTCTGCAGCTTTGAAGGCAAGTCAACCTTGCTCTGAGACGATCTCTTTTGAACCGCTGTTTGAGCTGGTAGGTACCTGACCCATTTGGACAGGAGCGAGTAGGTACCTTAAGACTGCTTGACTGCATGAAAGGGTAGAGAGCTCAGCTCAGGAAAACAGCTCCAAGAAAATGCTTGTGCAAAGGGGTTTTAGAAAATAAGCTGCGTTGTGGCTAGGAAGCTTTTTGGTTAGGGGGAAGTTTGTGGGTTTTTCAGAGCTTTCTGTAGATTGTCAGTCCAGCAGGTAATATAGATTGAGGAAAAAACCCTGGATGTGGCACTGGTTAGTTTTGGGAGCAAGGGGAAATAGCTCAACAGCCCATAGATGTTACAGAACAGCTCAATGCTTTGGAAAATATGAAATGTCTGAATGTGAGGAATAAATGAATGTTTTGCCAGCTATCATTTTGGCCGCTTCCTTGCTGCTTCCTCTAGCACCAGACTGGACCCTGTGTTAAAGCTAAGCACGAACGTTGTTTGGTTCAAAGGCAGCTACAGCAGATAATGCATTTTCTGCTTGTTTCTGGAAGTGGAAAAACTCCATGATCAATCAGCTACGAGAATAAATTGATGGCAACTCTGTCTGTCTTCAGTACAGATGATTTGCTCTAATTCTTCCCATCCCTTTGCCTTCTGTGTCTCTCACAGTTAGCAAGTTTCCTGCAGAAATTGCCTGCATTCAATTGCATTATATTTGAAAAAAGAAAGTTTTCAGAGAAGTTAGCAAGTGAAAATGGAGTATGTAATGGTAGCCATAACTGTAGCCTTTGCTGCCAACAACAGCTATAATTATATATAGGGCACATACATTCTAGCAGATGCTTCCCATTTAAACCACACTGGTTTCAGCATAGACCAAATTTAGGATCTAAGCATGGTGACCATGGCACTCGCTAAATCTCTAATTCCATCTTCTGCCATTTACTGTCTTTCTCAAATGCTCAGTGAGACTTTTTTTCCTAGTTGTTCTATGGAACAGCTTTGATTTTTCTCACTTTGTGGTTATTTTAAGCTTCAGAAAACAATAAGAATGTACTTTTCTTTTTTCCCCCCCTCTTTCCTCTGTGCTTTTATGAAAGCAGAATCTGTGTAGATAAAGCACAGTTGATCTGTTAGGGATTACTGTTTCTCAGTTATTCTTTTGCTCTTGCATATCATGCCTTTATGTAGAAGAATATTTAAAGGTGCCGTGTAGAACAGCGAGATGAAAGATTCTTTGTGCATTGAAGAATGGTGTCACAGGAGTCCACCTGTTCTCCCGTAACTTTTTTTTTTTTAAACTGAAGTTTATTTAAAGTGATTTTTAGTGCTCATAAAAGCTGCTGGGTTTTGACAGCCTTAAAGATTGAAAGGCTGTCCCCACAGGTGGTGGCAGCAGCACTATGGCCTGGTGTTCAGGGCACAGGAGTAGGAATCAGAAGATCCATGTTCTGTTCTCATCTTTATCACAAGTGACCTTGAGCCAAGTAGCATGTTGCTGAGGCTCAGAATTTTACCCCGGCTCGTGAGGGCATTGTAAAGATTTGCTACTCTCTTAGGAAAGAAAAGACAAGGATAAAAACTTCTTGCATTGTGATCAAGCAACAGACTTCATCGCCAGTCTACCAGCGATGAGAATAATTGGCAGTTTTCAGGAGAAGATATTACCAACAGCCCACTGAAAGTCTCAGAATAAGTGGAAGTACTTTTGTCAGTGCAAAATTGTCTAAGAGGAGCTAACCAAGCCAAACTGGTTTCGTGGAGGGCCAAAAAGACTGTTTCTGTTGGTGTGTCCTACATGAAATCTTAGTAATTTTTGTGGAGAGTCCAGCTGGATCAATCTAGAGGTCCATTTGATGTAGCATTGTGTGTCAAGTAGTGGTCATTATCGGACAATTAATGCACCTATCCAGCTTGCAAAGCTATTCCTCTGATTAAGTACAAGAGGAGTTTTCTTTTGACCCTTTCAGGCTATCAGCTTAATTCCCAGAAGCTTCAGATTTAATTACCCGTATCATTACCACAACATGCATAGCTGCAGATTTTATTAATGACCATAAAATTATCGAATCCTCTTTAAAACGAATGCAGATTCCCAGCCAGAAGGTCCTTTCACACATCAGCTCTAGTACAAGTGAATCCCACAGGTTGGTGCAGCACCTCTCATGTCCTTTTGTCAAATGCCGAGCCTAGCTCATCCATCTTTCTGCACCTGATTTCCTGCTAATTTACTGACCACTAGTAATACTCTTCTGCAATTCTGTCACCAGACTCGGGTATTCTTGCCTCTAAAATGATAGCTGAGCTGAAGTTTTACCCTTCTTGGAGCCCATTTTTATGCGTTTAGCAGCAGACTGACCTTTACACCTCTCTGTTTCAGACTCCTTCCGCTCACTGCATTGCTTTTGTTCCTATTCCTAAAACGTTCTTTAATCCATTTCAATTCCTTTTCCCTGCACGATGCTTTATGACTTTGTAAATCAGTCTGAGTGGTACAAAATCAAATGCTTTCCTGAGATCCTGATAACTTATGTCCACTGTTTCACTCTTGTCTAACCTAACGATTTGGTCATATAATAAAAAGGATTTCAGCAGATTTGTCAGGCATGACCTTCCTTTTATGAATCTGTACTGGATGTCCTCTACTAAATTATGCATTTCCAAATGTTCTGCAACTTCGGCTTTTATCAACACTTCCAATACATTCCCACAACTGAAGCTGGATTTCCTGCTCTAAGAGAATTCAGCAGAACTCTGTCACAGCCCGACAAAATCCATCGATTTTTCAGAATTCTCCATAATAAAACTTCCCTGTTTTCTACTTTTTGTCCTCATCTTACTGGATTCTTGACACTGGAATTAGTATTCTGTTTTATATAGCTCTGAGAGTACTGTGCATTCAGGAAATAACCGGCTCACCATTTGCAGTTCAGCAGGTTTGTGTGTCACATGTGGAATGAGTTGCTGAGTCTCAGCCCAGTCGCAGATGAGGGGATGTATGCTGGTAGCTCAGAGTCTCGATTTGGTTCCAAGCTTCCTAAATAATTTCATTTGAGACTGGAGGTCAGTGCACCTCTCTGTGCATCTGTTTATTTTTCTGGCCTGCTTCCTAAAGAGTATTTTACATTGCAGGCTTGCTGTGTGCTTTTGTCTGAATATATGTGTGTGAAGGGGGGAAGGGAAATTCCACATCCTTCAAGTGTTCTTGCTTAAAGCCCTTATGCTTGTGCTTATACCTACTTTGAACATATAGCTTGCCACTTGGGCTATGCTTCCAAATATGGATTTCTCTTGGAGGTATGTTCTGACCCACCTACTTTGCACTGCAGATATATTTAGCAAAGTTTTGCCGTAATAGTCCTACAGTGCTGTCCCAAAGCTGTCATCTGCTCTTCTGCCTACTTCCTTCCCAGTTACCTTCCATGTGTCAAAAGCCACCTGCCAGAGTTCTGCATCTGTGGTCAAGGCTTTCTACCACTGACACGGCTCTTTTTCGGTGGTAGGTAGAGCACAGAGGTTTAACAGCCCTGTCCTCCCTGTGTGCTACTGGCTGGGCAATGCAACTTGCCTAAACTTGGGGTGATTCCTCCGTGTCTGCAGCAAAGATCATGAGTTCTGGGAGAAGCCCCCAAAGTTATGAATGAGACCAGCAGAATTGGAGACTTCCATAATCGAAGCCTCAAAGTAGGGGTGATTTTGGGGTTTTTTAAGCAAAATGTACAAACGCATACATACTCCTTGCCCCTGAGCATGGCGCGTACAAGGCAAAGGTATTGCTCAATCTGGTTAGGTTGAGAGCAGCACAGGAGGGTCCTACAGTTGGATCACGATGCCGGAGCAGACCGTCTGGGGATGGGGTATACCTTAAGACAACAGGAATGGCTCTTTTTTGGCCTGGACCCAGCTTAGAGTGAAAGTAGCGCTAGAATACTGGTTGGGTATGTGTCTGCCCTGTATCTGCTGTTTATTGCAGGAGGAAATTGCCAAGTTATAGAGATACTTAAGTTACGACAAAATTACGGAAGACACTGCATTTAATGGGCTGGCTTTTCTTTAGAAAGCCAGATTCTGCCTCCCTCCTCCAATCTTCCTGTTAGATGTCATCCAAGATGGATTCCAAGTGAAGGGGGAAAAAAAACAAAAAAAGAAAAAAAAAGGCAAGCAAACCTGCACCAAGTGAATCATTCCTACTAAATTTAAACCACTTATTATGGGGAGGGAAAAAAAAAGAAAAAGAAAACTTGGATTACAGGTTTAGCAAGCGTGAGCACATATTTCAGCATGTATTGGTGTATTTGTAATTGCCAAACTACTGATTTCTTGGAACTCTGCTATTACCATTGTTAAGCAGTGTTCCAGACAGTCACTCCTATAAAACCCTGTTAATGTGTTAAGCAGGAGAAGGCCTTTGCAAGAATAATATTTAGCCGGCAAGCGATCTCCGTTTGGGCATGCTGTCTAGGCTACAGGGACAGATAGGGGAAGCGACTGTGCTTGCTGTGAGGATGTCCTGCGTGAGCATCCAGTTGATGTTTGCTTGAAAGTTATTGCCGCTTCTAATAGGTGCTTAGGAATATTTTATTTTTTTATTTGGACAGAAGTGTAAGAGAGTGTATGAGGTTTCTGTACAGGGCGTACTTCTAGCAGTAAGGCCTATAGTTTACTGATCTCTTACTCTCCTTCATATGCTATTCAGGCAATAAGTAATGACATGAAAAAGACCTCAGACAAACAAACAAACAAATGTCCTTTTCATGGACAGATATTGTTCTTTTTCAAGCGTGCTATTCCAAATAATGAAGTGCCTCAAACCCTGAAATTATGAAAGCACAGTGCTAAATGCCCCCCCCCTTTTTTTTTTTAATTTCTTTTCGTAACACTAGTGTAACCAGAACATTTTCATCACTGCCAGTCTGCTGACTGAAGTCATCTCTTTGTCTTCTAAACTAGTCAGTGGGTAGAAACAAGATGGAGTGTCTTGAGAATAAATCTGCCAGAGTACAGCTTTACCTTGGACAAAAAAGATTGCCCTCTTTCACTTGCATCTGCTGAACCATGTACCTCTGCAGGGGTGAAAGAGCCCCACAGGCTTTCTGGCAAAGCATGTGAAAAAGAAGACTTGGATCAGGCTGTTTGCTTGACATGGATAATACCTTTAGAGGTGGACCTGATGAAAGTCTGGGTCATCAGAGAGGAAGAAGAGGGGAAAGCAGAAAAGGAGTGTAGAGCCACAGATCAATATTTTAAGCACAACCAGTTGACAAGGGCATGGGGATGGAGAGGGGCAAGGAGACTTGTTTGATCTGCTGCTGCAGTGAGGACACATCTGCCAGATCCCAACCCAGTTCCAGCATCACTGGCGGATGTGCGGATTTTCTGATAACTAATCGTATTCTGAAATGAACAACAGATGGGAGCCCTGGGTGCCCTATGACTGTCCATCAAACCTACCTTCAGTTGTAAGGCAGAGGGCAGACATCGGCGAGGCTGCCATGCTTGTAGTCTCCTTTTATGGCACAGTTTTATGCAGACTTGTTTGAGGATGGAAAAGGGTTGCATGCTTATTTTATTACAAGTAACTGTGAGCTCACAGAGCTCTTCAGAACACCATTTAATGTTTTGTAAAGTTCCTAACAAGTTTATTGTTTGTATAACGTGTTATCACATTACTGTTTGGGAAAAGGGGATGATGATCTTAAATCTAAAACCTATTTTTAAAAAGATAATACTTAAATTTTATGCAGCGTATTTGCTGTTGCCAAGTGATACCACATTCCTCTTAATACTTTTTTGTGCCATACAGCAAGGCAAAAATAAAGGATTGTACAGCATTACTTATTTCTCTTCCGTGCTTGTTCATGGTACTGGCGATGGCAGATACACTTCTGCTTTCTTTTCTTAAGTCAGCAACTGGGCGTAGGTTCTTCAGCTCACTTCAGCTGAATATGCATGCATCTTGCGTTGGGCATCTTCATATTCACATAGAATCCTGTAGTTGCAGTTTTCTGTGCCTGCCAAGGGTTTGTGGTACCCCTGTCTTGCAATTAATCTCCCTCTGTCAAGTGACCTGATGCCAAGTACAATTTCTGGAATTCTGCTAAAGAACGTTTGGTGGCATCTACTAAGGTGCGTAGGGGTCCCCTGGAGAGTTATAGATGAAGGAAGGTCTCTGCCTGTCCAGTCGGATGAATGAAAGCTCTCTTTTCTTGGGGCTGTTGTACGTTTTGCAGTGCCTCCCGTTTTCATGCTCTTGAACTTGCCTGTCACCGGCCATGACCTACATGGCAACTAAGCGTTAGTCTTCGTAGTGGACATTTGTATCCTCTTTGGGATAAGCAAGCTGCAGGTCTGAGTGGAATTGACAGCCAGAGAGGAAGGCCTATCTTTAAAAGACTATTCTTGTCTTAAGTCCAACAGGTAAACCTGCACAACTGCAAGATCAAAAGCCAAGCTCTGTAAGCACTGATTCTAGTAGCCTTAGTGAATTGTCCTCTAGACATTGGGAAAACTAGTATGTTTTCTCATCTTTGTATGTCCTGTTACTAGCAGGCTGAGATTAGTTTATCAAAGTTTTATGTACTGGATGGATGTTCTGAAGGCACTGCTGATCATCTCGGACCTTCAGGGTGCTGTGCTTGTGCTTCTGCTCCTGTTGCTGGTTTTCCTTCAGCTGGGTGCCTCTTGCCATGTGTGGTACGCAGGGCAACTCTGTCAGGTTGTTCTCCAACGTGAGTGAGCTCCCCACTGAGACCTGGAAGCCATGATAGCAATAGTTTCTTTCTTGTTCCTAGTGTGCACTGTTGGGCATAGTGTGCTTGGTCTGCATCCTGTTGCACCCAAATTGCAGTCAAACAGGGTAAGTAATTCCTCCGTACCAAAACCGATACTTGGTGCTAGCTAGACTATAGAGATGGCAAACTTGGGGCACTTCAGGAGGTCAAGTTCTTCCGCAGCATACCGCATAGTAATTCATTTGAGCAGTTCCAGTTGGTGAGAAATTTAACTGCAGCATTATTACAGTCATAACCACACAGGTATGGACTGCATGTGAGCCTGCCTGAATAGACTTAGTAAGCAGAGATGATCATATCTAACAATATTCTGCAGTGGATGTATACTTGCAGTATGCACACGTTATGCTTGGCAATATAGAATCTCATTTCAGTTGGCATATCCAGTGCTACTATGTCACTGTGTTCCTAGCAGAAAACTGTCAAGGTAATTAGTGTTAATTGGGATCTTTTTTGAATGAGCCTCTCATTTATTGTATGTTTGGCCCGGGCTTGGACTCAAGGACTTGGCAATCTCCCATCTGCAGTTTTGTCCAGATGAGCGTATATGCCTTACGGTGTACATATCCACAGAGTTCAAGGTATAATCCCTACTGTTGGCATGTAAGTGCTTTAAATCTTCATTCTACTTTAGGGTATGTCTTGCCCATTGTAGCTCTGTAGGAGTTAGCTGGCATTGGACTGCTCCTTCAGCTCTCTGCTCTTGCCTGTGGTCTTCTGATATGCAGTTACTAATTTTGTGACAGCTTCTGCTCTGTTGCAATGCAGCGTCAAACATTTTGAACTGAACCACCCAACTGAGAGTCTCCTTAAATTCTCTCACGTGTGAACGACCATCTCTCTCTTCCTCATCTGTTTCAGTGCTCAAACTGATCTAAGTGGATTAAGATAACCTATTTGATCATTAAGGAAGTGGTCTTTGTAGCAGCCGTTAGCTATCACTGTTAGCCATGAGTTCGTGTGCCTTGCTGTCAGTCTTCCGCTGTCGAGATTCACTTGTAATTTTAGCCAGAAAAGCTAATTCAGGTTTGGCCTTTGGTTCCAGGCAAGTTTTTAGACATGATTGGAGGGGACAACATACTGAAATTCAAGAGATACAATAGCATAGGTGCTTGGTACATTAAGGCCAGAAGCTCATTTGTAAGCAATAATGAAAATGTAACCCGGGGGTTCTCTGCTGAAATGTGTCTGCAGATGTATCTTGATGACAGCATTTCATTTTCCAGCTGCCATTAAGGACAAAGCAATACTAGATTATGTCCTTTTACTGGGACTGCATTGCCCTTTGTGTATCTCTGGGACTGCTGGTGTAACTCAGGGTCCTTTCTAGTGAAATACAGATGAACTTTTTTGCCTCTCTGGAAGCCTTGGGTGAGTTTGGGAAACTTTATGATTTTGTGACCTCAGTCTTTCTGTAGAGGATCTGTTGCTAGTCTGCTTCAAAATGGAGCCTGGCCTCTGGCTTGCACTCTAGGCAATTCCACTAAATTTGGGTAAGGGCGTTTCTTTTGCGTGGGATTGGAGAGGGAAAAGAAGAGAGAAACAATGTTAACTGCAATCCTTGGCTAATTGTTCTGTGGAGATCTACTGCAGGGCATGCTATGGCAGCAATAATTTACTTGCTTGCTTTTTTAAGTTTACCAACTGTGGCTTTATCATAAGATGGAGGTGTGTGTTTTCTAAAGGGGAAAAGGCTTCTTTCGATGGTTTCCCTTCAGTTAAAGAGTTCTGAGGAAGAAGAGGATCCCATCAAAAAATTTTTGCTGTAAGCTTGGCAAGATGCTACTGTATTCTCTCACCATAATCCCAAAATTGGCTTTCTCCTGGGTGATACTGTAAAGGGTTTGGTAAACCAACACAGTCACAATAAGACTGAAAACAGCAACAATTAGAGGTAACTTCTGAGCAGTTTCTTCAAGAATTTTTGTGTTTGTATATGCTCTCTTGCTCCCTGGTGCAGGTTGCCCAGAGAAGTGGTGGAGTCTCAAACCTTGGAGATACTCAAAAGCCATCTGGACATGGTCCTGGGCGACTGGCTCTAGGTGGCCCTGCTTGAGCAGGGGGGTTGGACAAAAGGACCTCCAGAGGTCCCTTCCAACCTCAACCGTTCTGTGATTCCCTGATTAGAAAGTCACAACCTGTCCCTTAAGATAAGATCTCTGCCATAGCAGTTCATGCCTTGTTACCTTGCAACTGAGCCAACATGCTCCTTGCAAACATCGGTTCAAGGTAATCCAGAAGCTACAGCAAATGCAGTGACTGCGTTGCTTGTTTAGCAATGATTCTTGACAAGAGCTTGTTGTGCACCTTCTTGAGGGTCTGCACAAGACCATGCTCAAGGTACAGATCAATATACTAACTTAAAGTAGTGATATTTAAATAACGTGGAGAGTTAAGAAAGAACTCTTCTCTTTGCGTTGCAGTACTGCAGTACATGCAGACTGCATGAAACTGGATGCTGCACATCGCCAAGCCACAGTGCGTGTTCAGGAGGTGGCAGTTCTTAGAGAAGGTTCTTAACCTCGCTTTCCAGGGCACAAGTGTAACACATCCTCAAGTCATATGGCAGAGCTTTTTTTTTTTTTTTCCCCTCTAATAAGCCTATTTTGGGAAAATGGGCTAGAGAGTCCTAGATTAGCTTTAGTATTTTGGACACTAGTCCTACTTTTGTGCATGCACCCAGATGAATTTATCTTTAAGTTTTGATACAAATGCAGTACCTGGAGTTTTAAAAGCACTGGGTAAACAACAGCCTGTCTGAACATCTCCCACGAATAAAGGACTTCAAGCTGGCAAAGGAAGGCTTAACAGGAGCTAATGTCTGGAATCTGAAGCCAGGCACATTCAAAGTAGAAATCAAGTACAAATTTGCAATGGAAAAGGGTGATTAACCACTGGAATGAACTAGAATGGATGGATCCTTGGTCTCTTGCTGTTTTTGAGGCAAGATGTCTTCTGGACGTAAGTTAAGCCAGGTAACAGGTTTGTTTTACTTTACGCTGGCCTCAGTGTGGAGAAGGTGAAGCGGATGAAATGTAACAGCCCGTGTTTATAGACACGTGCATACACACACACACAGAGTCCAGCCAGAAGACCTGACGATTCCTACAGACCTTAAGCTGTACATGAAGTAAAAGACTTAAATTTTGAAATTTTGTGTTACTTCTCGGAGAGGATTGGTTGGTAATTATGTGTGGGGTTGGGAATCTGCCTTTATTGTGAATTCAGGAGTGGTAGAACTTCATTCTCAGAGCTGAATTTCTTCGCCGCCCAATGCACCAGGTTTATCAGCAAGCTGAAACTTGGTTCTTCTGCATTTCAGTAGCTGGTATGGTAATAGTCCTATTGTAGTAGTGGAGCCTATGTCCTCAGGCAGACACCATGTTCAGCCACTGATACTATCCTGTGTGGCTTTAAGCCAAGAATTTAGCCCCTCTGTTCATGTTTTACGTTTGACAAAATGGTGATGTTTCTCTTCCGCAAGGACAAAAGCTTTTAATTTGTTATTTGTAAAGCCCTTTTTAAGAACTTACCAAGGAAGGTATTAGTGAAATACAAAGTGATGGCATTATTTTTTTACTATGTGACTCACTCAGAAATTAAAAGGGAAAATGAATTTCTCTTCCAAATAAGTGATATCAGCCTCATCTTTACCAAGTGACTTCCTCTTTGCTTCTGCAGGGCGTTGTGGATCAGGGTGAACTATACTTCAAAACATTTAATTGCATACAGTGAGAAATGAAGAAAACTGAAGTGGATCCCAAGAAAGTATTAAAAATCTGAACTAAAATGAGAATGATTTCATGTCAAGTGAGACAAATGCAGAGTTGATACTCCAGTGCTTCACACTTCCACTTGTCCTTGGCACTGAGAAAATGAGATTTTTAATATCTGAAAAACAGATTGCCATGAAGACTCATCCATTGTAAATTTAAGCTGCCTTTATAGCAACTTAAGCTGGGGACAAGATTGTTCATTACATCTGATTCTACAACTGTGGCCCTGATTTCCATATTAATATTGAATTTTTTTTCTTGTCTGTACCAGAAATAGGAAGGGGAGCTGGTAGTGTTTTCCCTGTGGTAGCAGATAATTTATTTAATAAACAATGCGAAAAGGGCAAAGGTTTGTGAGTTCTTACTTGCCTATCAACTATAGATAGTGGTGACACCGGCCTTTGCTGCTGTGGTCAAACCTGGTTTGGTGCTTCGGTTTATGCTAAAAGGAGACCAAGGGAAAGAGGGATATTGATTAATGATTTCAGATCAGATTATTAATAGATTTCAGATTAATGATTTCATGATTTGTTGGTGATGGAAGTTATGTTGGTTTGGGTTGAATTTTTTTGACTAAAATGATAGGCGAGGGGTTGCTTGTTTCCTGTCTGAAGTGCCCTTAAATTACAAAAACGTTTAAGCAACCTTTACATGTGTATGGGGGCAGGGAAGGTATTTCTGTGCCGCTGAACTTTAGACCAACGTTGAGTCAAAGACTATTTGTAACCCTTTTTAATAGCAGGCGTTCTGTTCTGGCATCAGACGTAGGAAGCACTAGCTTCCTCTCCTTTCTCTGTAACTGCATTTGCTTTCACAAGTCCAGCTACCAAGGCAGACCTGAGGATTCTCCGACCTGCCTTACTGCTTGGCTCTGTCTGTGACAGTTTGCAATTGCATTCAGACTGTAATACTGCCACCTCAGTCTTTAACATAGCGAAAACTGAAAATTTCTCTTATTTTCTCATGAACTCTCTTCTGTTTATTTCTGCCAAAATCTATCATCCTCTGTTTGCGCTCACAGATCTGGAGTCTCTTGGAGAAGTTCCTTCTTCCTCCTCTGTTCACACCCCAGATTTGGGCTAGATCCTAATGGCTCTTTATTTATAACATCTGAGGTCTGTACCATTTTTTTTTTCTCTTCCATTAATATCACTAATGTCATTGTCCTGCCTTTGTCATCTCACACCTGAGTTACTGCAGCCTTTTCTTTGGCTCTCTATCTCATCTTCTCGTCTTCCAGTTGTAATACTGCGTTTCATGATGATGGAAGGTGATCTTTTTCCTTTGTGGGTTTTGTTCTTTGCTTCTTCCACACTCCTCACCCTGGAAGCAAACCGTTCTCTGAGGAATCCAGTTCTCTATCGTTAGCCTCTCAGACCGTCAGAAAGTTTGTATATATTTAAGTCTGATTCGTTCCTCTTTGGAAAACAAAACAGCTCTCTGTATTAAACTCAAAATTTGGCAATAAGTCAACGGCATGATCTCATATTTTTTGTGACTGCTTCAGGGAATGTTTTAAATGCAGTTAAGAGATTTAACACGGAAGTGTTTTGGTGTAGAACTATCTTTAAAAGGTTTGGGGTGGCTGACTGCAAGGGACCTGTGTCTTTGTCTTTTCCATCCATCAGTACTTCGGTGTTGTGGTTTCTCTCCCAGGCCACAGTACGTGACCTGTGACAGTCTTCTGGGACCACTAATCTTGTCTGTGACCTTGCTCTTGGCGACCTCCTTTCCTGGAGAGGAAGAAGGCAACTCGAGACCTAGATGTGGGCCAAATGAATTGTTCTGGAAATGACAGCAGCCAGCTCTCTCAGCAGCTCCCTCCCTGAAAACACCCAGCGCTTTCCTTTGCCAGTGGATGGGTGGGAGCAATCATGTGGGGGCAGGCTTAAAACCCCTGGGAAAGTTGGTGGCCAGAAGCTGACTGCTGCTTCTTCTGGAAAAGCTCATTCAGCCCAGCCTTTTGCCGTGAGAGTTCCTAAGTTCTTTCACGAAGGAAAAAAAAGAAAAAAGCCACATAAATGATGGTATAGTCTGTGTATGCCCAGTGGACTCCATCTGGAATAGGTGCAGTTCTTCCCGAAAGCCTATAGCAGGTGTGATAGAGGAAGAGTCATGCTATAGCATCTGGACCACTCTTAACCACTGAGAAGAGCCAAGATGTGTGCGTCCACAAGGCTTGGTTGCTAGTATTACAGACATCTCTTTACGGAGCAGAGTAAATCATCCCATGTAAATCCCTGTGCTACTCTGTCCACTTGTTTTCTATTCCAGCTCACATACGCCCATAGCCTGAAGTGTAAATATTCTCTCTAGTTCTTTCTGCATCTGCCTGGATATAATATCCTGCCTTTCTCTTTCCCGTTGGTTAATAGTTTGACTTTTGAAGCACTTTCATTCCATGTTAGTTTGTGGAGAAAGACATCAGCAGTGATAGCTAAAGAAAATTCTATTAGGTCATTCCCTTTCAGAACGTAGTACCTTGTCTTCTAAGCTCTTTGCGGATGTTAGCCAAATAATCCTTTTAATAGCTTTTGTGAGTTAAAAGGGTAGGTAACTGTCATAAGGCTAAATGATTGCATAGATTAATTTACTTGTGGCCAAAAGAAATCAATTGTAATTTAAATTTTTGTCTCTGGACTGATTACACTACCAGACATCAACTTTCTCCTTAGGAATCTACCATGTGCATTGAAGTATATGTCTGTGATTATATATGGGTCTGGATTAGTTACAGATGATCCAGAGTAATGTGATTGAACATTTCCAGTTTTTAACCTATGGGCTTGCACAAGCTCAGAATGTTTGGCCTTGTTTAGATCTGTAAAGTATCCGTTTATAACTTGAGTCGTTATAATTCATATGCTGTTTGGAAGTAAAAGATTATTTACCAGACTTTAAGACCATGGGTCCATTGCAAACCATGTCAAAACTCCCGCTGAAGGCAAAGGGAAGAAAGAGGGTGAGGCTTTAACGATCCATTTAAAAAATAAAAATTGAAAGATGATAGAAGAAAATTCAGTGGTTCCAGGGAGCATTTTTCCTAACCATGCTTATAGTTAGCGATTGGTATACATTCTACTGCCTTTTAGCAGAGGGATGGATTAGGTGATTGAGAAGGATCCTGAAGGGGCCTATCTTTGGTTTTTTGTTGGGGTTTTTTTTTTGAGAGAGAGAAGTGATGTGGCGCTAGTACCTGGTGAAACTGCCGTAAGGTTGCCCTCTGTAAGCCGGTTGTATAATTGTATGCCAGATAACAAGAAGTCAGAATGTATTTGCCTTTCACAGAAATCTCTAACGTTTTTGTATATTTTAATTGTGTCTTACAGAATGGTGAATAACACTGAAGACCCTCAAGAGGCTTTATAACGTCCCATCCCCATGTAAAGTATGCTCAGAACTTTTCCAGTAGTGTAAGTACAAGTTAAAAAAACCCACAAAAATTAAGAGTTGTTTGGTGGGTGTTTTCCTGTTAATTTGTCTAAAAAGAGCAGAGAAATGGTTACAATGATTATCAGCAGTTGGCTCAATTGGAGAGTTCCATTGGTTTGGTGTTTGCTAGACAGTTAAGCCAGGGAACAGTAGCATTTAATTCCTCACTTGGTCTGGCTGATACATTATTTCAACTTCTCCTTTTCTGTCACTGAAAGAGAACGAAAATCATGCAGTTCTTAGAAACTCAGCCTTGATCAGAGCAAAGGTAGTGTTAAAAGAGAGATCTCCATACATCTGCTGAGCATACTAGAGGGATACCAGAGCTGTGCAAGACAGTTCAGCACCACTACAGGCTTGGTGAAAGGGGAGGAGTACACCGTTAACGTAGTATTATATAGCAAAGGCAGAAAACCTAGGGCACTTAACCTAACATTAGAATTGGATGTGTTGGTCCAAGCAACCCCTGCTGTATCTTGAATCCCAGTACGAATTCAAGTTGTCTAAACCTCATCCTTGAATTTGAGCATATTAGTTTGTTCTTTTAAATTACTTCTGTTATGAATCTTCAATGTAATGGTATCCATGCTGTTTCTTCAATAAATAAGCAAATTAATTCAAAGTTTGAAGCTTGTCAGGCTGAAAGGGAAGGCTTGACCTGTACTGTGCTGTCATCCATCTCTCTCACTGGCCACTCCTATATCACTGTTCCCCATAACTCTTTTATAGGCACGACCGAATGCTTTTCCACTGGCAATCAGATTCTTGAGATACTTTGACCTCTTGACTTCTGATTGTACCTTCTGTCAGACTGAGTTGGAGAGAGAAATCCTGTCTACAGAACAGGTAGCAAGAAACTGGGCTGCTGTGAATGCAGTCAAATTTTCCCAGATGGATTATTTCAAGGATGAAGATTATTCATCTAGCGCATGGACATTCATAGTGCAAGTGGCAGTGGAGTCACAGGCTTCTGTAGAGGGAGTCACAGCAAAAAGTAACAACTGCCAGGGGTTTTGTGTTGGAAACTAAACTACCAATGTATTTCAGAAAGACTTCTTGATACAACCATTAATTTTCTATTGCTGGTGGCTTAGTCTTCTATTCAAAACTAGTGGTTTCCTACTTTGTTACCAGTCCCCTGAGCCACCTCCTCTTCTTTCTTTTAGTTGGAAATATGTTGGATTTCAGTATTAAAATCACCACTTGAAATTGTAAGGATCTAGTTCACAGCAGGAAAGAAGTCTGGAGGTAAGGCCACACTGCCCTGTGCATCTTTATTATACTGGTAATTCAGAGTTTGCTGAGTGATCTTAGAGCTCCTCTGTGGTTTGTGTGAGTGCAAGGACAGTCTGTCAGCTTTAACTTTGACTCAGACTTCTAACATAAATTTCCAAACTGTGAATTACATAGTTTTAATTTCCTGTGCTTTAGCTAGATTTCAGTCATGTTCTGCCCCTGTGCGGTTTTAGTTGGATATCGCGTTGTTCTGTTGCTTTCTGGAATCGTTGTGGCACATGGATGTACCCTGTTAATCAGCTGCCACCCTCCATCAGAGTAGTAGCAGCTTTTTCGATTTATTCTAGTATATGTGCAGTTAGTACAGTCATCGAGAGTGCAATATAAGCGTAGGTGAATAATTTTTGACTGAGTGAAAGCTGGGGTGAACCTATTTGGAGGGGATTAGAGAGTATTAAATTAGAGGAAATGGGCCAAGATGACCCATTTAGGTATAAAGTTTCCAGATTAAGCCATAGATATCTTTTAAAAAGGATAAGTGGGCATCGTGGTTTTAGAAGGGGAAAGAAGAAAACAGAGTCTTTAAAAAAAAAAAAGTAAGTTTTAAGTTAAATACTGAACAAGATTAAAATTGAACAGTCTTAGAACTACCATGGTTAGAGAGTAGTTTGGTTACTCCTACCATGGGGCAGCATCCTCTGTCAGAAGAGCAAAGTAGGCAGCTGGCTGCAGTTACCATTTCACCTACCTAATTTTTATCCACAGTTGGATGAGAGTCAGTACTCAAGAGGAATTTGAGGCATGATGTGAACACAAGACTCTTGATTTTGGTCTCACAAGAATTAGTCATTTATCTGAAACTAAGTCCTTCTGTAGCCAATGCAAGTGTATCTCTATTGGGTTCTCCATAAATATAATGGGAGCAATTACTTATACTTCACAGGCTCGCGGCAGTATTGATTAATTAATATGTGTTAATAGTGAGATGACCATCAGTATTTGTGTTGCAAGTTTCAAACTATCTCTCAAAATATGATTTCTGATAGAACTAGACAGTTTCAACATCGTCACTTAAAGTTTACCTGAATTATCAGGCCAGTGCTTATGAATCTAACTGCCAGCAACGACAGAGCTGTCTTGGGAGTGAGTAAAAGCCTGCTGAGTGGAAAGAAAATCAGTGTGAGTAATGCAGATGAAAAAGGATTAGATTGAAGCCTTGTCATCATTTAGGAAAAACAACAGAAAGAAAGGAACGAGTATGTGAACAATACCAAAGTCAGCACGCATTGAAGAACAGACAGTGGAGTTACAGTGGCTTAGAAAGTCACCGCACGGCTGAGCTGTGTTAACTGTCCAGCTTCCTTGAAATGTGACACGAAACATGTTAATTAAGCTTGGGTGAAAGGGGACTCAGCTAATTTGCTCTTTCTGTCTTCGGTGACAAGGCATGGTGTAAATAGTTGGTGGCTGTACAAATGTTCAGGTGGCATTTTAAGCTTCCTTAACTGAAACAATGTCTTGTCTGAGCCCTTAGTTTTACTTTAAGATAAACCAGTTGAGTTAACTCATGATTTCACAGGCAGCTAAGCTACTCTGAAAGGGACCTAAAAGTAATCTTGTTGCATATGTGCCTCTTATGCCTACTTCTGCTTTTGGCCAAATTGGCTTGTCCCCATCTGTTGAGTTGGTAATAGCAATCATCAGAGCCTTCTCTAAGCTAATTCAGCTCTATAACCCAGGCAGAAACTAGCTATGGGTGGGTTGGTTGGTTGGTTGATTTTCCTGCTGGGTTAGTGAACTGAACTGGTCTGTGGAGATTTCCACCAAGTCCTGGAGCTCTGCAGAACGGCAGGTTGTGGGTCAGTTCACCCTCTCTCATGCATCTGCAGCCTCAGGACTTGCATCTGTAGGTGTTCTCCTCCTGCTCCGAGCAGGACACAGAAAGATTTGGACTTGCCCTGAGAATATACACTGGGTCTTCTCTGTGTCATACAAGAGGAAATTCCCCTAGTTCAGGTCTGGGCTACACAAAGAGATGTTTGTTGCTTTAAGAGCATTAATTAGGACATGTGTTTCTTTTTGAAATGCTTTTAAATAAAATAAAACAAAACTCTAATATGGAAGCAACTGTGGCCAAAAGCCCATGTTTTTGCCATTATGATTTATATTCAAGGAGCCACTGTTATCTATTCCCGAGTTGTTCTCTAAGTATGATCTCTGTCTTCACTAAGACTGTGTGCCAGTAAAACTACACTTGCAAACTGTTTTCTAGTTGGAAAAAAAATTGCTTTGTAGTTAAGCACAAAATTAGGGGTAGGTAAGTTTCAGTTATTTGCTGGGTTTGGATTTTAGTTTTCTGAAGTAACAAATTTCTCTTTTAAGAAAGTGTGTTGATTGTTACTGGTGGTGATAGATCCTGAGGGAGAACGAAGGTGCCTGAAATACTTCAGAACGTCTCTCTTTCTTTACATGTGGAAGAGAGGTGGTGGAAATCCTGGTGATGGCATTCTTGAAACTTGTCCTACACCTTGTCATATCTGATGCTATAGATGGACCCTGTAGGATGGCTGTACGTGCGGTGAGAAAATGCTCAAAAGTTTGGCCAGGCACTTGGTCTGCCTTCTTGCAGAATGCCTGGGTGACTTTGAACAAGTAATTTTGACTTGCCTGAAGGCCAGCCCCTTTCTGTGAGCTCTTGGTCTCAAAAATTAGCATAGTTTTACTTCCCTGTCTCACAGGGATATTCTATAGAAAGATGTGTTTCAAGTATTTAGATACTCCAGCTAGCAGAATTAATAGAGAAGAATTCTAAGATTCTGTCTGGATTTTAATAAAGGATTGGTCAAATTCTGAAGTGAACTGGAGGAGGCAGAAGACAGCGGTATACCTACCCCTGTAATCTTGACAGCTGAAAATACGTGACTTGCCAGTCTGGTGTCTAGGTTAGGCCCACGTCTCAGTTTTATTGCCGCAATGTCTCTGTTTCTTCATGTGGGTTAAAGACAGTATTTTGGTGTGTTGGTGAGATTTGCTTAGCTATGTAACTCAAGTGCACAAGTCCTGCCCTGATTCTGTTACAGAGCTTATATATCCAAAGTTTAGTCTTCGGCTCCCGAATCCAAGAGCTCCTCCTTTGCTCTTGGCACAGGTTTGGGCTTTGGGCCCTGGTTCAGCACTCAGCTGCCACTACAGCTTTTCTCTCTCTCTGTTAGTCCTTCTGATCCCTTATTCTGCCCTTGAATCCAGCCTCAGAGTTTGAATTCCTGCCTCGTTGCTGTAGAATTGCAACAATAGTAGGAAACCCAGATTTTAGAAGTAGGGAAGGTTAGGGTTAGACAGATAAGGTGTCAGTGTGAATCAGTCTGTGCCTTGAGTAGAATTCAGAAGTATCTGGCTCCCAGCCCTGTGCTTAGTCAGAGGTCAGTCCCTTTTGTAAGACTTGGACTATGACAATAATTGGCATTTATATTATATTTTTGCCTTGTAAGATCGATCTCAAGTTCTCTCTCTCTTTCCCAGAGATGTAAAGCGGATACTATAAAGCAGAGTAAGTTACTCACCCAAGTGGAATCAGTGGCAAAACTGCTCAGGTTTGCTTACTGCCAGTGTGCCAGCATCCAGTAAAAAGTATTTTACTGGCAGTGAAGAATTTCAAAGGCTGAGTGGAAAAACAGCTTATGTAGAAGTAATGAATCTGGGTTTGGGGCTCTTTAACTAGCTGAGAAACTTGAAGCCTCCTGAAGAAATGATATGTTGATATTCTGCTCTCAGCTTGCCTTCTATAATTTGTGTAGCGGTGAGTATTTGATTACGTTGGATTTATTTTCAGAAGTTTCAGGCTGCTCTTATTAATTGTCACCATTTTGATCGAAAGCGTATGGCAGTTTTCTGCATTCATAAGACAGTGTTTTGCATTCATAAACAGAACCGGTGACGTTTAACCTCGATAGATCAGCTTGTAGTCTGATTTCACTCCTTGCTGCAATGTGAGGCTTTCGTTTCCCTGGGATGAGAGCAGTCATTACAAGCATTACATTTTGTTTGTGAATCAGGATGAATGGGAGTAGAGTCCTCTTTGAAAATCAGAACTAAGAGATGCAACTGCAGAAGATAATTATGCTAACGTATGGATAAAGATGGCTCTGTGTTCGTTGACATGATGAGCACTTGAGGCCTGATTTTTTTCCTTCTTGAAAAATGGTACAACTCCACTGAAAATACTGGAGTTGCAACTGATGAGCATAAGTGTTGGCTCAGATGAGTCAGATCCTTAATCCTCTGTTGCGCCCCAGAATTCATAGCATCAACCACTGTTTTGAAGGCAGCTTTGCTTAATATGGTGCAAAGCTTTGGGCATTTCTGAGATATTTAAATTGGCTGTGAATAAAAGGAGATGCACTGGTTCAGTAAGAACAGAAAAGGCCAAAGCTTGAATTTCAGAAGACTAGTGTTACGCCCTAAATGTCCCAATTTCGTTCCAACAGTGCCTTAGAGCTGCACTTGATGGGTCACAGTCTTTGCCTCTGAACATGTGTGCATGGTGTGCACCGTTCACTTTGTGATATGCTTCAACCACTCAGTTAGTGGAACAGCTATAGCTTAGAATGAAAGTCCCTCTCTTGAGCATCTTGTAAGAACCAGCTGCATCTTTTGGGATGGGTAGCAGTGGGTGAGATGTAGAAAAGGAAGGAAGAGTGAATGAAACTTTGCTTGGGTCCTTGGATCTCATAAAAATATATGGAGAGAGAAACAAGCTTGCATAATACCATAGAATCACAGAATGGTTTGGGTTGGAAGGGACCTTAAAGATCATCTAGTTCCAACCCCCCTGCCATGGGCAGGGACACCTTCCACTGGACCAGCTTGCTCAGAGCCCCATCCAGCCCGGCCTTGAACACTTCCACGGATGGGGCATCCACAGCCTCTCTGGGCAACCTGTGCCAGTGCCTCACCACCCTCACAGTGAAGAACTTCTTCCTTACATATCATCTAAATCTCCCCTCTTTCAGATTAAAGCCATTACCCCTTGTCCTATCACTACATGCCCTTGTAAAAAGAACCTCTCTGGCTTTCTTGTAGGCCCCCTTTAAGTACTGGAAGGCCTCTATAAGGTCTCCCCAGAGCCTTCTCTTCTCCAGGCTGAACAACCCCAACTCTCTCAGCCTGTCTTCATAGGAGAGGTGCTTCAGCCCCCTGATCATCTTTGTGGCCCTCCTCTGGACTCGCTCCAACAGGTCCATGTCCTTCTTGTGTTGGGGCCCCAGAGCCAGACATAGGACTGCAGGTGGGGTCTCACAAGAGTAGAGTAGAGGGGGAGAATCACCTCCCTCGACCTGCTGGCCACGCTTCTTTTGATGCAGCCCAGGATACGATTGGCTTTCTGGGCTGCAAATGCACATTGCTGGGTCATGTTGAGCTTCTCATCAACCAACACCCCCAAGTCCTTCTCCGCAGGGCTGCTCTCAGTCGACTCATCGCCCAGCCTGGATTTGTGCTTGGGATTGCCCCGACCCATGTGCAGGACCTTGCACTTGGCCATGTTGAACTTCATGAGGTTCACACGGGCCCGCCTCTCAAGCCTGTCAAGGTCCCTCTGGATGGCATCCCTTCCCTCCAGCGTGTCGACCGCACCACACAGCTTGGTGTTGTCGGCAAACTTGCTGAGGGTGCACTTGATCCCACTGTCCATGTTGCCGACAAAGATGTTAAACAGTGCCGGTCCCAATACAACCCCTGAGGAACGCCACTCGTCCCTGCTCTCCACTCGGACATGGAGCCATTGACCCCAACTCTTTGAGTGTGACCATCCAGCCAATTCTTTATCTACCGAGTGGTCCATCTGTCAAATCCATGTCTCTCCAGTTTAGAGACGAGGATGTCGTGCGGGACAGTGTCAAATGCTTTGCACAAGTCCAGGTGGATGACATCCGTTCCCCTTCCCTTATCCACCAGTGCTGTAACCCTGTTGTAGAAGGGCACCAAATTTGTCAGGCACGATTTGCCCTTAGTGAAGCCATGTTGGCTGTCACCAATCATGTCCTTATTTTTCATGTGCCTTAGCATAGTTTCCAGGAGGATCCGCTCCATGATCTTTCCGAGCACAGAGGTGAGACTGACTGGCCTGCAGTTCAAAAATGGGGGTTATGTTTCCCCTTTTCCAGTCACTGGGAACTTCCCCAGACTGCCATGACTTCTCACATATGATGGATAGGGGCTTAGCCACTTCATCTGCCAGTTCCCTCAGGACCCATGGACTTGTGCACCTTCAGGTTCCTTACCTGGTCTTGAACCTGATCTTCTCCTACGGTGGGCAGTTCTTCATTCTCCCAGTCCCTGCCTTTGCCTTCTGCGTCTTGGGCGGTGTGGCTGGAGCACTTGCCGGTGAAGACTGAGGCAAAAGAGTCATTGAGTACCTCAGCCTTCTCCATGTCCCGGGTAACCAGGTCTCCTGTTTCTTTCCGGAGAGGGCCCACATTTTCCCTAGTCTTCCTCTTATCACTGACATACCTATAGAAGCTTTTCTTGTTGTCTTTGACATCCCTGGCCAGATTTCATTCTATCAGGGCTTTGGCTTTCCTAACCTGATCCCTGGCTGCTCGGACAATTTCCCTGTATTCCTCCCAGGCTACCTGTCCTTGCTTCCACCCTCTGTAGGCTTCCTTTGTGTGTCTGAGTTTGTCCAGGAGCTCCTTGTTCATCCACGCAGGCCTCCTGGCGTTTTTGCCTGACTGCCTCTTTGTTGGGATGCATCGCTCCTGAGCTTGGAGGAGGTGAGCCTTGAATATTAACCAGCTTTTTGGGGCATATAAAGCTTGGTAAAAAAATTAACAGACCGGGCAGCTGGAAGTGGAGTTTCTTTGTAGTCACTGGTTCTGACAGAAAGCATCCGGAGCAGTAGTTCATGTGAATTAGGTTGTTGAATATAAGGCCGGTTGATAAGCAAATTATATTGCCTTTGGAAATAGCAATGCCATCCTTAATATCCATTTTTACTTGCTGTCTAGATCAGAGACCTCACATAGAAGGGAAACATAGCAGCTCAGTCATACCGAACAAGGATCCTTACACCAGTGCGTGGTATGGGGACTGGGCATGCAAAGCCAGCACAGCTGCTCTCTCTGCTATACGTTTTTAATAGCTGGAGGACATCCATCCATCTCCACAGTTGTTAAGATAGCAGTTCTAACTAGTACTATATACACATCCACACAGGAAAAAAAACTGGCAGGCTAAGGAGTTCAGGCTGTGAGAAAGACTGTGATAGTTAAAACACTTGTTTAGTTAACTAGTTGTAGAAAATAATTTTTTTGCTATATACTTTGGGATAGCCTACTTCAGCTGAAAGGCCACAACTTTACCTTGTGATTTTGCTCTTCCATTTAAAGGGCGAGATTGTGTTCAATGACACCAAGGAAGTGCATGTTATGTTGAAACAATGACGGTGCTATAAAAGATAAGATTACAAATCTGGAGACACTGTTAACAGGGCAGTGTAGTGCTGTTAGGGTCCTACCCTGGACCAGCAGTATATGCCATATGTCAAAGAAGGGTAGAAGTTGGCATCTCTCCCCGTTCTGTTTGCCACAGTTGATGTGACTTTATCAGAATCATTCTTAAACCAATTACCAGACCTAGGATCCTGTTCTGAACGCTTTGGCTCTAGCCCACATCCATATTATGCAGATTATATCAAATATAGGTCTTATGTCAAGAAGCGCAACTGGTTTTGTAAGTCTTGAGCTTTGCAGAGCTTATTAGATAAAGCAGTGAATTTTAATGGAAATTTGGAGAAGGACCTCTGCAGAAGAGGATCTCTTCAGTGATGCTACAGTACTTCCTACTCATGTACAGTGAGTAGAAGAGAGGAAAAAATGATTTCATGTGATCATTAAAGAGTCCAGAGCCATTTTCTCAAGTGTTAGAGGTGTTAAGGCTGGTGTCTGGCCTTATTCCCAAATGGGTAATTGAATTGCTTTGAACTTCTGCAAGTTCAATTGGACATGGACTTAGCTCATAGCTGGTTTTATGGGATTATTCTGCTGTGCTCCATCACCTAGAAAGTTAGTATCAGGTAAATCATTCTTGTATTTGTGTGGGTTTGGGCTATGATAGTAGGGGAGAAAACTTTGCTATGTTTTTCCTTACTTTTCTTGATGAGATGCAGGAAGATAAGGGAAGAGAACACCTATGTATCTGGCCACATACCCCCGCTCAAGATCAGTACTTTCAAAGTGGGGAGGGAGCCCCATATCTAAAGGGTGAAATTCATACAAAAAAGAGGCTAAATAAGTCTTGGCAGTATGACAAGGAAAAGCAATGGTATTGAGAGCAATTATGCCCCTAAACAGCCTTCACTCCAGAAGGTGGCATTAGAAGTGAAAAAGAGTGATGCTGCATCTGGCTGGTTGAGATCTGCTGGTTATTTTATATCTGTGGATTTGGGAGGGAAAATAGGTTCTTTTTTTATTTAGCTCCTCATTGTTCTCCCTTCAGTCTGATATTCAGGTACCTCAGGTTCCTGTTGGATGAGCCACGAAAGATAAGCATGAAGTTTTAATGCTTTATAGATACCAAGAGACAGTAAGTGAAATTGGTCCATCTTACTTGGGGTGTGACTGTCAACTAAATGTGAGAAATGTAAATAAGTTTGATACTTTAAGATACCTTTTTTTCTATCAGGATCTAAATAAACTTGATTCATTTTAAGGGCCAGATTCAGTTGTTTAAAAACTGGTCAATTTTAGTTTTGAGCTTAATTAGTACTTTGCAGAGGTCTTGCTTTCAAAATTTCAGGGAGAAAAATGCATGGCAATTCTCCCTTGGCTGGCGCTCTTTTTTGGATATCTACCCAAGGAAATTTGACAGCCCATTGTAACTGGTGAGAGTTTTGCTAGCTGGTTATAAGCTAAGATCTGCTAGCGTTGAGGATATTTTGCTACACTGGCAGCAAAGTTTGCCAAAGTCTTGACTACAGCAAAGCAGTTGGTCCAGTCTTTGTTCTTAGGAAAAGTATTTGCTATCTTTTATTTTCTCCTGCACACTCCCAATCGTTGTGCTTGTCTCTATCTTATTTTACTTCTTGTTTCTTTTGCAGTCGATTGTATTTCACAAGGCAAAAGAGGGGGGAAGCAAATTGAGTTATAGCTAGCCAGAGGAGTTCAGGAGGATAAGAGGCTCTTATAGCAATGTGGGGGGGTGTGGGTGAAGTAGTGGAAAATATCCATTAATTAATGAGGTGAATGAAATTATGATGATTCCAAAATGGCTGAGTTACTTAACTGCTTTGTAAATTGATCTTTAAATAGGGTAAGTTTATTAAAATATTTTAAAAAGAGAAAATAACTGAAGCCCTGCTAGAATAACAGTTCTAAATAACGTTACTGTAGTTATTCATTAAAAAGCAGTAGATAGTTGGCAATGTTGGAACATGTTCAATAATACTATGTTTTGCAATATTTGTTTAGGGTTTTTAATGGAAAATTCCCAGTTCCTGCAGTTGTTTTCAATACATAAAACTCACTCGGAAGCATTGTTTCTAGGTCTCATGGTTGTGTAGAAAAGCACATGAAAATGTGAATAGGAGTTCAAAATCAAGATGACCAGTAAGAAGTATGTCAGATGCAATATATGCTGTGTATGCAAGTATAAGCAAGGCAGTTTCTACATCTGTATATGACATTAGTGAGACCAGCAGTGAGATACTGTATCTGATTTTGGTGTTCTTATCTTTTTAAGCATTGAAAAATTATACAGAAGTTGTCTAAAAGGTTTGGAGGGCTAGAAGAATACTTTGCATGGACAGACAGATCCTTGATTTTGGGGTTGGGGTTTTTTTTTTTTTTTTTTTTTTTTTTTTCAATTTTCCAACATTTTTCCAGTGATTGTGTTAAACATACTATAATGGATTTAATTTGACAGCAGGTTTGCTACTCTTAGATTACTGTCTGCAAGCCTTTTAGAAGCTGTCCGCAGATTAACAGGACTCTGTAGAACACAAGTTGGAAGTCATTGAATATCTTATTCTTATGGCAGAGGATGGCCTCGTCCAGCAGCCCTTCCACCCCTGTGTGATTGAAATTACTGCACATGCACAGCAGATCCCCGCTGCATCAAAGTGGGACAAATTAGAGGCCAGGTCACTTTCCCACATACAGCCACGTGCAACAGAAGGTCGACCATTTCTCTTGCATCTAAGAACACTGCCGTTCATTATGTGTAATTCACTAGTAATTCACTAAAGGATACTTAGGATTCACTAAAGGATTATGTGTAATTCACTAAAGGAGATCAGTTTGGCCTGAGAACCCAGATCTAGAAGCTCAGCCCTGACATTTTAGACAAATTAGGAATCACACCCAAATTTTAAAGGGAATGACTGGCCATGGCCACAAACTGCTGCAGGAAATGGTAAGGTCTGTGTTGCTTGGCATTTTTGAAGCCATTTGGAAAGTCATACTTTTGTCAGATGCGAGTTTTTCGGTTCACGGGGCTAGAAGGACAAAAGTTTTGGGTTTCTAGGTCTGTGACAAATGGGAGATTAAACTAGATAATCTAAAGTATGTTTTAGTATTAAATGTTGAAGAGTCAGTAAAGTAGGAATTTTGAGTAGAGGTAATTCTGGATGGCGGTTGTGGTTCATTAAATTCTCCAGTTCAACAAAGCACTTGAGCACATGAAACTTGGTGTTGACAGATAAATGATCCAGGAAATGGTGACATTAGAAATACAGGTAAGAATTGCCCAAAATGGGTTTATCTCTAAGGAAAGGCAAGCTGGCATATCTAGTGAAAACCATCTCAAGGCCAGATGTTTAAGAAGAGATTTTCTATTTGAAAACCATGCTACTCAGAGCTGACATGGGGGGCTTTCAGGCGGTACAGGAGTTTGTGGTGTGAGTCAGTAAGTCAGTGTGACACTTCTCTTTTCACAAAGGTTGGAGAAAAGGATTGAGCAGCCTTGCCTCCCCCAATGCAGAGGCCAAACCTAGAACACAATGTCTGTTTCCAGATGCTCCTTGTCAAGCTCTGAACGTCTCAGTCTGAGATGCGACTTCCAAATTTTAGTTGTTACAATTCCAGTCAGTTGCTAGTCTACTGCTGCATTGGCTGCTGTGCCCTCCTTTTAGTAGAATAATCTGGGTGCTTGTCTTTTAAAATTTAAAATGGCTTGTACGTTTTCAGTAATCAATTGTCCAAAGGACAGCACGTTCCTGTTGGACTGAAGCACTTATATGGCTGTAGTCCGTCTTCTTACATAGTCATTTTCTTGGATGGGAGTCATCCCCTTGCGTTGTCCTCCTGCTTCCTTCTCCCATGTACACACTGTTGAAACGATGAAGGGGGCTCAGTAGTTGATTGATGAGGCCAAAGATAGGAGCTGCTTCTCATTTCTGTATTTTCCAGGCTGCAAATGCCATTTTTGTGGATTCATGCATCCTGGCTTTGTAGCACCATGTCTGTACAGCTACAGTCTAGTTACAGCTCTCCTGAGCAAGCCAGTTTTCGGTGCTGTTCTTCAGCGCCAAGGCCACTTGGCCACATCCATACTACCAGATACTCTTAGCCTTGAGACTGAGTGGCTGCATCCAGACGGAGTGTTTGTGGTTTCTGCTCCATGCAAAGTCTTGAAAAAAGCCTGCGAATTGGTCAGGAGTGCACTGGTTGACCAAAATTGTGCCAAAGACAGTTACAATGATTTAATAATGCTGCAGGCAACTGCGTGTAGATGCTACGGTGCCTCTTCCTGGGCACTATTTAATTTACTAGTATTGACATGGCTATACCCTCTAACTCAGGGATAGACGTGTTCCCATTGCCTAGTCAGGTCTGTGTTGTGAGATGTTACTCCCCTGAAGAGATTCCCTTGCTACACCCCCAAAACCTACGGGCTTGATTTACTTTACTGTGATTCATGTATCTGAAAAAAGACTAAATGCAGCAATTAAGAAAGTTTTGTCACTCTGTGGCTCCTGTTGGGGATTTCTCTGTGTCAGTGCAGAAATGGAAATGAGGAGTCATCTTCAAAATCTGTGGACAGAAATAGGCAGCCCTGTCCCTGGAAGGTCTAGCATAATTGTGACAGCAATCATCCCTCTTTTGGTTTTCATAGGGTCCTTGGAATTCTTACTTGACTTTCCTGAGGCTGCTGTTTGTCTGCTCTCGCTTGTAGGGGTTGTACATTAGCTCTGTCATGTCTCCTGGAGCTTGAGTGATCTCTTCACCCTGCTCTCCTGCAGGAATTGTAATAAACGCTTGACTCATAAGAAGATGCACAAGAAACGTGGAACATGCCTTGATCTCTTTGCCAAGTTCTGTCTGCCCTCCATCTGCCATCCCTTCTTCACAAGATCTTGAGTTCTGAAGGAGGTGATCTTGTCATTTGTATGCCATTTGGATCTGTAGTGAGGAGACTTAGGAAGGAAAAGAGATTAAGGGAGCATATTGTGATTTTTCAGTTCCCTTTTTGGGCTTTGCAGCAAATACATGTTCATTGTTTTGGCACCTTGGGAAGTTTAGGAGTTAAAAATGCTTTGATGAGCCACCATGATGATTGAGTTATATGAGAAGCCTGCCTTCGGAGGGGAAAAGGCTGTAAATTTATTTCTTTAAATGAAAGCTCAGTAGTAATTGGATGTGCTGCACTTTCCTTGTTAGGGCAGGCGATCTGTGACAACATTCCACGTTCAAAAGTTACTAACTTCAGAAATCGAACTTCAGAAATGGGACTTCAGTCAAATCAACTTTGGTCCTACAGGCCACTAGAATTTCCGCTAGGTGTGCTTTTATCTTCTTTTTTTCAAGGTAGCAACAAAAAGTTAGGGCAATTTGAACTCTTTGTACTTAAGATTTGAAAGAGTTGAGATTCATAAATCTCACGTCATAACTGGTTAAAACTTCTCCAGAAAAACTCAACCTCTGGCCTCAACCTAACAGTTTTGGAATCTGGGATTTCTGTCTGGTGGATACTTAGCAATGGGCACAATTTTGTCTGAAATCAAGTTGCAGCCTTAATTACTGAGCAACCACTGTCTCTCTATAGCAGCGGTTTATCAAAAGCAAAAGGGTACTAACTGCAGGTTTATTGTAGAAGGTGTAGGGAATGCTAGTAGAAGAGAGAAATGCTATTTGAGCGCTTCAAAGAAAATAAGCTCTTCTGCTACATAGTGAGACTAGCATTCATGGGAGGTTGCCTCCTGAGCTTGTTTGGAGGTGGACTGTTGGGCTGCCAGCTCTGTCACGTGTGTGGCTTAAAGTTTTGGACCAGAATTGATCTTTCCTGCATGTAAGGTACTTTCCATGTACCACAGAGAACTATTGAACTGAAGTATTTGCTTTTACATTTTACCTTGTTTTTAGTCTGCTGGAAACCATGTCTCACTACACAGACGAACCAAGATTTACCATAGAGCAGATAGACCTGCTTCAGCGCCTGAGACGTACAGGAATGACCAGACATGAAATCCTCCACGCGCTGGAAACCTTGGATCGTCTTGATCAAGAGCATAGTGACAAATTCGGAAGAAGGTCTAGCTACGGAGGTGGTTCCTATAGCAACAGTACCAACAATGTCCCAGCATCTTCCTCTACAGCCACAGCTTCAACACAGACCCAGCATTCCGGGATGTCCCCATCACCGAGCAACAGTTACGACACCTCCCCACAGCCTTGCACTACTAATCAGAATGGGAGGGAGAGTAACGAGAGGTTGTCTGCATTCAACGGGAAGATGTCACCTACCCGCTACCCACTTGCAAACAGCCTGGCTCAAAGGTCATACAGTTTTGAAGCTTCTGAAGAGGACTTGGACATTGATGACAAAGTGGAGGAACTGATGAGGTTAGTAGAAGTCTTTGTAAAAAGTTTGGAAAGTCAGAGTGAGAAGTCCCTCAGAAGAAATCTGCATGTTGGAGGACTGCTGTAGTAGTGATAGGTGTTATCAAGAAAGCAGGAACTGCTTAGACAGCTATTCTCCTGCTAGTTCCCTAATGGCCACTATCTCAGTACCTCTCACCTGCCTTAGTCTAGTGTAGACAACCCCTGACCACGTGTGGGTATCCCACAGTCTGGTTTACTGTTGAAATATTTTTTCCCATGCTGTACCAAAAATTGAAATTGATGTTAGCACACTAATTTTCCGGCCCACTCTTACTCAGAAGACTTCTGACTGAGTGTCAATTCACATGACTCCTCCTCCACTAGTTCATACCGGTTGTATTTCCTTCCATATATAGGAGGAGTAGAGAATCTGCTTGGTTAATGCTTTCCAGTGGGAACTGCAGAGCATGTATGTTGTCTGTTTATAAGTTTGTGGCAGGGGCTGACTCTCTCTGGGATTTGCAGAGTCTGCAGATTGGCGTAGGAAAATACAAATAATAAGAAGCAGAAGTCTTCAGTGATAGCCAGTTGGTTTTTTTTTTTTTTCCAGACTGACCTTCCTTTACTCTTAGCGGCTTCCTTTTCAGCATTATGGCAAAGATGAAAGGAGGGGATTATAGCACTGAGGATGAAGGTCAGAGTCAGTGGGCTTGATAGCAAAAAGAAGTAAGAGGAAAGGCCAAATGTCTCAAAACAATTTTGGTCATAATGTTGGAATGTCTTTTTTTCCCCAAAATTGCAACATTTATGAAGTACCTATGAGAGAACTAGGGTCCATAAGCTCCAGGATGAAAATATGTTTGAAATAGTTTGGAGATTTAGGGTAAAGGTGTGGCTTTTCGGGGAGAGGATTAGAGACGAGCAGTAAGAAAAGCCGATCAACCTCATTTACTGTTGGCTGCAGGATAATGGAATAATGCAGGAAGGTGGTGAGTATAGCAGTATGCAGGAGTTCCCATTGCTGAAGTTTAATCGTTCCTTTGAGTTTTGGGTTCCTATGCAATAAGTCTCAGGTAATGCTTTTAGTGCTTATTTAAACTGAAACTACTTTTATTTGCAGGCATATGGAAGATGAGTGTTGGGTACAGAAATAAAAATGAACCCACAACATAGCATTTATTTTGCATTTACATTTGCAAGCCTGAATCTGCCTTGAATGCTGCTGGGGCAGGAGGGGAGAAGGGGAAGGGAAATTGCCAAATAATAAAGCCTAATAAAGTCTGGTTTTAATTGTCTGCCCTTCTCAGGAAGGGAGGGAGGAAGAGGGGGGAAAAGTATGTGTTTACTGCAGTTGAAATTTGCTGCATATCACAGTCCCTGTGCAATCTCCAAATTATTTTAATTTTAGCACAGTTTTAGTCCCTCCTGAACTATCTTTGCACACCTTGTAAAAATCATACGAAGGCTTTAAATAACTGGCACTTGTTCGTTCAGTGCAAGCTGTGGACTAAGGAGGTAGGGGTGGGGGGGATAGAGGTTGCAAAATCTTTTCTCCTTTGGGTCTTTTCCTTGAAAGGTTGGAGGAGGTTTGTGTATGTATATTCATTTGTGTAGCTAACCATGCAGACCCTGCTATCCTTTATTTTTTATTTTTGTGCCTCATTTTTATGACTGAGGTTTTTATGCTGGTGTAAGAGATTTATTCATCCCTGTGTAATGAAACTTTGTACATTCCATATGGCAGTGCTGCACCTAATATGAATTATATAGGACATGAGTCATCCGTTCTCCTGCTAGGGTACTTTGATCAAACGTGACACTTGTTAAAAGAAGTGTCCACCGGTGAGGCACTTTGACTATTTTAATTCCTGCCTTCCCCACTCCTTGTCCCCTAAATAAAGGAAATAAAGCCATTTTGCATCTTCAAAGTGCACTTTGGTCTGTCCGTCTTTTTGTGTGTTCTTTTGTTTTTTTGTTTTGGTAGGAGGGACAGCAGTGTGATAAAGGAGGAAATCAAAGCCTTCCTAGCCAATCGGAGAATTTCCCAAGCAGTTGTTGCACAGGTAACAGGTAAGAGTTTGGGGAGTCCTTTCTTCATTTTGGGAAACGTGTCTAACTGCCTATCTGTGCACGGTGCAGATGTTGGAATATTGCTTGGCTTTCTGCATTGCAGTGCAGATCTGTCAGCTTAGTCATGATAATGTATGCCTTTGATTTAAGACCCATTGTCCCGCACATCATGGAACTTCCCCAGTGAATCGCTTTTTCTTTTTTCTTTTTTTGTGACTTGTGCTAGCAGATTTTATTTTACAGCATTATAATAAGCCTGAAGTTCTTATCTTAAAATGAAAACGGTTTTCCTTAATTCTTAAATTGTTTGTTGAGTGCGGCAAATAGATGCGTATCTGCATCTCTATGTATGGAGAGAGAGAGAGAATATGTATTTATAGTATAAAATGTATATGAATAGTCAGGAGACACAGCTATAGCTGGTATCACTACATCCAGGAGTCAGATTATGATAGTTTGAAGTTTTTCAATCACTTGCCTTTGAGTCACAATTAATGAAAACCAGATGTGAGGTTGAGGGGATGACCGTATTAGCTCCGATTTGACCTAGAAGGAGTAGTAGTTCTCTTTTTGCCCTCTGCCTTCTCTCTTTCACATTCAGGACAAGTGAACAGACTGCAGTGATATCACTTCTTCCTTGGGTGTGTTTCCAGAGCTTTACGCAAAGAGTAACGAAGTCTTACTGCTCCTCCGTGGGGTGGGGTGCTATTAGTTCTCCTTTACAGGCTCACACTTGTCACAGGCTTGTCCAGAACAGTGTAGCTGGTAGCATATTTAGAATCATGGAATCATTCAGGTTGGAAAGGACCTTTTAAGATCATGGAATCCAACCGTTAACCTAACACTGCCAAGTCCACCACTAAACCATGTCCCTAAGCACCACGTCTACATGTCTTTTAAATACCTCCAGGGACGGTGACTCCACTGCTTCCCTGGGCAGCCTGTTCCAATGCTTGACAACCCTTTCGGGGAAGAAATTTTTCCTAATACCCAATCTAAACCTCCCCTGGCACAACCTGAGGCCATTTCCTCTCATCCTATCGCTTGTTACTTGGGAGAAGAGCCCGACCCCCGCCTCGCTACACCCTCCTTTCAGGTAGCTGTAGAGAGCGAGAAGGTCTCCCCTGAGCCTTCTTTTCTCCAGACTAAACAACCCCAGTTCCCTCAGTTGCTCCTCATAAGACTTGTGCTCTAGACCCTTCGCCAGCTTTGTTGCTCTTCTTTGGACAGGCTCCAGCACCTCAGTGTCTTAGGATGAAGACTTTATGATAAAATACAGATAGCTCAATCCCACGTTATACCTATAACATATATTGATTTTTTTTAACCCAAGCTTGAATAAAGATCTTGAAATAAGTAGTTTTTAAGGTTCCTTGATGACTAGGAATGCCAAACCAGCAGGAGAGAAGTTGTTCTTTTATGGTATTTCCAGTATTTCAAATGTCATAAGAACCCATCTGTCTGGGAGATTTGGGTTTGCAGACATGCTAGCAGTTGAGGTAGGCAGGCAGAAACAGGTGCTTGAGCCATGAAGCCAGGAATTCCTTCCACGTCTCTAACTCCTCTCTGTGATCTTGGGCAAAATTACTTGTCCTTCCCTGGTTTCAATTTCATCTGTAAAATCATGAAATTAACATTTTGTGTAACTCTCAGGAATGTTATTAGCCTTATCACATGTTAGCACTAGTACTTCAAAAATTAAATGCTAAGTCTAGTTGCTTAAATTGTACCTGAACTCTGAAGTTTTGGTAGTTAGTGGGTCACTCCCCTACTTTTGTGCAGTCCTTGCCTGAATATAGTCCTGGAATAACCCATCTCTGAATTAATCTCTATATAGCACCCTTCACGTCTACCAGCAAGTCAAACTAGCTTCCCCTTCAACAGAAGTAATGCAAAGGGGAAAAAATTGCAGAAAAAGTGTCTTCCAAAGCAAGCCAGCATTTTTTTTTGGTCAGTGGGACTACTGCATGCAGGGCCGTTGAATCAGAATCACCACACCAAATCTAAGACAGAGTCTGTATCAGTAAAAGGAACTTATCTAATTATAATTAGCTAGGTGTCTCAGTGCATGTCTTGATACCCCTGTAGGCAGACTGTAGGAAAGTCAAGACCAGTCTCTTCGCACCTGATCATTTTGCTCCTTCCATCCTCAACCTGGTCTCTTGGATTTCAGTTGTTAAAGTAATTAAGTTGATATTTAGCCTTTGGGAGCTTTCATTGTTTGCCAGGCTGTTCCTCCTGTGAGTAGATGACACCATCCACTTCATACTTGGTTTGTGACTTGACTTGAAACTTGACTAAGTTTCACACCCATCCTACTCAACCTTCCTGCGTAACATGGCGGGGAATCCAGAATGTACTCACACTGTGATCAGAGAAAATATTACTAGATATCTCTTTCAAGCCTGTCAGTGGGATGCAACAAAGACTGAACTTAATGGCACTGTCTTATTATCTTGTTTTCAAGCCAAATCAATGGGAAACCAGATAGATCTAAAGGTTAAATGGCTACGTCCTTTTGCAGCTGACCCAGTAGTGTTTCCATGGACCTTTCAAATAAGAAAAAGTGATATTTTGCATGTGATGCAGATAACTGCAAGGCTTGTGCTGCACTGTGATGCACCAGTCTCTTCCACTACCCTTTGCAGTGGAACTGTGTTATCCTCCATATACTGGGTGGAAAGGTCTAAGGGAGCTGATTCATTTTAAATATAACCCATAGCCTTGTGTAAGCAGATACATAGTACTTATGTGCCACTATTAGGTACATAGTTATGGCTTATCTGAAAGAAATAGTAAGTCTCAAAGAGATATTTGAAGGGACCAGATTAAAGAGTGTGCTCAGCACTACCGGGGAGAAACATCAGCTTCCTTTCAAAAGCACAGTATGGTGAAGAGTGACTGAAAATAGCTCGGGACAGAGATCCAGAGCAGAAAGCATGTGTCCCAGGGCTCTCGCTTCCAGAGTTGTCTTAGGCCTGATGAGTGCTAGTTGACTTGTGTATTCTTCAGATGTATCCAGCATCCCTTCCCATTCAGCTGTGAAACAGGCTCCCAAGGAAGGCCTGGAAGCCACTTTTGATTCGTTAAAAAAGCAGTTTGTATAGATAGAGGCAATTCTTTGCAGAATATATGATCCCAAATGGTATCATCTCAGTATTTACAGACTTAATCTTACTGGTAAATCTGTTCTGTAAATAATTCAGTAAACAAGAGGAAAAATAGATAAATAACATTCAAAGAGTGGTCAGTAGCAGATGGCGTAGGGGAGGACCATAAGAGTGAAATGATGCCTTTTCAGAATACTGTTAGCCTCCAGTGATCCGTATCTCGGGGTCCTCTTTATTATATTGCACATCGAGGTGGAACCCCGTGCTGACCAACAAAGAGGCTGTGAAAGAGTATGAAAGGGGGCAATTCTGCAAGACCAGATCAGCAACCCGCAGAGGCTGGTGTGCTTACAGCCTCCGTCACCGTTCGTTGTAATACAAACAGAGCATGCTGTTTCTGGAGGCTGTAGGGCAGACGTTGGGCATATTTGACTTGCCCATCCACTGGCTACCACCCTGCATCAGCTGGGAAGTCATTTGTTTAGCACTTGAAATAAATGCAGAATAGTGTGGCCTCAGCTTTTAGCATTCATCTCTTCTGCCCCGGGAAGAGAGGCAAGAAAGAAATGAAAAATTTATGGCTGGCTCTGTCCAGAAGGAGAGATGTTTGGCTTGGCTACCCATGCTGTCAACTTCCTCCTTTCGATCTATACCAATTTCTTTACTACTCTAAAAAATTGTGTGTGTGTGTGTAATGGGAGGGGAGAATGGCATGGAGAGGGGAAAGGAGTAATAGTGCATCTGAACAGTGATATTAGACCTTTAGCTAGAAACCTAAAACTTTGCTTCCTTTTCTTAATTATGGCTGGGTTTGAAGTTGACCAAATTGGACATACAAGTGATGAACTTTAGCTAAACCAATGTATTTGCATGTCTTCAAAGTGCAGGTCTTGGATTAGCTCATCAGAGTGTGTAGTGCTTCGCCAGTGCTTATGACCATATTTGTCCCCATTCTGTATCTTGTCATGTTCTGTCCTTGGTGCAGGAACCTCTACTGCAACTCCTGCCCCTTGAAACTTCAATTTTACCTTATTTCGCTAATTCTTCAAGCCACTTAGGATTTCGTTCAGAGAGACCTTTCTCCTTTTTCTCATCTTAATTCTAATATTGCAATGCACTTATAGAATACACATTCCTACGTCAGCCACAGTCCTACAAAGCACACTGAGCAGCCTTGTATTTACGGACTCTGCAACAGTAAACGGCTTTTCCTTTTGTTTTTCCTGTGCTGCAGCGCAAGGGGATGGGAAGTGATGAAGAGGGGAGGATACGTGAGAGAGGAACACGGAGCTGAAGGTTAAAGTCAGCTGTTGCAGTAGAACAATTTTTTAGGCTCTCTTAGTCTTTATAAAATTACCAGAAACTTTAAAAGTCATTTAGGTAATGAATCTGACAGGGAAAATGAAACCTGGAAGACATTCTACAGGGCTGCCTTGTGTACAGAGAGAAGAGGGCAGACTGGAAAGTAGTAACAGAGTATTAAATGGTGACTTGAAAATACAGGAATGATTGATAAGAAGCAAAAACCTAGCATAACACTTATTAGTGCTGGTCCTAAATACAGGAGCTGCTTTTTATAGAAACTTTTTAAATGGTGTCTGTAATAAGATAAACAAGAAGCACTTGGGTTGGGCTCTGTATAAATAATCTCCTACTGATAAGAAAAATGACAGTATAAACAGGA
Organism: Gymnogyps californianus; assembly: GCF_018139145.2. NCBI lineage: Eukaryota > Metazoa > Chordata > Aves > Accipitriformes > Cathartidae > Gymnogyps > Gymnogyps californianus. Next base: position 125,828,127 of record NC_059473.1, on the reverse strand, counting down.
GCTAATAATAGTTCCTGCTGAATTTCCTATCTTGTTATTTGAAGCTCCTTTTAACATAGCTGCAGCTTGCTCAGGGGTAAGTATTTAGCCCTACGTGTGGCAGGTGAGATGCCAAATTTTTATCAACAATAATTTAAAGTCGTGTGCTGCAATTTGCTTTAATTGCCACCAGAATTATATCTGGGTACCAAGTAAGTTATGGTCAGAAGGCAAAGGATAAAGAGATAAATGTAAACTTATTAAGAGATGCTGTCTCTTAGCTTCCAAATGTAGATGGAGGGCAGGGGATATGTTTTCAGAAACTAACGTCTTTCTGTTATGTACTACAGTAAAGGAGAGAGGGGGGAGTATACGTAGATGAGCTCTTTGCAGCCAAGCTAAATGCTTTGATCGATGATGCTTCTGTGAGGTTCGGAAATATTACCTGTTCCATTTTTTGCACATAGGGAGTGAACGAACAAAAAACCCTTACTTTCCTGAGGTCACAGTGGAAGCAGTCTGTTGCAGAGCAGGAATTTGAATTCAGATTTCTCAATTCTTAGGCTAGTACCATAAAAACTAAACCACCATTTAAAAAAAAAAAATCAACAACAATAAAATGCAGAGGTCTCTTTATTTTTTTTTTTTAAATACATAACACATAGAGCTTTCCAGTGTGCAGTTCTGCTAACCTTCCCAATTATTCTGCTTGTACAATTCAGCCCTGTCCTACTGTCTCTGTCTTAATTGATAGGAGTTCTTCAGGACTTAGCTTTATGTTATGCTAAACACCCACAGCATCGAGCGCGATGGAGGGCAGCCTTGAAGCGCTGCTGTAACATAAATGAAATCCCTTAAGGTTTGGAACCTACACACAGGGGTGCTGAGCAAATGCAAATACAAACAAAGTGAAACTTAACTAGTTCCATTGTGAAGAGAATTCAGAAAATTACTGAATTACTGATCATCTGAAATGGCAAGAAACTGGATTTTGAAAAACATTTTCCTTTTTTATACTCATGACATCACAGGGAAAGATTTGTTTTTCTATGATTTTGATCTTTTCAGGTTTTCTGTAAACAAGCTTTGCTAATCTCCTAAATTGATAGATGTCCTTTGCAAGCACATATTATATATGAATCTAGGACTTTGCTTGCAAACTGAAGAATTAAAACACAGTCAGTTACTTTTTCCTCCAAATCTGACATATTCCAGGTGCTTCTAAAAATCTCTCCTGGAAGAAACACTAAAGAAATGCAGAGTCGCTGAACAAATCTATCTGTGAAGGTGAAAACCAGTTACCAAAGACTTGATGAACAGCAGTTTTGAGGGGTTTGAGTGGATATGTACTGCAAATTTTCCCCAAATAATTTATGTAGGAGAGAGTGGGGCTAGCCAGAAGAGCACGTGTGTACTGTCATCTCCGTTTTGTTTATAATTAGGAAGTGTAACCTGCTATGGGAAGGAGTGACATGTGATACAAGAAGTCAACATTTGAATTGCTATAATCCTGTGTGTTTACCACTTCTTTCTTCAGTATTTTCTGTGAGAAAACTAGTTGTGCTCATTACACTGTGTTTGTGTCCTTGCTGATGCTGAGCCCAGAGGACAGCAGTCTTCCTTGAGGTCTGTGGTTCAGTTTGAGAGTGAATTTCCTCAAGACAGCTGGATTTTCAGTACTCCAGAGAACTTATTTCATTAATCTGCTTCTGGCAGCAGGATGATTTCTTTTTTCCTGCCAGTGCAATTTCCTAAAGTAGCGTGATTACAGACAATGTGACAGGATGGTACTGGTGGTAGTACTAGTCATTGTCCCTATGAGTCAACTGTGTAAAACCCACTTGAGATGCAAGAAACTCTGACATGACAATTTGGGATTTTGCATTTTTTTAATTGAAAGGAGTGAAGGATGGGTTTGTGATTAAGACACTGTACTGGGATCTAGGAGATCCTGGATCAGTTCTGCTACGGACTTTGCGTGTGACCTTGAATCAGTCAAGCTGTTGGAATATATAGTTTTGGAGCCTCTAAACCGAGCTGAAGTACAGATGAAAGATACTTTAATCTTAAAAACAAAAAGAGGAGGAGTGGTATAGGTAGAGAAAACCTTCAAGAAGCTCAGCTCTCCTGACAGATCTCTGAAACAAAGAAAGAGAATAATAAAAAATAGAAAAGAATGAAAGGAAGGAAATGGAAGGAAATGGGACTTAAAAGGGTCTTCTAGAGGTCATCCATTGCATTCCTGTGCCCAAAACCAAGATCAGCTGCCTAAGCCGTACCTGACACGTTATCTGGGTTTGCAGCATTGCTATAGAAGTCTGCTAGCCAAAGAGCAAAATGGGCTGTGGGCTTTTTGCTAATGCAAAAAATGCTATGAACTGCAGTGCTGTTCATGAGATACCATAGTCAAATAATAATGTGCTGAGAATTTTTAGTGCATTCGTTGAATCTGTACATTTCAGTGTCCTTTACAAAGCTCCATTTTGCAGAAGTGACTTCATAAACTGTGAGGACTCGCAATGAGTCAAATGTAGACATGGCAATACACAGTTTGAATCTTTTGGCTCCTGCTCTTTTGCTTTGTCTAGAGCACATTGTCTGAAGTGGCCAACATCTGTACCACTTCATGACAGTATCAGGCAGCCTCTTGAGCAGAATTTGGATTTTCCACTATACAACTCTTGTTGAAGATACTTAATCTCTATTTATAATTTTTATCTAATAATGCTTTGCATTTAATCTTATGTTGTTATCCAAACACTCAACAAACACTAATTCACTGCAATAAGTGTAAGTGGACTGTAGTAAACAAGTAAATTAATGGTGCTGTTACCCATTGATTAATAGAAGCCATGCAGCCAAAAGCAGTGAGACACAATCACTTGTGTCCCACAGCACTGTGTTAAAGAAATGGCTTTTATAAATCCTAATAGTAGGTGAAGAGCTGCAGGTTTTCAAAACTTGGTCTTTTCACTGGCGATCAGGCATCTGGATTGCATGATTTCAACTAGACTGAAGCCTGGTTTTGGGCCAGAGAGTTTTATCAACTTACATTGACTTCTCTTGGTATTAACTTGTATCCTTCCACAGTTACTTGATGTAAACTTGGCAGAATCTAAGGTTTGTGTTTGGTTGAATAATTCCACTTCCCTAGTAGTATAAACTCAATTATATATCCCAATGTGGGCCCTGGGGGTAGTCAACTCTTGACTGCCCCAGCTGTTCCTGAACTCTTTCAGTTGTGGGGCAAAGGCAGTCTCTGGGAACGGGTAAGAAGATCAATAGATGTACGGGAAACAAAACCAAACCAGGGTATGTTTTGTGGGCAGAGCTCTGTTGAATAGCAGTAAGCTTCTGTACTCGAAACAAAACACACCTATCCCTTTTCCCCAGGACAATTAAAACTTCATAGGCTCTGGAATTCTGTATAAGGAAGAACAGTTAAGAGCATAAACCCTGTGATTTTTAAAAATCTGGTTGGAGTAAACCCACCTGACTGTGATACCTGAGAGTCAAATTGAATCATTCTAAAGTTAACTAGCTTCAGTGTTCAACGCAAAAAAAAAAGCATAGTAAAACCCCCATATTAGAAGTGGTAAAACTACAGGGAGTTGTTTTTCATGAGTTAAATATGATTATGAGATCGTATAAAACCTTGATGCATCTCAGGAGGGGAGAGGTAGTTCACTTTCCATGTGAAAAGCAGCCTTCTACCTGCCTCAGTATTATCACTAAGCAGGTGGTGGCACAGGTGGTGTTCAGCAGTATATTGTTACTTGCAGCACCTCCTAAAACTTCAGTTCTCAGGAGAGTTTAGATGTTGTTAACCCTTTCTGATAGCTGAAGAGCCTTGTGGAAAGCACAGGGAGTCCTCCTACCTGCAGTAGTGCTTCAGTTAATCAGCAAACTGTGTATTTTTTTGATATTTTCAAATGAACCTACAGTTCACCTCCTAGTGCACTTTTAAACCTCTTGCTTTATTTGGTTCCTCTCCTTCTAATCACTTCTTTTCCCGTTCATTCAGTGTCATGCTTTGGAAATAACTGTATTAACTTCTAGGGTTTTTTCCCCTTTTTCTGTTTTCTTAGAAGTCTTGCTTTAAAAACTCTGGAACTTTTTGTCCCTAATCTTGCCTGGATACCTAGAGCTTGAATCCTGCTTTGCTGACAGAAGCTGCCCTTCCTGTTTTGTTTTCTGGCCGTTGTTACAGTTGCTGATAGTTGGCTTGCTCCGTTTCTGGGCTGATTTGATCTATATCACATAAACTGTTTCTATGTTTATCTCCCTTCTTATTCAAGCATTGAATGATAATGATCTCCTAACTATCATTATTTATATATAATAGTGGGTAAGGGACTTGTTCCCATTTCACAGATGAAGAAACTGAAGAATCAGGGAAGTTGTGGACAATTCGAGTAAGTGGTAGATTTGGTTTCCCAGTTTGTACCCTCTTTGCTTGTAGGTTGATTGTGCTGATTCCAGGATGTACCTTGAGTAAGGTTGAAAATAACAACAGGGAGAAGTTAAAGCAGTTAGGGACAGGGTGGGGAAGCTTGAACTCTCTACTTTTTCTGTGATTGAAATATTGTGAGTTCCTGGGCTTTGTAAGACAACACCTTTTATCAGTATATAAACCACTTAAAATGTTTTAAAATGAATAAGTTTTCTCTTCCTCTTTCTCTCTTTTTTTTTTTTTTTTTTTTTTTTGTTTTGTTCTGGTTTTTTACAGGTATCAGTCAGAGCCGGATCTCCCATTGGCTGTTGCAGCAGGGGTCGGACCTGAGTGAACAAAAGAAAAGGGCATTTTACAGATGGTACCAGCTTGAGAAGACAAATCCTGGTAAACAAATACAGCCTAAACATCTCCTGCTGTTTTATTTATGGAAAAGAAGCCTTTTGTCACTGGTTTTTAGTATCACTGATCATTCACTTCTTGGTCTGGTGTACTGTAGAGGTATTCCCTCTGAGCAGTTTACTTTTTAGGAGGGTAGGAACAAATCTGCACTTTGCTTTGCAGCAAATGATCCAGAGCTGACTCATCCCTAGCTGTCTGTCCAGCTCCTTGGTCACGGTTACTTGCCCTGTCCTCTCACCGCTAGCTAACTCTGGGAATCAGCAGCAGTCGGTGAAGTTGTAATCAGCTAACGTGAAATATATGCCAAGGCTCTTCAGAATGAACAAATAGAAAACATTAATAATGGCTGCATAATACAAAGTTGCAGCAAAAAAATACGCGGTTCGGCGGAGAGGGACTTGGGGATAACTTCAGAGGGGTTTAGGTTGGATCTCAAGCTCATGGATGGGATATTGATAGTTACAGTGATAAGTTGGAGATGTGTCTCTCAGATCCCACCTGCTTCTCCAAATCTCAAAATAGATCTTAAATATAAAAAGAGAAGTAAAGCTCCTCATTATCTTTAGCCAGCAATCTTAAAAATCACAGTTGAATTAATTTCCTTGCATTGTTCTTCATAGATTTTGTTTGACCACAGTTCTTATTTTTCCCTTTAGTGGTTCTATTGTAAAGATCAAAATATTTACATTTAATTTCCTTTAAACAATGGCATGATTAAATTAACTGTGTAATTGTTTTAAGGAATTTAAGACTCAGGCTCTCTAATGTGAACTTGGCTTCAATATCCAGAATTCTATTAAGAAAAATTCCAGTGAAAACAGATCCTCAAAACTTCTGCTTTGTGTGTAAGCTGAAAATCAAGAGGCTCCAGCTGTCAATTGGCCTGAGAATACTTTAGCTTAAAGTTGGGTGGGTTCAGAGTGACAGCCACGCTTGTCCTTTCTGTTAAGCATCTAGAAAATTGTTTTAAAGAATGAAAGTGCCAAGGGTTGTGAGGTGCTGGCAAGCCGCAGGGATCGTCAAGAAGCCTTGATTTTGCAGTGGCTGGAGTTGTGATCAGCAGAGTTACTGGATACAGCTGTTCAGTATCAGCTGCTTTGAAAGCCTCCAGTTGTACCCTACGAAGTAACTCTCAGCCATTTCCCTTTGATGGAAGGTATTGCCTCCAAAATAGTGGAGAGAAGTAGAGGTTTTTTGGAAGGTGTATTTTGGAAAAAATCCCCAAAGTCTTCTCCTAATGATGAAAAGTGTTGTGTGGATCTTTCCTATAGCCTTACATCCTTTCTTGCCAATATCGTTTGGAGCTGTTTAAGAAATAGTATTCTGCGCTGGGATAAGAGAAGCCTTGTCAAACTTAGCACTGAAATCTTTACTTCTTCCTCTTAACCTGCTTTCTTACCCCATACCTACCAGCTCACATCTTGTTTGTTGTTGCGCTCTTGAGAAGTGTCTAAGGAAGGAAGAATAGCAACACAGAAGGTTATGGCTTAAATTGAAATGAATCGACATTAACCTCTACTTTTCTGATGCACTGTCTTGCTGAGGTCTTGTTCACTTTTCTTTATACACACATGGAAAAATTTCTTGAAGAGTGGTTGTTTGAGTTTAACTTTTTTTCAAACAAGAGAACTTATACAGCATTTTTAAGAAGTGTAGAAGGCAAAATGGCTCCTCTGCCTATGCCAAGGGACTATTTGGATGCACTTAAATTCCCTTTAGAACCAAATAATTCTTGGTTTCTTTTTAGAGGCTGAGGTAAAGGGGGGAACCTTCTGTTTTCCCGTAGCTGTTGGAAAAGTCTACTTGAGGAATGTAGTTGTGTTATTTATTGTAGGATAATCCACTGCTTTGAGTTATTGCCATCTACTATATTGCAGGTCAGACTGGCTAGACAAGAGATAATTAACATGCATATGTGCAAGTGTATACAGTGTCCAAAGCATCCTGGATTTAAATTACTGTTATAAAACCAATTTGGAGCCTAAGTTTTGGATACTACTTACAGTATCCTGTGATTAGTAGACTCAGCTAGCCATTCTGCTGCCTTCTTTAGAGTCAGAAAGTGAGGAAATCAGTAGAGCCTCCTGCCATGTTCACAAAGCAGCGATGCCGTCACTGCACTCTCTGTAGAGTGTAAAAGGTTGTCCTCCTTTGAAGAAACTTAAGCAATTACGTGACTGGCATGTGTTTTTTCTGTTTGCTCACTTACTAGGAAGTGACATTTGGCTTTCTATTCTTACATATCCCATCTTTTCCAGTTCCAGCTGCTGGGAGAAAAATCTCAGTCCTTCTCCTTTGAGTGATAGAGTCAGGTCTCTGCGCAGAAGCACCTACATGTTTGAGTTACCAGTGGGCAAAGTGAGGTCTTTGGGAACTTCTAGTTCCCCCATTTATTTAATTCCTTATTTTGGAAAACTGGATCTTCAGAGTAAGTCCATTTTCTGACTGAATTTGTTTGTGTCATAATGGAATGAAAACTTTTGCTTAAAATTGAAACAGTTTTGAAGGACTAGGATACCAGATGTAATCAATTTATGAACTGTAAAGAAATAATAGTTGTTTCATGAGGAAAGGACTGGAGATCATTTGGCAGACATGTAGTCTTTCCGTGGCTCTGCCAGTTTTTCTGTACAAGTCTTAGAAAATTATTTCAGCTTTGCACCTCACTTTCCCATCTCGTAGATGAAGATGAGACCGTTTTCCTGTGTATGACTTGCCTGCCTTGCCTGTAAGGTCCTCACAGCACGGACTGTCTTTTACTGTGCTTATATACTGCACCCAGCCAGGAGTTTCAAATAATATAGGGGACAAAAGAAGACTTATAAATACATCAAAAGAGATTTTATTTTTCTTTTTTCAAATGTATAATGGTGCTATACACCACTTTAAATCATCCACAAGCAGTCCTGCCTCAGCTAACCAAAGAACTTCATGTTGTGGAGCCTTAGGGCAGTTTTGAGACATTGCTGCTGTTGAGATGTTGCTAGATGTTGCTCCTGTACAGAAGAGACTCAGCAATTCCATCATGTTCGTTATTTGCCAGCTTGCTTTGGCCTCTTGAATATGCTGTTTGTTATTCACTTGGTTTTGATTGTTTATTTGCATGGGTACTTTCTATATTTCTCCTATCTTTGGTGGCGGGTGTTCAGGCAACAGCAGACTGGAACATTGCAAGAGGCTTAAGTCTCATGGATCAGAACCCCCCCCCCCCCCCCCACTTTTCCTCCTGTATGCAATAATCTTGCTCAAAAATTTCTTGATCAATGTTTTCCTGGTAGGAGTGATGTCGGAGTTAATAGCAATGCTGCGAATTCCAGTGTACTAGTGATTGTAAATTTTTCTGGAAACAGTTGCCAATTAGGGTGAAAGGCAGTTTTTTTGTTGAAGGGAAGAAGTCAATGCTAAATGCTAGTGTTTGAAAGGTCTTTAATCCAATTAATAGGGATGCTTTTCATTTAGAGCGAGCTTTTTTCAGACAAGCACCACATCTCTTGTGTTTTGTAGAGGACTGAGAGCGTTTTGGCAGTAGATAAATAGTGTATGTTTCAGAAGCCAGTATATGAGTGCATAGAGTCCTATAATGTTCTGACTATTTTTTCAGAGCCCATGGGTTTTAAATAAATAAATGTTTCTTTTTACATTGGTAGTTGTTAGCCTGATTGGTTTGGCTGGCACTGGATCTTGGGCAATGTGGAAAGTTTGTTATGGAGTAACTTCAGCATGTCTTTTGCCTCTGTGTACTGCAAACTGAAGTTGGCACCTAGAAATGATGTGTTGAAGTTACAGTTGGATACAGACTGCTTCCATTTAGGCTGGATATTTATTTCTGCCAGTCTTCTGTAATAGGAAGGCAGCTGTGGTCACCTTGGAGAAAACCATGTGCTCTTCCTCCTTGAACAAAAGGGAAAAAGAAAGGTAGTTATTATCAAGATATAGCATCTCTTGTGTTATTCATATAGCAGTTCTTGTTTAGCTGTAAAAGAAAAGCCTACCGAAAAAAAAAAAATCAGGGGCTGGATAGCCCATGAGCTTTGCACTGGAAATGTTGGTGATTTACTATTTTATGGAGCTGGAGAGAAAATAGTCCCTGCTTTGATCCTTTCCATCCAAGCAATGAGCTCTGTAGGGAACCTTTTGCTGTGCAGGCTGCTGATTCAAATCTAGCCTGGCTCAGTAGTAACCGAAAGGTGTTTATCATGTGATCTCAGGTCAGTCTGGCTAAAAATACAGTGTGACATCTGTTCTTATCAGTATAATATATGATAGGTACTTGCTGCAAAGGCTTGCTACTAAATGGTTTTTTTGGAGCTGGGAGATGGCCTGAGGCTTGCTCGAACCATTCTGCGCATCGCCCCTGTATGGCAGAGCCGCTCTGAGGCATGTGATGTGGATCAGCAATTGCATGTGATGCTTTTAAGAGCAACGCTCTTTCTTCAGGATAGCGACTGGGATGTGCTGAGAGAAGGCAGGCCTTTGCCTTGAGGAATTTTGAGTACAGAGATAGAGCTGCATTCCAGTTGGAGAGCACCGCTCTTGCCTCCTCTCCCCAAAACCCACCTGCAGCATCCCCAAAGTCATACCCCGCATTTAGGAAAATGCTGGCTTGCACAAAGGAAATTCTATATTGTTGCAAAAGGTACTCAGCACTGGCAGGTAGTGAGAGATGTCGCTTTTCATTTTTCTCTGCGAAAGAAGTTCTTCCCAGACAGTTCACCTCTGTACCCCTTATAGATGTCATCCTTTTTGATGCATATACTAAGATGAATATCTCATACTGCATTTGCTCCGCTCATTCTGCTCAAGAGAGAAGTTTCACTTCTTAAGAGCTGTTTGAGGGGTTTGTAAAAAGAATCTGACCTAGTAACTAGGATGTAACTTATTAAGTTGTAAAGAAGTGGAGCTGGGTGGCAAGAAGATTGCAATGAAGCGTTGAAACAGCAGAATAAATGGGATCCTCAGGTGCTCACTTAATTGAGGGGGATGAAGAAAAGCTCCGTAGTTACCTTATCAAATGTGGCAGCAGTGCCTATGTCCACCACTTTTGCCACTCATACATCCAAGCACATTTTGGGCCTCCGTATGCATTCAGATGCTTCCGTCTTTATGTGTGTGCAAAAACAGTGGTGGGTACTTGCTTGTAATTCTCAGCATACTTCTCTCTTGTCTGCTGCTGATATTGATGTTACCCCATAGAAGAGGGAAATAGGTAAATTGATCTAGCAAGGCTACTAAAACAAAAAAAGCATCTTATATTCAGTAAGTGAACATATCAGTAGCAGGAGCAAATTTATGCTTTAAATGTGGATTTTTTTTTTTTCTTTTTTTCAACCTTTGTCTGAAAGATCTCAGGGAACTTTAATGGAAGTGCTCTGTGTCTCTCACCTTGATGTTAGGCATCACTGATATTCCCGTACTCTCCCTGTGAAATGAAATCCTCAGGTAGGGAAAGTATAGTCTAAGACAACGCAGGGAGAGCTAATTTCTTGTCCTGTTCTCCCCTGCCTCTTTTTTAATTTTTTTTTTTTAAGTTTTTTAGTTTTTGCAGTGTATTTAAAGCCTAGCAACTTGATACTGATCCAGACCCCTAAACTGTGCAAGTACTAGAAAGAGTAGATAAGGAAATTCCCTTGAAATGGCCTCCCAATAAATTGGCAACATAGGGAATATTTCATACATCAATAAAACTAAGTAATCTGTGTAGGCTTGTTAGCTGGGAATTACCAAGAGTCACCGTCCGTTGTGCATGCAAGGCAGAGATTGTGGGCTTCACTTCCTATAGACTTCTTCTGGGTAAAATGATGAAATTATTTTGGGTTCCACTACCTCTTGTGGTTTAACCCCAGCCGGCAACTCAGCACCACGCAGCCGCTCGCTCACTCCCCCCGCCCAGTGGGATGGGGGAGAGAATCGGAAAAAAGGTAAAACTCGTGGGTTGAGATAAAGTGTTTAATAGCACAGAAAGGAAGAAAGTAATAATAATAATAATATGACAATAATAATAAAAAAAAGAATTAGACTATAGAAAACAAGTGATGCACAATGCAATTGCTCACCACTCATTGACCGATGCCCAGTTAGTTCCTAAGCAGCGATCTGCCCCTCCTAGCCAACTCCCCCCAGTTTATATACTGGGCATGACGTCATATGGTATGGAATATCCCTTTGGCCAGTTTGGGTCAGCTGTCCTGGCTGTGTCCCCTCCCAACTCCTTGTGCCCCTCCAGCCTTGTTGCTGGCTGGGCATGAGAAGCTGAAAAATCCTTGACTTAGTATAAACACTACTTAGCAACAACTAAAAACATCAGGGTGTTATCAACATTATTCTCGTACTAAATCCAAAACACAGCACTGTACCAGCTACTAGGAAGAAAATTAACTCTATCCCAGCCAAAACCAGGACACTGCCTAACACAGATGCAAGCCCCTGGCAGTGAGAAAAATACTTATTGTGCATTTCTGGAAAGGAACACAGCTAAATGCATAAATAGCTAATTTCTTGCTTTTTAACTGTAGGAATTTGTTTATTGGTTAAACTCTTAAGTTTCCTTAACCCTTTTACTCTGTTTTAAATTAAGCAGTGTTGTTTCACTAACACAGTATGTTTTTATGATTAAATCCTAACCATTCTGAGCAAGTCTGTATACCCAGAGGGATTTGCTGTCTCAGCCCTGCTTTCACATGTGCACAATACTGTCATTCCTCCTGTGAGCAGAGCTGCCTGCTTCTCTTGGATCTATCCAGGCTGGTTCAGTGCATGAATTCCAGTTGAGCTCGGTATGCATATGGGATATAGGTGGTGATTTATCTTTTCATACAACGGTTTGGGGTTTTCTTTTTGTTTTTTGGGGTTTTTTTTGTTTTTTTTTTTTTTAAATTTTTGCACACAAGAATTTCTTCCCTCTAGAGGAAGTTCACAAAGCTGTCGTTCAGAACATACCCTGTTTTACGTAATAATGTCCTATACCAGGTTCCCATCCTCACCAAGGCATATACGAAAGAGCGATCTCCCAGTGTGTCTTGATTTGTCTTGATTTATTAACTGAGAGGCTGTTGTGGAAAGAATCAGGGGTAAGTTTCAAAGAGCCTTTCCTGAAGGCATTGTGCCAAGTCCTGTCTCTTGCTTGATGCTTTCCAGCTCAGACTTCTTGAGAGGAGGAATATATCCATAGAAGGGGGACAGAAGAGGAAAGGTGTGATGTTAATCTGCTTTCAGTGACTTTTTCAGGCAACCTGGTACTCAGGAGCCCGTGTTTGCACACGTCACAGGGTGTGTTTCTATCAGTGGAGCTATTTCAAGTGTTTACTCAGCTCTTCGGACACGTCGAAATACCTTTGGTATAAATTTACATTTTGCTTCCTGAGTCTGCTGTACCATTAAATAGAAACCTGCTATTTCCCGTTTCGTGGCAGAAGAGGTAGCAGTGCAACCTAAATAAATCCCAGCTGGGGCATAGCTCACCCTTTCTGGAAGACATTTTTCCTCTTGATGAAGACAGGACAGCTTTTCCTAAGTGGCTATCAGCTCAGTGATGTCTCCCTTAGATTTCCATGGTCACCTGATACCTCTCTGGCTTGGAGGTTGGGGATGGGAACTCTAGCTGGCTTTGTGTATCTGTAAGGTGTCTTTGTTTGATGATGCTTTACTTTTTTAGTTTGAATGGTTTCATCATCTGTCTTGTCTTTTTTTCATGAGCAGGAGTGAGAAAATGGGCATGATTTTTAATCCACTAGGAAACACAGTATTTATTATTCTTAGGGGCTACGTTAAGCATGAGACCCGCTCCTATCCCAATAGAAGAGCCAGAATGGAGACAGACGCCTCCCCCAGTCACAGCTACCTCTGGGACCTTCAGACTACGGCGAGGCAGTCGGTTCACATGGAGAAAGGAGTGCCTGGCTGTTATGGAAAGGTATGTCGCTTTGGGGTTTCGGAGATGGGCATTTTAAAGCCAATACAAGTATCCTTTTTCCTGCTCCGGTGAACACCAGCTTCATTTTCACGGATGAGCTTTAGCATCATGCAAGTTAATAACAGTGTAATCATTTGATTCTCAACGAGAGAGTAGGAGGAGCTATTTCACCCCTTTTGTTGTTTAAAAAGATGTTATACCCCTCTGGACAAGATCTCATTTTTTGTAGCCCCTGAGACATCTTGTCCTTAGCGCAGTCTGAGAGCATTGATGTTCAGCTCTTCCTTTGCTTTTGCAGAAACCTTTCCGTCTAGCCTAATCCAGGCTCTTGGTGGGGGTCTGCGCACTCTTTACGTTCTACATTTCTTCTTTCCCAATGTACTGATTTATTTACTTATTTGTATCATGTTATTTTATAGTTGATACTGGCATTTCAGCAGCACTATAATTGTTCAGGATGCAGAACTTTGCCTAACAAGCAGTAGATTCCTTGTCCAAAAAGGTTCTTACAACCCTTTTACATGAGCTGGGAACAGTACAGAGCAAAGTGGATCTTTCAAATACATATGCAGAGTGGCAGGTGATCATTAGAGCTCCCAGCTCTTCAGTCCTGCAGAGACGAAGGACTCTCTGAGCCTGGTCTCCTGGCTGCCTATGTGCTTTGCTTTTCCCTCTGCTTACAGTAATGTCTCTTTTGTGGATAATACTGTATAATAAAAAAGGGCTAGTGAACTCAAACATAGTTTAGGGATGAATGCTTGTTTCTGTTAACAGCTAAATGGCTGGGAGGAGTTTTCTTCCTTCCGAGAGCATGAGGAACCTCCTTTCCATGGAAGTACCAGATGACTCTCTGCGTGTGCTACGCTCCTCTCTGGTTTGCAACTCCATTGAGTCCTTGGCCAGCAGATTTTTAGAATGTGCTTTTGCCCTTTCTGTAATGCTTCTCTTTCCTCTTGCTTCCACAAGGGTCTTTGGAACTAATTAGGAGCAGGAGAGTGTCTCCTTTTGCCCAAGCTAAGATCGAAATACTGAGCTCCCTCAGGGACCCAGGCTGTTTTACACACAAGGTAGACATAGGTCTGTGTGGCCACAGGCCATCATGGGGTCTTTGCAGGGCTGAGACCATAACTAAGTGTTTGTTTCCCTATTGTGTCCTGGCACTTCACTGATGTTTTCAGCTTTAGCTGAATGTTTCCCCAAAGGAAATAATGTAAATGTTTGAAATCTGTTCTGCTTTGCTAGACCCAACTAATGCAAAGTCCTGAAATCTGATAGTGCAGGGGACTGTGTTTTTCTAGTGTCCGCCTCTGCACAGGCAGTACAATGTGCAGTACAGGATCTTTAGCACTTCAAAACGCTTGTATGACTGTCCTGATTGCAGTATGTAGAATGACAAAAACGTTACAGCTCTGTGTACCTTCAGGACAGTACCACCTCCTTATTAACCCTCTGTGTGTGAAATAGTTACTCTGAAGTAGAATTAGAGCTCTTTGGGCATGGGTGTTTTCCTTCTTGGTTTCTCGCTGGCCTAAAGTGCGATAACTGCTATTATTTGCTGTTTGAATCATGATAGTGCCTTAGACTCCTTTGTGCTAGGTGCTGTGGAAACACAGAGCAGAAAGAGAAAGCTAAGCAAGCAAGCACTACCTTTTCCTCCTTCAGATCTCTCCTAAAGCCAGCCTCTGCTGTGACACTCTCAAGAAGTCAGACAAGCTGTAATGGTTTGGTATGTGTCTGTTAGAAAGGTGTGAGATTTGGTTTTGTGTATGGAAAGAAGCAAGTCAGTGTTGACATTGGATATCATCCAGTTGTGTATGCAGATACATAATCACTTGATTTTTTCTTTGTCATTGTTCGCTGTTTTGTTTGCTGTGTCTTGTTCTCTGTAAGGTCTCTGCTGCTGGGGTTTTCTTCTTATTCTGCTGTTTAATGGAGACTTCTGCCACATTGCCTTAATCCTGGCTTTAATATTAATTTGCAAAGCCCTTGCTAGGTCACCGCGAGCACTGAATTTCACATGCTCGTGTGTGGGTACTGGAAAGCATGGCTGAGGAGTTTTACTTGAGGCAAGAACACAGTAAACTTGAGCTGTGGTAAAAGCTTTGTATGACCATAAAACTACACCATAAAGCAAGTTGGGAATATGGTTGTTTAACTGTTATAGTTTAATAGGCCTGGTTGAGCTGTAAGGATGAGCTGTTTTATGTGACAAGTTTTGAAAGAGTGGGAGAAAAACACTGTCTTGGGAGCCCTAGGAAGAAGCTAACTAATTTCACTTACAAGTCACCGGAGTCTTCCAGGCTTGTCCGTAATATGACTCATAACAGCAGCTAGGATGAAGGTAACCAGACTCCTGGCTGTCTGGCCCAAGCAGATCAGGTTCACTTGATGCCATAGGGTCAGGAATAAGCGTTTGGCCCACTAAAATGGTGTTTGGCATTGCACGTGGTCTGGTGCCATTTGTCTGGTAATTTGCATTTTCCTCTGAAGGATTAAGTTTTGACTGTGCATGGAGGCATCTTACTCAGTTTAATGGACTGTTTTCCTTAATTAAATGCAAGTTTCATTGCATTGCGTTTATATGTCCTGCAGCATCTTGATGTGCTGTTGGTGCACGCAGGGATTTAGGCACCTAGTTTTGAGCTTCTTATTTGGGAACCTCGGTAAAGTGCTTGTTCATCTAGGCTTCTAGCTATTCAGCAATGAGAAACAGAGATCCAGAAGACAGTTCCATCCCACTAATGCAACTCATATGAGGGCTATATGCACCTTCCTCTCTGGCTACAAAAGAGGAGCCTTCTGCAATTAGACCTAGCTTTGGTGATTTAGTTAAATGCCTGAAGATAAGAGGGTTGAATCTAGACCTTAATCAAAACTCTTGTGTAGGTAATGCAGAACTACTGGTTCCTATAAACTTCTGAAACGTTGCTGTGAAGCTGTATAAACATTGTTTTGGTGAGGATCAGCGTCTTGGGCTGCTCTATCAGTTCATTGTGGTACGTGCTTTTGACTTGGATTCAGTTGGTAAGAAATGTAGTCGCTAAAAGTCGATGTGTCAAACCAGCTGAGAGCACTTCAAGGAAAGAATCTGAATTTGATTGCAAAAATTAGAGAGATTTGCTTCTAGGAGCAGGCTCTCCAACTGAAAATGCACAGCACCGGTCAGGATTTGGCCCACGAACTGAATGAGAAGGGTGGGGGTTGAAGGGCTAGTTTCTCTTTTTTAAAAGATTTAAATCAACAAAAATTCCAGTGCAATTAATTATTATATTGGTGCCAACCTGATATAATTAAGATTAGAGTTAGGGCCAGCACATATACTTAAATGGCTAATGTACATAAGTGTCTGTATACAGGGTATGTGTATTAAAGAAACTAATTGGTTTATACTGGATTTCCAGAATGCTGCTTGCGGTTTCTGTAATTCAATTCCCCAGTCTTTACTGCTTTTTTGGAAATTCTCCCAGGGTAGTTTGTTAGTTGCTGGGCTTAGATTTCGGACAATAGATTCAAGTCTCTTTCTCCCTCTCTCCTTTCTATGTTTTTTTTTAATATCTCTCCGAATATTTATGCTCTGAAGGTTAAGAGGAGCAATAGTTCCAGAAAGTAAAGTTCTATATTTAACTGCAGACTAGGTGTGGTTCAGACAACTGCAGTGCAAGCTCCCTCTCGCTGCTGTGCTAGTGATATCAACCTTGACCTGTTCTCTTCTTGAGCCTCCTGCTCATGAAATATTCTGAGTTTTGTGTGTGGTGATGTTGTCGTGTGGCTTACCCTCCTTTGGGAACAGAGCTAAGACTACAATAGTCCTTTCTGTGAAAACCTGAGGTTGAACTTGAAAGTCTGTTTCTGGTTCAGTTCCGTGTTCTTCTTCGTTACGTCTTGTCCCAAAGATAATTTTTTTTTTTTCTTTTCTCTGCTTTACTTTTTCTTTTCAACCCCTCTCCTTAGAACTACAAAATGGAAAATTCCCTTAGGGTTTTCTCTGTTTAAATGAAGCTGCGTTGTCTTGTCTATTGGGGTTTTTTTGGTGGTGGGGGTTTTTTTTGGTTGGTTTTTTTTTTTTTTTGTGATTTGTGCTTCTCCTCTAATCATATGTTGGAGTTGAGGTTTATCTTCTTTTTCAGGCAAAAAAACTATCTAAGATTGGCAGCAGAATCAATGACTGTATACCCGTTTTAAGGCACTTTTGTTGAGTGCCATTAAAGACTGGGGGGGGAGGGGGGAGTTGAGTGTTGTTTTTTAAGTATATGCTTTATCCAAAGATTAAATTAAAATAACTGTAAATTCTGCTCTAAACAAAATGAATAATTCATCAGTTGAAAGTATTTCAGTTTGTCTAGGGAGCAGGGACTTTGCTTTCTGGTTGAGGGTTATTTGGTTTGATTTTATGGGTCTGGTTTTTTTATTTTAACACTTGTCTGTGCTCTTGAAGCATCGTTTTGCAAAGATGTATTTAGATTAAATAAGACTAGATGGTATAGCCTATTATCCCCATTTCATAGATGGCAAAACAGAGTCAGGTGTTTCACTTGGCTTTGTGATCCAAGGCAACTTTATTCATAAGAAAATGGGTTTAGATTTCTCAAGATACTGAGGGTATAGTTTCATGATATAGCTGGGCTGAATTAACAGTTTGTCACCATCTCATCCTTAGGTGTTATCCTGTCTCATCGCCTTTCTCAATTCCTCCTCCTCAGTTTCCATGCTCCTGCCACCCTGCGTTGTGCCAGATATGTTTCTTGTCTGATTGAAATACCAGCCAATTCGGCTTGGTTCAGAAAAAATAAATCCTTTTTATTTCCCCCTGCATTTTATTGAATTGGTTCAGCTTGCTGTGCAGTGAGGGTGTGCCAGAACTGGCCCAGGGCAAATGACAGGAATGCACAACTGAGAGCACAGGGGAGGGGAAATTTAACAAAAAGATATACAAATTGTCTGTGTTGTTTTTCTCATCTGCTTGGTTTTGTTCTGATTTTGTTTGGTTTGAGTTGGATGAGTTCCTGGTTTGGTTAAAAGCATGGTCACACTGACAGTTGTGCTGGCATCATGGAAGAGGTGTATTTTGATTTTTGCCAAGGAGCAGCAATGTATTACCCTGGCATCACTGCCAAGCTCTTCGTCTAATTTGATCAGGTTGTATTCTTGTTCCCCCTTTAAAGTGGACCCAAGTTGGCGAGGAAAGTCATCTCCGTGCCAAAACCAGTCACTGTTGCATTTCCATCAGCTGCACGCTTACGCTGTAGAAGATTTAGCATCATCTACCCTCCTGAAAGAAGCACCTTCTGCAGTGGTCCCAGTGAGCCAGTGCCGGGCTGGGCCAGCAGAGCCCTGTGCATGGTTCTGGCCCTGAGTGATATCAGTCCTGACATGCGTTATTAGAAATTCTTCCGATTGTAAAAGCACTATTACTGCAGCTCTCCTGAGCGCTGGGGCTTCCACGGCTTCCCTGGGGAAAATGAGAGCTCTATTAGCTCCTGAAATTCAGTTAGGAAATTTTCTTAGTTAATTTCATCCCATTACTCTTAGTTATGTCTTCTAGCAGAACCTTAATACCAGCCCCATAGGGGATCTAAGTTTCCTGTGCAAGGCTTTGGAGGAGATTTAAGTTTTGGATTCATTGCGTTTCTCCCTTTTCAAGCTGACAACAGAGCAGGAAGTAATGTCTTTCGGCCTCTTCCATTAGGCTTATACATTGTTAGAAACAGAACATCAGTTTCTCATCAATATAACGATGTCCACCGGTTGGCTCGGGAATGCTGCTCGTCTTCCTCGGGTTTGTTTTGCAGCCTGCTGGGAGGTGAGGAGTGCTGAGAGTTATGCTCTGCTGTCCCTATGACCCTCAGATGTCATTGAACCTTTTGGTGACTCGCCGTTCTCAACTGTAAAATATCTACTACCTGCTTGGGAGACTGAGCCAAACCAAAGGAAGGATGAGCAAGGTGCTAAAAGCCTGTAACTCTTGGGTTACCAGGGAAGATTGGTGTTAGGCATTAGGAAAAACTTTTCAACTTAAGGAATGGTTGAGCACTAAGCAGGTTATCAACAGAAATTATGGAACATTCCTCAGGAGCAAATTAGCTAAAATCTGTCAGGATGGTTCTGATATACTTGATCTTAATGCAGAGGGAAACATCAGGTGACTTCTTTACATTATTTTTCAGCTCTTTCTATTCTGTCATAAGGAGTTTGTTAGCAACTTGCAGGAGGAGGTGCAACTTCATTGAGTCCTTTGAGATGTAGGAAGGGAGTGGTTTTTTTAGGATCTTTGCTGTTCATGCTTGTGAAATGCTTTGAGCTCTGTGAGTGCAGGCACTTTGCAAAGGCATTCAGTAAAGTTCACTTTATAGTTTAGACACAGGCCAGATCTTTTTATTGTCTCAAAGTTCAAGTGGTTTGGCTCAGGGTCATTGCTGTATGTCTTCATAAAATGCAAGAGCAGCCATTTTATGCTTGCTACACAGTATCTTTCGTATTTTGCATTAGATCAAGCTGTGTTCCCTCTTAGACATGCATAATATGCAAGCTTCCTATTCTAATCAGCTGTGAGCAAATCCCAGTTGTTTGGCAGATTCCACGCAGTAAAATAGAATGCAAGGATGTCTGTCCAAAGTGCTTGCCAGACTCTGGTCTCTTGAAGGATCCAGCACCTAATGAGTTATTTTTCTTTTCAGGGAGCTCAGGTGATTTTTGTATCTTTGTGTTCTCTCTCGCTCTTTTTTTAAATAATAAAAAAGAAGATCTGTGGGAGGGGCAACTCCTTGCAGCAGACTCAAGATAAATTTTTTGTATCTGCCAAGGTCAAAATAACTGAAATCAGCATTTGCAAAAAGAGCCTTGTCAATCTGACCTGCAACAGCACTGTCTGGTGCAATAAACCCCCATTTTAAGAATGGGAATTCTTCTCTAGTCCAGATATTCTCCTGCATTTTCCAGGACCAGTTGAGATACTTCAGTATTCTGTCTCCCTGCTCATGAAGGTGAGAAGCAGGATCTCATCCTGAGTCTTCTCATAGCATCAGAGCAATTGTCATACATACGGGATTGGAAATCTCTGCAAGTGCTGAGATGCTTTCAGTGAAGAAGTGAAAAGGCATGGTTGTTGCTTACTGTGCAGGCTAATGTAATTTTTGCTGGCCCCAGTAGCACCAGTGTATGGGAGGATCTGTAAGACCAAATTTACCTCTTAACCGCTCGTTTGCTTTTAAGAACATCTGCTGGCTGCTCCTGGGGTGACCCAACTCACGGACCCCGCACTTCGGAGCGTACCCCTGAATGCTTACACGTGCAACATCCAGCTGCCCTGCTTGCCTTTGCAGTGATTTCATGAGACTGTCCCCAGCATGTAAAGCTATGTTGGGGCATGGCGTAAGGAGAGGAGGTATAGAGGCAACCTTGATTCAACCTGAGTTCCTACTGGGACAACATAAGTATGACATGGCAGGTCTGAAGAGCACTGTGAACTATAGGCTGCTCAATATCTGCCTAGGTCAGCCTCGTTCAAGAGCAGCCATTTTGTCCTTGGGTGCCTTTTCCAGCTCCATCTTTTGTCCCTGGCACAAGGGCTGACTTTGTGATGTGTGCCGGTACCGCACCAGCACTGTAGAGTTCTGGCATGTGACTGAAGCTTCAAGGCTCAGCCATAACTCAGGTGGTGATGATGATGATGGTGTTTGTTATTCTTCCCACCTATCCTCTCCAGTCTGTGACTAGTTCACACATGGCTAGCAACCATGTGGCTGTGAATGAAAGCTCTTATCTCCTATCCTATTTTTTTTTTTTTAAATCCTGCTATTGCAGCTGTGGGCATTCTTATTATTCACATAAATATGTAATTCCTTCTAAATCCTGCTAAGGTCTTCAGGGTACTTCGGGAGAACTAATTATACCTAATTTCATTTTATGTGCTAAAATGTGTTTAAAAATTTGGAGGTCCCTTTTGCCTGAGTATCATGAGGAAGAATAAGAGAGAACATTGTGTTTACCTTCCTGTGATCATTCATTGATACTACTATCAATGTGCTGCTTATTTATCTCCTCTCTGAACTAAACAGTCCTTCTCTTACCTCTTCTCAGATGACAAGTCTTCCCTTGCCTCTAATAACATTCATTGTCACTCTTCTCTGGACCTTTTCTATTTCTACATTCAATTTTTAGTGACCCAGGGTAGGTGAGTAGGGACAGGAGCAGAACTGATTACCATATTTCCAGAGTGAATATTCCAGCTTACACAGACAGCTGAATCTGATTCCTATTGTTCTTTGACCTCCAGCCTAACATCTGGTTTTTGCTGATCACTTTTGTGTATTGATTGAGAGTATGTTTTCTTTGAGTAGTCCACAATGATATGTGTGTCTTTTTCCTGAACAGTTACAACTAATGTAGAACCAGTCCTGTATGTGAGGAGTTTGAAATTGTTCTTTTCTGTGTGCATTACCCTGCTTTTTGCAAAGATCGCAAATGAAGTTCAATCGTGGGAGTGTTTAGACATTTTTGAAACTCACAGCAATTATCTGCTTTATTTGTATCCAATATAAATAATTCACTTTCCAGAACATTATTTAATGTAACTGTTAATGCCAATCATTTTAGGTCACAACTTCTCTGAGCCAAGGGCTTGTATTCTGTTCATACACAGAGCCTGGTGCAGTGGGCTGTCTACAGTCACGTTGAGACCTCTAGATGCTGCTTGCTGTAAGGACAGTGTAAAAGTATAAGTCTAGTGCTGTGGATTATCTTTCTTTGAGCTTTCTTCTATGCCAACACTCGACTTTCTGTATTCCTTCATGGTATTCTTCTTCCTATGACTGTTCTGTTTAAAGTATGCAGAATCGAATAGTAACAAAAAGCTGGTATTAGTTAGCTACATCGTTATTTTCTTAGCAGTTAACTTGATTTCAGGAGGCAGGGAAAGTCATGTCATACTTCTCACAGAAACTGTGTGAACTGGGCCCAGGCACATTCAGTCTACGTTTTGTGTAGCCGTTTTATAATGACTATTCACTGTAGGCTGTCTGGAACAAAATTTCTTGATCATATTACAACCCGTGTAAAGGTGACGTGTCTTTGGATGTACCCTGGTGCAGGGGTATAACAGTTATACTCTGCTGTCTCTATGTCTGTACTGAAGGAGCTTGAGACAACGCTGGGGAGTGTACTCGCTCTTTGTGAGCAGACTCCTGGCAAGTTTAGCAGATAAGGCAGTGGCAAATGGCTCCCTGGGCAATGACAAACACGAGTGACCATAAAGCTGTGATCATTCCCCCTTTGGCTCTTTTTCAGTCTGCTTAAAGTCCTGAGAAAGAACTAGACCTGCCAAGGAGGGTCATTCCAGGTCCAAGTTCAGCTAAAAGGGATAGTCATCGCTCACAGTGAGATTTACCTGACCTGTATGTAATATTATCCATGGAATAAACCCACTTAAGTGAATTACAAAATTAACTTCTTGAGTGATCTGGAAAGCATTCGGAAGGAATTAGTAATCAGGTTGGCACCTTGTCACCTCTCGCTTTGATGCAGCCAGCTGTCAGCATGGAGTATACATGAGCACCATCCAGCTCAAAGCACTGTTGGATTTGCCCATTTTTGGTTTCTGGAAGTATGCAAAGTGTTCCTGCTGACTCTCACTGCAGCTAGTCTCTGAACAGAGTCCAAATCTACCTCAGTGAAAGGAAATTCTCTGCCATCTAGTAACAGATGTGAGGTCTTTATACAAGTAATAAACAGAGTAATTACAAGGAGAAGGGAGGGAGGAAAACTCCTAAGTAAAACTCTTAAGTATGTTGTATCATGTATTTATGGGCTCTTGGTCAGACTGTGGAGCGCTTTAAACAGACTAAAAAGAATGTTTTATCAGAGAACCATATGGGCTTTAAGCACAAAAGTCACTACCACATCCTAGATTCTTTTTTATCCTTTTTTTTTTTTTTCTTTTTTGTAGTCTGGGATAGCACAATTGACTTTTTTTTTTTTTGTTTGATTTTCCTTTGGAACATGCATAAGTTTTAATTTGTTTTGAATACTGTGCTGTTTGTGAGGAACTCTTTCAACAGAATAGAAGACATGGACCTGTTCCAAGGAGGTTTTTTAATATGACTTCCTCATAAAGAAAAAGGAATGAGAAAATAGGGCACATAAGTACAAAACATACAGAAAAAGTCATCTGATCTGTTGCTTATTGTGTACATAGGCTGGCGCTCTTTCAGTTTCTAAATGCCCCTTGATTTTCTCTTAATCACAGGAGCGTTGGACTGGGACTTGCAGTTTCATGTCCAGCTTCTCTTGTTGCAGTCAACCTTTATTATATGCTTTTCAGAAACTGATTAAATTCTCTATCTTAGAAGCAAGTGTAGCCAAGGGTACAAAAGCTCGTTGGGAGATGGCGACCCAGCAGGCTGTTATTGTTTCAGCGATGAGATATCTAAATTCCTGAGATTGTTTGTGACCCATCCTTCTTGGATCAATATTATCGTTTAACTAAAATAAATCCTTACCTCCATCTCTTGTCTCCAGTGTTGGTCCCCTTCATGTTATATCCCCATAACCTCATCTCTGCCTTGAAGTTTGCTCAGGTAAAACATGCTATTGCAAGATAGGCTTTCCATTCCTCTGTCATCCTATGATTGCTCTTTGAGATGTTCAGGTTTAAATTCATCTTTTTTGAATGCGGGAGACCAGGATTGTACATAGTCCAGGTGAGGTCTCGTGCAAGTATTTTAATGCTTTTCTTTCTGGATTGGAAATAGCTAGCATCCTCAGCTATATCAGGCTTTGCCTTTTTGGTGGTTTTGTTGCATTGTGTCTTTTGGTCGTAGTGACTTAACAGAAAACAATCTTTCCGGCTGATGATCTTCTTTGTTGTTGTTCCCAAAGTGTATGACCTTGCGTACTGCACTGTTAAATTTCTTTTTAGTTCTTGACCTTAGGATTGTCTATTACTTTTTATGGTACTCCAGTTCACTGTATTGACATGGCTTCTGACTTTGTCATCGGTATATTTCATTACCATGTTCAGACTTTGTGTCAAGATCATTAAGTGTTTTTGTTCTTAAGATACTCCATACTTGAGGAATATCACTGATAGCTGTCTTCCAAGCCATTATTTTAAATTTTCAGCCCAATTCTTAGTTATATGTTTCCTATCTACCCTGTCTCATAATTATACTGATCTTTGTCTTTGCCAAAATTATGGATAATTTCCCATTTGTAACTGTATCAAATGCTTTACTGAAGTCCAAAAATGGTAAGAATAATTTATTTTTCTAGACATAGGACATACAGTCAACAACTCCTCAGTTGCTTTTAGAGCATTACTACCAGTACTGTTTAAGTCATGCTTCCTAAAGAGACTGTCCCCAGGGAACTTGGCTATTCTGAGCTAGAGTGGCAATAACATTTAAGAGGAAGCACATGGCAAAAGACATGGTTCATGATAGGGAGCACAAATCTAGGAGTAAGGAGCTGTTGATTTTCACAACTCTGCGGCTGGTTTCTTGCATCTGTATTTCTTAACTTTGCTGTTCTTCTACCTGTAAATTCTTCTAATAATATTAAAGAATAAGATTAAAGAACACAATTTCAGAATACTTTTAAGGGGTTTATGATCTGATTATAGAAAGCACTCTTGAAATACAAAGCATGATGGGTGTTTTTTAATGAAGTAATACTTTTGAGTCCTTGGAGCTTCTTATTTCCAAGGTAACTATTCACAATTCTATAGGCAAAAAAATTATAAAAAGTTGGATAATAAACTTAGGTATTTCTTTTCCCCATGGATGGTGAATGGTCATTGAATAATCTGTAGCAAATAAATAAAAAGATGTTGCTGCTGCCAGACTTGAGAAGTAGTACTCTTCAAGGATCCACAAAGTTACCTCATTGCTTAAAACTTTCCTTAAACCTTCTCCTTTGCTATGATGTCTACAAAGAACCTCATGAAGCTGGTCTTGGCACCATAGTAGCTTAATCAACTAGCGTGCTTGCCTATGTTGATTCATTATTTCTTGTTCTCATTTGCTTATATCCATCTGTTGCATCGTATTTAGGTTGCAAGGCAGAGAATAGATTGATATTTAAAAAATAAATACCTTTTTCTGCTTTGTGTCTGTACAGCACTTAATACAATAATAGTTCTGGTCCAGATCTTGGAGGTCCTAGGCATTAGGAAAAATATATGTAATGAGCCCAAAATCAGAAGCTTTGATCCTGAGCCTCTTGACTTTAGGTGCTGGATATCCTGCAAGAATTGGCCTTATCTTGTCTTTTGAATCCTGTAGGATCCTTTCACTAGTTCAGTCAATTTTTATTTTCTGAAAATGCCGCAGCAGTGGTGGCTGTCTATGTGCTTATAAGCTGAGCTGAGCCTGGTCCAGTACTGGAGATTGAAAATAAAAACTTGCAGATCTTTGAGGGAAATGCTAGTGATTATGTTGGAAGTTGTCAGCTCATACTAAGCTTTATCACAAATCTCATGATTGGTATTTTTCCTCTCCTGGAGGCTTAGGACAAAGTGAGACTTCAAGCTTCATAGCCAGAAGGACTATAAAATTTTGAAGAACATGACCTTACTGAGGCTAAACTTGAGGGACCTTGCTGCTTACACTTGACATTCTGTACATACATTTTTTTGTGATGATCCAGTGCTGAACTTTCCATTACAGCACAATTTTGAGGCAAGGATAGGCTGTTCTTCTAGAAATACCTTACTTTAGATGAGCCGAAAACTGAGTTCTGACTCTGAGTTTTAATATTTTCTTCAGGAGAGCAGAGAATTATGTTTTTGGTTGAATAACGTAAAATCCAAGTCATACATTTTGCTATTAATTTGTGTTGCCATATAAAGCCTTGGAATCCTCTGTTGTCTGCAAGTAGTATCTCTAATAACCACAGTGTTGATTACATCTCATCAGAAAGGTGGATCATCAAGCAGCAAAACAGCCCTTATGAGTGGGTGGGCTCTTACTGAAGTGCCGGGGCTGATTTCTGCAGGGTCTCATCACTTCTTGGAGATGTTTCATCTATGGACTGACCCCACCTTAGCTTTGCTTGCCTTCTGAGAACTAGATAATCCAGAGGATTAACTCTTCCCCTGTACAAAGTTAAAAAATGTAGGTGAGAAGTTCTTTACTATGAGGATGATGAGGCACTGGAACAGGTTGCCCAGAGAGGCTGTGGATGCCCCATCCCTGGAAGTGTTCAAGGCCAGGCTGGATGGGGCTCTGAGCAACCTGGTCTAGTGGAAGGTGTCCCTGCCCATGGCAGGGGGGTTGGAACTAGGTGATCTTTAAGGTCCCTTCCAACCCAAAGCGTTCTGTGATCCTACGTTTGTTTCCCAGTTGTCTTCATAAAGGTCTTGTTTATCAATCAGTTAAGTCCAGAGGATTTAGCGCACATAAATTGAGACCTACACACTACAGGGATATTTAAATATTGCAAGTAAATGAAGGAGAACAAGAGGTACTATTATTCATGCTTAGATGCCTTGTTAGGAAGAGCTCTGAAGGTGCTGTATGCTCACACCAACTGGTTGTTGAAATATTACAGAACAATTCTCACTTTTATCATGTCTTGATGTGTTAGTTACTTGCTGGCTTCAAAAAATTCCCATCTTTTTTTTTTCCTTTTATTTTGTGAACAATTTAGTTGACTGTGTTGGTTTTGGGAGTCTGCGATGTAAGTTTAAACCTTACAAGTTTATAAAATTTTAGCCATTGTCTGCTGTCAGTGTCTTCAAGGTGCCTTAAGCAGAAAGTGCCTGTGTGTTTCAAATTGCTAAAAACTCCAAATCTTTCTACTCAGAAGAGAGCTGTTGTGTAATTTCAGAAATACTCTTATCACCAAATCCAATTACAAGGAAGAGTAAATCGCCACCTCCGATGTCTTAACTATTCTTGTTTTAATTGTTAATTATCTCGACAGTAGGGTGCTATAGATTAGGAGGCATAGATTATCTTTTGCAAGTATGAGGCTTTCAGAGCTATTATCAATTAATTCTGTTTTTAAACAAACTTTAGGATAATATTAATAGCTTGATAGGATTGTGGTGGTGCTTGAGACCACTGTCAAAATACTGAGAAAATGATTTTTAAAAAATCAGAAACTTGATGTTATAGTAGCTTTGAAGGTCATACACTTTTACGCACTCCAGTGCAAGGTGTATTTTTGGCATTTTAATCTACATTGCAGAGTAGATTCCTGCTAAGAAACATCAGTAAAATGAGTGTCTCAGAGTTTAGGCACTGATTTGTAAAACCAGAATAAAAAGTCAGCTCTATTGTATGAGGGTTTTTAATGTGTACTGAAATGACTATGCAATTTATATACACAAACACATACTGACGTGCGAAATAATTACAATTTATGTATATCTGGTGCTTTAAGTGATCTAGTCCTGTTGAGATCTCTCCTCCAGATTTGCACTTTCCATGAAAAGAAGTACAAGAATGAAACATCTCTTATAGTGAGAGACTTAAAAACTGTTCTCTCCCTAGATGGAGAGCATGGCAATATGCTGGGGTTGAAAGCTCAAGCTGGGAATGAGATGCGGATTTTTAAAGAATGAGGATTTTTACAGTTTGGTTCCAAAGCTTATTTAAAGTTATGGTAGATTCTGCATTGGATAAAATCCCAAATTTTTATGTTGGGACTGGATATGTCTGTAGGTTGAACGGAAGATCTGGGCTTAATGCCAGAATTGCTGAGAAACTACTGGTCAGTGCTGTAGAAGAGGTCAAGCTAGAGTCCTACAGTGCTTTCTTCAGTCCTTTAAATCCATAGACCTCTGAAAGCCATTAACTAAATGATACTGCTATAGGGAAAACAGTAGAAAGCTGTAGCAGTCATGTTCATCAGTGTGTTTTCTGGGTTTGAATTTTTTTTTTAAATTTGCCTTTTGCCTGGACAGAAAGTCTAGTTGAGCTGACGCTGCAGGAATGCATAGATTCAAGTTCATCTGCTTGCATCCAGAGAGCTGCAGTTCTCATCCTTGGCTGATCTCAAGTGCAAAAGTGGCTCACCAGATGTTTCCTGTAGCAACTAAACTGGTGGTTACGTTTTGCAGTCCTGGGGGAAAGAGAAGATGGTGTCTTCAGTGTAATTCTCAGCTCCATCAGAGTTTATCTGTGGAGAGGATATCTTTGAGTGTTAATTTTGCTGTCTAAAATAGGAATGACTACTATATATTGTGGGGTGAACTGTTTAGTTGACACACATGCCGTTGTTATAAAATCTGTAGAAATATAAGTAGATAAAATGGATGGTGTCATCTGTTGACCTCGCTGAAAATGGCATTAGTGATATTCTTGGCCAGTATTTACTGGGAAATAAACTAGTCATTACATTTTCCGATGAGATTACGCTTTGAATGTCGCTTCTCTGACAGTCTGTCTCATGCCACGCAGAGATAAGATCTCGGGCACAGATGACAGGCTAACTTCAGAAATATTTCCATTGATTTGACAACCTGAATAATAGTTCTGTTAAAAGCCACAAAGACTGAAACAATGACCTCTTGCTACTGAGTGATACTGCGTTGATAAATATACTAATGAGAGATAAAGTAGGTAACTATATTCGAGTGGTTTATGTAACTTGTCAGTGGAAAGCAGAGGTACAGTTCGAAGGGAAACCAGATAGGGAGCTGAAATTACAGGCAGTCTTATCGGAGACAAAAGAGCAGCTTGCGCTCTCGTGTATTTTGAGACACCAGAGGGTTTGGCAGGGAGCTCGGTCCCTGGTGGCAGCAAGATCTTCTGTTCATCAACAGGGGTCAGATGGGAGCTGGGGAAAATGGGCAGTTCTTTTTTTCCATACGTCCCTGGGCCAGTCGCCGAGCCCATCACTCAGGCTTTGCTTTTAGCATCAGTTGAAGAGGATGTGTGTGAGCTGCCATTGAAGGAACCGGTCCCAGCTGTGTGTTTCAGCCGTCTCCTGCCCGCCTCCCTTGGCTGTGCAACCGTTGCTCTTGGCACGTGTGGAAAGCTGGACCAGAGAAGCAGTCGGGCAGAAAACCTTCCCGCAAAAAGGGAACGAAGGAGAGGATAGGACCATTCCTTTCAGGCTGTGCTTAAATTGTGTTAAGCTGGACTGCAGCCTGAGTCTTGGAGAAGATGGCCTTCAGTGGAGGAGTTAGAGCCCCAGCAAGAGTGCCAGGATATTTCACTCGCGGGTGCTTCCTGCATTGATGGAAGTGGGAACCCGGAGACACAAACACAAAGTTAAGTGAGGGAGTGAACTTGCAGCACGTCTGCTGTTCTTCAATAAATATCCATCTGTGTATTCTTACCTCCCATTAATTGCAAGGTAAATTATCCTTCTTTCAGTGAGATTGCCCTGATGTACACACACCTGAATTACCTCACCTTGAGTGTGTGTAATTCTGCTGTAACAGCTGACCTGTGGTGAATTGTTAGCCTGCAACACACTTGAGCCTCTCTACTTTGAATCACTTCCACACTTTGAAGCTTTAACCATTATGTCATGCTGTAAACTTAAGCCTTTCCCCAACCTGGGATCTTTTGAGCAATTCTGCATTTTGATCTGTTTGTGTCTGACATCCAGCCCTATGAAAAAGCACCAAACCTGGCTGTCCTTCTGCTGCTCTGTAGCTTGGGTCGTTTCAAACACTTCTCTGGCAGCTGCAAAGCTGATATGAAGCAGCAAAACTTCCACTGTGGATTATCAGGAACACTACTGAGGCATTGCTTAATGCATCTGATATCTAAGCCTGGATAACAGAAGCCGTACAGCCGAGCAAGAAAAGATTGGCAGCTATTGCAGGAGTTCAGATAGGGGCACCTTGGTAAAGAGTGGGGGGGAATGCGTTTACTTCCATTACAGAGCCCGGGGCTGAGATGGATTCTCTCTC
The DNA here is from genome assembly GCF_018139145.2 of Gymnogyps californianus. NCBI lineage: Eukaryota > Metazoa > Chordata > Aves > Accipitriformes > Cathartidae > Gymnogyps > Gymnogyps californianus. The sequence continues at coordinate 125,798,520 of NC_059473.1, read as the reverse complement.
CGTCATTGTCCTAAGCACATTATCCCTGAAAGAAAGAGGGTTTCTCTGAATCTGCAATTTTTCTAGGCTTCAGTGTTATTGAAATGAAACCGCTTCAAGGATATCTACATTCTTTACCATCATATGGATTCTCATCTCATGTAAATTATTTGGCCACTTTTCATTTTAATCCTCCACTGTCATTTTCTACAAAAGAGATCATTTAGTTTCTTCATTGAAGGTATTCAGCTGACAGCTGCCCTTTGTCTAGAAAGCGGTGTGCCTTTGCAGGATTTACTTGTGCCTGCTCTTTTTCTTTTTCTTTCTCCCCCCTCCCCCCTTTAAGTTCATATTGCTTCGTATTTTTCATCTGTAGTTTTCAGGAACTTTTCAGATTGTGGTTTGTAGCTGTGAAGAGAAATTCAAACATCCCACGTTCTTTCCCTGTCCCTTAGCAAGGGTATACCTGGCTGATAAGAAACAGAACTGGAGGCAGATTAATTAATTCACTGCTTGGAAGAAGAACTGTAGTTAAAAAATTCACAGTGTGTTCACAACTTCTACATGAGCAAACCAAAACAGTCAACGATGTAGTCTTGAATTTTTTTTCCATGGCTTCCCTATCTTGAAAACTCAGTTATTCTCACCTACTTTCCAGAAATGTTGGGAGGCTTTAAATGTTTTGCTTTGTGTCACGGTATATCACCCACAAGTCCCATTAAGACCTTGAAATAAGTGATGGGAATGGAATATGATGTGTTGGTAGAGCGTGTATACAGAGAATTTGGAGGCTGAGGATGCAAATCAGCTCTTATGGTTGAGGTTGTATGTTTTTGGTTACCTGTAGCTGTGAGACCTTTTCCTTTAAGACAACTCCTGAGTATGATCTCTTCTCTGATAAAACCAGCTTGCACTCTGTCAAAGGTTAAAAGCACCATATGGTGATGGAGAAGAATATTATCAGGAGAAGTTGAGGAGAAGATACAGTTTTGGGGAGCACGAGTTGAGGGTTGGACAAGTTTATAGGCAGCTTGAATGTGGGGGGGGAAGGAGGAGGCATGTCATTAATGTGGATAAGGAATAAGCCAGCAGGTGGCTGGTTCTAAAATTACTGTGTCAACTACAGAAACCGAGTTTAACTACGCCGGTAGTGCCCTTCCAGCTCCCCTCTGGTACCCACTTAGCTTTGTGATCTCCATGAAAATGTCATATTTACCAGGAGGGCTGCCTGAAAACTTCTCAAATTTTGGGGTTTTTTTCATAAAACAGGGTTTCAGGATGAAAAGAATTTCAGATTTACAAGTGGGAATCACTTTTCTTGTAGAAACTTTTAGACGTTTACATTAAAAGATAAGAAATTTGTGTTAGAATTTAAAGAAAATGTTTCAGAATGATGAAAAACAAGTTTTGATCCAATCAAATAAAAATGTTTGTAGCTTATTCGGTTGTAAAATGTGTTAAGATAAGAATTACTGTTTCAGCAGCGAGTTTTTTCCACGTCACAAAAATGATTGGACTAGACAAAGAAAACTTCCTCGTTTGCCAGAAGAGGTGTCTTATTCATTGTACAGTTCTAAAAGTTAGCTCTATCACAGGGAGATTTCCTGTTATCCCAGAGAATTATAAACTTGAGCCCAAGTTTTGTTATTATTAGAAAATGTGAGCTTTTTCGTTGGAGTCAGCGAAAGTGTATGGCAGTCAGTGGCTTGCTAAAAGGATCGTGTTTAGTTATGTGCCAAGAGAAGTATCACTAGTGGCTCTTGTGTTGTCTTTTCTTCATTAATTGGTGTCTCAGTTTCTTGCATCGACATAAGAATGCGCAGTTCAAGTATATACCGTTTCTTAATTTCACATCTTTTGTCTTTTCTCCATAAAGTTAGGCATTGTCTAGCAGTTTTGTGACCACAGATGATCTAGATCCATAATACCACATGATATCAGGGTTTCACCTTCTGGTTTTAGTACATCACCATGTAGATCCATCAGGTTTTCTAATTTTGTGGGGTTTCTTTCGTGGTGTTTGTTCTTGACTTTTGACAAATATCTATAAACAAAATAATGTTCAGCAAAAGGAGTCCATAAAATAGCTGTTATGGCTACCAAAATTTGCTGAGTTAATTTTTGTACACATAGCGATGACCTGGATTCCTGATTAGGACTCCAGGTCATACGATATATTCATGGAAATAATAGTACAGGAGTTTTCAGCTGTGATGTCTTGATGTTCCTTTATCTCAGGGCACTTAAAAGAGGAAATAGTTCTTGGCTCTAGGCAGAGAGTGGAGTGCTCTGTTTTGTACGTGGGAGAGCTGAGACACTGTCGTGAGGCAGTTGGACTGGGATCCTGAGCTTCTGCTTCCATCACCAACTACTAGGAAAAGCATTTTCTGGTCTGTTTTCCAAGCTCTCCATTCTCCAAAAAAACCTTTGTACAGAACACGACCCCTTTGAACAGAAATTTGCAAGTTAAGATAGACACACATATCGCTTCAAAGGCTATAATAATAGAAAGGATGATATATCTGGAAGAGGAAAGAATATACCTTAAAAAATACCGTGCACAGAGACTGGGCGTATTGCTGGGAGGGGGAGGGGGGGAAAAAGAAAATCTCTTGCTGATAATTCAGGGAGCGTTCCTGCTGGTGGCAGTGCCAGAGTTGGCAGTGCTACGTACTTGAAGCTTCCCAGCAAGCAAGTGTAACGAGGTGTCCTCCTCTTCAGATCTAATGGCAAAATCTCAGCTGTTTTTTCAGAGTAAGATCGAGCATAGTGGGAATTGCAGTTACGGTCAGTCTCTCTGGATTTACTTTGTAAGAGCAACTCAGAGGTCCAGGGAAGAAGTAGTGGATGTTTACATGTAAATGTGATTGCCTCCAAAGCCTAAATTGGTAGTATAGATGTAGTCTGCCTTTCATTTAGTGAAGACGGAGCTATTTCTGTGGTTTCATTTGCTCTCTAAGCTAGCAAATCAAGTGGCAGTACATTAACAGTGCAACTAGCTGTGCTAATGTGCGATTTCTCTTAGTCAATGAGTAGCAACTTTGAAATAGGACTCCGTTTGTGGGCATAGCTGCAACTGTAAATAACACTGAACAATGGGATGAAGAAGGAGTACCTAAAATTCAAACTGAATGTTCAAAATTTGTATTTATAGTGAATTGAAATAAACTGGAAGTGAAAAGGTGAGATCTGCATTAGCACCACTTATTCAAAAGAAGGTTGGACAGAAACAGTTGCTGTATGGAACAGAATCCAGGTTTCCATAGAAAGTAACTGTGCTGGGGCCGATCCACCGAAGGAGAAATATGACTGTGGAAAATAATAATTGCCTCAATATGCCTAAATCTCCTACTACCAAATGATCTACAATTAAAGGAAGTATCTTATTTTCAAATACAGAGCGGCTGTCCAACAGCTGAACCTGCTGCTGATCAAAGTTGATCAAAGAATTCTTAGGATTATATATTACGGATAATCTACAGAAAAATATAGTAGTCCCTGCTTATGGCATGCTTATCAGAGTTCATTGAAGTAAACAGGACTTTTTGTTGTTTTTAATGCAAATCTGATAAGCTCTGTAGGATGTAAATCAGTTCATTAAAATTTGTAAGCACTTACATGAAGTAAAAGAGAAAACAGTTTAACTTTTATAGGATGTTTACTGCATATAAAGTACGATAAAATCACAATTATTCAGAAAAAAATACTGTTAAAATATGCTATACTCAATATGTTGTTCTGGGGAAGATTTAAAATTTTTAAATTGTGATTTTAAAAAAACCAACTAGTCTGACTCTAGAAATCTTACTGTATTACTCTGTAATTTTGTCTGTACAATCTTCATACCATATCTGTCTGAAGTACGCAATATTTCTTTGTGTTTGTGTGTAATATATATACAAGTATGTATGTATGTGTGTATATATTAACCCAGGGATCTAAATAAATATTGAACAGCTCCTTCATTTGTAGGATGCTGCCTCAGCTGGGGGTTTGTCAGGAAAAAAATAAGTAAATGATAATAAACAAAGGCAGAGGCATGGCCTATGATGTCTTCTGACATGATGCTTCACGTGACAGTCTTAATTCTGATACTCATAGCATTGTCTACTTTCTTGTACCTCCTAGTACAATATTCCGAATGCCAAGGTGACACTGCAAATGCTGAGATAATATTCATTTATCTGAGGCATTTGGGAAGTTTTATCCACTCTGTGTGGATATGAGTGCATGCTGATATTACCTTATGCATATAAAGGTTTACATAAAATTTACTGCGTCTGTGTTACCTCTGTAAGAGTGATGCATAAACTAGCAGTTGACACCTTTTAGTGAAGCTGCTTCGGAGCCTTCGTGCTCTGATTTCTGAAAAAAACCTTTTTTTTTTTTCCCCCCCTTGCAGTTACTTCAATGAGAATCAATATCCAGACGAGGCAAAGCGAGAAGAAATTGCAAACGCCTGTAATGCAGTTATACAAAAGCCAGGTGAGGAGCTGATCATGGTGTCCTTTCTAAAGGCAACTGCAATTCAGCAAATCTCATTTTATGGCTATTACTAACAAATGTAGCGCTCTCAACTAGTAGTAGGTTTCTTCTTGAGCATTCTATAACTCGTGTTGCTCAGAGCTGCTATACTTGGATGAACATGACAATCAATGCAGTTTTCAAACCTAAATGCCGATGTCTGCAACTTAAATTCCCACCATTTGAGATATGAAGTACAAGTTGCGCATCTGAACATTTCATTTATACAGCTTTGTAAATGGCATTGCTGAGAAAATAAACACGTCTGAAAGGTTTTCATTCTTTACGTTCAGTTATTTCAAAGTACTTATACAAGCACTCAGTAGTGATCTGAGAAGTTTATTACACTCCACGAAAGTGGGTTTTACTGGTTCCTTTTTACAGATGGGAAATCTTAGGTTCACAGACTGAGGCTTGCTGGAGATGATACAGCAGGTCCTTGGAGCAGTAAGGAGCACAGCTTTCCTGTCTTTCCGTTTTCTTTACAACTTCTAGACAGGGGTCTCATAATAGAATCTGTGTATTAACGGAGGACCTTGTATTTGGGTCAACAAGTTGCATTTTCCCTGTTCCTGGAGACATCATACTTGGGAGAGGAGCGTGAATATTCAGTGTAGTATTAGTGGACGCACCTGCCTGTGCTCAGTTTTGCTAACCAAACATTTACATAGTTTTCAGAACTTGTATTTGGGATATATTTAGATTTTATATAACCAGAATAAAAACTAATGCAAAAGACAGCTAAGGCATGGCTCCTGAACATTGGGACAGTCACAGGATAGCACAGAATCATAGAGCAATTTAGGCTGGAAGTGACCTCTGGAGATCATCTGGTCAGGCAGGACCAGCTTAGATTAGGTTGCTCAGGGCTTTACCTCGTTCAGTTTTAAATATCTCCAAAACCAGAGGTTTTCCCACCTCTGGGCCCCTGTTCTACAACGTTGAGCACTGGTATGGCAAACTACTTTTTCCTAATAACTAGTCAAAATTTCCTTTGTTGCAACTCTTACGTGTTGCCTCTTGTCTTTTTGTTGTGGAAGCAGAATGATCTAGCGGGTAGAGCACCAAGGAGGCTAGGATTTTATTCCTGGCTGTGCTGCCGGTTGGTTTAGCAACTTTGAACAAACTCCTTAAACACTATGTCTCAGGATCGCTAAAACATTGTGAGTGGTACTGATGCAAAGCATTAAGAAACAGCGTAGCTATCTATTTCCAGATCTTTCTTTCTTTCACTTGTCTCATCTCTCCTTACTTAAGTTTGCAGATTGCTGCAATTATATGAATGTTTTTTATGCTGAATAAATAAACTTTGAGAAACAGTCTGAAGCAGGGGAGTCTCATCCCCATGTAGCCTGCAGAGGACTGAGGATGCAACTACATTGAATATTTTATATAGGGTCAAGGCCAACTGAAGAGATTTCCATGCTGTCCCTGCAATGCTGAATCTGTCCAGTCTTCCCCCTTTTTATGCTGGTGATCAGAAAAACGCATTGTTTCCTGTAGCTGACTGGTGGTTGTTGGGAATTTTTTTTGCTGGTTTAAGTATAAAAATCCAGTGATCTGATTTCCAACATCCACCCCCAACCTCCCAAAAGATCTCAAGTGTCCTGGCACAATTGGGAGGGTGTCATTAGTGCTGCGGGAGCACGATGGCGGCTGGCGGTTGAGAGGAAGGAAAGCAGATTGGAGGGCATGACACAAAATTTCTTCATTCATTTTGCTGCTGAAGAAAACACGTCATTGAACTATATCCTCGCGGCACATAGTAAGAGAACTAGCCCAAGGGTATGCGATTCGCGGCAGGGCTGTGAATTGAATTTAAGTTTTTTGAATCTCAGTTTTGTGCTTGAACTAGAAAAGCAGCCCTCTGTTCTCCCACAGCTCTGGATTTAGTTGATTGAAGCTGCAAAGAAATTCCTGTATTTCAGATTAAAAAAAAAAGAAAGGCTACTTTGTTTTTAGAAAGATATTTGGCATTTAGTACCATAGCATCTGGGCACAGTACTTTGATTCACATAAAATTCACTTTATTCTCAGTTATAACAACTTTTCAGTGCTGTCTGTATTTCAGGGGTTTATCACATGTGTAAGGGTCTTTTGCCTACCTCTGGAACCCAGTGAGTAACAATGCTGTATTCCCCCCCCCCCCCGTTACTTTCATAGGAAAAAAGTTATCAGATTTGGAGCGAGTTACCTCCCTTAAAGTGTACAATTGGTTTGCCAACAGAAGAAAGGAAATCAAGAGAAGAGCCAATATCGGTAATGTATCAGAGAGCCTGCTTTCAAGGTTTAGTACGTACACCGGCTCAAGAGAGATGGGAATTACGTAAGACTGTATTAATGAAAATACTAGAGGTTCTGACATTCTTAATAGAAATGTGGAGCAATTTTTAAAATTAGTCTCTTGCTGTTCCAGATTTTTTCTAAAATACGGGCAGGAGTTTAATTTATGGAATTCCATCATCAATGCAGGAAAATGATGTAGTTACAAAGTTTTACTGGAAGATCAGTTTTAAAAAACCAAAGTGAGAATTCTGTTGGCGAAAGGAGGATTGTACTTCCCTATGCTCAGGCTCCTTTGGGTATCCAAAATAAAATCTAAAATAAAACCTCAAAATATCTGCATTGGAAATAAGGGAAACTGAGATGATGGCAAGTTCACAACCTTAGCATGCTGTTTAAATGAAAAGTGGCTGTTGTGAAGAGCTTTTATCTGGTTGTAAGTTTCCTTGTGTCTGTGTTCCACTGAAATGTGCTTGTTTTTTCAGCCAAAAGCTCTGGGTGTCTTTCTTACTGCCCTCCCTGAGACCCCACAGGGATCTAAGAGTCCCGATGAGTTGTTTTACATCTCAGATGCAGCCACTAGGACCAAAGGTTCTGCAAGCCAACTGCTTATTCTGGTTACACCTGTGCTCCTTATCGCTTTCCAAGGGGTTGCACAGTGACAAGTGGCTGGAACAAAGCAATAATTTTTTTTGATGATCAGGATAAAACAAAAGTCACTTCAGAGTTAGCCCTCCAGCTTTGTTGCATGAGTAGCTGATCATAAGGAAATTAGAAGTGTCTCTGAACTTGTAAGAAGTAGACCTTCTAATGTGAATAAACATGGTCATTCTGATGAGAATAAACTCACATTAATGGCCAGGATTCAACCAACTTCTGCAATGCGTGCAAAATTTTATGCACTTACTTAGATACTATGCAGAATTACGTTTGCAGTACATAGATGAACAGAGATCCATACCTGCCTATTACCAGTATTTTTGCAAATGTCAAATGTTATGCCCTTTTGCCATCTGCTTCTTTTTGCCATATTTGTGAATAAGAACAATTTCTTTTTACATCATTTCATGTGTTACTGAAATGTAACCTAAATTTATTTTTCTAAAAATGAAATCTGTCTGTCGAAGGGGTGGGGGGAACAAAGCAAAGTCAGTCCAAGGTGGGTGGAGTTATAGCTGTATCTGTACTGCATGGGGAGGAGGGTCGGAAGGAGATTAAAAAGACCAAAGGGAGCTTTAGATGCATGGATCCTACTGGAAGATGAAGATATGTGTGTTTTTAAATCCCTTAAGTGCTTTAAAAAATCTCTCCATCTATTTTCAGACACTCCCCGCCCCCCTCAAGTCCTGCCAGTCCAAACTATGTGGGAAGATCTACAGGGAATGCCTTTGCCACTCCAGTGCATTAGAAATTAAGCTAATTTCTAATAGGACTGGCTGGAAAACAAGGATTCTTACTCGCAAACAAGTCTGTTAGTTGGCAGGGAAGGATTTCAGGCAAACCAGTATCTGTACATGTGCTACCTTCCCAAATACTGGAGAGTGAAGAGGAAGAGGCTAAGAACTAACTCTGTTCTTCCAGTTATTCTAACTTCTTGAAAAAAAAGTAGTTACTTTTAATTACTCTAATGCATCAGATAAATTAGGGATCCATTTGCTTTTTTCGAAGAAGCAGCAATCCTGGAGAGCCATGGAATAGATGTACAGAGTCCGGGAGGTCATTCCAACAGTGACGACGTTGATGGCAATGACTACTCAGAGCAGGTAAGCATCGTGGCTGAGCCACATGGCCCAAAAAGGGAGAGTTCACGCGACACATGAAGAGGCCCTCTACCTCTTGCAAATCGGATGTCTCTTACTTTTGTTTTGCTTTTATGTAATTGTAATGGGGAAAGTGGAAGAGCACAGCTCCCCTATTTGAATGTGTTGAGCAACCAGTATTCACCCACATGGATTTATTGTCATACAACAGGACACTTGGCAAGTACGCAATGGGGAGGAGGAGGGAAGATGTTCAGAGGGAGGCAGAGAAGCAGAGAAGGTAGAAGAAGACAGGAGGATCTGCTCCAAACAAGCAAGTTACACCATTCACGCCACACGCAATGTATGAAAAATGTTAGGAGAGTGTTAACTCACCCAGTGCACCACGCATAACTTGCGCTCTCCTCACCCCTGGCACCGTTCTAGTTATCCATCCTCCAGAAAGGATGTACAGGTCTTTAACAGTTGCTCCTATATATCAGGCACCAACATACATCCCTGCAAAACTAGGCATGTGTGTTCCTCTTGCACCTATTATTTCTTTCTGCAAGAAATGTCTCCATTATAGCCTGTGCTACAGCTCCTGTGAGTTGCTTACCTGGCACCCAGACAAGTACAGCAGTAAGCCCCTGCCCAGTACACTTTCTAATCCCTTTTGTCACCCTTGCCCAGCAAGATACTGAGCACCCTCCTATAAGGTGCTGAGCTCCCTCTGTTTGTCTGTGGGAGTACCTTTCAGGAGCGTCTCAGGATCCGTCCCTAAGACACTGACAGACAAAGGGTGAAGGGTGGGGGGAAAGGATTTGATTAAATAAAGTTTGACATTTATTTGGCTCTGTACCTGTTCCGTATTGTTCTGCAACGATGTGCCACTATTTGGATTGTTTACATATTATCTGTCTTTTTTTTTTTTTTCTTTTTGCATTTTAACTCTTGCCTATTCTCTATTTTTCTTGGTTATTTTTAACCCTTGACAGCAACTTCTTTTTTAAATTCTCTAGCAAAAGAATACCCCTTCCCGCACTCTGAGCCCTCACCTACCCTAAAGTTGGTGACCCTTCCTTCACACACCTTCCTGACAGGTATTGCATCCCCTTCCCAATTTTCCTTCAGGTGTCAGTGTTGGCCAAACCCCCCAGGGCTGTGTGTGCTTGGCACCAGTGGACTTGAACAGTTCACTTACTTGGTTCTGGTTTTGATATGAGCTGTGTTCTGTGCTACACCCAACATCTGGGGTGGGCAGAAGGCTTTTAATTGACTCGTTTGAGAGAAGTAGGTAGGTCTCCCTCTATAAAGACTGCTAGTGGAGTGTAATAGCAACTGAGTGTCCTGGAATGAGTCCCTAGCATACTTGGCTGGGGCCCAGTACGACAGATATCTGGCAGAGGCATTCCCAGCCGCTCTGCTTCTGATGGGTATTAAGGCCCTTTTTATAGGTCATCACGAGCAGATTTGGTGGAACCAACTTTGCTAGCTCTAGATGATGAGAGGCTGCTCTGTGACTGTTATAAAATATTTCGAAACTGCTGCTGAGCACAGATAATTCTTTGCCAGTCAGATACCGGACCTGAATACTGAGATGAAGTGTTATGTAGACTCCCAAACTATGTTTTTCTTCTATGTGTTATCCAAAATACTTTGAAAAGAGAACTAAGTTGGTTATTAAAATTTAAAGATCTTTGTTTAGAGTCCTGAAAAATTACATTTCTCAGTAATCTAGCTGGGCTCCTCTATGAAGTATAATTAGGCGTTAGCAGCGAAGCGGATTAAATGGCAAGCTCTCCTGGTGACCATTTAACATCCCTTAGCTGTTAAAACCATAAATTCTGTTTTCCACAGTGACACTTAAACTCTAGTAAACTTTAAAACACAAAGTTCATCCAAATAGTAATGAAGTGCCTAAAACTCCAGAAGTCAGGACTTTGTTTTTCTTACCGTGGTAAAGATTACTGAGAGGCCCTTAGAGTGTGTGCACATCACAATATTTGCCTGACATTTGTTGTAAATGAATGCATTCCTTTAACCTCAGGATTTTACCAAACCCTGGCTTTTCTGTCCCCCTCAATGTTTGCCACCTGTCATCTTAATTTGAAAATGCATGATACACATTTTAAATTTTGAATTTCACAAATTCATCACTTAAAGGCTGTTGGAAGACTGATAAATGTTTATCATTTCCTTTCCGTAAATAATAATAACTTTTAAAAATTGCGAGATCATGGTGTGGTAACTATTTAGTACCTCATTTTAAAGAGGGGAAAACACCATGATTTTGCCCAAAGTTCCAGAAGAATTTGACAGCTGGAATTACAGTTTGGATATTGCTGGTTCTCCTTGTTATTATTGAAAACCAGGCCCTCTTTCTGATGTAGACTGAGAAACATGCAGAACTCACTATAAAATTTATGCTAGAATTGTCAGACTTTTAGGTCTGCTATTGTATGGCCGTTATGCACTTGTAGAAGGCAGCCCTTCTTATTCATTGATTTTAAAATTTTCGCTGCAGTCCTGTAGCAGCAACGTTTCTCTGTATTAGTTTTGCTTGCCAGCCCTCACAACCGTCAACACAGTGGTCCTCTCACAGCTGAGAGACTTTGCACTTTAGAAAATAGACGAAGAAATACGTGGCACGTAGTTCAGTGGACTGGAGAACCTGGCAGTATCTTCACCTGCGTATTTGAATTATGGTGGTTCCAGTCCCCTGAAATCATTGCACTGTGTTTCCTAGCAGTCTAGGAGTTTTTCAGCATCTTATTCCTTATACCTGTGTGAATTCAATGTTTTCACAGGATACTGGCTCAGACCAACGGTTAGTCTAGGTTTGTATCCTGTTTCTGAGTGAGGTCAATAGTAGTATTTAAAGAAAAAGTATTTTTAAAGAATATATAGAATGATTTTATTATAGTAGCTTCCAGCTACTGGAAGTCAGTAGTTTTGAGAGGCTTCCTGAGCCAGGCAGTGTATCCACTTTCAGTTTTAATAGTTTCTAGTAGACTAATTTTCCCTGAACTTGTCTAACCCCCGCCTTTTAAAGCCATTTTTACTTTTGTCTGATCTAAAAATCAGTGAATCCCACAACTGAAGTGTGATAAGTGAAGCAGTGCTTCCCATTGCTGCTTTGGAATACGTTATCATTCCAGTGAGTGCCCTTGCTTATTAGATCACGAGAAGCCACAAACAATTGTTCTCTATTTACTAATGATTTGTAATAAACATTTACCATATCAACCATCAGCCATTTCTTTTCCAAACTGAAGAATCTGAGTCTATTTAGCCTCTCCTCCTAAGGAAGCCACCCCATGCCTCTCTCCCCCTGGGTTGCCGTTCTCTCTTTCTTTTCTAGTTCTATTGTGTCCTCTTTAAATGGGATGACCAGAACTGTATATTCAAAATGTAAGCCTAGCATGAATTTGTGCAGTGCATAATGATTCCTGTCTTAGTTTGGTTTCCTGACATACCTTGTGTATCACTTTTATCTTTATAATTTAATGTTTTCCTCAGAATATCCCCCCCTCAAATTTCTCTCTCGAAAATTGGGTATGCCACTCCTTGCCTTGCTTACCTTTGTCTGCACAGTGAGGGAAATCAGTCCTAAATCAATTTTGTAAATTCCTTTCACTTTCTACCCCTGTAACGAATGTGCAATTCACTGACCCTAGTCCATTACTTTACACACTAGTTTTATCTGCTGGTTTTCGACTTATGGAGTAACAATGCTTCTCTCTTCTCCTTTCCGCATGCACAGGATGACAGCACTAGCCATAGTGACCATCAAGACCCCATTTCATTAGCCGTGGAAATGGCAGCGGTAAACCACACCATCTTGGCATTGGCCCGGCAAGGAGCCAACGAGATCAAGACAGAGGCTCTAGACGACGACTGATACAAAGAAAGGGGAGGGTCAAAGCAAGAAGTAACTTAGTTTTAGACGTAGCACCTTAGCAGACTTTCCTCGGTCCTTAATATGTGTTCTTACAGTATAACTTTGCAGTTTCTTGTACGTCAGTTAGCTGTTAGGGTCTTGTTCTGTGAAGATGGCATGGTGCCCTCAGCCTTTGCATATACTCTCTCAGTATTAATTCCCAATAAATAATCAATCAACCAACCAACCAACCTCCCTTTCCCAGCCCCAGTGGCTAGAAAAATCTTGCTGCTCTGTCTTAGCATTCAAAGTGCTTCCAGGTATTTTAGACAGCCCTCAATTACAAGTCTTAGGCTACACTTAAAATCTTGGATACCCTTAGAGATTGTGTTAAAAAAATAGTCTGTACGCTTTTCCTTCTCTGAGACTGAAAGGATGCAAGCTGAGGTAGTGGCACAGGGTCGATGGACACCAGATCGGGAGTATCAACAGAGAGTAAAAAGAACACTAGAAACCCCACTTCAGCATGGGAATAAATGATTTCCAGCTGCAATAAGCCGTGCCTCACTGGTCATACAGTGACTTGATATACTTTTGGGTGCTGTGCTGAGAATGTCCATTGGAAACACATTCACATATTTCAGTTGATGTTCACATATTCAACACAGACATCCTCTACTCTCACAAGCTGCGTGGCTTAGTGGATAAGTACTGCCTTCTGCCTCTGGGACCATGATTGAAGCCCAGCCTGGGATCATGAGCTGAATGTCTAATGGACAACAGTCCACTTCTCAAAACCACTATTCATTATTTGGCATGGCTAGCAGTGCCTGCTCAGAAGAGGTCTAGACTCTATTGATCTGTCATTAACAATTTCACCTTTTATTCTTCCTCTCGCCTTTTCTGTCCCCACCCTGCTCCCCTCTCCACTTTGCCACTTTCAAAAGCAATGTTTTCCAGGAAGGTATTAAGATCATAAAATGGGTGAGTGGATTTTTACACATCTGTGTAACTATGCCCTGACTAGCCTGAAAGGTTATTGGAGAACTTTTGCATCTGACCTTTGCTAGATAACCATCATAGCATAAATATTCTCCTAAATACGAACTTTTTTTGTTTGTTTGAAGGCAGGAGGATCTCTTACCTGAGAAATGGGGTGTGAATGTTTTGTGTTCTCTTTACTCTGTCCTTGTTAAGATGTGAGAAAGCTATACTGCTACGAGCAATTTAATTAATAATTGGAAGCCATACTGATAATGGATGTGGTAATATTTGTAAAGCAAACCTACTTTAAGTAGCAGAAACTAATGGAATTGTTTTCCTTGATCATATGTAGCACTTTTGTTACTTTTTTCTTAAAGATATTTATATTTGATAAGTCTTTTTTTTATCATTTGAGAATTCAAAATACCAAACGGCAAACTTGCATTACAGAGTCACCCTGCAATCACCTTGTCATCTAGTATCTAAATGATGAACTGTGTGTGCATCTAAGAAAATTACATCTGCTGGCATTGTGTGGAAATGATCTCCTGGCATCCTGATAAAATGATATGTTGCTGCCGGTAAGAGGAAACATTTCAATGGAAACAGCATGGGAAGTGTTAGAGACGGGCAGGACTGTGTTACATTAAAAATAAAAATTTAAAACCTGTGTAAATTTTTGTATATAGATATATAAAAATTTGCATAGTGTTTCCTCAACATTCCATTTTTATCTTCCCTGTTTATGTGGGAGTAGCTTAAAAAGGGGAAAACAGCTTAGTCTGAAGGATGGGTTTCCCTTTTCTCCCCTCTGCTTCCATAAGGTGGAGGGAATGGAGGGAAGTTGCTATTACTTGGCTTGTTCTCATCCATTCCTCACGCTTAACTATCAGCATTCTGAACTCCTAAAATGTGGCTCTTCGGCAGGTTTTTAGCCAGCCTAAACCCCTTCAAGGCGCAGGCTAACTAGATCATCTTTACATCTGTTAATCTTGTGAAAATTGCTTAGGTAAGTGTGGAGGAGATTTTGTGCTTTCAGAGGGCACAGAGTTGGCACCTCTTTGTCTCTGTAACTTTGAAGATATATAGGTAGGGCTTGGCCTCGTCTTTCACTTATGGATTTCATTGGAAAATTTATGTGCTTTCCTTAGATATAGATCACTGAAGCAGAATGAAGCCGTCTTTTTTTCTGTTTTATTGCATTTCTTGAGTAGGCAAATTCATAAGTAGCATCAGGGCAGACTCAGGAAAGAAAGGAATTGGATCAGCGACCATTGCACCACTGCAGTTTTTTTCTTAATGTGTGTATGAATGTTTTGGTACTAAGGAGTGAAAGGACGGGGAGAGCTTTTATTTCTATTTTTGCACAGCAGAATGATCGAGCAAACTGTAGCCTTAGTGGAATTTTACCTACTTATTCATTCCACAGTCACACACCAAGCTGACAAGCAACATCCACGATTTATAGTAAGGAGATTTTAATAATCGATGACCTCTTTACGTTGGGCTTGCCACCACCATTTGTTCTGGCTGTTTCATTTTAAAAAGAACAGACTCAAACTGTTGGACAGCTGCAATTTTAAAAGAAATATTGCTTACTATACCATCTTAAAAAAGAAAAAAAGTCATCGTTTTAAGAATCGCCTTTTTAAAGCAATAGGGAAGAATAAAAATAGTGCTAGAACTTCTATATCCTGATTATAGGTTCATGTGATGCAGGATTAAAGTAACACCACTAAAATTCTATGTCTATACCATAGAGTGTAGAATAATCTGGTCTTAATTCTGTTTGTCACTGTCAGGTAGCTGCTAGTCTCATCATGCATCAATATCCTATCTGAAAGTTAAACAGTTAAACCCCTTGTGAATGACTGGAGATTGGCAGATCCTCCTTGTCTGTAGGTTCCTGGTAAATACCATCTTCTCACCGGAGAAAATAACAAATTACTTAACTGGGGAATCAGACACTTAGTTCCATGGTGTCAGTTTTCGGGTTGCCCCTGTCTATTTTGGCTTTTCTTTGACCATTGGGAGGTACGAGGAAAGAGTAAGACTTGAGCTGTTATCAGGATGCTCACGGCAGTCTGTTTTCTTTATTCTGGAAGTTCATAATGAACAATTTGCAGTTGGCTAATAACTTTTTGGTTTGACATGAATTAGCTAAAATGGAACAGACGCTGGTGTGACGGTATCAGGAGAAGCGTACGTGATCTGGAGTGAGTGAAAGAATTGGTGGAGAGTGTGTCCTGGAATTTAGCCTTTGTTCTAGGGTTTTTTCTGCAATATGAGAGTCGTCTTTGTCTTTCTGTCTCTGAATTTTCTTGAAAATTATGCCTCATTTTTGTAGCATTGCAATTCAATTGCAATTTGTTGTAGCCAATCTGGAATTACGGCAATTTGTTCTCATGTGGGTTCCCTTGAAGTGGATCTGGTGGCAGACTAGGTCTACCTTTTTGTTCTGTGAATAGAGAAGAAATTATTTAAGATGCTTCTCTTCCTTGATGGGCACAGATTGCTTTTAACTTTGTAGAGCAGGTTCTGGCTGTTATTCTGTTGCTCATAAAGTCCTTATACTTGAGTTGTTGTCTCTTACCGTCTTCTTAAAACAACAATTTCTACCTCCACTTCTTTTTTGGGTTGTATGGCTTTTTTGTTGTTTTGGGTTTTTTTAAGTGCCCCACCTTTTTCCTGAAGTATAAGATCCCAGACGTTTGCAAAAGCATTTTGAAACAGTAAAAATAAGTTGACATAGCAATGAGTAGATATGTTATCAGTTGATGCTCTAGTGTTGTAGAGGCATCTTCTAAATACTCTATAAACATACTTATTGTTACAGTGTAATCCCATTATTCGTATGTTGGATGTCAACAAGTTGGTCGTGAGTCAGCAGGGCACCCTTGCAGCAATTAAGGAATCTCATTAAGAAGAGCCTTCAGCAGGTCGAGGAAAGCGATTAGTCCCCTCTCTTCATCACTTGTGGGACCACGTCTGGAGTACTGTGTGCAGTGTTGGGCAGGAGTGAGTCCATCATAGGGCTGCTGGGATGAGAGGGTTGGAGCACATGTCATGTGGTGAGAGTTTGCGAGAGCTGGGTTTGTTCAGACTGGCTCGGGGGGCATCCTATGTTCTGTTCGTCAGCTATCTTAGTGAGTGGGTTTAGAGAAGACGGAGCCAGGCTCTTCTCAGAGGTGCATAGCAAAAAGGTGAGGAGCAGTGGGCTAAAGTTGCATTAAAGAAAATCCCAGATGAATATAAAGAGAAATATTTTCATACTCAGAGTGGTAGAACAGTGGCGTAGAAAAGCAGTGGAAACCCCATCCTTGGGGATATTCAAAACTCAACTGGACAAGGTTGGATTAGAGACCTCCAGAGGTCTCTTCTGACCTAAATTATTCTATGATTCTGTACAAACCTGCTCAGGTTGAGGTGTTTCCTAGTTCTGATCTATACATGTTGACCTGTTTAAAGAAATCCTCTTAATTTGTTGTTGGGGGGTTTTTTTCTGTTTTGCTGTTCATAAAAAGTTATCTTTCCTATTCTGCTAACAGAGGGGAGCTTTATTTGCAGGGTCTGGCTCCAGGCTCCAATCAAGCCATAAGTAATAAATTTCATTAATTATTTGCTCTGTTTACACAGTTCTTCAGGGATATTTGAATTATTCTGTTTGTTTCATTGCCTAACATCAGACTGGTAAGTTTTCCATGTTTTTGTAACATTTGTGCTGTAGATCAGTTTTTGCCTTCGTTTGTGAGGATTTATTGTTGTCTCGCTGCTGTGAGTGCAGGCGAAAAATTTCACATAGCTGAACGTATTAGAAGAAAAATTGTAGTTAACTTAAGCCCACTGGTGACTACTACGATAAGCTCGAAATTTTTTGGTTCAGTAAATCATTAATTGGTGATTATTGGAAGCTGAAAGGGTATGACTGGGATAGAGTCACATTATACTCACTTGGATCCTCCTTTTCTTTCCTTAAGTGTTGGCTGTTGGCCACTGCTAGGAAAAAAGACATACTTCACTAGGCAGACTTTAGGTCTGATTTGGATGTTATTTCGAAGAGAAATCGCAATGGTGTTTGCCAATATGGACTCGCATGGGGTCAGTTAGACCCCCAGGTTTTAATTTCTGCCTTCAAGGTGCATAAGAACATGGAGATGAGTTCACTAAGATTTTGAGTTCCCCTATGTGGTATAAAAATTTTCCGTCACAATGAGATGCTGCTTGCAAAGAAGTAAAATGAAAGCATTGTGCTGGCCTTCCCCCAGAGCAGTTGAGTCACCGAGACGTGGTAGTTGTAACAGGGTTTCACAAAGAAACAGATTTTATTTTTCATATAGATAAAACCAGCAAAATTGGTATAAGAGTTTTCAAAACTCAAAATCGCTGCCCATGAAGCACTTAATGCAGAATGTTGTTTCCCTGTGTGTAATCTTAACTCGAATGCAAAGCTGGATTCACACCTTTCTCTGCAAATTACTAACATTCACTGTGAGATTTTGCCCATAGTACTGAGAGCTGTGCATGTTTAGTAGGAGAAGATTTTTTCCCCCCTTTATCCCTAGAATTCTGCTCCTTTTAGGTAATTTTCTTACCAGAAGGTTTAGGTTCCTCTTCCATCCCAGCTACATCATTGTGCAGCCCTCATTCCCCAGTGTTTCTTTCAAGTTCACTGGATAATTACCAGCAAATTCTAGGGGTTTTTTGTCAAAATAAACTTTGCTCTTATTTTAGACAAGGCTTCCCACCCAAGTAGCTCTTGCACTCTTTGAAGTTATTTGACTTGATAATATGATTTTGATCAAAGTCTTAAGCTTGTAGGCAATAATCTTGAGTTTGGTGTAGCTTTTATCATTTGGCAGGAATTTTTGTTGGCAGGATTGGTCTTGAAAACTCTGTTATATGTCAGTGATCTAACGTGTTCATTCTTATTAGACAGCTGAAGATTTTGTGTGTGTGTTAGTAGCAGTCGTCAGGGTTTTATCGTGATCCTGGCTAACTTAACGGAGTTTTGTGGAGTCAGGCATTTTCACTGTGATTTCTTGGAAGGGAAGGTTGATGGCCTGACCAAAAAGTACCTTGCAGTTCCCAAGAAGAGTTGCAGAGACATTTCAAAATAAAACATTCCCCCTTCGGCTTTTTTGCAGCTGGGATATTTACTCAGGATATTGAATCAGTTATTGGCCAACAGGCATTTGGCAAGCTGGAAAGCATAGCCCTAAAACCTTCATTTTAGCGTCTGTTACTGTTGTCTAATTTATGGGGTTTAAACTGTCCGACTGAAGATGTTGCACATTGATGAAAAATGAGGCATTCTAGAGATGGCAGCTATAAATTTGAATTTAAAATACACGAAAATTATTTTTCTCCTTTGTGAGAAATGTGTTATAACTAGAAAAGTGGGCTTGGTTATTTTGAGGGCTGTCAATAAGATGACAGCATTTTGATGTTGGTTTTTGTCCAACAAATATAAATAAAATCAAATAAATGAAAGTAATCTCAGTGGCACCAGTGAAACAGAGATGTGGGGAGAAAAATTCAAACATCTAGAGAGTTGTTCGTCGCTAACCTTGGCCTTAGGATTTATCACTTAAAAATAGCCTAGAATTGTTTGTTCATGCCTGTTTTCACGTAGGCATCCACTGAACGTAGGTGATGCTGTAGCTAAGACGGTATTGGCACAATTACAATAATCAGTACAAATTACTCTCTGTTTTTGTTAAGGTTCTTCTGTCACACTCTTTATATGAAAATCCATCTCATGCTTTAGCTTGAGCTTGCTTGAAGAAGTAAACAAATACATTTTGCTCTTTCAAGATACCAGGATACGCTCTTTGATGCCTGCAACGTGCTTATCAGTGTAGTATCTAGGCGATAATATTCACAGCTTATGTCATGGAGATAGAAAAGGATTTGCCATTTTGGGAGCGGGGGAGGAATTCACAAAACATATTTTAAATGCCCCTTTTAATCAGGCTGATCAAGAAAACTGACTAATCGGTTTGATTGCTGCAATGTTGTGCTCTTCCCCATTCTTTCCAGTAAGCTTTGGAGTGCTCTGGCCAACAGCTTAAGCGCGAGTGAACTAAAACCATTGAACTAGAGTGAACTGCATAATGGGCCTTTGATGTTTCTGTATGTACAGTGCATCTCTCACTCAGATGGCTTGGCAGAAGGTTCTCTCTGCCATTTATTCCCTCTCTTCCCTCCACTGTTAAATGGAAGCGGGTGTATTCTGCTGATCAAAACATCCAGCACGCTTCTGCTAAATCCTTTCAAACTGCAGCCAGGGTAATTGGGATGGGTAGGATAAATGCATAAGAGTATGGCAGTAAAAGTGATGGCAGTTCTTTTGAATGAGTGGGTGTCCTCCTGACATGTAATTAGCTGCTTTAGAAAGATGTGGATTGGCATGGTCATAATTAAAAGGATTTCTGTCTTTTCTGTGATTGAAAACAGAAGATCTTCCGCCCCCTAATTCTCTTTAATACCAGTGTTATTAGTGACACTTGGAACACAGCTACTTTGTAAACTTAAATAACGACCTGTTTGTAATGGTAACTTACAACAGCAGGGACTGAAACTGAGGTTAGTTTTCTACGCAAAGCTGCTGCCATTTCTTTTATGTTCCCCCCCTCCATGTATGTATTGCTTCTCAGTGAGTTTTAGAAACAAAACAGACGTTTAGTTATGTGTGACAGCGTGATTACAGATTACCCAGGGTTCTGGTTTAGCTCTTCTTGATTTGTTTTAGAGTTGTAGCGTTGAGGAAGATTAGCCGTGGCCCAGGACTCTGCTGAATTACTCATCCTGTGTTTTCACCCTGCCCGCAGGTAGAGGGTACCGATTGCACTGTTGTCCTCCGGTTCCTGAAGCAGGGAATGTAACTGGCTCTTCGGTGCCGCTCCAAGTTCTCCTTCGTAGTGTCTCGGTTTGGAAGCCTTATCAGCAGTTGTTGCCAAGTATACAACCGTATTGTCCTCAAGCTGTCTGCTGTCTCCTGTTGCAGTTAGCATGGTGTAATGATAGGAGCGAACTCACCTTTTTCTTAAGAAATCTCAAAATAGCCTGCAGCTGGATAGTTGGCTGGACAGTATGCTTGCCGTTCACGACAGGAGAGGATATATGGCGGTGATGTAAAATAACATCGTAATCTTTCTCTGGTATGTTGCTAGATTCTCAAAAAGCATCTGTCATAGGGTGTTACGTGCCTTTTTATTCTGTGTTTTTGTGAGAAGCGTTATCTGCTGACCAGTCTTGAGCACTGCAGAGCCTGTGCTCCATTTTTGCCCTTAAGTTTCTTGACCATATTTTTCCATAGTGCTGTTCTCCTGCTGCAGTTACTTACCAGACAGGTTTCCGGAGTTTTTTGGTATGCAGAGATGCATATAGAGACTCTCAGTCAAATTTAGAAAAATTAGCAGGTTCCTAACCGCAACAAATTTGCAAAAGAAGTCAGGAACTTCCTTAGGCTCTTATTTAAATCCTCCAGTTACTTTTCAGCTTCTTTGTACTGAAATACTTGTGTAAATCTCATCCAATGTCACTGTGGTCCAGAACAGACTTGTGGGTCATGGGTACTTCAGTTCTTCCAGCACGGTTACCACTGGTGGTACTACACTCACGGTAGCAATGGTAGCAACTTCTGTTGTAGGACATACGTTTTTAGACGTTAACTTGCTGCTGTCACTGGCCTCAATTCAGCTTCCTATCCTCCTCTCCGCACCCCTTTTCCTTAACTAATTAAAGTCTTCCATGTTATGGCAAGGTGGCATATGTAGCTTAAATAACCCACCTCTGTAATTAAGAGGTTGACTTTAGCCTTCTGAGATATATTTTACATCATTTGAGATCTAAAAATACATTTTACTTAGAAAGTTTATCCGTCAAATCGCTCAAGGAGGGCAAAGAGATAATGAAAGTAAATTATTAATTAATATTTCTCACCCAATATGTTCCATTAAGAATGTTAAGCATATATTCCATTCCTCAAAGCACATTTGACTTTGGATTTATTTTTTTTTTAAAGTCTGCCTGCTGATAAAGTTGCTGCTATCTCTCTTTGACAGGACTGTAGTGACAGTACTGAAAATATCCTTCAGGAGCTAACCAGAGCCAGGAGCTCAGAATACCAATTCACTGACCAGTTTTTCCTATACCAGAGTGCAAGCCTTTTCATTTATGCATTATGGCAAGCGAGCAGATCTTTTCAAGACCAAAATGACATAGACTCTCCCCTGACACATTCAAGCTGTTCTTCTGTTCAAAGGGTTTGATATAGTTTTGGAGTGGAAAGTAGCAGCAGGAGCATCTCGCCTTTCTGCGTATTGGATAGAGTGGTCTCAGTTTAAGTGGAGCTACGTTGGGTTCAGAATGGCAAAGAAGAAATTTGACGTGTTGCTGGGAAAGACCGGGTGTATTGCACAAGATGTGTAACAACTACTGCTTGAGAAGGGTAAACATCTTGGATGCGTTATTGATGAGATAGTTGAAGCAGTTTATGAAATGCTCTGAAATCTCCCAACGTATGTTTCTTTGTGCCAACGTTTCTTCATGGCACACCATAAAGTTCGTTTAGGAGTTGTTACTGGAATTTGAGACATGCTTTTGTTCGGGTTGTTGCAGAGGTAGTTGCCTATCAGTTTAGCTAAACATTTACATTTTGGCACACAGCTGCTCACGGGGCAGTAACAGTTTAATTGTGCAACTCTTCCTTCCTTTAGAGCTCTTTTAAGTCCTCTTTCTCCAGGTGCTTGGAGAAAATAAATGCTATTGAGATGAGGGAATAGATCCACTCGTTTGCAGAGCTTACCAGAGTTAACATCAGTTGAGAATCTGCCCCTAGATTTCAACAATACTCACTTATTAATGCTGGGATTTGTAGCAGAGCAAGAACGAAACAGTCCTCAAGTTGCATTGCCAGTAATTCAGTTCAGTGAAGTAGGATTGAACATTAGGCATCTGGTTAGGAGTAAAGAGTCAATGAAGTATCCATGGACATTAAGAAGGTATTTGTAAATGTGTTGAGAAAAAAAAATATTCCATTTATGTTTGTAAATCCATTGGATACAAATGGTAAAATTTGTGAAGAGTTATGTGGAAAAGGCAGACACTTTCAATTAGGGGATTTTTTTTTTTTTTTTTTTGCATTTGGAAGGGCAGGATGGTTTGTTCATCCCGTTGGATGAAGTAGATAGAATAGGGAGTTTGCATCGGGATTGTGGGAGGCCATCTAATATTCAGGGTCTCCTTGTAGGTGATAGACTGGTCCCTTCTGGCCTTAATTGTAAAACTATGATTCCAAAGAGGTAGACTTGTCTTTTACCGTTATAACCTGTTCATAGTATTTAATAATTTATAGAGATTTGACTACTAGAGGGGTTCTCTGCAGTAAGAACTTCTTTAAAAAGTATGACTTTCCATCAGAGAACATATTGTGCCTTATGTCTCTAAACCACGTGAAGTTCCAGTTATGTATGATAAATATCTTTTTACACTTTGTACTTCTGCCATAATGGGAATCAAACAAATGTAGTTTTGATAGCAGGTGGTTTCTGTATGCTGCCGTATTACTTAGATTTGCTCCAGTATCTTACAGATTCAGTCTGTCTATTCTACTGAGACAGCGATGCATACTTTCATACCAGTCAGTGTTGAGCAGCTAAAGTAGCTCTGGAACAGCATTATTCTGTTCAACTGTTATTTTTGCTTCATATTTGAAAATAAACAAAAAAACCCTAACCGAAAGCCCAGGTCAGTCTGAATTTCTAATCCGAAATTCTTTGTTGCTGTTCATTACATTAGACATTCAGATACATGAATTCTACTTGTTAAGGGTACCTTGCAATAATTTTTACCATTACCCAAGAACATTCAACATGAAAATCATTCAACATGAGTAAAATTTGATCAGTCATGACCATTTCCTCTAGCTGCAGTGCCTCAAGCAACTGTTTTTTTACAAATACTTTTCATCAATTGCCAGAGTGCTTCAAAAAATATCACAGCCCGCGGAAGTCCTCTTGCTAAACTGATGTCTCCTCTTATTTCCTACACTGAGCCTATATTTCCTTGAAGGAATTCCAGACGAGTGTTTTGAGCTATACCTCCTCCAACTGCTCTGAGCCATTCACTTTCCTCTGAAGTTGATTCTTGTTGGTACCGAATTTGTCACACGTTATTTTCCCAAACTTCAGCTCTTCTCATAGAGGTAATTTCTTTTATCTTTCATCCAAGCTCCTTCACACCCTGGAAATCCTATTTTACCTGGTTTACTGGTGGTTTTCTCATACTGAAATGCTCTGACCTGAACTCGTTGGTCTTACGGTCTCTAAATAAGGGATATATATTGTTTCCATCCTAATAAAAAGTGATCCAGTGTAATGCTGAAGCTTAGATTTGGTTCAGTCTTATGAAATCTTCCAAGCTTTCTGCTAGCCAAAAGACCTCGGGTTTTTCCAGCACGGTTAGTTAGTAGCCCTCCTCCCTTCCCTCATTTCAGGTTTGACACTTAGATTAGCAAATCAGGGAAATAGTAACTTTTAAGTATAATCTTTTTTTTTTTTTTTAATTAATACTTGGACTGTCTTTTTTACTGGGAAGACTGGTACTGGGCTGTGCGCTTCAGCAAATACTCAGCAATGTTCTAGGAAATTACTTGCAAAAATAAAGGTATATCTC
The DNA here is from genome assembly GCF_018139145.2 of Gymnogyps californianus. Lineage (NCBI taxonomy): Eukaryota > Metazoa > Chordata > Aves > Accipitriformes > Cathartidae > Gymnogyps > Gymnogyps californianus. Next base: position 125,774,451 of record NC_059473.1, on the reverse strand, counting down.
AGATACGGCAGTGCTTCTAAACAGACTAATTTGATGTTTCTTGCACACAATTATAGTGCTCAGGTTTATCTGTTCTGTTTCGTTCTTTGTGCTGCTTGTCGTTTGCTGCCTCTCCCGCTCCTGGTAGGACTCACTTGTTGCTCTCCGTGCCCTTTCTCCCCTTTCGCAGTCTTCAGTGGCTTTTGCCATTTTAATTTTGTTCCTCCCTGCTTTCTCTTGTTTCTCCTTCTTCTCTTTTTCCTGTACAGGCACTTTATTACCTTCACACCTTCAAGCAGCCTATTTATGGTTAGACCTTTTTTAATTCCTTTAATACTACTTTAGTCCAAGTCAAGAGGTGTTCACCTTTCCTTTTGCCTGTTAGATAGTGCTGTATCAATTGCTTACTTGAAGTCCAAATATATATTGTCCACAGCATAGTATAAATATGAAAAATTTTGTCTGCTCTGACCATTTAAAAAAAAATTAGCTCATAAATTCAGTCCCTTTACAGCAGGTTCTTTACTTGCAGCCTCCTGTGTGAAATAAGATAGTTCCAAGGTGCTGGACCATCGTTAACAGAGAGGGACAAGGGAGTAGCATTTTTTTCTTCCATTTTATTTTGTCTTGCTTGCACTTAGTGTTGGAAGCTGTCTTAATCGGTGCCGTTGTTTTTCTTGGTTAGCGTGCGGTTGCCTGCTTTTTTAATGTGAGGGTTTGGGACAGGATGTGTGGATTTGCATAGCTTTACTGAAGGAGGCTGTGTACTGGTTCCCCTTGTCACTTCATTCACCCAGGGTTTGGGATCACTTTTTGCAGCCAGAGTAGCTTTTTATTAGTATTTTTTAAGTTGTTTTAGATTTGAAGATGACTGGGAAAACTTGAAATTACTTTTCTAAATGAGAAATTATAGTGAGAACAGTTTGGATTTTGAGCTTCCCATCTTTCAGTATTATCCACTGAATTTTCTCTTTCTCTTTTGGCTTCTGTGTAAATTTAGATGTCATCTATAGACTTGTGCTGAACTGAAGCTTGTGACTTGTTTCTAGTTGCTCTGGGGTCAGAGCCCTGTTTGTTCTTTCGAGAGGGACAGATTTTCCATTTCATCACCCGTTGCAATACAAACTCAAAAGCAAAAACCCTGTCGCCTTGCTTTTGGCTCTAGCCGTACCGTTAGTGACGTCTTTCCGATTCTCGTCAACAGCCGACCTTCCTTAATTTGCTGCCGGAGTTGTTCTTGAGGGTGACGGGCAGCACTTCTCACACCAGTGCGAACGCTCAGCGCGCTGCTGCTGGCTTAAACTGGGAGAGCACCGTGTCTCTTTGGAAGTCAGATGTCAGATCCGATATGATAAAGCGATATCAGCGTGCCACAGAACCACCGTAAGACAGGCTTTTACCTTAAAGATAATACAGGAATAACAAATATAAACTAGATTTAGTTCAATAGCAGTTCTATCAAAGGGTGACAAATAAAAGTCAGTTGTGTCCATGGGGAGCACTATTTTCTTGACAAATCGCCTTGGCTGTCTCCCTCTTGGTCTTTATGATCTTCCCAAGACTGACGAAAGCCCGGGAAGTGTGAAATATGTGCAGTACTTTTTTAATTTTACTTTTTTTTTCTTAGTGTCAATTTAAAAAGTGCCTAAGTGAGTAACAGGACTCCAGAGTGAGCTGGAGGAATAGGATTAGACCTCATTTCCCTCTTAAGAAAAGAGCCCTCCCTGCAGTCCCTCCGCACGTACGACTCCAGACGAGCGGTGGGAGTGCGGAGCCCTGCAGAATCCGGCTGGAAAGAAATCGCCGCTCCTTCCTCACGCTGCCCCCCGCCTCGGTTTTCAATCTGTTGGTGGGGATCTTCTTAACGAATCTCATTTCTCAGCCAAACCTTAGCAATCTCCGATTTGGGGTGGACGGTAAAGAGGGGGGAAGCTTGGATAGAATTCGGTAGGAAACTGCCTCTTGGATTGCAGGTACAAATAGCTTCGTGCATTAAACGTGCACCTCTGGATAACGGTATGTCTGAGACTCTGGGTAGAAGAAGCTAATATGCATATTTAATCACCCCTTTTTGGAATCACAAAGGCAGTTTCTTCCTATATTCTTAATTATTTCTAGGCTTATAATAGTGGCACCTGCTAAACATTTTGTCAAAGTAATTGTAACTGTTGGCAGGTGGTTATAATTTTGTAAACATACGTGAGAATTTTATGTGGGTTAAAAAAAAGAAGATATCAATGCTAGTTTAAAAAATTGCGTTAAAGGAGAATTTCTTCTGACCATAGTAAAAGGAAATAACAGAACACTATTAAGATGTATTAGTACCACTTAAGGATTCAGAAAATGAAAGCAATCCATATGTAGATGTTTTATTTTTCATTAGTAACAAAATGTTGTTTTCACTCTGACAACTTAATAACATATGAGTTGGGAAAGCCTACGAAATTACTATTGGCAAGAAAAGCTACAAGGACATCTCTTTTGCAGAGAACAGAAAATTAGCTTGTAGGATGTTGATGGGTGTTGATATAAGCAATGATCAAATGGGAATCTATTGCTGGGGTACTAATGAAAATAAAGTATTTGTGGAGCCTATAACACACACGGACCGTTCGACGTTGTACCGTCGCCCTGCTCTAGAGATGCCTTTTTTAACAGGGATTTTTTTTTTTTTCCCCTAAACCAAGTGATTGTCAATAACAGTGGTTGTAATTGAAAAAAGATTCATGTAGTAGTGAGTGTTGCAAACCTAGCAGTGAAAAGACAGTGGAACAGTATCAGAGGCACAAAAAAATGAAGCAAAACCCCCAAACAAAAACCCTAGCAAAGCGCCGGGGAGTCGCGTTTTTCATCTCAAAATTTTGTGCGTCTTAATTTTGTTCCACCGTCACGTTGGCTCGGGGGCCGGGGGGGGGGTGTCGTATCAACCTTGCATCTCCGGTAAGGGCAAGCGAGCATGACTGTAGTGGTAGTGCTGTGCGTGGGGGATGGCTGGCAGTCACCTACGGTTACTTCGTGTGTCTACCAAATGCATCAGTAATGTAAGATGAGCTGCGTCCCATCTCCGCTGGTCACCGTAACTCACCAGCGGGTTCTTACGTGTCTGTACGTTCCTCTGTCAGCATCTTCCGCTCGCGTATTTGTTTCTCCCGCCATGTGCCCCGACGAAAACGGCACCTGTGTCTCATCTGCTGTAGGTGTTCTGCCTACCTCAAGAGGTAAACATGGTATCCTAGAGTCGTATGTCCACAGTCTGTTCTTCTTTTTTACATGAGCACTAGCGCGCGTGCACACACACACACACACACACACACACACACACACACTGGAATGTATATTCTCCTCCCCCCTCCACCCCCAAATAACCTCTTGACCTGATCCTTGCTGTAGCCACCACCAACTCCTCTTGCAAATTGGATGCTGCTTTAAATGTGAAAACAAATGTTCAAGAAGCTATAAAACCTGAATGAAAGCTAAAGCTGAATTTATAAAGCCTTGTTGCATATGAGCCAAAAGTGCAAAAAGCTCTATATAATGAACTAACCTGCCACTCATATAAATATAAATATATATAAATATATTAAAATCAGACTGTTCTACAAAATTGTGTATTTGTATTTTTGTGTACGTACAATTTTCTGCTAAGCAGAAGGAGGATGTAGTATAGGATGATGTGAGAAGAGATTTTGTTTAATCATATTTCTTTGTTACTTATTTTTGTTAACATCCAGATGCCTGTCTTTGTCTTATGTGTATGACACTGTTCGAAAGGTGCAGTATCTCTCTCCCGCCCGCGTATTAAACCTCTTCCACCGTGAAAGACTCGGGTAACGCTACACATCATCATCAAACCCCGCAAATATGCCTAGGTCTTGATCTTAACAAGGGCTGCTCGTTCAGCTTAAAGACTATATATTTCATGTTGGCATTTAATGGGCGCATTGTGTCGTTGCTCCTAATAGTAATATCAAATATTCATGCGCTGGTTGATTGTTTTTCACACAGGTGTTCTCCAAGCGCGCTGCCTGCACCATCCACGATCTGTAGTATCTTTGCTACTGGTCCTCAGCCTGAAATTTCGGGGGGGGGGGAAATGAGGTAGGGTAGATTGGGAGGGAGGATGAAGAGATCCTTGTGTTAGGAAGTTGCTTATGGAAAAAAAGACGCCAGGGAAGCAGTACTGTGTATCGCAGGGGAGTGAATCTCAGGTAACACCACCACGGAGGAGGATGGAGGAAGGTGCCACGGGGAGCTCGTGTTCCCCGCAGCTGTCTGCACGCTGCCAAAGTGTATTTTCGCTTGCAGGAAGGCACGTTGGCGAAGTAATAGGTTGTAACTTCCCCTGTGCCGCTTCAGACGCGTCCTTCCATCCCTTGCAGGAGTGGTGTGCGAGCCACGCGCATCTCTGTGGCTTTACGACCGTTTGGTCCGTTGCTGTAAGAACAGTTGTAGCAGCCTTATTAGACGAGGTCCGTCTTCTCATGGCTTGATGCCCTGGCAGTAAAGATACTGATTTTTAAGAAGAATATTCTAAAATCTTCTCCAAATCGCTGCGTTTATCTGCAAGATGCTGATGGGTCTGCTCCATTGTTTGTTGCAAGGAGAAAAGTAATAGTTTTTCTCCCTTGGTGCACTTGGGAATCGTTAGTTATGCATTACAGAGTGGAGAACTGTCCAGGGAAAGAGGGGGTCAAAGGAGAACTGGGTAAAACAAGGTGTAGTGGAAAAACTAACGCAAAGCTTTGGGCACGAGGTGATGGACGTTCACCTTCTGGTTCCACCGCAGACTTGCTGCAGACCCTTGAGGCGAACCGGTCCGTTCTGCGTGCTTCAGTGTTCCCATCTCCGAAATGCAGGTGAGAGTTAATGTCCGTCACATCTCCCTCAGGCGGCAGGTACTGCGGAAGTATGAAGTATCAACTTCTTCCCTTGTGTCCTTTGCTCTCTGTTTTTTGTTTGTTTTGGTTTTTTTTAACTTCTAACATGGTTTCAACTGAATTTTGGCCCAGGGAGAGCGATACTGCATCTTTACATGTAGGGCTCATATTTATAACAATGTGTAATGACTGTAGCAAAAGTCCTTGTTTCTATATGTGAATGGACAGAGAAACAAGTGCTCTATTGTATTGATTAAAATAGTTAAAATGAGTCCTGTATCATTGTATCTCCTATTCTGGATTAGTGCCTTTTGGACAGTAGACTGTTCTGTAATTAAAATGTAGTATAACTGCTTTTTTGTACAGTTTTGTTTTAATAAAACTTTTTTTTAATTTGTGTTTATTTTAGTATTGTACCTATTAGAAAATAAAAATGTATAACTCAACAATGATGCATTTCTTCTCCAGTCCTTTTTGTGCAAAGCTGTCTGGGTGTGAAAGCCCGAGAGGCGCCTTGGGCGCAAGTAAGACCTAAAATGTGTCTCGAGAACTTAGTAAATGCAGAAAATACTAACTCGTTTGAGAAAGACTCAAGTCTTTGTGCCTTCCCTTTTTTGTAAGGACGGTCTCTGGGCGGGGTGAAGGTGGTGGACGCTACAATGGTGCGTTTGAAGCGGTGGCATCTCTTCCTTGGAGTCTGAGCCGTGGGCTGATACCGGAGGCCTTTGGGCCTCTCTCCACTAAAAGGAGATCTTAGGAGTAGAGTTTTACCTACTTGTTGGAGTGTAGTTGTGTTTGTCACAAGGAAAGGTGGCTTTTACTTTTTAAAGTAAAGGCTGCAGGAGCCTGGAGAAGGGCTGTTCGAGTCCCATCCCGGTACAGAAGGGCTCTGGCTGGAGGAGGTGCTGAAGGGCTGCAGGGAGCAGACTTTGGGGCCGTTTGGTAACGAAACCGAAAAGATGTTGAATTAACGAGTACAAGTGTAATTCTGGGAAGCCAAAGGCACGAGGATGCGCGGGCTGCCCTTTCATAGCGCAGAAACTGATTGGTTTATTGAAATGGTGTCTGGGTTCTGCAATACTGGTTAAAATCAGCGTGTGCAGCCAGGGTTTGAGGGTGATTTTGGGGCTTTGCTCGGGACAAACACCCCCAAGACAAGGGCCAGGGCAACTCTCGTTGCATTGGAGCTGCAGGTGATGAATGATACACCTTAGGGGTGGAAGCACCTTCCAAACTGGTCCTGGGGGGGAAAAAAATACCTAACCCCTCTGTCATCAGCTGCCAGATCTGCTCTGTTTGTTACCTGAGGGTGTTTTTCTCCTGGAGGGAGCAGAGCAGGCTGGGGATGGGGGGCACCAAACCTGCAGGGAAGGTGGGGCTGTCACCACCTGCCTGGCCCTGCTGCCTCCTCCTGCCTCCTCCTGCCTCCTCCTGCCTCCTCCTGCCTCCTCCTGCCTCCTCCTGGCTTTCGAAAGGAAACAGTAAAAATAACAACAACAAAAAAAGGGCTGTGCTCTAAATCAGTGTTGGCTCAGTATCTAGAATTGAAGGCTAAGCCCCTGGAACTGTTGGCTTTCGACCATTTTGCTCATTGCGTTTTGTTTCTTTAGAAGTTAATCCCCAACATGTCTCATTTCTTTCTAATTTCCATTGTGAGGGCGGCCATTATGGAGGAGCTGATGGTAACGCTGCCGATCCTCGGGGCCCGAGTCCCCCAGCTCATTTTCTTGGAGGAGAGAAGGGGAACGTGAAAGGAATGTGGCGGTGACGGGGCCTTTCCCAGTGTGACTGGGTGCACACACGGAGCCCTTTCCCAAGGAGAGCGGTCCCCGTTGCTGCCCTGGGTGGAGGATGAAGGATGGAACAGATGAAAACCAGGAGTGCAGAAAAGCTCAGTTTGGAGATCTTTTAAAAAAAGAGAAACAAATACACTCCGGAGGCCTGTGCTTTGCAAAAGGCTCCGCTTCCAGCCCATGTTGTGCTTTTGTTCCTGGAGAACCGGATGATCAGGGGCACATAGGTTGGGGGGGGAAATTCATCACAGGTCGGTGTCCAAAGCTGAGCAAAATCCCCCTTAGAAATCCGCCCTGCTCGTGGCAGAGCAGCGCCTGCGTGGCTCAGCCGGGGTCAAGCGAGAAGCCCGTGTGTGTGTGTGTGTGTGAAGCCGCAGGGCCGTACCCACACTCACCTCCTCCCCTGGCTGCCTCCTCCAGCTGAAATCCAGCGGCTCTGCTGACTTCACCGCTTGCCTGTTGCGTGGCAAAGGGCTTGAAGACAAGTGAGGACAATGAAAGCGGTACTAATTTGAAGGAAGAGAGGAGAAAAAGGTGTTCTTTGTGTTTTGGTTTTGGTTTTTTTTTTTTATTTTCCTGCTCATTTTGATCCGTGCCTTTTAAAAACAGCTTTGGCTGAAGAACAGAAAGCGGAGCATGGTTGCGGTGCAGGGAAGGTGTTACAACCACCTTCTGGGAAGAACGAGGTTTGAACAAAGTAACAGCACTTCAAAAGGCTCCTGTGTTTCAGCCAAAGTTGGTTTTGGTTTTTCTTTTTTTTTTTTTTTTTTCAGAAGGTAAAACATTAAAGGGAAGTGGCTTAAAAAAAAAAAAAAGCAGCTGTATTTTCATGCACTGATTGCAAGACAACACTGATAAAAATATCCTTTGCCAAATGACTTTCAGCAGGGATTGTGGGAGCAACACAGTGTTTGTTGCTTTAAAAAAAAAAAAACCAACAAAGTAAAACAAAACCACCCCAAAAAATCCAAGTCAAACCCTGCCAGTTGTTTCCAACATGAAGCTGTATTTTGGAGAAAAATGGTGCCAAAGAGAAAGAAAATAATGTGACCGAGGGAGGGAGTTGCAAGGACATCTTGCTGCCCTGAAACATTGGTTGGGTGCATTGGGTTTCTCATCACCCTGAGGCCTTTTTGGCTGGCAGGGTTGGTGGTAGCAGGGTTCCCCACAGCGCCAGCCTCCCTGCCTGTGCCTGTACCTACAGAATAACCCCCCCCGACCCCACAGCGAGGTAGAAAAGTCCCTGAGAGCCCCCCCTGCCCTGCAGGGCCCTGCCATGCCCAGGGCTCATTGACGTGCAAGGCAGCAGCAGGGATACGCGGGGAGATGTTTTCCGCCGTGCGCTGGATCGGTTCTGGGATAGAAGACCCAGAGCAGGGCACGGCACGGCTGCCAAATGCGGGTCGTTGTTCGGCAGCGCTCGTGCCTTCGAACAAGGCTTGGGCATATCAAGAGGCTCCCTTAAGCACTGGCGTGACTTACCGGCACGGGACTCACCAGCCCCTCTGTGCCTGCAGCAGGTCCCGTCCTGCCACCACGGCCCCTCCTCAGGCACCAGCGGGTGCTTTTAGCGCGAAGGGACAGCCTGCAGCATTGTCCCGAGCGGTTTGACCCCCGGTGCAAGCAGTGAGGTGAGCAGGCGGTGGCGTGGGGCAGCTTCCCTGAGTAACAACGGGCGTCTGCTTGGTGTGTTGCGAGGGCCTGGGAGGGATGCTGCAACATGAGGAATTTGTAATGTCTTTTTTTTTTTTTTTTTAAATTTAAATTTATCAGGGTTTTTTTTAGTTTGCTGATTCACTGCCATTACATTAATTAGAGACATTGATAATCTGAAAGAGACGCCTGCCCGGCCTCTCAGTGCTCTGCCCAAAGCCCCAGCCCGTGACAGAACCCACCGGCAGGCACCTCCAGCAGTGTCCGTGCAAGGCGGCTGCAGCTGGGGCTCCTCGGGCTGCACTGGGACGACGCGAGGCAGAGAGTCCAGGTGGGGAGAGCTTTCGTTGTTCGGTTTTGCTTTTTTAAGAGCCAAAGCTTTTACACCCCAGCCCTACGCAACGCAACTGCACTGCTGCGTGACCCCTGTGTCTCCACTCCCTGCAGGAGGTACTGCGGGCATCAGGGCCGTGTTTTCAGGCTGCAGGACACACATTGCCCTGACCACGGAGGACATGAATTTGCAGCTGCACCTCACATCAACGGGGTAACGCTGGTGACCGCTGCGATATTCTGCTGCCGTGGACAGCGATGGCTCCAGGAAGCACGTGGCTGCTCAGAGGATGTTTCTTATTTTTCAGACCAGCGGTTAGCCAGCCCCAAGACCATCTCACAGCTCGTACTCAATCTGGACACCTGACCATAAAATAAATCGTTTCTTCAGCCTTACATCTTAGTTCTCGTTGCGAATTCACAGCCAGGACAGACCGGCTCCTGGCAGCAGCCGCTGTCCCTTTCCCCTCGTGGCTGGCCAGCGCAAACCAATGCTGAGCTTGGAGCAGCCCCTCTTCTCATCCATCGCTTGCTGCATCTGTACAAATTTGGGGGCATCAGGTAGCACCAGGCTGTAACCACGTTAAAATCAGTGTTCAGCACTGAGTTCAGGCTGAGCTGGTTTTCCAAAAGGAGCCATTCCCATCCCAGCTCCCTCCCCACTATGCAGGTCGTGGATTTTTAAAGCAGTTGCCCTGCAAAACTTGCCCCATCCCAGCTGGCATCCACCTTCCCTGCCCCCAAAGCACCGGGGCCATTTGCCCAGTTTGGGGGGCTGCAAGCAGTTGGTTTCCACAGCCCGTAAGGGGAACAGAATGAGCAGAGGAAAGAAAAATCACGGCAGCGACGAAGGGCAGGGCCGGCAGCAACAACCCCTTGTCCAGTCTGAAGCCCACCAGCTGGAGAGCGAGGGGGAGCACCGCCAGAGCTCCATCTGCTTTTATTAAGCATAACGATAGGGGAAATGAGTCTTAAATAAAGCCTTCCCCTGGCTCAGCCCAGCTCTGTGGACCCACGGTCTGTGACAAGGATTCCCACACCTGAAGGGCTGGAGGCAAAGGGCTGTTTTCCCGAGCATCAAAGAGGAGGGAGGATGGAGGGAAGGTAAAGCTGCGGGTTTCCGCTCGTCGATGGGAAGGTCCCTATATTACAGGCCAGAAGGCAAAAGTCTTGTTTGAAACAGATCTCAGCACCCTCGAGTGACGCTACTCCCTCACAGGGCTGCGAGTGCATCTAAACATTTTGGTGATACGAACCAGATTAACAAAGCGCAGACTTACCGGCTCTAAAGAAGATGTTTATTTAGGTACTGCAGGCTGCATTGCATGTATAATACAATATTACAGTAATTTAGTATTGTACAGAAATAATTAAAAACTTCACAGCTCATTACAAAGTATCTTTGGATTTTAGCTCATTTAAAGTACACCGATCGACACGTAATACCACAGCGTAAAGAGCCACTCTTTATATACAGACCCACTACATTTACAGAAATCAACAGACAGACGAGCTGGAAAAGGCTCTCCCAAGACACGGCGGACGTTAGCGGTGGTGAAAAAGCAAAAGGCAGGTCGGCTGCAGTGAGGCCTGGCGCACGCTTTGGGCGCGCGGGGAGGAACGGCGCTGAAGACAAGGATGTCTGAAGCAAGGTGGGAACGCGCCGATTCACACCCTGCCGGTGATGGCTCGGAGCGCGGCTCCTCTATCAGCTTCCAAATCAGTTCGGCAGGGGAAAGAGAGGGGGAGAGCGGCTGCCTTCTCCTCCCGAAGACAAGCGCCGCTCCTGTTGAGCGGGTAAGGCCGGTGAAGGGGAAATGTCTTTAACGCATCCCTCCCGCTCTGCGCCGGGCACTTCTGACTCTCGCTGGGTTTAAGGAGCCCCAACCCCTGTCCCCGCTCTCTCCGCTGCGGCGTTCGGATGCCAGAGCCAGGATCAAGGCTTAGCCAGGCTCCGCCGCCGGCTGAACCCAGCCGAGCCGGGGGCTCGCAGCAGACAGCGGCAGCCGAGCCTTTCTTGGGGGTGAAAAATATGACGGTGGTTGAGGAGGAGGAGGGTGGAGAGCACAGAAACCAAAGCAAAGATGGATAAAGGAGATCTAAGAACAAGACACTTAACTTGTGACCCCAACTCAAGAGTATTTTGTAGTGTGACCAGTCTGCACGTTTGCTTGTCACGATCTTCCTTTCCTAAAAGCCAGGCAGCCTCGAGGCCGGTGTGAAACCCAGCCCCTCGCTGCATCAGTTGCTGACCCAGGGATAAGGCACTGTGAAAACTGAACTTCTTGTGCAAAGACCTGGCAGTGCCAGCGCAAGGACAACACAAGCATCAACACAGAAGAGACTCCTCAACAGCTCCGTTACCGTACAAACGTGTCCGTACAACACCCAAGCTCGTTTGGTACAGGTTTTCACGACCGATAGGTAGGAACGAGGGGGGTTTCTCGGTTCATAGGAGAGCAGAGAGGGGTTGAATATCCCTCCTCGCGGGCGGCAGCGGGGAGCTTCCATCTCAACTACTGGCCTCTCCTCTTAAGGATTCAGGCAGTATTACCACGCAGAACTCGTTTCTATTAGTTTTCCTCAACTAAACTACATCATTAAACAGCAAAGAGCCAAGGCCCTCAAGTTGAAAAGGTGTTCTTTTGGACACAGAGATCAAAACACCATGAGAGAGCTGAACATAACACAGGAAAAAGGCTTGGCTCGAGAAAACCCCCAAAAGTCTCTCTGAAAAGCGCATCCTCTTGGCTGACTCGGAGCAAACGACACCACGCTTCAGAACCCCGCGCCCCGTGCGGAGGCAGGGACCTGCAGAGCTACGGACGCAGGTCCGGACCATTACGGTTCCTACCCAGCAACACAATTTTCTACGCCCAGAATCTGAGACCCATCCACGGTTCAGAGATACAGAAAGCAAGCTTGCACCACTGAGCAGAGACACAGGAGATGAGACACTTGCTACAAATTACAGTTCCTGCATTAAATATTCTTCTTCCCTGTATAAAGTGCATGAACATCTTGGAAAATATGCATAGCTATTAACACGCCAGCCTCAGTTGCTGGGCGGTTCCAGTTAAGAGCACCGCCTCCTTTATGCTGAGCGTAGAGTTTTTCTAATGTTATCAAATAAAAAATATATATCTATATTACCTTCATTATGGTTTTAAACTGTTTTCTGGTTAGTTGGCTTAGCCGGTGCAAAGTAACAGATGGCTTTGAGTAGAGGGCCGTGCCCTCCCTGTGCCAAAATCTTGGCAAATATCTTTAGAAGAAACCTCACGTGCCCAGGAAAGCTGGGGTGAGCAGGAGGGAGTCAGAGAAGTCCTCCAAGAACGTCCTCATGGCCGAATTGGATTTGTTTGGCTTTCTGGAGCTTGTGCCGCATCGGGGTGATTCGGTTAGGGTGGCTTCATCTTTGGGGCAGGCGTCAGGGTGGCATTTGAGGAGAGGTTTAGTTGCAAAAGTCAAAGGAGATGGCAAAACCCAAGAGAGCTACGAGTAAAATCCTCCCTCCACCAAAGTCAACAAGGCGCTCTGTTAACAGAGCCACTTCGCCATGCTAATCATCCACTGAAGTTTGAAAACATACCAGCCATATTTAAGGCGTTTGCTTCCAGGACAAGTTATCCTAGAGGAGGCAGCAAGTATGTGCTGTTCAAAACGTGTTTCATACCCCTCTAAATACGCACAGCACAGTTTTGTAACACGACCGAGGGCGGGTGGAAGAGGAAATCCACCCCGTATCAGTCGGTTGCAGCCTCTGACCACGTGCCCCAGATGTGCAAACACTGAAATACGTCCTTACGCGGCCAGAGCTGTAGCACAAATACGGCCAGAGGAATTTATAGCGGGTAGCATAAACAGTGAACTATTAACCCAACTGCTTTCTGCTTGACCCTTTCACTCCTGCGACTTTGATACCTTCACATCGGTCCCGCAGAACTCCCGTTTTCAGAGACAGCGGTGCAAGAAAAGAGGCTTCAAAAAGACTTGGACAGGTTCTTCCCTTCATATCTCCCCCAAAGGGGCCACCTAGCAAACATCAAGAAGTTTTAAAGATATCCCTAAATCCAGTAAATGAAATGCTGAGACTAAAAAACACAACTATCGGTGAGGGGGCTGTTTCACATTAGCTAACTTTCTGCAGCACATCAGAACAAAGTGCAATTAGAAAAATGGTAAAGATGGATTTTAGAAAACTTACAAGGCAGTATAGGAGGCATCGTATTAATTAGCGGGTGGTCTTTCATCAGCAAGACTCGTCACACCCCAAAAACGAAACGTCGTTTTGTTGCATGAATCACGTCTATAAAAACAGTTACAATTTTAAAAACCAGGGGTTTAGCGTCTGAATTCTTTATTACTAAATTTCTCCCGTCGTCTTGGCTTGAACGGACAGGAGCTTCGTGCAAAGGAAAAGGAGGAAAAACTGTACACTAAAAATATCTTTAAAAGCTGGTCTGTACATTTTATATTAAGATTTCTTTATGAAAATTTAGGAAACACTGAAACTAGTTACACAAAGCTGAAAGGATATACGAATCCCTGGCAGTACTATGCATGCTGCATCGTAACCCATCCCACTTATTTCTGCTACAGATTAGTTTCTATTTTAATTTTATTCCTTCTGCATAAATGATATTAATTACAGTAAATCAGCATAATTATCTCCTTCGCTAAGCATCCCTACCTCCTTTGATGACAATGTATCTTTCCCTTGGACCTCTGAACCAGATGGCTAAGGCACTTAGATACCCACGTGCAGCAACTAGATACATATTAAAGTTTAATCATTAATTTAGCATCCTAAATATTCCCCACATAGATAAAACTTCTATTGCTCAAGCTGTCCAATCCCCCCGTGATGACTGAACAAGATATAAACAGCTCAGAATATAAAAGTCTGTGGCCTTTCTTGATTTGTTAGCAAAACGAGTGTGTGTACGTCGATATGTGCACGTGTATCTATACACACACGTACAGTAACATATGATTTGTGCCACAGGCAGTTAAAAAACTAGCAAGGGTTACCAAAAATAAAATCAAGTTTTATAAAAGCCAGCCCAAACCTCCCACTTTCAAGAGAGAGATGAGTTTTGGGGACGACTCTTCAGCCGTTCAGCCGGGTTTGCTTTCGCGCGCCGCTGGGACAGGTTTAGCTGGCGACGGAGGCACCTCCTCTTTGGATCGACGCTCGGTATGGTGCTAGTGCAGCTCCTCTGTGCAACGTCAGGCGGTGGATGATTGTAAAGCGCAAACATTTCATATTTTAAAATAATAAATAGAAATAAATAGACTGGATTAATCCCGTTACAAGGACAGCGACCCTCTGCTTTGCGCAACTGATAAAAATCCAAGTGTCTCCACAGGCTGGGTGGGAACATCGAAGCACTCAGTGCCGATAGCTCTGCAAAAATCCTCTTGGCCCACGGGCAGAACCAACGAGAACAAGGTCCTGCCGTGCTTTGGGGCAAGTGAGAGAGGGGATTCTGTCACGGTGAGAGCGCACATTAAATAGATTAGACAGCAAATTCGCTCAACTCCCCTCTTTCCTAAAAGGAAGGGATCAAAAATATTACAGAGCGGGTCATGGGCCTTCTCCTGTTCCCAACAAATCAGCCAGAAAGATTGGGCTGATTTCCACAGAAGGAGAGAGGGACAGCAGGACAGTAATCAAAACGGGCACTGGTCCCAGGTCACATAACCAAAGGGCTGCTGCTTTTTTAAATAAAGGGGGTTTGGGGGTTCTCTATTTCCAAATAAAGTTTTATGTTCGCTTCTCCGCCTGCCTGGAATCATTATAACCTTGCCCTTTCACCATGTATTACACGATATGGACACAGCTCTTACGAAATTAGAAAAGAACTGTTATTTTGGGGAGGGTTTTTTTTTTTTTTAGACTTGCCAGTCACACCGAGAGAAGCACCAGTGCGTGGGTAGTATTTTGTAGCTATTGGCAAGCCATGCCACAATTTGAACAATTTACGCGTCTCTTCCTTCTCTGAAAGGTGGAAGAGAGCAGAGCTTACACCCACCCACCGCCACGAGCTTTCACCGGCTGCCATCAGTCATACCTCGAAGCGTCACAATTTGTAACAGGAGACGAAGGACGTAGATCCAGCACCATGACAAGGCAAAGAATTAACATGTCAATCACCCAAAGCAGAGGAAAAAAAACCTTCATTAGTGTTTGCCACAAACTAGAAGTTCACACGGTTGGCTGAGCTTCCCGAAGCTAGAAGACCTGCTCCCCCGGCTGCGTTGCACGGTGTTTGCCGCGGCGGGTAGGGCTGTCTCAGTTTGCCCAGGATTTCCTGTTCTCCGCATTTTTCTGGCTCTTCTCCGGTCGCAGCGTGGATCCTCCTTCTGATTTCGCCAGGGCTGTGAGCGAAGCCAGGTTGGAAGCTGAACCGGAGAAGTTGCCACTCTTCCTGTTCTCAGCGGCAGCTCCTCCTTGCAACCTCAACCCGGTGCTCCGCCGTCTTGCTGGTCCCGTGGCCTTTTTAACTCTGCCTGGTTTCACAAGCAATCCGTAGCCTGGGTTGCATCTGAAATACTGTTTCCCTCCAATCGAGCCATCGTTCTTACCTTCGACAAGAAGAGAAAGAAAGCTGATAGCCAAAACTGCTTTTATTCTGTGCATATGGTGTGCTACCAGGAGGACACCAGAAGAAGAAAGCAAGAAGAAAATGCTGAGAGGGAAAACGACTGTTCCCTATAAATACACTGTGAAGGTAAACACCCAGGAGGAGAGAGCACTATGGGCACTAGAGGACAAAGCTGGTACGAGCGCAAACAAATCTGAGGATCGATACACTTAGCGATATAAAGACAAGTCTTCCACCTACCAGAGGAGTAGAGAAGTGGGAGTAGCCTTCCCACAGGAGTGAAGATAAAAAAAACCCATCAGCTGGTTTTATATCTGAACTTGATAAAATCATAAGACTAGAGGAAGCAGCTGCCTGCGACAGCAAAAGGCTGGACTTGAGTCAGGTGGCTCCTAGCTGCGGACTTGTGCTCCAGTGACACCAGTATACTTCACTGCTGAATACCAGCAAAGCCATTGCAGGGAGACAGTTACTCTGAATGGGACACTCCACCTTGTTCTTCCTCCCTGCTTGCTATTCAGGGGCATTCTTTAATTTCACCAAAAGTGTTAAATAATCAGTTCAGCAACAGATGCATTAGCAAACTATCAGGAAGGAAGGAAAAAAGACATTTAAATGAGCTTTTGGTTTTCTGAGTTGATGAGAGTCTGCAGTTGAGAAGAGTTACTGTTTCCATGTCATAAAACCTCCACAGAACAGAAAGAAGAATTTCTTTACGCTGATGCTGTTGAGATCTTTCTATTTCTCCCTTTAGATCATTTAAAATTCTAACCATCACTGTTGTGGGTACCGGGACAGAGACCGCTCCCATCTGTAAAGGGAATGTGAAAAGATACAACAGCTCTTCAAATGACATAAGGTCACCTCTTTTTCTTTTACGGGTGTTTCCTTCTCTCTACCACCACTACCGCATTGGGTCCAATACACCCTCACGTGGCCAAAGCCTTGGACTTCTACCCCTGCTCGTAGTGTGACAAAGATACAAGTTTGTGACCATATTTCCCAAGTGAAGCTCCAGATGTGCTAGAAGCCAGTTATGCTCCAACAAATCAGGGACTTAATCCTTGTGGAAACAGAAGGGGGAAAAAAAAAAATCCAGTAACATCAGCAGTTGAGTCCTCAACAGACCAAAAATCTCGTAGCCGTTCCGACTCTTCCACGGACAGTGAAGCTGATGCTTACCAGGTATGTGCGAACAGCCTAACAGAATTAGCACTGTGGACTAGAGTAGCCAGACAGGGAGGGAAAGTGACTTTCCCAAACTGAAATGAATCTGTAAATATATATTCTTTTTTTTTTTTTTTTTTTTTTAAATAAGGCACGAATTCAGGACTGAGAATCGGATCTACAGCTTTCAAAGGGATTAGAGCTACAGTTTGCTTTCCAGGATGCCAAACTCCAGAGAGTTTTCTGAAACCAGCTAAAAACACGCCGTCCAGTTTAGCTTTTATGAGCACACCATGCGCAGGGAAGATAACTGCTCATTTAATGGGAGTTCTGGATCCTTGACACAGTATTTATCTTGGTGAACGGCTCCAATCCCAAGGAAGCGTGCAGCAGAGACAAGCGTGGGCAACTCCCTGGGATGTGCTGATTCACCGAACAGAGCCTGCACTGCAGACCTGGAATGCTACAGCTTGGTTGAAAGGATTTAAATAAGGAGCTTTATGTGCCCTTGGTAAACCAAACCCTCTTACTATCAAGACAGCAGTATCTACCGCTTGACTCCTGAATTTTCCACTAGCACGCCCTGCCTTCCCCCAATCCTGCCTACTCTTGGAGAAAATGAGTGCCATGAAAGCGGAGATGAACCTGCAGAGGAAAGGAGTTATGAAGCCTGGGGCTCCAGCAGAGAACAAATGCCAGCCATCATCTTTCTTTCGTCTTGTGCTGAAGTCACTGTTTTTCCACATCATGCTACAACGGCGCATCTGAACAGAGCCTCCCCAGGAACAGCACCCTAGTTTCCAAAAGGTATGGATTAGAGCCTAAATTCTGGGAAGTCTACAGTTGTACAGGTAAGAATCTGACAGGAATGACAAATGAGAAGCTGAAAGAAACCTTAAATCGTCTGTATGTCCTGGTGATCAATGTATGATTATTTCCTACTGGTTTTCACACATCTAGGTGTATATATACACACACACAACTAGTCTTTTGCAATTTTACAGCTTATTTTAAAATGGCTTGTGAGAGACTAGGTAACCTGTTAATAGACTTTGCAGCTTACTTAGCCTAAATGTTCCTTTGCTCATTTGAATCCCACAACTCCTGTTGCGCTTTGGACACGCTTATCCCCAGAGCAGAAGCCCAGAAGAGAACTCTTTGGACACAAGGCCTGTCTCCTGCAACTGTATACTTACCGAGCTGCATTGTAAAAACAATCCCGATTCCTACCTCCATTGTAAGAAGCCAATGAAATAACTGAGAAAGGACACAATTCAGTCAGAGATCAGTGAGACTAGGTTTACAAAGGCAGACTGGGAAAAAGATTACAGCAGGGAAAGATCTGTTATATTTCCCTTCTCAAAATGCACCCAGTAGTGGCTAACAAAATCCCCCTCATCAAAAAGTGGCATTAAAATGAACACTGCAAACTCTGACATGCTCTCTGCTTTACACCCAGTCTAGATCATACCTTACCTGAAGGTAAATCCAGCTCGACACCAACCCATGTTCCCTCTTGAAAGTCTGTGGGCCCAATATATCTAACGGTGCCCGTCTTATTTGCGCCAACTGTGACATATTCTCCCTCTTTCAGCCACTCAGGAATTTCATTGGCATCTTCGGAGTCAGAATTCACCTCCAGTTTTTCTTCTGCCATCTCTGATCCATTATGGTTCAGTCCACGGGCAGCAGACGTGCTCTTTTCTCCTTCAGGCTGCTCTTCTGTGTTTAGTGAACACGTGGGATCTGTCCCCAGCATGCTTGTAAAGGACTTCAGCTCTGATGTCTTGACTTTCTGGATTTTGAAGGGGGAGGCTGCAATGCCAGGCTGGGATAATTGGTCGGGATGAATCTGTGGTTTGGGAAACCCCAGTTCTGAAGCTCCAGAAGCCATTTCTTTTTTCCTAGCTTGTCCTGCTGACTCCATTGATTGTTTGGATAACAACTCCTTCTTTGGAGTGGAGGTAGAAAGAAAGGTTTTTGCATCAGTGGCTACAGAGGCATCGTTTGCCTGCTCACTTCGAGTCACAGGAGACGTGCAAGATTTTGATTTCAAAGCATCATTTCCATTCACTTCAGTGCTGTCTTTAGGTCTTGCGTGAGCACTTTGAAGGCTGACGGCGGGTAGACTCTCTCTCTTAGTACTGAGACAGCTTTCTGAAGAACTGCCCGAGTGCCCTGGCATGTCAGAAGAAGAGACCTGAGCCACAGCGGGAGCTGGGAAGTCACTCACTGCAGGCATTTGACCTCCTGCTTGAGCCACAGCATCACTTCCCGCTGCAAGGGCTTCAGAGAGGGTGGCTGTTGAGACGCTATGAGAAAAGTACCCACTGGAGGCTTCGCTCAGAGGACTTGGAGGTCCTTCCTGGGAGTCCTGTGCCTGGGTGTCTCCTGCGGGCTGCTGCAAAGGCACTGTGGGTGTCTTTTCCGGACTCTTGTTCGCCTCAGACGTCTGCACTGCAGTTTCAAATGGCTGTTTCCCTACTTGCTCTTGGTTAATCTGAAACAGAAGAAGATAGGGACCGTGGAGCTCTGTTATCCAAAATATCTGGGCTAAAAGGATAGATACAAGGCCTCTGGGAAGTACTAAGGCCTTCAGCTTATCTAAATCCCTGTGTAGCTGCAATCGCCAAAAGATGCAAGCTGATCCGAAGTCAGCTTTGCAAACCTGGTAGGATTGTCAGCTCATTTCTTCCATTAATAAGAAAAGTGTCAACTAAAAGAAATACGTTCCCCAATATTTACTGAAAAATTATTTATATTACAGGAATGGTCATTTGCTGTTTGAATAGCAGGATTTATATGAAATGTGAAACAGCCATGATCTATAAGTCTCTCACAGTTATTTGGCTTAACTCTCAGGATTGATAAATCATGCCTCTCCAACTAAACTGTCATTTATGTCCCCGTTTTCAAATGCCATTCCCACCTCAATGCCGCCAGCACCACACACTTTCAGAGTATGAAATTAACTGCACTTCATGAGATTAACAGCCCATTTTAGTGATGTATTTCTTGGCTGTAAAGTTTACTAAATCTGATAGATCAATATCTTTTGCCAGCACATGTACTCTAAAAGATTAGGATGTCTCTAAATCTCTTTGGGAGGGAGGGAGGAGGCGGCTAATATGCAGGGGGAAAAAAACGCGGTTAGAGGACGGCAGATTTGTACCATATCCTGTCTTAACTCCCAGGTGTACGTTTTTGTTTACTGTTCAAAATTTTGTGGTTTATCCCATCTAGTGGTTAAGTGTCCCAAACTACAGGATTTTCACCTTAGTCTGAAGTGCCTTTTCCACTGGAAACGTAAGCAGCATTTGAAGAAAGAGGGATTTGATTGAATTACAGGAATTTCAGAAGCAAAGGCTAGCTTGCTATTGCTAAGTGAAATATGTAATACAGAAAAGTTTTTTGAAACATTCCTGCAGATTAAAGACATATTTTTAGCTTTTCTATGGATTGGACGGTGTACACGTGGACTCTGGAGCTCTGCTCTTTCTTTGGGTTTTCCCTTTTAAGCGTTCAGATAACACACATTTTGCTAAGACAATAAAAGCACAGTGGGAGAAAGCTGACTTGCTATTCATAAGGCTGAAGTTCTGCTGAACTGTGGGAGATCACAGGGTCTATTTTCTCTCCAGCTTAGCAAGAGCCTTTTTTTCACGCCGATATCATGAATCGGCTTGAAATGTAAAATTGAGAATTAAGCTCAACACTCAGAATAACAGACATGTTCTGTTTATAGAAAGCATCAGAGCCTAGCAATTTGCCTTTTAAAGCAGCAAAACAGCTAAATTTTAGCTAGTTAACTGCTAACTCAATCATATGATTAACCAGGCTTTCAAATATAGAAGTGTAACCAGCGACGTAAGGGGAGATTTTACCAGGACCTAAGAAAACACAGCAACACACACTGCACTTAGTTCTCTCACAGTGAAGCAACAGAAGAAGTGCAACAGGTTTTAAGTAGCTAACCCGGCAGTTGCTTTTGCCACCTCTGGTTTCCAGGCATGTGAATATGAAAATTGTATCATCACATCCCGGGATGTGCTTACCTGTTTTATCTTTGCAGCACTGGCATCAATACTGGCAGACTGAACCATAATTCGTGGGACAGCCTGCAGGAACGAAAAAACCAGAGCATTATTCACTTAAAGGATTAAATATTGTCAAACTGGTAAACATTAAAACTTACATTTGAAATTCTGGAATCACAAACAAACCTTTGTCACGAAAGGACGGAGCATTACTATTTTATTGCATTCTGATGACATACTCTGAAGGGGTAAAAACCTTCATCAAGGCATCCCTGAATTTTAACACATAAGCAGCTACAAGTACAAATTCCTAGTATACAAAGTTTTCTTTTATGCAGTCAGTCAAAGACAGACCACTGAGCAACCAAATGACAAAGAGATCTGAGGTCACGCTGGTCTGGCTGGTGAAATCCTCAGCTTCAGTCCGTCTCCAAAACTCTTTCTCCATCTCCAGTATCTTAATTCAGTTTAGATTTTAGGAGTGTTTGCTTTAACTCAAAAAGGAAGCCAGAAACAAGACCTGTGCATCCTCTTTTCAAAGAGGGCATCACCACTGCCTGCTAGAGTGAAGACTACACATGCCATTTGCTAATCACAATATACTGGTCCTGTGCCAGAAGAACCACTTCTGTGTTTCAACAGCATCTTCTCTTTTATAGCATAGGGCTTGATATGAGGGCATTGACAACAAATGTCCCTCGCTTGCTCCATATTCAGGTTTTTATGTTAAGGATTTAAACTAATCACTTTCCTAAGACAGTAACAGCAAATTGTAACACTTGACTATAAATCTTAGGCTAAGCTGTCAACTTGGGCTGTCGTGCACTGTTGACACAGGAGGGAAAGAGACCACCCATTCAATGGAGAACCTTGGGAAAGGGAAGCATGAAGAAAAGGAGAGAGGCGAAAAAGGTAGAAACACCTCTCTTTAGCACTGTTAAATAACGTACTGCAAGTGAAGGTTCATACTTTCAGGGAAAGAGCTCTTTAAGGGTGACATATTATACAATTTGGGAGCAGTCTGCTTTTTGTCTTTTTTCTCCAAGGGACTTGAGAACGCCTTCTGTAGAAATACGCAGGCAGTGCTCATCTCTGAGACAGCTATTTCCAGAATTCGACAATCTGTTTAAAGAACTGAAACTTTCCAGCTGAAGAGTAAGGTACTCTTCGCTTGCACCCCTTCTAAGTACAGTAAAGCAGGAATACGACTAATCCTGTCCCCAAAAGAAATAAACATGGGAGAAAAGAACAGCTATTATTTACACAGAGATTGCCAGGCATTAAATAAAAACACAGTTGTTCAAGGTAAAAAATAAAAAGACAAAAGACTGACAAAAACCCCAACAGGTTCACAGTGGATCAAAATAATTTTTTTTTAAGACATTACAGCTTCAGTTTAATAAAAGAAAGCAGGAGAAGAGGAGTTTGCCTGTCATTAAACCTGCTAATTGAAAGTACACCACTGAAGTGGGGTTCAGAGCAAACTGGCTCTATTTCGAGTGCACAAGGTATTAGCATTTTGAGATCCTTACTAGGACATGCACTGGGGCTCCAGGAAGCAGATGGTGACCCGAATCAGAACAAATCAATGAAGCCCAAAAATAAACACAGCTTTAGGGCTCGTGATCCAGTAGTTTTCAGACACCTTGTACTCCAGAACTTCAGCTTCCTTTGGAATAAAGTGGCAATCTTCTAAGACAAAAGTGTTAACCTGAAAACAACTGTAGTGCTGACTTGTGACCGAGTCCAGAGATAGCTCGGAGCAACGAGGTGCGTGAGTACTCTGACTCGTCCTAAGTATTAACTCAGACATGCAAGGATAACTTGATTGTCCTAACAGCCAAGTGTTTCACTTTAACAAAGACTAGAGAGGAGAGGGATTAACTTTCTTATGAGAAAACCCTTCAAATTTTAGGTTTAATAGAAGGTTATCACGGTGTTAAAGGGAGCAGGGTATTTGGCAGAACACTTATTCTCTCCTCTTCAACCATCTTTGAACCATGAGCTGGTCCATCTTGGGAGTGCAAAGTCAAGCTATTAAATATCACCTTTTAATGAAGAAAATACCTGTGGTCACAAGGTATTAGGGCTAATCCCTAGGCAGGCACTTACATAGCACTTTAAACCTTTTGCAGAGGTGCAGCTGAACTTCAGAGAGAAGCCAAGGCTCTTGAATTCAAATTATCCTAGTTAAATAACTCCATGGTCCAATGCTAAAAGCACTGCATTTTGGCATCTCAGAAAGGCTGCGCAAAGGAAAAACACTGTCCTTCTTGCTTCCACACTACTGTTTGTGATCTGATATAGCAGGGGAAACAGCCTTTTTCAGCAGACCTTGTATCAGGAGCTGAAGCCAGCTCCAGGCTCTCACACTGGCACCATAACACAACTTGACCTTTTTGCCCCATTTTCTCCCATATACGTGCCACCTCTGGGAAGTGCTCTGAGGTCTAGCATTAGTATCCAGAGATAAGCACTTAGAATTGGAATAAGAAAAAGTATTTAAAGATATTTCTCAGTTCCTTTGATTTCCTTTTCTCCTTTTAAAACAAATAAACAGAGGAAAGTGTTTGTTTGGGTTTTTTATCTCTCAAAAACCTTCAGTCTTACAGCCTGTAAATGAATGAAATCTAAATATCCAGTTGATATCAAATAGCAAAAGAAAGAAAACCGTTACACTTTAATGATTCCTCATCAAGTTCTCCTCCTGAAGGGATGACAAATCTCAAAACTACAATAACTTTGCCAAGCAATGTTTAGAAAAACATGGAGAAAAAAAGCAATTATGAGAAGTGGCACTTGCCCAACTCTGGTGTTGACAAGAAACAGATGGGCAGAAACACCCTCACTGGGGTAGCAAGGGTACTGAAACAAATCCTTGTTATGAAATGTAGTGAAGTTACTGGGGGGAGATACTGAAAACAATGTGTTTGACTATCTGTGAAGACATTTACTGGATGAAAAATATTTCTGAATTGAGAGCCAAATTCTGTCATTAAACGCTTGTAGATAGCGCCTGCTAAACTAGACATATATATTTACCCAATGGCAAAACATGACCCTTTTACAGTGATAATTTTTGGCACAATTTCTTCAACCAAGCTGACAAAATATGGAGTGAGAGAGAACATGAAAGCAATTCACTTTAAAGCATCTTTGAATCTTTGTAGAACAAAAATTGTCTTTTTCCTAAGAGCTGCTACTCTTTGCAGTGAGTTTACAAGGATTTCTAAGAGTGTGTGTTTTCCGGTCAGATGAGAGGTCAGTTTGCACATACTTTGAGGTGACCAAAAGCCATGTAGTTACTAGTGATTAGCGTAATCTGGAGACCAACCTGGTACGCTGGTGAGCTTGAAGAGGAAAAGCAAATGTGTATCCCGCCCCACTTACAGAGGCACCAAAATTAATCCTAAATGAACTCTTTTTCATACTATATATTTCAGACATATATAATGGCAAGCTCTTCAATGAGCTCAGAAAACACACATTTGGTATTTCTATGTCATGAAACATTTTGTAAAATGCCTCTGACAATGGTGACTGATGATTTCAGTGCAAAGCCTTTTGACTTCATGCCACTAGATGAAAATCCTTCAATGTTAACACCCAATATGCAGAAAGTTCAGTGGCAGTTAAGAGAACAGATTGGGCCAGCGCATACAAGAATTATCCTCCGAGCTCCAGAAATGGTCTAGCCAAGGTTATAGCTGATGCAGTCCTAAAAGGGCATTATCAGAAAACTTCCATTGCTCTTGCCTATGCTTTACCATCCACAGATAGGAATGACTGAGCTCAAGGACTGTCACACTGACAGTATTATGCTCACATCACCATTTAAAAGCAGCTACTGGAAACTTCTGCAGCAGGGCATAACAGTTGCTCCATTAAATGTAGATTTAAATCAGTTTTGAGCACTTGGGATAAAACACTTTCACAAGACGTACACAGCAACGGAGTAAGAATTCTGAATCCCCTAGTACATAGCCAAAAGAGTTGAATCCATTTTAAGAAGGTCCCTCATTTTAAAAAGGTCCCCCCCAACAATATTCCTCTCTGCCCTCAATTTTAAAATCATTTTAAAGTCATTAATCATTCAAATATAAAATCTCCTGCATTCCAAAAGGAGATCTGAAACCCAGTACAAGTTTGTTTGTTGTTTTTTTGGTGTTTCTTTGTTTTCTTCTCTAAAGACACTGTGCATTTAAATATTAACCCAAACAAAACCCTCTCATTCCACCTTCCATATGTGGAACACTTCAGCCTGTAATAATACTTTTGAATCCCACATTTCTAATATACTTTATGCAAAATTAACCATACCGTTTTCTATGTAGTTAAATTACTTCATTCCTAGGTCCAGGCAGATTAAAAGGGTAATTCATAACTGTTTTCAAGTTACTTCATAAAGAAGTTTCAGTGGTTTGCTCTAAGAACTTTAAAAGCCAGTTTTCCATACTTATTCTCATTAAAAACTATTTGTATGAGGATGATAGCAAAAACTGAACTCAGAAAGAAACCAAATACTAACAACTCAGTCACAAGAACTAGACGCATATGAGCTCAGCTGGCCACAGAGGATCTGTTGAGCTATGCTGATTATAGCATCCAAACGATTCTTTATTTGAAACTCTGAAAAAAGCCTTTGAGATTTTAAAGAAGGTTCTCTGAGGCCACATTATTTACATTTGATTAAGGAATGTCAGTTCTAGCAATTATACTATGCACCATGCACATCCATGAAACACTTATTTTTTAATGCACTGCCAGAAAAAGGCTTTTGTCTATTTAGATAGCTTTTCATTAACTGCATTTCATTATTTTTTAAGATTAATTACTACGTCTGCATCAGAAAGTGAAAACAGAAAAAATTGAGAGCTGCCCTCTCCATGTGTCACGTGTCTCCATTTCTATACCACGAAACAAAAATGAATTACATTAGCACAAGGAAATTCAGAGAGTTTATTATTTTTTTTTAAGATAGCGATGACTCAAGATCTCTCATTTAAGCCATATGCTAACGAAAAGACATTTGAGCATCCAACAAGGTTCTGGAGTACGAAGGTGACCAAAATCCACTTACCAAATGCACATTGGTCAGAGGACTGTGCTTCTGCCACAGCAATGTCAAAAAACAGAAACTGAAATTTAATATGTACATTTTTAATGTCAGTACCCAATGATGCCCTAAAATGTAATTACACGGGCAGTTCCTGGAGATCAACAGGGTCATAAGGTAAAGAACAGTAATTCTGCTTGGTGCACACTATGGAAGCCTCAGCATGTTAATAAAAAAGACAAGCTTCAAGAGCATGTACATAATATAATTAAGCACAGATAGATGAAACTCTGATTCTCCATCCACCTGCATATTTTACACAAGTATTTTAAACTTTTCCCCATCAGCAATAAGGTTTGGTAAGGCTTTAAATCTTGCACACTGCGGTACTAAGTTTTTTGAAGAATAGACTAGGAAAATAAAAAGCAATTCCAGCAGTCCAAAAAGGTTTAAATTGTTGGCTTTTTTTATTTACAGACTACTGGCAATTAATTTAAAGGCATCAGATAAAGGAGAAAATAGGCATTTTCCAACTTAAAAGTACATAAACAGCTTCATCAGAAACCAATCTTTCAGGTACATAAACAGCTTCATCGGAAGCCGTTCTGCTAGTTACATAAAGAATCCTATTATGCCAAATTAATTCAATCTAACTAATTAGAGAGCAGGAAGTTCTTTCAATTATTTTATGTGCTGTCTGAGAAACACACTTGAATACGAGAGCAGATTTCATTAATTGCGGTTCATTATTCTCCAGATTAGTTACTAAACTTGCATCAGAAGGTCAAAGACAGCAATTTTGTTAGCTGCCACCACCTTGACTGGAATGTCTCTGCATTTTTGAAACTCAGGCAACCACTGACTATAAACAACAACAGCACCAGGAAAGATCATTTTGTTAAGATAACTTTTGTATGTGCTCGCTTACTTTAAGGTTGATGCCAGTCTAAGCAACGGCGTATGATTGAAATAAAAAGCTGCTAAAATAAAAAAAGGTATTTTCAGAACGAGTGATCAGAACTCCATCTTCTGTTTACTCGCACAGAATCAGAGATTCAGTAACGCATCCACTCGGAGAGCTGCTTGGTCACGATGAACTTAACTTCAGTTATAAACTTGGAAAAAGGTTAAGTACTGCTCCCTTGGAAATGATGCTCAAAAGCACTAAAATCAACTTAGACATAAGACAAACAAATCTGATGCTTTCTGCAGAGATGTACAGCCATCTAACCCTGATAATTTAACTGTAACATACTGGACATTTAATACAACAGCTGGGCCAGCCATCTAGTTCAAGATGGTTCACCAGCATTTTTCCAGACTGGGTTTTAATCACATTAGGTAATTGAATACTCTCAAATAATGTAACACATATGCACTGAAAAGGGAGCTTGACAAGAACTTTGGAAATTCTCTTTCACTGAAGTTGTTCGATGAACCAGGAGAAAGGAATAAACTGATCCACTTTGCTTTTTGGTATTTAGGTTCGAAAACCTGTTATTACTTATCTGCTCTTTTTTTTTTTTTTTTTTTTTAGCCAGGAAAGGATGATTTAGATCTTTCCATTTTCTTTGTAAAGCATTCCTTTAGTCATTTCTATTCCTGAACCTAGCTTTCCCAATTTGTTGTTTACAGTAACAGAAGTCCATCAATTCCTGGTTAGGGGTCAGATTCCTTTGCAATTACAGCCGAAATATCCTTTTGGCTTCGCCTCCCCTTTATACTTTCTGTAGTTTACCACCTACTCTCACCCTGCACATTCATTTATGTCCCTTGCCACTGTGTATCAAAGTTTCAGTCTTCCACAGAACTAAGATGCATTTTTCTGTATTTTCTGAGACTCAGAAATATCATTTTTTGTGTCCCCTCCATTGCGTGGTTTACTACAGTTATGCAAGAATTACTAGCTTGCTGTCTCGCTCTGGCAGGTTAGCGATAAGGTGTTAAAGCTGATTGCCAAACAGTGACCTCCACAGCAGCCCCAGCATCCACCGAGCACAATAGCCATTCATCACCGCCACCATTTAAATTCTTCTGGCCACATTTGCATCATGAGGCCATTATAAAGAAACAGAAAGAAAGATTACGAGACATGATATTTATGATCTTAAAGCCAGTCTTGCTACAACAGCACGTATTTATTTTTTGTGCTGCACAGAAGAAGCTGTAGCTAATTCTGTAGCAGTTCCTTCAATTTTTGCTCTCTCTTCTGTGCACTGTGATTGCTAACAGGAGTGAAGAAGCCCTGTTTCCTTACTGATAGAGCTGCAAAGAATATCTATAAGCCTCTCAAACCAGTGAGGTGTATTTGTAACACAATTGACTTGTTCTATTACAAAACTAAAAGTAGCAAATAATTTTAAGATTTCATTTTATTATACAGATCCAGTGGTCATGGAAAAACTTAGGTTGCTCTCCAATGCAACCAAGCATTAAAACATCACGCACTCCTGTTTATAGATTAGCTTTCATTTTTTTTAAAACAAAGCAGAGATAGCATTCCCTCCTATTAAAAACTGTTGTGATCATGATCTGATTACTTGAGTTTCCATAGTAATCCATAATATAAATTAAAATCTCTTAAAATAGATGTCTTTGTAGTTTAAAACCTGACTTCAAGACAAATAATGCAAGACTGATCTCGAGCAGTAGGAAGGAGTGGGAACAGGTGGTTAGACTAGAGGCAGGAAATTAGGCCTCGCTTCTAATCTCAGCTCTCATTGATTCAGTACGAATTCAAGAAGTTGTGAAAGGCTCTCACTGCAATTGTAAAGAGCACCTATTTGCATCTTTCGATACCCAAAAACCTTTAAAGAAAGCCACTGTCTTAATTTTAATTCTCTAAATTTCATAGATGAGGAAGTTTATACGATTCCAGTCTCAACACTAAGGCTGTTGTAAGCAAAAGGCAACATGAAAATGTAAAGCATTAAATTAGATAAGCTATGGGAGTAAAGTTTGCTCCTTTTATTACTTTGTAGAGAATAAAACCACAGTCAAACTAAAAATATTTTAAACCTGCCTTTTTTTATTTGTGCTATATCTGTCATAAGTTACTTTAAAAATATTTCAGCGCTAGTGTATTTATTTTTACTCTATTTTTTTAATATTTCACTGTACTTCTACAATGACAAAACGACTTCCTGTAGTCCTGGGACATTCTTGCAACAGCAAGTTTAGTTGTAGCTAACAACGGAACAGAATGTCTGGATCCAACCACAAAAAACAGTTGTTTGGGGATTTTAGGGTTTGTTTTGCTTCATTTTGAGAAAGATATCCTCTAAAACATCTGTCTGCATGTCAAGAAGTGAGGAAAGGTCTAAGCTAACAGGTAACGCGCTTCCAGAACTCCAGACAAGTGAACCAGATGACAGCAGAGTTAGCTGGACAGTTAACAAAGCACGGACAGAATGGACTTCCACAAACTTTAACAAGTGAGATTGGGCTCCAGATTTATCTTCATAACAGTTTGTTAAATCTTCCAGACTTACACTATAGAGGGCTATTCCTTTATAAATAAACTACAGCCTCTCAAATAAAGAGGATAATATTATTTATAATGGGATTCTGTATTTCATCTGTTTTCTTTAAACGACAGTAGCTTTTTCTAGTCTGCTTGACCATGCATTAGCTACTGCTCAGAGCACAGAAACCACATCTGGAGCAGGTGGAGTTTTGCAGCACAGCATCCAAAAAAAAAAAAAAAAAAAAAAAGACAATCAAATGCTTCTCTGACATGCGGAATAGATAAGAGAATGAACAAAAGCAGCTGTCCAAAGTATATAGCAGAAGACGGTAAAAGGTGACATGAGCTGGGGCAAGGGGTGGGAGGGAATGGTATATGAAATAACAAATTAAAAATAGAATTACATTTTCCACTTGGCAATACACAAACAAGACTAAGTGCACTTCATAAATTTTACTATTGTTGCTGCAAGTGGTATTACCATAAATCACGCTGGTAGTGTACTTGGCACTTCTAAAAAGCCAAGTGGGCTGAGTGTATCAATAAGTTTAAACAGCTCCACTATCTCTGAACAGAATGGAGGGGAAATGCATCACAAGACTTCACTGTGACTAAAAGCTTGGTTTGCACTGCAACAATATATAAAATAGCACTTTGCCAGCAAGTCTAACAGCACTCACCAATATTACTGCATAGCCTATTTGATTTAATTTTTTACCTGCTGTACAAGAGGAGAGGTCTGCCTGCCCTTTTTCTCATCTCTAACGGGAAAGAGAGACTTCAGCAGCTTTGGCATCTGAGGCACAAAGGACTTTACAGGATTCAGGTAGGAAGCAGCAAGGCTACCAATACCTGTGGGAAAAATTAAAAAATGAGAACAGTTATGCTTTGGGGAAAGGAAAAAGAAAAAAAACCAAAACCAACCCAAAACTCCCTAAAAAAAAAAAAAATTACAAACCAGTTATCATTTTAGTCTAAGATGACATCTTTCAGTGGTCAAAGCATTAGCCAAGGAAAAGCATTGAGTGCTTGCTCCTCCCTTGAAAGGGACATATGAATTTGGGTAGGTCCTAATCTGTGGCCCCAGTATAGAGAAGATTTTTTTCATCACATGGGGTGAAAAAGCTTGTTGTTTGCAACTGGAAACATAAAATGCTTTATAACTTGCAGAAGCAGGAAAAAAAAAAAAAAACAAATCAAGAAGCAAAATCCAAAAAAGGATGTCCAGACAACAAACAATTTTAACAACAATTACAAAACTTACTAGAAGGAAAAGATGAGAAGATCCAAGTTAAGAAAAAATGTTAGCGGCATTCAACTCTCCTTACTCATACTGCCAGTTTTTCTACACTACTCCCCCTTGGGAAAACCTAGGTAGACATACAAAATATTGCTACTATATATCTCTGCGCTCTCAGTTATATATTAGACACATCAGCTGCAAAATATCCATCCAATTCCAGTGCTGCTTATTTTCTAAAACATTAGTAGCCTTACTGTCTTTGCTGTTTTACTCATGTAACAGATAGCATATTCTGAGCCCAGCTAACTTTTGGCTTTAGAAATGGAACTACTGAGATAAAGACTGCATCTTCAGACAACTTCAAACATGTGGCATTTGCCTCTTAGCAGAACTAGTATCAGATTTAAAGGAAAGGCTAGTTAGAGTTGCCTAGAGTCTAAGTAGCTTAGCCACAACTGCTAAATGTTCACAGAGAGGCAACTGCATGGACATTGCTCTGGGGAAGAAATCGGACAGTCAGGAGCTGTGGTAACTTCACTCCATTTTTAGGAAAGTTGTCTCAGCTTTAGGAAATCCCTTACCCGGATCAGGAGAGTGGTTTTGCTGCCCAGAGCCCGGCAGAGAGGTACGAGATGGACTAATGCCTCTACAGGAATTTGCGGCACCTTGGGATACATCTTGCTGACTCTCCCATCGGCCCTAGAGGAAGAAAAAGTTGTATTTTTCAAAGTTAGCACACCAGCTAGAGTACAGCAATACTCACATACCATGCCAGCCTGCACAGCCCTTTGCAAAGTTCAGAATGCACAGAGCTGAGGAAAGACCCTTCCCCAGAGGCACTTTTAGTTGAAACACCCAGTCCTGCAAAGATAAGCACCCTCAGCATCAAGCCACAGAAGTCTACTTATAGACCTTAAAGCTGTAATATTTCACTCATTCGTGCAGCTGTGTTTTCGAAGTTGAGTACATTACAACCAGGTGAAAACAAAATAGTACTGCCTGTCCAAAATTCCTAAATATTTTGTGTATCTACTCCGGAAGCAGTCATGAGTGAAGTCTGGGTGCAGAGTGTCAGGAGAAGGGGTGAGGACAGACGGAGCTCTGAACAAGAAAAGAAACAGGATCTTAGACCTAAAGGCTGGACGTTAGTGCCTAGGGCCAGAGAACGGATGAGCTGATCAGATCAAGAGGAATCAACTGTAGTACTGCAATTTTTCTAACAGCCTGGAAAAGAGAGAGATGGAATACATGACAACAAGCTGCAGGAGCCAAGAAAAAGATTAAGTAATGACAAGTTAAGAGTTTTGACATGGTTAGTGAAGAAGAAACATGATGATTTTCAGACCTGCAAGAGCCTGAGTGTAAATGAGGTAGGAAGAAAGAGCGACCAAGAAGACGTTAGGCCATCTGCCTTCCCAAGGGCCCAGGATTCTCTAGCTGGGTTTTCACATAGATCCCAAGGGAGGTACGCACCATTCTGCATGTGTGGTGCTATTTCTCTCGCTTTTACAAAGGTCCACTGTGGTTTCACATCTTTCATCTCAACCTTATGGGTCCAAAACTGGCTCAATGACAAAGTCTCTTGGCTAACAGAGAGAATCTCCAAGCTAGTATTTCACACCAGTGCACAAATGTCAAGAATCTATGTGGCCAAACTGTTTTTTCCTAACTCTATCATCTTGACATGTGAAACAGTTTACAGGTTTGTCTGCAATGATTACACTAAGTGACTGGCCAGAGGGTGTCTCTGCTGAAAGTTTCATGTGGATACAAGACAGCACGTTGCTTCACCAAACTGAGCACCACGTTAGGTGTGCGGAGCTGAAAGGTGGGCACTGAAATCCGTGTGGTTGTCCTGCAAACTTCTGATATAGGCACACTCGCAATGCCTGTCAAAGCGGTTCCTTTGCACTGCTAAAGAGTAGGCTTCAATAAAGCTATAGGGTGCTAATTTACTTAATTTATAGGAGACCTTAAGGCAATTCAATATCCATTTAAAACTCTATGGGTCAAAAGAATCTGGTCTCAACTGCGACAAGAAGTCTCAACGTCTTGTGGAAAAGTGTTGTCTCGTTCAGGTAGCAGGGTGCCCTCAGGGCTACAAGCTTGCAAAGTTTCACCTTTCCAGAAATAGAGTTTGCAAAGACAGGATGGTGCAGCCAAACCAATACAAATTGAAGTCTGATCCCTCTTCTGGTAAAGAGTTATGCTACGGCTGGTACAGTATCTGTACTTGTCTGGATTATATTGTATCTGTATCTGAATCTTGCTTGTTCTTTTAAAAGACACAACAGAAAGAGAAATACTTTCACAACGAGATGGTACAGTGAACATACTAGAAAGGAGTCACAAGGGATGGACAGACCTGCTACATCCCAGACCACAAGTTTCATGTATTTTTCCTGGAGGAAGAGGGGGGAAATGCGCCTTTTCAAGAAGCTTCACGCTGTTGGATGCAAAGAAATAATCCGACCTTGAACAGAAAAATGACAGGCAGCTAAACAAAGCTTAAGTGTAACTTGAAGTCATGAATGTTTCACAAATAATAAATAAGCCAGGATAGGAGGAATAGATGTCTCCAATGGGTTGAAGGTCACACTGAGCAGCCCAGAGCAAAAATCGTTTCCATTCGGATCTATAAGTTAGTCCCACAGAAGCTGTCCTGCTTTGAATAGCAAGTAACTTGCACTTTTGCTGAGCAGCACCCGTCTTCAGACCTCTACTAGCTAACATCCTTATTATTAGATGTAGAGACAGCAGGCGCTGTTTCTGTGAAGTAATATTTGGGATACCTAAAGACTAATGGATGTCTGAGTTCACTGGAGGCAGCCATCCTGAATGTCAAAACTGATATAACCCAGACTGGGACTAGCAGTAACACCAGAGGGTTGTTTAGTCTTGTATTTTTGAGGACTTTGGTGTTTAAGCCCTTCTTGAAAGCTTCCTGCTCTGTCAGCATGGATGATAGAGCTGTTCTACCCATACCTTAAGCCCCCAACTTAAGCATTATCTTTGACCTGCAACTCATTTATGTCTTGCACACATCAAGAAGTCATGCCTATGTCTGGAAAATTCTTTCCACAAAATGCTTCTATGAATCAGTCTTTCCTATTCCACTCCCCAGAAACTCTTATTCAGGCTTTTGCAGTCTTGTGTTTCAACTAGTGCAGGTTCCTTTCAGGCGGCCTTACCACATGCAGTCTTGCCCCGCGTACATCCATTCAAAATACTGCTTCAGAGACTGCTTTCTTATCCTGCCATTTTGATCATTTCACGTGCTGCAGCAGACATTGAAAGCCAGCATGGAAACAGCTAACGACTTCAGACTATGCTCAAACTGTCTTCCCCTTCAGGATGTGAAATGTTTCCTGAAGTCTCCTTCTCTGGCTCCCACTGACGGGTTAGTTTGCAGGAGAAGAGCCAAAACATAAGAAAAGAGTTCATACTCTATCCAGATGGGGAAAATATCTCAGTGTAATTCAGTATTTTTTGTTTGCACCAGCTCAGGGTTCTGAAGGAGTTTAAAAAAAAAATAAAAATAGAAGACTATTTGGTGGGAAGTCGTCACAAGACTCAGACAATCTTGAAATACTGTTTGGTTTCGTTGCCTTCTGGTCTGGTCTCCCATCAGCCTGGTAGATGTTGGCATTAGGTTAAGAACTATGGAAGAGTGCAAAGCATCTGAAGGTTTCTTTTTTGGAGGACATAAAGCTTGCTTAGTGTTAATTTTGGATCTTAGGACGATGATCCACTTAAAGACAAACGGATAAAGGTGACATGTCTTAATAATTTTCTATCTATAGGCCAAGTCTAAGTGCTTCTGGAGACCACAGAGACATAAGAAACAGAAAGCTACTATGGGAAACCGACTCAATGCACGTAAGGAGCAACTGAATCATTTTCTGAATCATGATTTGTTGAGTCAGAAGTGCCCTTCATTGACTGTTCCAACAAGAATAATTTCAGGCAAGTATCTGGACTTTCTAGACCTGTTTGGAGAATGATGAAAATATCAGAGTAGGTAAGAAACAGAGCAAAACACTTTCAGGATATTCATCTTGTACAGAAAGAATGGCAATGTTTAGTGACTTTTTCCTTAGGAAAAGCCTTTTTTCTTAGGATCTTTAGGAAATTTTGCTTCAGCCTTGATGCTATGGATGACTACATTTTCTACATAATTTTAAATATTTTGCCAGGTTAGATAAAATAAAGGTCCTGGACACAGGAATGTGCACTTGAGAAAAGGATCTGTCTGGCCATATACTTCAGGTGCGTTGTGTTTTTAAATAACACTTGCTTTGGAGAGAGCAGAAAGATCATAATTTTAGACTGAAGGTCAGATTTGTTAGGGGTAATGTGAGCCTCAACTCTGAGATGACAGCAAACCATTAAAAAGTAGGTAAATCAGGGCAACAGGTGGAGAAACATTTGCAAAAGAAAATACTGGAGACAACTGAAAGGGTCAACTGTTGTGCAAAGAATCTGCAGAGGCAAAAGGTAGTTCATGAATGATTGATTTTACTAAGCTGGATTGAAAGATAACCCATCTCAGTCTCACAAAGAAAAAAATGTAAGAATTATTAACTATGTTAACTTGATGAAGTTCCCAAGTTTCACATATGCATGTTATACAGCACTCTCACATGATTGCTTTGTGCATTCACTAACTGAAACACTTAAACTTTAAGCAACTGGTATTATTTAAGTGCTGTGAATCTTTCCTCTATCAAGAAGGGTGGTGAGAGAAAGGAAGTAAGCTTGTAAATCATTTGCCCAGAGGAGCCATCATTTCATGAATATATTTGGTCTCTGCCAAGTGACCAAACAGAGGTCAAGTGACTTAATTTAACAAATCAAAAATAGCCACCGGAAGAATGCATGTCCCTTGATGTATTTTGATACAGAGCTGTTTATAAAGTGTTTTATTTCTATAATACCTTCTCCTCTGCCTTCCCTTCTTTCACACATCCTCCATGAAAAACACCAGGGAATTTATTTCAGGTCAGCACCGACATGCACAAAATCTTTAGAGCAAATATGGGTGATCACTACCTAAGTCATATGTAGGCTTTACCTGACAACAGTTCTTTTCTTGAAGTTGACAGACCATTAAAATGCTGCCACTGGGTAAGAGAAATGAATAGTTCTTGTGTTTTATTATTTTAGCAGTTCAGAAAAAGGCTTAGGAAAAGGTGACCATGTAGCACTTAAATATAAGCATACAGCTGGGACAAAAGGCACTTGTTCTCATGAACAGCAAGATTATTCAAGTTGATCTACATGGTACCAATTTGGTGAAAAAACTCTGGTTCCCAGTAAAACCTGAAGGTTAAGTGGCACAATCTGGTCTTACTTGGCTTTTGGATACGAGGCTTTTGAGCTACAAACTACCGGACCTTTGGGAAAGGAAGGATGACTGTCAACGATAGAATGGCTATTGTGCAAAGGTATTTTA
This sequence comes from Gymnogyps californianus, assembly GCF_018139145.2. Classification (NCBI taxonomy): domain Eukaryota; kingdom Metazoa; phylum Chordata; class Aves; order Accipitriformes; family Cathartidae; genus Gymnogyps; species Gymnogyps californianus. Next base: position 125,738,781 of record NC_059473.1, on the reverse strand, counting down.
AGAACAACTCATGAAATTTTTCATCAGTATGTGATTATAGTCTGAAGACGACCTGTAAAACAAGTCAGAGGTGCCTTCCATTCTTTGTGCATCTGATTCATCCAGTTTAAGTCAACTGAATTTTTAAAATTCCAATGCAAGCACCCTGGAACGTAAAAATCCAGCTCCGTATCTTACATCACCACTAAGAGACTCTACAGTCCTGCATCACCTGATGTGCAAGATGAAATAAAGTTCATCTCATTCTCCCATAACCATATCTGTAGTGATAACAGGAGTAAAAATCGGCTTTTTCTCATTTAAGCAAGCAGATATAACTTAGAGGTGAGACCAAACGCAGTCCTGTTAACCTAATACGAAACATCCGTAAGACTGTCTTCTGAAGTAAATTTAGAAGGCATCTCCTTGCCTTCTCAGCCAGTTAGGTAGCTTAATCTTATGAGTTACTACTAAAAAAATCCCAATGGTGACTTAAATATTTCACATGAATGCATATCTCAGTGTGAGAGTCATCCTGCTCTTTGGAAGCTCTCTGTGGTGTCAGTACACAGAGATATTCTTTAATGTTTTTTCAAAATGTGCCAAACCCACACCTCTGCTCCAGTCCTGGAGAAGGGCTTGTCTAGCTCTTCACGGGGGTGTGACCACCCATCCACGTTTGTAGTAACAAAGATTCAACTATGGCTGCAAGATGAATGCAGGCCCTAATTCTGGAAACTTCTGATCTGCCTGTTTTAGTTGCACCAACACCACCTTTACTTCTTATTCTAGCTTGTTTAATATTCTTGTTTACAGGGGAATGAGTCCTGGCTATTCATAGTGCTGAAGAATGAAGCACTGTCCACATTCATAACTTTACCAGTATGGATGGTGCTTTACATAGAAGAACGCGACTCAAGAGCCCTTTCCACAAAGCTAAAAATCCATGGTAAACACAGCAGGAATGCAAGGAATAATAATGTTAAAATTAGAGAGAAAAATGACGTAATGGAATAAAAGTTAAGGAGAGGAATATTCTGAAATGTGTACAGGGCTTCCACTGATATTAAAGTACGCAGGCTTGACAGATTAGTTCTGCACCCAATTCAGAATGTCATTACTATGCTGTCACTGATGTTTCTTCTGATATAATAAACCACTTCTTTGAGATTAGCTTATTATAGTCACTTGTAAACAAAACCAAATTCCTGGTAAAATAACAATTTATGACCGCTGGAGAAGACTTCTTTTTCACTAAATTTCTCTGCAAGTGACAAAGACATCTAACTTAGCTGAAACTCCACATATCAAGCCATTCTCAGATCCTTTATGCTAAAATAGATAAGACTGATATCACCAGTGTGCTTTATGATGTCTGTGTGCTATAGGAACATTTAAGAATTTGTTTTAACATTTCATTGTGATTACAAAAGCTTTCATTCATCTCCCTGTGGAAACTGAACCAGAGATCCGTTTGAAACCAGAAATTTCTAACAGGGGAGTTGGCACCTCCCATGTCCTGAGTAACAAGTGCCTTGAAATGAAGCACGCTGCAAGCAAGGAGGTAAGCTACACAATCTCAGCTCCATGTTACAGTAGTACAGCGGGTTTGTCAGCGGCTACATCAACCACGGCGAAGAGCTGCAAAACCCCATGCAAACCACTACCAACTAACTCTGGTTAACCAAAGCTTGGTCCAACTAAGGGGACAAACAGTCATTCCTTCGAGAGCGTTAACATGATACTAAGGATAAACATGTTTTCCATTGGCCCAGTACTAATTGAAAATCATTCTTTCATAGAAATCAAGAGTTGTTAACACTGAACTATCTGAAGCCATAAAGCCTGAGAAAGCTTTGGAAGAAACTCTCAACGTTTATCTCATCTCCAGGCTAATGTACACATGACTGGCATATATTTGCTTGCTTTCACATCTATCTTTTTTTTTTTTAGCTGAGATAGGGCCATTTCTGAAATAACCTCACCCTGTCCAAAGAACTGTGAGAAATGGCATTAAATAGCTATAGCTCTATAACAAACCATAAGATGCACCCAAGAAGGAGAAACTTCTCTCATTTGTACCAGTTTCACCGCATTAATGACAGGCTTTTCAATGGAAAAACTCATTTGCTGTGTACTATGCAAATGAGACACCACCAGCAGCATCTTCAAAGCAGGAAGTAAAAGCATGTAAGAGAGCAAAATAAACTTTATAGTGAGATAAAATTATTATCCCACTCATTAGGTGGACCTAATGCATTACCTCTGCTGGGACCTTTGGACTCTGAAACATGCAAGGAGAGAAATCATTGAGGGGAAGGAAGGAGAAAAACAGAAATCATTAAGAACTCTGGTCTTTAATTTTTGCTTTAAAAACCTACAATATTCAAACATCCCACAGTTCTCTCCACATAGAAGTTGCTATAAGCACTTTATCACCTGCACATATTTTAGCATTCTCTACATGGATCAGATGTAGCAGATACAGCAACCAATGCTAGAGCACTACATCAAAATTCTATTATTCTGTGCAACTGCATTATGCATTAAAATGCCTTGTCACCACTAGATTCTCCCTTTTAAAATGACTACACGCTTGCTGGGCAGAATATCTATCAGGAGAAGACCCTTCAGTTTATCTAGGATTTGGAAAATAAGTTTAAATTTAATCTTTCACTTTTTAAAAAAATACTTGTGATCTATCCTGTTGTTTTTAAGGAATGTAAAGGGCTGAATTATCATCCACCACAAACTTAAGACTGCTGGTTTCCTTCTGAAGGTCAGAGACTCTCTTCATAGGCCTCTGTTCTGTCCTAGAGGTGGACCTGAACTTACATATGAACCCAAATTTGTCCCTTACCCAGGTGTGCATCCACCCAGGTGAAAGCTTTGGAAGAGCTCTGAAGCTTGACAATGAGAAAATTTCCCCTGATAAATGCTCCCTGTGTGATGGATGGCTACGTTTAATCTCATCTGCTCAACTCAGGCTGGCAGCAGTGCTATTTGACTGACGAAGGCCTGGGAACTTTCCCAGAGAGGTCTAGTACAGCACATCCAAAGCTAGTTATGTCCTAGGAACAGTCCCTGGGATACAAGGAGTACATGGGTGTGTCCCATCTTTTACAGATGTTTCCCACTTACGCCCCTGTAACTGGTATAGTGTAGTCACCGTAGCTACCTTTTTTCTACAGAAGATTTCCCAGGAGACCTTCAGATACTCACCCGGTTACTGCTCAGGTTATAAGGCGGTGCTAAATCTTGGCGGCTTCCAGAAAGCTGAAATAGTTAAGACAAGCAGAATTATTTCTTAACAAAAACTTAAACAACTGATAAATATGCCTCCTGACAAACACAAGGAAGGGTGAAAAGAAATAGTTTTGCGATTAAAGCAGAACTGAAATCCAAGCGATGAAAGGTGAAATCCCAATTATTGACCTGGAAGGAGCCAGAATTTGACAAGTTTGATTACCAGCTCTATCAAAGGATTTCTTTCCAAATTTTGGACAACAGAAGTCTCGTCTTTCTTATGCACAACACTGTTACAAAGTTTAAGTTCAGTAAATACTTGTAACTTGCTTTCAAATCTTCTAAAGAAAAAGAAAAAAAATCTTCCACTTGATAGCTAAATGGAAAAACCTCCTGTGTTCAGAAAAAAAAAAATGCAGAAGTTCTTTTTATGTTGCTTTTTAGATAGTCTGGATTTATGGGGGTGCTTTCAAGCATACTAGCCTGTATGATGAAAGCATGAATATGTGCAGATTTTGTCTCCACTTTGCGATTTACATGCTCACAAATAGCACGGGCAAAACAGAAGGGTCAAACAGAAGGAAATTTATTGCTATACTCCATGACTCTGGCATCATAGGGACCTGTAATTGAAAGACTGGACTTGCTGCCCTCAATATGCTGCAGATGCCAGCATGGAATACTCACGCGATTCACGTTGGGAGAGCTCAGGCTCCTGCGGTAGAGTTTTCCTTTTCCCATTAGCTGCTCTTTTACAGCAACTTCCTGCCAATCAGAGAGAAGCAAAACAAAGAAAATATGCCTGTTTTGCAAGAATGCAAGCTCCAATCATCCCAGGATAGTTTTGTCTATACAAGAAAAATGTTTCTAAACAGCCTTATTGCACAGGCTCCTGTCTGTAAAGTCTACTGTAATCTAAAACTTGCACATAACATGGCTAGAAGTGTAAGAGTGGATAAACTTCAACATCTAGTATATTGCTGATTGGCACACGTAGGATTTTACAGCTAGTTCTGGTTCTAGGAGATGACTGTTACAGATGTGAAGACTAAGACTCCCTTTCCTAGCTGAGCTCCTATTTTAATCCTTTAAACTAATTATATATGACAGGGAACTTGCTTTCAATACTTAGAGTGCATCACACTTCACCATTAATTTATAGTGGACAGGCACATACTCTAGATTGTTTTGCATAACTTTCTTTTGTGCTTGCATAATTTATATCCAGAGGAACAATTTTCAATAAATGTTTCTCTCTCCTGTATTTGTCCTGGTAAACAGATCAAGTTACAGTACTCAAGATTAACCCAATCAATGTCTTATTTATTGACAGAACGGGTTTGGTTACTTCAAGGTAGAATATGGGCAAAATGACAAGAATTCTACTATCAACTTTGGAAACTATTACTAAAGCCCAAGCTTTAGAAAGCAAAAGCTAATACCACACAACTACTTTTTCTGAACCATAATTAGCAATGCACGGTCTTAAAAACAAACCAAGGATCCCATAATAGCGCATTTAATATAAAGCTTCCAGTCCCATCCATCCATATTGCAGATAGTTGAGTGAGAACATCTCTGTAAAGAGAGCTACATTTGCTTCTTTGGATGTTTGCCACACGCACACTTTGTAAGGCTGAGGTATGCGCTGAAGTGGTGGTTTTGGTTTGTTAGCCATTGTATGCACTTACGAGAACATTTGCATTGCCATACACTGTTCTCAATAAGCATATTCTCCGCTGTCTGCTACAGCCTTAAAACCAGACCTGGCGCAGACGATCCAAGGTGAGAATGTTCTCCACAGCCAGCACACTCCGCAAGTACTTCTCAATATAGGCTTCAGAGTCAGCTGAAGCTGCGTCTTCAACATTTGCTGCCATTCTGGCTAGTGCCTCCCGCTCTTCAGCTCCTTGAGCATCCTAGGAAGACGAAAAGAAATGACATCCTTTTAAAAATAAAATAAAAATCTCCCACATCAGTCCTGAAAAAAACCCATATTTTTAAAACATGCAGGACAGATTCAATATTATTTTCCCTTAAGCTCAGGGGCAGATTCAGACGTCTTGTTGGAGTTTTCCAAATATAAGCCTTGTTACATTGAAGGAACTCGTGCCATGCCAACTGCATGGGTGCTCCTACCACTGTCACAGACATCTCAAGCTATACACGGTTATTGTTCTTTTGGTTTTTGTTTTTGAGAGTCCACAGTGAGACATTGCCATTGATTAGCAAAAGGGCTGCATTCAGATATTTTGTAATTAAAAAGTGCTCAAACACATTCGAGGCGTTATCTATCCTGTGAGGAAAACAAAATTTCAAGTGACTTGCAAGAAAAAAAATAGAACATTGCTTTAAGAAACATTTCAACGCAGAGTGCTAAATACGGCAGAACATAAAAGACAGAATCAGGCAGCAATCAGACTTTTGGCTCTTCATGTGTTAATGTTTTTACAAGTGCTCTGATAGAGCATCTGTTTGGAAGAAAAGGATTAGCATCTAACTAGGAACATGCTCAGGAATCAAGAGTTGCATAAAGACATTACTTAGAAAATGCCAATTTGTTATTTTTTACATATTCTCATGCTCCCTATATTAGGCACTTCACCTACCCATCTTTACTCCCCTTTTTCTCTCTAAAATGTTTTTTCAAGGACCTGAGCAAATAGATGCTCACTCAACAAAATACATAGTGACACTGATAAGACATAGGTTGCTGCTAAGTCACGCACAGTGTGTAAAGGAATATGCTTAATCTTTTATAAGAACCATAGTTTATGCTTGAAGCAGCAAGAGCTAGCATGCTCAAAATAAGGAAAAAATCAGAAAGTTAGAGACACTCAGCCAATTTCAGATACTCTGATTTCTTATTCACCTCTGGAATATTTGAGACTATCTCAAAAGTGACACCACAGCCAGGAATGGAACTTCGGTGAGACATTCTTCGGAGGAAACTCTGTGCAAAACCCTGTGGGGAGGCAAAAAAAAAAAGGAAAATACTTCTTGCTTTAAGGAAAACATGGTTTAACATATTTCAACTGAAGTAAATATAGTTTACAAAGAAAGGAGTGCAAACCCAAGAGACTAGCCAGTAAATATGTAAGAGTCAAAGATTTTAACTTGGAGACAAATCATTTGCTTGTCTGTATTTTAGATACACAGAAAGGATTAACTTCCTTCATTGCAAGGTGACCGCTTAACCAGCACACAAAGCATTTGCTAGTTCCAGAAGTGGGTGGGTTTTTTTGTAGAGCCCTAGGTGACTTGTCTTGAATATTGACAAGTACAGGCATTAAATTCTTGACCAAAGAGATCGTTATGAAGAATGATTTAAGGGGGCATGGTCATTGTTTATGCTGACTTGGCGCCTTGCAGGGTTAAGAACTGGACTGTTGAATTAATGCAGAGATGAGTCATTCAAAGATGCTGCTGAGACGAACACCCGGGAAAGGTTATTGATGAGGATTTTTAGAAACCTAGCAAGAAAGCCAAAGATTCCGTGTTGAATAAAAGTAAAAAACATCATCGACTAAATCCGTAGAAAACAGAATTGATGAAGACTTAACACAATTGTAATTACTGGCACGCTCAATTTATCTATTGAATACACTCTTCCTTTCTATATGACAAAAAATTCACTGTTCCCTTTCTGAGAAAAAGCTTTTGCCTGATCGAAGCACCAAGAATTGTAGTTCTTCTATTCCTAGCACTAAAAGCAGTTTAGAGTTGCCTACAGGGCTTCTGGGTGTGACCACACTTCTTCTGCTCTTGCTTCAGATTTTAACTACAGATGTGCAAACAGAATAACAATTCAGGCTTTCTGCTTTGTCATTATCACTGCTAGGGGAAGCTGGATTCTGAGACAATGCTGAACAAACTCTTCCTCACCATCTTTCTCAAGAATTAAATATTTTTCAGGACATGATGCTGCAAATGGAGTGACAACCTTCTGCTTTCCATTTATCAAACATCCTGCTCTCACCTACACATTATCATAAGAGCACAAGCCAATTGGAAAACATAAAAGACCACGAGTGATTAACTTTGACAAATTATACAAGGGGACCTCTGCTCCAACTATTGCTAGTTTGTCTCTAAATATCTGGATGCATAAATAGGAATGGTTAGCAGTAATGTGTGAACATACTACAGGAGTAGGGAAACACACAAGTTTCTTCTGATGCGCAGTTTTTGCAAAACATGCACTCCAAGCTCATGAGAAGTTAACTCCTTCTACTTTTTCCAGTGATTGGGGATAAAGTACTTAGTACTTAACACAAATAATACCAAATCTCTCACACTTAGATGCCATTGAGCCTTTAAAAAAGAAGCTGCATTATCATCCACAATATAAAAGATACTATGAAAACTACTCGGCAGCTTAAAGTCTCGATGCATGCCATTGATACGGTGCTTCCATTCAGGCAGAGATGAAAGTAGATACAAGAAAATAAGAGTCATAGCAGCAGCATATTGCACAAATCACAGCCTTCCCCTCTTCAAGCAGTGATAAACATGGGGCAGAGTGAAAGTGTGAAGGATTATAAAAGATATACCTGTCTGCCATACACGTTAACACAAATGCGCTTGCGTAACACTAATTGCATTTCTGCAGGATGGCTGAGCTGGACAGTGGCTCTCACAATAAGGTAAACTCTTTCATCTGCTGCTGTTCCTTTACTGAGCTGGATACAGTCGTGGACTGTGGAATCCCATGAGGCTTCTGCTTTCACCTGCAAAGGAAAAAAATGTATCCTCTAATAAGCATAATTAGGTGTATAATTAACTGTAATTAATTAAGCATAATTAACAAAAATACATAATACATAAATTTTGAGAGTCAGCTTCTCCATTTCACTCCCTATGAAGAAAAATCCCTGCACTTTAGAAGAGGCCATTTAAAAATCAAGATTACTTTTCCAAATGAAGACGTTGGGATTAAAAATGCCAACTTGCTCAAACTCTGGAACACTTCCTCTTGAAAAAAAGATCTTTGAATACCCAGGATCATTGCAAATAAATTATAAAATATGCAGAACTACAGGACCATTTGGCCTAATTTATTAAGATAAACCAGAGAGCAACAGAGACTGCAGTGAAAATCTTCCATTACACCACATAAACTCTCCCGTCCGTATTTGAGAAATAACTTTGCTGAAACATTTCTAGCAATACAGCAAAAGCTGGAATTTCTCTTCTTGAATGTCAAAATATATATTATAAGATTTAAATGGTTTATCTTCAAGCCATAAGAAAAATGGCCTGGTAGCCATCCTTCCAGGCTTTAAAAACAAAACAGAACAAAAAGTCTACCAAAACCAGCAGGAATAAAGCTCCTCTAAAAATATAAAAAGAAGTACGTTTCAGAGTAAGAAGCAAAATCTTAAGGTAAAAAAATAAATCCGAGATTCTAAACCTAATAGCAAAAATTATAAACCAACAATTGTAAAGTTGTAAAACTATGAGCTATGTGGCACAATGGAGTATAACGAATGTAACAATGCTGAGGTAATATGTTAATCATAGCAACAGTTAAGATTGTTTGGTTTTTTCAGCTAGGGGCTTCTGTACTCTAATTTGCTCAGGGGTTTTGTTTTGTTTTTTTAAACACGAACTCAGAATCTCAAGCTTTTGTAATGCTTGCGTTTAGATGAAATAAGATCCTTGAGTTTTATTATTTTTCAATCATGGTTATAATCCTAGCAAATATTCCTTGAAAACACAAAGTCAGCCATATAAGAAACAAGTGTTGTATCCTTTGTATGCCATTGTTGATGCATTATTTTCACATCTGAATATATAAAGAGAACAATTAAAAGACTCCTAGACTAAATATACTGGTCTGCATCTCTGCTTACCTCACTATCATGATGCTTCACAATCTGCAGTTCAAAGAATTCCTCCTCCTCTTCTGCAACAAGAGTAGCATCCCACCCACCTGCTTCTGGGTCATCAAGGTTATCTTGGGAACTGAAGTCATCAGCTAGAAACAGAAGTCAATGCAGAAGGCGAAGAGACACAAAGCAATTATCTTTTTAAAAAACATCCAGCAAGTCATGAATTCACTTTTCATCACTAACTCCCCAGCTTGGCTACGTACACTCTACTTACAAAAGAAAAACTCCCCGCATTGTTCCACTTCAAAAAAATCTCATTTCTATACAGAAAGTGCGCGCAAAGATTTGGGGACACAGACTCAAGTGTGTTTTATAAAGTCCTCTGTCGTGCAGGAATCTCCCCCAGTTGTAAACATCCCCTCCTTACCCACAGGTGTATTTTCAGCACTACTGCTCAATCATATTAAGTACATTGCTCACTTGGCATTAGTTTGGTGTTGTGGTTTTTCTTTTAATAAAGATAAGCTGCTGGTTGAACAAGTAAAAATACAGTACTTTTAGATATGATTAAACAAACCCTTAATCTGGTTTTTGAGAAGAAGCTCAACCTGTTCTGGCTCAAGTCCCTCACCATGAATGAATTATTAACTAGCTCCTCTCTGAAGCCTTTTAATATATCAATGCGCTTTTTGAGGTGAACAAACCATGAATGTAAACAGCATTGCAGCAAAGACCTCCCCACAACAGGCAGAATGCCACCTCCCCACTCTCACCTGATGCTTCTAATCCAAGTGTTAACCCTCTTTTAAACATATTAACAAGGATTTGTTCAACTGATTAGGCACTGTTGGCTCCCTGGACTACTTTGGGGTTGCTGTTTTCTTGGCTACAATTTCCCATCTTTGGTAGAAGTATCTTACAAATACATTGTTCAAATTGGATCTTGTATTTGGATGTATTGAAACATACATTGTTTAAAGAAACACATATGATCACACTCTGTATAACTAACTTGAGCTTATCATGCCATGTTTTTGTGATATGCAGATGTTATTACCAGTGATTTCACATTTTCTTCTAAGTCATCAGTAAAGAAATTATAGGATATAGCATCAGTGCTATATCCTTGTGAGACCTCAGAAAGAACATTCCCAACAATAATTTTTTCTTTACACTGGCTTTTGCTGTTCACTCCCTTAGAAATAGTAAAATGAGTACACCTATTTTACTTATTACATATCTGCAAAACATTCGGATTATTAAAACCTATGGTTCTTCCATATATAATGCTTTGTATTTTGAAACGTTAAACAATATGTTTCAGTGAAAAATGTGCACTCTCAAAGTAATCCACCTGCCATTCCAGGCATTTCTTCATTTTATTAGCTTGCTTAAACTCTATAACGTCATTGGTTGTACAAAGTTTGTTTCAAGGTACTCTGTCATTTTAAGAACCACTTACCATTCAAGTCAAGAAAAATAACAGGAATGTGAGTTTCCATACCAGGCACAGGAGTCCTAAAATGTAAGAGAGGAACAATGACAGCATTAAAACTAACGCAGATTTACCTAGCACACGTACCTTATGATACAAGCCCACAGTATATTACATTCAGTACAACTGCAATTTTAAGCCAGACCATTGATAACCTTGGCAAACAGCTTTATTTTAATTTACTGTTGCAGATTCCGAGAGACTCAACTAAATTGGTATTTCTTTTATACCAGCTCTCTTAGAAGTATTATATTCTTTGACCTCTACTTTCAGAAATGTTTTCTCCCTCTAAAATGCTAAGAGCAAAATTAAGTTTATTTACTCTGACACACACATTTATTAAATGCAAACCCCTCTGCATTAGGGATGGCAGTGAAGACAGCAGAGCGAGAATCAGAAAATCCAGTGCCAAAGTTTTTAAACTAACATTGATGCTGCCACAGTACGCAGTTATTACTCTTTCTTACAAAACACATATATTTAAGAGTCAAAGCTGCCATTTAAGGCATCTTTCATATCATGGAAGAAGGAGTAACACAGGTGCTGTTTTGTTTGTTTTTAAAATGAAATATTCTGTGGCCTAGCGCTTTTAAGCTACAAAACATTAATAAGGTACTAAAAATGTAACATGAAGCACGAAAGACTTTAAGACTCCTTGTTGCAATCTTAGCTGTAAAAAGGGCTGTAGCCATCTCATGACAAAGCTGGACTTGATGAACTTTACGGTGAAGAAGAGCAGGCTGGAGTCTTATGTAATATATAAGGTGCTTGAATCATACCAAACATTTCTTCTGGTGCAAATGTGTTCAGAACAGATTCTTCCTCAAGTAAGTTTACTGCAGCTCCACTGTTTTCAAACCTAGTCAAGCACTTTGATGAGAAAGTTGACGTGTTTCCAACAAGCATTTGCCATTTTTACGTTTCAGAAGTACTAGCTTTAACAAACTTCAGCTTAAAACTCCGTGACACTCAATTCCATCAATAACTACTGTTAGAGGTTTGCTCAGGAAAAAATTTCAGAAAACTGAAAGCAACTGAAGACAAGAGGTTTGAAGTGAAACAACCTTGCTTCCTTATCTGCAGTTGTTACTCACAGCTGCTACAGTATGGCAATCCCAGCCTAGTGTAGTTTACTATTTTTAATGTTTAGAAAATTACATGGAACGCTTGCTGGCTAAACAGACTTTGCGCTCAAACCAGGAGCGCAACAAAATGCTCCTGTAGATGCAGTTTTATTATGACGAAGCAGCCTTTTAAGTGAATGAACTAGGTAATTAACATATTAGCTAATTTTTTTAAATGGTAAGTGGAGCAGTAATAAATATTGATTCCATTTTTTCAGAAGGTCATAATTACACTCTGATCAATAACAGTATCGTTTACTAAATAGCATTTCTGGATTTCAGATACACAGCCTAATAAAATAATTTAAGCAAGAGGCCTAATTTTAACAACTTTGCTCATACAGCGTACAGAGGCCAGATTAAGGAAAGCAAAAAATGGCAACAATCCAAGCCAGGAACAGGCCATGCATCATTTTTACATTCGTTCTTGCATATGGTAATGTATGTTCATACCACTCCGCTGGAGCTCCAGGGATCCCACTGCCAGCAGAAGGAACCATTACAGCATTCCTTTCTTCAGTGAGCGTTAGCCTCATCTCTAAAAGCTGTGCCTCCCGATCTGCATCATCTTCTGTTTTATCTGGAGAAGCAGGATGTCAGTCAGGACAACAGAGAGCATTTCTTACTCAGTGCCTTTATCGTGTGTCGATCTTATACCATCCATAATAGAATAAACCCCACCCTGCTCAGAAATTCAGCACACAAAGAAGAAACACACAGTACACAAGAACAACAGATAATTTTATATAGGCTTCTCTAACTTCAGTTTCACTGAAAGCAAATTACTACTGAGTTCAGAGATTCAACTATCCATTAACTTCTTTTCTAAATTTTACAATATATTAAGATAAAAAAGTGTGTGCACGTCTCTCTCAACCTATCACTATTGTTACCTTTAATAGTATTTTGCTTACCAGGCTTCCCAACGAGTTTTTGCAATTGCTGATCAAGATACTCCTGACGCTTTGTTAAGGCACACAGCCATTTCCGACGGAGCCTCTCCAAATCCCTATCCTGTAAAGAGGAAAGCAGTCGATGTTAAATATTGACCCAGGAAAGTCAAGGTTTCCTATTTGTGGCTTACAGATTTCCTCAACCCTTCTGCTCATCCTGTACCCAAGAAGCAGATAAGAAAGACGGAGCAGACCTCCAACGAATCACTTAGCTCTCCTCTATTTTCTTTTGCACAGGACAACTTAAACAGAAACACAGAATAGCTGAGGTGAGAAGAGACCTCCAGAGATCATCTAGTCCAACCCCGCTCTGTGCCCAAAGCAGGGTCAACCACAGCAGCTTGCTCAGGGCTACGTCCAGTTGGGATCTGAATACCTCCAAGGATGGAAACTCCACAACCTCTCTGGGCAACCTGTTCCAGGGTTTGACCACCACCACGGTAAAGAAAAAAAAAAAAAAAAAAAAGAAAAAAAAAAGAAAAAAAAGAAGTTTCTTATGTGAAGTGGAGACTCAGTGCGTCTTGTCCGTTCACTGGATACCACTGAGAAGAGCCTGGCTCTGTCTTCTTTATCCCTTCCCATTTACATATATTGACAAGATCCCACCTGAGCCTTTTCTTCTCCTTGAGGCTAAACAAGCCCAGTTCTCTTAGCCTTTCTTCACAGGTCCAAACCCTTAACTTTCCACATCTTATTTGAAGTATTTTTGCTTACCACCTGGAGGCATCTCTTTCTCTAGTTGTTATTGTGTACTACCGAGCTGAACAAACTTCACTTTATACATCTTCTTTGCCCCCAAACTAGTCTAAAACTCACTAACCACTACTTGTGGCAAAGCTGGAAACCCCAGTCCTTATCCATGACTCACCATTCACACTCAGTGTTTAGCAGCCTCATATTACGAATCCATCTGGGCCCCGCATCATGCCACTGTCCCTAGTTATGGCATTTGCAACTAGGCTTTTTAAATTTTTTTTCTTAAGTGCTCATGTCCTTCAAAAAAACCACCTCAGTATCCTTAAGAACATTCAGTTCATTTGCCTCTGGTGTAGAAATGCTCAGAAATGATGAATGATACTCTATACGCAGCATGTTGGGTGCCACAAAGATGAGCTGTCAGCTCTGGGATGTCTTCAGGCAAGCCTCTTTTATGGCAACAGCAGTTCAGATTCATTCCACAAACTATAACAAATACTTTGTCAAGAAAAATGGGTGGATGCAAGACTATAAACTACAGTTGTATTACTCACCCGCAGACCCCTACAAGTATGCCGGAATCTGTCAGAGAGCATTAAACCTAAATCTCTGGTCACTCACATTATACAAAGTTGAGATCTATAACGACGATGTGCTTTTGTTAAAGTTATTCACAAGAAGATGAAAAATATATCACAGATACTGTACCTCATCAGTTCCCCTTTAAGACTCATGTTACTGCGACATTATATATAAAAAAACAGCGTGCTGATTTCAGTAGTTTTATCACTGCTGTCTTAGGGCTCCAGGAACAGAATCCCCCTTGCTTGCCCAAGGGCTGATTACTATGCAGCATACTGCATAGTTAGAAATATATATATACTATGCAGTATATACACCAAAACCGAAAAGCAATTGGATCTTGTTTTGGAAATACACACGAAGGCACATTGTTCTTTCCCTTTCACCTCTCTAATCCACCATACGGCTTTGTAGCATAACAATCTATGCAATTCTTAAGCTTTTAGTCTCTTCAGAAGACAGGCTCTCTGCATATCCAATGAGTACAGCAAAGATAAAATGCTGATCCTCCTCTAACATGTTTTAATCTGAAAATGTCTGAGTTTGAAAACAGAGAGAATTCAAAATTTTTACCTGATAGCTGTCCATTTCGTCCTCTTCTTCCTAGGCCAAAACATGCAAAACCAGGCCATTAAATTTTTTTGATAGCAAGAAACACACTGAATGCAAAAGGTGTAACTATTTTAAGCAATATTAGCAGTCTTACATAAAAGTCTGAGCTTAGCAGTGGTATGATCACAGAATTAAAACACATTGACATCCCAAAAATTTGCTGCTATTAGCTCATCTAAACACAAACTGGAACAATCCAACAACTATAATGGAAAAATTTCACAGAAATATAGCTATTAGAAGTCTTCATAATTGGAAGCAAGTGGAAATTTTAAATTGCCCTAAGAAAGAAACAGGAGTTACAGCGAAACAACTTGAAACCTGTTGATCCTGGACAGCAATGAAAAATGTGCTGTTTTACCTGCAAGACTTAAGCATGAATGTTACAGCTTGCACTGAAAAAATCAAAGTCTGGCATCAAGGATTCGAGGTAAGCTTGCAGTAGCATTTAGAGGAGAAAAACTGTAAACGTCTAAGCCAATTGTTAGGGAGTTAGAATAACTCTGTCTGCCACACCAGGAGTTGCAATGTAGACCTTTGACATTTTGATTTCCATTATTTTCTGATGGGAGACACCACCTTTGATTCTCGACATTCATCACAAGCAGAGCCACTTGCAATGAGCGTAAGCACAACTGCCACTCCTGCACAGTGAATGGAAAAGCAATGAGGACTCCAATCCTCACTGAGTTACTGCTTATCTATTTAAGTAATAACAAGCCACTGGAGTCTACTTTTGTATCTTAATAATGAAAGCAAAAACTTAGCTAAGCTAAAATTAAAAAGCCATATGGAAGAGGCATTTTCTTAGTTCAAGGTCTTTAGAAAATCTTTCACATTCCATAGATACTGATTCACTTGAGGTAGGGAAATGCTAATAAGGGGACTAAAAATCCAGGTGCTCAAGTCAGAAGGCTATTGTAAGCAACAGGACTAATAAAACATGGTTTTCAATGTGGGTTATCAGCGTCAGACACAACTCACGAGTCTCTCTCAAGTGGAGCTTAAGTCTTTCTTCTTGAAAGAATGTACTATTTTGTGGATTGCCAGCTCTGTCGGATATGGCTGAAACTGGTCAACAGATCAGAAGTTCACTGGGGAAGAAACAGGGTGAGAGAGACAGGATGCTCACCTGGGACCTGTCCCCTTACAAAACAGGCTAAAAGGGGCATGTGTATGTCGTCGGTGCGTAATAGCTTTCAAGTAAAATTTGCAAGAATCAATCATTCTGTCTCAGGAGAGAAGAGTCTCTTAAGAAACTTGCTCCGTTCAGGAGTAGGAGAGAAACAACAGTTTACTTGCTCTATAGGACATGGGTATCAGGGAGTGGTGTGACGGAAGGGCAGCTAGAAAGCCTGCAGGCAGAGTCACTAGCAGAAGCATAATGAGGAATAAAAGCAATAATCTGCCTGGGATGCTACTGAAAAGTGAAATTTCTGCAAAGATGGAAAAAATTCCCATTTTTGTACCCCTGACACACAAGGGGCAAGGGACTGCTAAGGTTAGGAGACAACAAACCACCCAACTACTTCAGACCTCAAAGGGAAAAACAATACTGATTAAGCAAAAAAGGGGAGCAGACATGCATTGAATCATACTCTGTCGACAGGGTAAACATCAGGGAAAGCTGGGAGATGTCCCACAAACTACTTGACATTTAGTTGGCCTTGTCTCAAGCAGAGCAGCTAATCAAGGAAGTCCGGAGAATTGCTTGTTCTGTTGCACCAGATTTTGGCTTGCTAACTCAGAGGAGTGACTAAATTTTAATTTAGCTGTTGGAGGAAAAAGTCAAACTGCACTAGAAACTGACAGGAGCATTGCAAGAAGACAATCCCTGAAAACAGATTAATATACTTTTCGGTTTAAGATGAGATGCAGTGCTTCTGAGGTTGTCAAACAACTGGCCAACATATACTATCGGCCAACAACTGGCTCATATAATTCTAACATTTGTAACTCAACACTATTTGAATATATGTTCCATCGATTAATTTTAATTTTAATACTTAGTTAAAACTGCTGCCATATCTAATATCTGAAATAAAATCTACTGGACAAACTCCTAATGAATTTTAGAAACTTTGGCATTTTCTTTTCTTCTTTGAATGGTGTGTTAAGGCTGTGCTGCTTTTAAGGATAGGAAAAAAAAAAACAAATCGGAAGAGACACAGAAGGTAGTCTTAAAAATATTATTTTTGCCGTGGAAAATGATTTTGATTAAGAGGAAGATCTTCCACAACACTTTCTGAAAGACAGAGGTTTAGATTTGACCTATCCTGAATAATCCCTAAAACCACCATCAAAGCAATTCTGACAATTCTTCTTGACATCGTTTTATACGTTTAAGAAGTAGGTTCAAAAAATATCCCCCAAAACCAAACTAAAACTTGAAAAGAATGGAGATGCCTCCAACTGCAACAAACTTAGGACATGACTTTATGCTTTTACATGTCTCGGAAATAGCCGTAGCTGACAGGAAATATTCAGACTCTTACCTGATAATTTTCAGGTACTTTTTGTGACTTGACGTGTTTTATTTGAACACAGCCAATGCCAACAGATAATATTGATTCCTCCATCAGTGGCAAGGTCCCAGATTCCTGTACAGATCTCACTTCAACCTGAATTCGTCGAGATTGCCCCTGCCCAAAAGAACAATTCAAAATGCTTGGAAAAAAAGAATATAAAATGCTGAAAGCTTAATGACAGAGAGACCTCTACTGGCAGTCATTTGCAAGCAACATTATGTTTTTATTTTGTGAAGAACAAAGTGGTGAGTACTGCACTCTCAGTGACCCAGTGTTCAAGAGATACCCCTTCTGTTGCAAGGATTTATGTTTACAGGATTTATGTATTTACAGAAAAAAAAAAAAAAGTTGAGCATTCAGCAACTCCCCAGTTTACTTTTCTGAAGGGTTTTCAAAACATACACTTTTAGGATTTTATTTTTAATACTTCGGAAGGAGGAAAATAGGATCTTTTCCCCACCTATAAAAGAGGAGAGAAAATAGTCTAATTTGGTGAGCTACTGGAATTTCAGTGAACTTTTCCTGACTCTGGTCTCCTTGACTGAAAATTCTTACCCACTGATGCTATCAGTGCAGCAAAGTAACTGTTCCTTAGTAAAACCCGTAGGGGAAAAAAAATAAAATAATAATAATTAAAAAAAAAAAATCAAAGGAGTTGGGGAGTTCAGAGGTGCAGCCTATATCTAAGTTCTACTAATTCCTAGTGTTGTCTGGGCAACAGCTTATCACTTAAAAATGTTAACTACTGAGTTAAGCATTAACAATTTAATGTGTGTAGAATTCAAAGAACAGAGGAGTGGTTGGCTGGAAGGATCAAATAAAGGGGAACTCTGGACCTCTTTAAAAAATAGTTAAGTTCAGTCGAGACTGATGTCCTTTCTCCCAGGTGCTATCACAGAACAGGGAACAGAACATAGCAAAAAGATTACAGGTAAGCCTTTGATCACCTTTACATCTGAGCTTATGCACGCTGGCAGTTTCACAAAACACAAAGGGACTCCACTTTCTTCCACTTTATGTCTGTTTTACACAATATCATATTTTGTGTCTAAGCTTGACAGGTCCTTGGACCCCATCCCTTTACCATACAAAGTGGAAGCTTCTTAGCTTTCCGCAGGCTCTTTTCACAGCTGAAATCCTGTACATGCCACCTTACCTGCCTGAGCTGGAAGATGCCTCCTGTGCATACATCCTTGGCAGGAGTCACCTCAACTGGGCAGTATTCCCCATTCTCATTCAGCTCTAGAATTTGAACCCAGAGTTCTACTTTTCGGGTTACTTCACTCCACCTGCAAAACATGTCAAATACTGTTTCTTTTTCCACCCCACCCACCCCCCCCCCCCCAAAGAAAAAGAAAAAACAAACCCAAAGCATTAGCTCAGACTGCAGATTGAAGAAGCAAAGGAACACGTCAACAGATGCACCATTTGCGAGTATATACGGTTACTAGTTGTGCAGTGCTTGTAAATTTTACTGACAACTATTTTAGTCAAACATCAGAAATAAGCCTTTTCTTGATTCCAATACAAAAACCAATTCCACTATATTCTAACATTTAAGCTCTGGTCTCAATTACTGCCACAGAAGCCCAGTGTTGTCAGTGCAATCAGATTCACACTGAAGACAACAGAATGAAATATGACATTGTCTCACAAGCTTTCAAGATTCAGGGCACTTTCCCAAACTTCATCATACTACTGCCTTCTCTCCAATTCTTCCAAGAGCTTAAATAAGAAACGGCCACTTTTGTAGTACTTCAAAAGTAAAAAGGAAGGAGGTACTTACTATTCAGCTACCAAAAGTAACTCACTATTTTATAGCATCCTTTTTCCATCTCCTCTTTGCCATTTTTTCCTGACTTTTCTTTTAAACTTCCCTATATATAGCTTAATACTCAACATGCTCAACACAAGCTTAGGCTGGAAGTAAAAAGATAAATAACTGCCAATAAATTAAGGTGCAGAGCTGCTTTCTAATTGGAGAGGCAAAACAACTTACATTTAAGAAAATGCTTACTTTGGGGACAACAAACGGCTGTCAGCAAAAAAGCAACCCCCTTCAGTCTAAATTACCATACTGTTGCATATTCACTCTTATTGAGGTAATTAGCAATACAGCTCTTCCAATGGAAGCATTACAGTGATGACATTTCATGGCCAAGAATGAGTTGGAGTCAGACCCTGAATAAATATATCAGCATACAGCCAGAACAACATCTTGCTGTTTTAGACTTGATAGCTCTTTCTGGCACAGACTAGCGTAACAATATAAATGAAAATAATCAGCTTGCTCTTTTGTAAAACACTACTTATGCACTTGAGTTTGCCTAAATAAAAGGGACTTCAAAGTCTTTCAAGTTTTACCACTTTTAATTTGAAACAGAGATGGGCATTTCTCCTCTTTCACTTTTTTAAAGTCTACTGACACATCGCATGGTGTTTTTCCAATAGCCAGAGTCTATTTATAACAGTCTAATAGATACAGTCTCAAACACATGTTCAGTTGTCTTCAGTTCAAAATTTGACTACTTATCCCAAACCTGCTTCAAAATTGGGCACCCCAGACAGTGATTTTCCAAAATTCTAAACCAAGGATCTATCTTCCATATTTACCTGTCACGAAGGCTGCGTGTTTTGGCTTGAATTATTCCTAAATCCCACAGGGCTGGATTTTTGCGGTCACCACTCTGCTTGTGCCCATATACTTCAATTGCCAAAGCACCATCATAAAGATGTTCCATGAAGTCTTCGGAAATATTTACAGAAACTTCCTGTATGTAAGCGACAAATCGGTTGATGACTGTGACTACACAACCACTTAGACTTAGAGATTTACTGTCTTGACTTTCATATAAGCATGTAGTAAAGTCACCCTGGTCCCCAAGACACAATATAGAGGAAAGGAAGAACTGTCACCTCAGTTTGTAAAATCAGGAGGCAAGGCAAAGACACATGATTTGCTGAAGATTAAAGTCTATAAAGAGCTGAAAAATGACTGTGTGCTGTTCCAAGTCCTGATCCAATGGTTCAAAAAAAAAAAAAAAAAAAATTCATATGTTCTAATGTTCAGAATCAGAAAATCAAAACTCATCAGAAGGTATTATATCTATTTTACAAATGGTAAGTGGAATAAATTGCTCAGTGTAATGAGAAATGATAGAAAGAATAAGATGAGAACTCAGGTGATTGGCTGGCATTCATCTAAGCTGACTTTAGATATCTCTATTAAAGATGCCTCCACTCAGACAATTGCTCAAAAGTCAACAGGAAGAAATAGGCTGTTCTAAGATACACGACCTAACTTCAACATTAGGATAACAGGCATCATGTCCCAGGACTGGGACATTTCTCTCCACTACATCAGAGCATAGAGTGATCAGCTCAGATACGGACATCAAATGTACTCAGATGAATATCACCTTCCATTCACACTCAGCAGCATTTTTACTGTGGGTAAACTCCAACATAAGTATCTCTGCTGAGCAGATTGCTTTCCTTTCTAATCCACTTCTTCGCCTCCTGTGATTTTTGTACAAGTGAACAGTGTAGTATCATCAAACTTATATGGACTCTGAAGATGTTTCAAGTTCTTATTAAAAATGGAAGTAGGGTATCAGCCTCACAAAGTACAATAATGACAGCAAAGAGGCAACTGTTATGCAAGCATAAACCTGCTTTTTCTGCCTACAGTTTCATTAATAAAATAGAAAAAAAAATTTACATTGCAGTGATCGAAGACAACCATGCACCGTGGCTCCTTGCTGATGGAAGATAAGGAAGGATCCAGCTCAGGTGCAACATCAACTGGCTCCGGTTGATCCCAGAATGTGTATTTGCAGAACACAAAGTTGGAGAGGTGCTGTGGCAAACCTGTAGCCTGAAGTATTTTAATCTAGAAAAGAGATGAGAAACAAAATAGAAGCACTTATTCATTAGGCATAGAATTAAAAATATCTTCTGTTAGAACAGTGTTATTCTGTTCCACTGCAGAGGATAACAAAAAAAAAAAAAAGCAACAAAATAAAAAACTTTACAAAATACAAATTTCTGCATTGATATACATTGGAGACAATATTTTGAGTGCATCAGCCGAACATTGCCACTAGATGTCACCAGGCACATATTTCTTGGGAGTGAAAGCTAAAGGTATGAATTTTACGAGCACACCAAAACAATTTGTTAGTTTTTAACAGTGAGATGCACCAAAACCATTGTAATTGAAAATGAATACAATAAAAATCTCATACTTCTACCAAAACTGGCTCCTTTATTCTGCAAAATCCTTGTTTTAAGATACTACTTGTCCTTATTCTGTGATGCTAGTGTCCTGGAATCGACTGCCCCAGGGGTGGAAACACAGCCCCACGTTCCAGTATATAAACAGGGGGGAGTTGGCCGGGCGGCGCGGATCGTGGCTCGGGAACTAACTGGGCATGGGTCAGCGGGTGGTGAGCAATTGCATTGTGCATCACTGGTGGTTTTTTTTTGTTTGGTTGGTTGGGTTTTTTTTTTCCCTTCCTCCCCCTCCTTTTTGTTATATTCCTTTTCATTACTATTATTATTATTATATATTTCATTATTACTATTGTTAGTATTATATTTTACTTTAGTTATTAAACTGTTCTTATCTCAACCCATGAGTTTTACTTTTTTTCCCCCTCTTTCCTCCTCCTCACCCCACTGGGAGGGGGAAGGGGGAAGCAGCTGCGTGGTGCTGAGTTGCTGGCTGGGGTTAAACCACGACAGCTAGAAACAATACAAAAATAACCCCAACAATACAAAAGTAGCCTGTCCCCTCTTTTTCAAAATCAAGGTCAAATAGAAACAAAATGTTTTGAATACACCTTCTGTTCTAAACAAAGCCATCATATTAACCATACTATTCAATAAACTTCTCCATTTGTCAAATTACGATCAAATTAGTTAGACTTCTATAGTAAGGCAGCACTCAAAATCCTCAGGAGAATATGTTTCCTGCAACATTGCCCCATACTGCTTGCAAGCACATGGAGCTCTATGGGACAGGATAAAAAGTGAAAGAGAGTACATTTGCTCCCAAATTGTTCATATTGCCCAGAAGCCAGCAAAGTTGGGGACCACTCCCTCCAGTGCTTTTTGCCTCCCTCTTTTCTTATCTGTAGCTTGGTCTACCCTGCATTTTACTACAACACAGAACTGCTAGTAAATACTTCCTGCTAACTTTCTTTTTATTATTAACAATAATAAACACACCTGTATGTATTTCACAAAATATTGAATATTTAGAGAGAGAAATATTGAGAGAGAATGATTCACAGAACAATGGGAGTTTATCAGATTCTGTGACTCCTTTTGAATTAGATATTGTAGCTCCAATCCTAGTGCATAGATCTTCCATGTCTTCCAAGACTACAATAAACTGTCTGGGGTAAGACTTAATGCAGACTTAAAAAAAAAAATCATGGAGATTGAAAGGAATAAAAACCATCTAGTTCTCTTGTATTATTTCAGCCACTCCAGAAACAAAATACCGTGAGAAAAGACCATGCAGCAGCGCTTCAGGACAAATGCTAGGCACCAGGACATTACATAAGGCCATGAAACAAATACAGCAAAAGTATTAAACTCTGTACATACAACTGAATGACTAGGTACAGCTAAATTATTTGCCTTTTTTTTTTTTTTCTTTTGTGAAATCCTGAAACGTCAATAGTTTCATATAGTCAATCAATGAGTTTAAAGACAGGACTCTGCCTGTGTAACTGCATACTGGAAGCGACCATGGTGCATGAGGTTACAAAGAGACATCTAACATCCAGAAGCCAATGCACCAGGGACTTCTTTAAGACTTGGGATGGAAAGAGAGAAGGTTGCTCAGAGGTTGGGATAAAATCTGGAACTCACCCTGCAGACAAGTTTTCTCTCCTGAGTGTCATTTTCATTTGAATAGTCTGGACTATCCTCACCTCCAACCAACCTGTCGTCTATCTCTCCACTCACTCGAACAATTTCAACGTGGAGACGACCCGATACCTGATAAGAAAGGAGTAAGAATTACTTATGTGCCAGAAAAGAGTGACAGGTTCATCCTTTTTCAGGTAACTACAACTACTGCTGTTTCCAGCCTGTAAGCAGACAACATTTTATTCCTTCCTATTGTTTTGCACTGCGCATTTGTCGCAGCAGATGAAGAACGCTTTGGAGCAAGAATCAAAAAGCCTCTGTTGTAAAACCATAAAGAAATCAGCCACTAGAGTGACTTTGGGAACAGCATACTGCAATCTCACTCACCTTCACACCAGTCTCTAGAGAATCTGCAAAGTGCATGTGATGCAGAGCACAGAGAATGTTGCCTGGTATGCTCTAGCTGCCTTTGAAGTTGTTCTTACAGTATATAATTTAAGAGCCTGTTCTTGATTGTAGTCAGTGAAAGCCAGTGGAGCTATAGCTCATACTCGTTCTACTAAGTATTCATTTTGGGCTGCTTCGTTCAGAAAGATGCTCACAAAGCTTTCTCCTTTCACAATCACTATGCTGGAATTCAGAGCTGTCTAAACAACTCTAGTAAGGTATTACGGGATTTGCGTAATTCCAAATTGTTAGCAAAGAGCTTGTGCACACGAAACTGGAAAATATCTACTATATACTGGTAATAAGATCCATGGGCTGTAATTAAACACTTGAGTAAGGATAGATTATAGAAGAATGACAAACCTCTCCCTTCTGATTGATGATTGGAACAGCATATTGCAGCTTCACGTCATAGAACAGGCACTCAAGAAAAACATTGGCTACTCCAATAAGGCTGTGGTTTTCCTGCTCATCGTAGAACGGATCAGCTCGCCTGAAGTAAGCTCTCATCACCTTCAATCAAATTCAGAGTAATGTAAGAAAACCAAACTTTTCATGAAACAGTTTTCAAAGTGTTGCGCAACCAGCGTAAGGAAAGAAAAATGGACTCAAGCACGAGGCTAGATTAGATCACAAGAAGAATGGACGCTTGAATTTTACTTTGGACCGAGCATAAGGCCTGTCCTCAGCAAGTTCTCTTTAACGTTGTCAGATTCAGAGAAGTCAGCCTGAACGTTAACTCCTGTTGTGTTTACTTACTGCTTCTTATTATATGCTTGGTTTGCTCACCAAACTATGCAGGCAAATAAGCATCAAAGTGACAAGATAAGGGTTAGTGAAATGCTGAAGATCTGCTTCAGTACTAGGAAAAGCAAGGCTCAGGAAAACTTAGGTCTTTGCATATTCCCCCACCCCCAAGATTTTCTCACATCTACTTAAACAAAAAAATTTAACAGGGATGTAATTCTATCAGCACAATACTGGAGTAATTTTTACTTACTGGGTTGTCTTCCTCACAGTCTTTCCACTCCTGGTAAAGATCCCTCATATCTACCAATCGATTCTCCAGCTTTTCCAGTGACCAAATCTGTTTGCCTTTCCCTTTCCTTCTCACCTGAATAGCAGGCTCACTGAGAATTGCACCTCTCTGCAAAACAATTAAAGAGATATCAATAAGGAATTCGTGTCACAACAATAGAAAAACAGTTTAAAACCAATACAAAACCGAGAACATCTTTGGGAAAAGTCTGGATTTTATTCTAGCTTGAGTAACCAAATTCAAGCATGACAGACTCTGAGTTCGGCTGTCACAGTATATTCATGTTCAGTTTAACTGTGAAGTCTAATCACAGCTACAGGCACTAGTTTCCCTGGATTTTCAACTTACATAAGTGTTAGAAATAGGAACATTTAAGCATTTCACAAATATCCTCAAGTTCCAGCAGGCCTGGAGTTCCAGCTAAGGTTACTACTGTCTGCAACTTTCAACTAGTGCAGACACTTAACCCTCTTTACCATCCTGTTTCTAGATGTGCCAGAAGACTGCAAGAAAAACAAGCAGACGAGAGAAACTTCTAAAGCAATTGATAAAAATTCTAATCCTGGAATAAAATACATCTACTGTACTAACAACAGCCTGAGTACCACCAAAATATTGAGTAGACCTCAAGAAGAGAAATAATACCAGCTTAAGTAGCCAGCCTGAGACATGGAAGTCTGGGTTCAGTTCCCTCCTTCCAAAATTTCTAAGATGCCTGGAACAAATAATCCAAATCCTCTCTGCTCCAGTTCCTCCCTGCACAATGGAGATGACAGCATTTTCTCAGCTCACTAGGATGATGTAAAGCCAGATGTCCACAAGGTGATGGTAAATACTTGAAATAGATGTTGCCTAACCCGCACAGATTTTATCACTCCGCAACAGAAGCAAGTGTGAACTTCCAACACCAGTGGAAAGGTCTTGCACCAAAACATTTATCAGTAAGCTAGCACATCATAAGATTTTCATGGTAACAAAATAAGATAAGGATGTAGCATGCGCTAACAGAGCCATATTTAATGCACATGAATAGACTGGCAAACTATCTAGACCATTAAAGTCAGAACACAACAAATACGAACACTGCGGGACAAACTTACTGAACAACGGTTTAGTTCCATTAGGGCTACCTTACCTTACTGTTAGCATTAAGGCTTGAAGCTGGGATCTGGAGGGTAACTTTATACTCTGTCCTCTTGTCCAATTCCTCTCCAATAAAATTGGCTTCTCTCACATACAAATTGGCTTTAACAATCTGCTCTCGCAGCTTTCTCAGGCTGTGGGTCAACATTTCTTCTCTAAAAGAAGGGTATTTGGAGGGGGAGACAGTAAAAATCACGGCATTTAAGTATTGACACTGAGTGCAAAACAAACGATCACTTGACAGGAAGGAGTCTTAACATTCAGCTTTTAAACACAAAAATCAGGTGAATTAAATTGCTTTTCTTCTGGGGCAAAAAAAAAAAGATTATCTGTATGAATTTAGCAGTATGAACATTAGCATACTGCTGGCTTTGGAGACTTCTCCATGCATCCACTGAACAGTCAGCTCTTGTGTGGCTTATGCCAGAGTTTCCCCACCACAGATGTGGATATTCCATCTTACAGAGAAAGGTTTATTCAGACACCATGACCCACTTGCTCACTGGCCTTCCTGGCAAGCGCGAGAGCGCGCCAACTGTGCAGCACAGGAATCTGGTACCACAAAATATTCCAGACACACAGCTAACACCTTGTTAGACTGTCTCAAATATTTTCTATTTCAAAAGTTGCTTCTCTAGCCATATAAATTAGATTTGTATTTTCTCATTACAATGTCTTTACCATACTCATTGTTTTAGGGTAAGTTTCATCTTCCTCCTGCAGCTGCTCTTTTTGAAAGTAATACTGGAAAAGATCATTTAGAGGCTGAAGTAAATAACCTCAGTGCAATTGCCTAGGAAGAAGAAAAGAGGACGGTGGCCCCCCTGTGGTTATTAAACAGTTTTTGCAATGCTCTGGATCAAAATTCTTTGTATCATCCTCTTACTCCCTCTTCCTTCTGTACTCTTCTGGTTGCCAGGACCTGCCCAGGTCAGACAGATGGATGTGACTCAAGAGGAAAAATGACCTTCCAGCAGCTGAGTCATGAGCCACAGAAGAACAAACTCATATAGGAGTCCCAAAGTTTCTTCCAATCACCTCATTTTTAATCAAATTTGTTGCCGATCGGGATAGAGTTTCTCCTTAACAACAAAGCAGGCACTCATTCTTTCTCATCTGTTCTAGCATTATAGGTCTGATTGCTCTCAGACTAGTATTTTCGCCGTGTCCTCCCCAACCCCCCACAGGAGTCCTCTCAGAAATTTGGCAGAGGTGTGCAATGCAATTAAAATCTTGCAAAATTGACTAGCACTGAAGAACTTTAAATGAACAGATTTGATTACCCACCTCTCCTCCGCCCACTGCCGTAAGCGCTGCTGAGCGCTGGGAGAATGAAAGGAGAACCTGTCCATGCTGCGGAAATGCTGCTTCTCTGGCGACAATCGCCTTCGTAATTGCTCCAGTTCATGTTCATACATCAGTCTCTGCCGTTCAAGCGCAGATCTCTTCTCCTCTTCGTGTTGCTGCTCCAGGCTTTGCAAGATTGACTGCATTGGATCTAAGCAGACGTTGAAAATAAAGAAGCTAGTGCTTCTGGGGGTCAAATACCTGGTAACCATAAAATTAAATGGAAACAGCCATGTAATGAATACGGGGCAGAGACGGGGGACTCGGAAATAAGAGATCTTTCCCACGTTCTGCTACAGATATGCTGTATGACCTTGGGCAAGGCACAAATTACTGTGATTTGGTACTTCCCTTCCCCGTTCTATAGCTGCAGTTATCCATGTTAGGGCCTGCAGTAGCCACTGAAATACATGGTGAGGAATGTCCTAGACAGTAAACATAGTTATCATATAAGAGGAGGAAGAGATTATATTTTTGTTGTAATGCATATTAAAAAAATGCTGCTGAACTGTGGAGCAAAATGAACATCTACAGAACAGATTGGACGGATGATTTAAGAGAATTGAGAAAAGGGAAAGACCAAGCTGAAAAAAACTTTCTCCTGTTTCCCAAAATGCTGCCATTCTGGGACAGCTACATAAGACCACAAAAACTAAAGAACATGGTTTCAGAGACAGAAATCACTACAGTTAATGCCTGAGTGAGACATAACACAAGAAAAATAAACAACAAGTGAAAACACTTTGATTTGAGGCTGCAGTTCCACCAATATTTCAGTTTTGGCTTTTCCCTTAACAAGAACTGCCAAACAAAACAGTCTGCAATGTTTTTTTTTTCCCCCTCAAGTGCAAAAATAGCTATGATGAGTCATTCACAAGAAAAATCCTCCAGTAGGAAGTTATAAGGGAAAAAGCCTGTGGTTAAGAGTCCCTGAAGATGTAACCTCATATTCTGTACATATTTCCAATAATTTCTGTTGCTTCTTACCATTACTACCAAGTGCCTTCATAGTGACTTCCATCTGGGCATATTCATAGCTGAAGCTAATCTCACTAGACACTTCACTGGAATTGTCTCCATCTATGTCCAGCTGCTCAACACTATTACTGCACTTCATAGAGTTGTCTCGCTCTTCATCCTCATGATCTGCCTTCTTTTTCTTCTTTGGCAAATTCAGCCTTTAAAGAAGAGGAAAATTTTTAAAGAACTATTAACTGCTCAACTCTGAAACACAGAGTTGCTTTCAAAGATTATTACAATTAAGTAGATTATCCAAATCAGTAGATTTTTCCCTTTCAAAATTTGTTGATCTCCTGTGAGTGTAGTTTTCCTCAGGCTAAACAGAGGAGTTGAAGGCAAACTAACTAATCCATTCTACACACTAATAATAGACAGTACCTGATATTACTAATCATATAGTTTAGATAACCACGAATTTTTTCAGTCATTCCATATTCAAATAATTTAGAGGCAATAATGAAATTGCATCCCACTTTTTATGTGGATCCTTCTTTCAAGCATAAAAGAAAACAATTAAGTTTTAGATTATCATTTAAATCCACTGATCTTTAAGGTATTTCAGACCAGCCATGTAGGGTTTCAAGAATACAGTCTTTCACAGAAAACTTCTACTAGTGATCCTGTCTGATATAGGAAGGTCGTAGGCATGGCTGGAGCTGGAACTCCGGGGAACAGAGAACACAGTGACCTTTTAAGACCCAGATCACACAGGTCAAAAATCTAACACCTTATCTGCAAAATCCAAAAGGCAACCTATTCCAGTCAAAGCTTGGGTGTAATATTTTCACCGTGGAAGAGAAAGTACTTAGTATTAATGTGGTACCGAACCACATGGAAGTTACCAGCTCAAAAATTAAATCTCTTCAGTGAGACAATAGTACTGATAACTACAGCAAGGTCCACATCAGCAAGGCTACAGTCTCTTGAAAATACAAGAAGTCAGCCTAGTGCCCTGAAATTAAAACCATGCACAGTTGCTATAACATTTAGCATTCAAGAACAGTCAGTCATCAGCATTGCCTTTATAATCCCAATGAAAAAGAAATCACCTCCTCCTGCAGCTTGAATGCTCCACTGACATCTTTCCTTATACCTTAAGATAAAACAAAGTTGGTGCAAACTTAAAATTTCTTTAATATCTTTTGTACCTGAAGAAGTGGTTGTTTCCCCACAGTATTCTGTCTCCATGATGTAGCTGGATAGGACACACGACAGCAGAACCATTTACGAATGTCCTGTGAAAAGGCAAAAATCTAAAGCAAATGCATCTATATAAGGCTTAATTTTTTTTTCCAGTACTACTTTCTTTATTGTAACTAGTTAAGGTAGGACAACAGGTTTATGGATTGCAAACAGGCAACGTATCCCCAGAAACTTCATTGATCTACCTTGTGCTGTTTCATAAACTCCTCAAACTCAGCTTCTTTTGATTGCTTAAGCTTACTGAGTTCAGTACTTTCGGATAGATATTATGACAGCTATGTCTGGGGTGTATAATTAGAGTTTAAAAATGAGGGGCCTGAAAAAAAGATGTCGTCACTGGAAATAAACACTTTTCACACTACTTTGAAATACAGACACGAAATAGAAACATTTGACTAAGACATCAGAGACCTTTGCTATATAAATAGCTTAAAGACAATAAACTAATTACAATAATCAGAAACTACTTTTATTTCAGAGTCAGATTAAGTCTGAAAGTAGGATCACAGGATAACTCAAATTTGAAGGGAATCTCAGGATGTCATCCAGTCCAATCTCCTGCTCAAAGCAGGATCAACTACGAAATCAGGGTAAACGTGAAATTGTTGAATTTTGTGTTTCTAACAATAAATTATTGGAGATGCTGACGGTGCATGTCATTTTGTGATCAATTTGAATATACCATCTGCTTTTCAAGTACTGCTACTTAATCAAATAAAGCAACAAACGCTTCAGCAGCTCTTTGCATATCAACAGATTTCCTAGAAAATTAATTCAAATTTTGATAGAGTTACATCTACACAGCTGCAAATCAGTGAGCATCTACTTGCTGAAAGCATATGCAATTTACTCATCCTCTTTGAAAACTTAGACTACAAACACCGAGAGAAATCTCATTAGAATGAAAGATATGAGTTGACAGAGGGGTCGATGACAATTAAAACAAAATGTAAAAGCAGGATACAAGAAGTAGATTTTTCTTACTTCAGAATACATAGAAAAGTTTATTTTTTTATTATCTTTTTGCACCACTAATCATAAAATACTAGCTAAAACTACAATTATTATACAACTGGAGCTGTATTTTATTCCTTTACCTAGTATTTTTTTGAGGTGTTAACATAACCTGTCCTTCTGGGGTGATGTCTATAATGCAGTGTTCAGGAAGAATTCCCATTCCACACAGCTGGATATCTTGAGAGTTGTCTGAGCCTATTAACGTGTGCTCCTGGGGAAAATTAATTCAGATGTTAGCAATGGATTGCAAAAGTTCACTAGTTCTAAGTCATCCATTCTCCTTCTGGATGTATCTTGTCATCTAGTTCCAAAATTTGAAAGCTGTTCAATACTTCCCTTGGAGGGAAAAAGGAGAATGAAACATTGCAAGCAAATCTTCGCTTTGTCTTACAGTAACAAGTAGGGAGCACTCAGGAAAGTTTACAGGCAACAGTTAAATCGGAGGATGAAGAGGTTTCTGTAATTTAAATGTGGAATTCAGTCCCTCGGGATGTTGTAGAAGCCAAAAATATAAAAGAGTTCAAAGAGGAATTAAGACAGGTTCACAGTGGTTGGATCCGTGGCTGTTATGCGGGTTTCACCTAGATCATCCTACAGCTTAGGAGATTCCTGAAGTACTCGAGGCATGAGGGATTTGGCAGACGAAGGATCACTCCACACATGCCCCAATTCATCCATTTCTTTTTTAGGCATCTCTAACCAATTTTTGAGGAACAGATACAATAGTTTAGATAAGTCAGATCAAGTGGTTCTTCAGTACTTTTAAGATCTAGTACATATGCAGCTCAGCATTAAAGAGAATGTGGGCAGGATACTTACTCCGAGAAGCAAGAGAGTTTAATCTCAGGATTTTAGGCAAAACAGGTGTAAGTCATTTTATCGAAAGAATTTCAAAGCACAGGGATTTCCACACCAAAATTCTCAACCAACAAAACGAATTTGTGTTATTAAAAAAAAAAATAATTAAAGACTAACTGAAACACACAAAACCTACCCCACGCAAAGAGGTTTTCTCCAGAAAAGGAAAGTAGCACAGTACCACCGGAGACTTTTTTGCTGGTACTGACGGGCCAAGGCCTGTTTTCTGAGCAGCCTTTGGCTTCAGTGTACCCTTTGCCATGTGTTCACAATGAACACCACAGAAGTCGGCTCTGCTTCAATAGCTGTCAGTGTCGAGGCTGATTTAGCAGCTTGAGTCACACTCTGGACACCTATGTGCAAGGCGTCTGGAAAAGATTCAGTTCTTCTCCCAAAACCTCAGCTCCGCTATTTTGTCCTATTTAATGTTGTTTAGCAGATACAACATTGAAAAAGCTCTTTCCCTTGCTTCCATTGAGATATCACAGAGCAATGATGACTGATATAAAAGAGGATCACGTATTTCCTAAGACCGACTAAACCAAAACCATCTTTCAGCCCAATTGCTAATTTTGTGGCTGTTGTGAGAGTTACTATAGACCACTTCAAAGAGAAGAGAATGATTTATTTAATGTGAAGCTCAAACTGCCGACATTCTTACACTGCTAAATTTTTAGAACCTGTACTCTAAAATGTGACTTAAAAATGGTTGTACCTCATTTCTCCTCCTGACTCCAGATCATATCTACAGTTTGTTAAACTAGAATAAACTGCCCAAATGTTTCAGCACAGAGGCCAAAAGTCACGTCACGTGTTTTATGTTTAACATCAGTAACAGGGACTGCACATCAGCAGAAGTGCTAAGGCAGAACAGAACTTGATTTTCACTCCTGGCAAGTTGCATGAAGAGGAATAAAAATGCATTTTATAAACTGAAGACAGTAGTCAAAATTTAGACTACACATATAGAAGCAACCTGATTACTGATACGCCCAACCTTTCTATAAAACAATTTTCTGGGTAAAACCTGGCAAAAAAGTTGGTATAAAAACCCAAACCAACCAAAAAAAAAAAAACCCCAAACCCACCAAAAGCAGGAGACAGTTTCTCAAAGAGAACACCTCTAAATTTCTTTCAAAAAAACAAAACTAAAACATAAAATCCCCAAACCTTCCTCTGCTATGAAGAATTAAATTTGGGAAAAAAAAGAAAAAAAAAAGGCTGTACTCATTTTTAATGAAGCAGTGAATAGCAGAGAATGCTTCAGATATGCAGTTTTTATAAAATCCTCTAAGTACACCTCTGCCAATGGCATTAGAGGCCCACTTCTATTTAAAAAACCAAATTATATATATAATCAATATTTATTTTTACCTTTAAATAGTATACCAGAAGTTCATTGAGAGCTGGATCTGCATTCAAATTAACCAGGAAGCACTTATTATCCCCAACTTTTATTCCAGAAGACTGAAGAGATATGCCAAGGCTTTCCAACTGTTTCTGACGCTCCTGCAAGAGAGTAGCCATCAAAATTAAGCTGATTGATGTACAGCCCTTCAGAAATGCATTCCTATCTGCCAAAGCCACAAGACAAAAAGATGGATTGCTACTCCTGAAAAAGGTAACACTTTCTTCTGCAATAGATTAGACACAAAAGCCTTAGTTATATCAAGCTTTGATCAGGATATCTGTAATTTCGCTTGTCCTTCCACCTCTGGTCTCAGAGGGCTACGTGCTGTGGTCTCACACAGTTGCATCTTCCTAGTGAAAAATGAAAACAGCTGAGAGCAGCACACTGCCGTACTGTAGGAGCTTCTCCATGACCTCACTGGAACAGCAAAATGCTACCACAAAGACATCTCTAGAGCCCTTTATTTTCTCTTTTGAGCTAAAAAGCAACAAGTTAAGTTAAATCCCTGCCAAGTCAAGCTCCATGTCTATCTTTTATTCCAGAGCAATCAAAATGACAAAAAACTGGCAACCTGCTATTTAAGTAATGCAAATAACACTTCCTGCTGAACAAGAATAGTAGCATTTTGGATGGTGTTTTGTTCTTGTCAATAGACTTCATAGAATTCAACAACAAAGCATTACTGTGCAAAACTGTACATCTTTCAAAGGGAAGTGCTTGGGTGAAGACTAGAGCAGTGAAAGAGGAACATTAAACATTTCTGACTTAAGAACAGAAAGGGATTCTTCTACAAAAAACATTGAGATAGATATGCTGAGGATTGTTCCCAGGATCATACAGAAACTGAAATGATACTCACTATCCACAACAGCAAACAAAATTTAAAAAATAAACATGGGAGGCCTCTCACAGAATTACTAGGGGGAAGCAGAAACAGGGGAGGGTAAAACAAGTAAGTAAAAAAAATACAAGAGACCTACAGCGCTTTCTCTGTGATGCCGAGACTTTAAAAAAATAATAAAAATCAGCAGACATTATGTAGGAATAATGCTGGAACGTTTATTACGGTTCTGACCTTTACCTACCAGTTTGCTTTGTATTTAAAAACTTAGTATGTCATACTATTCAGCATAATTCTCTGTTCAGCATTGGAGTTGTACCAGGTCTAATCAAGATTAAAATTGCAAAGAATAGCAAGCACAACTCGCTCTTGATTTTCTGTACCCTGTCTCCCCACACATTTACAAAACCAACACAATGTCCTCGTAAGGAAGTCGTGTGTGTGTGTGAGAGAGGGGAAAAAACCCACAACAAAGAATAGAGGAAAAACTGCAGTGTGATGTCAAAGATCTCTCTTCCGATCATCAGCGCCAGGCTCTGAAGTTCACATAATTCCTTATTATCTACAGAGATAAAGAACGTGTTGCCCAAAGGAGGACTTGGCCCACAGTCTAAATCTCACAGGATTAACTTAAAGAAAATGAGCCAGTTTCTGTTAACATTAGGTCTTGAGCAAAAGTTAATTAACTTAAACACTCAAAATACATTAAAAGTATGTCAAATACTCACTGAAAATGTGAAAAATTACCTATTCACATAGTCTTTAAGGCTTTGAACCCTCATTGACGCTCCATCTCTACAAACTGCCTCTTCGATGGCCCTCATTCTTTATGAGGAATCATCCTTTCCTCAAAGATTTACAATTATCTCTCCATCCTACCCGCCTACCCTGCTACTATTTGACAGACAGATGTCGGTGGATGCTGGCCAGAAATAAAATCACTTGACAAGCCATGATATAAATGCCTTTAACCTTGGGCCTCCATAAGCCTACTGAAGATTGCAGAAGGTTCTTTCCACTGGCTTCCAAGTGGTCCTGAAACAGCCTTATACTGCAAACACGCTACTCCTTATCCCTCCTCTGAAAAAAATCATTTTCTACAGCTGCAAGGCTCGTGAAACTCCCAGCTCCGAAATGTTGTAACACGCTGAGAATTTAGAGACAAAGAGGAAGAGAGCTAAAGCAAGCAGCTATATGCAAACATCAAGGCAGATTTAGTCTGTAGCATTGAGCCCATTACTCCAGTTTTTCAACCTCCTCGCACAATCAGGGTTTCTATGCCTAGAAACTATTGTGTAGAATAAGAGCAGAAATTTTTTATTATTATTATTATTCACCCTTATACACAGGGAGGAAAATCCATGGTACAAACCTGCACTGAAAGCCAGGAAGCCCTCGTAGTCACAAGCAGCATTTCTGACAATGGGTCTTTAAAACTAAAGCCAACACAGTCTATTCTGATTGTGTCATCTACAAGAGGGCTTTGCATCGGAGGCTCCATTTTCTCCTTATTTATTACATGCTATTCATCACCTTTCAATAGTCCTCCCCCTCAAAGGCTCCCTACTGCAAATATATACATTAGCATTTGTGTGGTAAGAATTGCAAGTGTCATGCAATAATCGTGGTGACCTGCACAATTTTTCAATGTAACCATCATATTCAATTATGGTCTGAGGCCCTAAATATCAGTGTAAGAGGTATTAAAACACACAGGGATCCTGAACAGTTCCATTTTTTAATATTCTGAATGCCCTTCGCCTTGTGTATTGAGGCACTCTGTACGTAACCTTGCATTTAACGTTCTCAATGCTCCATCTTTCATCACAAACAACAATTTTACTGTCTGAAGAATATAAAATCCCTGTAATCCTCTCATCCATGGATTATTATTTTTTCTAAATAACTTCTCCATTTGCATACAGTGACAAGTTATTATTGTCACTAGAATAGTAATCTGGGAAGCACCCAGCTATCACAGGAATTAAGTGAAGCTTTTCAAAAGGGCAGTAAGCTTGACCTACTTACCCATAAATGTGGGGAGAGATTCCGACAATCTCTAGGAACTGACAGACAAAGGAAACAAACCTATTTTTCATCAAAAATGGGGGGCACGGAGGGGAAGAAAGCAGCAAACCTGTGCTATCTCCTCAGTTTTTCTTAATTTTTCTTCCCAGGTCACAGTCATTTCCTGAATCAACTTCTCTGACTCCTCCAATCGTTCTTTTAATTCTGGTGATTTCATTGCCTGCAGAAATAAAAGCAAATAAAACAAGAAAGCTCATTGTGCTTTGTTTTTTTCACATCGCTGTCACACAGATGGGGAAAAAAGGAAACATAACTTTACTCATTTTCCAAGGCATACTTATCGGTAAGTAAAGGGTTTTTAAAAATACATATTGCATATAAATGCAGAATCCATCAAAAAGTTAGTTTAATTAGTTTCAAGTACAGATGCTAAAGTGGAGTTTATATACTTCAATGCAAACCAATTACATGATACTGGCAGATTTGCACAAAGATATTCAAACGCAAACTAATCTCATTTCTACACCAATACGAGTATCCCAAACAGCTCATATCTAAAACAATCTTGTTTCTCAAGATAATGCTGATCTGGCTAGTCACCATCATCTCAGCTGTCATTCCCTTAAAATGGCACTTAACATCTCAGTCACTTAAACTGCCATGCCACCAAAATATTTTCATTGTTCATTTTGATATGGCCTGATGGGTGTGATTTTTTTTCTTTCTATAGCAAATATCAAAGCATCCAAGGTGTTCTGGTTATCTACCTCTACATATGCATTTTACAGAGCAGATATCAAAAGAAGCCTTACGATGTGCTTCTGGACACTAGAATTCAATTTTTTCGCTAATCCACCACAGCTCTAATTTTGTTTTGTGAAATAGTCAAAGGCCCATGTTCCACCCAAGAACTAACTTCATAATAAGAAGATACCCCCACTGCCACCCACCAGACACTCCAAAAACTGAAAGGACGTCAACATTTTTATACTACATATATTTACTTCCTCCAGTCTTGGTACTGGCATATTCCTCCTCTACTACATTGAACAGGAAGCCTGTGGACTTCCTCACATTGTTATTTCATTACTGCTAACAACATGAAAATGGTTTTGGCTGCTAGGTATTTATGCAATGCCAATTAAACAATGCAAGCATCGTTCTCCATCAGATATTCCCCCTTACCACAAAACCAAAACTCCTCACAGGAATCCAAATCAAATAGAGTGGCCTCATTACACTGCAGTTCGTTCAAGAAAAGGAGCAAGTGCCAGGAGCAGAAAATCCTGTTTTAAGACAGGAGTTTCCTCTGCCTCAAGACACCACAGTCTAGGAGCTGTCAGCTGACGTGTCCTGTGTAGTCTTCTTCTGGTTGAGTATCTCAAATAACTAAATACAGGGTAAAAGGGAACACGAATTCCACCCAGGAAGGCAAGTGAAGCCAAGGCAATCTCCAGAACAAAGATTTATTATGACCGACAAAACATGATCAGTGCAAAGGCGCTGGACACTACAGAGCAGGACAGGAAGACGAAGCCCAGTTACTCTCCAGGTCTAAGTCTTGTTTGCCCATTTATTTGGACCTGGGGCAAAATTACTCAACATTTTCACATGCTTCAACTGTAAAATGAGCTAGGTAATTCTCCTCACTCCCTACAATGCTTACATAAACAACAGATACATGGGCCCAGATTCACACCAGACCAGCAGGTGTGCTTCTCTGCTGAAAGCGGTTAGTTTAAATTCCCAGCTTAGGAAGGACAAGCTGGTGGTCTTGGCACAGACAAATTAAAACATGTGATATTAATTCTGACAAGAAAAGATCAAAATGCATGGATTAAAAAAGAAAAGGGGAAAAGAGGATAATGCCTTACTCTTCTGGGGGGGGCGGGGGGGAAAGTAAACTGTCAAGTTCTGTTCTGCCTCGGCTGTTTCGGAGAGAAAAGGATACTGACACCAAAAGAAAAAAAAAAAAAACCAAAACCACAATTTGGTAACCTCTATATTTGGAAATGAGCTTTGAAAATGTAACCTGTCTGTCACAACGGGTCAATGTTCTTGTTCACTTAAAAAAAGTTATTTATGCACATTTCTGTAAGAACAATTAGATGGGCTACAAATGTAATAAACTGAAAGGAATACAAGACAATGAGTGTGGGTTTTGACCTTTACTGTGTGCCTCTTAATAGCACACTACACTGTTTTCTCCATGCTCTTTGTCAATGCCACTGAGATGACAACTAGGGTGGGATTTTAATACTTGCAAAAGGAAATATTTATTACCTCATATTTAGGAAATACTACTTCATTACTTTGGAAAGCTGCCATTATTTTGGCATTAATGCTCACAAATGAAACAAACAGGGAGGACTTGCATCCCTCAGAGTACTGTTAAGTCTGTGGTTCATATTTTAGAGGAATTTTTAGATATTTAACTTGAGATACCTTAAAGAAACTGATACACACTTATTGGATGCTTAGCATATTAGGCAGCTCAAATGAGAACAGTCCAAAATTCACTAGTCATTTCTAATATCACAGCCAGCATTCCCTGCATACCTCATGAGGCAAATACTGTAATCACAATTTTTCTGAATTGCAAAACAGATGGATTCTATCACCATTGCTTTGCCACTTTTGAGAACAGAACTCAGAATTACGCTAGTTCTTGGCCTTCGTCTAACATTTAGACCATGCTCCTTTCACAATTTCATTGAGGTAGCTATTCAGATATTCATAATGCTGTCTAGCACCTGTAAGAGATTCAAATGAGAACAGTTAAAGCTTGTAAGCAAGCAAGCATTATTTAACTGAGTTCACATCTCGCAGGATGTAGCCACATTGGATTCTTAAAACACGCTGGCAAAGCTCTGCCTATAAACTGCACGATCTTAAGACTCCACCCCTGTTCCTGCCTTCATGTCCTCTTGGTTTTGATCTGTATCTTGCAATAAAACCAAG
The DNA here is from genome assembly GCF_018139145.2 of Gymnogyps californianus. NCBI lineage: Eukaryota > Metazoa > Chordata > Aves > Accipitriformes > Cathartidae > Gymnogyps > Gymnogyps californianus. The sequence goes on along the minus strand of NC_059473.1, from coordinate 125,700,534 downwards.
ACTGCTCAACAAGGTGTTCAAATAGAACCTGGTATCTCATGTTATCACCCGTGTTTCAAGACTGAGGTACAGAATGGGAGATTTCTCATAGATACCATGTAGCAATTCTTTGTGGCATTCATTGTCGAGAGCCAGGTAAGAAAATCCTGACAACGGGGTTTACGGGACTTACTGGCTAGTCAAGACTAAAATTTGTACCTCTGCTTTTGTGAGCTGCTCTCGCAGCTTCTCCACTTCCTCACGGAGCTCCCGAATAATGCGAGCGTTGGGGTCTTCGTTCACCACGGCATGATTAACGATGTTCTTGGCCCGGTCTGCGTACCTCAGTGTTGAAAGGGTCTCATCATAGTTGTCTGCTGCTGGGCTTACTGTTGCTACCATGGCAGTCTTGCTGTTACCACCAAGGCTATCCTGGAAAGTGGTAGAGGTTATAAAATTAAAACAGAAGGTTTCGTTTGTTTTACCCAGTCAATGAACTTAGGCAGCAAATAATAACCTAGGGTTGAAATAATAACCTAGGGTTGGGAAAAGATGGGGGCAACTAATAACAGAAACATTTTTGTCAGAGCTCCTCAGTTCAAAATTAACATTTTAAGCTGTGTAAACAAAGGAAAATTGTTATTTTCAAAAATTTTTTTTTTAAGCACATTTAGGAAATGTCATTCTTGGCTTTCAGAAGCAGTTTTAGTTTAAACAGGAATGAAAACAGTCTCTTTTTTGGGCTTTATGGTGCCTAGTGAGGGCTTCAAAGGTTTACTTCTATGTTTTCTGCTTAGGTTTATAAACCAGAAACATAAGCACTTCATCATTAGACTTTTCAGACACTATTAAAGGAGCTCAGGAAAGATCATGATGAATTCAGAATATCTTATTTTAAAGACTGGAAGCAAGACGTCTCCAATAAGTACTTAATTTAAATTACTTAAAGATCTCCTCATAAACGATATAGTTGATTTTATTCTTATAAACATTTCAGAATGGGGCCCTCCCCCCACTTACCTCACAAACCTAAACCGAGTTATGTAAGAAACTACCCTTTCGGAATTTGGTTGACAGAGAAGAAGGGTGTGAAACCACATTCCTGCAAGGCAGTGTGTGTCAGGGGAGCGGGGGAAGGAAGGAAGGAAGCGTTCAGTCTTTTTATTGATCACAAAATTGTGGTTTACAATTTTGGCCAGTCTAAAAGATAAAATATTCTGGTTTAAGTTTTGCAGCAAATCTTTTTTTTTGTTTGGTTGGGTTTTTTTGGGTTTTTTACCCAATATCCCTTTCTGAGACGAACCATGCTATTACCTTTCATCTTCAATAACCCATGAAATCCAGGTCAGGCATTGCCATTAGAACAATCTGACTACATTAGCTGCTTGTCTAACCATTTCAATTACAAAGCACACACGCAGCTTTCCCTAGCAATCATTAAAACGCCCCTTTAAGTATTTCCTTAAGACTCTCTTTTTTTTGATGCATGATGCCTAAAACAGTTTGACAGCAGTCTGGCTGCTTCAGTGGTCAGACAAGCATTGACCACACAGACTGACGTTGCTTCGCTGCTGCATTGGTAGCACTCTGCTGTCTCTGGCCATGCAAAAGGGCTGCTAGCTCTTTGGGTAGAGAATGTAATTTCATTTGTATGGTGTTCAGCACAGTGAGGTACACCAGCATGGTTAGCACTTGCAGGTAAGAGTATTTGTAGAGAATGTAATTTCATTTGTATGGTGTTCAGCACAGTGAGGTACACCAGCATGGTTAGCACTTGCAGGTGAGAGTATTTATAGAGAAGTCAGTTGAAAAGAACAGCCTTCTGACACCAGCGTGGGTTTTTTTTCTCATCTGAGGAGCAGCCAATGTTTTCTCCAGTAAATACATGGCTTGGGAGGATCCACTCTGTAACACAGGAATGTTTTTCCAAAGCATCTACTGAAAACTTTAAAAAGACTAACAAGAGCACATGACTCATTCGATGGGATTTCTGGCTCTACAGAAGCCAGAAACAATCCCATACAATCCGTCAACGGTTTTCAAAAATTAGGAACGACACTCTGCAACTGCAATCCCTGTTCTGCATAAAAAGATGAAGTTTATCAGGGAGCTGGCCAGGTACTCCGCTTCCAAATCAAACCTCAACACTTTGCACTTTGGGAAACTCCTTCACTGCCCTAATTAGCTCCAAAATAGGATTAATTCATTATTTGAATTGCAACTCTGCTGTACAGGCAGCTGAGAACGCCGTTACAGTGATACACCATAATTCACAAAACACCCATTATAAGCTGGGTAAAGTTCCTCTTGTATTGTAGCTATTCAATGCCAGACTGTCTGATAAAGTTTTATGTACAGAACCGTTGTGCTGATTTCACTGGTTTCTTTAACGTTAAGCAAGAAAGGTAGATGAATAGTAAGCCAGCCTCTCATTAGCAAAGACAGCATCTGCAAATTACTCTAGAAAGACTGGGCTTGCATGTGATAGAGACACAGAGTGGAAATAAATAAGTTTAGTTATTTCTAAGACTAATGTAGCCCAGTCTTCTCTAGCACGAAGATTACCGTGAAAACAACTTAAAATGTAGAGATCAGAAATTATATTTTTAATAGCAGCCATCAGTAAAACATGCAGGGCTTCTGATTGAAATGGGAAAACAAGATGTTTGTGCCAATACAATTTGATAAAACCAAGAAGTTAAAGTGCTGACAAGCTATTTTGCTTCCTACACATAACCTGATGCCACTCTTCAAGCCTCCTCTTGCAATAATATTTTTCACCTGGTACTTTTGTGTAAAGAGCCTCAACAAAATTAAACAAAGTGTCAGATCTTGAGGTCTCCTGAACTCTACTGGTTTCTCAGATTTGTGGAGAGACCCGGTATGACAGATATTCCTCGTGTTAGAATACATTTACTCCACTTCAGCATCATAATTCAAAGTTGAAAGCTAGAGAGAAAGATAGCCCACCATCTCATGGCTTCTACAAACAGGCCTCTTTAAATGAATAAATCCCTCCTTTGATCTTTAATTAAAAAAATGTTTAAATTTTCCCCTTTCAAAAAAAGGCTTCTCTTCAATGAGCTTGTTTGTAAAAAATCCAAAAACCCCAAAACTTTTGTTTGCACTTAACATAGCTGGATGTTAAAGACACAAAGAAGGTTTGCTTGAAAGAAGGCAGAACAAAAGTGTGCTTCTATTTATGAGCTAAAGCAAACGCTGTGTATGGCCATCGTCATCGTAGCTACAATGCATCAGACAGGTGCTAAACAGGAATTTCAGTCTGCTTGCTGGATTTGTTTAGAAATGGAACAGCATAACTAATTCTAACAACAACGCTAGAAATTCGTTAGGAAAGTTTCCACTCTGCTTGCTCAGACTATTACAGCCACATCAGGAACCCAAGCACACATGCCACTGGAGCAAACTGAAGCAAGCTGCATGTTGGTTTTGTTCCCATCTTTACAGAGAGCCAAAAAGCACTTGTTTAGTTAAAAACTCAGTGTAAATACATAGAGGCAAAAATATATTTAAACACTAAAAAAGTCTTAGGGGAAGGAACACCATGAGATGAGGATTTATTTTACTGTAAAAAAGCATAAACACTATTTCTGTTATGCCATTCTGATTTTTATGTAGCTGTCATGACTGTACTATTTGATGTCCAGTATCTGTGATGTTTACACTGGGGAGAAGAGATAAATCGGTTCACAGTAGTCATGCTAAAATGTTCCTTAAAAGACAGCACTGAGAAAAATGAAGGCTTGTGGTGTCAAGGGGTTACATGAGTAGAGATTTTATTTTACTTAAGCATTGAAGGCAACTTTATTTTCAAATCTCCTTAAGGAAAACATGTTTTTTAATCTCCACACCTCTGTATAACCTGCAAGTAACTTTTTCTTTCCACACGTGCAGTTAAATCATAGGGATGTCAAATTCAAACAATATCTAAAAACACTGCTAAGAATTGTTGGGGAAGCAAAGCAGAGTATTCAAGACAACAAAATCTAGCCAGAGCACCTACAAAAGTAAAAGGACAAAAAAAGGCTGGTGGTGCCAAAAATCAGTTTCTTCCCAGATTATACCTTTCTGCTACCAAATATCTTAGTTGCTCCTTGATAACAATAAAGCAGAGCACAAGGAAAAAAAGCAAACTTGGTAAGTTAGTATTTCTGAGACATGGTTACAAAACATCCTGGCAATCAAATGATGAAAGAGAAAAATTTTAACAAAACGACAGGTTACAAAAATGAAAATGAAGTAATCTACATATGACACCTAATTCAATAATCCTTCAAAATCCGAGTCAACCAAGACCATTCAAGCTGTACCGGGCAAGATAAGAAGAAGAAAGACAAGCCACCTTTACTAGCAGGCAAGCTTTTTACAGCCAGAAGCGGCTACATTTGTGCTTGCCACTCATTCAGAGAACGGGAGAAATCCAGATGACGACTATACCTAAAATCAAACTTGCACTCCCGAGATTTTTTGTCATCAGGCTACCACGCTTTACAGCCACTGTATCTAGGAAGTGGGAAGAACAACAAGAACAAAAGCTTGCCTTTTAATTCGACATACATAAAACTCATATTCAAGAATTTGTTTTTTCATTTAGACCTTACAGATCTTCATCCAAGTGCTACCATGATGCACTCTTTTTTCCCCCTAAACAATACCAAATAGAGTCCTGTGCAGTATAGAAAATGATTTAACTGCTCATTTCACTTGAATATGATGTATAAAGTCTTCTGACCTGTTCCTCAGACTGTAACTGGGATAATGCTCTGAAATTATACTCTGCTGACAAAAGCAGTATATTAACAAATATATTAGATAATTAGGAAAAGGCAATCGTCTTAATCAAAATCTTCAAAGCTAACCATGCCAGTACGTAAAATTCAGTTGCATGTGGCAATAGCCCATATTAAACTAGCCCCAAGGTTGTGTGTGAAGCTGTATGTAAACTGACCCATAAAAGATAATGCGCCCTTTTCTTTGTTTTTTTTTCCCTTCCCCCCCCCAGTTCCTTATTCTTTAGGCCATTACAGGTCAGCAGAAGACAGGGAACATGTTTAGTCTGTAGAGATACTAATGGCTTACACCCAGCTAATTTTCCAAAGACAATTTTGGTTAACATCAAAACCAGAAAACGAGACAAAAGAACAGCATTTTATTTCATTGAATGGGACTCTTCTCCCCTTTTCCTCCCCTTTATTTCTCTTTAAAAACACAAGATCAGAGTACTTACTTTAAGTAACCAAGTAAGCACAGAATCACGATAAGGAACAAATTTGTTCTTGTTCTTGCCAGCAGCCTGATCTGCCAGGGCAGAAATAACCAGCCCAAGAGTTGTGAGGGATCTGCACAGAGAACACATGCAGCCATTAACAAGTATAAACACTCATAAGTCAAATGCATATTTAGACAGTGATTTTCTCTCCAAAAATGAGCTCAGAGGAAAAAGTTCCTAGTACAGTTTTGATCATTCTTTTCTCACCAAAGCTCCACTCCTTGTTTTCAGTATATGTTTTTCAGCCTTAATAATCATGTCTTCACAATGCAATTATGTGGTAGTTGCAGGAACACAAGTACAGAACGAAAAACGCCAATCATTTTAAACAGGCAGAGATCTCATTCAAACATCTAAGAGTATTGTATGTCAGAAAGAGAAGTAGAGAGAAGGGAAGAAGAAAACTGGCTACAAAAGCTTATATTGACTTGATCCTATTTTACAAGTATGCTGTATTTAGCAGTGATGATTGTACCGATGAAAAAAGGGAAAGAAATAATCACAGTCTTACTTGTTAATGTTGCTTCCTTCTTTCAGCCTGTCTCCGGCAGCACCAGTCTTAGTTGCCCTTTCACTACCTGCCAAGTCCACCAGACTCAGCTTACCCACCTTCTCACCTGACGTCTGCAGAAGGAAACAGAGAACAGCTACTGTTAGTTCACTGAAATTAAGTCACATAGTTTGACCTTTTTTCTAACAAGAATCAAGCTTCATTTCTTGGTGTAGACTCTCTGCAGCTGTTCCAACACCTTTGAAAGTCATCGGACTTGACCAGTATCCTGTGTTAACTCACTAGCTGCTGCTTCAGCAACAATAGGAGGATTTGAAGTGCAGTCAGATACACTAACATCTTCAAGAAATCTCCAGAGGAGAGGTACACAGGGCACATTAGTAAAATGTTAAACCAAGAAAAATGCAGAGGTAGTACAGGCCAAGGAGTCACAAAGACAGACACAGGGTTTACAAACCCATCTTGAAAATAGTCTCCTAGAAATCTCAGATTTTATACCAGGTTTCTTCTGTTTTTCAGAGACTAAGAATGAACGTGACAAGAAGCATGTTATAATTTACAAAAATTATTACAATTGCAAAGTCTCCTATATTCTTAACAGCCTCCTGGGAAGCGACCCAAGCTATGCGAGTATTTAAACCTGTAACACAGATTTTTTTTTTACAAATCCTTTTATCTCATTTGACCCAAAATGACATTCTGAAACACTCCATGAATTTCATATGTCAATTTAAAGTTGAAGAGCTAACTGTATTTGAGAACAGTTTGCTCACATCATGCTCTTCTGCAGCATCTACGACTTTAGCATCTCAGTATCACAGTTGCAAAGTGCTACATTCCCCTAAATGAACAGGATAATTAGAATCAATATGCTTTCAAAAATGTTACTCTAAGCCTCTCAAAATATAGCGTGATCATCAGGCCATACTGAAACATGTCACTTCCAGGACTGAAAGGACCAGCAGATGGGAAAACAGAGAAATCTGTTCCAGAAACTCACACAGTGGTCACTGGAAGATGCAGAAAAGACAGACGAGCAGAACTACCACCTTGCATACAGGCTGACCATGACCACACAAAAAATATGTATGATAAGTGTGCAGTACAGCCACAGCAAAAACGGAATGACAAACTATGGCAAACCAAGGAGTTTAGCATAGTATGGCTGCTGATTTGAAGTGCAAAGGGAAAAAAAAACAAATAAAGAACAAGGAAGATTGTTTGCATAAGAAGATTGGTGGAGACTGAGAAAATGAGGAGGAAAAAATCCAAACGCTCATTATGTTTCACATTGTATTCAATATTTAGGCACACACATGCCTTAGATTTGCTCTGTGGACACTCAAAATTTCTCCAAGGCTTTGAATACATTAAAGACTTGCCCAAGCACAGACTCTATCAACAAAGTTTAAAGAGTTTTGGTATAGAAGATCTATTTCAATTTTAGTTTATCACCATTTTCTGTGAGGGATTAAATAATATTAACATAAATGTATTTCACACCCCCCTCCAAGGAATATTTACATATAAGGAAATGTAAAGAAAAATATTTTCACATTTAAATGTCTTAGATATTTAATATACATACATAAAAATTAATGTCATACAATGCAAAATTTTTTAAATGATTAAGTGTTTCTATTTATAAAGTTGATCATTTACACATATCTGCATGAAATAACCCCTTGAAGGAGATTACCAGATGTACACTCAGGTGTTTTTCTATTTTTCATCTACACATTGTATCTTTAGTTTCTGGTCCAAGTCTGTACTACACACCATTGCTTAAAAAGAAGTGTTTCTTCAGTTTAGATTCTAGGATTAGAAGATCCTTCCTGCACCCTCCAGCAGGTCTGCTGCAACTTGGGACCTGCATTTTTTCTTTCCATTTCAAAAAACACATTTCCACTTACAAACCTATTAAAATTGATTTCCCTACATTGGAGTACAAGCACATGAACATTATGAGGACTTAGTCAGACAAAGCCATAGCTAACCTGATCCAGTGCTAGCAGTGCACAAGGGCAGGAGACTGTAGCAAATGACCTCCTGAGGTCCCTTCCAACCAACCTTTCTAAGAGTCTGTGAAATACATTAAAGCAAGAGACACACATCCAAGCTTAACATTTGGACCTTGTAACTTGTTTTACTTACCCCCGATTGTACATCATAGAGTGTGTGGGTGAGGATAATCTTGAAGACTGCATGGGACCGACTGCTCTCCTCATTCATGTTGGTTGCAGCCACTGTTCGAGATTTGTTGCCCTCGGACATCAAGGACTCGATGTCCTAGATACAATTTTCACAGCCATAAGCATATCTGCATTAACATTCTTTTCAATTATCTACTGAAACAATCTCATTTTGGTAAAACACAGTAAGTATTTTCCCACTGAGTTTCCCCGTTTATTCATAAAATGTGAGAAAAAAATATTGTGATCTCCCCTTTAAAGACTAGAAGTTACACAATGTTGTGACATGCATATCCATTACCTCTACCTAGATATTAAATTATCAACAAAAATAACGCACCTGGCTGCACACAGCAATACTCAAAAGCAAAGAAAAAAGTGAGGAAACAGCAATTCATGTTTGAACACTGCAACATTTTAGCCTCAGTTGTCAAACACATGCTCTTAAAATCTGCAATACTGACACAAGGCTCACAGTTTTATAAAACAGAACCACACTGAACAGGTCATTATATTCCTCCTACAGATAAGAGCTTCTAAAGTCCTCTGATATGTTAAGTTGTGATAGTTGAGAAACACACAGCTCCTCTGCTTAAGTGTTTTACAGCAATCCTGTAAAATAGTTAAAACTTTAGAGTCTTGGGCTTAACTGTTATTTAAGCATCTCTAGCTGGATGACGCTAAAAAACCCAAAAAACAATCAAACAAAAGAACACCACAGACCACTTTGACTCTGTATGCTGTATTACACAAAGCTGCTGCGCAACACGTAAAGGAATAGCATGCAATGTGTCTTGTCTTAACAGAAACCACCAAAGAGAGGCAGATGAATACCTGGAGAGCCTGCAATAGGAAGGACTGCACCATTTTCATGTTTTGCTTAAGATGACAGTATTCCATCCCATATTTACTCATTTCTCCCACAGTACATTAATGCTTCTTAAAAATTAGGACATTTTGTGAAGGCGTATATAAATATTTACTATCCGGCAAGCAAGTTTCATGCAATGTTCTCAAGTATTTGCCTTGTAAACAACCATTAGTGTATAATTCCTGTGTGCTACTGGTAAGTGAAATTACTAGGCAATAGCATGACAGTAAAAACGTGACAAAATGTGGTACTGAAGGCCCGTCTCTGCTAAATCTTGGTTCTGTAATTAATCACGGAACGCTTTCTCACGGATACAGCGTACACTCATCTTAAGTTTGGGAGGAAAGCTGTTTCATTAAATAGTTGAATTACTTCCAGAATTATTGAATAGTACAGGATGAAGATGAGATTCTGCTCTTAATTCTGTTCTACGCGGTGATCACAATACAACAATCCTACAACTCTCTTGCTCTAAAATCCATGTTACTGCCATGGCAATAGGGAGCGGCTTAACAATTTTGTCCTGCTTAAGGGACAGTAGCCTAGCGTTTAGGGTGTCAACACAAGTCTTTCATAAAATTGATCCTTACCTTGTAGCTAGCAACAGCTAGTTTGGATAGGCCATCTACATAAGGACCATAAACACTGTGTTCTCTAACTTTTAATGACTGACGGCTTCTGGTTGGAAAAAAAAAAGTTATTTATAAGCACATGACTGACTCAAGACAACATTTATAGAAAGTCACTTTCTCACTGACAGATCTCAAACATGATGGTCTTACAAATACCATAATAAAGCACAGAACAAGGACTATAATGCAAACAAAACAGCCTTATGTCTACAAGTAAAATGCTGACATAGACATTTTTGTCACTTCATAAAAGCTAGCATTAGGGTGAGTTTACTCCAAGCTTTTAGTCTTACTACTTTATTTTGATTTAAAATAAAAGGACACTGAGATCAGGAAGAAGCGAAAGCCATCCTACGCAAATGCCTTAGATGGGATCCATTAAGGCAAGCTGGCTATGGAAAGGAAGAGTGTATGACAACATATTACAGTGCTGTTGACACACAAATTACTTACCCTTTTGGGTCAAGAAGATCTCTGACTTTCTCATTGTATATCTCCATGTAGGATACTTCCACTTTGAAACTCTGCTCTTCATTTTCTTCTTTCTGTGCTCTTTCAAAGAGTCCACTGCAAAGTCTAGGGATTAATCCAGGCTGGTCAGCAGTACCCATCATTGTGTATGATTTTCCAGATCCTGTGTGATTGAATCTATGATTAGTGTACATGCAACAAAGTTTCTTGCTGTGCAGAACATGGAAAGGAAATAGAGAGAAGAGGTAAAAAAAATATATATCTTGCATTTCAGTGAAAGATATTTGTGCATTTTTCTATTTTAAAGCAACCAAAACACCATTTAGCTAAAGACTATTTAATTAAAAGGAAAAGCAAAACAAGAAGTTTAGTTCAAACTGACAGAGAAGACTTTTTCAGGTAGGTACAGTCTTACTGTAGATGACAACCCACTAACACCCACATATGTGCCACAATGAGAAAAATCAGGTGTACAAGCATGCTCATTTTTGCATATTGCATTTAAAATTATGATTAAGATTATTCCAACTACAGATGTAGAAAAGATGAGTGATGCACTGAACTCAAGGACGATCACTCCTAAGATTATAATCTAAGGCGTGAGAAATAAGGGTAGCCAGCAGCAACAGACAAAATCCTATTTCTCATCCTGTCCACCTCATATCTAATGTTACAAAAGAGAAAAACATTTCTTATCTACATTACAAGGCATTTCTCCTGAAACAATGTCACAACAGCTGTGAAGAGTCTCCAGTCAGAATGTAACACCTTTTGCATCAACAATATTTTTTGCTTATGTCTGGAAGGGACTTACCAGTTTGCCCATAGGCAAAAATGCAAGCATTATAGCCTTCAAAAGCATTCTGAAGAATATTCTCTCCAAGGCACTTGAAAACAACATCTTGACCTGAGAAATAAAACACACAAGCTAACATTGTAACAAAGCGAGAGTATTTTTCCTTGATTTGGATTCTTCAATAATTATGTAAAAGCAGTTAGTGTTTTCCTGCTGCTGTTACCTAAATAGCATCCAGTATTTGCTCCCTCTACAGGAGCAAGACCATCAGCCAGTAGATGTGCTCCAGATTTATGCTACTGTAAAAATCAGAAGCTGTGATTATCATGCATATACCTGTATGTGCTTAAAACAACATCCTATCAATGTTCATACGCAGAAGTTTTATCAGCAGAAAGTCATAGAATCACAGAATGGTTTGGGTTGGAAGGGACCTTAAAGATCATCTAGTTCCAACCCCCCTGCCATGGGCAGGGACACCTTCCACTAGACCAGCTTGCTCAAAGCCCCATCCAACCCGGCCTTGAACACTTCCAGGGATGGGGCATCCACAGCCTCTCTGGGCAACCTGTGCCAGTGCCTCACCACCCTCACAGTGAAGAACTTCTTCCTTACATCTCATCTAAATCTCCCCTCTTTCAGTTTAAAGCCATTACCCCTTGTCCTATCACTACATGCCCTTGTAAAAAGTCCCTCTCCGGCTTTCTTGGAGGCCCCCCTTAGGTACTGGCAGGCTGCTATAAAATCTACTACCAACTGCAGAATTTAATCCACTGGTGAATGAGATCACCTCAAAAATATGCTCAACCTCTACATTTTAACACCTGTCAGTTGATTTTAATCTAGGGCAATTAGTAGAGCGCTAGATAATTTTACTGTGTACGTACAAGATATTAAATAATACCATAAGAAGATTTTTGCAGAGAAGGAATCACAACTGTGTGGGAGATACTATAGTACAAGCTATGCATTAGCAAAATATAGGGTATATCAATTCTTTTGTAATTGAACTAACTCTGTAGGAACAGCTTTTGGGCTTCTTTTCCAAGCAGAGGAAGAAATGCTTAATGCATTTGGGTATTATCTATTTAAACAAACCCTCTATTTTCAGAATTTCTGTTACAAGCAGAGGAACTGAAGTCTGAACAAGACATGGCAGAACTTTATGGACTGAAAAGTCCTCTCAAATATGTTAATGTTCCTGAAAGCTTCTCCTTTCTCTCATTGATTGAAGTCCTTATCTTTACATCCAAGTCCACTCAGAATTTTACGCATGAAAAATTCCCCTTAAAAATTACCAATAGCTGTGCCTAGCTAAGCACAGCAGAACGGTTTTAGACCAAACACTTCCAATGTATAACAGACCATAATATAACTGACATAGGCGCCTCCGTTAGTTTGAGAAACGGAAAATTTTCCTTCCTATGTCATTTGTATGGCTGAAAGTGTCATGTTTTTCTCAGTTCCTCACTAAATTACTATTCATTAGTTATTTGTTAGAGAAATTAAAATCTAGAAGCATATGCATCTTATTTTTCTTGTGTTTTTTTTTTTAAAATAAATGTAAACAAGCTTAACCGATTCCCAATTTTAAAAGATAACAAGTATGAAAGGAATAGATCACAAGAGTGGTAAGTCCAAATATATTTCATCTTTTACCATAAATATTTCCCAAAATGTGTCATAACAATACTCAGAAAACTTTTAATACATTACACATTCTCACCAGACCCTATGAATTCACATACCCCCACGTTAAATTAGGCTTTTTTTAATACTCCATTATTAAGTTCTAATATAATGCCAAACTCCCATCAGCACTGTGAAACATGAAATTACATATAGCAATGTTGCTCAAATCCTGAAAAGAGATGGATTTGATGCTTTTAAAATTATGAACTTGAAACAGTATTTTAAATAAAGATGTAAATACGAGTAACCCATTATTGTGATGGATTTCTCAATATCCTACACTGCAAACGGGTAGCAATGCCTACTGCTCTTATCATCTTTAGAGAAGAGAAGCAGGAATGATTGAAGATTTTCCTTTTTCTTTTGACAACAAGCAGTCCTAAAGGGGAAGGCACTTTGTGCCATATGGTCTGTGCCCTGTAGCAAATACTGTATTTTAATTAGATCATTCACACTTGGAGACAATAAGCACAAAGCTACAGTAAATATTACCTGCATATTTTTCTTTGACAGATTCATCCATAGACCAAAAGCAGTGATCGTAAGCAAACACCTGTAGGAAAATAACCAGGAGGACACCTTATAAAAACTGTTGCCAAATCAAACACTTTATCCAAATTTTGACAGCGCTGTATTATGTTGGCTAACATCACGCTCCTTGGGGCCATTCTGAACATAATACACATTCCCACAGAATTACTTAGTTTCTATGAGTTTGAAGGCTAAACAAACACCACATCTTCCTATATGCAAGCCTGTTCCTTGCTTTTATTTGTTCCGTGTTTTTATTTCTTCCTTTCTACTGTGTGAATCCTATTCCATGCTCTCCAAAAGCTCTCCACGTGGCAACCGAGTGGATGTCAAGGAGCTCTCCTTATCTTCCTTTAAACCCATCCTTGCAATTCATTTTTCACAAGACTTTCTATTTTGCAAACTGGCAGATGTCCCCTAGATGTTTCTGCCTGCCATCTCCCCGTGTCTCTTGTCTGCATAAATTAAAAACATGCCTTAGGGTAGGAACCTCTTTCCGTACAAGACGAGTACGTATTTACATACTGCTGACAAACAGAAGCAGTCATCACCAAAGTGTAATACTTGTAAAGAACAATACAGAGCAAATGAGTTTTATCATGAGAAGCACTATAATCTTTTTAAATAGAAAAGTTTCAATTTTGTGGTAAATCCATTTGAAAGTCCACAGGCACCTTTCATCATGAAAGCTGACCTCCAGTAAGACAGTGCATATTTTGGGACAGACGTTTGCAAAAACAACTCCCCTGGGTATGTATTTGCAAGAAAAAAAAAAATCAGGTTAATATCTGACCTACTTTCACACGGGCAAAATTTACTCTGTAGGATATAGGAAAAGGGAAGTGCTCTTTGGCTGTTTATTTCTCCTCTAAGCTTAACGAAGGCTGCTCTTTCCCCTTTAGATGTTCTGCATCACTACGTAGCTGATGTTTGCATCATTTCAGATCACGTTGGCAGAGCAAGCGCACCATGTCAGCATCCCACATCCACCTTCTGAACCCTCATTCCATTATTTCCGAAAATTTAATTTTATCTGTTAACACATTTTCATGTTCCATTTTAGTGAAGCAGAAATAAAGCAAATCTTCCTCAAGTATTTTAACTAAAATAATTAGAAAAATTATGCAAGAGTTTATGAAAATGCTTAGTACAGCAAAATGCTTGAAATTTAAATAACTTATCTTCAAAAATACACTGCTTTTTTTTTTCTATACTACATTTATCTCTTGATGCTGGGACATTAAAGTGGTTATTTTACATCCTCTAATTGAGGAAACAACAGCCTATTTAAAATTAAGGCTTTTTGGTTCTTTGAATTTATTATACAATAAAGCATATTATTATAACATCCCATGCCTTCAGAGCATTTAATAAAACATCATTGGCTATACGGCCACATCAATAAAGCTGAAACCTGATACGCTAGGATAGAGATAGGCATCTGCATACCAAATACGGAGTCACGGGATCATAAGCCATAACAACAAAATGAGTTTGCTTTAACACAAATACCAGAAAATGCTTTTAAAAGCCCACAAATAACAAGTAGTCCTCCATTCACAGTCTGTAATGCTGAGTATGTATGTTCTCATTTGTTCCTGTGACTCATTTTTTGGCACAGGCTGTACAGTGCTCTTCGGCAGCAAGGAGATGCTTTGAGTTTCTTACTCAACAGCTGATCAACTACAGAGCTGTTTTTCAAAATGCTTTTAATATTTGGATAACCCAAGACTGAATAAGTGCTAGGACAATTTTCACACGCTGATTTAATGTGCAATAAAAGCCCTTACCTTTGGTTGGGTCCTACTGTTCCCCAAAGCATCAGGAGCAGAAAGGATTTGGTACAGGGTCAGGATAAGAAAGACAAAAGAAAAGCAAAGACTGTTAGTTGTAGTGATTTTAGCTTAATTACTCTATCATTAATACCTCATCATTGGAACACTGTATTTAAAAAGTTCATTTCTCTCCTCAGATCTCCCCGTGCTTACAGATCCCAAGTCATTTTATAAACCAATGCTTATCTCTTTTCAGGAGTAAGATTTGAGATGCTGCTCTGAGTAAGTTGATTTTAAATTCAAAGCCACTGAGTTTCCTCACGCTGCCACCATCTCTTCTTCATTCTCTCCCAGTTTTTTTTTTTCTTGTGACACTTCTCTCTCTCTCATTTTGTGGGTGTCACTGCCTCTTAAAAACAAAGTACCCAAGCAACGCAAAAATTTCCAAAACCACTTGAACAGGAACTTCAGGAGAGTTATTCAAGAGGAAATTTCAGAGTCCAACCCTAGGACTTGCCCAACTCAGTTCTCTCACGGTTGCTGGGACAGCAGAGCAAACATTTTTTTTCCCTAAAAGAATGAGCAGAGAATTGCAATTCCTTTAATCTGTTATGTGCATAATTTAAAAGTTTGTTTGCAGTTGGGGGTGGTGGTGGTGTGCGTTTAGTTTTTTTTAAACAACAAGTATGAAATCACTGGAGAGACCTTTAAAATAACGGCACAGCATCAGTCAATGCCCTGACAGCAGGTTACGCAGCCTCCCCACATACAGAAGACTGGAGAAATGCAGCAAACACACAACAATGAGGAACCAATATTCTCCTTGTCCTGGATCTTCCAAATGAGATTAGGAAGCTCTAGACATCAGTAACAAACAAAGTCTTGTGACAAGCATCACTGATTTCTTTTGAACGGAGCCGGAGAAAGACATGAGAGCCATATAAGATTACTCTCAGAGTTCTTGCTGCTCATACGGGTTGAGAAGTGAGTTTAAAAATTGTAATTTCTCATCATTGTCTCTCAAAAATAATTATTTATTAAGGAAGTTCATCATCTCTTTTTAGTCAGGCTTGGATCTAATAAGCATATCTGTTTGACATAACAGGAACGACAGTGACTTTGGATAGCAGTCGGCGTGACCCGCTATGCAGGATGATTATTTAAGTCAAGGCTACCCCATGACAGCCTTGTCGCAGAGTCATTCAAGTAAGCAATAACAACATCACCACTTTTCCCCCTGCTATCTGGCTAAGTTTGAATAAAAGCTCTCCCAAGGTCCTTGGCAGCATGCTTGGTGCAGACTCTCGACTGTTGCTGTTGCTCCTGGGTGGGTCACAGATATGGAGACGTATTGAGGGCATCTCCTTCACCAGGGCTTTGATCCAGACACAGAAGACACCAGAGAGCCTGTTTGGACTACTCTAAGAGAGTCGCAAGAACATTTTTTTGGCTCTCTGTGCTCTGAAATGCTAGTGGAGCACTTTGCTGAAGGACTTTGCTGAAAACTGCTACGTGGCTTTCAGGGGTGCTCCTGCTTACAAGGCAGGCTTATTCCTATTCTTACAGGAAGATCATTCTCATTGTAAAATAACGAGAATAGCAAGCCTGGATTATGAGTTTGAGTTTAGCACTCAGAGATGTGATGCTGCTCTTAATTCAGCAAGCAGTTATGCTCATATTCCCCAGCCCAGTTCCAAGGCAGGATTATAGTGCAACAATGCAGTTGATCTTTCCAGCCCTCAATACAGGACGTATTATTGAGTATTTGGATTAAAGCAGCAATAAGGATATAATCTCAGAAGTCCTATCACATATACAATTTTAAGAGGACGGATTATGCTAGGCTATGCAAATCATCAAGCTTAGTTCAGACTAAAGGTCTTAATTTAAGTATCTCATTTTCTAAAGAGCTGCACAAACACACAAACCCATGTCTTGCAGCCTCGCTTAATGCAACCATGAGCAAACAGAAGCCCTACATCTAAGAAACCCAGCGTACAGCATTTAGGACACAGCACTACTATCTAGAGCTGTAGCTTGTTCTCTGTACTTCGGACCAAGAAGAGAATAAGTCGGACAAATGTTTCCCTAAGGAAAGCATTAAGGGTGCGAACTGTATTACGCAGCATCGTGCTGTGCACATACGAACCCATTAATGCTGCAGCTGCACGCTGCGATAGCTGGGCCCAGAAACCCATGAAAAGATTTTTCAGCCTGATTTAAAATCGCGTGGGAAATGAATAGATAGGGGCATACAGCACCCACAGCAGCCTGCGTAGCTACAAGCACACACTGAAGTGCTGGGTGTTTAGAGGAGGCTCCAAGCCCAAGTACGGTGCATTACTACAGTCCATCTCAGACGTGATGAAAAGGTAAATACCAAGCAACACCATCACCTGTAGAGCAGGGGAGTATCTCCTACAACAAAACATGGATGACAGCAACATATGCAAAGAACATTTCCTATGGTTAAGGCTGGCATTAACAAAAAAAACCCAGAGGATCCTAATTTGATTTGATCCTAATTTTGATCCTATTGACAACTTGTAATCGTAACGAATTGTAAAGAATCACAAGTAGTTCTAAAGCAGAAAAGATCATGTACAGTCGTGTTACCTGCAAACTGCTCACACCAAAACCCATGTCCAAACCAATGTCTGCAAGGTAGAGAGTGAAAAGGAGCACACAGCGAAATGATCATTGTATGACTCTTAAAGCACCCGTCCAGCAGCTGTCCACCAGTTTCCCCCAAGGATGCTGCCATTTCAGAGGTGCAGATAGGACTTGCTATCGTTCCTCAGCTGACAGCCAATAATTCACATTTATCTCAAATGCAGCAGAAACGTCCAGTACAGGAAGGGAAAACTTATCTTTTAGCTACTGAAGGATGTCACTAAGATGTTTTCAGCCACATATTTTCACTTGAATCCAGACTGACAGGACTTCCCTTCGCCAACTCCCCTCTTTTATCTTTTTTCAACTCAAGGCGGGGGAATCTAAAGCATCTAGGGTTTCTAGAACTAAAAAAGGAGAAAGAGAACACTCTAAAACAACTGCCTACATTTATTACTATTTTATTTGTTGCAGCCAAGTGAATATATATGCTGTTTCGAGAGTGAATGAAGGCATGCAGCCCTGAGTAATCCTTTCTTTTTAAGCTAGCTCTTACACGGTATAAGCTTCTTGACCAGGACACATTTGCTTTCCTATAAGAATGCTAGTGGTTTCACAATTTAAACACCGGATAAACCCAGAGCAATTCCCAGCTGAGACCATCAGTATATGTCCAATACTACTACTGCTTCTGTCTTTTTAAAAAAGAATGGAATCTCCAATAATTAAATTATATATTCAAGCACAATAAGCTACTCTGTTCAGCAACAGTTATTAGCGCTATTTTAATAACATCTCAGATCAGTTTTTACTCAGACCTTCCGTGTTCAAAAGGAGGGGGAAGGTATAGTGACCTTAAGTATATTTGAGATTTTGCAGATCTCGTGGGGAAAACACCACAGCAAATGAGTACAGGTGAAACATTACTGGGAAGAGGCGAGGATAGCTCAGACCTTATGTATTCTGTTTGGCTGACCCAATAGCTCAGAGATAGCAGCCAGCTGGCAAATCAGCACATGCTCTAAATCAGTCACAGCACATCCTGCTTCTTGCCTAAATCAGAAACGGGCAGATGGGGCAAACGGGAGGAGAAAGGTGGGAGGCGGCAAGTCAGAAAGCAGGGAAAAGAGGTACAGAGGCTGTAGGACATGATCTGACAAGCCAGGCATTTTTTTTTTTCTTTTCTGCGGTTTTTTTGGTTTTTTTTTTTGAAAAAGAACATTTCCTATGCCAGCAGTGACCGCAACAACATCCAAACTATAAATTTGGCTGATACTGCTCAGTGGCACAAGGCTACGCTGGATTTGGGGAATTGAAACATAACATTTTACCATTTTCAGAAGCTTCTGGAAAAGCAAAATAGAATAAGAATTTGCAGGTTAAAAAAGGGGAGAGGGAACAATTACAACAGTAACTATGAATTAGGGAAGTCCCAACAAATCCCCAGAAATTTTTATTGCTTTCCACTTTCAATCTTCCATAACCATTGCAAAAACAAGCATATCAGATTCCAATGTAATTAGTGCTATTTTATGCCCTTCAGCAGGAACTGCTCAGCATAAACTCTTGAAGTAGCTAAAAATGCAACTAGAAAAACATCCTGATGGGGAAAAACTACTTGGGGCTTAACAGCAGAAATGTGTCAGTGTCACCCAGCAATCACTCTGTTAAGACCACACCTTTATGCTCCCAGCTGAGTTAGCGTGCCTTAAATGAATTTGTATTCACACACATTTTATTAAAAGTAAAGTTGGCATCATGTGTCACAGTAATTTACCCTTCAGATGCAGGAACAACTCCACTTTGCAGCAAGTTTATTCCTTTTAAAGTTTGTACAGATACAGTCCAAACCACTGTGTTTCTGATACTTCTTAAATCTAGTATCAGGTAAACTGTTCATACCCCACATTCACAGGCCCTGTTATAACACTCACACCCATGACGCCTGCTCCACACTTCCAAGGAAATCTGGAAGAGAAATGCTGTGTTGTAGCTACGCCTTCACTCTTGCTCAGTGCACATGGGAATATCAACACAACAGGACAAGCAGCCCCAGTCCTGGTCTCTGTATCAAGTGAAAGGAAGGAAACTCCAGCGTAGCACCTAAAGGACAAATGTCCGATGACCTTCAGAGGTCCCTTCCAACCTCAGCCATTCTGTGATTCTGTGATTTTATTAATAATTTGTTGCAAATAGAAGCAGTACAATAACTATGCTGGGTTCTGACACAAACGCACAACTGCATCATATTTCAGCTATTCTCTGGAACCAAATAACTAACGCTACACTGGGCAGAACTACACCGGGCACTAGAACTGGGCAGAGCTACACTGTTGTCCCCACAGATCTTTCTTTCCTTCCTTTCCCTGGGTAAGTATGCCCCAAATAGTACCTGTATGAAAAACTAAACTATAACGCTCAATTTCTTTTGTGGCTCCTTGTACAGTGTTTTCCCTTGCTCCTTCTCACTCACCTGCCATGAGCTTTCCCACTCAAACACAGCAGGGTAAGGATGCTTGGGAACACTTCAGAAAAATCAAATTATCACATTCACAGAACCTTAGCGCAGAGCTTTGCTAAGCAAATGTAGGCTTTGTTTGAAGAGCGATGGGTTAAAAGGTAACAGCTTTCATGGACTGAAGGGTTTTTAAAGAAAACTCATCCTTCAAACAAGACTTTTAAGTTTGACCACCAGCTACGTCTCAGAGGGTTAATACTAGGTGTAGATGGAGCGAAATACCAAACGGACCTGTGCATCACTCAAGCTGTCTCAGCATTAGATACCTGCCTGTAACAGGAGGCAGGATTTAACAAACCATTATTTTGCAGTCTTTTATTTTGGAATAACAGGGCTTATGATTTGCAAGTTCACCTTCCACCACGAAGAAGCAAATATATCCTCCGCTACAGGAGCTTCCTAGTGTGGAGAAGCTGATAAGCGGTGTAGGAATTACTGACGAGCTCTAGCACCAGCAAGTCTCAAGGCAGACAACTTCAGGCACACCAGATAAGGATGTAGGCACAAAAAGATATCAGGAAGATGTTGCATTTGTTTGAAGTCTGGGAGCCCAGCTATCTTTCTGAAGCAGATCCTTTAATTGGTAGTATTTTTTTTTTCTATATGAATAAAGGATTCAAAATAAGGTTTTTTGAAGAGCCAGCAGTTAGTTAGAAAAAACACTGCAATGTTCAGAGTTTTACTGTTTACATTTCAGCTCCAGAATTTCTTTCCTGGCATAAAAGAAAGCCAGCCAATGGTGAAATAAAATTTAGACAATAAATTTAATTATTTTACTAGCAGAGACATAATTGAAAGATAGCAGTATGACAACTGATAAGAAATAGTAGAATTAATTGAGAAGCTGTTTCCTCTCTTTCCGCGTATCAGACAAATACAACTTGCAACACATTTTGCTGCTGCTAGGTATACAATGAGAGGAAATGTCAACTAAATCAAGTTTGATCGGTTCAGGTTTCTTTATCCTACGATACTTAGAAATCCATTTTCCCCAGAATATTTCAGAAGGTAAAGTGCTTAAGGTTGTTGGGTTTATCAGTTTATAAATATTCTTTCCCCATTTTTACACGTGGACCAAGCGGTATCAAAATGCCGAGTCCCACTAGACTCCAATGTCTGGATTATATCCTCCAATTAATGCTGTTCTTACGGAGTCTCGATTTTACCTCCACAGCAATACTGAGCTCTTTGGGTGAAAACCACACTGCCCTATTTGAGCAAAAGATTTTTTGCCAGCAGAAACAGTCTCTTTAAAACAAAATCCCCGAATACGTCAAAAAAAAATGTGAAAGAGCATACACAGTTCAAAGCCTAAACTTGTGTAGCTAAAAGGAACAAAAGTAATCACTGTTACTTGGAAAATTCCTTCACTGCTCCAAGGCATTCCAGGCATAGTTGACGGTTACTTAGTTTCTACTGACAAAACTAATTTTTGCCAGCTTGCTCAAAAAGAAAAAAAAAAAAACCCCAAACCAAAAAAAAGCCCCCAAAACAAGAACTCAGGCTGAACAGCAGCTTTGTGGGTTTGGGGTGTTTTCTGCTTGGAGCTAAATTTTCTGTATTGTTAGTACAATAATCTGCTTAGTCCTAACCACATTCAAGTGGTGCATGTATCCCATAAAGCTTGCGTTATGACAAGGGGATTACAACTTTATCCTTTTGTTTGTAAACACTTAGATGTTGGGATACTATTGTGCTCTAGAGAATGTTTGGTGAACAGCCAGTACCCAAACTTTCAATTACTATTGTGAATTTCAATATTTTTTAATAGAGCCTGATGTAGCTACCTTTTTATAACCATGGGAGGGAGGAAAAAAAGCCCTCTCATGATTTGGCAGCCTATTAACTCCACCAATAGATCTCCAGATGGAAACACGATGGTCCTAGCCCTGGGATTTGGCAGAAAACCTGTTCTGCCTCTGGGACAACTGCACAACTTGCTTTAATCAAACGTGATCCCCAGCCAGCCCAGGAGCTGCGTGATGAGCTCCCGAAGAGGCAGATAGTGCAGCATGTGTCTGTCCGTATATGCGTATATATGGTGTATATGGATATATGGTATATATGGAAACACATATGATAATCTTGTTCTAGAGCATCAGCTAATGCAGGCATCTATATGCACAGTGTTTTCATCCCGGATAACCTTTAGCTTAAGGTAAGGGGCTAAAAAGCCAAGTCTCTGTTACACAGGATTAATCCTAGAATGATCTACTGTACACCATGGAAAGCAAAGGGTTTACACTAAAAGCAAGCATTAAAATGCCCACACAAGGCACAGGCATATAGGATAAATATAAACTTAGCTCAAAAAGGAGAGCCATATTGCAGGCTACCAAATCATTGGAAAGCATTTTGGAAGAAAATCTCTAGACCTGCTAGAATAGCTAGTGGGGTAATTGTGTAGAAAAGCCTTCCTGATGTAGACATAATTACGTGTTGTAAAGATGCTTTCAATAACAGTGTTTTACAGAAGGGGGAAAACAGTCTGTGTTTTCACAAGGCATCTTTTTCAGTGGCACGACAGTCTGTACAAACAGCGGTTGTATGAGAATAACTGTGCCATTAGAATTACTTCGTCATACTTATAATTAGAAAAAAAAAAAAACCCAACCCCAAACCCTCAACAATATGACTGTATGAAGAGTGAAACAAGCTCAACAGACCAGAGTCTGACATCTTACTTGGAATTCTTCAGGATTACCATCAGAGCTACCCCAAATGTCGTGGCACCAAATAGATGATTCTGTAGTTCCCTTCTCCCGCAAAAAAACCCAGAAAACTCTTTTGGCTGTGATATTAGAATCTAATAGCTAATTTTTTTCTTCTTACTAAACTATTGCCTGAAAACATACACATGCAGAACTTTTCACTCAGAAGTGAGGGTTGGTTTTGGTTTTTTTTGTTTGTTTGTTTTTAAAAAGCTTTTTACTTTCCAATTAGATGAGTTTCAGCCAGGCCCCTTCACTTGCCCCAAGCCACAAGCTCCTTATTTCCAAGAGGATTCAAGACTCCCAGCTCAAGGTTTTGTTCACACTGTTAGCCCTGGTTCCTGTCAATGCACAGAATTAATCTGCAATTAATGCAGAAACCGTGTTATGAAGTGCCAATTTCAGAACAGCTACCATTCTGATTTTTTTTTTAGTTTTTTTGTGAGCAAGTTGACAATTCATCATGCAACACACACTGTAGCTTGTCTAACGCAAACGTAAGCTGCAGAGGAAGAACTGTGTTTAGACCTCCTTAACTGCAGCTTCCTCATCGTAAGATTTTAAAATGCCTATTTTGAAAAAGTAGGTTTTTCCTACATTTTTTTCTTGGGTGGCAGGTGGGATTTAGGAGAGCTCAAGACGACAGCCATGAACGATTAAATTATTTCTCAGCAACTTTATTCAACTCTTTGAGATTAAATACACCAAGCACATTCACATAACAATGAGAAAATTACTTCAAACACAAACACAATTTTCACCATAAATTTAATACAGGTTTTTTTTTTCTCTGTGAGGCCTTTCCAACATCAAATAGCCATGCCCCACTTCTACAGCCTTCTGCCTAGAAAAGTGGTTTTGACTTCTGTGTGTGCATTTATGGCAGAACTACCAGAGCAGAGGACCTGTCACCAAGTCTCCTGGGTAAAAAAAAAAAATCCTTCAAAACAACTTTTTCTGTGTCTGTTTTCAGTCAGCTAGAGCAGTCTAGAGCAATATTTTCGAGAGATTTGTCTCACTCTTCTCACTTCAAAATGATCTCAAGGCTTACTGTAATTCCTTGTTGCCAGATGGTTTTTCTTACAGACTCAGCAAAAGGGTAAAAGTTGGGAAGAAGCCAAACCAACGCCAGTACCTCCTCCACCGACAGAAACTGCACCAGACAAACTCCCCAGACCCCCTCCCTGCTCACTTCCCTTGAGCAGGATTTGCGAACTGTCAACACTCCCTCACTTCAGAAAGAAAAACGTGCTGACATCCACAGAAATTTCTAAGGGGAGTCTACTGGCAGCTAGAAGTAGAAAATAAAAGGTGGGAGAGGGGGGTGGGGGGGAGAGAAGTCCTTTATGCACACCTAGGAATGAGAACAAAATTTTTTAATCCATGAAAGTGTATTTTAAGAACTCTTTCAGTTCCACCAAGGCCAGTATTTCCTTCTTTTGTAGATCAGCCAGCTGTATCATCCAACTCATACACTCATTAGAGCCCCTACTTTAAACTAGTTTGCGTTTGTCTGTCTTCCTTGAAAACACAAATACATCATCCAGAATGATTCTGGAAGAGAGACGATTTTTTTTCCCGACTCAGTTACATTTACACACACGTACCTACACACAAACATGTGCATCCAATATCCTCTGACAAAAAAAGAATCTACTTCAGCACCTCTCTGCTTCAAAGAAGGAAGAGCAAAAGAGAACAGTCCATGATAAAGAGCAAGAGCCATTTGCAGGGGTATGAAAGGATCTGCAGCCACGGAGGCTCCAAGCCTCCAGAGTAGCCCACAAGCTCTTCACCTTCATATTTAGCAGGCAATCATTGCAAGTTACAGATATTACTGCAAGGACTCTTCAACCCAGGGAAACAAATGATTCATCGAGAGCATTCAGAAAGTTTTGGTAATGTTTTCGATTTCTTTTAAATACGCACTAACTCTCTCTAAACACAATGTGTAGAAGAGGTGTCTCTCCTATGCTTAAGCGTCTCTGAGTACTTGCTGATTCCCTATCTACTCTCCTTCCACTGAATTACTTAGGCCATGAAGAAGCTCTATAGTATAACACCTGCTACTGTACATTTTCTGCTGTAAAGACCACATCCCCAAAGAACTTACAGTCATTTATCTCATGATTGTCCATGCAATTTATGTTAGATAATCACAAAGACTGCAACTCAGGAGACACCTTCCAGCTTGGTGGTCTAAATAATAAGTCAAACAACCTCCCTCACTTTGTTCTTTGGGTCCACAAATCTGCCTTGTCTTGAAGTGAAGAGTAACATCCTGCTCTCTTTGGAAAGGGAGATGCCTGTTTGAGGAGACGCATGGACTCAGTTCTCCGACTTCTTTAGCAAGTCCACCAGCCACTAAGCAAGTAGATAATGTTTGAAATGGCTGCAGTTCAAAAGAGAACATTGCTGTGGCCACTTTTTGTAAAGAAATCAATCTTAATAGTGTGTTTTGTATACGCAGAGTGTATTTACAAGGTTGGGAATTTAAGTGTCCAGTTACTTTCTGAATCTCGGTGCAATTTCAGCATCACTGGGTCTTCAGCTGTTGAAGAGGACAGTTCTGGGCACACGTACAGTGCAAAACTTTATATCTCAGAGTCATTTTTGGTGCCTCCAGAACCGCGCAGCTGCTAAGCAAAGTGTTAATTTCATGTGGTAAGTCTATTCATGGCCTGTTTTGGATCCAACTCCAAATTAAGGACTCAAGTAGTATTTAAAACTACACACACACACACTGGAAACCACAAATGCTGTTGATCTAATCATGTATGGGGAGAACGGAGAAGATAAGAGCTGTAGGCAAGAAGGGTTGGTCATTAGCATAAAAGTTATTTGTCTTGCCTCCATGGTTCAGTAACCGCCTGAATTTCCTTACTTCAGCACATACATGTTTCACGATCACAGTGATAAGGCAGAGGTTGTTGCACAGTATCTGCGTGCTCTCAACTCAAACCTCCCATCGATGTCCAAGGAGCCTGGGAGGTGAGAGAACAGCACAACGCATCTGAATCACTCTAGTAAAAAAGGAATCCGAGAATGGTAGCTTGTCAAGACACTGGCATCTCAAAAAGAGCACTTCAAAAAAATCTTGACATACATTAGAAGCCTCAAACATTCAGCTATAGTAAAACCAGCGTTTGATATCTCTCAAAAAAGAAAAATCTGTCATACTGACTTTCACTCTTCCCAAGAGCACGGACTACATACCTTCCCTCCCCTGATCAACTCTTTCAATACTGTCCGTATTCCTCCAACCCATTTTAGCAAACTCGACTGATAACGTGAAGATAAGAAAGCAGGCAGCAATCAATATCCCTGTCACCATCCCTGGAGGTATTTAAGAGATGCATAGATGTGGTGCTTGGGGAAATGGTTTAGTGGTGGACTTGCTAGTGCTAGGTTAACGGTTGGACTTGATCATCTCAAAGGTCTTTTCCAACCTAAACTATTCTATGATTCTAATATCCACTTTGACGTTTCCCATACGCTGAATGTCAACAGAAATGTGAAGTATTTTGGCATACACTGATACATTACTTTTTCTTCACGAAGATTTCAAGCCTTTTTACCCAGCACTCTATTTATGCAAACTCAACCAGTTCAGCAGCTGCAAGATTACAGTTCTGCCATGAACAATGTTAAGAAGGGATTGCTTTCCTCACCTACCATATCCCCACTATAGAAAGAAGGCATTACTTTCTGTTGTCATTCTTCCAAACTATAATGAGCTCTCAGGACTAAAATCTTACTACTAGAGTACCTGGCATGAGGAAATAAATAAAATCTTTGTCCCAAAGAAACTGAGACTAGAAAGAACCATTAAGACAAGCAGCCTAGATCCCTCCATAGCCCCTCTTGACTGCTGCTTTTCAGGGTAAAATTTTTGCACCAAGCTGCTCTTCTGCCTGACCTAGAAAAGAAATCCTTATCCTCAGTGTACCATTCAAATGAGCTGTTCTTTTCCCAGCATGAGGATGGGAAATAAGCTATAATTGACCTGTTTGCTGAGAAGCAAAGGGAAAATACAGCATATTATGAAAATTACAGGCAAGCCTTCACCATGACAGCTCAGCTCCCATGTACCGTATATGCCCTACTAATGGCTCCAGACTGCTGAAAAAATGTCATAGCGCTCTAGGCAGAATTAAATATTTGCTTAAACCTAGAACTGCATGAAAGCGTATAGATGTGCATCAAGAACTTGTTCTGAAGAGAAAAAAAACCCCATCTTTGGAGTGAAAAGGAAAGACAGATCACAGGCTCGTGGGCACACAATGCATACAGTAAAGCCAAAGTGCAGCTGAATGTACAGCTACAAGGTACAAGCCTGAAGGTGCAGTAGTCCTTAGCTCAGCGCTAAAACATTGCTTGCATATTCAGCATTTCCATTTCTTTCTCTCTGCAAAATATCAATTTCTTCAGTATTTGGGGGTAAAAGCCCAACTATTTCTTCCTAAATAAGTGCTACTGATTCACTGTAGCATTCCTCTGTGCCCTTAAATTTCCTAAATGCATCTTTTGTCCACATGATGAACTTACACATCTGCTTTGTCTATTCTTCTCCCTCCCACCTCACCAAATCACTGTGGTCATTTTTAAGTGTAGGAAATATTTTGTGAACTATTCTTGAGTCAACACACCACATAACTATTTCAAAGCACTGCAGTTCTTTCATGCCCATTGTGTTCCAACTGAAAGCTCTCATTTGGGGAATCAGATAATCCTAAAGTATTTAATGGGGAAGGTCATTTTGAATAAGCTTTTATTCCCTACTTCTTGTTCCACTGATCTTTATTTATTCTTGTGTACAAAAAATTCTTTTATTAAACACTTGTACCAACACCCAGCACCTCCAAAAACAAATCTGGCAGTTGCTTAAGGGCTTGTACATTACTGTTGGTAATTTATTCATGCTGGAAAAAAAATAAGAATCAGTAACAGGCATTAGCAGAGAGGTATGACTAGTGGTACCAACTGCAGAAGCTACAATGTAAATAGTGTGTAATGCCACAAATTAATTCAGAAGTTAGCTGGCTGGAATAGGCATTGTAACTGGGGCTGGTAAAGCTATACATAAATTTTGGCTGACAAAACATTCTTCCAGAGACTATGGCCTGCAGCACTGTGCGAAGCAATCAAGGATTAAGTTATCATTTCATAGCTCTGGCAAGAGAATTCAGATATTTAGCAAGGTGAAACACACACCGTACACCATCAGTTATCCCTTTTATCTAAATAAATTGTGTCAGTCTAAATCCCGCCACGTACTTTCCTGCCAACCAGTCTCCTGGGCTCTCGACTCTGGCCAACGACTCACTCACTCTTGCCAACCCTCATGTTGTCCCACGGCAGGGCAAAGAAGTGTTTGCAAGGAGGATACAATTCCCACCCTACAGCACACCGACGGGAGACTGTTCCTAGTACTCTCATTAGGCATCTAAAAAGTGCAAACATGTGTCCTCCAATCTATCACCAACTTACATCACACATATTAAGCGATGCCTGAATAAGGGATGCAGGGCTTTTAGACACACGATGAGGTTACACCCTGCAGGTTTTCAGCAGATTTTGCTAAGTCTTTCAAAGGGAATTCAGGTAAATCCAGTGGCTCTGGCAGCAAACCTTTCCCCAGCAGCTTCGAAGCACCTACAGGCCAAGGTCAGATGCACTGCTGAACGCACAGCAGCTGCCAACCAGATTTCCTCCTTCCTCACTCTTATCACTAATTACTTCTAAGAGCTTCCCACAAGCAACACCATCTATTCGCTTCCTGCGCTACTCAAACAGAGCTGTTTATCTCCCCAGCATGCCTTTTCTTTTGAAATCCGTTTCAACACCTCTCCCTCTAAAAAAAAAGAAACCAAAAGACAACCCCAAAAGGAGCCTTAAACCCTTTCACAACACTGTTTCTGGAGCAAAAACTGTTTATGATTGTAGATATTAAAAAATCATGACATTATACATGTGCTGTATTACATGCAGTTCAGGCCAATTAAAAGTTCAATGTATGTCCAAGTGTCCTGTGCTGCAAGAACGCAGCTATCCGGCTATTTAAGTACCTACCCCCTCACTTGTACAATATAAAGGACTTCAAAATAGGGAAAATAGCACGCAGAACAGGGAATCACAGAGCTGGCTAACAAGAACTGCTGCACTAGGGGCTGCATATGAATGAGTCTTCATGTAGCCACCGTGGATAAATGTATAACAACTGCAGGACAGATCCTATGTTACTTGTGAATTCAAAGCTCAGAACCTTTTTCTGGACTAAAACATCTACGATGTCCATCCTGGATGATGACAACAGTTGTTTGGCTTTTCTGTGAACTTAGCTATAATAAACTGGCTTTTTAGAAAGTTCTAGTGAACAGAGCAATCCATCACCCAGAAGCTGAGACCTGTGTGCTGGTTCCCACTGCCAGGAATGATTAATAGAAAATGCATACTCAGGCATTGCAGAAAATATAGAAATAGCTCCGTTCTCATCACTGACCACGTGCTGTAGCCCTGTAAAATATTAAATTGTTAAAGCCGTGCCGGTGCTCTGGAAGAACTGCTCTCAGAATAGCTTGTGGCCTGGTGGTACAGGGGTAGCTTTCATCTTCATAAAACTTCTAGAGCGAAAGTTTCCGTAAAGTGTCACCAGTCAATTCTGTCATAATGCATTGTAATTAGAGGAAGAAACCCTAATAACCCAGAATAGCAATCACATTTCCTTGTTGTAGTCTGGTGAAATTTCTTGCTCATACTTCTAAATTCTTCACCTAAATATGCAACTTTTAAAAATAATTCTACCATCACTAAAAGACCATAGTTATAAGTAAATGTTGTGCAATTTCTTTATGAAGCAAATGCAGATGTAGCCTATGTTCGATATGGGTCCTGTTACATTTTGGGCACAATACTCTCTGCAAAAAGTTGAAACTCTGGCAGTGTAAAAACCTAAAACAAGATAAAGAAAAAAAGTCAACTCCAACCTAAAATTTGAACTAATGTTTACCTCCTCACACTGTTCTTTTGTTCTACAGTAGCCACCAGCATCAGATACTTGCTAGCAGCTGGTTTCACTTAAACTTCTCTCTTCCTTTTCCAACTATCTATTTGGGAGACAAAGTGTGGTACGTGCCATGTGGAAAAGTGTTTAATATTTTGTGGTCTCAGTGATTATTTCCATGATAGTATGATAGTTCACGTACACAGTTAAGGAGCCATTCATTTTCCTGAAAAACCACACATAAAGGTGATATCAAATAAACTTGTCAGCTCCTGATGCCAAGTTTGCATTGCAAAGAAGCTATTTGAAGTCTGCAAGTGTAGGCTACACAGCTAGTTGCTGGTATTCATAAACAGTAATGAGATGTAAGGCTTTCATGTGCACTGAAAGGAGCCAAATGATGGTTTCTGCTGAATTCTAACTTTGAACTTCCAGATTGCCTGCTGGTTGTCTCTTCTAACTGAAACGTCTTGCTTTTAGATGCAACTTGTTGCCTGCTTGACTGCGATTCATATGGGACAGCATATGCAAAAGCACTTTATACGACACAATCATGACTTAGCACTGTACACAGCAGTGCCCCTACAAACAATAATAAAAGCAGATGTTTCTACATGTATCTCAAGAACCCTTTTTAATTATTTTAAACATGCACATCGCAAAGAAAAGCATTATTTTTGCTAACGCTAAACCAAATTTAAAGGTTAGAAACGTGCTGAACAATACCTGCAGTTAATCCTGAATTACAAAAAGCAGTTATGAATATCTATGTTGAGGAATAGAAAGATATTGGAATTTTAACAGATGAACAGGACTGACTTACTCTTAGCTTGAAGCAACTGCCCTTATAACCACCCATACTTTGTTTCTCTAAATCCAAAAGACATCAGACCATTTTGAGAAGCTGAAAGCCAAATACTAAATTTTCCATTGGTCTAAGACTATACATCTAATGCTTAACACACACCACTTCATATGAGATGACAAAACAAGAATCACTAATCAAATATACTCTTCTAAAAATGTCACTGCTGGATTCCCTGGTTACTGCATCATCCACTCAAAGTCACAAAGCAGCTTCGCAGTCACGCTGAAAAAAACCAACAATCCAATTGGGAACATAACTCAACATGGAATTTGGAAGTCAGCTGTTCTCCTTCCCGTTTGTATCATTACCATATAAAATGTTTTGTAATAAGAAACAATCAGGTTGTAACCAAAAAGATTACATCCCTTCCTACTGAAGTAGGGGGATGACATTGAAGCTTCAACGCTACATGGTGCAAGCAGAGAAAATCAAATGGGCAGCAGCTGCGATTCTTTACAGTTAGACCATCAGTTAAACTCAACTGTCTTCATTTCCATGTAGACATTTTCCTAACTCCCCCAAACAGTGCAGATGTATCAACTCAGTTGCGTGTTACTTCCTTACAAAACACCCCCCACACATACAAGTTGCTTAAGATAACATTATCTTTAATGTTTAACCTCTGTTTTGGTGGGGGTTAGGAGTGGGAACAGGAAGGAAGGCTCTCTGTTTGAGAAGAAAAGTTACTGCATGAAAATGTACCAGTAGTCCTGTTAAAAATAAACTACAGTGTACAGAGCTCACACTTTGCCCACCACTATTAACCATCACATATTCATAAAAGCAATAACTGGGCGGGGGGTGGGAAATTCCAAAACAGTACTACTGATTAGTTTACAGACAAAGAAGTTTGCTATACACCACCAGCCAGCATGTATTTAAAGAGACAAACTGAAACTCTGCAGCACAAGGGAAAAGACAGACATGTAGCTAGTATTTCCTAACTGAACGGGCTGGGGGGGAAGAATCAACAGCCAAAATTATCTGTGAGAGTTACCACATTGTCTATTTCATCTGGAGCACAGGGTTGAGATTAGGGAGACACGTAGACACCATGGTAAAAATCACTTTAAACAGCCCTGCATATACTTTCCTTTTTCAGATTCCCCACTCTTGCTGGCAATGGTATCACGCAAGCCATGGTGGCAATGGTTGGAGCCATAGTGAGAACGAAGTTATTTAGCTGTTATACCATCTACAAATGCTTTTCAATCCCCCCTCCCCCCCACGCACTTAATGGAACCGTAACAATTTTCTAAAGGACCTGTGAGCCCCGAAGGAAGAAATTCATGTTTACAGGCAGTAGAATTTCTTTCTTCTGCAGATCCTTTAGTGACAGTGCATGATACCCATGCCCACCTCCCACAGTCAGTCCTAAAAACACAGGTTGAAACCAATTCCTTTGGATGTGCTAGGCTATCCTCCTCCTCCCGCCATCTTATTTAGTTCGCAGGCAGGTTGGGAGATTATCCAAGGTCAGCTGCTCTAGGATGAAGCCTTTGTTGCAAAAGAAACAATTTGTTAACAGTTGTTTTCCCCAAAACACAGCCCTGAAAGTGGCTGGTAAAAGAAGTCTCTCTCCCCAGCATTTTTTTGCAAAGGGAAAAGACCTAGTAGCTTGCTTTGATTAAAACTACTTAACACATGCGAAATTAATATCAGGCTTTCAGATAAAAGCCTGTGGACATCATAAGAACTAAATATAACAGTTGGCAAAGTACATAAGAGGAAATAGAAGCAAAGGGATATTCATACAAAGATCAGATCACATGTTCCAGCTGAGCGAGTTCCTCAAAAAGCAGCCTTCAGCATACTGGCTTGTTGTCCTCAGCTACTGCTAGGAGTTCTTTTTGAACACAGGCTTGATTTTAACAACCGAGCTAATTTATCCAATTTTGGTGTTAGTCAACTGGTTGTGTGGTTTGGTTTGTTTTTTTTTTGGAAGCACCTTTAATTATGAGCATCAAATTCTCATAAACACAATTGTTTTTCTTTACAGAAAACTAGTCTTAGGATGGTTGTGCACACATTTAGCAAAGCACACATAAAAGACAATGGCATTCATAAGCAGCAATACCCTAAAAAAGTTATTCATTTCTCTACTGCATTCCGTTTTCTGTAATATTAGACATGTTTGCCATACTCAGTAGAAGGAGAGATGATGCGTTTCTAGAACCATTACAGGTGACCCATTGTATAAAGTGAACTTTAGAGATTGTCAAGTTATTTGACAGCATTTAAAAGAGACAAACCAAGAAATAATAAGCTCATATGGTTTCCACACCACACATTTGCACCATTCTGCCCATTCTGTCTGCCTCTAAATGTCATGAAACTAAACATATGCAGAAAGAACATCCTAAAATCAAAGTATTCAGATATACACACCAGAACGATCACAGCTTTTAGGCAAGTCAATTTTGTACCTTCATCAACTTGACAGTATTCCTTTAACCTCACTACTGTTCTGCAGCCAGTATAACAAAATAGACAAGATGTCCAATTACCATAATTTGGCCACTCTAGCTTATAAAATCCTTAAGTGCTCATTCATGCAGCTGATTGAATGACTCTGTCCAAGCATAACCACAAACACAGAAAAGATGCTGGATATTCAGTTTGGTCATTTGATGCTACAAAAACAGGACACACTGATAAAATTCCTCTCTACAGGTATTGCAGAAACAGTTATTACCATGTTAGAACTGTCCATGCTCTTGGAAGATGTAATCCATGATTTCATAACTAGCTCCCATAAAAATAAAGTCATACAGAAATTTAAGGTGCTATTTTAAGCAGAGGATGAAGAAAGGATGTTTAAAGACGGAGCGTCACTGCTAAGTCATCGCACCCAATTTCTTTTGCTTAAGTAACAATCAATACCAGCTTCTTACCATGCTTTACTTAACAGCAGTGCAAAGTGGAGTTTGCTATCCTAATTTGCAGGATTTGCACTGCTGACATGAGTTATTGCTGCTAAAACACGTATAGAATGAGCAGAGGGTATTTATCCTTGCTGGCAACCTGTACTAGCTCTAGTTATTGCAGTGTTGGATTGAGGGGGAGACAGAAATGCACTGCTGCTATTGCCCTGGTTACAGTGACCAGGAAATCAGTCTCCAGTGAATAAAGCACTTTATATAAGTGGTATAATTATAAATCAAAAGGGCGGAGGGGGAGTGTCTGTACAGTTCTCTCCCTCCACCCCCAACATACAGTCCATAAATTAGCATTTATGCAAGACTGGAGCAGCATGTAGGAATGCAGCTTCACCTTCTCGGCTGATATGACGGTCCAGGCACGTAATGCCATACCGTGTCGGGTAGAACTGTGATACCAAAAGGAGACAGGCTTTTGAAACTCTCAAGAGTCAGAGCTGGAAAGAATTCAGACAGACACTTGGCCCACACAGAAGAGCCTCAAAACACAGTTTGTATTTGGCTGTATGTTAAAACCAAATACCTGAAGAGACCCTCCCTTGCTTATATCTCCCTCCTCACACCTCTATTTTTTCCCCTTGAACTTTGATTTTCCCATCAGCAATTTAATGACTGAATGCTCCCAGAGGAAAAGTTGGGTTGTGCAATTCCAAACATGGAAGTTTCCATTTATTGTTCCACAGAATGAGAGGAAAATCTAGCCTCTCCAAGTACAACACAGTGTTTCAGACATTACTTTTGCCTTCCAGAGTTGAAAGGGAAAGAAATCTGGTTAAAACATGACTTGCAAAAAGAAAGGAAGAGAAAATATGTTACAGGCATAAAGCTGTATTGTAAGAGATTGCTTGAAAGGCTGCCAATGCTGCAATTCCCCACAGCTTCTTCGTAATAAAAATACACATTATAAACTTGAGGAATACCTAGTATTTTTTTAGCTGCCATACAGTTTCAAGTAGGGTTCTGATACTAAAAGAGAGATTTTAAAACTCTCAAGCTCTTTTGTAAGACTTTGAGGTCCTAGCTTGTGTCAAGTCCAATGTTCCTTTCAGAAATCAGGCCATTGACTTTGCCTGCCTAAAAATCACTGAGCAAACCCAATAGAAATTAGCAGCAAAAATTCAGATCTCTTAGCATCCTCCCCAAGCTATTTATTCCTCTCCAATGGAACGTTCTTTAAGTTCAACTGCTAAATGTATTTCTTCCAATGACTTATGAGCACTTAAAAAAAAAGATTCAATACTAAAACCTTTCAAATAACATACAACCCTCCATAGTGCAAGTTCATTAGAAAGAAAACCATGGACAAGTACACATCTGAACATTCCTGTACTTGATGCAAAGAAAACCTTCATCAAAAATAACCCTGCTTAGTTTAACTAATGAGCCTAGAGATTGTGTTTATCAATTAGCAATATACAATGAAGCAGGCAGTCTTTCAAGCCCAGTGAGCTTACTCACTTTACGTTCTTGAACACATCCTATTGAACTATCACAGCATATGGATATGATTAAAAAAAGAAAATCTACATTAAAATTTTATAAACCTTAGATTAGGCAATGTTTGGGTTCGTGAGTGCATTTGTCACCCGGTTCAATGGCATTAACTCAGCTACCTGTGCTATCAACAAAATCCACACAGATGACTCAAAACCAGATTACTTAAACTTGAAGCTTTTCTTTTTTTCTTTCTAATAACAGAAAAGCATTGAGAGTCTCTTGAAGCCTCTTGCATTGTTCCCACTGTATGGATATGATAAAGGGGAACAGTAACTTAACCAAGGCTGTATGTGTTGGCAGCAGAGGCAGAGCTCAGAGCCTTCCTTATCCCCTCTCTCCGCTACATGTTTTATTACCTGTGATGCCAACCTAAGGAAGAGGGTTTCACAACACAAGTAATTTTGTCCAGCGTCTAAGGGCTTTAGAAAGAAGGCAAGAGGAGGGAGATTGTATTTCTTAAGACCTCATAGCAATGTATTGCCCTGCGTTTTCCCCGATAAAGCCTTCCCTTCAGCCACCAAATTAACTGAGGTTTCTTCACGGAGCTGCTCATGCCAACGCAACCAGCTTTTTGACTTGAATATAGATAAACAGAGACTTCAAGGAGGGTTTCAGACACTGTCACACAGCCCACGTAAAACTTGACTTAAATGCAATTGCAAACAACTTAGAGTATATTAAAACTGAATAAATTCAACACATCATTAACGTTTGGTATCTGCACTACAACCATGCACCATACTTTAAGTCTTACATTCTCTATATATTCAGAGATACTAAAGCTGGAAAGAACTGTTAGACTGTTAACCTGACCTTGTAACACCAGCTACACAACTACACCCATCAACTTGCGTTTGGCCATCACAGCTCCTTCTGAAAAAACATTCTTATTCTTGCAAACAAAAGCCCACCGCTACCTGTCGTAGTTTGCTGTTAATAGTTCATAACCAATGCTGTTAAAAATGGTACACGTAAATTCCTAATTTGTATTTCTGTAGTTTTAGGCTTTCATACACTTAGTCTTTGTGATACCCTTC
Source organism: Gymnogyps californianus (assembly GCF_018139145.2). Classification (NCBI taxonomy): domain Eukaryota; kingdom Metazoa; phylum Chordata; class Aves; order Accipitriformes; family Cathartidae; genus Gymnogyps; species Gymnogyps californianus. The sequence goes on along the minus strand of NC_059473.1, from coordinate 125,664,608 downwards.
CCTTCTTACAATGCAAGTTTCCAAGATGATGACAACACTTCGTATCATGCACGAAAGTCACGTGGTAGCTCCAGCACGTGAAGTACTTCACGATTTACGATCCTTCAGTCTCTAAAGCCTATGGTATGAAGATGTATTTGAGCAAAACAAAGTAATTTCAGTAATGAGACAAATACCTGCTGATGGCATGTATCTTATACACAAAATATCACATTTTATACTCAGTCCTATGCTAACGTGTCTTCCACTTCCAAACCTTACCATGAGCTCTCCACATCAACAAGCCAATTAGAAGAATTAAGAAACAAAGGATAAGCAGCTAAAGCCATTTCATACTACTGACTTAAAACTATGTGACAAAGACTATCTGTTTTATATCATGGGAACAAATATTTTACTGAATGATTCCAATAAAATCCCAGAATGAAAAATGCCATAGCAAAGAGCAAGTATGCAAGGCTACAGCACAGAAAATGGTCTTGCTTTTACAGAATAACTACTGCAAAAGAAACCAAACCTCCCTAATTTTCAAATACTAAAGGGTAGAAATCAAAATTCTTTCTTGTTTTTTGGTTTTAGCTAAACAGAAAGCATTAGTCTATCAACATGCACTTCACATTTCTGTCAAGGAAATTGCAACACTAACACTCCACTTAAATAGGGAACCCCAAATGAGAGCAGCAATCATCCTCAGCCAAAATCCGCATGGTATCAAAACAGTCTCGAGTGCCCGCAGATTAGCAGACAATATCAGTAAACAAGGGGGATAAGATAGAATAGAGAATAATTAATCAACATCACTTAGACTGCTAGAAAATATCCTTGTCATTTCAAACAACTCAATTGCCTCCTATTTACCTTTCAGCTTGCAGGATTCACAGTTTAAGTGAGCAATGTTAAACCAGCATCACTTTGTTGCTGACACCACAGTAGTTATCAGCAGTAAATCTTCCACTGCGATAAGCAGTCTTAGATGATCAAAAATAAGATTTCTCTCTGCATCAGATCTTCAACCACCGCTAATTAAAAACGTGGTAAAACAGAACAAGCTATTCTGAAGCAGTGATTCATGACATAAACATATTATATTAAATGTTCATTCTGTGTGTAAAGCCTACATTTAATTACCAGGAATAAGTAGTTATAAAGCATAGAGATATTTTAAAAAATCAGTGTAAAAACAATTCAATCCAGCCTATCCAGCTTTCTAAGAATGTGGAAAGATTAGTTTTCCCACAGCACAACCCAGGAGGATCATACACACTGTTAAACTCCTGGACACAGCATTAATAGGTGATTCTTAATAAAGGCACTTTTAAAAACAAATAATTTGAGCCATGGAAAGTGAGTGTTTACAGGAAGGAACCTGCCCTGCCTGGATCTCAGCGCTGTGGAAGCAAAGTCACTTTGAAGTTCTCCGTGGCTGCATTGTTTCAACTGTTAAATGGCAAGATAAACCTTCCAGGGGGGTTAAAATAAAACTCCAAGACTTGCAGCTATTTTATAGCTTCAGGGAGGAATGTCAGCCAGCAGACAAAACTGTCACGTACTTGCTTCTCTCCACTGATTCCATGAAATACTCCAAGTTATTGGTGAAGTAACTAACTCATAGCTGTGTGATACTTCAAAATTACTAAAACATTAGTAGCATCTGTGGTCACATAAGGCAAGTACATCAGGCCAGAGAAACTGTGCCCTCCAAAAAGGGAGATTCACCCAGAAAACAACATCTCCTGCCTTCTTGATGCTTCCTAGGAAGTGCTCAAGCTTGGGGTTGGCCTTCTGGAACTTAAATAAGTACCCTGCGTTCAGCAGTTCATGGGTGGAAAAGTGCTACTCAGACTCAACACAGGACAAAAAAAAAGAAGGTGACTTGACTCAGAAGAGTAGGGAAACGTGCATTCAGTGGCACACGTATGGACAGCAGAAGCTTATGCCTGTCACATTTGCAGGATGCACTGTGAAACAGTGGCTGCAGACAGGAGGTGACACCAGGGATTTGGAGGGGTATAGCGTGTGTACCTATATGTACACCCCCTGCACCAATGGTTCTCAGTCAGCATGGGGCCTGCAGCACATCCCAGGAACCACAGGAATGGACAAAAGCAAGGTGTCAGAGAATTGCTGACATGCTGGGTAAGACAAAGCCTAACAAGGGCGTTCTCTCCAATCTTTCCGTCCTTCAATAGACATCCTGCCCAGCATCATTATGAAAAACTTAGGAAACTGTTTCCTTTCGTTAAAGTTTGGACAATGTACAAGCCTCCCAAACACAGCCTCACACACCAGCTTGGTGTTACAACTACTTTACAGTATTCAACAACTGACTGTAACCCATAAAATTAGTAATTCATCTAACTCAGCTTCCTTTGCAGCAAACTGATCTACCAGGCAAGAACGTTGTTTCAGCAGGAATGAGAACTGTGCTCCCCAAAATACTTCAAAATTTGTAAATCATTCATTATCAACACCTACAGTGTGTCTACTCTACATCATCATACATACACACCACTGTCTTAGACCCACCAAAAATAAATTCTGCCAGTATATTTTGCATCACTGATTTTATAAGTAGTATCAAAAAAAATTAACACCATCTGGTGCCCTATCTGCCAATTCCCACATCTTCGCAAGTCCAAATAACTTGGATTTATATGCTCAGACCCAATGCAAAGAAATACATATTCCACTCTGATCAAGCCAACAGTTTGCTTTCCCATGTTTGCACATCATGTCACCTGGATGAAAGGGAAAGGAGAAGACTGGGAAGAGAAAGAGAGGCACCTCCTGAATAAGCCTCCGGATTACAAGTACAGAAAACACTTACAATAGATTCTTCTTTATCCTTTGCGATGACTACAGGCCCTCTGTCTCTACAGAACATGTAGCAACAGATAATTGTCTATTTTGACAAGTTTGCTTTGTGTTGAGAGCACGTCTCGGTCACCGTGCTCTTCCTGGGCAAAGACAACACCATGGCAACAGTACAAGGTCACTCTTAAAGTGAGTTTTCAAGGCCATTTTGGGGTCCCTTCCCGTCTGCCACTCAAGTACCTTAAACAGGAGGGTTTGAGACAGGGAGGAAATCCTCCCTCCCCCAAAATTCAGGTGCCCTGTTGGCATGATTTTTTTCTTACAATGTTTAGCATTAAGTAGTAGAAAAAGGCTACAAGGGAGCCTTATAGGAGAAGATACAATTTGAATATATTCAGTTGGTTTAGCAATGAAAAAGATTCCCTACAAAGCACCAGTGGCAAGAGACTCACACAAAAATAGGCTGCAGCAACTTGGAATTCAAATAATAAAATAGAGATCTCCTTTTAAGGAAGAACAAAGATCTTACACTGTACCACTATCATTGTTACTCATTTTACATACTGCCTTTGTTACTGTATTCTAAAAGACTCTGAAGTTTAAAATAGGTTTTAAAAGGTCTTCAAATGGCATTCTTCAAATCACAATTAAAAATCCCTTTAGTAACTGTTCCAGCGTAAGATTTTTCCTCCTTTTTGAGTTCACATAGATTTTCCAGTCTGAATATAAACTCATCATATTTCATTATAGTCCTGTGCAAATGCACAGATTAAAAACTTGCTCAAAACATTCAATTACAATCCCAATCATAATCATTTGCAAAACAGCAAAGATACTTAAGTTATGGCCATTTAATTCATTTTTATAATATTTTATAAACCACTGTATACAGATGGGGACGACAGCAGGAGAAAACCACAATTATGTTGTAATCAGTTTCTAGTTGGCCTCGAGATGCCAGGACAGACTAAGTTGTCAAGTTAGTTTCTTTTGTGATAAAAATTAACTTCATTTTTCTGCAAGGATGGATTTCTTCCATACTTTTCCCTAAAGAATCAAGCTCTTTCTAAGCATTAACTCTGACAATAAACAAGGATTAATGACTTTCATGCAACTTGGCAACAGTTTTAAAACTTGTTAGTGCCAATGAAGTCTTCAGAATTGTATCTGCCAAAATTTGCAGCAAATAAGGCACACACACAAGAGAATCCATGAGCTCCTAACCACTAATCTTCTTTCTACCTAGCCTGCAGTGTCTAACTAAATATATTCAAATTATAGCTTCTCCTTTCCAACACTTTTCTTTATAGCTTTTCTATACTACAAGCTTTTGGAGGTATGGACTCCACTTTGCAAGCATCCATACAATGCTCAGTGTAAAGATCTAAGCATTTATGTCTCCGGATACTATGAGGGGCAACTGCTAGGGGCAGACTGCCTATTTTTAGGATGCAGTTAGTCCAGTAAATACCAGTATACATTAGGAAGTGTAAAATCCTGCATAAATAATCTCTGGATTGGCTGTACATACAAAGGAAGCTGTTTCAATCTGTCATGTGGGGTGACGTATTTGTTACCTATGCAGGATCCAGCTGAGTGACTGTATCACTTAGAAAACACTTTACCAACATCTGCCATTGTCAAGGTTCAAGGATCCAAGTAGTAGTTAATGTTCAAAATGCAAAGAAAAATGTTAAGTATTTCAAAATCCATAGTAAGCTAGAGTGTCTGGCAAATTTTGCTAAAGGTTGTAATCACTAATGTGCTGAAGATCCTCCCAGAATTACCCCAAAAGTCAGGCAAGATCTTCCCCAAATGACAAATGACTGAAGGAAAGAAAAAAAAGAAAAAAAAAAATCCTTGATTATTTAGGATAAAGGATCATGGGAATTACCCCAGACACACACTGGCAAGGGCAAAATCATGAGTGAGAACACAGCAGGGCAGTAGGGGTTTGCAGATGAGATTATCCGTATGAAAGGTAAACTTGGATGCCTGTCATTGATGCCCAACCCAGACAGTACCATCAGCGATATCATCATTACAAATGCAAACATTTCAAGGAAGCTTATGAGCAGAATTTAAGATACCTGTACTAACCATTTGCCAGCTAGTGATTTTTATTAGAATAGACTACATGCTATTTTCACTGAGTGCTACAGAAGATGATTTAGGTTTAGCAGTGGGTCAGTTAACTGAATTCAAGAACTGACACAGTGAAGAAACAGGAAACTTTATTTCTGCCCTCCAGAAATTGAAGGTACATCCACACTTACTGAGGAAGGAGAAAAAACACAGCTCCACCTACGCCCCATATGAAATCTCAACCTCTTCTGAACATCAGGTTACCTCACATGATATCCAGAATACTCAGTCTTGCCCAACCTCTATTTAAAAAACAGCAGGTTTCATGATGCTTCCATGGATCGTTGCCACAGAAGTCATTGGTCATACAATACACGATTAAAATATCAAACGATCAATGTCTTTCTCCAATGCTTAGGAAGGCTGAAACCTCTGACATCCTTCAAAGCTTGTTCATACAGAAGCCAAAGCAGCCAACAGCTAAAACACAAGAAACACTCAGCGCTGAGGCAAAAGCATTCAGCTTGAGTTGGAATTTCTTTGGGTCCTATTCCAGCATGAGGTATCAACTAAGTTTTCATTTAGAAAAGAATTCTTCAAGATGAATATTTGATAATTGTGATTCATTTTTTTTAGCTTCTGGATGGATGTTCTGCTAAATATAATTTGCCAAAAAGTAAACACTTGTATCTTGCCAATAACCTCTCATAAATTAAGTTACAATTAACTGCTGACATCACTACTGCCTTGAAAATGAACCTGTCTCTCACTTTCAAACATATTAATTATGGATACAATTATACAGTGATAGCTAGTATTTATATTGAGTACTGTCAGCTTAGTTACCACATCTCAGTAATGTAGGTGTTTTCCAGATTCTGCCACCCTGAATAAGGTCACTCTTCAACAGTACACAAACAACTTATGATTTTATTCATGTACAGAGCTACATGAATTATCCTTGGAGATATTTAAAAAAACCATCTGGACATAGTGCTGGGCAACGAGCTCTAGGAGACCCTGCTTGAACAGGAGGATTGGACCAGATGACCTCCACAGGCCCCTTCCTGCCCCAATCAGTCTGTGACTCTACTCGTGCATTACTATGTTTAAGACTGCCATGAGTCAGCGTGCTATCGCTACAACAGCAATTCTAAAATATTCTGGGACCCCATTGCCTCTCAAATCTCCAACGTGGAGGCAGGCAGCTGACCTCCCTACTCAGCAAAACAGCCAGCTGACCTCCCTGCTCAGCAAAACCGCCTGCACAGAGTGCGCAGAATCTCAGCAAGGTCCTCTGGAAGGGGGTTGTTGGCATGACCTTACCTGGGAAAAGTGTCACCTAAGAAACCTGATCAGGGACTAGAAGCACAGACAAGGAAAATACAGGTATGAGGAAATGTTTGATTACAAAGTATACAACATTCTTAGTTCAAAAGGCTAACACCGTTTCACAAGAAGCTGTACCAGGATATACATCACATGATAGTGAGCTCTATCAGTTTCACCTTGTGTCACCTTCACAAATAAAATGCCTCACGACATAACCACGAGACACTTTATTGTCACCAGAGATTGGGTCATGGAGGACTATCCTATGCCTACTTCCAAACCTATGTCAAAGTGCTGCAGTAATTATTCGGCATGCAGCAGCGTGCTTACTCTGTATCGCTCGTACTCCTGTATTACAGTGTGAACCTGTCATGGTTCTACTATTCTGGCATAATTCTTGTATTGGGTATGCTGTAAAGCACTTGCCAGGGCCCTTCCTGCAATTCGATTAAACTCTTAGCAGCAGCAAAGAAAGATATTTTAGTGGTGACAGGAAGAGATAATTACTACGTGTGAAAACTTTTCAGAGAGCAGTTGCACGGGCTGGAGGTTAAGCAAGGATGTAAGGTTTTAGCATGAAGTTACTGCATAACTTACTTGCTGTTGTGGGCAGTACAGGTACTAAGTAAGATAGCTTGTAGGCGGTAGAGATGCTTGTAAGTCTCAGCTGGTACATATGTGGTTTCAGCAGATGAGTAAAGCAACCAGATAATTGCTTCCTCCCAGAACCACCTCTATTTCTCTCTTCTCTGCCACAAAATTTGCATACGCTCTTTGTCTTTTTTTTTTCTTCACACCTCTGAAGTGTTTATTTTTCTGCTCAGCACACTGTCATTCTCTCTTCCCATGGTACCATGGCTGCAAACTCTGCAAAGTCATTATCTCTAGCTGCATTTTCAGGAAGAAACCAGACCTATACGGGCTATCAGATGAAGGCTGGCTGGTGACAGATACCAGTCAAAGAGCTCAGAAGAGTAGAGAGAAGAGCCTTCATACCAGGAAAAGACTGGACAGAAGAATAAAACAATTGATAATGTCACTTTTGATCAGAGTTATTCATATTAGGTAACATTTTTGTAAGTAATTACATTTGTTACCAAGTTTAAATAAAATTCAGATCATAAACACATGCAAATAATGCTTTAAAAAAATTCAGAGAGCTGGAAGTGCTCATCACTGAAGGGCTATTCAGATAAAAGCTGGGTGGATACCCTGTTTCTTCATTTCATTTATCTGATCAGCACAGTAGAGCTACAACTGCTGAAGAACAGAACAAAATGCTGGCAGAAGTGTACAAACCCTGAGGAGAAAGAAAGAAAATGGTATTGTGCTATCCAAAAGGCTAAAAATGAAGGTAAGTGGACTAGCTTAAGAACCTCAGAAAATACAAATTAAGATGCAGGGTTTCTTTACATCACCCTGAGTTCCGGTCCCACTGAGCTATGTGACCTAATTAATTATACACCAGCACAGGAAGCTTCCTGCTTAAAAAAACAAAACAACAAAAAAAAAAACCCCCAAACACAAAAAAAACCCCAAGACAACAACAACCACCAAACCAAAACCCACCCTCCCCAAACACTAAAACCCTTCTTGCACTAGATATCAACCAAAAAAAATGGAAAAAATGCTAGATTTATTTTAGAGGCTAGAAATGGAAGACAAGAATCTGAAGTGACTGTCCTACAGTCAGATAAGAAGTGTATGGTAGAACTGAAGTAAAACCTAAATCCCCTAATGCAGCCACTGCTCTTACAGAAGTCCATCCTTCCTCTCCCCAGATATCTTTAGAGTCCAGCCCTCTTCCTTTACACTCCTTTAGCAAAAAAATCACTACTGAACCTGATTGCTTCTCTCCTCAAAAGAGCGCTGATCAGACAATTAGGCTTTGCATTTTTGTAAGATGGTATATGCTTATCAAAGCTGCCATGAACTTTAAAGCACTAATTAAAATGTTGTTATTTTATTTCACATACTCCCAGAGCACTGAATGCAACACTCATACCACAGCACCACAGCAGGGCACAGGAAGCCGAAGTTTATATGACCAGACTTTGTCCTGCTCCATACCAAAAGAATGGATAAAAGACACAAGTTTATTTTAATGTAAATCAGAACCAGGGGAGAACAGTTTGGTACCTCTAAAACTGGAACAACAACAACAACAAATTTAGTGTGCCTTTTAGGAGGAGGCCATAAACAGCCATACCTCCATAGCTTCTTTCCAGGAAGGACAGACATTCCAACCCCGAGGGAAGGGTGCTGCCCATGCAAGAGCCTAGCAGATGCTGCATTCCTGCAAACCTAGCTCATGGAAAACAAAACCCAAAAACACCTATAAGATGCTGATTGTTGATTTCTCCTCCTCATAGGAGGAGGAGAAAAAACAGTCCTTTTATCTCTTGCTCATCTACTGAAATTAAAATAGGTAAAAGAATATAAAATATTAAATCAAATCTTGAGGTGCTACAGCAATTGCAATTTTCCCTTGTTACTGCAAGAGCTTGAAAACAAAGATACACAGAAACAATTTCCTTTGCATTCAGTAGTGTTATTTCTTTACAGAGCTGTAAAATGATGGCAGATTCAGGCTAACCCCCTTAAATGTAACGGAGCACCACGTGTAACAGTGTCATCTTTTGAACTTCTGATTCTAAAATTACCACCACAACAAAAAAAGGACAAGTTACCTCAAACTGATGCACACAAAGAACTCCAAAAACTTGTTCAAAGTTCCTCAGGACAATGAATATAAGACACTAAGAGGTACAAGGTTTCTCCTTTTCTTCACTTTTCACAATAAGCCCATAAATAATTTAGGAAACTAACTCTGACAGCTTTTATATTCCATTTTCCAAAACCTAAGGAATTCAGAAGACTATATGTGATATTATCTACCTACGTATTCTAGTTGACCATAAAAGTACATGCGTTACAATCACTGATAATATCATGAGGCATTTAACCACCTTCTCAGGAGAGCATCAAAGCAATGTCCTGCCACAGATACTCAACTGTGAGCATTCAGATTAGTTTCTTTCAAATTAGCTTGAGGGATACATCTACACAATCTAAAATGACTGCAGCAAAGAGCGTTAGAGTTGTTCAGCACAAACGAAGTTATCCTGGCTATTACTAATCAATCATGTTGGATGGCAAGAAATATCCTCTCTTGCATCTTTTTCTGATCTCATAATCATATTAATCTGAGATCAGGATTTTGGAGTTTAATCTCAAATATCCTCAAAACAAAATTGGTAGGCATAAAACCAGTTTAAGGCAGTGAAGAAGTTTAACTCATTTTATATATATATATATATATATATTACATATATATTTTTAAGTTCTGTTCTTAAAATTGATACGAACTAACTTGACAGGAATGAAATCTCACTGAAGGTGCTAGGTATTCGCTGATACTCCAAATACCTTCAACTGCTGAGGTTTTAAAAGCTGTCCTGAACTGCACCTATCACCTTCCACAGAATCCAGTGGCTCCAGCCACTGAAAAAGTCCTTCAGCCTGCAGGAGTATTATGCATCATCATTCTGACCACGAAATCCATTTTATAGTCTTACCTCATGAAGCATTATTATTTAAGAGTTGAAAATTAAGATGGAATAATTTTGCATAAGCGCTCATAGCTGCAACATTTACTCAGAATACTGAAGGCAGATATTAAGATCAAGCTCCCTCCCCTATCCTTGCTCACTTCTCCCCACAGTTTATGGCCACTAGGTCAGTCCCCTATTTCTCTTGATTTGATTTGTTAACAGGAAAGATACTTTAAAGCCTTTAAGTCTTCTGTTAACATATTAGATCAACACAGGAAACAAATATTTCAAACTTAAAGCTTAGCTTTCATTACCTATCCAGTGTTCTGTTCGGTTCCTGCTGTCAGAATAGCACAGGGTAATTTGTTAGTGTTATTTCCTTATTTTCATACCTTCAAACAGAGTTTTGACTTGATTTCTATCATTTCAAAGAATTACTACAATCAAATCAAATGTTATGGCCTTTTAAATTATTTTCCTAAGAGATAAACCTGCATTGCAGCAAAATTAAAAAAGCCATTGGGCTAAACTGGAAAACAGTGGGTCAAATCCTAATTCCATTGAAACTGAAGTCCAGAAAAAGACTGACACTGAGCCAAATCCCAACTGACTCTTCTTAAAGCAAATGCATTTGTCTGTTTTAACTTGTGGATTTAACAAGTCAAGAAAACAATTAATACATCACAGTCTCCTTGAAGCTTAAACAGCCTGATGTTCTAAGCTTCAGATATAGGCTAGCTTTAAAAAGAAAACTGTTGGCAGTTCTCTCAAAATTGCTAGAGATTTAAATAAAAGCTACATTCCACTCAAATATTTAACATGTTCCTTCTTATAGCTTCAATATGCCACAAAGAGGGTTTTTTGGGTTTTGTTTTGTGGTGTTTTTTTGTTTTGTTTTGTTTTTAAAAACACACCTCTGGGAACTGGCCCTTACTGCTGATACCGCTTTGCAATGGGAAGGGACTACAAATTACTTTCTATTTGCAGCAGAAGTCCACTCCTTAGATAACTCACAATCAGAAGCCTTTGCCAAATCCAGAGAAGTTTGCGTGAAGGACAGGCTGCTTAGCAACTATCACCACCAACCTCCAAACACTGTCTGCAAGCAGGTCAACAATGTTAACGGTGCTCCAGAACTTGCTGCTAGATTACATAGTCTATTAAAAGCCCTCAATTTAGTGAGGAATTAAGGTTGCAGGCACTTTACAAATGTATCAGGTTTTCAGAAGAAAAAGTACCAGAGGTTAGGAATCCATGAAACACAAGTTGAAGGTTCTACTTCAGATCATGTGACACAGAATCATAGAACAGTTTGGGTCGGAAGGGACCTTAAAGATCACCTAGTTCCAACCCCCTTGCCATGGGCAGGGACACCTTCCACTAGACCAGCTTGCTCATGTGAACCAAATTAATTCTTCATCTATTACCTTTACTTTTTCCTTCCAATACAGTAGGTCATCACCGGCTTGGTCAGATCAGCAACAAGATCAAAAAAGGCTTCTTTCATGTTCAGCTAAGGAATATAAGGTGGCCAAGGATGATTCCTAGTAGTGGCGTGGCTGCCCGGTTCTCATTTCAAGATGATATGGCTCATGTTAAAAGTAGTTTTCACTTACAATATGGGCACAGAGTTCATAAATAACAGATAATCCTAACTTGCTATGGCTACGTTAGCCATAAAAAAGGTAGAAGTAAATAGGAGTGACCCAACTAGTGGGAAGGGAATTGTCTATACAAAAAATTGTTCACACAGTCTCACCATTTTATTTTCTTAAGCAATACAAAATAGGATACAGATCTTTAAGCACATTGACACACACAAGCACAGTTCAAAGTTTTGTTAACTTTTTTGTCCGTGATGAGACCTTGTGGAGGGTTTCTATCTCGCATTTTCACTTTTCTTCAAGTCAAAGCATGGGAGCTGTAGCAAATACACTTCCTCAAAAGCACAACTTGAAGTGCAGCAACCCCCTTCTCTCCTGGCAGAACTCTTACTTCTCAATTTCACACAAGATAAGTATTTTATATGGCAAGTATTCACCTCCTTGTGCAATATAATCCCTCACTCGTGCAACCAAAGACTCAGGAGGTGCACAGTAACAGAGCCTTGTGTGCTAGCCCTGCTGTCCTCAAGACATGGTCTCCATCCTTTGTCTGTCCCAACTCCTCTCTGATTTAAGGTCTTTCCAGAACAAACAGATGACCTTCAAACTTTTAAGAAAGTGATTTCCAGGTACTGCAGCAACTCATCAGAAGTATTTAGACATATAATTTTTATATCAGAAGACATTTTTCAGTAAAACATAGATGACTGGCAGCTGGGTGCAGTCTAGCTTTAATGCACATGTACGGAGTGTGCTCCATAATATAGGTTTAATATGACTTCCTACAAAATAAACTCTGATAATAAGGGTGAAAAAGCAATTGTTTTACCATAATTTCATTCAACCATTTAAATGACTGTCCGTTTTAGGTGACGCTTCCCCCCCCCCCTTTAACTTATTTAGGCTGTTCAGTAACTTGATCAATAAAAAGCAGCAATACATACTTGAGGGACCTCATCAGAAACAATCATCATTTTACAGAACAAGGTCATGCTTGAAGTGAGAGTTGTATACAGAGATGCAAAAGAGCTGTACAGGCAAAGTCGGCAATACAGGAAAATCTCATAGCACTGTTTTCGCAAACATGAATTTCCTGTGAGCTGTTTTGTGCCCACAAAACACCAGTATGGATGTTGAGAGAGGCAGGCTTCCCTTTCTACTGGATGTTAGCTATCAGTCTCGGGAATACAAACACACTCTTCCCCCCCGCAACTTCCTGGAACATTTCTGCATTATGAAACGTTGCATAAATTTGTTCCCTGTAAGACAGCTGAATTAACATCTAACCTAGAAATTTCATTCTCAGTTAGAGTTTTATACATCAGTATGAACCCTTACCCGCATAGCAAGCCATTCCCCCTTAGTGTAAGGAGGTAACACAGCCAACTATGCAGTTAGTGTTGTTTCCACACCCTCACATCCTAATCTGAATTGTTCCTATCCCAAGCAGTTTAACACAGCAGGAATTAATACAATGCCAGGAAAGATACAGAGGAGCAGAGGTGCATGCAATGCAATTAGTTTTCACCCATCTTCAAAGACAATAATATTTCTTCCTTTAAATTGCTTTGCTGTCAAATAGCAACCCTACCACATCAGGCAAATGGTCCACCACGCTCAAGATTCAATTTCTGGCTATGTCCAACAGCTGCTACTTCTAAGTAAAATGCATGAACAACTGGGGACACATACATAAAACACTGCCTAAGATGAGGCAGCTCTTCAAGTGGTTCTTACCTAACATCAGGCAGGATCCTGGTGTATTTTCAAGAAAATGTGTGCATTTTTCCATGACTATATACCAGTAATTGCCTCTGTTTTCTTGGGGCAAGGAGTTATGCAGATTAATTCCATATATAGCATTGCCTTCATACATTCTCCTCATTTTCTGATTATGCACATTCTTTCCTAAGGTAGAAAAAGTGAAGGGTGCACCCCTATGTGCTCCTGCTATCATATATTATTTTTAAAAGTCAAAGTCTTCCTGGTTACTCCTACCAGTCAGCTTTTCCAGTTCATATTTATACACACATACAAGAATGCCTATATAATCACGTCAGCATTTCCTCTCTAGGCATCTTGACTGTCTGCATGCTGTTCTGGAAGATATGAGGAGAATCAATTAATTGTGAAAAAATTCTAAGATATTATAACCTAGATAAAAGGATCATGGTATTTTCAACTTTTGCTAAACCTTCCTTCAACTGAGATTTTTGCCTACCATTCCACATATATCACATATTTTAGTGAATTCTGCAAGAAATATATATGCTTCTTCACATCACAACGAGATTATTTATCTCTAATTGGTTAATGCAAGTTTTTCACTGGTTAATGTACCTTTTCCCCAACCAACACACTCCCAATTTATAATTTTTGCAAAAGAAATCAATTTGTGTGCAAGTTTTACCACCTCACTATTCAAGCATTTCCCATGTAGTCAGCTACACTAAGATTAGCATTTTCCATTTTTATCAAGAGAGCACGAGACCTGTAATACTCCACACAGCAAGAGCTGATAAGTCATGATTTATTTTTCAGCTTTTAGCCAGCTTTAAGGAAAGTTCGAGTCACGCCAAAGAGTCACACACACATCGCAGCCAGATGAAAGCCTGCTTCACCTGTGCTCTGTGCAGACCAAATATTGTATAACTGCTAAGGCTGTGCCAAGCAGGAGCTTATCCTGCCTCTCAGCGTGCTCACTGGTGCTGCCTCCGCATCGGGCAACACCATCACAAGATTTCTGGCTAACTGAGAGCAGGCAGAGGGAGCTTGTGTGGGCTTGCACGAACGCTGTATTCTGTTTTTTAGTAACTGAGCAAAGAATAAGTGAAAACAGAATCTGATAAGATGGTATTTAGTTCTAAATACACTTTCTGAGCTTGGCAAAAGCTCTGGGCCCTTTACCTAGTATTTAACATAGTATCTAGGCATCTTGTAAACTTTCATGTTAAAGTAGAATACAAAGCTTGGCTCAATAGATATGTTTTAATTCCCAGGACCACAGCAGTAGTGTTTTACAATTAGTAAGCCCTTCCAATTCTTCTATTTTTTTTTTTTAATTTAGAAGTTGCATGTGTTTGTTACCATTCATCCACTTCACACTTAACCCTTCAAAAGGAGTGAACTAACGTTGCTTAGTCCTTGAGACTCTGATAATTGTTTTCTGCTACCATTTTTTCAATAGCTAAATCTTTGACAGCATTCTGTCTTGGTCCTAATCTTCATTTCTTCTTCAGAAGGATTAAAAGGTTCCTCAGCTTTATAAGAAGAAAAAAAACTTCGGTCTGAAGATGAACTATGGAAAGTTTTAACACACTGGGCTGTTTATTTCAACCCAACTGCTGCCTGAAGTCCATCATTCATCTGAAATCAGCAATTTATTACCTACTTACTGCATAAGTAGGGGTTTTTTTTATTGTTCTTTTTCACTAAATTCTGTGAGTATTGGTTTGATTCTCTCAACAATCTTTAAATTCATTATGGAAGAAATTTCTCTTAGGGAGTATTATCAGTAGTAGCCACGACAAGATGAGCATCATTTACCTACAGCTCTGAAAGCTGATCCTGTTTTAATTACAAGGAAATTAGTCCAAAATTATTTCTCCCCACAACCTTTTTCAGGGCTGTCATTTGTCTCAGAAAGAAAATGGGAATTGGAGTGGTAGAAGAATCTTATAAAAATATTCCTTTATAAGTAAAATATACTTGGGCTTCATCCAATTCCTCATCAAAGCAGAAATCATCAAGCTCAGATGTTGCAAGGCTACAAAAATCCTCAAGTCTAACATAATAGTACGCCCCTTCTCAGTTTCCAGAACTCCTTAGAAAACAATCAAATTGAGTTTAAGTATCACGACTTCACGAGCAAAAACGTTGTCTGTATGGATATGCAAAAGTAAACTGGTTTAAATCCAGGAATAGATACTTTAAAAGCAAACTACTTATTTTAAAAAATATTTATAAAGATACTCAATTATGGAAATATCTATTACAAAGCACTAATTATAAAGATATTACAATAGCTGAAAAGGAAAAACCCAGCCTGGTTTAACACACTTGTCAGCTTCAGTTAGCTGCACTCATTCCTTGGAATAGTTTTTACCCTGTGCTAGTCTTTGGAATCTCTGTTCTGCAAAACGAGGGAAAGCATCTATAAACCACAAACTGCAATGGAAGTACACAGAAGTCAGCACTCCTTTCATTTTTAAGCATATTCTGTTAATAAAAAGGCTCAAAGGTGGTTTGTTGGGCAGATTTAATACATGTTTTGTTCTACAAATATTATGACTCATTCATAGGCCTGTGCCAGACTAATACACAACTGATTTCCGAGCTGGTATCAGTTACACATCAATTACAGTTATGTCTGCAGTATATAATAAAACTCCTTTGTCTGACCTGTCAAAAATAATAATTTAAGTCTTTTTAATAGGTCTTGTTTGGGAAATGTAAAATGACAGCACAAGAAAATTGACAGTAAAAAAAAAAAGGCTATAAAGGAACCTAGAGTAATTAGAGTCTATTTGGAGGTTTTCCAAAAAATTAATTCCTATAAACATTCCAATTGTTGCCTAGGACTTATCTATTCACTTCAATCAAAATGAGTTCACACCCTCTTTCAAGCCCTAGCCACGAAGTAATAATGCTATGAGTAATCTTTGCAGCACACAGTAAATCCCGTGTTGATAAAGAAACTTTAGCCTTGACCTTTGCAACAGAGAGAACAGACAACTACATAAGGCAAACAAAAAAGTCGACACGTCATGCTAATGATACCATTCATTTACAGCGAATCCCTGGAGGTTCACACATGCTTGAGAGGGGAGATTTTGATTTAAAGAGGTCGTTTTGGGAAATTTGTGACAAAATTCAAGGCTCTGTAGCAAATAATTTTGTGAAAGCAACTAAAGAAAAGGTTGAACATTTCCACACAGTATAATTTTCATTTTAATACAAGAAACCACCACTCAACCAAACCTACCCCCCAATACCCCAAGGTTAGTAACAAAGCCTATCCAGCCTAGAGGTCATCCGATAGATTTTAAAATTGATCCTTTGTACGCGATCAGATTACTGAAACCTGCACAGCACTATTAAGGATTGCTCAATAAAATAACTGCTGCATTTCTCTATCTCAGGAAAGGTCATTTCTTGGTTAAGGAATAACTAACAGGAGGATGCTAGATTTCTGAAGTTGTATGAAAAGAGACTTCTTGTTTTGAGAGCAAGGGTTTTACATGCATTTATTAATCCTCAAGTCTCTAGAGAAATGTGTAAATAATATATTCAGTTTGTAGATGCAGGAGAAAGTGAGGGCAATCAGTTATCACCTGGATTTTCAAAACATTCCTTAATTTTTAATGCAAAATTTGAAACAGCTAGAGACGCTCTTTTTCTGAAAACCTGAAAATGTTTCAGTGGCAGTTACATCAACACAATTTGCTATCTCCAAAAGTCAGGTCCCACATACCTCAAGTTGGGTATCTGTCAAAATATGAAATACATAAAGAGAGTGGACATTTCTGACTTTTTCTGGACACATTCGTTCCCAGGTCCCATGGGAAATCAGAAGGAGGGGTGGCTGTATCCCTTAGGGACTCCAAAGCCTGCTTCTCCTCTTTAACTCAGAGACAACTGAAAACATAATGTCAAGTATTTGCCATTTTAACTGATCTGACTGGCAGAGATCTTTTGCAGATGGACAGACACATTATATAGATCTCTGGGCTGCGAGGACCACCTTAGGGAAACAGGACAAAGACACGTAACTGTGACACAGGCTAATTCACCCATTAAACTATTTATTTACACCTACCCATCTCCCAGACTTGGTTTCTACCAGAGAGGATGCAAGTGGGAAAACACACATGCTTCCAAAAGTCATCGGTTGTTTTTCCAAATGTCACTCCCTGACAGAGCACGGCTGAGTCATGACAAGTGGGGATGTGACAGCACAGATTTCTGTTTCTAAAATTCTTTTCCCGGTTCCTAAACTGACCCTGGCATCTTAATAAGAAATGCAGCAAAGCTCTTAATATTTTCAAACTTATCCTGCTTTGCAAGCATCTAAAGAGTGTATTCACGATATTATTTACTTTACTTTTCTCTGTTTAATTGAAAGCACTCTAGGTTTGCCAGAATTCCTTCAGCTCACTTTAGACACTAGACATGTCTGAAATCAAAATGAATGATTTTATAGCACAAGGCAAAGTTGTTGACGGTGGATTTGGAAACAGAAGCAGAACCTGAGCATAAATTAACCCCCAAACTTAGAAGAACCATAACTAAAACTAACTGTTTCCTTGAGCTGATATTTAAGATTCCTCTGATGGAGCTGCAGAAGCCAAGACAATTTAGCAGCAGCCTCTCTCAAGGGTATTACATGCTAGATAGCACCCTGTTCCAAATCCTCACTACTCCAACTATGTTTTTGAGATGTGTTGTCTCACTGTTTGCAGGCAAACCTTTAGTGCAGTTAATGGGCCTCCGCTTTTCCCTCTTCTATTAAATCACCCCATATAAATTTACTATGCTTCCTGCTTAGGTTAGCAATGGGTATTTGTGAAAATGCAAATGAAGTATTCTTCGGTCTGGCACGCTGCTTTCTCACACTAGGCTCACCATCTTGTCTGGGACGTCAACGCAATTGCCAACTGCTTCCTCCCTTGCCAGGGGGCATGATTTGCATGATGTTTTCTCTCATGGCTGCAGTATGAACATTTTTTAAACTTATATCAGGGAGTATAAACTATGCAGCATTTGATTGGTTGCCATGTTTTGGAGAAACTATGAATAACATTCTTAATAGAGCTCTGGCTGACTAGGCTTCTGAGAATCTTAATTTCCTGCCATTTTTAGCAGTTTTAAAGGCTCAAATCAACATAGGTATTTGGCAGCTAAACCATACACGTGTTTCTGGAGGAGGCAGATATTGACACAAACAAAAACACCCCACCACACACACAGCCTGTTTGATTTTAAGTAACTTATTAAAGCTCCAGTCCGACTGTCTGTAATAAGTCTTTCAGCTGATGACAATAGAAAGCACATATTGCACCTGATGATCTCTTTGCTTTTCCATTTACTACCACTTGGGTTTGAGAAGTTTAAATTATCAGAGATCAGGTAAAGAATACTTCTACTGACCACCGACATACAGTTCAGCTTTAAATGAAAAAGCTACGATCAGTGGCATTTAAACAAAGCTCTTCTATGTGTTTAACTGAATTTTTCTCATATCTGTCACCCTTAAGACCACTTCCTTTTTTTTCCAGAAAACAGATCATGATTGACTGTAGATGTCCAGTAACAGGTTTTGCCTTCTCCTGCACCCCTGTTATTTTGTTTCATGCATACGTTTTTTCATTTCCTCCCCTTGCAAACAAGCAATAAATTAAGTAGTCACAACTTTAACCCTATCAATTATTACAGGACTTTTCAGTTTCACAGTAGTTTAAACAAATGGATGGCAGTTCCGACATAAATTGGTCCCTACCCTTAGCCACCTTTCCAAGTATTTTTGATACATGTAATGCCCCACTGTCAAGACACTCCCAGAGCTACACCTCTCCAGCACATTCCCATTCCCCTTCTTACACAATGGATACAAGCCCATTATGAGAAAATAATTGTGAAAATTAATTTCATTCCAAAATGACAAACTGTGCCCCGCTCAAATTATTTTGCAGATTTAAATTTCTCCTGTTCCATAATAGCATATGAGAAGAAATGAAACAGTTCACAGACCCATTAATTGCTAACACATTGTTTAGAGCAGGAAGCAAATGCAGTAAGCACTAGGTTTTCAAAGCATCTTCCCAGCATGGTAAAATCAGCCTTATTTTATAGATGATGGCAATTACATTGCAGAAAGAATATATATTATTTTTTAAACGGAAAGCCCTCTATCAAGGCCTACATTTCCTAGTTGTTAGCCTCATATTTAATTTATGAAACCTGACCTTCCTAATTCAAAAATCTTACCTGGCATCTCCTTTTGAAAGGTTGGTGTTTACAGGATGAAGAATAACCTTGTTTGCATCCACATCCACCACACATTTTGTATGCAGATCAAGCTCTATAAAGAAATGAGAAAGTGTCAAGTGCTGCTCCTAAAGCACTAGGATTATATACACCATTACTTCCTCCAGACACCAAATTTATTCATGCAGTCTGACAGCCACCCATCAGCTAGAGAATAGAAACAGGACTATTGCCAAATTCCACTTCTAGAGATATTCTGATGGGATGGATCCTGTCCAGCTTTAAAGCATGCACTCTTTTCAAAACAAGAAAGAGCACTTAGGTTTTACTGAAGGACAATCAGCATATACAAGGCAGTATGAAATTTCTTCTGGGGAAAGAACCATTAGGCATGGTACCACTTTGACAGCTCTTATTGCTCTCTCAATGCCTCACACGCTCGGAGGGAAAGCTGCCCCTACCATCTGCAGCACGTTTTCCCCGGCCACTGTTGCGATACTGCAGCATGCCATGCCAGCTGTTAGTCCTGGGGCACCTGCTTGGAGAAATTCAAGTCACATCAAAAATAATTTAGGTGTGAGCGTGTAGAAATGGGCTTATCCTTCCCCACAGGCTCCCAGTCAGCTGGAAAGCCCAGCTCTTCCAAATGACGCTAAGCAATGGGATATATACACTATGAGTAATAAGAATATTTGGAATGTATGAGAATTCTCAGCCATAGAGGCGGGGGAAACAAAATAAGAGCTTCAGATAGCACTGACAACCGTCCAAGGTATCCACCCAATGACAAATGGAGTTAGATATAAAAAAAGCAAACAGCCACTTGCAATCAAAGTCATTGCCTGCAGACATAGGGGCCTGGACATAAACAAGTCCAGTCCTATGTTCTTACACGCCGATGCTGAGCCTGGGAAGTGCACCCAAGTGCCGATACCTATAAACATGACACACTAAGCGCACCCAGCAGGCACTCTGCAACGCCCTCACACGCTGTAATGACGAGGGGCTACGCTGCATAACCTCCATACGGAGTTCAAAACCTCAGCTGAATCACCGAAATATGCTCCTGTCTAATCACGTTAATTATAATCCTCATCCTCCTTCATCTCTGCTCTTTCCTTCTTTGTTACCTGTACTTGCTCTTTCACCTTACAGCACCTTATAAACTCAGACCGCAAATCTCTCAGGCAAAGACTGCAGATCTTAATTATTGCATGGCACCTTGCAGACTTATTGCTACTGTTAAATAACATAATAAGGGGAAGTTTATTTCACTGACATTTTTTGAAAGAAATGTTATAGCCTTTTGCTACTTGAAACACAACAAAGGAAGCCAAAGCTCAAGATTACTGGTCATAGCAGGCAGTCCCATGAAACTGAAATCCTTCTGAACAAAACTACTCCTCTGTTATTAAACTGTGCTTTTGTGGAAGGAAGAGACAGACAAGCTTCAGAAGCTAGTGTTTATTTTAATTTCCCCCCACACCCTGAAAGCCAATTTCCCTATCATTAATATGCAATACATGCTTGCTTAGATGAAATTATATTCTTCATACATACCATATCCAACAAGCCACTTTATCTTGGTCTGGCTGGTTAGTGATTAACATTCTGTATTGCAGTGACCTGCTTTTCCTCAACTACTGAAGAAGGTTTTTACATGCTACCTCCCTTATGCAAAGCATAAGGTATGCGCACTCTGTATATAAGCAGTATGGTCTCTATCACATTTTTTAATCCATCTCTTGAGAGAGAATGCTGATGGCAGGTTTTGCACCCATGACTGCCCAGTGAACTCAAGGTCTTGCTAGTATTCATTAAACCTCTCTTTGTGAAATACCTTTAAGAAAGCACACAGACAGGATACAAGAGTTCCTTAAAGTCACATGTCCTCACAGGAAAAGAAGAGAGATTCAAAGCCAATTTGTCATGTACAACACACCTTGTCTGATTATCGTCATCACAAAGGTAATGTTAAAATCCCTCACCTAGGCATCCTGCAGACGGGACAGCACGGTTTCGGAAGACCTGGTGAGCCAACCTAACAGCTATTGCCAAACAGGGAGGTCTCAGTCCTTCCTTCTGGCTACCTGTGCCTGTTGCTCACCTTCCACCACTAATGTGCTCACCAGACTCCTCTGTAAGTCACTTTAAGTTACTTCAATGGCAGAAAACTATCCAACATGAAAAACGGATGTATTCAGACACACAGAAAGTTACATCAGCCCAGTGAAAGGTCTGAAGAGCATCAAAGGCCATGCAAACAAGGGCGTAGACCTGTACAGGGGGGAAGAGAGGAGGCAGAAGAGTGAGACCTTCTCCCAGCAGAGATGAACTGCTACATCAGCTCATGGTGTCCCATGAAATAACCCTTAAGAAACACTTATATTCAGCCTCTAAGCCGGGTTATGTATCTAGACAGCCTTAAGGCTACTTATCCCAGTTACCTTAGCAAAAGACTCACATGGCAACTCTCCTTTTAGCTGAAGAAATAGTTTAAAATCTGTTTTAACAGCACATCATACACTTTCTACAAATCCTGGCTCCATTACAAAGCATGTTCTTTGGCTGATTTCTGAGTTCTTTAATGCTTCTGGTAGGTTGAGAGATGAATCTTGTTACTAGCCACTGCTGAAAATCGTATCATTATAATTTCCACCTCATTAAGTTCTTAATATTGCTAAAGCAGGTTAGCCTTATAGACAAATTATCTTCCTGCTCTTTTGGATATGATCACACATTGACTCCACCCTTACTTTTACTAGTTTCGGTGTCTCGTAGGTAAGCAGTGTACTTGCTGCCCCTGAACAACAAGCAAAATTAGGATGCATCAAGATAAGATAAGAACGCACATCCAAAACCACCGATTAGTTAATCTTGTAGTAAGAACTCATTTGTTGAGGCTTGGTATTATTATTTCTTTCAACCATACAGTATCTTTTTTTTCAGGCAGCACGAAATTTAGGTGAAGTTAAAAGATGACAGAAGTGGCTCACTGCCAAACTTTGGAGATTTAGCACAAATCTTGTAGACAAACAAGATTTTAAATCTCACCTATTATTATTGCTAACCTGCTTCTACCTTCAGTCATTACCAAGCCAACACAATCAGCTACTCATTTGCTTCATCAAATCAAGAAACTAATCAGCTAATTGCTTTTTGAAAAATTAAAACTCAAACTCTCAACATCTCAAGAAACATTTATTGCAGGGAATGAAAGCCTCTTCCATAGCTTCGGAGTAAGAGAGCTGTGACGTCCATAATAAAAGGGTAACACATATCTTAGTCACTTTTCCACATTTACAGGTCATAGCTGTAGAAGTGTTAAGCAAAGCTGGGCTGAGTGCAAGAATAATTGTTAAGTCATGTGCATCCAAGCTACTCACAGAGAGTCTCTCGGATGACTTTTTATTTCACTTGTGAAACTGGAAGGTGGGGCTCGAAGGAGGCCATTCTCCTTCCCATTTCCCTTGATTTTCCAACTCCGCACAAAAGTTTTCTAAGACAATAAAAACTGAGATTCAAGCAATGCAGATCTTAGCTGAAACCACACTTGTGTAAATCCTAAATGACTACACCTATTGGGTGTTGTAGAAAGAATTAACACCACCCATGTACGCTTTGGGCTTTTTCACTAGCCTAAGAAATTCAGTGCGTTTCAAACAGGGTGGAAAAGTCAGTAAGCAAGAGGGAGCAGGAAAAGCAAAACCAGGAGCAGCATACCATCGCATGCAATGGTGGATTCAGCAGGCACTGGTATATTCCACTACAGGGAGGAGTTTACATTCCCTCTGCAATAGCAGTCCCACCTCTGGTAATCATAAACTCAACACAGCAGATTTTCCACACCAGCGTTAGGAAACACTAGCAAAGGTGCAACTTTAAAATGTACTAAACAGGTCTGGGGCAGAGACGAAGAGTGTATGTGAATCCTGGAGGAAGGGGAGAGGAGAAGTATTTTGGAAAATGTCGGACATTTTCAACTCTGGGAAACCTCCATCTTCGTTTATGGATCAGTTAGGGAACTGTCTTCATAGATTAGCTGCAACTAATGACACCACTGGTTGGATAATGATGTACCCAGCTCACTCACTCTAGTAGGGCACGGAATCAAACCCAGCTGCATCAGGAGGCGTAACGAAAACATCTGAACTGCCATGCAGTGATACTGGAGCTTTTTCAGCCACCACCCGAAAAAGTCATCCCACCATTAAGGTTACCGTATTTCAGAATGAAACAAAATGATCCTAATAGATAGCTTTTACAGGGCAGTTTGAAATAATCTTAAAATGAAAGATGATACAGTAAATAAGTTTGTCTGCAATTTATTAAACTAGTGGTTGGGACCACGGCATCATAACAGCTTTTAGTACAACAGTCACGGTAGCTGAAAAGTCTGTTACAACTTACTTGACCTTCCATATTTTCCTCTTTATATACTCTATTTTTTCACATTGTATAAGATGAATTAAGGGAAAGCATTTCCCGATTCATCAAGAGCCTTTATTTCCATATAAATTTTTCCATCAGATTTCAGTTTAAGAAATTAGTTTCTGTTGGTTGACAGTTTTTCAGCCCTTTCAAATACCATTTGATCCTAAACCCCACTGAAACAAAGATGTGAACCTGGTGTTATAACACAGGTCGAATAAAACTTGCGACAGATTCTTCCTGGTCCTACTACCAGGTTTAGGGCAGCTGCACCTGCACTGACACCTAAGCACCCCTTGGAGACAGGACATTAAGCTCGACAGTGTCACTGGGAACCAGCACGGCTGCTCTTGTAGAGTTTCAGAAAAGCTAACTGAAGTATAAAAAATAAAATGTGAAAGGTTTAAAGTGCATGTACTAAGCTCATAAGCCAAAATTGGCCCCAAATACAAAAGCTCAAAATAATCTCCTTTAAAGACAGAGGACAGAAATTTTATATTTTAAATTGCCAGTAGATTTTCAGGAGATTAACATTCCCTTGAAGGTTAGAACTGGAATGTTGTGGCCTGAGCCTTCAAGTTGCATTGAATAAGAAATTACAGCTGGTTTCTTGTACCTTTCTTGGTCCGAAAAAGCAAATGGCAATAACACTGAGAAATGTTTAAATAGTAACTTTAAAATATTTAAAAGTTTACTTATCACACAAATTAAATGAATGCCAACTAAAAAAAAACCCAGAAGCTGTTATTTGGGGTTTTTTGTTTTGTTTTGTTTTGTTTGAAAAAGAAATCTGAAAGCAAGTTCAAACACAACAGGTCCTCAAGTTTCCCTGCCAGTGTTTGTTGCCTTAGAGTGACTTTTCTCTTTGCCCTTTGCTATGTAGAAGCCAACACAAATAAAGGAAAAACTAACTGACTATATGAGAGTGTGAAAATAACTTACATCTAAATGACAGTGTTGAGAGCTTAAATGGAAAAAAATAGCATAATAGCACTTTTAGGGCACTAATTACAAGACATAGTGACTGATACATTCTGGACAAAAATACAGTAATTTGACTTGTCCCTTAAGTCTACCAACATTAAATCTATGCAGGCATCTTTCAAGCTTCTCTGCTATATATATGAACTGTGCAAATATAATTCATGAAATTTTCAGTTTGCAGCAATTAAAGATCATTAAATATGTATGAGTGCATCTGGAAGAGCACACAATACTATCTAATCATGATGATGCGGTGTAAGTCAGCTCAAACTCATGAGCATGTTGAACGCAAGCAAGCTCTCCTCACATGTTAACACTACATTGTCCAAAAGGTAAAAAATGTATTCTACCTTCTGCTGTTTCATTTTCTGCAAGAAAAGAGCTTGCCAAACAGCTTTAGTAAAGGCACTCCATGTATCTGGACATTAACCTTACTCACAGTTAGTTCTGCTGCGCTGCTCAGCTCACAGAGACTAAGTAAATAAATCAGTCTGGTGACTTTCTGATGCAGCAAAGAGCTCTGAGGAAGTTCAATGCACAACTCTGTGCTGCTGCTTTGTTTCGGGCTTCAGAGTTAACAGGAATGAAATGCAATAGTGTTTGCCCTGCCACCAACCACCCAAAAGCCAAGGCAGAACTATTCACAGTGTGTGTATCTGATCTTTGTTGACTTTAGGAGGAGCAAGCAAACGTGAAACCAGAGCAGCAAGGTAATCTCATACTGCACTTTAGGCTAGCTCTAAAGATGTAATTAGCACAAGAATTGTTTGCCTTTGTGGCATGCACATTGGACTGACTGGTAGTCTCGCCAGAGACTTTGGCCGTGGGGAGTAAGCTTGTAATGCCTTAGGAGTTCCTAAAATACAGCTGCCTCACTGAGGAACACAGGATGAAACACTAACTCTACATGCTTTACGCGTTTGTCACCGTATCGCTAGGTTAATCCTGCTCATACCACAAACACTATTCTTTAGGTTATCAACAGTCACCAGGAAATATTAAAAACTCGAGGCACTCATGGATGACAAGGATAATGGTGAAGAAAAGTCTTGTGTTTTGCATATTGCCATCAGGATACAACAGGTGCCATTTCATTTACTCTGATACCATAATTAATCTTATAAGACTGCTTGCACAAACTCCAATTTATATAAATTGTTTCTGTTCTAATGTCCAGTGGAAAAAAACCCAACCAAACAAACCCACAGGAACAACTCCCGCCTCCTCCCCCAAAGCCAAAAACATTTCAAGTGACTGGAAATACAACCTCCTCCAAAGGGCAGGAGGACATAAAATTAGCACCTAATGCCGTGGTCAGATGCTTGCACAGATACAGAAGCAAATTCCTTCCTTACATGCACTGGAGACAGAATCTTTATCATTAAAGCACAAAAAGATCCCTGTTTGAACACAGAAACTAGTCTGGATGAATACACACATTAACGTAATAGATACCTGAATGTGTATTTACAGGCAATCTAGATATTTAAACTGGAAGCTATAGGTCTTACACCACAGTCCTACAAACAGTTTAATCCGGCAGCGTTGCCAGAATGCAGGCTGTGGTCCCATACTGTTTAAACCTAACCTGGCACACCCACACCACCACTCCTCATCTGAGCTGTGTAACGCCACCACCCACCCTTGTGCCAGCACCGGTACGTCTGTTGCTCCTCAATAAATTCATTAAAGCACTAAACACATAACTTTTTGCAGTTAGTTTCCTGCCTTTCTTGTTCAAACAAGTGAGATGTAGCAACACAACAGCAGTAGTTTTGACTGGCTTAAGGTGTCATTAGCCATACCCTTGAGCATAAGTCATATTCTTTTAGTACTGATAAAAGATGTTATATTTTAATTAACACTACACTGAATTGATTCAAAGGCACAGGGAAACACAAGGACTTAAATGTACTTATGGGATGCCTGTACACCAACATCACCTGAAAACAAAATATTCAGTAAGACAAATCTTAATTAAAAAGCCTCCAGCTGTCTTTTGCTTTGCTTCATGGTATGGCTTGAGCTTTGCACAGCATTTACCTGAAATACAATGAATATCTGCTAAGCGAAGTCAAACACTGACAACATTCATAAGAGGAAATCCACTACAACTCTAAAATACAACAGCAAAAGAACTTACTGATGGTTATCAAAAAACATCTGAAAAAAGCAGTGCACTAGGAAATACTTTAGTGAATGACAAAACAGAAGACTAAGAGTCTTATCTGACAAAACAGTACTGAATTATTTTATTCAAATAGCATGCTAATGGCGATCCCAGTTTGCAAAGTAGAAAGTATGCAAAAGAAGTCACTATTGCTACCTAGCAGAGCCTACAACTTTAAACATGACACTGCAAGTGTGTTGACATAGTAGTAGTTTTACAAAAGCATGGCTTCCATACACAGCTTGTAGGATTGGGGTCTACTTTGAAGCAAGATGTGAAAAAAGTAACCTAGATGCAAAAAACCAAGAAACCCAAGTACAATTACGAATGCTTCCCCTCACTGCTAAAAATTAGTACTATAAACTTAGTTTATAGATCACCACTTTGCATGAGAATGAAGCAAGACCCTCAATACTATCACCTTGAAATGCAAGTACTATGAATAACCAACTATTTGATATAGAAATCCCTTCAACATGCACGCAAGGAACCTATTATACTTTTATGAGCTGTATAAATTAGTAATAAACATACCACTTTTATTAACCTAATAAACCCTCGCCTTAAGAAATTCATAATTCAAACACAAAAGACAACCACCACCACCACAAGTAAACACTGAGAATATTTCAAAGCTTAAATTTCAACAGTTGTAACCATCTGACAGGTTTGCAATTTTAAGCCCTTCGGTGCAGAGGGAAGGAAACAACACTACTCGTGATCCTGAAGAAAACAAATACTTGCTTCAGGTCCAAAGCCCCTGAACTTCATACAAATACTACTTAGAACAAAGTGCACATTAGAGAGCTTCCAAGAAAGCCGCCTCTTGCCTCAGAGCCTATTAAAAAAGCAAAGCCACAGAAGTCTTACAACTGGATGACTCTTCAGAAAATCAGTTACACAAATTCTTAGATTTAACATTAAATAGCCAAGAAAAATACTAGGTTTCATATCACTGTTTCTATAAATTCTAGGAGCATCAGAAATACTACATGGAGGTATCAGTTGTTTAGAACTGACAAAAACTTCTAGACTGTGACAAATAATCTGCTCCAAAAAAAAAAAAAAAAAAATCAATTCCAGGACATTTTGTTTCAGGGACAAAAAGACATTGATCTTTTAGGCTAGACTTACATGGATTTAGGTATCACTCACAAAATAAGAGGATGCTTTAATAGCTGCAAAGCGGTTGTTACAGAGAGGAGGTATGCCCCCGTTGCCAAGCTATGTGCCAAGAGCGTGGGGTTCAGGTCCCTCTTCTCTCTGATGAACAGCAAGGACTGATACTCAAACATCCCTCACTCCTGGATGAGCCTCCTAACAACCAGGCTACAGTCATCCTCTCTAGTCCATAACATTTTAAAGTTTATACAGAATAAAACAGCTCTGATAATAAGATATACTCTCCCATCCTCCCAGATTCGTGCAGCTCAGTGTTAGGATATTCCCCAGGAAGGCAGAAGCTTCAAATAGCTTCTTCAACTGCTCTAAATCTATAATCTTCCACCATTTTTTCCCCTTTACTTCCACCACTTCTTCCCCACATACATTTTCTGCAGAACTCAGTCCCTAGCTGGAAATGGCTGGAAGACCACTACATGTGCACAAACTCGGGGCTGAACATATGTAGAATATATGCCAGGAGGGAGAGGTGCATTATTCATCCTTGGAGATTCAAAACTTGGCGGAACAAGGCCCTATGCAACCTTATCTAATTTGACCTGCTCTGAGGAGCAAGTTGGACTACAGACCTCCAGAGGTCCCTTCCAACCTGAATTATTGTATCATCCCGGGGCTAAAGAGCACTACAGTCAGAAGATGTCTGGGTCACAGCCAAGGAAATGACCTATGACAGGAAAGGGACATGAGCAAGAGGAAAGCCCATGTCTATCACTGAAACAAGGCACCACCTTTCAGCTCCTTTCCATCCCAGCTCCCACCAACTCCTCCACACTGTCACTCAATCTCCTCCAAGCAATTGTCCACAAGGATGGGTCCCTCCTCAGCTTTGACAACTGCTACCTGAAATTTAATAAAATGCAGATTTTGGTCAAAATATCCTCGATTGCCCTAACCCACCAGACTGTAAGGACATCAACTCCGTCTCCTCTGTTTTGGATGTGGGACTCGAGAGCTCTCGTGAACTCAGTTTGACATTCCCCTGCTTTTATTTTAAAAGGTATGGAAATACTGTATTCAATAGTTTAACCTTTTTTTTTTCTTATTTATCGAAAGGAATTAAAGAGTTACTTTGTTTCAGATCATGTAGAAGATAAAGGGCTTCCCCCCCCCCCCCCTTTTTTTGCTTCAGCTATTAAACTGACTTCACTTGACTCCCTTTCCCCAAAAGGAATTATTGGCATACTCCTGTGAGAACGTGGGGAAAAAAAGCCACCCTACACATTTCTTGGATTTTTGCCTTCTTCACCTTCCCATTTCTTGGCTGAAGTTGCCTTTTCATACTTGCTTCCTCATCATCTAGAGCAAGTTTTTCTAATTAAGACAAGTAATAAACATTTAAACAGATGCCCAGACCACGGTCTGATTAACATAACCCTTAGGCAAGTTTCGTTGAGGGGAAAAAAAAACCCAAACACCAATCCAACAACAACAAAAAAATCTTCTCTTGTCAATTCAGCTTCCTCTTCCATGTTTTCTTGTTTGTTTTTGTTTCTTTTGTGCTTATAGTGCCTCTGTCATCTGGTTAACTCCGTCCCACTCAATCACCGAGGGGTAAGAAGAGGGGTTACAGAGCTGAGGGCTGAATTAGCACATGAAAAAATGCAGAGGGAGAGGCATTTTCCCCCCAAACCCCAGAAAGCAAGAAGAAGGAAGAGCTCTCCCAGCAGGGAACAGGGTACAGCCCGGCTGTAAAGCAGGTGCAAGAGGTGTGGAAAGGGGTGTACCCCGGGGGGAAAAAAGCCATTAGACAGGGCGAGTTTAGGAAAAAGATGTCAGGAGGGGGAGTGAAGACAACTGCTTCGTGAGAGCGGCTCGGCTTCGCCCCCAAACCTATCTGTACCTACACACGCGTGCATAATAAATAAATAAATAAATAAAACACATACACACACCCCTACCGACACACACACACACCTATAAACACGCCCCCGCGCCGGGTCACACGCACCTCTACACCCTCACGCGGGCACACCTGCCCCTATAGACACCTATGGGGACAGGCACCCCCCCGGCCTCCCGCCCCGCTCTGCCCCTCGGGCCCGCTCCCCTCACACGCACCCCGGGCGCGCACCGGGAGGCCGGGGCGGGGGGGGGGGGGGTGTGGTGTCGCTGAGGGAGGAGGGTCTCACCTCGCCGGTTCATGGGGCGGACGCGCACCGCCACCTTCACTTTGGAGTCCCCCATCGCGCCGCTCCAACCTCCCCGGCTCCCTCGTCCCTCCTCGGCTTCCGTCTACGGAGGGACACCCGGCGGCGCGGGGAGGAGCGCGAAGCGGAGCGGGGCGGGGGGGGCGGGGGGGTGAGACCGGGGCGGTGGGAGGGAGGCACCGTGCGTGACCAACGTCCGGCCGGACTACAGCTCCCAGCGTGCAGCGCGGCGGCTCGCCGAGAGCGGGAGGGGAGGCAGCGTGGCGCGCTGCACGCTGGGAGCTGTAGTCCTGCCCGCGCCGCCCCCGCCTGGAGGGGAAGCATTGCATGCTGGGATATGTAGTCCTCCAGAACAGAGGTGTTTCGTGAGGGGCTGCGCCCCAAATGGCGTTTGTGGGTTATGTTGTACAACGGGGCGCTGACGGGGGGGTGTGGGGGTCTCGGGGTCACCCCAGGTCCTGTCACTCGTCCCCTGGGTGGCTGCAGGTGAATCCCATCGCACCTCGGTCCCCCCCCGTGCATCGGGCCCTTTTTGGGGGAATACTGCGATATTTTGTGCCGAGCAGAGAGCAGCATCGCCGCCGAGACCAAAAACCTCACCTCACCGCAAGATTTACTCTGGGAGT
Organism: Gymnogyps californianus; assembly: GCF_018139145.2. Taxonomy (NCBI): domain Eukaryota; kingdom Metazoa; phylum Chordata; class Aves; order Accipitriformes; family Cathartidae; genus Gymnogyps; species Gymnogyps californianus. The sequence continues at coordinate 125,633,693 of NC_059473.1, read as the reverse complement.
AACGAAGCAAGACGGCATTGCTTTGCTGGTCTGTGGGGTTTCTGTCCGTTAGGAATCGCGTCACATATTGAATATCATGAACCGTAACCCAACGTATAGACCATGGTTTTAGATGATGACTGGGTCTGGTTTCACAGAGCAACCTCTGATACCCCCGTCAACACACTGTTATTAACGGGCCCGTTGCGATTTGCTTAGCCAAGGCAGCTCACTAAAAGAACTCAACAGTAATAATCGGAGACAGTTTGAACAATATTACAATTTGTCCCCATTAGATGGCTCGACTGCTCAACTGCAGCTACTGATTGCAAAGACCGAGAACGAAACTATAATGCAAAGATGCAAAAAAAAAAAAAAAAAAAAAAAAAATCTCATTTAAATGGTCACGGTTGAAAACCCTTGCAGCTGCTATTTTAGTTCAAAACAAGGATTCTCTCTGTGTTATTTTGAAAGGCCAGATTTCAGCAAGGAGGGGAGAAAAAACAAATTCAGAAATGTAATCCTTTGGCCCTTCAACATTGAACAAAGTTTTATGACAGAAATAAACAAATAACACATTTCCAAGTGGTTTTGAGATAAGATTTCAGGAGGTAGCACTTTTTGCCCAGAAGAATTGCACTCAATATCTATCGTTTCATGCCTGCCTGACCTGATCTTGTCGAGGCAGAGAGAAAACGAATATTAAGTTGGCATTTAAGTAACACTGGGATTAATGTCCATGTTCTTAAGAGCATCCCAAGTGAGCATGAGGGTTAAGAAGATATCTTGAAGTTAAAAAAAAATTAAATAACGGAAGGTTAGACTAAGCAGGGTGGCAAAACTTGAAACAAAAATTGAGTTTTTGTCCATAGCAGCAGAAAGCCTCGGCTCCTTGGCCTGCCGCACTCGCAGTTCAGCCCCGCAGCCCTGTGCTGCGGAGGGTTTCTTGTTGGGAGAGGGGACGTCCTGCTTTCAGCCTGCACAGTTGGTTCTTGCACTTGTGAACTTGAGGATCCAATTACAGGATGAAACCCAGCTTTGAACTTCTTGTGGTATTTTCCAGCTGGGGCCTCGACAAACCACACCAACGTTTTCTGAAACCGAGTACTTTGCGATGGAGATAAATATAATCATGGCCTTACAGCTGGGCACGATGAGCAGCAAGTGGAGGGTGGGGTGTTTTTTTACGTCAGGTTGAGTCACCTGGAATCTGATTGAAAGAAATGGGATGAAACCTGCCAGATGTGCATACTGCTGGGGATAGCAGGTGTCACCCACACCCAGTCCTTCCTCCTGCATCTTCTCCTCTGGTATTAGTTATCATTGGTCTCTCTGTTATATGTAAAATTAAAAAGCAAGTCCTTTGGAGAAACGATTGCATACCACCTTTTTATTTTTTAGCGAAAGGTGCCAGCATGTTTTAAGTGCCATGGACAATAACAAATGCAAGCATACAATTCTTGCAAGCTTTGCTCTGGTTTTCTACTCGGAATGAAGGATTTATTTTAAAATCTGACAAATCACCCTTTTAGCCTTCCTTCAGTTCTAACCGCCAAAAAGAAACCGGATTCATGTATGATCATTTCTACCTTCTGCAAACTTCTTCAAAGACGGAGACATCCTTGGAGCCCACAGAACCGTCCTCAGCTTCGACGTCGGGTTTTATCGGAGCTCTGGGAAGGCGCGCAGGAGCAATAACTTCTCATGGCTCTCTGCAGTCCTGCCTCTGGACTTTTCCTTTATGCAAGCCCCTGCCTCCTGCAATGAATTACAGTAATGCAACTTATCTTGCACTGGCACAAGCTACCTCAGTGTAATTACCCCACTGTGAATTCCTCGACAAGCCCTTTCCCTGGCTCAGTGTTTCACAGTCTGTGGGAAGCATCTCCCTGGAGGGGCACAGCTTGGAGGAAGGATATTGTTTCCATTCACAGCACTGGAACATGCTAATTATGCTGGCAGGAAAGGGGGGGGTGTGGGGGGGGTGGCAGCTTTCACTTGGGAGGGACAGGCTGGGCAAATAGTTTGTGAAACGCCAACTTAACCCCATCTTGTAGGGAATTGTCTCCAGCTCTTTTCCCCCTTCCTAGTTACTGTAATGAGGGGCTGACTTCCCAGATTAGCTCTGGCTATTTAAATGCTAATTTAATTAACAAAACATCCTTGGGGGAGAGGCATTACTTGTCCCTCCCATTCATTTATCGAGCTTCTGAATGCAACGCTATTTTCATCAGGTTGAGGAGCCACAGTTATTGCTATACCCACCTGGTCATAGCAGGGATTAAAGCAGTGACGCGGAGGAGAAAAAAACAGGTCCTTCGTCTCATTTTTTTATAAGCAACTAAATTTGATTGATTTTATTTAAAAGTAACCAAGTCAAAATGGTTTCATGTGCCCCACATAACTGTGATGATGCCTGGGGTGTGCATATCACCAGGCTGCAATGGAAGAAGTTGGCTTTTGTTTTTATCTAGATGAAGGCATGAATGGTTTAGATCTCAGATCATCCAGATAGAATTGTATCTCAGGGCAAGCCAGAAAACATGACAGTCTTTTGGATGTCTCTTCTTCCAAACCGTAACAAGCAACATATCAAGCATATTTTAAATCCATTTTTTCATTTGTTAGACTGCATATCAAAGGAGACGCATCAATTATGAATTTGCTGTAGACCTAGTTTCTGCCCATAAATCATTCAGGCGTTGGAAAACTAAAACAGAGGATCTTACCAGTGTTTAGTTAGTTGTATGCAAACTCTTCAGTGTCACCGTGGTCCACTTCTGCAAGAAGCTGAGCACCACTGGGACAGTCCCAGTCAGATACTGGGAGGCGTTCAGGGCACTCAGCAGCTCTTTAGCATCTTCGGTGATCAGGTCCTCAGCACAAGAGTATTTGGCGAAACATTTAAAAAATAAGACCTATTGCTGTTGTACATTTTTCTTAGATTTTTGTTTTGTCCAGTCCCTGGGGTAATGAGTTTTATTCTGATATGCTAATTTTGTCTTCAGGTTTATCTTGCTTTTCAGTCTGGAGATACGAATATATAAATGTAGTAGAAATTTATAGGTACTTACAGGCAAAAATAGAAGACAAGTTTGTTATAAATTTCTTTCAACTATAATTGAGAAAAAAAGCACCAAGGGAAATCGGTATTAAGAACGAGTCAAGAAATCTGGATAAAACCGAAAATCAATTTCTCCAAATCAGTTGTGTCAAAATTCTGCTTGTTATCAAAATTTTGTTTGTTTTTTTAAAGGAATTGCTGAAATTTCTCATGCAACACTTCGTACAAATGTACAGGTTCAGGAGACTCGCAGTCATTTTAGGAAGGCACTTTCTGTGCTCTATTATTTTAACAGGAACTTTCTAAAATTGAAGGATTGATTGTTTCCAGTGTCATTCGTAACTGTGAATTTTACTGATCCTGGGATGGACTTTTAAAGGTATTTAAGTGTGGCCTCCTGCCCTCACTGTGAACAGTATCCCTGGGCAAATAAATGAACTCTTGAAGTCTTCTTGCAGTGCTAGATTATAAAAGAGTAAAGCCTGAAACAAGCCTTTTTGTAGACAGCCCCCACTTTTTTAAGGTTATTCCAAAGTTCAAAATCCTGGTCATAAATTTCATGGCATTATAGGACATAATACTCTTTCCTATATTACCCAGAGGGAATCCCAAATCGATAGCTGGGCTCTGATCTCTCCATAAACCCCATATGGACCCTGTTTATGGCCGTGAAATTTCTTGTAGCTACGCTTCGCCTGGGGTGTTTCTCCCATACAGTGGGATTTCAATACAAATTCATACCTCTGGCAGCAACGCAGGGCCAGGTAATATTAGCAATTTATGTGCTGGTAGGATGAGGCCCCCGATGAGAATTTTCTTATCTTATTGACTAAAAATTTTTATTATTCTTATCAGCTGTTCAGTTTGCTGATACAGCGTGTTTCAAAGCAACTAGTTTTACCAGCCGTGCTGCATTTTATTTGAGCGGTTCTTTCCTCAGATAAAGACTTGACACTGGATTTCATTTGTTTGAAAATAAAATAGATTTTCTGTCTTTGGAGAAAATGGAGAATCTCTAGAGAACTTGAAAAATACAAAATTAGCAGGAAGGTATGTTCAGCGGTTGCAAGACAAGCTTGCAGTCCTAGAAAAGCAAAAAAACCCAACACAATGGCAATCACTGATACTCGGAAGAATGCATATTTAGAGAGTTGTGTAATGCTTGCAGCGTTTATCTCCTAGTACTTCTGAGATACATGATCGGTGAGAGCTGAACTGCCTTGACTTCAAAGTCTGGAATACGTTATAGCTTCATCTGCTGAATCATGTTGTTCTTGCTCCACTTCTGCAAGGAGACGCCTGCAAAAGCCACATTTTTTTGCTTTTCCACCCATCCATACTCTCTCTCTTCTTCACCCTCCCTCTCTCCAGAAGCTGTACAGCTTCAAGGCATGTCCTAGCGATCCAGACACTGCCAGACACTGGCTGAGCTCCTAATCCAAACCCAGATCTAAATTTCCAGCTGCATTTACACTAATAATAATAATAATAATAATTTTAATGTGTTTTGCCTATGTGTAGCAAATAGCACCGCAGGCTAAAATGCCAGCTCCAGATACCCCCAGATTTAATGAGTTGGTGATTTGATGTTGAAACCTGGGAAATTGTGACAAATGGGGATGCTGCTGTCACCGCTGGGAGCTGCAGAATTTTTTGATGAAATACAGGATTTTAACAGCGATCAAAAATTCCTTTCTGACTCTATAGACAAGAGTGACACCCGGTGGCTAAGGAGCAAAATAAAATCAGGTCTAATTGTAATGTTCCCTGTCCTTATTTACTGATTTTTCTCTTGCTGCTTTTAAAGAAAGAGCTGAGGACAGGGAAGTACTTCTATCTCCTTGCAGCACGAGCACCCATCGCCTGGTGGCACCGATTCCCCTGGACCAGCTCCTTTGGGGTGAAACTGGGAGAGCAAAGGGATGCTGGCAACCCTCCCGTGGCTCCTAAAATGCTGCGGCCAAGCATGGAGGCACAGATATGGTCCTGGCACCCTCAATTTGGGCAGAAGATTTCCACTGATCCTGCCGCTACTCTTACGTGGCCCTTCCCAGGGTTTGTCTAGGCTCAGGGCTTGCTCTCATTAGGACACGAGATTTCATCTGAAATGGCGACAAACTCATTAGCGCAGGTTATCAGAGAGAGGTAAATACTGGGGGGCTCCTTTTTGCTTTGTGCCTACTCAGTATCGCTTATCATACACTAAAGATCAGGTGACAAAAAGAATGAAACAGCATTTTTGACTACTGCTGTGGATGTCACCCTAATACCTTCAGCTAAGTGATTATTGATGAGTATTATGCATGGTTAACTACCTCAAGGAAAGTGTTAAAAAAAAAAAAAAAAGTAGTAATCTTTGGTGAAAAATGTGCTTTATTTGGACTTTAATTTGGACTTGCTAAAAATGAAAATGAAAATGCCCAGGTAATTACATCACTCACTGAGCTGTGGCTTTAATAAATGTCAAGTGTTGGCAGTGTACTGCTAAAAGCTGGTGTCATGGGCCTCCGCTGGAAATGTGCCCATCGAACAAACAAACCAGTTTGGCTCCTAAATCAAAAGTCCCCGTGCTATTTCTGTGTGGGTGAGCCTTGATAGTAGATGTTCCCTAAGGTACCTATCCGTATCTCAATGGGTTATATAGAGGGAGCTCAGGCTGAGGTCTGGGTCTAAGCATTTCAGTTCAGCTTACTGGGAAAATGAAGCCCAGCTCTGATACTTGGACCTTGCTGCTGACTCTGCTTCCAGACCTCCGCTTCACTGGTGCTGCTGGTATACCTGGCTGTAGGAGCTCGCTGATGCTGTTTCTAATTGAAAACGTGGAGCAGGGGAGGATTGTTGGAGAGACGGGTCAATGTAGTGTGGTTCCTCACTCATGGATGGCTGCAAGACTAAGAAAACACAGAAATATTTTCTCTTAAATTTTGGCAACGTCTCTCCTGAATGAGAATAACTGGGATGGGAAGGAGCATCATTTTTGTGCCAATAAGTTTTTAGAGTTTTCAAAAAGGCAAGGAACCACGTTATTACAAGCAAAGAGCATAAAGGAGAGGTTGTTGCACAGCACAATGCCATCACGACCAGAGAAGCAAGGAGCAGTGCGTAGCTGCCAGAAGGACCAAGCCACCTCTTCCACCAGCTCAAAGGCCCGTCTCTTTACAGAGACATCTCTCTTGCACAGAGTTGCATTGTATAGCATATGGCCTATTGCTTGCCTGGAGGAGACGTCGTCTCTTGAGAGGCTCTTCCGTAGTCAAACAGCTTCACAGCTACAGTGTCGCTCCTAATATTCAGCAAACATTGGATCAAAAAATTGCATCTGGAGAAAGTGGCTCCAGAACAAAAATGTCCCCCAGGTTCTTCTGTGACAGGCTGCCCTGTGGCTTTTTCTTCTTAACCATTCCCTTCTCCGCCTCCATCTCTCTTTTCCCTTCATGAAGTATTGTTACTGGTGAAGATGTAGCAAAATGCGAGTTTTCAGAATCTTTCTCTCAGAAATACACAGCCCTAAGGTCACGCAGAAATCCCTGCTAAGACTCAATACAGAACCTTGGTTCTCTGAGTTTTTCTGTTTCTTTCTCTCCCTTGTGAAATTAAAATAATGAAAAGCCAAACAAAGGCATCAAAATGTACAGCATCAGGAAGAATCAACCAGGTAACAAGTCCTAAGGCTGATACAGATGTTTCACGACGGTTGTGTTCAGGGACTTCCATGGAAATGATACGCTCAGGGCTTTGCCAGACGCAGCCAGCCTTCGCTGCCTGAAATGATTTGAGAGATCTCATGTAACGTTAAACATTTCACTGTACTTGCTCCAAGCGCTAAATCACTGCTAGGCTACGGTCAAATAATGAACCATCAATATTAAAAAAATGAGGGAAAGCCCTCTTGCTAACCAAAAGGTTAGTGGGATCTTTTCCCGCTGCCTTCCACGGGAGCTCCTCTGCTTTCAGCTTTGCACATCCCTTTCTCGACCGGTTTTCGACTGCTCTACTGTGCGGGAAATGGCCATCCCTTACTCTCCCTCCCCGTAAGTCATCTGAGTTCATGGGTGATGCTGTACACAGACCTGAGGGCAGTACTTGGATTAAAATAGACACCTACAAGTTGAATATTCACATGAATTATCTTAACAAACTACCCCGCACAAGGAGCACGCTTTCATTAATTCACAGCAGAACCAGAAATACCAGAGTGGTTGCTTCTAGACTTGCCAGGGCACACCTAGATTTATCCCGTGTCAGAATTTGCCTTTAATGATGTATCCTACAGCCAGGAGAGACGATTGAGGTCTCTGACTCCTCTGCTCTACATAAACCATGAATTTGCACACTGATTCTTTCCCTAAATCTTCAATTCTTCCCATAATTAGAGCTGCTGGTGCTTTATCTCCAGTTTGAGTCTGTTTTGGTTTTTTCTTCCAGTCTTCAGATCATTCTGCCCTCATGATCTAAGTTGTATTTTAAATAGATGAGATTGTTTGCTTCCCACTCCATGCTTTTTTCCTGCAGAGGTGCTCTGAAACTTGCTGAAGGCTTGGGTAGGAACTGAAGGGCATCTTCCTCTCTTACTTCAGCTCCTAAAAACATAACATCCAATCGACATTAGTTACCTACCCTGTCTCTGCAGTTGGGAGAGAGAAGGGGAGAAGTACCTGGAAGACAATTTTCCTTTCCTAAAATAGGTGTCAAAGATACATGGGATAAATCACCCTTTCGCTGGTGCTGGTCTCTCTCCAGGGGGGACAGGGAGAGTTGAGCTGCCTAGTGAAGACTTAGAGGACCTAACTTATAGTTTGGTAAAGTAAAGGGAAACGACTCCCACTCCAAACAACCTGGTGGCCCTTTTCCATTTGTAAGTTGCAGATCTGCAATGTTCGCAATGTCTTTCCAAGCGTTGCAGAAATCGGCGGAGCTGCTTTTCCCCTACCCCGCCAGCACCGATACGATTAACGCAGAGGTGTGTGGCTCTGGGAACAGGCTGCTCATGCTTCTCAGAGACGCTCGATGCATTTCCCGGTGTATTTTACAGGAACTGTCAGTACTTGGCACTTCAGAAAGTCATCCTAGCCCTTCTTTTTCGTGCACTGCTGTTCTCAGGCAGAAGGGGGAGCCCACACATTATTTTTTGTGTGTAATCATCTCAAAATAGTGATACAAAGCCATCAGCTCAGTAGGGGTTTTTTGAACATGAGAGCTTCTGCTTAGCTGATGTTACAGACGCGTACAACTAGGGGAAGGCAGGCTTGTAGAGCCCAGATTACTGTTATCTATTCCTTCGCACCAACGAGAAATCAAGGAAGATTTGAATTCTAAACAACTTCATCATGTGTCATCACATTAGTTCAAATGCTAGAAAACAATTTAATTAAGAACTCGTTAAACAAACAAAAATACAGAGGGAAAACAGACACTTTAGAAATAGAATAAGTCATAGCCACATGACATTTATTTTTACTAATTTACTTACACACCCACTGGGAAACCAAGTAAGTCATCTGTACGGTACTGCTATGGGTATTTGTATAGAACCAGTATGTCAGATGTTTCCTAAGGATGCAGATGAACATTAAACTGTTAAATAAGCTTTGGGCTTTTGTAGGGTACTTCTATCAGGACGAGCAACTAAATAAAGGCACTGTGCAGACTTTTTTATCACTGCCCAAACCCCCTTGAAATCCTTTCTCAGTGCAGAAGCTCCCAAGCATGCCACTGTCAAGTCCTTCAGTCACAGCTCCTTCTCCACCCTATAACCAACAGTTTGGTCCGTGCATGTGCATCCAGGGAAACCCATAAGTCCATTTTAGCTCTGAAGACCTCTGCAGTCCATCCCCTGGGATGGGTTTCTTGTTACTTTTCCTCCAAGAAAGGGTTGGATTGCTCTTTCTGATGAGTTTGAAAGCAAGTAGGTACCTTTGACTTGTGGCTTTGACACCATCTGAGCTACCCTTTAGTGGCATTACCCACCTTGCTGCCTGCCATCAATACTTTTGAGAATGACACAAGCAAAGATTTTGGCCCTAAAATTTTTAACCACATGAAGTTACATTAATATAAGCTCAGGTGAGATCTAATCCACACCATAAGTACGAGTGTTTTTTTTTCCACCTGGTTAATTGATGCTATGTTGGATTTGGCATACAGCATGGAGTTTTACTAGCTTAGATAGATTTATTATTCAGAACTGTGCTTTTATCCCATTCTCCTGGCTACGCGAGCAAAACTGCATAGATGCATAGATGCAGTCACACCAGTCAAGCGGTCCTTTTGCTCATGTAGCTCCTTGTGTTCAAGGAACTGGCTAATGAACACCTAATATGTGTTAAGCCAACCTGGACTGGAAGTGCTCACACAATCTCTTTGATATTTCTGAATTTCCATGAGCTCTGAAGGAGATGAACTTCATTACCAGCTTCATCTTCTGCAGGCTTGCAGTCTCAGACTGTGCCCAGGTCTCTTCTGCCCTTGCCAAAGGCAGCATCAGGGATCTTTTAAGTGTGATTATGTGGTCTCTGTAAGGAAGGAGCCTGGGTTATTTTTCCTGCCTGACGTCCTCACAAGAATAGAAGGATGGAGCCAACAAAGAACCACCAGGACCATGCCCATGGGCTGAACACAGTGTGCAGCTCAGAGTGCCCTGGGTGATTGCTCTGCCCCCTTCAATGGACAAGACAAGCAGGAGTTCGCAGCAGCATGGACGCAGTCAAAATCCCCAGAGGATCAGGAGGCTGTGGGGAAATGTCCAAGCAAGAATCTTGTGTTTTCCAGGGGGGAAATGGTGCTGCTGAAATGGGTGATGAGCAAAAATGTTGCCACTAAAAAAAAAAAATTATAGGTATGAGGAATTAAATTGGTTTCATAGCTTCCATTTAAATGAAGAAGAGCAAGTTGTGCTGCAGAAATGCAATGACAACGTACCTCTGGAAGGACTGAAACTCCTAAGAGATATCAAGTCTATGTCAGAAATTTGATTCATGATAAGGTTTCAAGACTGTGGAATTAACATGAAGGTTTGGAGGGTTAAAGGGATCTCAGGTCATAGTGGGAGCTGGAGACGAAAATCTGAGCTAAAGGCTGGTAGGAGATCCCCTAAAACTAGAAGGAGTAAGAATTTGGAGAATACAGAATATAATCTGCCCAAGAATACAAATTGAATTCTTATTACGTACGACTTGGATGCTGGGGTATAACTTAACTTTTATTTGAAACTGCAGTACAAGCTTTGCCAAGAAAAACCTCATCCTGTTGAACAGGGACAGGTTTCAGACTGCATGGTGGAGAAATCCTTCCTAGCGTTGGTGTTTCTGCACCTGATGTAAAGATGAACTTGAAAAGCTAAACTGCAAATTGTTTCAGGAAGTGGTGTGTCTGTTCACAGGCTGAAAATCTGTCGGAGTCTTTTGCACTGATAGGGATTATATGCAGAGGAACTGGAATTCAGGGAGATAGAAAGCAAAAAATATAAATAAAATGCAGCCCTACATGTAAGAATAGAAATAACAAAGGAAAGGCAAAATTTTGAAAGAAAAATGCCACAAATAAAAATCTAGGATAGAAAACTTTAGTATAGAGGAGCTCCATTGAACAGCGAGACTGTGGTCCTGAAAAGTATGCTGGTTAGTGGTTTGATGGAAAGGAAAACAAATTTTCCCGTAAGAATTCATGTAATAGAGCAATTGAAATGCACAGGGACATTATCCTGCAGCTTAAAATCATTCCCATCCAAAATCCATCCCTGAACAAAGGCACAAGATGATAGTGTTGGTGTGATACTTAACTAACATAATATTGAGTTACTTAAAATGTTGTACTACAAACAACTGTGTCTTTGTAGGTATTTTAATGCAAACAAATATAATACTAGAAAAAAATTGTACTCACCAAAATAATTTGGTGGTAGGAGGTTGAAGGACAGAAAAATAGTCTAATGACAGCAGTTAACAGAGCAGGGCATCAAATGATTGACAGTGAATCTGCAAATTATTGGGTAGGTAAGTGATGGAGAGTAGGATATTACTGTGCTATTAAAGAGCTTCCTCCTTCTTTCAGGAGAAATTTGAAAAATTGTAGCGCAGAAAAAACAGACAGAAAAGCAGAGGTTTATGTTGTAAAGGTAAATATATTTAAGAAATCTGTAGGCTTTTGGTCTGAAGCAGCATAAATTTATTTGCTTATGCTGTTAGAAAATGCATGTTAGTTCTAGATTAGAAACACAGATGCTGGGGATTCACATAAACATCGTGAAAAAAATTAAAAAGTATACTCTGAGAGGACTGCATGGTTTAAAGCCTTTGCAGCCGTAGAATAATGTATATATGATGTTAAAATGTAGGTAAAAAGAGCAGTAGCCCACAGAGAAGTTGCTCCTCACTCCAGCGAGGCAGTGGTAGACTACCTCAAGGGTAGTCAAGGTAGACTAGACAAGGGTAGATCTCTACATCCAAGAATGGCTGTCCTGGAGGAGGCTGGAGGTCCATCTAGCCCGGGATCCTGTCTCCAAGCACGGTGATAAGTGGTCTCTAGGGAAGAGCAGAAGAACAGGGTGCGTGTGTATGATCCTGCTTCCCCGTCTGGAGATGTGATTTCCATGTACAGACTTCAGTCGGAAGGGAAAGTGAGAGACACCGGCTACAGGGCGGAAAGAAGAGGTGCATTTTCAGTACTCAAGGAAAACTGGAAAAACCCAGGCTGTGGAGGACTTGGAGGAGCAGCCACCATTCATGGCTGAGCATTTTCCTGGACGTGGAGACAGTCATGTTTTTCACTCTTCAGGCTGTATTGAAAGTTTTCTCCTGCCTGTGTCCTAAGAGCACTTGCAACAGGAGGTTACAGCAGCAGAGCTCTACAGGACTAACTTTAGGAAATTCATATTTATGTTGGCAAAACTGTGAGTTAGCCCAACAAGGTTTTACAGACTTGTTTTTAAGAGCGGCTGTAAGTGATTTAGAAGATTCCCTCTCCAGATATGCTCATTTATCCGGGTGCTGCTCTGGCGCTGGAGTTGCCAGCAGTACTTCCCAGCCAGGACTCTCCAGCTGGAGCTGTGCTTCCCTGTTACACTGTTCCTGGGGATGTCCCAGCACCTAATTTCTTGGCTGACCTTGGATTACACCCTCATGGCATGTGTGTCTCAGAGCTGGTGTGTTGGGGACCAGCTGGGCTTGGGCTACTGTCCCATGGGAGAGTCAAGGAGTGTGGCTGAGCTCCCATGCTGGAGCATCACTGGATGCGGGTACCGAAGCAGAGCAGCATGTTTCCTCGTGGGCTTTTGGGCATCAGGACATCCTGCAAGACTGGATACACTGCCCCATCAGTGTCACGAGCCTTTTGGGAGCAAGGTCTCACGTGCTCTGGGGGAACCCGGTGTATGGCCCCACAAACAACAGTGGCAGCGGCGCTCCCGTTCTCCCCGACCCCTTGGGTAGACAGCACTGCCTCTATGCCAACCCCGCTCCTACGTTCCCTCTCGAGTGCTAAGAAGTTGCTAAGCAACCTCAATCCATCTAGCAACCAGCAGCATCACCACCACGAGGATACCGCGGCGTGGATGCTTGGGTACCATTTTGTCCTGCAGCAGCTATTGCACCTGGGAAAACCCCATCCTTCCTCCCCCCAGCCAAGAGCAACCCCAGGGGTGTCCACAGCTTTGCAGAAACACATGGGCATACAGATAGAAGATGGACAGACCTGGTTTTTATATGAAGCACCTCTCCTTTGGCTGATAGGTGTCATTTGGGGAAGGTGTGGATTTTCATCAGCATGAGCAATACGGGCATTTGTAGGTCCAGCTCTCTGCTGGTGCCCAGGTGTTGCATGATCATAGAATAGTTTGGGTTGGAAGGGACCTTTGAAGGCCGTCTAGTCCAACCCCCCTGCAATGAGCAGGGACATCTTCAACTCGATCAGGTTGCTCAGAGCCCCGTCCAACCTGACCTGGAACGTTTCCAGGGATGGGGCATCTACCACCTCTCTGGGCAACCTGTGCCAGTGTTTCACCACCCTCATGGTAAAACATTTCTTCCTTATATCTAGCCTGAATCTCCCCTCTTTTAGTTTAAAACCATTACCCCTTGTCCTGTTGCAACAGGCCCTGCTAAAAAGTCTGTCCCAATCTTTCTTATAAGCCATGTGAAATGATGGAGAATGCGTGGGGCAGGTCAATCAGGGACGGGGTGGGTGCTGGAGAGGGAGCACCTTGCTTGGCTCCCCGCGAACCCTCCAGCATGGGCAATTCTCACAGGCAGAGAGACCTCAGGAGTGACTTAGCTGAGATGTTAGATATGTCCATTATACATCCATTCAGCTTTAGCATCCTACACATGTGGCTGACCTGGCAACTCTCCATTGCTGAGACTTGTTTTTCTATAGAAAGTAAAAAGCTTGACTACAGGGATGTAGTCACGGATATTTATGGCAGCTTTCTTTAAAACTAGCAAATTGTTACTCTGTTTCTCTGTTTTGAAGAAATTTACTCATTTTTTTCCTTCTACTACCTCCTTCCAGCAATGCAGCTTCTCAGTGTTGTTAGAAGGGTATCGCTTTCTACAAAGGCATGCGTGAATATTTAACAAATGGATAGATCGCTCGGAGAGAGCATGATGGTGAACCGTATAGGCATTTTGGTGTGGTTTCCTTTGTGCATCACTTGCATTGGTCCGTCTTCGCAAGCCTCCTGCCTTCCTTCACGCAGAGTTTTGAGTTGCTCCTTCTTCCCAAAGGCTGCAGGGATTTTCCGAGTCCCGTTCTCGGACTGAGCTTGCGGCTGTACAGCACTGAACCCTCCCTCTAGTGGCTGCCGCACCGAAATGTCGAAAGATGCGCTGCACGTTTCGGCTAATCTCTGCTTGGGAATGAACAGCAGTGCCAAAATCAGGTCGTCTGCCAGAAGTCCGTGGTTCCTGCGGGCTGGGAAGCCAGACCCATAGCGCACGCACCACATGCGCCATGCCCTGGCTGTGTTGCACAGGGTTCGGCCACGTTGATGCGATTCCCGCTGTTCCTTGACTTAGATGGGCTATTTGCAATGCAGGATTTGTCCTCCTGAACAGGCAGAGAGGGGTGTGAACGGGAAGAGCTGTGTCAGGGTTCCTGTCTGGGGCTCGCCGTGCGTCTGGTCAAGGGCACTTCTCCTTCACGTGGCTTTTGTACCGCTAACATTTTGGATTCATCCAGACCAGGCATGCCAGGGTAAAAGCTGGCTTTATTTTAAATCTCATTACAGTTCCTCTGTGTTTCATCATCCTGCGGACACGCTATTTGCTGCAGCATCACTCCTTGCAGCAGGAGGAATTGCAGTGAAAGCCTCCATGGCTGGTGGGAAGGGAAAAGTGCTGCCATCCAGCACGCAGGACCCCCATCAACATCTCTACTTCTCCATCATCATGGAGCTCAGCCAACATAACTGTATGCGCAGCCATTCTTGGGGTTAAACTACCAAATCTTGTACCAACAGTGTATGGTAGCACTTTTCTGGCCAACTGGGAGATGCTGCATAGATGTTGGGAAGACGAGGCTAATGCAGGGGTGCAAGACAGCATCTTCTCCTGGCTCAGGTACAACCAGAACAGCACATCTGACACTACCCAGTATGAACACATCTGCTGGGGGCTGCTGGTGCCTGAACAGTCCCCAAGAGGTGTGTGCGGTATCGCTCATCTCAGAGAGTCATAGATCCAGACCCCTCAAAGGAGAAATGGCTTCGAAAACCCAGGATGACGATTTAAATGTAAATACCGCTAAACCTTCTGTTGATGGTTTTAACAAAACCCATCCAGATTGAATGGAGCAATCAGTCTTGGTATCTACCCACAAAACTGCTCTCCCAACAAGCAGAACATGTGGCCGTGCTGATAAATGCCAAGAATGACTTCTGACTACTGAAAACTTTAGTTGTAGTTGTCTTTTATGATCATGGATCTTCCCTGGACTATTCTGGTTCCAATCTTGGTCTCAGGGCCCTTCCTCTGGCTAATTAAAGGACAACCGTTTGTAACTACTGACGAAATTTTTCAGCAGTCATCAAGTTATTTTGCATTTCACTCAGCTTGACTATTAAAATAAACTGGACAATTTCCCAGTTATTGCTGATTCTCAGGCACTGGCACAAAGCTGTGCTCGAGTGTCTGTTGCTGCAGGGAACACATAGATTTAAAAAAAAAAAAGCCTCCCTGTTGTTTCTTATGAGAGGTTTCTCTATTTAGCGTCAAGAAAAAAATCAGGTTCACAATGAGCCAAACTAATGTGTGCTGGGTACCTCTGCCTTACACAGAGCAGGTAGGGCAAAGCCCACGTGCCAGTTCCCCTAAAGCTACATCTGTACTGGTTAGTTATTGACCAATAAACTAACCAGCGCCAGGAGGAGGTTATTAAACTCTCTCCCCTCCTAACAGGGTAGCTGCTTCCAAATTGTCTGTTGGGAACAGTCCCATGCCCGTGCTGCCCCTGTCCCTGCGTGGGGACTGCTTTTTACTATCCGTATGAAAAGGAGTTTCTTTTGATTTCCCTTCTGCTGCTGCTTGTGGAGCCTCTGTTGCATCTCCCAGCCTTCCCAGGCTCTGATGGTGACTGGGAACTTAAAAAAAAACAAAACAGAGAAGCAGAGATTATCCCTTGAATCCAGGAGCTGGGGCTTTGAGGTGACGCGCACGGCACGACCCTGTCCTTGCAGAGCCTTTGGAGACGTCGCTGTTTGAGACTGCAGGAGAACACCTTGGCCGCTGCAAATTGCACAAGACAACACAGGAATGAGAGCCATGATTTCTTGCTGGCTTTGCTAATGTTTCCTTAAGTGCTGGCGCATGGATGGATATATATGATGGTGTACATTATAGCAGGTGTTATAACATCTGCTCCAGGCTGGAGCGAGCTGAGGCTCAGGGTGTTTGGGGTGCGATACAAAACATTAATATAAAAAATTCAGATTAACTATGAAAACCTCTATCTTAGCACTGAATTATGTTAATAACAGCACATTTGCCACCTTCTCGTGCTACCAGAGGAACCCCACTGCCTTCCTTCGTGCTCCCCATCACCGGGGTGCCGGTACCACCCAACGTTGGCTGCATTGACAGGTGGGTTATTGCCCTACGCTGCGGCCAGGTATTTATAGGCAGCAGATCTAGGCAGTAATTAGGCCACAGGATAATTTCAACTTGCATTGGGACCGCCGAGCACTGCTAGAGGGGAGCAGATCCTCGTCCGAAGGGAACCAAATCCCCTTCTAGATGTGTCACTCCTCAGATGGAGCAGAAGACGCCAGTTTGGTGTGTCCGGTGACTATCCCTACCCACTTGTCCCTCTTGAAGGTCATCGGAGGCATGTAACGGGTAAAGAATAGCTTCTTTTATGCCGTGTCAGATATTTATATAGCTAAGGGCTGCCGGTCACTGGGAAGCTGCCCAAGACTTTAATGGTTTAATTGCCGTTTCCTGTATGTTCCCCTCTCTGTTGTTCATCACAGATGACAATTGTGGTTTCGTGTTCATGGGGCTGGGCTGGGTCTCCCTGGGAATCTCAGCTCCTCGTGCAATTACTGCTCCTGGATATCTCTGCCGGTCTGGGTATGTCCTTGAAGTCTCCCCCCAGTTAAGATCATCCATATGAGCCTTATTTCCTAGTGGGAACTCCTACAAGATGACGTTGGTCCCTTTTTTACCCTGAGGCCTGAGTGAGGGATGGAGCGCAGATTTGGGCATCCTTGCAATAACCCATAAAACACGCTGTGCACGATGGGGTGAGACCGGGATGGACACGATGCACGACAAAAACCAGGGGAGGACTGGAAAACAAGCACATCTTGGCTACCCTGGTGCTCACTGGCGGTGCCACAGAGCTGCATTAGTGTAAAGCAGGGCACAATTAGACCTTTTAAGACTTGCGTGTGCTAGCAGATAAATACACCATTTACTCCACCCTGATATTGATCCTGAAATAAAACCATGCCGCCCTCCGCTCCCAGTTCCATTATCTCCAACCCCAAGCACCCAGAAATTACAGCCAGAAACCCCCAGATCACAAAATTGGCTCGAAGTTCTTGATCGTATTTTTAGTGCTCTTTCTAATGTGCTTTGAATTTGCGTTCTGGTTTTTTAGCTGCTAGAGTAAACTCAGCTCATCCCTCAAACCTTTTGAAAATTGAGGTTTTTAAAAAAATCAGTTGCCTCCAGGGCCTGGAGCTTTAAGAAAAACAACATATGTGTATGTATATGTATTCCTACATGTATTTATACCTTCATAAAATGAGATGCATGGTAAAATTACATGAGCTGGCAACACAACTGCCCTGTCACAAGAATCTCTTTGAAAGGGTGACAAACCACCTATGCCCAATGCACTGTGCTTTGTCTGCCCGGGACCGAGATGAGAGGGCAAATGTTGGCTCGGCTAAATCAAGCCCTGTCAGCCCTGATCCTTCATGTCACCCACCGGTGGGTTTCACACGTGCACCCCCTTCCCTTGCCTTGAAACATTTAGATGCCTCCCTGAATTCGGACTGGGCTACGGCCAAGGACTGGATGTTCGCTTTAAATCACAGAGGTCTTCTCTGCCATGCTTTAAAAGCTGATCCTGGGCTGAAGTCGTGCCAGGATGAGTTTTATCAATGATAGGAGGGAGAATCTGACAAAAAATATTATAAATCTTTCAGAGCATAAAAAAAAAGGAGGCCTCTTCTCCCATGGGCATTTTAACAAAGTGAGTTGCCCCGGGATTGAGTCGGTGCCCACCACGTGTCCCCGCACACGCCTCTGCTTAATTCATCTCTTGGCACTTTTTCCTCCAAAGCTGCCATCGGCACCGTCGCTTGGTAAATCTGCCGCAAAAAGCTGCTGGAAGAGCGTGTGCGGGCGTTTGTGTGTGCGGGGACGGTGCCACCTCTGCCGTGGGCACTGCCGACCCCGTGGGGAGCTGCTCAACAGGCTGATCTTTGGGGAAACGTTGCAGCATCAGGACCACCGCCGGGTAATCCCAGCCCAGAAACCTGCTCTCCTGCCTGCTGTGGCATCACAGGAAGGCTCTCAGCCTTCATATTTAATGCATGAGGAGCACCGGGATGATCTCTTTATAGGTGGTGCTCTTAGGCTTCTCTTTTTTTGTAATTGTTGGGTAATAAGGGCTTTGAAATTAGGGGTTGGGTCCCCAGGTTGGTAGGAGAGGTCTGTAGGACCAACATCTGGAGCTAGAGCTTTGCTGGAGCCTATTCCTCATCCTGGGGACCAGGGACCCCTGAGGACCCCTGGCCCATGGACGGCTGCTGGTCTGGACTACGCTGCTCAGCCAGGCAGGGAGTGATGATGGCAGGGTGGATTCAAGCTCCTTTCTTAGCAGAGTGCACCTCCAGCTTCCCCTTCCTCGAAACTAAGGAAAATCTTTTTGATTAAAATCTGGTTTTACACGATTAGGTTTTGTTCTGGAAGAATGGGAGTCTGGAGATCTGGACTATATACTCCATTTTGCCAGTGATGTGCTGAGTGAGAAGTTTTTCCTCTGTTAAACACATCTGTAATCCTCCTCGTACCTTGCTGGATTTGGCCACCAGCTTGGGGGTCTACTTGCACCATCTGACTTCAGTGGATTAAAAACAAGGACTGTCCCTTTTTCCTCTCCAGAGACCGTATTGCCCTTTCCTCTCTGCTGATTTTGGTCTTGCTAATTTTAAAGAGAAATCCTTGAATTATATACAGCGCGTCTGGATCAGTGGGTTTTAACCCCTGGCCCATGGATGGCTGCTGGTTTGGACTATGCTGCAAGCCAGCTCTTGTTATATAGACATTTTCAACACCGTGCAAACAAGGCGAGAAAGCAAGAGAAGGGAATGAAGAGTTAATCTTATGGGCATTTCAGATGTAACCTGTCCTTTCCATTGGCTGCAAGTGATGGCAACGGTACACAAAGAGCCTTTGGGATTTTAATCCTAATTTACAGATTAGCTAGACTCACGGACCAATGTAGGTTGGAACGAGACCTTTGGATGTCACTTGGTCCAGCCCCAGAAGCCTTGCTGGTCCTTAGCTATTTTTTAAAGTCATTTAGTGTTTTTTTCCAAGAACGGTGGGAAATACTGGGCTCTAACCCAACCCCTTGTCCCAAGGCAGGATCAAGTGTTTTCCTCTGTCATTCCTGACACACATTTTTCCAAGCTGGTATTAAAACCTCCCAGGAGCAGAGAGTCCACCCCAGCTAGAGGCAATCCATCCCCACGCTGAACTAACCTCACGAGAGCAAACTTTCCTGGTAGCAGGATAAGAAAAACCCACAGTATCAACTGAATCAAAGAACATTTATTTTACTGACTGTATTGGTAACTGAATCCTGGTTTTGTCTGGGCTATTGGGATCATTAACTCTCTGCTGAGGGCAGCGTTAAGAGGATGCTGCACTTGGGGACTGTATATGGAGAGAGGATGGAGAGGTAAATTCAAGTCCCTCATAGGTATAGAGATAATCACTGCTATATGGCCCCTTCCCACTGCGTATCACATCCCATCACATCACTCCATGTCAAGCAACCGAGGGCATTTGCCTTCTCTCCAGGAAAATCTGACCAGCAAAATTCCTCGCTGTATAGCAGAACTCAAGGTAGTAGGAGAAAGGAGAAGAAAACGCAATATAATAAGCCACAATATAGTGCTATCTATAAATATTTTACCAGGAAAGGTATGCAACTGGTATTTTGAACAAATCCCCAGCCACAGTTTTAATAAAGTGCCTTTAGCATGCCACTCTGCTGTGTTTAAATCTAATTCCAGTTGTCAGTCAAATCGCTGTATGTTATTAACCTATAGGCATAATTGCCTATTCCAAGTCTGCAGCTCTAAGAGGCTTTATGTATGATTGTAATAAATGAAATAACTTTTATGATTCCAACTCATAGTTGAACAGATTGACATTGAAAATTACACGTGCATATGCATTACTTTTGTCTTTCCCTATATAAGATATTATCGGTGTGACTATGACTGCAGAGGAAGAGCCGTGTTAGCAGGGAAATGACTGAGCTTTGCATTAGCTCATCTCCACAGCTGGTGCCACATGGAAACTCTTCAGCCCATCTTGGTTTAAAATAAAAAGCCTCCATCCAAATAAGCAAAGACTCATAAAATTGCCACCGTGTGCATCAGCGACGGAGAAATCCTCATGCACTGCCATGGCCAAAGGAATTTATATCAGATTTAGGTGTTGATGGCTGCTGTCTCTCCATCCCCACCCTCCTCCCTCTCTCCCACCACGTCATGTTTTGTGCCTGTAGGAGAAACTGATGCTGAAAGAGCGATTGGCTTGTTGGTTTATTTTTTATTTGTCACCACTGGGGCAAGGTGAACATGAAATGCAGAGGGCAAAGGCAGCGTTTTCCAGCCTTTTTGTGCTGCCAAAAGCCATGGCACAAGTGGGAGGGTAGCGAAGGGTCACTGACCACCAAAGGTTGTAGGTGCTGTGAGCAGCAGGTCCCAAAAAGCATCATCTCAGCCTCTCTTGGATGTCACCAGACTTTACAAGAGGTTATGGCCCCCCCAGCAGTAATTTGTGTCAGGAGCATCTCATCTGCACCCTCAGCAAGTTTGCCGACGACACCGAGCTGTGTGGTGCGGTTGACACGCCTGAGGGACGGGATGCCGTCCAGAGGGACCTGGACAAGCTCGAGAAGTGGGCCCATGTGAACCTCATGAGGATCAACAAGACCAAGTGCAAGGTCCTGCACATGGGTCGGGGCAATCCCTGGTATTAATACAGGCTGGAGGATGAAGGGATGGAGAGCAGCCCTGCCAAGAAGGACTTGGGGATACTGGTGGATGAAAAGCTGGACATGAGCCAGCAATGTGCGCTCACAGACCAGAAAGCCAGCCATATCCTGGGCCACATCAGAAGAAATGTGGCCAGCAGGTTGAGGGAAGGGATTCCGCCCCTCTACTCTGCTCTGGTGAGACCCTACCTGCAGTACTGCGTCCAGCTCTGGGATCCCCAGCGCAGGAAAGACATGGACCTGTTGGAGCGGGTCCAGAGGAAGGCCACAAAAATGATCAGAGGGATGGAACACCTCTCTGATGAAGAAAGGCTATTCTATGATTCTATGGTCTTGGCAGAGCTGGGCCCTTGGCCTCTATTGCTTGCCCAAACTGTTTTCATATTTGTAGACCGGGGCTGGGGAACCTCTCTCTTCATTTCATCCATCTGAAAGGTGCGTGGATAGTCTCCACTGGCCTGCTGGACTGCTTGCTGGGTGGGCAGAGAGACGGGCATCTCCAGAGGGTGGTTTGTCTCGGAGAAAAGGGATGGCTGTCCATCAGCAATGGACGTTCACACAATGTGATTCACAGGCATGAGAGGGCCTTTGGGCAGCTGAGGTTTGGTAGGGTGAATCCCACCTCTGCAACTCCTCTACCTCCCTAACCTAAAGGCTGCTGAAGAGATGTTGGGACACTCGGAAAACACTTGCTGAGGACCAGACCCTGCTTAAAATACCACAAGGGATAGGAGTGTCCTTCACTGAGCCTCCAGCCTGTCCCCACCTCCCTAAATACCCTCAGGAGAGAGGCAGCAAGAGGGGGATAAATCCTCTAGCCAGGCTGCTCAGAGCTTGCCTTGGGTATGGGGAGAGGTCATGCTGCTGGCCACCTCCAGTGACAAACCACTGGGGCATTTTATCCTCTCGCTATCCTGCACTTTGGCTGAAATGGTCCCAAAACACCCTAAGAGAGACCCTTCTCACTTGAAAACACCGTGTCCTTGATGCAGGACAGGAAGGGTCCACGCTCCTGGTTACGTGACTTTTAGGGCTGGGACTGGCTCATGTCCTAAAATCAGGATGTTTGCACTGAATGATATGATGGACTTTTTAGGGATCAGGGTTTCTGGGGCCAGTATAGGTGTGTTTATGTATCACGATGTATAGGTTCACATGAGTGAGTGATACCATTCAAATCTTTCCCGGCATTGGTAGCGATTAAAGAGCTGTGATTTCACCGGGTACCATGTCGCTGCTAAACCTTTGGATGAGCATCCAGATCGTTTCTGAATGCTCTGCGCCTCTTGAGCTCCTCTTACCAAACTCTTGCCCTCCAACCCATCCAATCTTGTTGAGGAGGTCAGGATCTGCCCCTCCAACTGCAGCGCAACAGGAGCCATGAGAATCCCTCTTCTTTACTCACCTCCTGGCATACGGGACCTCTCGCTTCAGAGCAGCCCCATTCCCACCTTGGGACTCAGCCCTGGCTCCCTTTCCCCTATGCGCGGTGTTTTTCGGCTCTGACCCTTGGCCGCAGAGCAGTATGCAGAAAGCGCTATAGGTACCGGGATACCATAGTAGCATCACCGCCCCGTAATCGCAGCACGACTTGGGACCGTACGTACGCACAACTGTGCAAGTGCCATGGTAACGGCGTGTCCTCCATCATCACCAGCCGCGTAGCAAATGCTGGATCCGCCTTCCAGCTCCGGGGCGGCAGGAGATGCGAGTCGCCTCTCGTCCCAGCCTCTGCGCCAGGCAAAGCTCATCGGCTTTGCTCGTTTGGTTGCTCATCGCCCGCAGGCTTGGAGCAAACCCAGTCACGCCGAGCATCTCGGCGGTGCTGATCTGTTGGGTCCCCACGGTCTTTAAGCGCAGCTCCTGATTGGAATTAATCTAATTACTGGTCGGATTCTGGGCATTTTGGGAGATGGGAAGACTATATTTTGAGGGGCTGCTTTGAGATATCTTAATAGGAGAAACGGGATGGCCTTGGTGTGCGGGAGCATCGTTAAAGCGCCGTCCCTGCTCCTTGGGGCTCCACGTTCAGCTTCCCTATTTGACCCCTTAATTTCCAGCAGTGATGTCATCGAAATCCCTGTTTGTGGTCTCGCTGGCGGTCTAAATTTAGAGTGTTTGAGATGATTTGTGACTCTGTTGCTGGGGGGAGGCGGGGAAGGGGGGAGCCGAGGAATGACATGTGAGTCCTATGTCATTGAGGCTCGTTTGGGCTTTGAAGACAGTGGAGTGGTGTGCGGAGATGACGGTGCTGTCCAGGAAGAGCAGAGAGGAAAAAAAATATGGGGCTCTCAGTCCTTTTTATAGTCTAAGCAATTTAATCGAGCTCGTTGCTTAGCCAAGACATTAAGAAAGGATTTTCCCCTCAAATCCTGGTTAGATTTCCCAATAAAATGCCCACTTTGACTACTGCTGCTAGGAGATATGTTGGTTTACGGCTCAAGGAGGCACGCGGCATAAAAATAAACTGAAAAAAGGAGCTGGATGCTGCAAGGATGTGGAGAAAATGACCTTTCTGCATGGGGCCATCATCCTTCATGGGGCTGGGTGAATAGCAGAGCTGGACGGGGCTGGGACTGAC
This sequence comes from Gymnogyps californianus, assembly GCF_018139145.2. Taxonomy (NCBI): domain Eukaryota; kingdom Metazoa; phylum Chordata; class Aves; order Accipitriformes; family Cathartidae; genus Gymnogyps; species Gymnogyps californianus. The sequence continues at coordinate 125,610,333 of NC_059473.1, read as the reverse complement.
AGAGAGCCGGGAAATGAGGGAAATAGAGGAATTTCCCACATCTTCCTTTCCGCCTCCCCGCCAGAGCCAGAGCATCTCGAGTCAAACCAGCGCTGCAGTGGCGAGTGAATCGGTCAGGGGGTGGGCGTGGGCAGGCAGAAATAAAAATGGCATAAAATCGCAGCTGGAAGGATCTGCGTGCCCCGCTTCTCCGCTCCATCCATCCCTTTCCTCTCCCCGCATTGTGGGTACCCGAGGGTCCCTCTCCCCGGCCCTGCCGGCCCCTTCCAGCCTGCGACCTTGAGGCCAGATGCCTGAAGGTTATTCGGGGGCATCGCTGTGTTAATCAAACGTTCACACAAGCTGCTTAATTCCCCCCCTATAATCCAACCGGGGATGGAGCCTGGCAGGTTTCTAGCCGTTATGTTTACATCGGACTGCGGGTGGAGGGAGGAAGGAGGGGACGGGGAGCGGGGGGGAGCTGACGTGCTTAGAATAAAATCGTGCCACCTCCTCCTCCATCCCTCAGCGAAAAAATCACAACGCATCTGTCCACCCCCCTGCACCATTTCCCTACCCAAAGTGTCCACCCAGAAGAGGAGGGGCTGCGCTGCAGCTCATCTCAAGGGGGCAAAGGTCTTTGAGAAACCCCCAGCCTGATTTATTCAGGGCATAGCAATATTTCTTGGGATTAGTATTAATAAAAGCCTCCTGCCCCCTCCTCTCCATCCCCCGGAGCTGAGCCCGAGGGAGGCAGCTGGGCCCCGGCGGGGTACCAGGCCTCCTGCCTTCGGGTGCGAGGTGATGGCGTCTCTTCATCCCAGCCATTTCGCAAGCAATAAACGGGTTGTTTATTTATTTGGGGTTATTTAGATCTTGTTTCTCTCTCCCGTGCCGCACCTCGTTAATGGAAAAGCCGTTTCGCTAGCTCTCGGTGAGGGCCGTGTGCTGCTGGGGCCGGTGGCGCTGCAGAGGGATGCTCGGCGCATAGTGCGGCAGGGCAGGGATCCTGCGGGGATGGAGGCGATCCCAAATAGAAGGGACCTCAAATCTCTTTCTTTTTCCCCCTTTTATTCATTAAACAGGAGCCCTCTGGCAATTCAGACTCTCCTGGAGGTCCAGGATGTGAAGGCGCCCGCCCAGGGTTGAGCAGGCGACCGTGGGCTGCCAAATTGAAAGGTTGAGTTTTTTATTTTGGGGTGGATTTTAATATTCATCCCCCACCTGGTGCTGAGTGCGAGTCCTTCAGGGGGGGTCCTGCCTCCGCCACCGTAAAGAAACGGGCGAGAAACCTCCGCGAACAAAGGAGAGGATGCGGGAGCCCGCAGCGAAAGAGCTTTATTGGCACGGCACGACCCAACAGGCTCCTTGCGGCATCCGCACCAGCCGGGATGCGAGCCCAGGGAGGGCTGCCCCGAAATACCTGCAGCACCCCGGAGGGGGGGGTGCAAAGAGGCGTCCCAGGGACCCCGAGCTGCTGTCAGTGCTCCCGTGGACACCGTCCCATAGGTGAGGGTCTGCGTGCAGGGCTGCAAAGAGAGATGGACCCCCCCCACGCCATCATCAAAGGGCCCCCCAGCCTGGGTGCAGCTCCGCAGCCGCCCCACAGGGTTGGGGTCTGTCCCCTCCAGTAAGGCCCTTCCTTGCCCAGTGCGAGGGACCTGCTGGGAGCAGTGGGCCGGCGACGGGGATGGAGGGATGCGGGGCAGGTTGGCCTCCAGCTGCAAAGAGAAGGGAAGGGAGGAGAAGGGATGGGAGAAGGGCAAGGAGGTGAAGGGCCCCAGCGGGGAGTGGGGCAGGGCGATGGGCTCCCAGGCACCTCTCTGCCTTAAAAAGGTGGAGAAAAGAAATTAAATACAAATCAAAGCGTGAAAAAAAGGAGGGGAAAAATAAAACAGTGGGGTGGTGGCAGAGCAGCCCCGGCGCTGCAGGCGGCTCTGCGGGGGCACCCGCTCCGCGTTAGGCCGCGGGGGTCGCAGCATCCCTCCCCTCCCCTCCCGCCGCCTCGGGCTTCCGATTTCTTGAATTTTATTTTATTTTTTGAATAATTCAGGTGCTGTTGCCTCCAACCCCCCCCCGCCCTCTCCCCCCCCCCCCCCCCCGCCTCCTTTCTCCCCCCCCCTCCCCTCGGCTCCTCGCACACACACGCCTCTCGCCGGGGCTGCGTTAGGGGTATAATGAGGCAGCCGATGGGTAATTGGGATCTTTTGTAGGGAGGATGTATGGCCGGGGCAGCTGCTGGGGGGGGGGGGGGGGGGAGGAAGGGGGGGGGGAGCTGGGGGGGGGACACAGCATTACCATACAAAGGGAACAAATGACATGTTTATCCCTCCAAGAGATTTACGCCCGGCCTCGCCCTGCAGACACAGCGCTCCCCCCCTTCTTCTCCCCGGCACTTTTGATTTAAATTATAAGGATTAAAGGAGTGGGGGGGGGTGGGGGGGTGGAGGGGAAAGACACACAGACAGCCACCGGAAAAAAAAAAATTAATAATAATAGTAAAGCTTTAAAAAATAAAGAAAAAAAGCGGCTTTGCCCCAGCCTCCTCCTCCTCCCCCCCCCCCCGGGGGAGCAGCGTGAGCCCCGGTGACCCCAAGACCTGCCCTTGCTTTTAGCAGGGGAAAAACCCACCGCTCTGCGGAGAAAAGGAGAGAGAAAAAAGCAAAGCACAAAGCGGCGGCACCGGAGCAGCCCCGGGGGCAGCAGCCGCGGCCCCCCCCCGGGGCCCACCCGCGGGTCATCCCCGAGTGACAGCTCCAGATTTCATTCCCCGGGTGCCTATGCGCGCAGGGACCTCCCCCCCCTCCCCGGTCTTTTTCCCAGGGACCCCCCCGAAAGGTGCCGTGTCCCCCCCATCCCCATCCCTCTCCCCCCCCCCCCCTCCCCGCGCTGCGGGTGCCACCTGCGCCGGTGCGCAGCGCTGTCTGCGCGCCCCGCGGCCGGGCTTGGGGGGGGGGGGGAGCGGGATTGGGGGGTTCCGCGGGTGCGGAGAGCCGCGGAGCCGCCTCCGGCCTCGATGCTGGTCAGCCTCGTTCTTGGCATTCACCGCGTGCCTTAATTGTATGGACATTTAAATCAAGGTCCGCTGTGAACACGGAGAGAGGGGCCTTTCCTCGGGAGGAGAAAAAAATATATACAATAAGAAGGGGAAATTATTTAAAAAAAAAAAAAGGGGGGGGAGGGGGAAGGAGGGGAGGTGAGAGAGGGGCCGCGCTGCCCACCGCCCCCGCGGAGCCCAGCCTTTGTTCTCCGCGCCCCGCGGAGGGCTCGGCGCGCCCTTCCCGATGGGCGGCGGGGGGGGGGGGAGAGGAATAAAATCCAACCTAACACCCCCCCCCCTCCGGAAAAAAAAATTTCTATTAAATAAAATAAATCAAAGGCTGTGGGGTGCTGCCCCGGGAAGGGGCCGGGGCGGCGGGGGGGGGCCGGCGCTGCCCCGTTACCTGCCCTCCGTCTCTGCCCGCCGCTGCCCGCTCTCTGCCGCCTTCCCCGAGCCCCGCCGCGCTGCTATAAAGGGGGGGTCTGGAGGAGCGCAATAAACCTTCCCCCGTTCGCCTGCTGCAGTCAATCCTTTCGCTCAGATCCCAAGTGGTGCAAAAAAAAGAGGAGAGGGGCCCATCTGGCTTCTCATCAGCTTTGTCAAGTCTTGCATACGCTAAAATGCTAATGACCTAGATAGCTCATGCAAAATGCAGCAGAGAGAGAGAGAGGGAGGGAGCAGCGAGGGAGGGAGGGAGGGAGGGAGGGGGAAAGGCAGAGGGAGGGGAGAGCCCGGGTGCATCACCCCCCCTCCCCATCACCACCACCCCCCCCCAGCCCTTGCTGGCCAATGCACCTTGGTAGGTACGAGCCGGGCTTTGATTTGAAAGGTCACCCGGGTACGATGTGTGTGCGTGGGGGGGGGGGGGGGGTGAGACGGGCAGAGCCCACGGATAAACCGCCCTGGCTTCACCCCCCCCCCGCGCCCCAGTCCTCCAAGGGGGGAAGAAAAGGCGCAGAGGGGGGCGCAGCCCCCATTGCATCCCCCGCTCCCCCGTGGGGTGCTGAGGGGTGTCGTGTCTGCCCCCCCGCCCCTCCGCCCCCCCCTTCCCGGCCCGACCCCAACCCCAAACCGGCCTCCCCCCCCCCCCCCAGTAAGAGGAGCGAAGGAAATACCCCCTGCGGCAGCCCCGCGGTGGTCCCTCCGTCCGGCAGCCGGTGCAGCAGCGCGGCCAGGCGCGTAATCCCGCGGAAGATGCTCGGGAGGGGGGGAGAAGTGCCCCCCCCCCCCCCGCGCTATGCGGAGGAGAGGTGAAAATGAGAGAGAGATATATATATAAAAATATATATATATATATATAAAAGAAAAGGAAAGGAAGGGGATAAAGTCAGGCCGGCGGCGGGGAGCGGAGCGGGCGGCTGGAGGGGTGCGGAGGGAGCGCGCAGCGCGGAGCAGCCGGGCGGGCGCTGCGCGGAGAGAGGAGCTGTCAGCGGCGCCTTCTCATTTATCATTAGCCAGCCCTAATCTTGCTCGCTGTCCTCCTTCGGTGATGTTGATCCACTTTCCCTCCCTCCTCCCCCAACCTTCCCCCCCCCCCCCCTTTTCCCCGCACACCCCCTCCCCGTAAAGGATTATTCAGCCAAAAAAAAAAAAGAAAAAAAAAAGAAAAAAAAAAAAATCCCAGCTGCTGACTCCGTGCGCCGAAAACAAGGCGGCTGCAGCCCTCGCCCCCAGCCCCTCTCCCGCAGAGATGCTCCGGGTGTTGTCCGCAGAAATGCTGCCTTTTAAAACAAGGAGCGACCCGCGGGGAGAGAGCCTCCAGCCCTGCCCAGCTCCCCCCCGCCGCCCCCCGCCACCTCCCGCACCCTCCACCCGGTTAGGGGGAGGAAAAGGGGGGGAAACCCCCTGCCCTGGCAAACCTCCCCCCCCCCTCGGCCTCCCCCAGCCCCACTGCGGAGAAAGGATGCTGCAGAGCTGGGTGCAGCTTTGCAAGGGGGAGGAAAGAGAGAGGGGGGGAAAAAAAAAGAGAGGGAAAAAAAAATAATAATAAAGGACCAGTTTTGGATGAGGCTTCGCTTTCTCTTCCCCCCCCCCCCAACACTGCTGGTTTCATGGCTACGCTACTGTAATTATGAATTCTTCTTCTTGCGACTTGTGTGTGTGCGTGTGTGCGAGGGGCTGGGGGTGGAAGTGGCTGTGTTTTGCGGCTGACATCACTGCAGTGGCGTGGAGCTGACAGCTCCCAGGGCTGCGTTCAGGCTGCAGTGGCTCCTCAGCTTTTTTTGCAGCCTCTCTGCTGACAATTGTCAGGGAAAGCGGGGGGGGGGGGGAAGAAGATAATAAAAAAACCCCAAATCCAACGAACCCACCCCGTCTCACTGCGTTCAAGGTGAATTTCAAGGAGAAGAGCGTGCTTTTTGTTTATGGTAAGGTCCTGATGTGTACTGGTGATAAGAAACGCATGCCGTGGCTATCTATACATCTATATCTAGGGATATCAATATATTCCCAGCATCGCTGGTCCTTACTGAGCGCCCTGTCAGACCCTGTAACCTTGTCAGGGCGCTGCGCAGTGTAACCCAGGCTAAACCCCTGGCTGAAGCAGGCTCTGAAGGCAGGAAATCCTTTATTACTTGCCGGGTGATTTCGTATCAAGGGCATGTGCCCGCTCCTGGGATCCCTTTGCACAAGCCGCGGCTACCGTGCCGTTGAGATCATTTCAGCTACGTATCGCCCCGCATCGCACGTATATTCCTTCCCATTGCATGAAGACAGAGACATGCTTTTTTTCTTCTCCACTCCCCCCCCCCCGCCAAGTCGAGGCCTAGAAGTTGCTGAGAAAAAACCGCATGGAAGCACGAGCACACAGTTTGTACCCCGAGCACAGACCGTGTGTCTGTCTGTCTGTCTGTCTGTCTGTGTGTGCGTTCAGAGGTGGGCAGAAGCATCCGTCTCTGAATAAGCACAAGAGCCCTGTGCGCATTGGGGCTCCCCCCCCCCCCCGCAACACGCTCGAAATCTTCGTACCGAGCCGGCTGAGAGCCGCAGCCCTTTCTTCTCAGTGCTGTTTAACAGTAGTACCATTTTGTTTCCATTACATTAATGACATCTCATCTAACGCATCAAATCGGAGGAGTTTTCAAGGAAATACTGGAAATTAGATGTCAAAAATTGTTCAGGAGAGTCACCAGCCCAGGCACAAAAATCTCCCCGCCTGCCCTTTATAACGCCCCCCCCCCCCCAAAAGATAACACAATATTATTTGCTTAAAAAAAAAAAAAGCAAACCCTATTTACCCTGAATGAGCAACTTTCATATACCTCCTTTAAACTGTTTGCAATTCAAATAAGAAATCGTATAGCACAGATTTTAAAGGTCTCGCTGACAGAAGCCAATAGCCAGAGCATCCCTCTGAGACCGCCGCGCTTCAAACCGCAGCTGGAGCCACGGGCCGCACGAGCATCAGCCCCTGCCCGGCAGGCAGCTGCCCGATGGCGACCGCGCCGGCAGCCTGTGCCGGGGATGGGGTCGTGGCATCACGTTATTTATCTCCTCCTTGGTCTTCTGTCTCGGAGATTTATAGAGAGCTGAGCTATTTTACTTAAAAATAAATACATGTGTTTCACGGGAGGTAACTTGGTTGGAGGGAAAAAGTTGTAATTTCAGTATCCCTCCAAAATTACTGCTATATATTTTTTTTTATATAAGTAACAGTGCTTTATCTCTCTGTAACATCTTCCTTTGGAGGATCCCAAAGCGCTTTGGGAATCTGCATGAGCGCCGATCCCAAGTGGCAATTTGAAGGAAGTAAATGCAATTCCCCCTTTACACAAGTGGGAAAACTGAGGATCAGGGGCCTCAGGGACATTGTGCTGCCCATCCTTTGCGGCTTCAAATGGAAGTGAGATGCTTACGGAGCCAAGCCATGGAGATGGAGCCACTCCTGAAAACCATGGGGGCAGCTGGAGATGTAAACCCAGACCTGGGCTCGCGTCGCCTTCAGCGCTGGGCAAAATGTCTTTGCAAAATGAACACGGGGATTTTCACCCTGAATTTCAGCCCGCTCGCACGCGGGCTGGATGTTACATTATAAACCCACGCTGGATTAATGCTCAAAGGGATCTTTCAGGGTCTTTTCTAGTTCACGCTCTTGCCCGCTCCCATCACATTGACCGGGAGTATTTAAAGCCCACTCCAACCCACTTGAAAATACATTACGCTCCCTTAAAAACATAAATCCTTGGACTTAACCAATGATCCATTCCCTCCCTCTGCACTATTAGCACATTAAGAAATTAAACGATAAAACTCCTAAAGATCCGATTGACCAGAATCGCGCCGCTCCATATGGCACGGCATATGTGTCCGGCCCTCCTGCGCGCCCCGTTCGGGATCGCCTGGATGCGCGCTCAGGCAGGCTGGGATGGGAAAAGGGTTTGAAGGCAAATTCGCATGGGTTTAGAGTTGCTGGTTTTTTTTTTTTCCATGACATTTCACTTCTCTGCTCCACCTCCAGCACCGGAGGAGAAACTGTAGAGGTGATGTATGCCCCTAAATAAGGATGCAGAGCTTTGCTTTGCTGGAGGAGGTCAGGTGAGGCTATTTAACACTTTGCAGGATGGCTCCTAAAAGATGATGGGCTTAAGAAAACAACCCCAAACCCCAAAGCTACATCCCCACGATCAGCTTAACGACTGCTGGAGCCGATGGCAGAGGTGACTCTGGGGGAACGGGTCCCTGAAGATGGGTGCTGAGCACCTGGCTGGGGGGGGAAGAGTCCCTTTTCTGCCCTACCCGCTCCATGATAAATCACATTGCAGCAAACAATAGGCTCTGGGCCTCGCTGGGAGCTTTCCCTGAGCGACGACAGGTTTTTAAAAGCCTTTACGAGCTTTTTCACTGCTTTGGTGAAAGATAAACCTCCTTTCTTTTATTTTTTTTTTTTCTTTTCCTGGGGCTCACTTGAATTTCTGGGTGCTGGGAGGTGCGAGGGGGCGAAGATCACAGAGCCGGAGCTGGCAGTACCTTGCTGGGTTCAGCCCCGTGTCCGGCACTGCGGAGATGGACGGACAGAGCCCGTACTGAAAAACTTTAACTCTAAAAATGACCTAAACCAGCTTAACAGGGATATACACGAAGGAAGGGATTAACCCCCCTTGCCCCCCAACCAGGAGCAACAAATCCCATTAACTCCCCATCCCTGGGAGGGGAAACTCCGCATCCACCGGTCCCCGAAATAGGGACCTGCCGCATTTATTTAGTTATTTATTTCAAATAGAAATCCCAGCCTGTGGCAACGTCTCCTGCAGAAGCTCTGTACTGAGAATTAACGATGGTTTCTGCGGAAAGCATCGGCATCGCTGCGAACCAGCCTGACTGTGTTATTCTCGTGCGACGCCTGCATCGGCTGCTCACCTCCTAAATAGTTAATTCCTGGAGACTGCAAGAAGGTTAAATATGTATCGGGATCAGATGCAGTCACCTATAGCTCTCCTTTCTGCAGGATTTCTCCGGCTAAGTAGAGAATCGGGAGCAAAATTCAGCAAGAGGGAGATGAAAAATCTCTCTCTGCCTGAAAAACCCGGCTTGCTCCCAAGTTGTAATTTGCTTTAAACCAGGCGAATTACTCACCGAGGTGATAGGTAGGAATCGCACAAAATATAGTGGGGGGAAAAAGAAGCTGTTAGAGACAACAGCAGAAGAAAAACTCTGTTATCTATGGTAACAGTCTGGAGACTGATTTATACAGCGTATAAATAGAGCAGGAGAAGCTTTCTCGATGTAGACACTCCGATGGAGAAGCGAGAGTTTATTTTACCCTCCCTTTCAGGATCAGCTTAATATGAAAATTTCCCGTCGAGGTAGCGGCTCCTGCTCCGCGGTGTGCGACACCGCACCGATTTCCATAGGAAACGGGCCCAAACTTTCTCCCCTTGATGCCGTGCCGGGCGCAGGCATGGGATGCGAGCCCAGTGGTCCCCCCCTTCCCCACGTAGCCATTTCATCTTAATTACCCCCCCCCCCCCCCCCCAGATATTAAGCCCCCAAAATATTATTGCTTCGTTTACTGCTGGGTTTTGTGGAGGATGAAAGCTGATGGACTAGATCCCTATTCCAAGTACTTATTCCCTTCCACAGTTTTAATAATAAGATATCATCTACTGGCTTTAAAGGAAAAAAAAAAAAACAAACCACCCCAAATCTCTTGTACTCTGTGATTTATTTCTGAATTTTGCTCGAGGGGGAAAAAATCATCTGAAGGTCTCCAAGCCGGGGGTTGAAAATAATGCATCATATTTAAGCAAATTATATCGGAGTAAGCACAGAAAAAAAAGGAAAGATGTAGTGCCGGGCTGGAGCCTTGTTAAGCGTTTCGAGTAACGTAACATAGATTTTAGAGAATAAAATGTGGGGGGTAGTAGTGAGATTTCAGGGCTCGTCTCAAATATACCTGGGCTGTTCACGTTTAGGAGCCGCAAACCCCATCGCGTCATTTGTCCCCTTCGCTTTTTATGCCTCCGTCATTTTATGAGTATTTGCAAAGCAGATTAAAACCAAAAACTCGCCTCGCCTTGCTGGAATTTGCTATTTATTTTCCAAGCTGCTCTGCTCCGGCAGCAACGGCCTTGAAATCCCGCAGCTTCAGTTTTACGGTGCCATCTCCCGGCGTATACATTATCTTGGCTCCTATTGTTCTATAGGTCAGCGTGAGAGCCCTGAATCAGGTAAAAGCACTTTCCTAGTCCCTTTTGTGCCGTATGCCACAATATAAATGTCTGCCTAGTGCGTGTTTCCCATACGCAGATTCAACTGGCATTGAGCAGCAGATGGTTCAGGTAGCGGATTTAAAAGCTGTCCTAGCCAACCCCCAGTCCTGACCTATATCGCCGGATGAATGCCAGGCATACCTTTGCTTTCCCCTATGTCGATCATGTATCTTCGGATTTCCGCATCCCCCCCCGCCTCAGCTGTCAAAAAAAAAAAAAAAAAAAGAAGGGAAAGGACAAAAAAAAAAAGCAATACCTTCAAGACTGATATTTACACAAGTAAATATTTTTTTATGTATGTACAGCCAGTATGAAATGATTTTTAATGAATTATCTGTGAGTGAAAACAGTTCTGTAAATCAGCAGGGCTGCAGGCAATTTTTACCATATGTCGGCTTGCATTTGTATCACAGAATTTGTTTTTGCGAGGACAAAATATCTGCTTTTCTTTCATTGCTTATGTGCTAGAATTAGGATCTACATAACTCAATGCATTTAAGCAAGAATATTGTCTGTTTTTATTGGACTATTATTAATGCAAAGGCGAACGTATCCTATAGTGCACTGCACACCCAGACGGCAAGGCAGGCAGTAAGAGCTGCACGTTAGCAGGGAGAAGCCCGAATGATATTAAATATCCCTTTTTTTCCCATAAAGCTTCCTTCGAACCTTTCTCCAGGAGGTTTCTTAGAGTAAATCAGCAACTTGCACAGCAAAAAAAAAAAAATCTGCAAAATATAAGCTGCGCTCTGCACACATCCCTCCCTTCCCCCTCCGTAAAATAGCATCTGAATTCCTAATGGCAATAAGGATGAATTACTTAACGTATGGAGGGGGTGCTCAGGCTAAAACCACACTCCATAATAACGCTAAGCTTTATTATCACTGTATTTACCCATAGAAGTGTAAAGCTCGTCATGCACAACAGAAGCCGGAGCCCGAAATGAGAAATTGCCACCGTAATACCCTGCAAAACACAGGTTAAAACTTCTGACTGATCCAGGTTAGGAATAAATTGCTCTCCTAAATTCAGTTACAAAACCGAGATGAAAAGTAACCGCGTGGCGGGGGGGGGGGGAAGCACAAAACCAAACCAAAATTGCTATGGAAGCTCTCTTATTCCTGCTTTATTCCTGAACTCTGGGGATTTTATTCCTGAGCTGGTAATGCCGAGGAAATGTTTCAATTATCTTTTAAAAATATTGCCGCAGTAAAAATCTAAAGCCAGATTCTCCATCGTTTAGCCGGGGCTAAATCGGAGGGCGGGGGGGGCTTCACCCAGGTTGCATTGATGCTGGGAGGGAGGAGAAGGCCTCTGGTGACAGTGGTCCTCGCCCTGCCGCGCCATACCCCAAACAAAGAGAGGTTGCCCCTATTTGTATACGGGTCCTGTCTATCGAGCGATTTGCCGCTGACTTCAATGGGAACAGGATGCTTTCCATTTGCCCACGGGAATATTTCTGGCGATGCTGCCTCAGGCAGGGGGAAGGGAGAGAGGTTGAAAATATTTTTTTTTTTTTTGCGAGAGGGGAATAAAAAAAAAAAAAATAAAAAAAAAAAAATAAAGTCCCAATTCTTTCTCTTCTGCCCCCGTTTTCATCCCCTCCCCTCTCCCTCTCTCGCCGCATGGCGAGGATGCAGCCACGAGACAGAAGACGACGGTTATGTAATGACGTAATGCTTAGATGAAAAATGTCATAACCATTTGTCACCAAATGCCCCGTGCACCGAGACGAAGCAAACAGTATGAGACTGACAGGGCTGATGAAAAACAGCACTTAAGCTAATTTTTTTCTGCTAAACTCTGTTGTGCACTATGCAAATATGATTGCGAAAGTGGGACATTATCAACACTTTAACGCTAGTTAACTTTCGGAGATGATACTCAGAGCAATCAACATAAACTTAGCATACAGTAACTTAAATAACAAAAATGTTTCTCTGCTCGGCGCTGACATTTGGTTCCAGCCAGTGTAACGCCGTGTGATGGATTGTGCCGTGCCTGCGAACAAATTAAAAATACATTGCTTCAGATCACTTGTGGCAGTAGCGAAGAGGAACTGGTTTTAAACCGGAATAACAATAATAGCAATTATATACCAATCTGGCCTGAATCATCTCGCCCTCCTAGCAGTTATTGATTATTAATAGGATAATATTTGCACGAGCCCGCCTTAGACCGCATCCCTCATCCCGCTGGCTCCTGCGCCAGCACACAGCAAGAACCAACCCACTCCCGACGAATTCACGGTCCGGCAGCGGGTGCTTGCCAGCTCTGAAATTTATCAAGTTCCTCAACAGCCTGTTTTTTTTTTCCCTAAAGGTCCAAATCCTAACACCACGTGATCACGTGAGAATCACAGCTTTCCTTTCCTTTTTATTTTTTCCCTGGAAAATAAATTTCTCTTTATCCATCAGAGCTGTGCATTGCAAACCCTAAAGGTCATCCTCCCAGAGAAAGGAAGAATAACCTGCAATTTGTTATTTTTAAAAGCTCACGGCAGTGGGAGAGGTGGCGTATGAAAAGATGAACTGATTTACAGGAGAGGACGGGGCGCGCATCTCCCTCGTTAGCATTCGCCCCGTTCCCTGCGGCAACGGGGAATAATAATACTACCTTAATACCTCCCAGCGGGGCTCAAAGGAGCTGGAAAAATAGGATTTAGGGTGTGAGCTGCAGGGAAAAAAAAAAAACAACCAACCCCGCGCTGCAGCTGAACCCGCGGAGAAAAGTTGAAGCTGAATTTCATGTCGCGGTGTTATTGATTGGGATGTTAACAAACCCGGAGCGCGGGGAGCGGAGGGAGGTTGGACGGCAGCCAGCTGCCGCTGCCGGTCCAGGCCTGGAAGGATGCCTGCTCAGATACGGCAAAAACCCCTCCCCGTCCTAGGTCTTCCCAGGGCTTCTTCAAAAACATTAATTAAGACTCGCACACTGAGTAAAGTACAGAGAGTTAGCTCTATTTTGCATATGCAGAATTGCGGTGTGGGGAGGAGAAGCACCTTAATGAGAGTGGCCCAGGGAGTCCACCGAGGATTGAGCCCCATCTTCATGGTCTGAGCCCTCCTCTTTGACCGTGCCTCGTCTGGTCTTCTCTTTAATCGAACCGCTGGCAATCCTATCTAGTTCATTAATGAAACACAACAATTCATAGCAAATATTATAGATCGGCGGAACAAATGGCGCCTTTTCCAAAATTCAGGAGACATGCCAACACGCGCAGTTGGTGCAGGGACCGGAGAGATGAGCAGAGCACCAGTCTACCATAGGAGGTCTGGCCAAGGAAATAATTATACCCAAGGAAAAGTCTTCCTTCTTGTCTCAAGGGGTGGCTGGCTGCAGAGATGCACCAAGGTGCAGGGGTTTGCCCCTTTTTGAGACTAGGGAAGGCATTTTATGGGTGAAGAAACCAAGAAGGACTCTACTGGATTTGATGGATCAGCTCTGAATTTACACCAGCCCCGTGGAGCATGGGCTAGGCTTGTTGCTGATGGCATCACACCAGAGAGTGGAGAAATCCCTAGCTAGACCCTTCTGCATGACTTAATTTATTAAAAAATAATAAAATGTGCTTCGCCTCTTTGATAGAGGGGAAGAGCAAGGCTTACACATCACCTGGGGGTGTCTGCTCATGGTGGGGTAGGATTCAACTCTCCAAACTTCAGCTATTTTGTTGCCGGTGCCAAGATCTGCTCCGAGGTGTCTCTGAAGCTGGCAGCAATTTGGGAGCAGCAAGGAAAGGCTGAGACTGCACATGCACCCCAGGGTGACAGCTACCCCACCCCAAAGACATGGCCTCATGGCCAAGGAAAGAGGCTCTGGCACAGGTTTATTTATTAGTAAATGCATAGCTAAGTTCTACAATTTATTGCAAAGGGTCTGCATATCTCCTCTGGTCCCAGCCAGGCTGAATGAGAGATGGGAAACAGAGTGGTCCAGCTTTTTCGGGTCAGGGATGGGGCATTTTTGGTTCATTTCCCTGTGCTGCCTCAGCAGCTCACTTTGATGCTTCACTCTGTTTCAGCTCCTTACACTCTGCTGGAAGGGCATCACCAAGGCAGTCACCGAAGCCAGGGTCTTGCAAGCCCCAAGGTACCACCAAGGCGAGTTAGCAGCTCTTACCACCTTTCCCTGTGTCGAGGGTCTCCCTGGACTTCACCCACCTGCAGCTCCACACCTCCGAAAGGATGCCTGACCCTGGGAAGTAACTGGAGACCACCTCACCATGGCAGAAAGCTGCCTTCTGTAGCCGTGGCTACTCTGGAGGGGAGCTGAGGTCAGCCAGCACGTTGCTGGTTGATGAGAGAGCTCTCCTCGTTCTCACCCAACGCAAAGGCACTTCACTGCTGAATTTCTGAAGCTGTAACAAGCCCAGTCCTAGTCCCCGGCTGCCTCTCACGGCCATCAGCAAGTCCTGGAGTGAGAGCATAAATGCACTTGTTCTGCCTTCCTGACTGCAAAGAAACTGTCTCAACAAAGAGGATGAAATATTTCTCGTGGCTTTCCGTAAATGAAGGGAGAGAAAGCAGGGCAGACGGCAGCTACTTGAACCACTCCACCTGGCAATTCGTAGCCTACAAGAGCTTTGCGGGACCGCTGGGACAAGGCTTTTCTGCCATGGATGAACCCGCTTCTTTATCATCTCTGCCCAGATTCCCTTTTCTGCTCTTCCAGTTCCTGGTTTTGTAATAAATAGCGGCCAGGTCTGTGAAGGGTGAGCAAGAACAGCCCCCTCAAGGCCTCTTGCTTTGCTCTCCATTGTACCCGCAAAATCCATGTCCCTCTCTGCAATGGATTTTTGTGTTGCCAGCAGCAGTGGGACGCAAGGGACCACCACTGCTAAACTCAAATATCAGGAGTTGTGTTATTGGGGTTGCCTTGGACTTCATTTTCAATGAGGCAGAGATTTGGGCATGACGGAGCTGTCCTCCATCAAACTGACAACAAGGCTGAGTGCCAGGTCCTGCACTTGGGTCACAACAACCCCATGCAACGCTGCAGGCTTGGGGAAGAGTGGCTGGAAAGCTGCCCGGCGGAAAAGGACCTGGGGGTGTTGGTCAACAGCCAGCTGAATATGAGCCAGCAGTGTGCCCAGGTGGCCAAGAAGGCCAAGAGCATCCTGGCTTGTGTCAGAAGTAGTGTGGCCAGCAGGACTAGGACAGGGATCGTCCCCCTGTACTCGGCACTGGTGAGCCCGCACCTTGAATCCTCTGTTCAGTTTTGGGCCCCTCACTACAAGAAAGACATTGAGGGGCTGGAGCGTGTCCAAAGAAGGGCAACGAAGCTGGTGAAGGGTCTAGAGCACAAGTCTTATGGGGAGCAGCTGAGGGAACTGGGGTTGTTTAGCCTGGAGAAAAGGAGGCTGAGGGGAGACCTTCTCGCTCTCTACAGCTACCTGAAAGGAGGTTGTAGCGAGGTGGGGGTCGGTCTCTTCTCCCAAGTAACAAGCGATAGGAGGAGAGGAAACGGCCTCAGGTTGTGCCAGGGGAGGTTTAGATTGGATATTAGGAGAAATTTCTTCCCCGAAAGGGTTGTCAAGCACTGGAACAGGCTGCCCAGGGAAGCGGTGGAGTCACCATCCCTGGAGGTATTTAAAAGACGTGTAGATGTGGCGCTTAGGGGCATGGTTTAGTGGTGGACTTGGCAGTGTGAGGTTTATGGTTGGACTCGATGATCTTAAAGGTCCTTTCCAACCTGAATGATTCCATGATTCTATGACGTCCGCCCTGAAGAACCTCTTTTCAAAGTCCCTTTCTGCACTTGAAATGCAGGCCAAGAAATTGTCGCAATTGCCGTCACATCACCTCAAATCACTGCTGGTTTTTTTTCACTTCAAGCGACCAGCATCAGCTCTCGTCCTATGTTTTATACATGGTCAGCAAGAGACAATCTCTTTCATAATAGGGCAGGAGCACATCCAATTAAACTGCCAAACAATATTACATTTTCCTATTACTTCGCCGAGAACATCCTTTCTGGTAAAGAGAAGCCCAGAGGTTATAGAAATTTTAAGGATTTCTTTTTCAAACTCTTACATGGCTGAATCTGTGATCTCAATTTGAATTAGCTGGTACCTGCTGTTTGGGCTGTTTGTTGTTAGATGTCACCAGCGATGATGATACCAGAAAGGCTGTAACACAATAGACTCAAAAGGATCTGAGGTCAAGGGCAATAAGGTTTAAAATATAATCTCTTCTTGCTTGGAGATATTTTTGCACATATATATCCTGAAAAGAAAACTCAGAAGAATAATGCTTTCAAATGCAATCTGAAGAAAGTCACAGGGAAAAAGGCAATATATTTTGTAATGAATTCGTTTAAGCAACTCAGGTGATATTGTTGATTTGCTGCTCCCTGGATTGTAATTTATTAGAAATTGCTTCTGATGTTTACAGGATGCATAAAGAGTAGTTCAATGTAAATAAGGTGCTGCTGTATGTTTAAGTGTCCCTTCTGGTGAATTAAATAACTTTTTGAAAAGACTTCTTGCATATATTTATTCCACTTCCTACTCAATGTTATCTTGGCTCAGTTAACCGGAGGAGAAAAACCAGACCGCACGTGAATATTTTACCATTCTTGACGGACCCGCATGTCGATACCGTTTGGAAACCCCCAAATCGCCCTGTGTGCTCTGCTGCCCTACTCACCCCCTTAACCTTATCACCCCGGGGACCCGGGGACTGCTTTTTCTGGGGCGAGATGCCACCGTGCGAAGCAGAAATGGTCCCTCCCCTCCCTCGACCGCTGCGCCAGCATGAAAGTGCTGAGCCCAGCAGACGAAAAGCTTCTGCTGCCGAATGGGGGGGGCACCGTGGCACGTAGCCTCCGCAAGACAGAGCACGTGATATTATTCAAGAGTTACCTTTTCAGAGGAGTGATTTGCTTCATATGAGGCTTGCTTTCAACGTAGAAATAAATCTGAAAATCTATATACAATCGTCTCCAATTGATCAGACAAATCTTGCATAGCCAAGGCTAATCAGAAGGAGTTGTAATGCACGGATTCCTTAAAGCATCTTAAAATTAATGGCAGGATCTATCCCAGAGCTATAATTTTTTTCAGAGTGCTTAAAGGGGGTTATGCAGACATAATTCAGCTGGATCGAACAGTCTAATCTGAGATTTACATGATTGGTAACGCTTACTTCTCTCATAATCAATTCTTGCAGTGCAAGAAGGAGCTCTGAAACGCGCAGCCTTGGTGTGAAGTACATTAATTCTTTCTAACAGGTTTATTCCTCCACCATTTGTTTGTTGAGCGTGATTTTGCGTTACACCCCTGACAGACAAACCCAACAAAGCAGGTCTGTTTTTTTAACCGATTTACAGCCAACCTTTAAATACCAGCACTTGCTTCTACTATTAACCGTGCCCTCCTCTTAATCCAGAAACACCTTGCAAGCCCCCAGCCAGCTTTTATAGCATGGTGTCCCACGTTTTCTCCCAGCAATGGTGCCAGCTTCCTCGAGCAAGCCCTTGGTCTGGTATGGTGACCATCCTCCTCTCGGCACCGAGGCTCAGCACAGGCTGTATATCCCTTACAGTCTTCAAAACATAGATTTTTTTTGACTCGTTTTCCAGTGTCACCGCAATATTCCAGGAAGCCCTTTAGCAAAGATGAAATCCCCCCTTCTTCAGGGCAGCATGTGTTTAACTTTATCCTCGTGCTTTACTTGCCCTGAAGGATTTGGGCACATACGGGAAGCTGAATTTGCTGGGGCTGCTCTCCCATGCTGCAACCTCACTGTGCTCGCTGCCCAGCCCAGATGCAAATCCACGAAGGTATTTACGCCTCCACCATGGATCCTAGCACGTAGGAGCAGAAATGTTAACTGCCTGCCGTGTAAGCCTCATCTGGAGATGTAGGTGGTACATTTTGTGCTCCTCCATGAGACTAGACTTTGGTGGTCACCCACGTAAACACATGAATTTTTAAGCATCTCAGGCTCCTGGTTATGGTGTTACTTGGTGGTGGTGAGTCTCTCAGCACCTCCTGACCTTGAAATGTTTGGGTTTTAAAAAATAAGTATTTGTTCTAGCCGTGCTGTTTTCATTCAAGGTGATTTAAAACCCTTCTTCCTGACACCAGATACGGTCAGGAGGTTTTACTCCATACTGGCAGTGTAAAAGGGACTTAAAGGAGGAGTAAGCCCGGGCTGAATCCAGCTGTGACCACAGCCTTGTCTGTGGGGGTACAGCAGTGCTGACACCGGGCCCGCATGGGCAGGGAGGTGGAAACGCCTTTCTTACCCTGAGGCTGGACCACGGCCACTAGCTCATGGGAAAGGTTCTTTATATGCCATATTTTAATGAGTACATTCATAGGATCATAGAATCATAGAATAGTTTGGGTTGGAAGGGACCTTTAAAGTTCATCTAGTCCAACCCCCCTGCAATGAGCAGGGACATTTTTAGCTAGATCAGGTTGCTCAGAGCCCCGTCCAACCTGGTCTTGAACATTTCCAAGGATGGGGCATCCACAACCTCTCTGGACAACCTATTCCAGTGTTTCACCAGCCTCATCATAAAAAATATCTTCCTTATATCTGGTCTGAATCTACCCTCTTTCAGTTTAAGTTTACATTATTACCCCCATCTTTTGCTACTGTTTTTTTTTTTGCCAGCGGCTCCGTCTTCTTCCCACTGGCAGAAGTACCAGGACATGGCTGTGGGCTCTGCGAGCTTTCTTGCAAGACCTGCATTTTCTTTTGAAGTCACAGCTTTTTGTCATCCCTTCCCAGGAGCTTTCCTTCTGAGGGTGGTGATGGCAAGGGAGCAGCTGGTGGAAGAGGAGCATCATGTGCAGAGCACTCTGCGACAAGGCAAATGCTCCTTTGCTCCAGGCTTTTGAGCGTCATGCAAGAGAGAAAAAAAATAATAATTTCTTCCCTGTTAGGAGATGCAGCCAAAGCTGGTTTTGTTCTGATCTGTCTCCATTCAGGTGTTACAGAGGTGCTGCTGCGTGGCTGTGACAGGGGGTGACTTGTCACTGGGCTCCTGCAAGTTCAGGCTTGAGGGTCTGAATGCAAACCGGACTCCCCTACTCAGTGGTCAGGACATCTCTTCATTTTAAAGAATGATATGAAATGGTAAAATTCAGACAACAAGCTCAAAAATCTCACCCTACTTATGCAGTTAAAATCTTCTTTGGTATTTCAGCTTCCTGGCCAGGATTTCTGTCCCCAGGAGGTGTTTCAGGAGCAGGCCCATGGCATGGCTTGCAAGCTGGACTAGAAGCGTGCACGTCCTCCAAGAGAAGTGTGTCAAGAGAGGCTGTACAACAAAAAGAGAACTTGCAAGGTGGCGATGGGGGGAAACACTGAAAATATGGAAAATGGGAACAGCATTTCTAAACTAGAAGAAAATGTAGAGTCATCAAATTACGGTCTGGCATCTCCTCTTCTGCTGGTCTAGCAGGAATGGCAACAAGGCTGTGCATGCTCCGCACAGGGGTGGGCACGTTTGGTTGGGGCAATGTGCCAAGTGCTTCGGGTTTGCTCTGGGTTCACGATGGGTTAAGAGCAGGTGGGTGAGCAGCTCCCCCTGCTCCACTGATCCCGGGGAATTCATTATGCCTGGGAAGCTTGATCACGTCGGAGTCTGAAATGATGCTAAAAAGACATCATGGGGTTTCCTGGTGATTGTCCCCCATAGTTCCAGATTAGCTGAATTCAAAGAAGCACCCTTATAGCTACAAGGCTTTAAGCTCCACTTCAGGTCATCTGGAAATCAAAATCTCTTCTCTTTCTGCCTCTTCCATCCTCTGTGGCCGTATGCTGAATTTGGCTGTCAGAATTCAATCACCAGTGCTGGTTCCTGAAGCAGAAGAGACTCTAACTTATTCTTCCTTCTGTATCTAGGCAGAGATGTCTGTGACACAAGCTGAGTTAGAATTAGACTTATTCATACTTTCATTTTTCTGAGCAGAAGCATAATGTTCCTTAGGTTTGGTCTTGCAAAATGCTGGTTGCTTTGGCCCTGATCCATGACCAGAAATCACGCGTGGTAACTCGTAGCATGTCTGGGGTATGTTTGCAATGTGCATATACATTCTGGAAAATACATGATGTGTTGTTAACATGAAGCAGTTTGTTCTAGTGCCGGTGCTAGGTCAAAACATGAGCAGGAGCTGTGTCCAACCAAGGAAGGACCGTGCCCATGAACAGCGTTGTGCTTGTGGAAGAAGGAGCGCCAAAGTCAATCATGTGAGCCGTGAAGAAAGAGGAAAGAGAGCATTTGCCACTGTTGATGCTAATGAGCTTACACAACCTCGTTCATCTGAAATTAGTGCTCTTTTGTGACTTTGTAAAGGATCTGTAGTGACACAGAAAGGAAAAGTGGTGCCAACCCAACAGGATGGGGAGATACATTTGGACTTTGTTGCCTCTCCAGGTCCTTATCTTCTGTACGCAGCACTTCTCCTGCTAATGGAGCCATGTTTAATGGCAAGAGGCATCATCTTTTTGCAGTTCAAATGTTCATAGGACCTCTTAGATTTGGCTTTTCTGGATTTTCTGATGGGACAGGAGAGAAGAAAGCAGAGAAGAGATTAGAGAGGCAAGGATCTCACTAGCAGACAGAGTGCTCCCGCTCTCTCCTTTCTTCTAAAGCCTGATGAATGCCACAAATAGGAGAAGAAAATCAGAAATCAGCTCTGGGAGAGCTGTTAATACCTTGGAGTTAGACGGGGATCCTGCCACCCGGCAGCTGAGCTGTGGCACCGTGAAGCATGGACCTGCAAATGAAGACTCCCCGGCTACGCTGTGCTGGTTCAGCTGAGTTGAATGTGTCAGCAGGCAGCATGGAGATTTTAACATTTATAACATGTTTTGACCAGTAATATATTCAGCCTATTTTTAAGGTGCATGGCTGTGCACAGAGGGACATCTCATGTCTCTGAGGAAAACTCCTGGCCCCTGGACACAGCTGGAAGAGCTTTGCAGCTGATGTCCACGCTCGAAGGAGAAGGTTTCCAGCCTTGCTTCGGGTTTTCCAGCAGCTGGGAGGAGAACCAGGGCTGGGGGTGGGATATTGCACGGTTCACGGGGTGGGAGAGGACACGGCATCGAGTTATGGATACGGGATGCCTGGGAACGGCATGGGCTCTGCCAGGGTGGGATCGACTGCAATTGCATCAGGTGTTCACCTAAGTTTGCTCTGGTTTAGGTTATCTTGAAAAATGCTTTCGCTCTTGCTTTAGGAGGAAATTCTCCTGTCAGCAGTTCTCAACCACAGGTCAGTTTACTTACACAAAGAAGGATTCGGGATAATGAGAAAACACCATTGTGAGCCCAAATAAGCATCAAATCAAGTTTTTAAAGCAGGAAATAATTTTTCAGCAAACAAACTAGTTAAAATTCAGGTTCTAATGAGAGACCAGAAGGAAAATCTATAGCAAGAGGAGTGGAAATCTGTCTTGTTTGGATTACGTCATTAAAAGTTTTACTATTTTCAGTATCACTAATCTGATAAAGTAAGCAATGTCAGCAGAAAATTAGTCAATGTGGGAGGAAAATTTGGTGAGTATTTTGGGTTTTATTTCTGCATTGGAAATCAGTTGTTAGCTGAAAAACACACAGGGAAATTCAAGCAGTTGATGTTTCACTTCTTCTGTTGCACGCAGGGCTGGGAGAAATCAGTGGCTTTTTGGAAGGGAATTTGCATGGGACACGACAGCAGTTCCTTTCACACAAATCCTAATGTCTCCAAATACAGATATATTTTTTTTAAATTGAAATTTTGGGGGCCTGAGAATTGTTCATAATTAAGTATGTGAAAGAGAAGTGGCTGGTAATGAGGAGGCTTTACTTCATGTATCCAAACAAGCCTCATCTAGATGAGATTTGTGCCTACACAGGTCTTTCCAAGTGCCCGTGCATTATTTGAAATGTAAATAAAATATCCCCGACTGCTCAGACAGCGAACGGGAGGGTGAGAGCAGTCTGTGAGGTGCCCAAATTCGGGGCTAAGCCAGCAGATGTGGGCACAGGTCTCCTGGCTTTCTGTCTCACGACTCATCCCATACAGCACGCAGGAAAGGGCGAGAGATTTGGAGGCTGCTTTTCAAATGAGAAGTCACCCCATTTTCACCTCCATGTAACCTGCATAGCACCTGATGTGACGGAGCTGAAACCAGGTCCCCTCCAATTTTGGGGAAAGCTGATGCAATGGGAACAGGTCTCACCCGAAACGCAGTAATAGTTCAGGATGGGTTTTGAGATCAGAGATCCTCATTCATATTTATTCTTAATTCTTTCCCATCCCAGCAACAATGTAAAACAGCCTTAAAATGACTGTGCAGTATCAAATTCTTCCCTTATTTCCCCAGCGGTGCAGAGGTCTCTAAGGACAAGCCCTGTGAGTGGCTGTGTTGAGCAAGGGCTAAAGAAGAGCCGGGGGATTTAGGCTTTATCTCGGAAATAGTATTTCAATGCATCACCACAAATGAACCGCTGCTGGAGCTGCCGACGGGTCAGCGATTTCCTCAGCAAACCTCAGAAACAGGTGAAACATTGGGCAGGGCTTGGAGCATCATTCAGCCGAACTTTTAAAACAGCAATCCCCGTAATAGGATTAAACGGGGCCAACCAATAAAGGCAAAGGCTTGAAGAGATTACGCGAGGCATGCGAGAGGAAGGATTAGCAGGAGATACAACAAAAACGGAAGCCAGGAGAGTGCACTTAGCACTAAGGGTGAGCGGGGCCACGTGCCGCGCACGCTTGGGGTTAACCTCTCCACCTCCGCTCCAGGACAGCCTGGACTCACCCTTTCCATCCACAAGAACGGTCCCTGCGCTGTGCCTTGAGATGTCCCACGGTCACTTGGACACCCGCTCATGCCCTACACTAGTATCGACATGGTCCAGGGCTCCTGGGGCTGCTGGCTGCTGGGAGCATGGACAGCTGTACGCACCAAAAATATATTACTTAAGGCCACTTCTCTTCTCCTTTGCAGTCTGGTAGCCATGGAGTGAGTGTTGTCTCAACTACTCTTAGCTTTCTCATCCCAAAATGCCCCGACAGGTGTGACAGCAAATTCAGGCACCAAAAATCATCATCTGAGTGTGGGCCCAGATTCATTCTTTTGCTTCCCTTTTGCTTTCTGAAAAATGAATCTGTTAATGTATTTGTTCCCCACGTGATACTCTTAATAAACTGGGTGGAAAATATCTTTCCTCCAGCCACCCTCACGAGATAGAGGTATCCATAGTGGAATAATCTCAGACCCGTGAATTTACATTCTCTTGTGGTTATCTTTTAGCCACGGACACTGAACTTGAGTAAGAAATGTGAGTGTGTCCTACCTGCTGCATAGGCTGTGCTTTAATATCATGGTCTTGGTGACTTCACTGATTTAAGCTGGGTGAGATCTGAGCTGTTGACAGTCTACACCATCATCCCTCATCAGACTTTTCGCCATAAACATGAGGCCACGCTATGTAACTTCAGGCATTATCAAATATTGCTTGTTTCCTGTAGAAGATGGAGGTTTGCGCTCTTGGAAATCACATGGCAGGAGTCAAGGGCCTCTTCCAAACTTAAGGACTTTTTGGAGTTTCCTGGCTTTGTAACTTGAAATATAGTTCCCAATAAGCAGAAAAATTCCACTATTTTTAACTTACAGAACAGCTCAGCTGGCCATCCTTCCCACTAAGTTGGGGACAGCGTGCTCCTCTCCCATGCCTCTGAAGACCCCTCTCCAGCATCCCCAGGGCTGTCAGGGCAGCCTGACTGCAGCCTTCTGCACCCAACCTGCACCAGAAGCATCTGATCCTTTCAAAATAATATTTCCCTTTGTTGATCTAAACACATCCTCTATACATTTGTCCACCTGACTGGGACCTTACTGGTGACGTGACCGTCATGGCGATGGCTATCTCCTGGCGTGCAAAAGAGTGAGCGGATACTTTGAAATGTCTTTGTTAATAGTGTACCTGCCCCGATAAAGGCCGAAACTTCTCAACTGCGGGAAGGAAAGAGTTAAACTAGAAGGTTTGGGGTCCAGCCGGCCAGCAACTGGAGTCACATCCACGTGCCCCAGCTACCCAAGCCTGCCAAAAACACCTCAGCCAGTGAAACCCCGTGGGTGAGAGAAGTTTCCAGACCACTGACCATCTATGACCACGAGCCCCGATCCCACCTAGGGTATAACTGGAGCCCCGCCGGAGGGCACATGGAGCCAGTCCTCCTCGGAGCAGCGGGTCTGCAGCCGGGGACTCTCCCCGTGGGTCGGGATGCCGCCCACGGAAACTCCTGCAGGTTGAGAGCCTTGCCTGATCGGTGAGTGAGTGCGCATTTTGAGTCATCATTCTCAGCTTAGATTTGGTTACAGTTCGGGTAGTACTAGTTCTGAACTGATACCCACAACCTGTAAACAAGTGGTGTTCGTCGCAGTGTTATGACCTAACATTCCTGTTTCATCCGGCCATTATACCTCAATACAACATAACATTCCTGTTGAATTTGACCGTTACATATTGATAGCATTAAGAAAACTGACTTTCAAAATACATTGCTATCCGTCTAGTGTTTCTGCGACAAAAAGCAACAACAGCAATGATACTGTGCACCAAAGTGCTTTACATTAGCAAATTTTAATGACTGATGGATGAATGCTATGTAGCACTGGATGTTGGTAGTGATCTATATTCACTAAATAGGGATCCTGAGCAGACACACGTGCATTCGTGTGTGCAAAATACTTCAAAGCGGTGCATGAGCCTGCACACAGCAAGGTACTGCTGCTGCCAGCACTGGCTCCTGCTACTACCACTGATGTTACTGGTGATAGCATCAAATAAAAAGTTGTTGCCTTTCACATACTTCTCTTCACCTTTCTTTTCCCAGGAGAACGTACTTGAGACACATTCTTACCGCTGAGAGGCCACAGCACTCCAAAAAATGTTGGATACCATGACCTGCTGTCATTAACAGCTCTGTCTTTTGCTGTTCTGGCAGGTAATTGGTAGCTGCTCCAGCACTGGACTGCACATTTGGGGTGTCACTGATAATACAGTACAAAACATTTTTATTTATCTGTTTTATCTCTGGGCCTCTGCTTAGTCTGCCCTTAGATGTTTTCTCAATATAGCTATTTCCAACGGAAAATGAGATGATTACATTTGCAAGGAACCTCAGCGTGGACGCAGATATAACGGCAATTTATATGGAATAGTTCCTCCTTTTTTGTGTGTGCAGTGTGCCATCAGTCTAAAGCCTGTTTATACGACAGGATTGTATCTGTTACTGAAAACTGCAGTTTTCTGTGTACAGTGTGCAGTAAACACACTGTGTAGAGGGATCAAATGATTATATATTTATTGTCTCAACAGCAACTGGCTCTTAGGCCATTTAGAAGTTGGACTTCCACTTCAAACTAGGAGTTCAGGTCTCCACTGGAGAGAAAGATTCACTTCCAGAGGGTAATTTTTCTTCCCTACCACAGGATGGGATGACCTCTGGCAGTGCCTGTCTTCCTCTGCACAAGAAAGCTTCTGTCCATGGGAGGACCTTTGACAACTACCAGCTTCTTAGGTCATGAGACATTTCTTTTAACCATCTAAAAGAAAACTCAGAACAAGCCCATGAGGCCACTTGGCACTTTGGGGAAACCCTAGAAAAGCCCCGTACTGACCACATTCTGTGGAGCTGCTACGGGCATGGAGCGAACACCCAGGGCTTCCTGCAGACCATTAGTCAGCCGTGCTGTGCTTGAGCCGACGGGCTGCGAGCACGAAGGGAGCTGCTTCTTCAGCTCCTTTTAGTAAATCCATGATCTCTTGTGCACTGAGCTATCCCTGTGTCATCCTCCCAGGCAGCCTGCCTGCAGCAGCAAAGACAGCTTTACGGGTCTGCTGAGGTCATATCCGAATATCCTGAGTAATCTTCATGAGTGACGGAGGAATGCTCGTGTGTCTCGGTAAATTGCTGCAAGGGGCAGTTACCATCGTTTAAGATATGTATCTGATTTCGAACCTCACCTTGTCATGCAAACTGTGAGCAAGACTGAGTCAGCCAAAGTGCTGTCACTAAGATTGCATTTATTTTATACATATGTATCAGATAAATGACCTGAGGCAAATTTCCATGGAAAATATTTATTTTGGTAAAAATTCATTCTTCGGTGAAGAGACTGGGGAAAAAGAGAAAGGGAAACTGCATATGAAAAAGTCTCCAAAACCAATCCCTTTTGTGTTTTGTAAAAAAAAGCCTTGAATACTGGTTGAAAAAGTGGTATAGAATTATGTATTTTTTTGTTTACTTCCTTTTAAAATGTCTTTGGAAATATGTCTTTGAGCATTTTTGACAAGGTCTGAAAATAAAAGTAGCTAAACAAAGCCTAAGTCAGTCATCTATAGAGACATGGGATATGTCAGGATTCCTCCGTCTAGACCCAAATTTTTCATTTTTTCAGCTAATACCGTTCAGATTCCTATGCTGACCCATTAATGTAATATGTGAGCTTCAGTCTGCTTCTGAATAGGAGCTGAGTATCACTGCCAAGAAGCAGAGACTACCCTTCGATAGCAGTCACAACAACTCATATTCCTCCTAACACGTTTTTAACATCTCATGAAAAATCATTTATTCCAACTGTTTTCTGCCAGCCCACTCCTCCCTCTTGAATCCAGTCAGGAGTCACAAGATGAGGTATTCAAACCTCAGGTAAACACGTAATGATGATGAGTTGTGGGAGGTGAAGATGAAGTAGAGAGTCATACCCACGTGAGGTACTCCGCAGAGATGGGTGCTGGATCTGCTGCTCCTCAAAGCCTCAGCTGCTCCATTGCTTTTGGGAATTAAAGGACTTCCTGAAGAAAAGAGCTCTATAGGTGAACATTGATATCCTTCCTAAGAATGCATTCAAAAAATGTCAGTTTGAGGGAAGAGGAAGAGAGCTCCAAGAGGAGAGCACCAACTCTTGGAAGCTCCTGATGTGCTGACTCCCACCTCTGGATGCCCTGAATCTATCCAATATTGGGGATTTCTCCCTGCTCCAGAGGACATCACAGCCATACACTCTATCCTGGCCCTGCTCATGGCAAGGAAAAAAGGGTTTCTGCACCGTGTGGGTCTCCAGCTGCTGGGCTGGGTTGAGGACCACTGTCAGCCTCCACAGCCCATGGCGGCGCTGAATTTCAAGGGTGATTTCCCCAAGTGCTTGTCATCTGTGGCTGAATTTTCCTTGCAGCCTATTAGATAGGGAGGGTTTGTAACATATAATAAGAGCTTGATGAAGGCTGAAGGGCAGTCATGTTTTTACTGACTCTCATTGAAATTTAATTTAAATTTAATTTAAGCATTACTGCATGGCCCATAAGCAAACAGCTCCATTTGACACTGCTTCTTGTTTTACCCAAGTCTGAGTTTTAGCCAGAGAGGTGGCAAGTGGCCCTGGTTGACTGGTAGGGTTGCCGACTCTGGTGAAGCCTTGTCAGACTGAGAGCCTCCCATTGCTGCTGACGTGGGCGATCGCACGCGGCTGCACTGAGATGCTTATCGGTCCTGTTAAAGCCGGCTATAGCATAATCTTGGCAACTCTGGACCAGGGACACGAGATGTCACGCAACCCTTCACCACTCAAGGAGCCACATCTACAAGCTGGCTGAACGTGGATGCAGCTGGCGAGCCCTTGTGGTATGCTGCAGGTTATTTTTGGAGGCAGAGCCATGGAAAAATGCTGAGGACTCTTGTTTTGATCACTGCTGCTGTCCCTTGTCAGCCTTGCTTAGTTGTGCTTTGCATCCACAAATGCTATCCCGTACTCAGAAGGCACAATGATGTTTTCCACTGCGTCTGTCTTGCTTAAAACCCCACAGAGGCGGCTTATCCTGCTCCATACTAGGTGCAGGCTCCTCATCCACATCTTAGAGGCTTGTTAACTGTTATCCTACAGATTTATCGGTGTAGCCACCCAACATCAGACCTCTTCCACTATTACTAAGAGATGCAATGCAGTTGATGTGGCTAGGAGCCTCCCCTGAAATCAGTTTCGTGTACTAATGCTTTATTCCCCCTCCCAAATAATGCTGAAGCACCCCGGACACACACGATGGTGCAATCTAAGTGGACCGCACAGTGGTAGAGGAGGTGACCTGAATAATGTAGTACAGCAGCTCCATGGCAGAGATGAGCTGCCTCCTGGCTTTTTGGCTACCCCTTTACAAGTAAGTTCACGCCTAAACGCAGGAGCCCACTGGCAGAGTTGTGCCGTGTCCATATTATCAGAGCCTCCAAAACCAGGTGGATACATCCCAACCGCCTTTTGGGATTGGCACTTGTTCTGCTGCGCTGAGCAAGCCCATGTTCTGCCACTGTAAGATCTACCAGTAGAGAGGTGGGTTTTGAGTTTTCCATCTACATCCTGCAAGTACCGTTCCTGATTCCCTGCACCGTCCCCTATGGCTGGGATTTCTTTCTGTCTTTCTGACTTAAAGATCTCTTCAATGCCCTTTTCATGTCACTGCAGCCTCTACATATGGTTATACTTCAGACACATCCCCGGATATCAATATAGCAAAACAGAAGAAAAAAGGAGCTGAGAAGGTACACATCTCTTAATGACTTTAAAAACCTTTTTAAAGGATTGCAGTTGGATTTTTTTTTTAGTACAGAGCCACTCTTTTGGACCTACTTTTGGTATAAACTTGTGCTGACACAATCTAACATCTGAAATAAATCTAAAGTTGAAGTAATCCTTTTGAGCTCAATCTTATAAAAATACTGAGTACCATCCCCACCTGGAATGGTTGTATTTCTTTATTCCACTTCTGGGTGCAACAGAGGATCTTACTGACCTTTTTTATAGGGCTGAACACTATGTTCCCATCTTCATGATGCTCCTGTTGTGAACCTTGAAGGTGGCTCTGACACTTCACTTTTCTCTCATGAGAAACACAGGCTGCAAGATCTTCCTGAACAGCCTCTTCTTATAAATAAATACATTTTTTCTCAAAATTCCCTTGAAACGTGGCAAGTAAAGTACTTTCACCTGTTTACTGAAGTGCGTATCATATTCTCTGTACCAACATTAATGTATAACTTACATATAGTAAAAACCTCTCAACATATATCAAGGGTTTTCTCAGTGCCTTCCATAACAGTCAAATAAGCCCTGGCATACTGTAGGGATGGTTCACGGACTCTGGTGCGGGTAAAACCAAAGACCTTTATTGTTTACAAATTTGTGCTTATATAGATTCATTAGCTGTCCATGCGCTCAGGCTTGTTCCATGACTAGTTAATACTTTCTGTTCACGCGCCGCGGCTAAGCTTCTGATTGGTGCTGTCGAGCAAGACACACGTCTTCTGGCTTCGGTCTCATATCTGTGTTCCAAGTTATTTCAGTCTTCAGCTTCTTTTCTGCGCACCTGCTTTATCACTTATTTACTCCCTTATTCTATGTCTTTCAAGGCTATGTCTAATTGTTCAAGGCTGCTCGCAACACTCCCTGTGAATCCCACAGGCATACCTTCAAGTGGAAAGGCCTGATCAACCTAAAAGTTAATGCTCGTGTTTCTCCACAAAGCCGCCTGTTTGAGTTCAGTGCCACTTGACTCTGCTCTTCCATTGTCCACAGGCTTGCGTGGGTACGGGACCTCTGTCTCCATCACCTTCTGCCTCGGGCAGTTATTTACAAACTGGATGTAAGACCCGAACGTCACGTCCTTGGGGACCAGCATTCATCTCACAGTAGGCTCTGTCAGCAATAGTGAATTTAATGGATGGTGGAGCCCGACGGTCATCGGCAGCATGACCCTGGCATGGTTTTGACCTGGGACAAGTAGCGCTGAGCTAAGGGGCTCTGAGCAACCCGATCTAGTTGAAGATGTCCCTGCTCATTGCGGGGGGGTGGACTAGATGGCCTTTAAAGGTCCCTTCCAACCCAAACTATTCTACGATTTGATGATTCTATGAAATAATCCCCAAACCCAGATTAGCACAGGTTAGAGATTGTTCTTAATAGTTTGTCTGGGCGCAACCACTCTGTTTAGGGGAACAAGGGGGTTTGGCAGTATGGATGTGGCCACACCACCCCAGCCATGCTGGGGCCAGAAGGCAGACCCCAGCACTGTTTATTTTACCAGGACAAATGCAGCCTTAACATTACCATTACATGTGCTGGCATCCCAGCCTGTTATTAGCGTAGCCATCTTCCAGTGCTATTGTGCATTTATTTTATCATGGGCTTCGGCTGTATTTTCTAAAGCTGTGCTGTGAGAAAGTTGTAATTGGAATCTTGAAATTTAATTTAGTGGTTGCCTGGTTGTCGGGCAGTTTTTCTCCCCATCGTACACCAGAAGTAATCATATTCCATCAGAGGCAGAATAAGCCGGTATGTCCTGCATTACTAAGTGTAGCATAAGTTTATTGCCTGCTGGGTTTCCTTGGGTTTGGGTTTGGTTTTTTTTTTTTCCTCCATGACACAGGTACATATTTGTTTTCGTGACTCTTGTCTGTGGACCTTGGGGTGTTGAGTTATGATGGTACATGGGGAAATCAAGAGAAATGGTGAAAATACCAAGATGGAAAGGCCAAGCAGTGGTTTAGATAAGATAAAATAACAGACAACCTCAGCCCTGTGATTGTCATATTGATAATAATAATTATTCTGCCAAGACTGGGAGAGGGAAAGCAGAGAGTGTTTGAGAGGATGGATAGGGGCTGATGTTAAAAATGAGTCTGGAGCAGAAACAAAGCGATTTAGTGTCTGTCTGTGTGGATGATCTTCACTTTGCCTGTACTCCTGAGATAAGATCACCTCCAGGGGACGTGGCAGCCCTGGTCGAAGGGGGACATGGTCACCTCTGTCTGTGTTGGCTCGTCCATAGCCAGGCTCCCTGCCCAGTTCAGATCAGCTCGGAGCAGTGGTGAATATACATCTGCCTGCACCCATTTCTGTTGAAATACCGTTAGAAACCCCAAGCAGCCACGTAGTGAAGTTATCTGGGCTAAGGTGCATTTTCCAAACCTGCATGCAGAGTTTGAAGCACAGGGAAAACCCACATATTGAAGCTGCTCCTGCTTTTATTATGTAGCTGTGAGTCAAAATAGATAAAATTGAAGGATTAAAAGGAACCACCACAGAACCAGATATGTTCAATGCAAATGCTTTTAAGAAAAAGCCGTCTAAAATTAAAAGTGAATTCATGGCTATCCCTATTACTGATTAAATTTGTTAATAACCACTGAAATTACGAAGTGATAACCAACAGCATCATTTAAGCAGTGACTATTTGTGAGCTGCTGCTGAGGAGCCCGACCCAGGCTTGGGGGAAGCGCTGATTCAGGTTTTGACAAAAAAATTATTCTTTTGTGGGTGCAAACAGCATATTTTCTCTGGTCACTGATGTCAGCACTGTAACACCACGTGGAGATGCTCCCAGCCGGAGGGCTGCTGTGAAGTTCATGGAAGATGCCCAGATCCCTTGGAGAAACTCAGCTGCGGTCCCCTGGCAGCTGCCTGCTCCTGCCAGCGGTCCTCAGTTGACATTATCTCCTGGCTTCGCCTCTGAATGCTTCTCTGTCCTCTTTTGCTCCCCGTTGGAAGCCCTTTCCCTCTGGCAGATTGATGGTGTTATGGGGGGTGTCCCCAGTGACCGTGCTGCCATCTGTCCCCCCTCCCACTGGCACAACCCGGCGGCACCACCACTTTGGGATGGGTTTCCTGAGTGCTTCCAGGGGTCACGTTTTCCCTCTAACCACTGCTGAGTGGAGCAAACATCTCTCTCGGTGGGACGTGAGCACCTGAAAACCATGCCCAAGCACGGGACAGCCAAGGGTCCTGCCTGTTTAAGACACAGCAGATAAAGCAAGGCTTCCCCTTTGCTGTAGGGTTTGCTCCAATCTGTTATAAAAATAACTTATTCGAAGACGATCCGGTCCCAGGAGGGAACAGAAGACCACATCTCTTGGTTCCTCTTCTGGCTTCATCTTTTATCCATCCCTGTGGCTTTTCTATCCCCTGCCTGCTGCTAATCAGCATTCCTCGCAAAGAGCAGCTGCTAATCTGCCGGCAGTAGTTAGTGCGTGCGGAGTGTGGGGAGGTGGTCAGGGTGACGAAGTGACACCCTCCCGGCAGCTCCTGCCCGGGCTCCTGCCTCCAGCATCACCAAACCGCCCCTTTCCCAAGCTCAAAGCCACCGTGGCAATAACAGATTCGACCTGGTGCACCGAGTCCCACCCATAAAAGAAAAGCTGTTTCGTAGCACTTGCATTTTAGGGAGGAAAAAAATGTATTTGTATACGTGTATGTGTGTTTGTGTGTGCGCGCGCGTGTGTATATATAAATACATATATATATTTTCCCCTCTGAAACAACTCGCTTCCCTTTGGGAATAAAGGGGATCTTTAAAAATGCAAAAATTCCTTCCAGACAGTTTGTCATGTCTTACTAGAAACAGCCAACCCTATTAGCAATTTAAATGATGTCTCCTATTAGCATAATTTTTAATGAAGTAGAGCACGTGTTTCACATTTGTGTTTCTGATGCGGTGGGGAGGAGGCACTCGGACACTCAATGAACGTAGTAGAAATTGGCTTTGAGAAGATAAGGAGTGATGCCGCAACCTTTTGACAGTGACTCAAGCTGGTGCCCTGAAATTCAGTGTTGGGGGGTGTGTGTGTGTGTGGTAACTCTCCCCTGCTAAGGCAGTCGATGGTGTTCCATGTGGCCATCGTAATGGACCGGCCTATAGACAACACACCCTGCTTCAGTGTGACACCATGTAGATGCTTATATCAGGATTAACATTGCACGCTCTTGACCTGCTCACACGATTTCTGAGTCCTGGCCAGGACTTTATTTTAGATAGTTCTCTGCAAGTGGGTTTGCATTACAATAATTTTCTCTAAATTGTGTAAATAATTTGGTGGAAAACCTTCACTGACAAAAAAGGCCATGGGAATAAACCACCGTCACTGTTGGTCAGTCTGCCAGATTTTTAGATGCAGGTGGAGCGAGCGTAGGAGAGGCACGTGTGGGCTCTGTGTGTGTGGTTTTGCTTCTAGAGCAGCAGTTGTGAGTTGTGGATGTGCATCCTGAAAGTCTGTGAATTATTTCTGCTGGGGCTACCGTTGGTGAATAGATGAGCAAAGTCATCCCTGTTGCGCGGCCAACTTCACCAGTGAAAACACAAAAAGGGTCCACTGGAATATTTTTAGGATTCACAAAAGGTTACAAATTGCCCACTGTTGGATGCGCACAGAGAAACTGTGGCTTTCATTTACATTTTTTTTGTGTTTTTCTCCCAAAAACTTGGGAATAGCAGGATTTGTCTTCCCTGCTGTCATTCATAAAGTCTTTGGTAGCTTTTAAACATGATCCAGAAGCTTTCTCCGGCCATTGCCCTACAAGCTAGGCTGTGATTGCAACCCCAAGTCCTCCCTACTCACTCGGGAGTCCAAAAGGGATTAGCAAACCCAGAATGACTGACGGCAATAAATGCTAAATAAAATCACTTGCCACCCCAGATCTGTTATTATTATTTCAAATTCTTATTTGCTTTACAGTACCCTCATGGCAGTGTGCAGGAAGGGAATGCCAATGGGTTTTCAACTCGATCAAACATCAAATAAAGCAGGGCTGGGTTTTTTTTTTTGCTAAAAACTGACATGATTTCTCTAAGATGAAATAGTAACTGAAATTTGCCCATCTTTTTCTCTGGTTTCCCCCTGTTTTTCCCACCTCTCCCTGTCTGCAATGCTGATCCGTTGCACTACGCCAGGTCCTTGCGCACGAGCCATTTGCGACGTTAGAAGGGAAATCGTGCGTGGGTGTGAAATCTTGTGTGCACACATGTTCCACATTTTGTTTGCTTAAAAGCCCGTGCAAAGCTTTTTTTTTTTCTTCTTAATGGGAAAATCCTCCCGGGAACTAAGTTACACAGGCAATAACACACAACACAAACCCATAACTGATCCCTTATGGGGAGGACAGAAATGCCCTTGTGCTGGGCTACCCTTTGGGAAAGCAGAAGGTCACTTGGACCAACCTTTCCCCCGCCCCAGCCTCCCCGTCTCGTGCGCGAACGGTCTGCCACGATACGGAAACATCCTCATTAGGATAATAGGCAGATTTCCAGGATCCACTTCTGATTCCCTCGTCCTGGAACAGTCCCAAATATCACAGATGTTTTGACGGCTCTCCCAGAGGGCGGCAGCAGCTCGTCCTCCACTTTCGGCACGTTGAGCCCTGGCATGCCGTGAGCAGCGGGCTGCTGATGCCCTGTTCTGTGCCGGGGATGGCAGCCACCCCAGTGCTCCCAGTGAACCCAACACCTTCACCCCAGCAGAGCGAGGTCCCAACGTGGGGTAGTGCCCAGCTGGGTTTTTCAAAGCCATGTGGCATCCTGGAGACACAGTCTCCAGCCTGTGCGTGCTGCAGTCGCTTCTGGGGAAAAATAGGTCTTTTTAGGACATCCTGCAAGCAAATGCTGCTTCTTCAGAAGGACCTTGCTTTTAAGAAAGATGCAGAGGAGATGAGAAGGACGGACGCAGGTCGATATCTCCCTTCCACAGGCCAGGAAATTCTAAATAGGAAGCAAAGCACTGAATTGCAGTAAGGACAGTTTGAGCACTGGAGCAAAAAGCAGGGAATAAACCTTCAGCATCAAGGTGGTCTTCAGCATCAGGGTGACCTTCTTCAGCCTACCCCAGCACCAAGCAAACACAACCCTGATTTCCATGCTTGGGTCCCATCCTGATGGCTAGAGGATGGGACAGTGAATTGAGAGAGATGAAACCACATCTTGATTTGTTGGGTAACCTCAGGAAATTATGTCCCTTCCACCTTCCCTCCTATCCTCCCACCTGCCTCAGAAGAGGCTGTGAAGCTTGCTTCACTCAGGATTGCAAAGTGCTTGGGAAAGTTCAAGTGAAAGACAGCACGGAGCTGTTATTGTTGCTGATGTTTTATTTTTCTCTGCCAGTCAATTAAGGGGGAAAACCTGACAATCAGAAGTTATTCATTGCGCTATATAACAGCCTCTTATAGAGTATATCTTCCTTGGGAAGGAAACAAGAGCCACCTGTTTATGAGAAGACTGGAAATATCAGACAATAAAAGAGAAGCGTCTCTGCACATTGTCAACCTGGCCCATCTCCCACCTGGTGTCCTCATTTATACCTGCTCGAAGCGATTGCAAAGTGGGTGCAAAGTACGGGTCTGGCAGGGTAGCACTGCTGGCAGGCGTGGCACCAATGTCAATGCAACAAGTCGGACCCCGAATCAGAAACCGTGGGGCCCGTCTGTGCTTGCGAGCGAGCTGAGGTGGGACTAGGTGGGCTCTGAAGGGCTTTAACTCCCAGCCTGGAAACCTGGTGATGGGGAAAGGGAGAAATGCGGCTTGCGCTGCTGCGGTGATATGGGACTTGTACAGGTCAAGTCCTTAGTGGCAGGGGCGGAGATATTGTTCATCCTTTTTTTTTTCCCATTGATTGGAAAGAAGTTAAAAAAACTCTGGGCCTGCTCAGCTTTGCTGCACTTAGTTGACGTGTCCTGCTCAATGAGATGCCTGCGGATTTTGTGGCATGGCAACAAATTCAAAGCTCAAGATACAAATAACAGATAACTGGGAGACTAACCATCCTTAGTGCTGCATGTCTCATACCCTTGCCATGCCTTTATTCAAAGCGCTTCACAAATATTAATCAAATACAGTGTATTGAAGTACCCTGTGAATTAAGTTAGGGAGATATTAGGGTTGCAGCTTTAACGCTGCGCAGAGTGCTCCCAGGCCACCATTGTTTGTCTCTACAGGACCATCCATCCCTGGGGCAGTTGCTGGAGCAATCCTGCTGGTGTTCCTGTGGAGATATCATATTCGGTCCTCAGGTTGTCCTCTCACCTATGCTCTCATAGGTCCTGGACCTCGAGCTAGTCCTGCATTTACTGAGTGAGCAAGTGACTCAGAAAGCGCTGTGTGATACATCATGGACACAGACATAAAGACTCATTGCTACCTTAGGGCTAAAATATAGCTCTTTCTCTACCTTCTCCACATAGCTTTTTCCTTTGAAAGAAGGCCTATGGTCATTCATGGTGGGGAGATATCCATGAACAGCCATGAGATGGGATCCCCCATGCTCGTGACAAATTGCCCCTTCCTTAGGGCACCAAACTGAATTCAAGCCTCAGAGAGAAATTCCAGGACAGACCATAATTATTCAAGTTAGAGCTTGGCCAGAGCATTGGAGTTAATTCTGTTAATCAAAACATGTGTGCTGACACCATCAATGATCACAAAGGGTTACAAGCCAAACTTGTTATCTCCTCTGGAGGATGTTGCCATCAGCAGCACAGGCCTACCCAGCACCATTCAAGCACAGAAGGGAAAAGCCATCTGCAATGTTCTGTGTCAGCTGGAGGCTGCAGGTCCCAATGTCGTGCAGCCAGGACTGGTGAGACTGTCTATAGAAGGAGGAATGTCCACCCAATACAGCCCAATGAAATGTCTGAACTCTTTCTTCCTTCTCAGAAGGCCAGTTGTCCTGAAAGCATGCGGCTCTGGCCTACACAGGGATCTCCATATGTACCCGCAGAGGCTAAGGAATTTAGAAAGTATATTCTGCCCAAAAGGGATCTTTAAACTGGATATTTGATATTCATAGTGCTACCTCAGTAATGGTACTGCTTAATGACTATGCTGGTACAAATAAATAATAGGAATTAACTAACAATTGACAATGGGGAAGGATCCTTTCTTCACTGGAAATTGAAACAGTTCCCATTGAAACCAATGCTAAGAGTATTCCTTTTTCCCCCAGAGAGACCAAATCAGGTGTTTCATGAAGATTTAATTTATATATCCCATTGCTGAGTGAAAGGCTTGAAGACCAGGGAGCTGAGAGGGAAAATGTGGCGTTGTGCCTCCTCTGTGAGCGATCCCCATGAGAACATGGGTTTAGCCTTCATTAATAAACAGGTCTGTGGTGGAGACACGTCTGCTTTGTGTCATCAGTCTCTCAGTCCTGCAAACACTGCACTACCAGCTTGCTGCTTGTGCCAGGCGAGATGTCCCACAGACCCCAGTAAGCCACTGGGAACACACGGCAGGGTCAGCGCCCTGCTCTGCCACAAACTCCCAAGAGGCCTGGGGTGATGTGCTTGGAAATGGCGGAGAAGTGGCTGTGGTGGTGGCATTCACACTGTCCAACTCTGAGTTTTAGCTCAGGACCAAAACACTTAAGAAGACCTCAACAGCAGATGGGGATACACCACACCGCCTGCGCCTCCTGATCCTCCTGTATCCAGGCCTCTGTTGACTCTCCCACAAGGTCTGGCACAGAGAAAAGCCCTGACTTTACCCCCACAGAAGCTGGGCTGGTTTATTATCCCTGTTAGACTATCTGTCTCCCCCCATCACTTGCACAGAGCTTTGGGGAGATAAAGGGTTTCGAGAGCTGGAGTGAATTTTATTTATTTTACTGTCCTCATTTTATCTGCTGGGTGGAGCTCAAGAGGAAATATTCTATTTTATTTTGGATTTTAATTTAGGAATATCTGAGTTATCTTATCTGATTGAAGCTGACCCCTGCAATGCAGCCTGCTAAATATTTCAGAGAAAGGTGCAAGGTGTCTATCAGTAGGTGAGCATGAAATTCTTTGCTTGTCAGTAAAGTTTTTGTAAACCTCTTAATCCGAGTTGATCTTACAGCCGAACAATTACTTAGGTGGGGGCTGTAACTAGCACTAGTGGTGCAAGAATATATTTGTCCTAATGTTACTATCCCCCTGTTGCTCTCCACTTTCTCCCAGCAGTTGCTTGCTCCTACTGTACTATGCTGTCATCTGGAACGCAAACTGATGGCAATTGGCCTTTTAATAACATCAGCACATTGTCCAGCATGACCAAGTGCCAGGACTGATTTGGGCCCCTAACACTTTATTATCATGCAATCTTCCAGAAAATTAATTGCTATCTCTGTTAGTGATAACCTGGACTCAAAGATGAGTATCTCCTGCTGGTTTAAATAGTAAACTTACTGGAAGAGGGGTTGCCTTTTTCTTTTTTTGCTTAAACAAGATTTAACTTGCACTAAGATTAGTATAAATGAGAGTTTAACTTCAGAGGCTGAACCCTGGGTTTTGACATGTGTTTTCCTTCCTTCCTTCCTTCCTTCTTTCCTTCTTTCTTTCCTTCCTTCCTTCCTTCCTTTCCTTCCTTCCTTCCTTCCTTCCTTCCTTCCTTCCTTCCTTCCTTCCTTCCTTCCTCCCGCCCTTCCTGCCAGCCAGCCAGCCAGCCAGCCAGCCTGTCCATCTACAAAAGACAAGTCTCCCAGTGAAGCGAGGCCTCCAGGGAGCAAACAGAAGGGTTCACTCCAACTTCTGCCATTTTTTGGCCAACACTGATCCCGTGCGGTTTCGGAGGAGCTCCCACCCAGCAGGTAGCTCTTGCATGTAGGTTTTGCACTGGGCAGCTTGTTAAATGCATATGAAATGCCTTTTCAAATGTGCTACAGAGTAAATGTTTTTTCCTGCTCATTTGTTGCTAGGCTAATGTTGTGAAATAGCAGAATAGGCCATTTGCAATTGTAATGCTGAGCAGTCAAGCACAAGCATGTTAGCATCTAATGCTGGCTGCAGTGCCCGCAGATTGGCAGCTGGCACTTTAGGTATAGCCCTTAAAGCTTATTAAATTGATCGGTCTTTGGAGTTTTAAATCTTTCCTACAGCGTCATATTTATGGGCACTCATGCCTACCAGTTGCTCTGCTGAGATTAATTGGCATGTCTTTGTGGGACCTTAAACTTTGAGCCAAGCCATATGCAGTAGTGCCATCTTCACAAAGTCTTCTGAAAGGACCTTTGTAATAAATCAAAAAATTTTGTTACAAATTCCTATTGTTGACCTCTCTTGTACAGCCATCAAAAGAGGGAGGGACTGGTTCAGGACATTTCCATTGAGTGTGGACCCAGAACTTCAAACCTCCAAGCCAAAGCGTCAAATTCAGAGCCAAGTTGATGAGAATCAAAATTTGCACTGAGAAATCCTAACTGAACAAAATGTGAGAAAAAAGATGGTGAAGAAGTAATTTCTTCACAGATAAGTGCCCACAGCACCAGACTGCCAGAGGGAAAGTGCTGTGCCAATAACCCATTTGCTGCAAGGCTTTCCTAACTTTAAACGAAGCCCAGTTGGAGATCCATCCAAACCAGACAGCTTCGTGGAATATGGCGTGTTGATGTCTCTCCTCGGAAGAAGCAGGCACGCACCAACTTATAGCTGGCAGTGAGCCTCCATGATGGTGATGCTCCAGAACACGTATTGTCCCATTTCTTGCCATGAGAGGACTGCAGGTCTTAAAGTTTGACCTACATTTATTTTTCTTGCTGATGCAATATAGTAATGCCCTTTAAAGGACCTCCCCATATTCTCTGGACTTCCAACCCTTATGTTTTGGGAGCTCATTAAGCTTTTTAAGAACCACAGTTGCATATTGTCTCCTTCCTCAGCAAAGGGAAGTTATTTCTCTTTATTTTTCTTGTTCCACTCTGCTGTGACCCAGGAAGAGGAAACTCACTGGGCTCTTACAAGGTTTACACGGGGTTGCCCTGGCACTGTGGTTTGGAGAAGCGATGGGAAGACTCAGCAGCCCCATCCGAAGATCCTATGCTGTTCATGGAGGGGACAGTACTTGGATTTATTGTCCTGTGCAAACTGCTTGGCAGGAGCACTACTTCTCCCCCACAAGGATAGTGGGAGGCACATCGTCTTCCTCTCCACGTAGTTGCTGGCGAAGCCGTGAAATTAATGTGACCATATGGAAGTAGGCTGCAGATCTTGACTGTCTAACACACTCCAGTTTCCAAAATCATGCTTCTGACACAACGCAACCATCGGCTGCTCCAAACCCAAGGCTTGTGGCAAAAAGACGATTTTGTTCCTCTACATCAGCCAAGGTACTCTTAGGTGTGAAAGATAAAGGTCTCTAGCAATTTATAACTGCTAATGTTCTGGCCCTGAAATAATCATGGAAGACATTTTATTTTCTGTTTATTCATCCTGACTTGAAGTGAATCAACTTCTGAGCTCACACCATGTGATGGTGGCAGTGGCGCGTGTGTTTTCTGTGCCAGGAGAGAGTATCCAGGCAACTAGACCAGATATCAAAATCTTGTCAGATTTTTCCCACCCTGTATTTTGTCTGTCTTACGGCCCTTATTACCACTGAATTTAGGACCCGTTGATCTCTAACGGAATTAATCTCACAGCTGCCTTTTGCAGACAGAGCAATGCTGCCATTCTGCAGACGGAGATTGGAGACACAGAGAGCCGTGTAGGAAACCTGGCTGAAGTAGGGATTGAAGTGCGATGTCCCAGGTTGTCAACTAGTAACAGAGACCCTTGTTTAAAGGTGGGAACAGTTCTGAGTGTGAGGGGTTCAAGCCAAGAAAAGGAAGATTAACAACAATGTGTTGTCTTACTGGACTGTAAGAGAATTTGGGCTGGAAGGGGCCTTAGGAGGTCTCTGGTCCAACGGCCTCCTCAAAGCAGGGTCAGCCCTGGGTTTAGACCAGGTTGCTCATCCAGTTGGGTCTTGAAAACATCCAAGGACAGAGACTGCACAACTGCAACCTGCTCCACTGTCTGTGCCCGTTGCCCACAGTCTGAAGCCTTTCTGCATCCTTCCGCCAAGCACCAGCCCAGTAAGTTCCAACAAGTATAACCTGAGAGAAGGACCAAACTCACTGGATGGAGGCTTCTGCTTTTTCTGCTGAAACCAATGAGCTCTAGTCCCAGTAACAAAATATGGATCCCCACGTACGAGTTAGAAGTAGGATCTAATCTACCCAATACAGGCCCCCAATCTACACCTAAATTTTGCTCCTGTCCTGAAACACCCATGTACTTGTTAGCTGCTCAGGGCAGAGAGGCAGGTACTCTGAAGACCTCCACAAGAAGATCCTTAGACTTCCCATAGCTTCTCTGTACTTGTCACCCATCCCTGGGCAGGAAAACCAGATCAATTCACCTGTCATTGTAATTCCTCCCCTGTGAGTGAGAAGCAAAAGCCGAATCTTACGGCGTTAACTTTTCGTGCTTATCCTTTTCGTTCCTGCTTTTTGTTCAGCACTTCATTGTCAAGAGGAGAAATCGAGGAAGACAGGCATCATTTCTTGTATGACCAAACAGCCAGAATGAAAATGGAACACCTGACTTTTTTTTCCCTGGTAGCGAGGAATGTGGAAGTCAGTCATGGCAGAACGGTGGCTGGATACTGAACTAAATTAGACTTTACATAAATGTGGAATTTTGAGACCTAAGAATTATTTGTTATGTTGCAGAGATTCATCTCCCTCTCCAGCCCTATTAGGGAAAGAATAAAGTTTCTTCTATTTAAGTTAAAGAAAATGTTGTTGATGAGCCAACAATCTCAAAATGATTCCTGGGGGGTGGGAAATCAGGAAAATTATATGCATTTTTAATTCCTTGTCATTTTAGTTTAATGTCCTCAGGTTTTATTTCTTTAGCAATTCTTAAATGCACTTATTCCAAAGCCTATGTCCTAATTAAAAAGCACAGTGCCCTGAAATAAGAGATGACATGCATGAATGTCCTAAATAAAGAAAAATAAATAAATAAAGGGCCTGTTAAATTTTCTACATAATGTCCATGAGCGAGGAAGCATCCTTCTCTTCCCGTTTTGACCTATGGATATCATTAATATGGACTGTTCCAGCACAATGAACTGGAAAGAATGGTGATATTTTTAATTTCCTCTCTTTGGCAGAAATAGTTGCTTTACCCTAGTAATGTCTGCGTGGGTAATACACTGACTTCTGGCTGACATGAAATGGGACTTTATCTTGGATTTTTTGGGTATGTCAGAATAGAGTCTGATTACTTTGGGAAACAATATTCATGCTGCAAATTCTAATGAGTCTTCCAGAGACGACTCACGGAGACTCTTCCCAAGTGACCTGGAGGGAAAGATGGCTCAAAATTCCTGTAGGCAGCTTGGCCACCCTGGGTTATAAAGCCAGGCACTTGGCCGACAAACCCACAGTTGTTCTTATTTGGTACCAAAAATATGATTCTGCAGTAAGTTACAGGTGCAATTCACCTTCCATGAGCTGGACCGTGAGCCCAACTTTACCCAGATTTGCCGTTGTTTTTCCCAAGAGTAGTTTACAGAGAATTGAAAGTGATACTAATTAGTTAGAAATCGGCTATTAGAACAGCTTTCGTTGACTAG
Source organism: Gymnogyps californianus (assembly GCF_018139145.2). Taxonomy (NCBI): domain Eukaryota; kingdom Metazoa; phylum Chordata; class Aves; order Accipitriformes; family Cathartidae; genus Gymnogyps; species Gymnogyps californianus. The sequence goes on along the minus strand of NC_059473.1, from coordinate 125,568,405 downwards.
TGACTCTGCAACCAGGCACAAGCAAAAGGTGAGAAGCAAAATGGACTCAGAAGTTTGCAAGGGAACTTGCTCATTCCCTTAGTGCGGCTCTCAGCCTTTCATTTTCCTGCTTAACATTATTTTGCTAATAATCTTACTGAAGAAACACAAGAATAACAACTAAATCAATAATCCTTTTCTCTTTTCTGCCTTCCAAAGAGTTTGCCACTTTGTGGGCTATGTGGTCCCACCTGCTGCATGTGCTGGTTGTTATGGGACTGAAAGGAGCTGGTCTAACCCTAATCTCTGCACTTTGTCTTTTCAAAGTAGAGGAGAAAAACAGCTTGGAGTTTAGTTTATATGCAGAAAGTCATACTGTAAGTAACACTCTGCAATTTTCCAGCCCCCCATGGACACATTATGTTTGATCTTTCTTTGTTATATTTTAAAAATATATGAAGATTTATCCAAGGAATTATTTAGGCTGAAAAAAGCCTTTTACTGCTCCGCAAAGTTTTAGTGGAGGAGAAAAAAAATGAAAGAGTAAGCGCACTGCTTCCACGCAAGCCAGGATGGGGGATTTGTGGCAGGGTCCCAAAGGAAGAGTTGCCCATCCCCATGTCTGAGCTGGACACCACACTCCTGTGATGCCTCCGTGCAAAGGCGTGGATGTGCCAAGGACAGCAGCGCATGGGGTGAAACCCAAACCCTCAACCGAAGCCACCCCAAACAGGCAGGACAAATTGCAAACACAATCCAGGGCAGGAGCTTGGGCTAATTGCTCCGATGTGTCTCGTGTGCTTTCTGCTGCTGCAGGAGTAAAGACAAGCGGAAGGGGAGAAGAAAGCTGCATTTGGTTTTTTTTTGCTACCAAAGAGAAAATATGATGACGGGACACCAGAAGAGCATGCAGTTGTGAAAGGCTGTTCTGGAGCAAATGTAGGTTGCTCCCCAGGAAGAAGACTGGAAGAAATAGGCTTTATTTGGGGGAGATTTAGGCTAGATACTAGGAAAGCTGTTCCTCTCTAAGCGTGGAAGAAGACCTTTTCCCAGAAGGTCTTGAAAAGAAATAATGCATCAGTATGACTGTGACCTCTTCAACAAGAGCAATTTTGGCTTGAACGGGGAACTTCACAGATCTAACACGACTCACGTCACGTTTCATATAGGCCCTAGCTGTAGGCAATCGCTCTCCCATGTTTTTGTGTTGGTGCGTGGCCTGGGAAAGGCCTCTGAGAGTCCTCGTTGCGTTGAAGGGATGAGTCAAATATCTGTTGGGAATGCGCTGAGCCTATTTCTTTCCATCTCGGTGCAAGAGGAGGCTGAGCGCTGGCCGGGAGAGCCTCTGGAGGTCCATCCATCCCTCCAGCTCCCAGTCCTTGGAGCAGCACCGAGTGTCTCCCCTCGCTGCCCCGCCGAGGCACAAAGCTCGGGAGATCTAACACGAGCGTGCAGGAGGGGGCACGGCTGCGAGCATAAATGATCAAAGGGCAGAGCAGGCTGATGTGCATAAAGACGCTGTGAAACAGCAGAAGAGATCCCCTCTAGCCCTCGCCGATGCTAATGCATATATTTACCTCCTGATTGACTTCATAATTAATTGACTATGCGGGGTAGATCCTTCTCTCACCTCCTTTGCTCTAAATAGGGCTGCAGAAGCCTGCAGAGTGACATGGGTGTAAAACCGAGCCACGCAAGGGATGAATGAAGCCTTTTGTCTTTATTTTCTCTGAAAGTACATAAAAGCCATAAGGAGTCTGTAAGGATATAAACGAGGGCAAAAATGTATTTATTTCAATCCCCAAACTGCAGCAGGAGAAAGTCAGCATACAGAAGGGCTTAGGCAGTAGTTAAAAAGAAGAGGGGTTTGTATTTTTGACTCTAAGGTGGATATATTTAAAAAAAATGCGGTAGAAAGGTAGGGGAAATTAATACTTCCATCCCAACCAGAACAAGGAGAAGAAGCATTTGTTATGCAAATCTTTTCATTATTGCAAATCCCGAGTGCTGATAAGAGATAAGCGTTGTTCTAGCTTTATTTCAAGTAGCTCCTGCACAGACGCGGGTACGTGATTATATTGCTGCGAAAGAAAGAAACAAACACACACATTTTCCCTGTACATTTATTTCTGTTACTGGAACATGAATTCTGGAGCCTGCCTGAAAAGGCATTTGGTCCATTGAGGCTTGTTCATTTTACTGCTTTGTTTTCTGCTAAGGTGACATCTGCTCCTGAATGACCTTAGCATCTTTTCTCTCTGCAGCCTGGCCCGGGTGGCCGTCCCTTTTATGCGCATATATTAATGTTCGGGTGAATTGCAGCTTCATGAGGTCTGTTCTTTATCCTTTTCATTTCCACTAATCCTGGAGTCTGCGGGGAACAAAGGGCTGGATCCTCATGGTGTAAACAGCCAGACCCGACCGTAGGGATTTACATCCGCTACGGCGTGACACCGGTTATCTCCAAAACCCATTCTCCACTTTACCATCTCCACCATCAAATTCCTTGTCCTTGTTGATAATTTATTGCTTTTTCCCCTCGCTTTTTGTCCGCTTAGGAGGCAGCTGTAAAATTTGCTTGCAGCGGTGGGTGCACGGAGCAGCGGCAGCTCCCATCCCAGGTACCCCCAGCCCCGGTCGGACATGTCCCCGCTGCACGCTGCAGCATGAGGGAGGCTGTTGGTGGGTCGAAGAGTTGGTGGCACCTGAATGGCATGGGATGCTGCTTTCCTCCCCATCACTGTGCCAAGGTGCTCTGTATTTTTGTGGCCCCGGTGCAAGATCTGTCCCTGACCGCTGCTGCTGCCTTCCATGGAAATCAATGAGGTTTGCTCAGTCCTGCATTTAGCGGAGACACAGCTATCTGTCTGCCCGGCTATTAAATTACTTTTCCACGTGACAATGGAGCTTCCAAAGTTTGCAGTATAATTTCAGTCTTTATATGCAGCTCTTCGAGCCATTTTTTTTCCTCTCCCATTGTTTTACCGCTCTCTCCCCATTCAGAGGCTCGGTGTTGCAACAGGAATATTACATTTGCCCCATCTCCCTTTGTCTGGCACCTTTATTTTTTGCATCACCACCAAATGAAATCAATTTTATAACTGATTTCTCTGACCTGGCACCAGAATGACATGCCTACAGTTTCTGCTACACATTTTCCTTGCTGTCTGTAATAAGTTACTTAACCATTCCATTACTTCATGCCGGCTCCCAGTGGGTTTTAGCTGCACAAGATGTCTTTCTGATGAAATTGGCATCGGCTTTTAAAAAATCCAAATCAGTTATATCTCCTGGGCCCCGCTCAAGACTTTAAAAGAGGTTAGTTAGGCAGGATCTTCATTTTGCACATCTGGGTGGAAAATGCACAGGCATTTTTTTTCCCTCCGCCTGCACGTACAAACGGCTCACATTGTTTCTTCGATAAAATTGTTTCTCGTTGGGAGAGTCGGGAGCGCACTCAGGGAGGAAATTTGGCTGATATATATGGCAAGACTCCAATGGCTTTAATGAATGCAATGTTGATCACTTGAACAACAGGATCAGCAATATGGCACGGATGCGATAGCCCTTTTTCCCAATCCTGGTTATAAAGTACCAGATAACATCGTTGTGTCAGAGGGCAACTCCTATTAGAGGGGAAGAATTACGATCTGGGTGTTAGATCTGGTTTCTTCTCCCATCTTCTCCCTAGCAAGACTTTGTCCCTGGAGCTGGTCCAATTCTTTTTCCATTCAAAGTGATATTGAAATCCAATATTACCTACCCTAGCAAGCTTTCTGGTAAGGAAACAATTAATCCCGATGAACTTTTTAAACACCAATTTCACTAGATTTCTCGATCTTCTCAACCAAGTCTTACTTGAACTGTTTTCTAAATGAATACTGAAACGTTCATTTACGGAAAGGAAAAAAATCGACTCCCTCACTTCTTCGAGGTCATATCGTTATGCAAAAACCCACATGTGCACAACTTCCCACCTTTTTAAAAAATCAAACCTAAATTTGACTTGTTCTAAGTACCTAATGGGAGCTGCAATTTCTTGCTAATTATATAATTACTCCAGATTGTTATGTAGCACTGGCAATTAAACACTCGAAATACTTTTAGCTTGAAGAAAGTAATTACGTAATTCCAGTGAATCTGTGCAAGCGAAGCTGCATTGGCTGCGGCTCCCTTTCCCCTATGACTTCATGTCCGCAGCCGCTCGCACAGAGATGCAACGGTGAATTCCCGAGCTGCTGCAAACTGGCAGAGCTCGGCCAGCCTTGGCACATCACTTTATAGCACCTGAAGGCCAAGCCGGGTATGATGTAAGGGCTTAACATGAAAAAAATGCTTTATTTATACAAACAGAGTGATATGGATGTGTGTGTATATGTGTATATATATATACACACTATATATGCATTGTATTCTGATTTTAGAAACCTTTTTCTTTTTAGAGGCTAGCAGGGCCGTGCCCAAGGGAGCATCCCAGCATCGCAGACCCCCAGGGGACCTCCCTGTCACACTATCCGATGTGGTCCCAGTCCTGGGACTTCCCAGTGGATATTGTCATGGGAAGTGTTTGCCCAGACCCCCAAAGGAGTGCTTTTCATGGTGTGGCATCTCCCATACAGCCACAGTGACAGCTCAAGCGTAGCCCGATTGCTATTCACCGCCTCCTTCTGCGTACTTGGACGACGGCCCCACAGTTATACCTGTCTGACCAACACAGAAAGAAAAATGTCCTTGTCCCCAATATCGCAGTATAACGTCCCTTGACACCTAATGCTTTTAATTGAGGTGACAGTTCTGTCTCTGAAGTCTCCACAGTCCCCGCTCTCTATGCCAAGACACTCAAAAGATGCATTAGTCTTCAATCCTATACTTTAACTCCTTCCTTCATAATAGCAATGATAATTATAAAGAAATCTGGAATGTCTTTTAGGTCTGGTCCCAGAGTAGTGGGGAGCAGCGAGCAGTGATGCTGGCCACAACTGTCAAATACTGCGACTTTTCACCGCATCCTTCGTGGAGAATGAAACTGTATGTGTGTAAGTAAGACCAGTATGAGATTTTAACGTTGCATTAACTTCTTGGCTCAGACTTTAAGTAGGTTTTGAAGACCATTATAAGGCTTCTCATAGGGAGAAGGGGAAAGGAAACGCAGGATAAAAATAAGTAATAAGAACAAAAATAAACAACAGGCTGAATTTTTGACAGCCCTCCAGAAAGTAAAAAGGCTGGGACTTGATGCTGTTCAGTTGAGAAGAATTCATTGATGTCCACTGATTTCAACAACAAGAACCTCCCTGCTGCATTGTTTATCTGGAAGCTATCATGATTCAAAGACTAAGATTTTTCATGGATTTTAGTTCTGTCTTTATTTATGTCCCATGGTCCCAATGACTCTTCCTTCTTGCTTAATTTTTATTTTTTTCATGGGAATAAGGACTGAGAGTGGAAACCCTAAAACCTCTAATCCTTGGCTCACTCTTGGAAGAAAAGAGCATGGACTTGGAGCCTCCCTGAGGCTACTTTGCTGCAGACACTTTGCCAGATGCCATCCTCGCCATGCCACCATCATGTGAATTTACTGCCTCTCTCCTCTGGGAAGCTAAAGCTCCGCCAACCCCCTTCTGAGCCTGGACACTAGAGCAGTGGCCCCATCTTTGGAGGGAAAATCTCATCCCACCCTCGAAGCCTTCGTGTGACGCTCTCCCGTATGCAATGTAGGGACCACAAGAAGGTTTTGAGCAGGTAACTGGAGATCTTCATCCCAGGCTCATTGCATTGATGGAAATATTTCGCTTGGCATGGCTCCAGCAGACTTTGGTTAGTCCCTGGACTGTACATATATATATGTACATGTACACACCACTATATAGTATATATAAAGCTCTATACCACTGATCATTTCAGGGCTCTCTCTTGCTGGCCTGATGCAAATAAAACCTTTACTGAAGTAGAGATGGCTTTCATTTGCATGAAAGCAAACAAGCTTAGCCCTCACTTTGCTAGAAAGCATCTCCATCCAAACCTAGCTAGTGCAAACCGACCTGGAAAAAATACCTCTGTCACTGAGATGATCAGAGATGATCTGTTTTGACTTGACAGCAAAAAAAAAAAAAAAAAAATCCAACCACTTTCATTTTCCTTGCCCCTCCTAAGCTGGGGGCAGTCCTCTGTTTAGTCATTCCTGGGGCTGAAACCAGCATGGAATGCTAAATGGATTAATTAGTACTACATCACTCTAAATTTAGACAGCTTCCGTTCAGAATTAGATTTCTTCAGGTTTATGCCATTACATTTCTTAAATGTACATTCTCAATCACATTAGCAATTATGAATACATTACATTTATTTTCTTTTTGAAATATTTTACTGTTGTACCTTAGGATATAAAATACACACAATGTCCTACCCAGGCAGAAACATGAGGTCACTACCGCTCATGATTTTATCGCAGATCTCATGATTTTAAAGATAATCCTGAGACCCCCTAGCCCGGAACTATCTCCTTGTGTGAGAAAACCAACTTTCATTTTTCGTGCAAGTTTTTATCTCCTGGAATGGCAGAGATATTCTTGAAAAAAATGGAGCATCTGCAAAACCCGGGAGGGGAATAAAAACATTCGCCATTCAAACTAAAACGCTCTTTACCTAAGGAAATCACATAATTCTGGGGACTAATCTCATGACTTCTCACCATTGGAAGTTAACATTGCTGAAAATGGTATAAATTGATATAACAACCCAACAATCAAACAAAGACTCCCCCAGGGAAGGATCCTGGAGCAAACACATCATCCCAGGAGCAATGTTAGGGCAGTTTCTGTGCCTATGCCATCAGCTTTGCAGTTCTGGTCTTACACTGGAGAGTTTTTCTCTGCTCTCCATTACATGTGAAGACAACTGTGGACAACAAGAACAGACCTGTTCTGTTTACCTTACATCAAGGTAAAAGGCACATTAGGTCTGCATTGTAAGCTGCTCAAGAAAGTTTGAGAATTTTGTATAAAAAGCGAACTTTTTCAGAAGTGTTCAGCATCTGGCTCCTCATGTGGAATCAGATTTTCAAACCAGGCAGGGGTATATCAAATATAAGTTATGCACACTTGAACATCTGAACTTGTTGAGCTCTCCCGACAGTTCTGGTCATAGTGATTCTATGGATGTAAATGGGCTATTCTGCGGAAAATCTGGTGATTAAAAGAAACAGTGACAGAAGCAGAGTGAAACTCTGTGAAACTACTGCAGAAAGTGAGGATAGGCAGCAATATATTAAAAGTAAAAATGAGAGTATTTCACATTCCCTGGTATTATGAGAAGTGCAAAAGGAAACAATAGCTATTAGCTTGGCACATCGAACAAGACCAACTGTACAGTGTTTACTTAGAGATGTTGTAGGAGATATGGTGTGCAGCAAATCGGTTTGTGGTGTTACAGGAGTGAGTGAATTCGAAAGGGATTTCAGGCGAAAGGGAACTTGAACATTTTTTGGGAGCAGTAGCACTACCAACAGTGACAGAAGCAACAGTGAAGAATTTACAAGATTTGCACACGTAGCAGGAGAACGAAACCTGATTCAAATAAAATGCCAAGGCCGTTTACTGAGAAGGATATTTCTGCTTAAGAGAGCTCATTTTTACCAGTTTGTAAATTAATAGTGACCGAGAGTCATAAATGCTTCACAATTATTGACTGCGAAGCTAGAAAATGCAAAGACAACAGCTCAGCAGCCCCTTTAGAGACAGCCAGCGTGGCTTCACCAAGGGCAAACTGTGCCTGACTGATCTAGTGGCCTTCCATGATGGAGTGACTGCATCAGCGGACGAGGGAAGATCTACAGATGTCATCTACCTGGACTTCTGTGAGGCCTTTGATATGGTGCCCCACAACATTCTTACCTCTACGGCAGGCAGACCCGTAAAGTCTACTTAAATACTACTGCCCCGGGGCAGCCTGGAGGAGCCATCTCTGGGGCTGCAGTGGGATGCATGGGGACGTGGTGGGGTTGTTGGGAGCAGGTACAGCACCCTGCTAAAGCCCCAGGGTGGGAGGATGGCGCCCAGGGTTGCAGGGGCCAGTGCTGCTTTCTGCGTGGGGCTGTGTCCATGAGTCCTGCATAGACCCATCTGTCCTGGCTCCCCCACCAAAGGGCTGCTTCCCCTGGGGAAGGGGACAGGGGAGTCACCCCGCCATGATTGCATGCACCGCTGGCGGGGACTCAGCCCTGGGGGTGGCTTGGCGCCCTTCAGGGCTTGGTGGATCTGATTTGGGGCTCAGCGATGCTTTTGAACCTCTTTGGTGCCATTTCCTGGTGCCCCCTGCACTCCCTCCCTATCCCACGCAGGCACGGAGAGGTTCTGGATAAATGGCTTTTAATGGGAAAACTGAGAACAAAACGGTCATCAAAGCTACAACAACGTCAACGCGTCCCCTCCCCGACTCCCGCAAATCATCTGAGCCCTGCAACAGGCCTAATCCCACCCTCCGGCCCCAGCACGGGCTGCGGGAGCCTTGCGCTTGCTGCCGTTTTTTGGCAATGAGCCATACCGACGCTTCTTCCCTCGTTTTTCCAGTCTGATGTCGTGCCGGGACACGCTGCCCTGGGGTGGTGGCAGGTCTGTCCCCGCATCCTGCCGTGGATCCTCAGGCTTCATCCTGATGGCGTTGAAGTGCTCCATGCTCAGGATGGCTTTGGAGGTCTTGGGGACACTGTAGTCAGCAGAGAGCATCTTCTCGGGCAGCCAGAGCGAGCTGATCTTGTGATGGGGGATGGTGCCACTAGTGCCACCAAAGTCCCTGGGAATGGGGACGCTGCTGGGATTGTCCTGGCTGATCCCCACTGCGCCCAGAGAGCAAGTCAAGTGCCTCATAGCCTCTTCCAGCAGCACCTCCTCAGGCAGCACAAAGTCGCCGGCTGGAATCGCCACAGGGTCCCTGATGGCTTGGACATCGATGGTGGCAGAGTGGCTGGGGGAAACATCACTGCCCAGGGAGTTGTCACCACCTGGGAGGGTGTCCTCATCCATGGGGATGTCACTGCCCACGGAGTTGTCATGACCCAGGAGGGTGCCCTCATCCATGGGGATGTCACTGCCCACGGAGTTGTCATGACCGGGGAGGGTGCCCTGATCCATGGGGACATCACTGCCCAGGGGGATGTCACCACCCGGGAGGGTGCCCTCATCCATGGGGATGTCACTGCCCAGGGAGTTGTCACCACCCGGGAGGGTGACGTCGTCCATGGGGACATCACTGCCCAGGGAGTTGTCATGACCTGGGAGGGTGCCCTCATCCATGGGGACATCACTGCCCAGGGAGTTGTCATGACCTGGGAGGGTGCCCTCATCCATGGGGACATCACTGCCCAGGGAGTTGTCATGACCGGGGAGGGTGCCCTCATCCATGGGGATGTCACTGCCCACGGAGTTGTCATGACCGGGGAGGGTGCCCTGATCCATGGGGACATCACTGCCCAGGGGGATGTCACCACCCGGGAGGGTGCCCTCATCCATGGGGATGTCACTGCCCAGGGAGTTGTCACCACCCGGGAGGGTGACGTCGTCCATGGGGACATCACTGCCCAGGGAGTTGTCATGACCTGGGAGGGTGCCCTCATCCATGGGGACATCACTGCCCAGGGAGTTGTCATGACCGGGGAGGGTGCCCTCATCCATGGGGACATCACTGCCCAGGGAGTTGTCATGACCGGGGAGGGTGCCCTCATCCATGGGGATGTCACTGCCCAGGGGGATGTCATGACCTGGGAGGGTGCCCTCATCCATGGGGATGTCACTGCCCAGGGAGCTGTCACCACCCGGGAGGGTGCCCTCATCCATGGGGACATCACTGCCCACGGAGTTGTCACCACCCGGGAGGGTGCCCTCATCCATGGGGACATCACTGCCCAGGGGGATGTCACCACCTGGGGGGGTGCCGTCATCCATGGGGACGTCGCTGCCCAGGGAGTTGTCATGACCGGGAGGGTGCCCTCATCCATGGGGATGTCACTGCCCAGGGGATGTCATGACCTGGGAGGGTGCCCTCATCCATGGGGATGTCACTGCCCACGGAGTTGTCATGACCGGGAGGGTGCCCTGATCCATGGGGACATCACTGCCCACGGAGTTGTCACCACCCGGGAGGGTGCCCTCATCCATGGGGATGTCACTGCCCAGGGAGTTGTCATGACCTGGGAGGATGCCCTCATCCATGGGGACATCACTGCCCAGGGAGTTGTCACCACCTGGGAGGGTGCCCTGATTCATGGGGACATCACTGCCCAGGGGGATGTCACCACCTGGGGGGCTGTCATCATCCATGGGGACATCACTGCCCAGGGGGATGTCACCACCCAGGAGGGTGCCCTCATCCATGGGGACATCACTGCCCAGGGGGATGTCACCACCTGGGGGGCTGTCATCATCCATGGGGACATCACTGCCCAGGGGGATGTCACCACCCAGGAGGGTGCCCTCATCCATGGGGACATCACTGCCCAGGGGGATGTCACCACCCAGGAGGGTGCCCTGATCCATGGGGACATCACTGCCCAGGGGGATGTCACCACCTGGGAGGGTGCCCTCATCCATGGGGACTTCACTGCCCAGGGGGATGTCACCACCTGGGGGCTGTTATCATCCATGGGGATATCATTGCTTGAGGGGCTGCCACTGCCCAGGGCTGCCCCCAAGGTTTTGGCTGTGCTGGACAGTCTGTGCTGTATGTACTGTCCCTTGAGGTGGTGGTAGCAGGGGTGGGACAGTGGCAGCACTGGCAGGGCTGGGGCCACTGCTCTCCCCTGACGGTTGTAGGGCAGGAATGGCTGCTGTTGGCCCTGGGGGGCCCATTGGTCTGCCCAGATCAGGGGGAGCCCACAGCCCTGGGGTCCCCACAGGGCAGCGCCTGGTGGAGAAGCAATGCCGTGGCCCGTCACGAAGGTGGCTGATGGAGGCAGGTCGGTGCTCGTCCACTCAAAGCGGAAGACGTGGGGGTTGTAGCAGCCGCCACACGGAGCCATGTGCAGACCTGCATGGGTGAATGGGAGATGTGCTGGGTCGGGGGGAGTTTCCTGGGGCACCCACCGAGCCAGCCCCGAGCACAGACGTCCCCCTGCTCTGCACCAGGGGAGTGGGGAACTCGTGGCAGGGACGATCCCTGCGGGGTGAGCTGCTGTGCCAGTGGGCTGGGGTTGCACACTGGGGAGGTGAAGCGGGAGAGATGGCCCCAAGATATTGGGAAATTCTCTGTAAATTATATTTACCTGGCAGGCCTTTCCCAGGGGACGGCAGATATGCTCGCCGGGCCTTGCTGAGCCCATGTGCCACAACTGCCAAGGGGATGGGAGTGCTGGGGATGGTGGATGTGAGGGGGGGACGGAGGAGACAGGGGAGCCGTGGGTGCTGGAGGTACAGGGAGGATGGGGGGGACAGGGTGCTAAGGTGCCAGGACTACCTGCCCAGGCTGTTGGCAGAGGTTGGTTGATCCTGAAAGCGAGACATGAGCAAACGCTGGTGGTCACACCCCAAGCTGGGGTGGGAGGGCGCGTGAGGGGACTGAGAAGGAGGAGGGAGAGGTGCAGCAGAGGAAGGGCTGTGAATTTCCCCAGTGCGTGTCCCTGGGCTGCCGGGGTTGGGGTCAGTCCTCACCTCTGGCATAGAAGGTTTTGGGGAAGACGAATGGCTGCAGTAGCTGCGGCATCGAGGGGGCCCAGGGGCCACACAGTGGGTGCCACAGGGCTGGCAGTGCCATTATCTTCAGTGGATGGTCCGTTATGTTCAGTGGACGCAGGTCTGGCTGCTTATGTTTGAGTGTAAACCAGGAAGGAATGTTGGGGCTCCCTGTGTTCTGTCCCACCCCCAACAGTTTTACCAGCTCTGCACGGGGAGAGAAAGGTTTAACAAGAGTTAAAAGAAGAGTTACAGTCAATGGCTCAATGTCTGAGTGGAAACCAGTAACGAGTGGTGTCCCTCAAGTGTTCGTACTGGGACCAATACTATTTAATATCTTCGCCAATGACATAGTGGCATTGAGTGCACTCTCAGCAAGTTTGCGGATGACACCAAGCTGAGTTGTGCAGTCAACACGCTGGAGGGAAGGGATGTCATCCAGAGGGACCCTGACAGGCTTGAGGAGTGGGCCTGTGTGAACTGCATGAAGTTCAACAAAGCCAAGTGCAAGGTCCTGCACATGGGTCAGGGCAGTCCCCAATAACAGTACAGGCTGGGGGATGAAGGGATTGAGAGCAGCCCTGCCAAGAAGGACTTGGGGGTATTAGTGGATGAAAAATTGCACATGAAGCCAGCAATGTGTGCTCGCAGCCCAGAAAGCCAGCCATATCCTGGGCTGCATCAAAAGAAGCGTGACCAGCAGGTTGAGGGAGGGAATTCTGCCTCTCTACTCTGCTCTGGTAAGACTCCACGTGGAGTACTGTGTTCAGCTCTGGGGTCCTCAGCACAGGAAAGACATGGACCTGTTGGAGCGGATCCAGAGGAGGGCCACAAAAACGATCAGAGGGATGGAACACCTCTCCTATGGAGACAGGCTGAGAGAGTTGGGATTGTTCAGCCTGGAGAAGAGAAGGCTCCGGGCACACCTTGTTGAGGCCTTTGAATACCTAAAGGGGGCTTATAAGAAAGATGAAGACAGATTTTTTAATAGGGTCTGTAGCAACAGGACAAGGGGCAACGGTTTTAAACTGAAAGAGGGTAGATTCAGACTAGATATAAGGAAGAAATTTTTTATGATGAGGGTGGTGAGACACTGGAACAAGTTGCCCAGAGAAGTGGATGCCCTATCATTGGAATTGTTCAAAATCAGGTTGAATGGGGCTTTGAGCAACTTGATCTAGTGGAAGATGTCCCTGCCCATGGCAGGGGGGTTGGACTAGATGATCTTTGAAGGTCCCTTCCAACCCAAACCATTCTATGATTCTGTGATTCATATTAAGTATTTCAGTTTTGTACTCAAAGTCAATACAAGGTCTAGTGTCTTCTTCAGTCTCTTGGGGTAGAGCTTGTGCCTTGTTTGCCTGGTTTTCTGCTCTTATAGGTAGAATAGAAAAAAAAATTGTCATTAATGACCTTGTTTATCAGTAGAGAGGAGACCTGCCGTATTGGGTTTGCATGGCAAGGTTTTGGTAGCAGGGGGGCTACAGGGGTGGCTTCTGTGAGAAGCTGCCAGAAGCTTCCCCCATGTCCGATAGAGCCAATGCCAGCCGCTCCAAGACGGACCCACCGCTGGCCAAGGCCGAGCCCATCAGCGACGGTGGTAGCGCCTCTGGGATAACAGATTTAAGATAGGGAAAAGTTACTGCACAGCAGCGATTGCAGCCGGAGAGAGGAGTGAGAAGATGTGAGAGGAACAACTCTGCGGACACCAAGGTCAGGGAAGAAGGAGGGGGAGGAGGTGCTCCAGGCGCCGGAGCAGAGATTCCCCTGCAGCCCGTGGGGAAGACCATGGTGAGGCAGGCTGTCCCCCGGCAGCCCATGGAGCTCCACGGTGGAGCAGATCTCCACCTGCAGCCCGTGGAGGACCCCACGCCGGAGCAGGGGGATGCCCGAAGGAGGCTGGGACCCCGTGGGAAGCCCGCGCTGGAGCAGGCTCCTGGCAGGACCTGTGGCTCCGTGGAGAGAGGAGCCCAGGCTGGAGCAGGTTTGCTGGCAGGGCTTGTGACCCCGCGGGGGACCCACGCTGGAGCAGTCTGTTCCTGAAGGACTGCACCCCGTGGAAGGGACCCACGCTGGAGCAGTGTGTGAAGAACTGCAGCCCGTGGGAAGGACTCACGTTGGAGAAGTTCGTGGAGGACTGTCTCCCGTGGGAGGGACCCCACGCTGGAGCAGGGGAAGACTGTGAGGAGTCCTCCCCCTGAGGAGGAAGGAGCGGCAGAGACAACGTGTGATGAACTGACCGCAACCCCCATTCCCCGTCCCCCTGCGCCGCTCGTGGGGAGGAGGTAGAGAACGCGGGAGTGAAGTTAAGCCTGGGAAGAAGTGGGTGGGGGGAAGGTGTTTTTAAGATTTGGTTTTATTTCTCATTAACCTACTCTGATTTGACTGGTAATAAATTAATTTTTTTTTCCCAAGTCGAGTCTGTTTTGCCCATGACGGTAATTGCTGAGTGATCTCCCTGTCCTTATCTCGACCCACGAGCCTTTTGTTATATTTTCTCTCCCCTGTCCAGCTGAGGAGCGGAGTGATGGAGCGGCTTTGGTGGGCACCTGGCCTCCAGCCAGGGTCACCCCACCACACCTGCTTATCAGCCTGGGCTCTTTTGGTGCTACACAAAACCAGACCTTGAAGGTGGCTTCTGTCCCAGCAACATCTCAGCCTAGTGGTGTGTATTTACGTGCAGATGGTAGATATCTGCCCTCCTCAAAGCAGCTACCTTTGACAGGGGAAGCAATGTACCTGCTGGGCAATCAGTGCCTGTTCAAAGCTTTGAGGTCAAACAAAACCAGGTCTTTAGACTAAACATTGTACAGAACATGGAGCCGGGGCACAGCAAATGGTTTGGGGATGCTCTCGTGAGGCACTTCAGAGATTGGCTGGTGCCACCTGGGACACTATCAGCTCCCGAATTTTGCCCAACAACAGGGAGGACCAACAAGGCTTGGATATGGGGACAGATGCAGAAGCTCTTGCTCAGCTTTATCTCACCTTACGTAAGGCCTTAACAGCATGCTATGGGTGGGATTATCTCCCCCTACGAGGCACTGCAGAAGTAACTCATACTGAACAGCCAGCAGCTTAACAATGTTCGTCAATGGGCAGTCAGTGCCAAAAATGAATGTTGCTTTTTGAATAAATACAATGTCCTTGGACTTCTGTAAAGCATTTAAATTAGCACCATATAACACTACAATGTCAGTGAAATCTCCTTTTAATGGATTCAGTACAGGAAGATCTCACAAAGCAGTCCGCAGAGGAGAATTGCTGTCAAAAGGAGGGATGTTTATGAAAGTTTCACGCAGATCAAAACAAGGTCTGACACCGTTCCACATTTTTATTAGTCACTGAGAAATAAATATAGAAGCACTGCTGATGAACGGCCCAGGTATCCCTTAGATTTACTGCAATCACAATGAGGAAGGGACAGCTGTTTTTATTGCACCCTAATCCAAACTTAAATGTGTTAGGAACAAGAAACACAAGACGAACCTACAAAAAGGCAAATTGTTCTTGGAAAGAGGTGGCTCCGGAGAGGCGTTAGAGGTTTAATAGATGGTGAGTGAACGGGGGCTGTCATGGGATATGCCGCTGCGATAAATCGCAAATGTGATGCTTGGAGGCACACACAAGAGGGATCGGCTTCTCCCAGTCCCTCTGCATGCAAGAAACCTGGACTTTTGGGATAACCAGAGATTTTCCTTGCCATGGTCATGTTGCTACTACATTGCAATGCTCAGTTCTGAGTGCAAGCAGTAACCATGACCTTCTTTTTTTTGTACCATTTAAAGGGCGTAAGGCAGATGGATTGCAAACTTGGGGTTATGTGAGATTTCCAGAAGATGAATGTTTTTACTTTTTAAACAAAACACAGCATGTTGATGATCTTTGGGTGTATTTTCAGTGCAAAGACATTTCTCCATGGCACATACCAACCGTGCCGGTGCTACAATCTCTGTCCCCCCAGGGTTCCTGTGTTCAGCTCTCTCCCTTGATATTAAGATGCAGAAATTGTCCCAGCTAAACAGGGTGTCAGAAGTCCTTCCCTGAGCTGGTCTTCACTTGCAACGCCTTGAAGAGGGTGAAGAAAGAGGTACCTTGCTGCAGGGAGACAGTGTGGATTTCGGAAACAGGACAGAACTGGAGAAGTCTCACCCTTGGTGTACCAAACAACCACCTTTCTGAGAACTGGCTGAGCCAAACTCCTTCCTGTGCTCCTCTGACGTGCCTTGACCTGTTGCCATCAACCCCCATGGGGGAGTCGGGGTGGGGGTAACTGGTAGAGGAATCAGCCTTGCCATTTCAGCATGGTTCTGCAAGAGTGAAGCCTGAGGAATTCAACGCAGCCACTCTGGCTTTATTCCAGCCCCTTTGCAACCCCTTTGTATTGCAAAATATAAAAAATAATAAAGTAGATTCTATATGTGCTGTTGGCACTGAATTTTCACTTTTTTGGGTTCATACCTCTGTTTTCAAACATACCTCCTTTCTCCATCCAAACGGTTGCTCCTACCCACTTGGCTACTTATACAACCCCTCAGCATGCAGCAATCCCATATCTTTATTTTCACGACACTCTTATCGGAGCTGTGAGGGGAATGTGAGGCTCCTTCTATAGGCAGGAGAATGAGGCAGAGAGACACTAAAAGCAAGACTCACAAAGGGATTTGGGTAGATCTCATGGGTCTAACGGTTGCATTAGATGTGCCATTCCTAAATCTGGTGCATCAGAGTCCCAGCCAGGCCACTGTATAACCTAGGAGGTAGCTGATGTTTAGAGATGCTCAAGTGAGTAATATTTGCATTCCCAAGCACGTGAGTGGCCTCTATACCAGTGTATTAACCAGTACGAGGGATGCTATTAGGCACTGAACCTGTCATGATTCATATTTTAGGTTTCCTCCATCAATCCCGTTTCAGAGGTTCAATCTGGTAGGAAGGTTTTAGTGAGTCAGGAGCAGCACAAAACAGAGCAACGGAGGACTCGTTTTTCTTCATTAATTCTGGGAATGGGGCTCTCTGGCAGGACGCTGGGTACCAGAGTTTTATGCCTTCTTTTCTCTGAAGAGTTTGAGCCCCCATCTCTCTGCAAAGCTCTTAGGCTGTGATCCCAGGATGGAGTGTAGGTGTGTTCTCTCCCTTCAGTGGAAGCTTTACAGCTTTACTTGGCATTTAAATATGAATTGCACCAGAGAGAGGAAGAGGAAACACGACCCTTTAGCCTGACTCTGAGAGGGGGAGGCTGAGGTTATGCCTATGGTGTTGGGCTATAAGGGTGCAAGGGCAGTGTTAAACTGTCAGCATGTTCCCTGGCATAGTTTTGATCTGCGCCAGCTAACATTGACCCAAATAATCCCCAGGCACAGCAGAGGGTATAACATGAACCAGGGTTATTCCCAGTGAATGGTGTGGACATGGCCACCCTTGTTTTGGGACAGTGAGCTTAGCCGTACTGCTTGGCCTCAGGGCAAAGAGCCGTTCTCTTGCCTTCGCTAAACCCCGTTTAGTTTGTTAGTGTGAATGAAAGGAGGGATTAATTCGTGGAGCAAGGTCTGGGTCACAGGTCTATCCCAGCAGCTCCATGAACATAAGGCACATTAGAGAACCATCTCAACAGCTTCAGCAGAAGGAGATAAAAGCATCCCCGCCCCGAGAGGAGTCTAGAGTGGGGTCAGAGAGAAGGAAACGGGAGGACAAGCCTGCTCCGGGCAGGAAAGGTCTTGCTTGTCCATCACAAGTGCTGTGAATGCTCTGATGGATGGATGCGTTGTAACAGCACTTACTTGCCGAGTTTGAAAAGAAAGACCCCTCTTTTTCATGAAAGCAAAGTCTCGAGTACCTGGAGTAGGTGCAGGACTGTGAAACCTATAAGGGGGAAGGCCCTTGTATATTATATGCAGTAACAAGTGCTGTTACGATGCCACGGAAAAGGCTGCAGAGGCTGGTGCTGCCCATCCCAGCTCTACCCCAGCGGAGGGGTATAACGCATCGCAGCTCTCAGAAGACAGAGCACATTGAGGTGCTGAGACAGCCCTTGCTCAGGTATTGACACATGCCAAGCCTCCTTTGAAAATTTAGTCCTGGTCCTAGAGAATTTAGTCACAGGTCTGTGGGCAAAGGAGGTCGTGGTCTGGCAAGGAAATGAGTTCAGTGTGTATGTCCCAGCCATATGTTTCAGATCTCTTTTGTGATAAAGCTGTATATAAAAGTATATATGGATGTGAGTACATGTATCTATTTATACAAATATTTATACATATTTTTACTTGACTCTATGTAAACACATCTATATAAACTCATTTTCACCCCAAAAAATCACTGAAGCTTAAAAGCCATTTCACAATAAAGAGTAAATAGGGAATCATATCTTTTTCGAAATATTTATTATAGCATAAAACTTCCAGATGCAGCAACTTTGCCATGGCTTCACCAGACTCATACCCGCCTTGTGATTAGAGATGGAAATGGAGCCGAACACCTTGCCAGAATCATGCATGTCACGTTAAATGCACCCACAACACCCTATTTTTTCCAGTCTTGCACTTGCTGTTTTATATCTGAGCAAGGGTCGAAACCTTGTTTGCCACTTGAGATTTAATTTTCTGTCTCTTTCTTACATCCGTAAGTGAATCTTTGATGTTCCCTCTGCCAGTCATTGTGCCTTTCTGCAGCTTTATATTTGGCTTGATTGTACTATCTTGTGAACACGACTGTCTTGAAACAGAATAGCATTGATGCACAGACTGTCAGTCAGAGAGAAGTCAGTCTTGTTCTTCCTTTAATCATGTGGGCTTTCCCCTTTCCAATTCTTGGTGACTTTCCTCCTACAGGAAATGAGTAGGATCTTCTGGCTCTGACTATTATAACATTTTACCACATGTGTTCTCTTTTGTTCCGAATTTCTCTTCAAAAGTGACTGCCTGGTTTGCTTTTCCTATGTTAACGCCGGTGAAAAAAGTAGATTTTTATTTCTCCTTCAGCAGCTTGTGACAGGTCTTGAGACCTGTACTCATTGTACAGTTAACCATTGTAGTATGTGTCTTTACTATTTCAGGCACTAATTAATTTTATTTATCCTCTTACCGTCCCTTGCCTTTGCAAGAGAAAGAATACTGTGTGCTTGCCCCCACTTCGCTGATGCAGCGTTTAGGCACAGAGCGTTGGTGCTCACCCAAGAAAGCACCGGAGAGCCGTTGCAATGCCACCAAACACACAAACGGCTCCGGCACCCTCCTTGGGGGCTTCACCCCAAGATCTTCTCCCCTCACTGGTGCCTCTGTGGCACTAACTAGAAAGCCACCCCAAACGAGGGCACGCCGCATTATCCATACTACTTTGCATGGTTGTGTGGTTTTAGCAGCTCATCATCTTGCGACTGCCGGTAAGTGCACATATCAGAGTGATAATCAAGGTAGAATTCTGCTTTTAATTATACCCTTTGCGACACGTTGAAATCAGCAGCATTGCGCAGCCACGTCTGAACGCTCAAAGGAGAAAACTGGAAAAATGTAAGTGAAAGGAATTTGGTAAAATTTTCCTGTTCTGATGGAGGTTCAGAAATTGAGTTTGGTTCTATGGAACTCTTGCTGAAGGCAAAATTTGGTCTTTTTGCTCTCTTTTCTTGCCTTTTCTAATTAATTTTTTATCTTTTTGTTCCACAGGACATGCTGGTTTAAAAAAAAGACTGACTGTCAAAACTACTAAAAGCTAACTTTGAAAACCAAGTAATAATTCATTTAAAATCAGCATCAAACCAATGCCTCTGCCTAGTGTTCCCCATAAACTCCTCAAAAAATTAGGTGTTTCAACAAGAGCAGTTAATTATACAGACATAATGTAGAGCAAGACATTTATAAAATCCCCTAACAGCTGATCAAATGATCAGAGAGTCACACAGCATTTGCAATTAAACATAGAAATACTCTGGATTTCTGGTTGTGAGTTGCACTGTCGGTGGTAATCTTATAGTGGCATGTAATAAAACAGTTGTAAAAGCAAAGAAGCCTCCCTAGAAGATCAGGTGAGGAAAAACACATTCTGATCCTGGGATGATAGAAATCTGCACTGATTCTTCATCAGCATCGGGTGAATTAACCACTTCCTTTCTTCTACACCTTCCTAAGTTTCTCAATGAGACAACTGCATATTGTCAAACAACTTCTCCGATTAATCAAAGATTAAAAAAATCCAGTAATTATTTTTACCTACAAGAAACTTGGATTAGAGTAAAGGCATAAAGGAAGGGAGTTGTCCAACTTGAAAATAATTTTTTTTTTCAAGCAGAAATGTCTCTTTTCCTTTGAAAAACGTGTGACCTAGGTAATATCTGAGAAAATATTCATGCCCCTTTTTTGTTTGTTTGGTAGAGGATTGCACATATTCTCCATGCTCGGTCTATGAGTCCCACGTTAATGTCAACACAGATAAAAAGTGACTATGAAATTTTGAGGAGAACTTCCTTTGTGAGCTCTGGGAGCTAACAACCTTCCTTGTTTCTACAAGTTTGTGAAGAAGTTGAAAACCTTTCACAATATCCTGTGGAGACATACAATTTGTATTCAGAACAGGCTTCAGAAGTGACAGCAAGATTTTCCATCGGAGATTTCCTCAATTAACCCCAAGACATGCAAATTGGCATTTTTACTAATACTCTCCAAGGTCTCAGGCTTGTGATGAGCAGAGCGCTCTCTCTCATTAGCACACCTGTAAGAGCTTTGCAGCAAGCACGCGCACCTCCCAGCATCTGAATGTTTTCCAACTCCATTTCCAAATCAGCAGCTCCACTCTCGCGGGAGGGAGAAGACGATGCCCAGACCCCACCAGAGCCTTATGCTGGTCAAGAACGTGCAGATCGACGATGCCGCTGGGTTTTGGTGGCAGTCATCTCCGAAGAGTTTTAGGAGTAGGACTGAGGAAAGATTTAATCCTCTAAAACATGAGCAAATATATATTTATAGATATATATTTATATTTGCTGGGTTTATTTTAATCCAGATCAGTTTTGTGAGCCGGCTCAACCCATGGCCATCCAAATGTTTGGGGTGATATAAAGAGAGGAATGGATGCCTGCAAAGAACAGCCACAAGCCGCGGAAGGTGGGGTAGCTTCGGTAAATGTTATGGTGATTTAAAGTGTCCTTTGCAGGGCTGATCCGCTCAGCACCTTTCTTGTGTCTGAATCTCACAAGGACTGGGGAAAAACGGATTTCTCTGTTGTCCCGGTGGGCTCTGTTTGGGAGGAAGGTTTCAAGGTGTAGTTGCAATCTCAAGTCCTCCGAAAATGTAGTGAATGTGAGTCTACCGTAAGTTGGCTGATTTCTCTGCCCCCCTCAACTATTAAAGAAAAGCAGCAATCTCTCCTTTTCTCCTTGTGCTTTCAAGGGGTGTCTTTCCTCAGTGTTTAGAAGAAAGCGCATTGCATCTGCGTGTGAGGGAGCTTCCAGCCTGCAAACTACAAGAGTATGAAAAAGTCCTGCAGCATTGTACGAGATCTCTCTGCTCTAGAGAGGAACATGGCTTAAGACACCTTTTCCGTGGGGAAGGTCTGGATGACGAGCAGACCAGGACTATGGGGCATGATGGAGAAGTTATGTGCAGGTGTAGCTATAGGGGTATCACTGGAGAAAGCGGGCACCTAAAAGGTGGGTGCTGCCAGGTGGGAGAGAAGTCATCTGCCTATCCATTTTAAGGGTCATTAAATGAAGTGCATAAACAGCATTAGAAACAGGAGCTCCCACCCTCAAGATAATGTCCTTTCCTCGCCAAGAGTCCAAACTCAAGCTCCCAGCTGTGAAGTTGCTCTCTTGACCGTCAGCTTGTCCCTCCTGGCTGTACGGTGTCCCGGTGGGAATGTAAAGGATGGTAGTTGTCTGGAAACTGAATCCTGGCCAAGAATTGTGTGCTCTGGAGCGAAGGGTACAACTGAAGGTGAGAAAGATACAGTCGGAAGCTGTGAAGATCTCTTTGGACAATTCAGATCCTACATACGTTGTTGTGCTCCTCATATCAATACAACTGGTACAAAAGACAAGATAGATGAACTGGACGGTCTGCTTCTGAGTGCAGATATGAACATAACAGGCATTGCAGCAAATTACTGGGGAGAAGATAATCAGGACACTATCAGAGCAAACTATAAATTATACAGGAGGGGCAGAGTAATTTGCATTGTGGAGGAGTAGCGGCACAGTTAAAGAAAACAGAAGAGTCACATCAGATAAGTAAATTAACTGTATCAATAAATAACACTGAGGGCAACAGACTGAAATACCACACCCAAGAGGAGGACTATCACAGAGCTATTCCTCAATCGCTTGGCCAGGGTAGTGACACTGCCCGAGATGTCCTAAAGGAGACCAGAGACGCTGTGGGTGTACGAGATGCAATAAAAAGGGGAAAAGTCATGTACACTGAATAAATACAATGTCCAAACACAATGCTGAGGGTAAATTTTTAGATACCTGTGAACAAATACTTCTTGGAGACGTAGTCGGTGGAGAAGGAACTCCTGGTGCAGCCCAGGTTCACTATGTTATTATCAAAGAGACACTCTGTCCGAGAAGCCGTAACGTACTGAGCTTCAGTATAGTCATAGGAACAAGAAAGCCAAAAATAATCACCAGCACAGTCTTGGATTTAAAAAGGAGCCCTATGAAAAAATGAGGCAACTTGTTAAAAGGAAATTAGTATGAGCCACGACTGGGTGAAATGTTTGCAAGCAGCAGGGATATTGTTTAAAGACACCATATTAGAGGCTCAGAGAAAATACATAGAGTGTATCAAAAAAGACTTTAAAAAGACCAGAAGAAAGCTACTGTAATTAAAGATCAGAGTGAAGGAGGCTATTACAAGTAAGAAGACTTCGTGTTCAAACAAGGAAAAAATAGAGAGCATACATTCTATTAAAAAGGTAGACTAAAAGATTTGAAGAACAACTTTCTAGAAGCACGAACAAATTATCAATCCTTTTCCAAACACGACTGGATTAAGAAGCCTGCCAGGCAGTGTGAAGGGCCAACAGAGGACCAGGGTGTAAAACGAGTAACTTCAGATCCGCAGGCCGCAGCGTATGCATCGAACACCACCAAAGGAACTTGAATCTGAACTGTCTGTGCAGAGGAAATTGCTTGTAATTATAACGGAGAACAGAAACGGTGAGTGCGTGAAGTTGGGGAAGAGTCCACGTGGGTTTTGCAGGCTGAAGTCTTACTTAACAAAACTTAGAGCTCTTCGCCAGCACCAATAACCAGTACGTTAATCTGGTTATGTTGTGTATGTGGCCTTTCAAAGGCCAAAAGAGCTAAGAAAAGCAAGCTGCCATGGGCATGAGATGGTATAAGAGGTATGTGTTTTTTCACTGATTAAAGGACAAGCAACAAAGCAGTTTGCAGGAGAGGGGGATCATTAAGAGGATCCTAGTGCTGGGAGGTGGACTGCCGAACAAATCTGATGACACTGGATGATGTATTTGCTGATGATATTGGATTATTCGAGGTTGTGCAAATGAAAACCAGTTGCAGAAACCTCATAGCACTGAGAGGCCAGATGATGAAATGGGAGCTGAGATTCAGCGTCTGTCATGGCAAATTAAAGCGCAGGAGGAAAAGCAACTCGAAATCTCTGACAAGTACTGAAGCCGAGTGAGGTGTTGTCGCTGCAGATGTGATCTTAGAGCTACGGCAGACAGGGCCACAAAAATGGCAGAAAACCCACTGCCCAGTAGGAGATAAAAAAATAAAAATTCTCTTCCCCTCCAAGTGACAAACTGAATGTTAGGAATTGTTAGGAAGAGAAGAAGAATAAAACAAATCCCATCATTTCACATGTGTAAAATCCCATCTGGGGAACTGCATCCAGTTTCTGGACTCCCCAGTCAGCAAGAAAGATGCTGACAAACTGGAGTGAGTCCATTGGCACCATCAATATGCTTAGGGAAATGGAGCACATGGAATATGAAGAGAGGCTGAAGACATTGGGTTTGTTCAGCGTGAAGAAGAAAAGGCTGAGTGGAGATTTTATTGCCACCTTCAACTATCTTAAAGGAAGGTGTTGAGAAGATGGAGCAAAACTCTTCTTGGAGGTGCACAGAGAAAGGTACAAGATTCAAATGGACACAAGCTGCAACAAGGGAGGTTCTGGCTAGATGTATGGGAAACAAGTCTCCACTATGAGGGTGGTCAGACACTGGGACAGTGACCCAGAGAGGCAGTGGAACTGCCATCCTTGGAGATATCCAAAACCTAAGTGAAAAAGACCCTGAACAACCTGGGCTAAGCTGGCCCTACTCTGAGTGTAGGATTTGAGTGGAGACATCCAAAGGTCCCTTCCAGTCAAAACCACTTACAATTGTAGGATTGCTTTGCACGTCTGTGGATAAAGAGAAAAGCTGCTGCCAGGGCTCCTGTGCCTTGTAGCTCTGAAACCTTCTCCCTTCCCCATCTGCTTTTTTAACTGGCAGAGCACTCTGCGATGTCTGTGTTTTCATCCGGCAGGTTGTGAAGGGCAGAGGGAGGAGGAGGAGAAATGGTGGGTTTTGCAGCGGTTGTTATTCTCTCTAGTGGCAAGCTGTATTTGTCTTTGGGGAAAGGTGACTATTGCATGCTTTCGTGACATCGAGTTAGATCTTGGAATGTTTAAAATAATAGGAAAAATGCATTTCCCATTGACTTCTTTGGGAGCAGCTTGCACATTTCTGCAAGCAGATGGTATGATGTATATTAAATTATCACTTATGTCGAGGGGCTTATTTTAAGGATGGAAGTGTCGTCTCTTGGTATTTGTGCCAGAACTGCTCATCCCCAAACCAGGATTTTTGTATCCTTCCAGCTATCCTGGAAAATATTTGAAGGAACATGCCCTTCCCAAAGACAGGTGAAAACTGTATCGTCTTGTTCTTCTTTTGCATCTTTTAATGAAAAGGGAAAGCAATTTTAAAAATCCCCTTTATAAAAGAAGGGTCCAAATTGGCATTAATTGAACTAAAGGCAAATGTCCCCCAGACTTCATTGTAAATCTCCTCCACTTGGGTGAAGGTTCACGTTGACGAACAGTGACAACACGAATAAGTAGTGCAAACATGACTAGTAAAGACCAAGAAGCCTAAAGCAAATGCTGAGTCATCAACAATATTTATAACCTCCCACACTCAGAATAGAAGATACCAAGGGACTGCAATTACTGAGATTCGACAAATGTTGAATTTTTAATGACTCCAGCTGTAGGACACTTCATCGTCCAAGAACATTGCTGCTGAAAGTCATAACCTTTGTTTAATCCAGATACATTGGTTGTAAGTTATGCTCTGTCCACTTTGTCCATACAAAGTATTGCTATTGACTCCCTAAAAAGTTATGCGCAGGTTTGCAGCTATCCATATCCCATTTTTCCCTGTTCTACTCCTCTCCATAATCTGATCTTATGACAGACCACTCTTCTGTGTTGCTTTCAACCTTCTTACACTCATTTTTGTAACTTATACCATACAATTGTCGAAACACACTCTTCTGTGGATGCTCTGTACTTTAATCCTCTTCACAGCACTGTTTCTAAACTAGCCTAGTAATTCTATCCCATCACCATGAAAAACTATATTCAATAGACACCACCTGCACTGGGCTCATTATGGCTTCGGGATATTCTGTCTCATTTGGAATGTAAGTTCCTGGGGGGCAGAAGAGGTGACGAAGTCCCACTGATTCCCCTGGGACTAAAATAACTAGAAACCAACAGAATTTTAATACCTAAGTATCTTTGATGATCTGGACCTGTGCCTTCCTGTCCGTACTGCATAGCAATATACCGCGTGGCAATTCCAATAGAGAATGAAATCAAAAGTCAGTACATCCTGTGGATGATAAAGAAGATAATTTAATAGGCAGTCAGATATATTTTATGTATGCTGTTAATTTATTTTCTTGCAAACAGAATATTACCTGGCATTTATTTTCCCTCAAGAATCCAGATGCTGTCAGGAAATGTCGTGATATTTTTGTTTAAAACCGAGCAGCATTTCAGGTGTCTCTTAATCCATTTTATTACGCTTTCTCCAATGAAACTATCTCAAATATACTACCTTTCCGTTTACATCAGCACCTGAGTGCATTTTGCCAAGCAATGACAGGCTGTGCTGCCTACCTATTCCCAGAAGAGATTTCTGTGTTGCAATTCAATAATCGCCGTTATTGCCGGATGCTGGAGCAAAAAGAAGAGATCTGCGGTCAAAGCCCTAAAAATTTCTCAACACCTTTAATGAAATACCAGTTTTATTTTATTTTCACACGCTTTTCTTACGCATGGAGATGAGGAAACAGCTCACGTCTCATAAAGATCATCATCTCGGAGCACACGAATTGCCTCGTTTGTAGGAAGCGCCGGAGCCCACAAGAGGGCTCAGGGAAGCAGCCTGCATCCCTGGACCAGCATCCCTGGACCAGCATCCCTGGGAAGGTGCTGGGCAGGGCGAAGCAGGGCCCGGAGGGAAAGCTCATCTGTTCAATTACATTCACCGCACTCCTTAAAACACCTCATATAGGGCAAGTAAATAAACAAGCAGTCCAAACAACATCAGCTTTTATTACCGTGGATAGTATCACACATGTATTTTTAATCTTTTGCCTGTGTATTTCTTACAAACTTTATTAATAACAGGGAATGTTGCTGTACAATAATATACGATAGCACTTAAAGCTTACGAAGCTTCCTTTCAGTTTTATAGTATTGGCACAGCAGGCTCTGCTGAGCACCACATGAGCACATTTATAAAAAGCTTATTACAGCATATAGCACGAGAGTTGGTTTTTTACTGGGAAACCAGCACTATTAAATACGATTATTTCCTTTAGTAGGGCAGCGTAAACAACTCTGTCATTTATAAAGTCATCAGTGCCACTGCATACAAACCAGCACTGATTCACAAAGCCAAGGTATCTACTAGACACTGTGCAATGCATTTAAAACCACCGGCGCAGCATGTTTATGTTGCATAATTTTCTACCAAAAAACTTAATTGATTCCATTAGCTTTTCTTTTTTTATTGTGCGGTTTTGCTGTCAGTTGAAAACAGAATCACAAAGAAAGCCACAATATTTTGACCAAGTGCATACCTATGCATATAAGCAAAACAGGCTGCCAAAAGTACGTCAGGTGACAAGTAATACTTTTTCCACTATCTATTGTATTACAAGTCAGCCTGCTAGGAAAAAATACCCTTGCTTGATTTACAGAAGTGATGTTTTTACAGATTTTGAAGATATTCTGTGTTATCTGCAGAATTTATTATGGGAGATTATAAAGGAAATCCAGTTATACACCATTTCTTTGTATTTGCAAGCTAGAGCCCATCAGTACCTCCAGCAGAGCAGCGGGCTGTGCAGTTGCGTTAGTGAAATGTTACCCCAAAGTACAGGGACAGTTTACACTTAATAAATAATAATCACTGCTTATTTCTTCACTGTTGATAGTTTAAATAAATAAAAGTCCTTAATATACTTTAGCCACTTGTATGGATTTATGTGAACGGACTTAAAACTTTCAATGATTTGGAAGAACTTAAAAAAGACAAATAATTTAGCAAGTACGAATTTGGGGTTCAGGAAGAAAAAAGGTCTTTGTAAGGGAGGGAATGAATCTTGAGGACTACGAGATCAGTAAGGAAAATCTGGAGTGGGGAATGTCAAGTACTACTTACGATGGGGCATGTGAAGGATATTGTGCTAAATCGTCAATTTTGGAACGGCTAGTCAATGTGTAGTATGAGTAACATTTTTATGGGGTTGAATTTTGCTTTAAAATTCTGCAGTTTTTCCTAGGTAAATAAAGGAAACAATTTCTGTCTAATTTCAGTTATCAAAAAATCAAGCTATCTACTCTAAGCTACTTGCTAGGGCACTTGATGTGAGCTGAATGAAATAAACCTCTCTGGAGAACAGTCCATCCTATCATCTGCTCCACTCTCCTATTTTAAGATGGGATGTTGTAAAGATACTACTCTTCCCTTGTTTGCTACGGAAAGTATCTAGATGCTCAGCTTGGATGGGTTGCTGTACTTACAAAGAGCTGAAGTTAGGTGATATGAGTCCACCCAAAACTATTTTTCTCTGCCCTCACCTGCGGCGATTTATTTCTATTCATATAGTCCATCCTGCAAAATGAGAGTTCAGGGTGATAAAAACACAGAAATCCCGAAGCGAACTGTACAGAAAATATTTATTGAGAAATTTAATACCAAAGTTACAGTTTTACCAAGAGAAGGGCCGTGTCACGATGGCTTCCAAGTAGTGAAATCCACGTTAAAATTTCAGATTTTAGGCAGGGAACGATGCTAATGGCAATCTAACCTGGTGGGTGCAGCACCGGCCACTCAATGTGCCCAGTAATTTGCCCTCTCATAAACTGGAACCTGACCTAGAGAGTATTTTGTACCACAGTGGGAAATCTTGATTTAAAAACCCCAGGGCTGAGCCTCAGCTGCTGGTAACTTCTCTTAAGCCCAGGAAATTTATGGAGCTGCGAGAAGTCACGCCACTGAAGACCTGCTAACTCTTGGGCTCCCAGCTACCTGGCTGCAAAGCGTTCATTCAGTTCTAGCAGGTGTTTGCATCTCTGCAGGACATAAACTCAGCGGTGACAGACAACCCTGCACAAAGCTGTTTGACAACTAAGGCCTTTGACTTTTTGTGTCCGGGTAGGATTTGGCTCAAGATTCGGAGACGTTTTAGGTGTCTACCTATGCACGGGGCACCTGAACTCTGAAGACAGGCAAGGGTTTTCTGTTTGATAGTCTTGGGAAACTGCAGTGAATGAGCTCCTAAACCAGCGATCATTTCTCAGCTGAATTGCTCTCCTCACGCTGTTGATGGTAGGACTTTTTTCAGCTGCTCCCATATGGGTGCTGACAGCCCTTTGAAATGCTCTACAGCATCAGAGACATCTGCGTGGAGCTTGCAGATACGACACAAGATGTTTGCGAGACCAGTGCCGACCTGGAGGAGCACCTAAATTGCAGGTGATGTGCCCCAAGGCATCATGAACGGCGCTACACGCTGACGGGCGGGCAGCGAAACCAAGCCCCGCATTGACCAGCTCTTCGGTGACTATCGTGAGAGCTCAAAACCCAGTTCACACAGAGAGACGGGCAGACAC
Organism: Gymnogyps californianus; assembly: GCF_018139145.2. Lineage (NCBI taxonomy): Eukaryota > Metazoa > Chordata > Aves > Accipitriformes > Cathartidae > Gymnogyps > Gymnogyps californianus. The sequence continues at coordinate 125,539,631 of NC_059473.1, read as the reverse complement.
CAAAATGCAGGTGTCTGCATCACCTTGGCTTGTGTGAACACGTGGGGACTGGTTATTAAGATGCACCTCGGAGGTGGTGCATTCCTCCAGTGAAGGAAAGAGAGAACCCAAGGTTATACCTGCTAGTAAGAAAACCTGCAGATAGCTTGCTTGTTGCATTAGCGCTTTTTTTTTTCCAGAATCGCTACAGTGCAATGGAAAAATAAAGCAGCTGCTCGTATCCTGCATTTTTGCCTTCTCCCTGGCACGGACGGTAGACTCTGTTCTATTAAATTGCCCATTGTTTTTGACATCGCTCTGTAAATCCCAAATCATGGCATTATTCGGAGGTACAGCGCTGATGGCTCTTCTACGTCAGTTCCATTTTTAGTATAATTTATGTAGCTTAATCTGTATCTAAATGCTCATCTAGATCCCAAATGGAAGGCGGATGAATGACTGATTAATCTTCCCGCCTCTCTCTAGAAACTGTCTCACGTAGATTGCTTTACTGTATTATCATCTTCGCTGTCCTTCTGGGGTAACAGATACAGCTGTTGACACAGGAATTCAGATCTCGTTTCCAAAAAGAATTGTGGCACTTAAAGTCTCCAGTTCCCTTGACTGAAAACCCTTAGAACCAGTTCATGTCTTTTCACTAAAACTGGGGAAGCAGCGGGTTTGTTCTGATGAAAATACGTGCTTTTTCAGCGATCTCGTTACCTGACCAGTCACAAAAGGTGATTGCAATGAGGCACTCATCATAAGGTCGGTGTGTTTACAGTGATGTCATGTCGGCATCAGTCCTAAGCTCCATTATTTGACGTTTTTATCAATTATGGAGAAGAACATGGAAAATGATTTCCAACTGCCAGCAGCCGACCCAAAAACTGCGGAAGTGGTAGTGACAAAGACGAGGGATTGGAACAATTCTATACCAGTAATTTAAATGGTGCTAAGGACTAGGCATAGAACACAGTTTTCTTTATATCTGCCATAATCATCTATGTATTTCTGTACATTGGTAATAAATTCCCGAAGAGCCCTTGGGAATCACAGCAGCATATCTCTGAGGCTGGAAGGTCTAATACTGCCCTTGGATAGATGAATGCAAACCCAAACAGGAATCAGGAAACCACATTACCTCAGCACTTGCTTTGGCGTGACCAATACCAGAATGCTGTATTCATTATTCACATCTCCATCAAAGTGAAAAAAAAAAAAATCAGGAAATATGTCATTTGAAAACCTGGAGAGGGTACAGAGAAGTGCAATGACAATACTTAGAGAATTAGAAAACATACTTCACTGTGATGAACTCCCAGAGTCCTGTTTATCTTGAGGGATGACCACAGTCTACAGCAGTAAGTCCGGATAGCAAAAACTGGATAAATAAGCTAAGATTTAATGGGTGGGAGCTGAGGCTAACCTAAAAATAAGGTGCATATTTTTAACAGTAATCAAGCACTGAATAAACCACTAAAGCCTGTGGAAGATCTTCTTTCACTGCATGTTTTCAGATTAAAAAAAAAGAGATGCTTTTCCAGGAGATGCCCACTGCAGCACAAACCTGCCTTCATAATCACTGTATTACCACAGGGGTGGTTACATAGGGCTTTACTGGTTTCAAGATACAGCAAATTTTGCTACATGGGAAAAAAGGATCTATCCTAAAACACACAGACTAGCAAATGTAACTCTGAAGGAAAGGATTATGTACAGTAAATGTCAGGTCTTGGACAAAATTGTATACATTTTGAGCAAATTCCTAGGACCAGGTGGCTAGGAATTTGTGTAGAGCCCTGGCTGAAAGGACGCAGGTAAGCCCTCATCCCTTCCTGCTCTCTCTCCCTCACGCTTTTCTTTTTCCTTCTTCACGCTGGTTTCCTGAAGATTTTTAGCATATGCCATAAAATTGCTGTGCTGGGAATACTGTGATTATTACATGGGAATGCAAGCACTGCACAGGTGCCTTATCGAGGCTTTTTTTCTGATATACTTTTTAATTCAATCTATGTGTTGGTACATATAAAGTCTATGTTTAAGTGTGAAGCATAGTACACTGTAAATAAAAAGATAATCATGTTCTGCTACTTGCTTGGAAAGGCAAATCCGTATCAATAAAACTTTTAAAGTTAGAATGGGATTTTCAGACTCTCCCACCCAGACCTCAACCTGTGGAACAAGAGAAGGGGATAGTCCACACTTTCCTGAAATGTAAGCGGGATTTATCTAATTTAAAAAGTATTCTGTTTCCATGGAGCCAAGAAGCACTAAGCACTTCTGAAAATCAGCAGTTTTTATTTGTTAAGTGGCATGATGGCTTATTACTATTTAATACTTCGGATCCAGTTAGGAAGCAGGAACACAGCGTGTGAAGTGCCATACAAACACAGAATGAAAGACTGTTTCCTGCCCGTAATAGCTGTAATCAAAATGCATCAACAGCCCCGCTCTCTGTCACTGCTCTAACCGCTGTTTTGGAGTCCCATCGCCAATCTTTCAGTGCCCTGCTCTGCCGTTATCAGCCCCACAAATGAAGCAGCTGAATGCAATGGGGTGACAAAGCAATTTTTCCCGTAAGAATTAATGTACCAGCAGGGACACCTATGATTTAAGAGATGCACACAATATAAACACGCAGGGACAGAAGGTATGGCATGGAGGATCACTGGGATCATTTGAGTGGAGACAACACTGGCTTTTCAGCAGCTGGCATTTCAGAGCACATCAGGGCTCTGGAAGATCTCAGCCACTTCATCTGCGAGGCTGAACAGCCAAACATTAGTCTGTTTTTCTGCCCTTCACCTCTGACTGACCTCGATTCATGCAAGGAAGACGGCAATGAAAATGTAGCTGTTCACAAAGAGGCAGCAAGAATGCTCAGAGTAAAAGATTCAGGCTGGGCATTCAGGCTGACAGGTAGATACATTAACTCTTACGGGAAAATTGCATTGCCATCCATCGTGACGTTAACCGGTGCGTTTTTTAGAAACACATTCTCGGCAGATAGTGGAGCGAGTATAGATATAGATGGTGAAACAGAAGAAATGACCAGTATGAAACCAGTGGACGTCATCATCTTTAGCAGCTTCTTACAAAGAAAGAGCTGGGAAACGTCAGCGTGACTATAAATGAGAGAACAGCTAATTAGGTGAACATGTTTTAAATGAAATCCACACTTTGTTATTGAGCATTTCTGACTCTTACTAACTTGTACTGTCAAAATATCACATAGGTATTTATCACATGCAGCTCTACATTCACTCATTCTTTACTTAATGGATCTTCTTCAGGTTCTTGCAGGTTTTTCCGGAGGTCACCTAAGGTCCTCTCCAGTCCTGATCTCAATGATTCTAACTGTATCAAAATTTAACAAAACTTGAAAAAAGGACTGCAATCTTGGGACTACTTGTGCTCAAAGAGGATTCTGTTCACCTTTCAAACACAGGAACAGCGAATCTGAAAACAGAGATGGGACAGCTTACCTCTCAGGTTCCCATCTGAATTTTTAATTTTAAAGAAAGCCTGACTCCTAAAACATGAATTTCCTGCTTCTCTAGATTCTTTTAGGAGCATCTGGGAATTCTCAATATTGCCATAAATATCCAACTCCTTTATAAATATGAATTAAATTCTATGTCTCAAGAGTATCATATCCGCGTAAAATCCAGCCTGATTATGAGCTGAATGGAACTGCATTCCTTTGTCATGGACCACTTTTTGAGAGAATTATCTGGCCTTCTTCTCACAGACTACGCATTAGTCTGTCGTTTTATCATCTTCTCTCCTATTCAGCCAAGAATCCAACTTTTTCAAAGCCCTCCAGATGAATTTTGCATTGAATTACTATTCTTCTGAAGAGTAATTACTGAATGCTTCCTCTTACTTGTGCATTGTCTTCTCCTATACTTTGAAATTCTCAGTGCAAGACCCCTGCCTAGTTCACAACCCCCCTTTGCAGGGTTTCAAATTTCCCTTCTGTCTATTGACCATGACTATATGCATAGAATGAGCTTCAACTGTTTGAAAAACAAAACACCATCGTTCTAGCTTCTGTAAGTCTTCTACGTTAGCAATCTGGTGGCGTTATACGTTCAATGTGCATTGTATTACCCCCAAAGATACGCTGGATATTTTCCACAAGTACTTATACTCTGTTCATTTTTTGTTTCTATATTTTTATTGCAAACATACGTGCAGACACCGATCTCTGGAGATGTATGCTACTTAGAGCATCTTCATACAAAAAGTACTCTGCAAGACTGGCATGATACAGTACATTGGCTAAACATAACATAGGGGAGTGCTGCATGTATCAACAACCAGAAAACTCTGGAAAAAGAAAAAAAAGATTATTGTACACTAAAACATATTACTGCATGAAGAGCCTGTGTAGCGTGTTTTGCTGAATGTGTTTGCACAACCCTCCCCGCCTCGACTGGGAGCACAGACAACAAGCCAGGGGGTGGATGGGACATGCACACGTACCCCAAGAGGGGCATGCATACAAAAACCCCTCCCGAGTCAGAGCCCATGCAAAAACATATTGGCTACAACTGTGCAGGGCGACTCCAGAGCAAGGAGCGTACCACACAGATGTTTACAGCTCAGAGTAAGGCCAGGGACAAAGCTCAGCGGGCAGAGCTCAAGGAAAAGGCTAATTTTGGGTGGGCACACGCAAACCGCGGCAGCTAAACCCCGAGCAAGGGATGCCAGTGTGACCTACGGGGCGGCTGCACCCCTCAGAGCACACAGACCCAAGGGCACACGGCTTTGGGGCACAGGGAAGCGGGTGCTCCCTCCAGAGCACGCAGCCCCCGGGGCGCACCGGCTGGGGACACACCCGGGAGGCTGCTGCACCCTCCAGAGCACCCATCCCGGGGACACAGCGGCGGGGGGGGGGGGGGGTGTAAGGGGTTGCCCTCTCCAGCGCCCCCGGGACGCAAAAGCCGGGGCGGGGGGGGGGGGGGGGGGGGGGCCGGCGCTCCCCGCCGCCGCTCAGCAGGGGGCGGGCCTCGCGCCCCGCCGCCGCGCGCCCGCCCCCCCCGCCGCCCGTCCCAACGGCCAGCGCGCGGCGGGCCGCTCACCCCCCCCCTCCCCGCCGCGCCGCCGCCGCCGCCGCCACCAGCCGACTCCCCTCAGGGGTGATGCCGACAGGGCCGCGGCGCCTCCTCCGCGCGCTCTGCAGGCCCCCCACCTTCAGGATGGGCGACTCGGCCTCCTGGCTGCCGCAGAAGGAAGAAGCGCTCCCCGGCAGGAGCCAGCGCATCCCGGTGGCAGGTAGGGACGGCCCTTCCCCGCTGCCCCCTCACCCCCGCGGCCCGCCCCGACGGCGGCGGCGGCGGGGGAGGGGGAGCGGAGACCCCCTCCGCCAGAGAGGCGGCGGCGCTCCCTCAGGCGGCCCCTGCGCGCATGCGCACAGCCCTCCCACCGGGGCGGGCGGTGTGGGCTGCGGCGCCTGCGCGCAGGGCTGCGGCGCATGCGCGGGGGTGTGTGTGGGATGTGTGTCTGTGTGTGGCGGGGGGGGGGGGCAGTGAGATGGCGGGCGGCGGGCCGTCTCTGTCAGGCGGAGGCGGGAGCATGGAGGGTGCCTGGGGAGCGCGCTTCTTTCGGGATTTGGCTGCACAGTGACGTTTCCTGTGCACTCCTGTTGTAAGAACAGGAGTTAATCGGTTGCTGGAGCAGCCAACAAGCGCATACCTGTTTTTCTCTTGGCCATATGTGAGTTTTCTGTTTAGTTTTTAGGGCCGTAGTAGTCCCATTCAGGGTTTTAAACAGATTTCCTTAGCCCTTACTTTTTCTGTTAAATAATAATACCTCAAAGTAATACCTAAGCACGGTGTGGATGTTCTAACCCGAATTTTTTGCAAAAAATAGGTTTTTAAGTTCTTACACAACAATTCTTTCAGTGATCCTCCAGTACGCCTCCTTTTTCATTTTGAGTAAATGTGTGCTGTCAGGTAAGCAAAGTGGCAACCTAGAATTCAGCAAGCAATTTTGCCTTCTGTCAGCACTCCTAGGAACTGAAAACATTGCAAGATGACTGTCATCACCATTAGATAGGAATTATAGTGGCACCTAGGTGTTCTTAACACGCGTGATCGTTCTCCCATTGTACAAGGTGTTTATATATCTTTGCTCCAGGCACCTGAGGTCCCTAACAAAGTCTGTGAACTTAGGGAAAAAAACATATTTAAACACATAAAGTACATAAATGCTGGTGGGAGAATAATAAATGGATGATGGCATAAGCCCAGTGAAAGAAGTGTTTGAGAGCATAGTAAAATCTTATATTGTATAGATGTTTGGTAAAATGCTGAAGGTAGCAAGAAGGTGGTGAAATTAAAGGTAGCAGGAAGAGTATTATGTCTGATGTGGAGAAGGTGGACTCAAAGGAGGGGTGCAGAGATGAGGTTGATGTCATTAGGGCAATGAACTCTAGAGATGATATCAAGAGTAGCACATTGCCTAGATTAAATGGGCACCTTCCTGTTGGTTGTTGATAAAAGCCTGGACAGAAGACACGCTAGGCCCATTTTATGCTCAATAGATTTATGCTGTAACTCCACAGGTAGAACAATTTTGTGCTGCTGTACAAAAAGCGTCCTCATAAGGCCAAATATGAAATTCTTTGGACATTTTTATTCTATGACTAAACGTGATATTATGTACTTAATAACAGCATGGACCTCCAGTGAATTGTGAAAGTTAAAATAAGATGTAAACTACTTTCAGAAAAGAAGGGCAATTTGAATTTTAACATTGTGTAACATTTACTCAGTAACAATTCTTTTTTTTAAATTGCTCTTAGGTTGCAGAGTCAGAGGAGTGTTGGTTGGAAGGGCGCTCCAGTTCAGCCCTGTGCCAATGCTGCGCTGCCTTCTAGTCAGAGAGTTTTTCCTCATGTCCAACGTGAATCTCTTATGGCAGAGTTTGTGGCTGCTGCCCTTCCGATACTGTCTGGTGCTGTTGAGAGGGATTTGGCTGAGTCATTCTCACTCCCTACTAAGCTGCTGTAAGATTGGCCCTTAGTTTACCTTTCACCAGCTGAAACACGCCCGGCTTCCGCGAGCTCTGTAGGTTTGTGTGCTGTAGGCTGCTGACCAACTTGACCATTGACCTTGCAGACCCTTGCTGTTCTATTAATGTTTCTCTTGAACTGAGGACCCAAAACTGGACATGGTATTCCAGGTGAATTCTTACCAGTACAGCATAGCAGAGAGGGTTTTTTCCTTACTCTGCTGTCCACGCTCCTTGTAATGCAGCTCAGTACACAGTTTGCTTTATTTGCAACGAGAGCACATTGCTAGCTCATATTTAATCTGACATCCAGCATAATCACAGGTCCTCTCCAGCAGGTCTGAGATTATCTTGCACTGGTGCAGAACTTGCACTTCTCCTTGTTGACCTTCAAGAGGTTTCTGTTGGCGTAGACCTGAAATTTTTCAAGGTCTTGTTGGACTGAAGCTCTGCTGTTTGGCATGTCTGCTCTCACTCTGTGTTTAGCGTTGCCCTCAAATTTGCTGAGCGTGTTTTCTGTCACATCATTCATGTTATTGTTTAAGATATTGAATGATATTGGCCCCAGCATCAGCCCCTGGGGTAACCTGCTACACACTAGACATCAAGATATTGATCACTGCCTTGTGAGTCTGGTCTTCCTGCCTATTTTTGACATGTCTAGTGCCTAGCAGTCTGTTCTTCAGCCAGTACTTTCTCAGCTTCCAAATGCAAATGCTGTCAGAGATGGTGTCAGGAGCCCTGCTAAAGTCAACATGTATTACATCCACTGCTTTGCCCTCATCTGCATAGCCAATCATTTCATCATAAAAGGCAACCCAGCTGGTCAAGCATGATTTGCCTTTGGTAAATATGTTGACTATTCCTGATTACTTTCCTGTTCTCTTTGTGTTTGGAAGTGATTTCTGAGGACATACTCCATGATCTTCCCTGGGACTGAGCCGAGGCTGAGCCGCCTATAGTTCCTCAATCCTCTTTTTGCCTTCCTTAAAAATGGCTGTTACTGTAGCTCATTTCTAGTCATCAGAGATCTCCCCCAGTCACCGGGATTTTTCTAGATACCATCTTATCTAGATCTGTCACCGTGTTCTGATGGTCACACCAGCGAGCTTCCTCCGCAGCCCTGGAAAAACTCCATGTGGCTCCTTGGACAAGTAACTTCTTTAAGTAGCCATAACCCATTTTTCTCCAAATTGCTGCTTTTCTTTCTGACTGTGCCAGTGCATGCAGAGGATTTGGAGCAGTCTTTGTTTCTGAAGACTTAGGCAAAAGAGGTTTTGAGTACTTTAGTCTTCTCTGTACTACTTCTAGGCTGTCTTCTGTATTCATCAATACACCCAGATTTTCTCTGAGCTGCTTTTTACTCTTGTAATTTTTGTGGAATCATTTCTTATTACTGTTTACGTCCCTAGCTAGTTTTAACTCCAGCTTTGGCCTTTCTGATTTTGTGCCTAAATGCCTAGGCAAGGCATTTTATATACCTCTTTTTTGCTTGTTATTGTTTCTACTTGTATGCTGTCTCTTTGCATGTTAGTTCACTAAGCAGCTCTATGTTTCTGATGAAGCTCCCAGTTTTTCTGCATGATGTTTTGTTCCTTATCTCTCTTAGAAAGTTTTTGTCAAAATTCAGACCACCCTGAAGGGCGCTTTCTCCCTTTGACAGCCTCTCAGGGGCTTCTACCTGGCAGTTCCCTAAATAAGCGAGAGTTTGAGCTCTGAAAGTCCAAAATGCTAAATCTGCTGTTTCCCTTTCTAGCCTTCCTTTGGATCCTGAACTCCGTCGTCTTGTGGTCACTGCAGCTCTCTGCCATCTGCTACTGCAATGCCACCAGTTCTTCCCTTCTTCTGAAGAGCCGGTCAACAACCAGCCATTATCCCTGGTGGTCCCTCTGGCACTTTTGGTATGAAATTGTCACTAGTGCAGCTTCCTGAATTGCTTGCACAATTTGATGTTACCCTCCCAGCAGATGTCTGGGAACTGAAATCTCCCAGGGGGACCAGAGCCAGCAGTCTGGAGACTTCTGCTAGCTCTTTGTGGAAAGCCTCATCCACTTTCCTCCTCTTGGTCAGGTGCTCTGTAGCAGGCCCCAGACCACACCATCTCCAGTGTTTCCCCTCTGATCTTGACTCAGAGACTCTCAGCAGACGTGACTGCAGTTTCACGCTGGAGCTCTGTGCTATCAAGGAGTTTGTTTCCGTAGAGTGCAGCTCCTCATCCTATTCTGTGCTAATCCTTCCTGCATACCCTGTTCCCATGCATGACACTGCTCAAGTTGTGTGTGCTCTGCCAGGTCTCTGATTCAGATCACATCGTAGGTCTGTGACCACACTTGGACATCTGAGTCTTCTTCTTCGTGAACCAAAGTGTGCCTTAGTGTGCAGACACTTGAGGAAAACATCTGCCAGACCTTTCTTTCAAGTGGTAACTAGCACTGATCCTAATCCAGTGACCTGAGGTGTCCATCCTGTTCATCTTCAATGGTGTTGAGGACCTGTAACTGTTTCCTAGGTGAAAGGCTGCAGAGCGTTTAGCTTCTTGTCTGTGCGGTCTCTTCGAAGATCCTGGTGATCCCCTGCTCCTCATCCCTGATGCGATATAATGTGCTCACTTCTTGCAGCTTCTTCCCTTGCGCTGCAGCGACTAGGTCTGCCAGAGCACAGCTCTCAAAGGTGAGGCTGCTGCCACTGCTGCGATCCCCATGGAGGAGCACCAGGCTCTCCCCCCGGCCTCAGACCACTCTCAGGAGTTCAGTCCGGAGGGAGGTTGCTGAAGTAACAGAGGTGTTAGCGCTGTCTGGGTCAGGGCATTGTGTCCTGGAAGGTGGTTTCAGCAACTGAGGGTTTTCTTCTGCGAGTTGCACTTCTGGGCTCTCTCTGTGCCTCCTGCACGTTGTGTTAATGGCATTGCACCTGCTTGTGCATCCTGGTCCCAGCGCTCCAAGTTCTGATGCCTTCTGGGTGTGAGGTGGGCACGAACGTCCTCTGCCCCTTGGTGGGATTCGTTGTTTGGCAGGGAACCTCTCGTGCTGAGGGTTCTTGGTCGCCATTCACAAACCTTGTGAGTACAGAGACCAGCTCAGACTGCTCCCTCCTTTGCTGCAGTCTAAAAGAGAGGAAAAGACAGCTGAGTGACAACTTCAGCTTGAAAGCTGCATTTAATCTAGTCTTGTGAAACGCTAAAGTGCATTTCTATTTCTTTGTAACTTGCTGACCATAGGATTATGTGAGACTTGACCTTGTCTGTGTAACTTTTTTTTGTTTTGTTGTAATTTAGGATCTGAGTCTAAGAAAATTATGCAGTTAAACTTTGTATATTATACAGATTTCTGTGAAGTGACTGGAAGTAGTTGGTTTGTGATACAAAGGATTCTGTTTGTAGAAGTCCGTTAAATGGGGATAAAATACCATACTGTGAGCTGAAAACAACACAAACATTAGTAAGCTTCACTTATTCTTTTTGTAATCAAGTTGGATTTATCTGATTTTCAACAAATTTCATAATCTGGGAGTTTGTAGTGCTGTTTTCTTTCCTTGCAGTAGAGCTGCTGCATTCATTTTTGAAAATTATTTCTTTCAGATGATTTCTGTATAATGGTGCAATATGATGTCGTGCTTTATAGTAAAATCACATATTATTTATTGCTTCTAGCTTTCCAGTATAACTCTAGTTGTCAAGATTAATTTTAGTTACATTACTGTTGAAACATGGCTGTGTTTTAGGAATATGTGAGTATATATTGCTTACACTTTAATTGACTATTTTATTTTATGATAGTGGTAGGAGCACTAGTCAAGGAGTCCTAATGATGTAGAGGGAACCTCCTGTGCAAGACATCGTGTAATAACACATATATATATATATATACATACACGCACGTTTTTTTTTCTGCTAGATAGCCTGAGATAGGAGAGTATAGTAAATTGAAAGAATGTTTTGTCCCACTGGTCCCAATGAGTAGTGTCAGGAAGTATCTTCTCTCTCTCTGTGGTCTCAGCTATGTTCCTAGCAGAGGTACTTAGATTGTAACATACACATCTGTGGTGGGTTAACTTTTTTGAGGCAGTAAAGGTACAACTCATGGGTAGACAGTCTTATGATTATTTAAACCTGTTAAGTCTCTTAGCTTTATATTTATAGATTAATAGAGCAATAATTACAAATGTGGAGGAGATCATGGTGAACTTTAGTCTGACCTTCTGTATAAAAAAGAGCACAGCATATCCATGAATTAATTCTTGCTTGAATCAGATCATGCTCTTTGAACAAAACATTGATTAAAAATGTCGTTTGACAGAGGATCCACTGCAAAATTTCATAAATTGTTGCAATGTTTCATAACTCTCTTCATTAAAAAGGTGTGTATTTTGAATCACTTTGTTATGTTTCAACTTCCAACCATTGCAGCCTGTTACAGTTTTCTTCGTGAAGATGAAAACCACGGTAGTATGTGTTTTCTGTTTTTCATGACGTATGTTTAGATCATAATTAAATTGCTGGTAAAAAAGCAAAGACTTTAACCAGACATAAACCAATCAAAGTGAATTTTTATTCTGTCAGCAGAAGGCACATTTTCAATCATTTATTAGTTTTTTTTTTCTTTTCCTTAGACTGCCGTGAATTACTTAAGGTCTTCCTTGAGTTTTGGATATCGGGAGTAGACACAGGATTTTACTAGTGATAGTGTTAGTGTCACCTGCAGTCTTGTTCCTTCTCAATATTTTCCTGTTTGTGTACCGAAGGATAACTAACATTTTGGGTTCAAGTGTTGCACTCAGAGCTTTGTGTTTAAGTGATCATCTCCTGCATACCTAAGAGCTTTTCAAGTCATTGGTATAGTGTCTGATTCTATTTTTAACTTTATGAATTGATCTGCATTTGCTTCAACTATTTGATTTAATTCCAAGTCTGTATATTTTACATTAAATTCATACAACAGTGAATTTCAGTTCTATGTGGAATTAGTACTTCAACTTGACATACTGAACTCAAGAAAAAGTTGCACTGAATGTTTTTGCTGAGACATCTGGAGAAGAATGTGGCTAGTGAGCATAGGAAATTGAGGTTTTGATAGGTTTCTAGTCTCACCCTCATTGTTTTATTATTACTGTCTTCAGATGTAGCAGGAATATTTCAGCTTTAGTTGCCTTGATATTGTTAAAACAAATACATGATCTTTGAGTGAAAGGGTCGCTCTGCCTAAATTCAGTTAAGCTGGGACATGGTGCTCAGGGGGATCTTATCAATGTGTATAAATAACTGATGAGAAGGAGCAAAGGAAATGGAGACAGACTCTTCTCAGTGGTGCCCCGTGGATGGACAGGAGGCAACAAGCACAAACTGAAACGCAGGAAATTCCATTTCAACATAAGAAGAAATCTTTTTTTTTCTCTGAGGTTGTTTGAACAGTGGAACAGGTTGCCCAGAGAAGTTGTAGCTTCTCCATCCTTGGAGATAGTCAAAACCTGACAGGACACAGTACTGAGCAACCTGCTCTAGCTGACCTGGCTCTGAGCAGGGGGGTTGGACTAGGTTATCTCCAGAGGTCCCTGCTGACTTCAGCTGTGCTGCGATTCTGTAAATCCTCTTAGCTGTAGCTGTGGTGGTAGCAGCAGTCTCCATCTTTTCTAGGATACTCCAGCAGTTATAGAATTCCCTCAGGATCTTGATGATGCTCCTCTGTCGGGAGGCTGAAATGACGTCCTAAGCAGATATATCAAAATAACCAGCCAAAGCATACCTGGGATGATGGTACTTTGTAAAGTGACTGCAGGAGGCCGGAGCCAGGCACTCAAGTCTGCTCTCTTTTTGGCCACACTACTTTTGCATTTCTGCATGTGTAACAGTCTGACCCATTGCAGAGTGGGACATGCTGTCAGTCTTGCAGGATACTCTGAGTCCAAGTGGTTAGAATATACTTCTGAAATGTGTTTCAGTTTTCCCCAGGCTGAGTGGAGATATGTCAGTTTTTTCTAAAGTTCCTAGAGAATGTACTGAAGTTTTACAACAGGGATCACTTGCTCTTGCTTCAGAGACACACTTCCTTCCGTTCAATTTATGCAGAACATAAACAGGTATTCTATGGGAACTGCTTTACTCTTCCTGTTCTGTCCCCTGCCTGCTGAAGTAGCACTTGCTTTTCACAGGGTATAGACAGATTGGATTCCACCCCAATTGACTGTATATGCATGAAGAATAGTAAGCCTTATATTCTTACAGGATGTTTATTTCACAGGAGATTTTTAAATGAGGTGATTTTAGGTATTCTATGTCTCGTTAGGAGTCATTTAGTTGATTTCTAATGTTGTCTTTCATTGGACGTCTTTTGAAGCTTAATAGTTTCCAAACACAGTAAAAATAAATGAACATTCGCAAGCAGAACTAACCCTTTAAATTGTTTTCCTTCTATACCTGTTAGTTTTAGTGGAATTTCTGTCCATGCTAATCTTTTTTACCATTATTAAAACACTGAACAGAAATTATTGTGGTCAAACTAGTGGCCTGCGGTCTGGTACTTTCAGTTGTCTCATCCCCTGCCCTTGGAGGAGGTTGCTGACTGGACTGTGTATGCTGCCATGGGCACATGGAAAGGTGCTAGGGCTAAAAGACCGTAACTTTTCTTATGCATGCTCATGGCCTGGTACAAAGACTTCCCAGTGGAATTTGATCCCTGTGGGCATGGGATCATCCAGTAATTTTCTCAACAGTTAGTGAATCTGTGTTGTCATTACAGTTTAAATTATGCTGACTTGTAATGATACGGGGGCATTGCACTGACAAAGCGTACTGGATATTACTGAGTTGTGATCATTGAATAACTTATTCTTAAATCATCAGTACTTTCCTACGCAGGGTGAATGGCAAAATGGAGAACTGCTGAATGGGACAGCCTGATCCCTTGATACTTGTGAATTAGTATGTCATGGAAATCTGCATGTTTTTGTAGCCTCTTTGTACTGTGCAGAATTAGGGAAAAAATCTGGTACCTTATGCTTATTCTGTGCCTAAATATGTATGCAGTGTTAGGTTGAGAAGTTTTAAACAGATTTTCCCTGATATTCGGACAGTTTGCCGAACTGTGCAAGGCACAAGATTTTGCAATAGAATTGCAAACTAAAATGTAAGCTTAATGTTTTCTAAGATATTTTTTCAGTAGACTATAAGGAACAAAATGAAAAATATTAGATATTTTTTCCTTTAATGATTAAAAAAGTTTGTTAATCATGAGCAAATATAAAACTTCTTTTCAGACATGAATTTAATATCACTATATTGTAGGTCTAAAATAGAGATTCTTGAGTGAGATTATGACTCAGAACAAAACCTACAAAGGAAATACAGTTTCTCTTAAGCTTTAGAAGGATTAATTTCTTAAAGTTTTCCACCATTTATTTACCTGATACAGTGTTTTACATAAAGACTTAACTAGTTACCCATTTTTACTGAAGTTTATATGGAATATGGGCCAAAAAATGTGAGATCTGACTTCCATTGAAATACAATTCAGGAGCATGTTGAGTAGCAGTGTCATATGTGGTCTAGTGTTTCTCAAATTTCAATTTACCTTTCTAATTCAGAAGAGTTAATTGCTTATTTCTTCATTCTAAGAGAGGATCTTTGCCTCAAATACACTCAAGCCATCAATTTCCATAAATTATTAAATTTCATTACAGTTTCACTGCCTATGCCGAGATTCAAATCGGAAAGGATGTAAAGCAGAGTATGTTTCTTTGCTGAAGCACCTCACCTCCAGTAATTGTTTATTATGTGAAAGACAACTTCTGAAATTTGTGGTTACAACATCTTTACAAGTAGGTGTGAGATGAATTTGCCTGGAAATCCTGTCTGTACTAACATGCCATGGCTTTTTCTCTTTCTCTCTCTCTTTTTTTTTTTTTTTTGCACCTTGTCAGGTATTTATATCTAAACACTAAACAGCTCATTTTCAAGCCAAGTGTACAACTATAAATATTGTACTGTCATTGGAAAAACAAGAATTACTTTTTAACCACCCATTACATTTACATTTTGGAAGGTGTTGCAGGGAGAAGCAAAGGTTAAGTCAATCTAAGGAGATTTTTTTGTTGTTTGTATGTGCTTTTTGCTCTTGGCAGCTGGAAAACAACAACAAAAAGGAAGTTAGCATGCACACACGATGCTTGATAGATTAAAAGCATACAGGAAATATGTTTACAGAGCTGCCCATCCAGCTGTCAAACACTGCTCCCAAGGTAACACCACCCTGATGAAAAAACCCTGCACTGCCTTATCACCTCTAACTCCATTGCAATAGAAAGGGCTATGTCATTCATCACTAAGCCCTCTCCAAAAAAATATAAAATAAAAAAATCTCTTGTTTGAGTCCCTGGAGTTCCTGGTGAACTACTTAGCATGCCGCTCACAGTCGGATGTGTGCGCTGGCATGAAGCAGCGCTGCACAAAGCTGTACCCCCAGGACTGCGGCGGGGCGGGTGCGGAGGAAGCTCTCCCCGGGGTTTCTCCTGGCAACAGCACGGGTTGCTGGGAAACAGAATTACTTAAATGGGGAGAAACTTTACCCAACTGGCAGCCTCTTGAATGCAAATAAGGCTTCAAGGAGACTCCTCTTGCTGATACCGTAATTTCCCTCTCCGAAATGAAAAATGAATCCAGAGGTTCTTTATTCAGAGGATTATGTGTGGATGCTGCTCTGAGGAATCATTCAAAGTTGTGTAATAAAAGAGGATAATTATTTCTAGTAAAAGGTAGCAGTGTGGTACACAGGATTCAATAGCTTCTCATTGCTGCCGTTTTGAAAAGGGATGTAATGTCTGAATTTGCCAAATTTGTGTTGTTAAATAAACCTGTCAGTTATGAGAATTAAACACAAGGGTTATATTTACACAGGTTATTTTTTTCGCTAGAGAATATTTTGTATTATTTTGTGTGAGTCCTGGGATACATTGGACTTCTAATTGTGTACATTTATCTTTAGTGCAATTATTGCGTGAATGACATTGACTTGACATTTAGGTAATGTTGTGATTTTGATTCAGAAAATAAGAAGGTTGAGAGAAACATCTCACTTTCTTCACTTGGATTCCATGCTACTGTTTAAAAGCTTTTTGTGCTTGGATGCTAAAGATCTGTGGTGCCAGCGATGTCTTCAGTTGTGTCTGTGTAGCTCAACAAATGTTCTTCTTTTTCAATATGATATTTGGCTGACTTCATCATAGTCACACTTGCACAAAGTTAGCATATATGGGGAAGACTAAGTTGGTTTTAAATGATGGGCTGTTGCAGTTATTCACATACAAGTAGGCATTGCTAAAATACCGTGTAGTAGATCAGGTTGCACCCTGGATCGCACGTGTGCCTCTAAAGCTCATTTGGTGAATGTATATCACAGGTAGAGACATGGGATTAGGTTGCCCATTGCTCCTTCTCTTTCCACACCAGATAGGGGAGTATGGGCAAAAAACCCTTGTTGTGGCTTTACATTGTAACAGGTACAGAGCTGGGGTAGAGCACTGGAAGGGACTGTACGTATTGTTGAATTGCTGCTGCAAGTACTGCTGCAACAATACACAGAGTTACGCTTTTATAGGTAAAACAGGCACTTGTGTGTTTAATTAATCACACGGTGAATGTCAAAAGACATTTAAACCAGGTGAATAGTGCCTCCAAAATGCCTCTTTCTTCCACTGGCTGCAAGGGCAGCGTCCACTGACCAGCTCAGATGGAGGCATCTGTGTTATAACCAGCTAAAGCGTGATGACATGAATCCTGTCTTTGCTATCTTAGGCAACTGTAGAATCACAGAATGGTTTGGGTTGGAAGGGACCTCCAAAGGTCATCTGGTCCAGCTCTCCTGCAATGAGCAGGGACGTCTTCAACTCGATCAGGTTGCTCAGAGCCCCATCCAACCTGACCTTGAATGTTTCCAGGGATGGGGCATCTGCCACCTCTCTGGGCAACCTGTGCCAGTGTTTCACCGCCCTCAGTGTAAAAAATTTCTTCCTTATATCTAGTCTAAATCTACCCTCCTTTAGTTTAAAACCATTACCCCTTGTCCTGTTGCTACGGGCCCTGCTAAAAAGGTTGTCCTCATCTTTCTTATAAGCTTCTTAAGTATTGAAAGGCCGCAATAAGGTCTCCCTGGAGCTTCTCTTCTCCAGGCTGAACAACCCCAACTCTCTCAGCCTTTCCTCATAAGAGAGATGTTCCAGCCCTCTGACCGTTTTTGTGGCCCTAACCAGATGATAGTGCACAATCTTCCATGGGCCTATTGACTTGTATTTCAATTATGTAGCTGTTTGATGGTTAAATCATCGACACATCTGTCCCAGTCTTCCATTTTGAAGGGTTTTCCAGGAGTGAACCGCTTTGACTATTTATAATGTTCTTTTAATTTTGACCCTATTTATTGCTCCTCTTCTCTCTTTTTGAGTCTACATAGTCATTGAGCATCTATCCATTTTCTTTTATTTCCTTGGTGAGAGGAGAGAGAGAGTGGTCCCATGCCACCTTCTCCTGTGTTCTGGTAAAGAGTAAAGCTGTTTTAATCACTGTCAAGCAGCATAAGCAGCTGGTCAGAAGAGGTGATTATCCCGCTGTGCACAGTGTTGGTGCAGCCTCACCTTGAATACTGTGTGCAGTTCTGGGCCCCACAATTTAAGAAGGGTGTGAAGGTCCTTGAATGTGTCCAGAGAAGGGCAACAAAGCTGGTGAAAGGGCTGGAAGGAATGTCCTATAAGGAGCGGCTAAGGACTTTGGGCTTGGCTAGTTTGGAGAAAAGGAGGCTCAAGGGCGACCTCGTTGCTCTCTACAGCTTCCTGAGGAGGGGAAGTGGAGAGGGAGGTGATGATCTCTTCTCCCTGGTATCGAGTGTTAGAACGCATGGGAATGGTTCAAAGCAAAATGGTGTGCCAGAGGAGGTTTAGACTGGACATTAGGAAGCATTTCTTTACCGAGAGGGTGGTCAAACACTGGAACAGGCTTCCTGGAGAGGTGGTCGATGCCCCAAGCCTGTCAGTGCTTAAGAGGCATTTGGACAATGCCCTTAACAACATGCTTTAACTTTTGGTCAGCCCTGAATTGGTCAGGCAGTTGGACTAGATGATTGTTGTAGGTCCCTTCCAACTGAAAAGGTTTATTCTATTTTATTCTTCTCATAAAATAGGTTACTTTTCAAAAAATATATCATAATCATACTTTTCAGCGTGGTAGAGCTCTGTTATATATGGTATTCTTAAAGAAAAGGGTAACTGCTATGGAGACTCATTCAAACTAGACAAGATCATGATTTACGTTATGGTTACGTGAACAGATTAGCTCAGTGTAAGCCAGGTGTGGATTTATAGCATAATAACTACTCCAGGTAACTGCCTACATGGATGCCTTTGTTGTGCAGTGAACGCAAAGTAATCTGTCTTGGTTTCATTGAAAAGTAAGCTATGTTGCATTTACTCCAGGGTAAAAAAGTGCCATTACCTCAACGAGATGCTCTAATATGTTGAGAATTTTGTTTATGTGAATCATTTTTACCTTCTCTGTTTTTTCCCAGAACAGCAAACCCAAAATTAATTGAGGGAATAACGTTATTTAATGACCTATCCTTGTAGTTGGTATTCATTGTAAAGTCTTGAAATTTTTTTCTTGCCCAAAGAGTTATTCTGGTTGCCCTGAGTCAAAAACTGTCTTTTTTTTTTTTTTTTTTTACTCACTTCATCAAATGCCAGTTCACAGAATCATAAATTTTTTCCTTCTTTTCTTTGATTTTCTTGGTTAATGTTCATATGCAACATTTTCAGTAATAAAGAAAAGAATTTCCAAAGTCAGGTTATGCTAAATGAGAGTTAAGTTGTTCACACATGGAACTGTAGAGGTGCAGCAGCTTTAGTTCCCTCAGAACCCTCAGGAAGTGCAATACTAAAACTCTTCATACTTTAGTTGATTTGAAAGAAGATAAGTGCAGAATAGACCTTACATTAGGTTACCACAAGGCAGATTTAAGGTTGTTTGAATATTTTACCTATTAACCTCTGTGTCTTAGTCCTTTCGTGTTTCTTTGATGTGTAGTATTTACTTTGAATTTTTTTGGCTTAAAAAGCTTCTGTGGTTTAATTAATGTCTTCCTGTGAAATTTATACTGTCAAATTACAGTGCTGTACGTTGCCTTAACTTCAGTTTTATGTAATTCTTATTAAATTTAGTTTTACTTTGCGACCATTGAATTATTTGGCTTGTAATTTGTTGTGTGATAGGCATTGCTTTATCTTTGCATGCTAGTGTTTTATTTATTATGTGTAGAATTCCAATGGTATGGATACGTTTGTATATTGCTCTTATTTTGTTACTTGCAAATTTTTATGATACATATGAAACTTGCATTTAAATTTCTAGTACAATTAAAATAATACACATAAATAAGTCCTTATTTCAAATAAGATAACACGTGCAATATATAATGGTTTATTGCAGTTTCTTCTGTATTGCTCATAGTTAATTCCTGTTGCAGATATACAAAATTGGAGTTAGTGGTATTTCATCCACCTGGGTGAAGAGATTATTTCGGTCTTAGTTTTGAAGATAGGTTCTTATTTTCTGTTGAGAAATGTGGCCAAATAGATTATATCTGTATTTTTACTGTAGTTTGGGCTTGATTTTTCAGGAATTTGACCTTCCAGGAGCCTCCAAAGACATTTTAAGGACTGCCCAAATTTCAGGGATGGCTGAGAAGCAGAACTCTGGTGGAACTACTTTTTTTGGTGTCCCTCAATGTGAGACAGAAAGCTCTCATCTTGAGCATGTACGCTCTGTTTGGGGGTAGAGATTTGGTGCCTGAGACACTGGCTGATAACTTCTGCTAGGAACCCAGTGAGAAAGTAGAGGTATTGTGCAAGGGATGCTTGTTCTGATTAGACAATAGAAGTGCTCATAGAAGGCAGCAAAAGCATGTCACATCCTGGACTACTGCTCTGTAATCAGAAAACACCCGACTACCATTGTGGGATGTTCGATATTTTCCACAAACCGTAGCCAACTCTGGCCGTTGGGTAGGAGAAATGTTTCAGTATTGCACCCTTGCTCTCAAAAGGGAAGCGCAGGTTGGTTCTTGTTAATGGCAGCGCTGGCCTGTCTGCTTTCATTGAGGCATAATCTGGATGATGTTGATGTTTCTCTGGAAGTCTTTCTGTTTCTGTCATTCCCCATTCATCTTTTACTATTTACAGACTCAGAAATGCACTTTTTGGTTCATCAAACATTAAACTCCTGAAAATTTCATCCCAGAACCTGGTTATAAATCTGTGGCTACTTCAGTCAATGCACAGCCCACTCCTACAGCAGAAGTCAGGGAGGACAGTTGTTGATTAGCTAGCAGGCTGGATGAGGAAGGAAAGGGATGACTCCAGACAGTCCTTGGAGACAGCAAACCAGAATGCAGAAACAGGGACTGGTACTTGCTGTATTGCAGAGTAGGATCATAGGATAATCCAAGTTGGAAGGGACTTTGGGAGATCATTGATTTATGAGATCAGTAGATTGACAGCTGATCTACTGGTCTTGTAGAGAAAATGTCTGTAATCATCTGCTACTTTCAAATGTTGAGCTTACATTTTAAAAAAGGACAAAATACTAAGTTATGGAATCAGTGGATGATTTCCTGGTATGTTTTAGCAAACTGCAATAAGATTTTTTCTAAGATTATCGGAAGCAAAGTAACTGCACCAGAGATAACATTACAATATGTAGGGTCTATGGGGGCTATTTATGTTACTTGCTTTCTTTTGTTTATGTTCTTCCTTACGGATTCTCCTTCTTACCTAAACAGGGATGTGCGAATCTACTTTTGCACTTACTGAGGTTGACCTGATGTGTGATGGGCAGCAGAAATGAAATCTCATCTTAAAGAGGTTGCACTCAGACAACTTTTAATAAAATAAACTGCTCACAGAGTAATAATGCTTAATTTTAGTAGTACCTTGAGTGACAATTTTCAAAGTTACTACTCAGAAAGGGAACAGGAAAGAGAAGAAATTAGCAGGCAAACCAAATGTAGAGGGTGGATTCTTAAGCAGAATGTACCAATATGTCTTCATATGAAGAAAAGTATCAATAAGATGACCAGAGGTATGTTTACAGTTGTTTCTTCTTTAAGATACTAATTTCAGAACTTAGCTAGTGATCTTTTCTCTTTTCTTTTGAGTGATTCTGGGATTTTCTGACCCTCCTCCTATTTTTTATCATTTCTCCCATAAATCCAATCATAAATTCAGTGATTTGAGTATAATTGCTCTGGAGTGCAGCTGCAACTTCTGAAATTAAGCAGTAGGACCAAGAGAATATCTGTTTGCCATGTTCACTTCTTCGGAACTGAAAAGCGTCTTATGTTGTTGGCAGCTGAACATGATTCCTGCTTAAAACACTGTGTTGAGCAGTGAAGGGATTTGGGGTAGGACCTTACACCTTGTAGCTTACTGTTGAGTGGGTTAATGCATTTGTTTTCTTACCAAGTTGTCTAAATTTCTTGCTATTTGATTTAATTTGGTCCCTTGTGCCATTCTTTGTCCTCAATTTGCTTTTCAAACTACCTGAAAGATGTTCTCTTTTACTGGAGTAGGATACCATCCCACTCAGGAAAAGCTGGATTCAGACTCTAACACTGAGTACCCAGCGTGGGCATTGCAGGCTGTTTCTGTGCCAGTAAATTGGACTGTATCGGGGCTCTGGCTCTGTAGATGTAGATGATGCAGATCATCTCTGTTAAATTGTTAGAGAGATCCTGGGTCTGCCTTTGCCCTCGTCAACCGGTACGTTCCTCTGAAATTCCTAGACATGGTTCAGGAGTTAGCATGAATCGGGAACTGTTCCGAGTCGACAGTTTGACGCAGCCATCCTTTTTCGGAGCGTACAAGTATGGTGTGGCTGTGCCTGGGCTGTTGGCACAGGGAGCTGCTGTCACAAAGTAGCCATCAGGAGGACTTGGGTGTCTCTCCAGTCTTTGGTGGTGTGGAAGTGCAGACTTTCAGACTTGCCCTCTTGCATTTAAATGACTAAATTTCTCCTTAAGTCCTCATTAAGGAGTCATCCTTGTGTTAAGCATTTCACACACCAATTAAGGCCTACTCAGTGTTTGATTTAATTTACAACAATTAAAAGCAAGCTTTTTGAATGAGAGAGAAAAAAAAATCATCAAATATGTATCCTATATGTGTGGATATCTGTGCACAGACATTCCTGGCTACTACTGTTGTAAAAATATTATTAAGTATAATGGAAGTGGAAAATGAGTAAAAAGTTGCACTCTCTGGGCTGATGACTGGATGCAAATGAGGAGTTCTGAGATATTAAACTCTGTAGAACCGTTTAAAATATTTAATTTGTGAAAATTTAATTGTTGAAGAGAATGTTGAACACAAAGCACTTTGTACCTGAATTTTGCAATAAAGCCCTTGCTCAGTGCGAAACAAAGAATATGTTCGTATTCCTGACACATGGACTGACAATTATGAGAAGGTAATCTGACCATATTTTGGATAAATTCTCTTTCTTAGTTATTTGATTTTTCAAAGCCTCCTCTTTCATAATCACTGAAGATATTTGAGAGTTTCTATCCACTTCATCACAAGTCTGTTTTCACTCTACCCAAGTTAACTGTAAGTGGATTCCATTATGAGTAACTACTTCTACCTAAAGTGCTATGCATATATTTTTCATGTTGCATGCTGTAATCGCTTTTCTAAATGACAGTCCCAAATGCCTGTGAAGCTGGGTTCCTAACATTTTGATTTTTGTAAGTATCTGTTTTTCTCCTGAGATCTAAAAGGAAATTATAAGCAGTTAAGGGTACAAATGATGTTTAAACTTCCCTTTGGCGCTTTATATATATAATGTATGTATCTAAAGTGTTCTGGGTGGCACTGGCCGAAGAGAATGGGAAAACATTTTAACCTATGAATGCAAATTCTGTTTGATATACTCAGAAAAACAGCTGGTCCTCAAAACACTGAAGAAGAACACATTCAGTGAAGATTGACCCGTGTATTTTGCAATTTCAAATTGGGGCGTCATGCCAGCAGATGATGAGTAGTTGAAGTATATTCCCACAGTGGAATATTTAGGAAGTTGTTGACAGCTTCCCATGGAGTTTGGACTTGCAATTTGTTTGCCTTGCAAAGCTGGAGAACTCCACTCAACAGCGTGACAGTGTGCCAGCCTTAAAGCCACCGCACTGCGGCATAGTTCAGGCATGCAGATTTGCTGCTTTCATTTTCAGCTGGATTCAGCTGGAAAAATCCATTTCTGGTGCTAATCCTTTTCCACAGCATCGCTCGACTATCGCAGCCTCCCACGGAAAAGGCCACAGTCACGCATACATTATGTTGTCAGAATGATAAATGAAGGTGGTAAGTGGTCAGCTGCCAGGGAAAAGACAGTCCATCCGGTAGCAAAGTTAATTGGGTGTATACACAACTATGCAAAACGAGCTGTCATAGGTGGTCGCTGCTAGGGACATCTCATCAGTCTATTGATCGGTCACCCTGGGAGTCTGAGGGACCTGAGGTGCATGCTGGAGGTCCTTGCAGATCTAGTCCTTCATGTTCAGATTGTTCATGCATTTATAGGCCTTTATTCTTCTTTTCTTGTATATTTTTTTCCATTTTTGTGGTTGAATCTGGAATGTCCACTTCAGCTGTGGCTATCTTCCTTTGCTTCTTTGTGTGGCTGCAATATTCCTTGTTTTTTTGCCTTTTCAACCGTATTTCTCTCAGTATTCATTCTCCTTTAATATTGGTCTCTATGTCATAGCTACATTCACTCACTTATGGGTTCTTAGAGCTTCACCAGTGTTTGGCTATTTAATAATAAATGAAAAACAGAAAAGTGGAGAGTCATTAGGCAATTCATTGTCATCATCTCTCTGTAAGAACAGCCCAGGTAAAAGTAGCCTTTTTTCTGTCACGTAATGTACTTTCACCCTTTAATAATAAATCAACAAAGCATCTGGCTCCAAAATTAGACTGCTAAAAAACCTCTGGCTTGTTCTCAGAGGAATTGGCTTCACTTATCTCTAATGGGAATGGCCAGAAATGATAACAGGAGTGTGACAGGAGAAAGGCTAATAGGGTTAGCTCTGACATGACAAACATGCCATGTTAAGAATGTGTTTATTCTTAAGAATAAAATGTTTTGGGGAATGCCATGCGCATGCTGCTTTTGAGCAATATTCTCAATCAGGTGGTCAGGATGGAGTGTTACACAGCTTTCATTGATCCATAGCACTTAGGTGTTCTGTCAAGGAAGACAGAGAGGGAAATGAGAGGTATACCTGACATTAAAGTTTTAAAAGTAGCTATTTGGGGTTAAAGTGTCTTCATGAGTTTTCTAATGGATAAAGGCCCTCTTATGTGTACAAATACTTGTTAACATTTGTAGTTTATATTATCTGTATTTAGGCACGCATTTACTGTGTTTCATGAGAAAATGTAGACCTGTAAGTGTTTTTGCGTTTTGTACATCATTCTCTTGTGTTAGTTCTTCTCATAAAACTTGCCTGGTAGATTTGCCTTCCCTGCAAGCGAAGAAAATAAGCTGTGGTTATGTGGAAGGAGAGCCAGTCTTGTAGGTGACTTCTGCATTAGATTCCAAATCTAGTAGCTTGAATGAATGAATTACTTCTATTCCTAAGTTTTCCACTTGTGAGATGGGAAATCATGCTCATTTGACAGGTATACTAGGACAGGTATCCAGGTATACTACTTTTGTGAGACACGGGTGCATTTGAGTGAGATGGAAAAATATATGAATAAAGGGATCTTGAGAAAAGGCAGGATAAGAAGACATCAGGAGGCTTTCGTCGGGAGAATTTTAAATGAACAAATTGTAGGGTAGGGGCATCAAGGTGAAATATATAAAAGATGGAAAAAAGAATTCAAATTGACTGATGACCAAGGCACAGATAAATATTAATTTTTTCCTAATTCATAAAAGAAAGATCACAGTGATATCTAAGATATTGCAAAAGAATATATTTGTGGATTTTTCTATAAGCATGGGGATGTAGATGGTGTTGAAGGACAGACCTACATGTAGTTCTGTAATGGTAAACCCGTCAACAACAAAGATGGTCAAATTTGGACTAGAGATGGATAGGAGAATACTTGGAGAGAAGGACGAAGAACTCAACTCTTTTTATATTTTGTGCATTGGAAGAAAATAACATCAAAGAAATATCAGGAGGATAGCTGGAGATATGAGAATGTTCAAGAGAAAAAAGTTAGAGTCAAAAAGTACTTTATAGAGTTACTAATACAGAGCCTGATGTCGTTAGAGTGGGTCAAGTTACCTGAGATTTGAGTACTGGACTGTTGCAGCCTCCCATGGAAAAGGCCATAGTCTTAGTGCAAGAAGGAAAGAGGGAAGGATTGACATCGGAACTGTGGGAGACCCAGACGACAATAAGGAGAAAAGCAAATTGGAGAAGCTAGTGGGGGAGTAAGGTGAAAAACAGGCAGAGAACGTGAAAAAAAGTCCTGAAACACAAGGTGTGGAGAAAGTTTTGTATTTTCTTCCTATCTGGAGGATATTGGATAAAGTGGGACACTAGATTGATGTGGGCTGGAAACTTATTTATGGGAAGGAGGAGAAATTGGTTGCATTGAAAGATTTTGATAGCTCAAATTGGAGGAAGATGTGTCTTGGAAGCTGTCACTGAGGGTGGTGTAAGCAATTTCAGTGGAGTGGAGCAGAACTGCAATTACAGAGTCTGTAAGAGAAGAGAGAGGAAATTAGGAGAGCTACAGTAAACTACACATTTGAAAAAAATGCTTTAAGACAGGAAGAGTGTAGTCATTTCTGCAAATGAGATCCACTGTATTTGGAGAAGTGTATATTGAGAGATAAAATGGGGCTCTTCATCCTATTAGCAAGGCTCTTCTTTTCAGGAAAACGTTTCGCTGCTAGGGAATATATTTGTTTTTCCTGCCTTACTTTCAGTAAGAGTAATGAAGGAATAGTTAAAATTGTTCATCTCTGTTGGAATTATATATTTTTTTGGAATCAGGTTAGGAAAGCCAAAGCCCTGATAGAATTAAATCTGGCCAGGGATGTCAAAGGCAACAAGAAAAGCTTCTATAGGTACGTCAGTGATAAAAGGAAGACTAGGGAAAATGTGGGCCCTCTCCGGAAAGAAATGGGAGACCTGGTTAGCTGGGATATGGAGAAGGCTGAGGTACTCAACGACTCTTTTGCCTCAGTCTTCACCGACAAGTGCTCCAGCCACACCGCCCAAGACACAGAAGGCAAAGGCAGGGACTGGGAGAATGAAGAACTGCCCACCGTAGGAGAAGATCAGGTTTGAGACCATGTAAGGAACCTGAAGGTGCACAAGTCCATGGGACCTGATGAGATGCATCCACGGGTCCTGAGGGAACTGACAGATGAAGTGGCTAAGCCGCTATCCATCGTATGTGAGAAGTCGTGGCAGTCCGGGGAAGTTCCCAGTGACTGGAAAAGGGGAAACATAACCCCCATTTTTAAAAAGGGAAAAAAGGAAGACCCAGGGAACTATAGGTCAGTCAGTCTCACCTCTGTGTCCAGCAAGATCATGGAGTGGATCCTCCTGGAAACTGTGCTGGGGCACATGGAAAGTAAGGAGATGATTGGTGACAGCCAACATGGCTTCACTAAGGGCAAATCGTGCCTGACAAATTTGGTGGCCTTCTACGACGGGGCTACAGTGTTGGTGGATAAGGGAAGAGCAACTGAGGTCATCTACCTGGACTTGTGCAAAGCATTTGACACTGTCCTGCACGACATCCTCGTCTCTAAGTTGGAGAGGCATGGATTTGACGGATGGACCACTCAGTGGATAAGGAATTGGCTGGATGGTCGCACTCAGAGAGTTGGGGTCAATGGCTTGATGTCCAAGTGGAGAGCAGTGACAAGTGGCGTTCCTCAGGGGCCAGTATTGGGACCAACGCTGTTTAACATCTTTGTTGGTGACATGGACAGTGGGATTGAGTGCACCCTCAGCAAGTTTGCCGACGACGCCAAGCTGTGTGGTGTGGTCGACATGCTGGAGGGAAGGGATGCCATCCAGAGGGACCTTGACAGGCTTGAGAGGTGGGCACATGTGAACCTCATGAAGTTCCACAAGGCCAAGTGCAAGGTCCTGCACATGGGTCAGGGCAATCCCAAGCACAAATCCAGGCTGGGCGATGAGTGGCTTGAGAGCAGCCCTGCGGAGAAGGACTTGGGGATATTAGTGGATGAAAAACTGAATATGAGCCAGCAATGTGCACTCACAGCCCAGAAAGCCAATCGCATCCCAGGCTGCATCAAAGAAGCGTAACCAGCAGGTCGAGGGAGGGGATTCTCCCTCTCTACTCCAGTCTCGTGAGACCCCCCCTGGAGTACTGCGTTCAGCTCTGGGGCCCCCAACATAAGAAGACATGGACCTGTTGGAGCGAGTCCAGAGGAGGGCCACGAAGATGATCAGAGGGCTGGAGCACCTCTGCTATGAAGACAGGCTGAGAGAGTTGGGGTTGTTCAGCCTGGAGATGAGCAAGCTCTGGGGAGACCTTATAGCAGCCTGCCAGTACCTAAAGGGGGCCTACAAGAAAGCCGTAGAGGGACTTTTTACAAGGGCATGTAGTGATAGGACAAGGGGTAATGGCTTTAAACTGAAAGAGGGGAGATTTAGATGAGATGTAAGGAAGAAGTTCTTCACTGTGAGGGTGGTGAGGCACTGGCACAGGTTGCCCAGAGAGGTTGTGGATGCCCCATCCCTGGAAGTGTTCAAGCCGGGTTGGATGGGGCTCTGAGCAAGCTGGTCTAGTGGAAGGTGTCCCTGCCCATGGCAGGGGGGTTGGAACTAGATGATCTTTAAGGTCCCTTCCCACCCAAACCATTCCATGATTCTATGATTCTATGAATATAGCTGAAATACTATGTTGTCAATGCATACAGGTTTTGAAGGAAAACTAATTAAAAGATGAATTTCCGATAGTGACTGCTGAAGTAGTATAGCCTTTCAGAGGTAATTCCACTGACAGTAATTTCTATGAGATTTTTTGTTCCCATGTTGATGCCTGATGGTCTTTCAGTAAAGGCAAACTGACATATTAGAGTTTTCTGTCAAGTGCACAAAGAAAAGAAATAGAAAAATTATACATAGGTGTATTTTTTCCCAAGTTGGCCTGTCATAATGATGCTAGGTGCTAATTGAAATGATAGGATGTGCAATATTTTGAGGCAAAAATGTGATTTTAAAGTTGATGTTTCTTCTGGAGTTGGGAGGATATTGGGAAAAACATGGATAGGTCTGTTACAGTCATTGGAAACAAGACAAGGGGAACCTTGGGAGGATGTATAATTTATCCACCTGCCTGAAGGTCAGATAATTAACCTGTTTTTAAAAAAACCGAGTAGTTAAAATTACACAGTCTCGCGCAGAACATAGCAGTTGTTATCTTTAGAAAATTTTTTCTTAAGGCTTAAGCTAGATCTTTATTGTTGTGGTTTAAGTTGTTTGATTTCTCATCCTGTGCATGGTAGTTACATAGAACAATTTCTGTTCTCCCTTTTAGTGCCATATTTTAGGTATTTGAAGGCTGCTGGCAATTTTCTTCTTGAGTAAATAACTGTAGTGTGGAATTTAGCACTGGTTTCAGACCTGAAATTTAGATATCTGCATACAGGTATCTCAGTGCACTCTGGGTATGTGAGCTCCTATTATATTCCATGGAGATATAGCCCTGGAGTGAAGGCTAGAGAGCTTGGTTTATAGGCTAAACAAATGGGTGGGGAGAGCAAGGGAAACAAAATTTGTTGATAAATTTACTAGGAAAAAATGTTGATTCAGCAACTGAATACTTGGTATATCACAGACGTGTATCTGATGCAAAGACGGGACAGGACGGGTACAAATTAAATGACTTACAGCTTGCCAAGCTGTCCCACCCAGCCATCTCATCGGGCATTAGTCTGCTCTCCAAAGACCTTTGGCAAATGTGGATCTTAAGGTAACTTTTAAAACTCCAAGGCTTTCTTAGCCTGAGAAACAAAGCATGCTCCTGTGTTATACTGAGGAAGAATATTTTGCCTCCTTTTTTAGCCAAGTGAACTTTATCCGTGACTCAAACCTTTGGGAAGATTGTATCACTAAGTCCCAAATAACAACTTAGCCCCAAAAGATCTGGGACTCTATCGAATCTCTTAACAAAAACCCAGTAGTATCCATAAACTTATAAAATTATACACTTAAGGAAGTTTTTTTTTCTGCATAATTTATTTTGGTCATTAATGTAATGCATATATTTTGAAAAGTTGGCATTTTGCCTTGGCAAATAGCTTGAAGATAACGTTTATTTCTGTAATTCTCCTCAGATGATTTCTTGTCATTTAGAATCTCTTGAATGAAGTTCCAAATATAATTTGCTATCCTTAAAGTCTTGCAACGTATCAAAGATTTTTCCACCAAAGTTAACTGGTAAGGCTGAGCCATTTCTCCTATGAATGCCACAACAAGAACTTGTGCTTTTGAATTAACAGATGACATCATTGGCATCTACGGGTGTGTGGAGATTGCTGAAGATTTTTTGTGTATTAGCTGGGATCAGATTTAGTATTAATTTTCAGTTGATTTGTAATAATGGTGGAATTAATAAGAACTAGTTTTCAAGCTGGAGTTTAGAAAGTTAAAATGTGCATGACTTTCGAATGTGATCTTAATTCAAATCTATACGTCTCCTGCTCCTGGCATCTTCCCATGATTCTCGGAAGGAGAGAATGAAAACATATTATTTTAAGGAGTATTTGGTGCTTATTAAAATTACACATACGCCCGCCTTCAAAAGAATCTTGATTTACTGCAGGTTGTTCATGTGTCGCATGCGGACATTTTTAGAGAACAGATTTCTTATCGCTGTGAACAGTGAATGGCTTCCAGTGCTCCACGATCAGTGAGCAAAAATGTTATATCCATTGTAAAAGGTAGGAAACCATGAAATCTATAAGCGATTTGGCAGAAGAAGCGGTTGTTGGTGCCAAGATTTGGTTACTGACCCACAGTTTCCTGTTTTTAAATATATTAATTGATTCGCAAAGAGCATCTTTTGGAAAACAAGAACTCAGACAGACTGGCACAGGCTGGAGCTCCGCCAAGACTGCTCGGGAAGGTTGCCATGCTGGGAGCGAGCGAGCGAGAGAGAGAGCGAGCGAGAGAGCTGAGGAAAGAAAAAAAGGCAAGACTTGGCACGGCTCAGTCAAATCAGCTTCTTTTGTCTGCTTTCTCGGCTTGAGCTTCAGGAAAGAAAACCGTCCTGGGGTACAGAAAAACTCAGAACTTTTTGGTTTTCAAACTTAGATAGCTTTTTAAGTGTCTTGGGCTGTTTGAAAGTGGTGGTACATTAAATGACGTTCAGTTACCAGTGATAAGAGAAATAAAAGACTTCTTTAATGAAGCCTCCACAATGTCAGTTTATACATATGGGAAATACGATATTTGATTTTTTTTGTATGTCTGATTAAACTGTAAGGGAGCCGAGTAACTTGGAAGATTACAGAGGGAATACCTAAATAAAAGGGAGAATTTTCATTTTTTGCAACACAAAAAAGTTTTCATCGACATGAACATGCTTTAAAACCAAATCTGACCTCCTTCGGAATATGTTCAGAATGGGAATTTCAGCATTTCTCTCATATATGCTACAGATACGAACTTTTAATGGAACCTCCTTAAAGATTTCATCTGACCCAGCAATGAAGTAAGAGTAGAGAGAAAGTTGTGACATCTTAATATAAAAGTAAGTATGTTCTTAAAGCAACAATATTTATTTTTGCTGCCTCATGCTGTCCTAGCTCCATCTCCCAGCTATTAGTGACAACACTGAAGACCAGCAGGGCAAGCCGAAGACACCCAGACTACGCCTGAAGGGCAAAAAAAGAAATGAGAGCGTGGTTATTTTGCTACTGCTCTAAAACATTTCTTCTAGTGCATCTTACTAGAGAGCATATGAAATTGCTGAATTTTCTACTTTTAGAGGAAATAAGAGATGGAAAATATTGACTTCTGCCAAGTGAGGAATGTTTGAAGATGACAGAGCTGGATTTGAACTGATGACACTGGATATAGAAACTTCAATTTGTAGTTACAGTACCTGTTTGCTGTAGATTGTGAAAAAATCTGCTCTTTTCTCATACGTGGATTAAAAAAATCTGTGACGACTGAAGCGTGGATGTCTAATGATTTCAATAAAATTAAGGACCTAAAAATCCATTGTTTGTTTTCTCCAAGGGTGCCTGGATTTTCAGTGAGACAGGTACCTTATTTCTGATTTCATAGGAACAAATACTAGCATACTGCCTATTAGGCCTGGATGTGGTTGGATTATACTACTTCTGCTGTGACAATCAGCATTATTATTTCAGAGAGTAACTGTAAAGCATAGATTTTTATGGATCGTCTTCACTTATAGTAAGTATTATACTATCCTTAAAGAGTAGATTGTTCAGCCTGTAAGATGTGCAATTTCTGGCATGCTGCAGAAGTACATTTCCCTAATTCTTATATGCTGAAGGAAAGTAAGAAACGACATTAATGAAAAGCATTTTAACAGGAATGTGTTTGTATTTTGACTGTACATCATGGCATTTTGATTACTAGACTACTAGAAATAACTGGTCTTTTTGATTATGTAAAAGAACTTGGGTTACTTAATATTACATGAAATTGGTTTCATAGCAAGATATGTCAGATTTTTACTACATCAGTGAACCTTTTGAAAGATACTATAGTTAAAGAGTGGGTAAGATGCTGTTGTGATTACCATTTGATGTACTGAAACCTTTTAATATGGTTTGTTAGTGATTTTTGAAGAAAGTGTTTCCATCAGATGATATTATAAAAATAGCAACCCTGTCTTTCTAAATCGTTAAAAAATATATTCAACACCTATGTGTTAAAATGGGTATCCCGCAATAGATTGCAAATTGATACTCAGTGGAAAGGAAGTGTTTGAAGGAGTTCAGTTTTGCTTTCTCTGTGGTTAGCTAGTATGTTGTTCATTCCTGCACAGACATTAACATGTGATGTGATCGGGGAAACAGAGAGATGTGACGGGTGTAAGTTTGCAATCACAACAGTGTAGTAAGTTCATCTATCTGTGTGCATATTCTGAAATGAATTTCCTGTGTTTCTTAGAAATAATGTGTAGTCTCAAAGCATATGCTATTTTCTTTAATCACGACATTTCAAAACAACTTTTTAATGGGTGTCCCTATTAAAAGTCAGAAAACAATAGAAAACATTTATCACGGTGCCTCTAAGTGAAAACAAGCTCTGAATATTAAAATAACCATATTTCTCTCCAGAGTACTTACGTAATTTAATAAATGATTTCTCAGGTTTTAAACATGATCAACATGTGGGTCCTTGCAATGCATTTACAAATAGAAATATTTGTTCAAATATTTGAACATGTATTGACACTGAAGTTATTTTGAAAGCAGTTACTACGATTTTGAAAATATTATTTGTCTTTGAAATTTCTGCTCAGTACATTTTGGGTTTCTAAATGAGATATACACCACTGCAGATTTCTTTTGGCCTACATAATAAAGAAAGTATTTTTTCTTTCTGCTAAACCCTTCGCTTTTAAAAGTTCATCTAAGTGCTTATTTTTGGAAAATACCCCAACTTGGCAAGTTAAAATAAAAATTTGAATTGCATGGTTTAAATGGTTGGTTCCAGAATGTTGATTGGGTTGCATGCAAATGTAATTTGTGAGTGTAATTTGACGTGGTTTATGGTATTTATATATTTTATTTACAAACTGTATAATAATTTGGAGTCTTCTGGATACTTTAATCAGATTATTCATTATCACCATTCATTTATGATCCTTAATTATTGGTTAAGTTTAATAACTTCATAAATGAGCAATTTGTGTTTAATTCTTAATGAATCATTAATATATATTTTACATTGGATTGTACAGTTCCTTAAATACAGTTCCTCCTCCTATTTCAATGTGGAGGTGAGGATTAGGGGTTAGGGTTTAACTTGGTTTTTCTTATTAAACTACAGAGGCATAATATTTTTTCACATAGGAGCATTGTGTTTGATACTGTAATCGGCCTATGTCTGATCTCACTTGTACGTATTAATAATATATAAACCAAGGTTTACTCTTTTGTTTTTACTAGTATCAAAGTAGATTGAGATCAAAATGGGACTGTGATGGCTTAGTTTGTGCCTTTTATATTGATATGTGTAAACCATTTTTAACACAGATTTGTACAAAGGTTGAATGAGCGCTTATTACGAACCAATATGTTTATTGGACAAGGAAGAGATATGCAGTTCTCAGTGTGACTATGGATTTTCCTAAATATGGCTGTAGGATAATGATAGAAATGTTAAAATACAGTGTATGCAGGTTTTGCATGTTATTTTGCATTCCTATATCCATGGAAAATGCTGAAGATTACCTTGATATTCTACATATGGTAGAACTCCATATTCTGCCATTGCTGAGGTATCCTCAGCTTCTATACCCAGTATTTTTTAAAAAGCTACATATATTGTAAGGCTCTTTCCATTTACCATTTACCATTACTCCAGAATAATTGCTTATTTTGTAGCCCACTGCATGGCAAGGTGTTTTCTCTCTGTATAGCAACTTTTCTGGCACTCGTGTCATCATTTTAATTATTCCGTATAACTGTAGCATGTATTCCTTCAGATCTCGCTTCAATACACAGCAAGGTATGTAAAACTGTAAGTGTATTCCTAATATTTTATCTATAAGTCCAACCTTCACCAAGGTGGAGAAATGAGAAACTGCAGGAAGAAGGCTGTAGTATTCCCCTCTTTCTTATCATCTATACCTTATAATAATTTTGCATAAATTACTTCTCCATTTGTTCATGAAAACAGACACAGACTTTTTCTTCATTTTAGTTAAAATCATTTGTCCAATACTATGTGTGCATGTGCTGGTTAAATTCTCAACACTGCAAATTGGCATAGTGGGATTGACTTTGATGGAATTCCACTCCTTTTTTCCAGCTGGAGGTATAGGCCACAGTCTTTATCCGTGCAATAGAAATTTTGGGCAAAATCAACAGTATTTTGTCCAGTGTAATTGTTAAAACATGTAAGTGAGTTAAGTAACTTTAGTAATCATTGTGGAGGAATAAACACCTTTAGAAGGTAATTTAGATGGCTGTCACATCAGTCCTGTGAATCGCTCTCTTTATTGACCATAAAGGTAACCCAAGGCAGCTAGCTTAGACTAAGACATCTGACATGTAGTTGTGTATATTTGAGGAAGATCAATCAAATTCTTAATAAGATAATTTAAAAAAAAGAAAGTTTTAAAATAAAAACCGGCAGTGATTACTTGTACAAGCTTGTCCTCCACTACAATGCAGTTTTTGCTATATTCAATTTCAAGGTTAAGAAAATAGGAAAATGGGACAACAAATGATAAGAAGACAAAATTATTAATTTGTAATATTTTTAAGTTGTCTTAAGATAACTATTGTCTACTATATTCACATTTATTTTATAGATAAGGAATATTCCACAGTTGCTTAGGGCCCGACTGATTCTGATAATCTTGTGGAAATTACTGTAGAAATGATAGAAGCTTGTCCTCTTGATAATTATGGACATCCATATTCTTTCAGTTGTTTTCTTATAATTAAGTTATACCCAGTATACGTCTGTTTCTCTGAGTCACTATAGCAGTTTTTCCGTATTTGACTGATGCTATGCAATTTTAAAATGTTTGTATCTTCCCTGAAGCAGACAGAGACCATCCACTTAATGTAGTTGAAAGCTCTAGTGGTCTTCACCTTGTCTTGGGTATTCCGTGTCCTCTTATGTTCACAAAGATGCCACTTATTGTGGCTAGAAAAATTAACAAAAATGATTTGGCCACTGTGCATTTTCTCATCTAAGTCATGGAGATGTTGGAATTGAAATGTGGACCTGATTTGAATGTTATTTTCATTACAAGGGGATGAATTATAGGTCTTGCAAGAAATTCCCATTATTGTCCCTTCTTTACTTTTGTTATATCACCTATTTTTTTGTAAGTTTGCCAAGATCAAGCAGAATAAGGCTATAATTTCCTTTAGCTAGCTTCATTTTGTTGTCTTAGTATAATGAAGGTCAACTTTTCTGGGTCTGCTTTGGGTTTAAACATTGTGAAGACAAAGGCACTTGAATCTTGTCTAGTGTTTTAAACTGGAGAGTGACTTCTGTATTTGCTACCTCCTAATAAAAATATAATTCCCTTCTCTTCTGTATTTTTTCAATGAAAGTAAAAGATATCCTTGAAGATGCTTGGTGACGATTCTTATGTTTTCCATATTCCTAAGTATCTTGGAATGGATTAATTTGATATTTTTCTCCATTTTTTTCATACACCGTATAGTTTTCCCAAGTCTATATGAGAGGATACTCTATGATTAATAATTGTTCGAAGAGAGTCTATGAATTTCCTTTTCATGAACCATAAAATAGCAACTCACCAGAGGTTCATATTGATGCTGTCTTCATTCTTCTCCTGATAGTGGTGGATAGGAAAACAGCTTTTTAGGGAGATAGGATATATTCTCCAGGAACATCTGGGGAGTTTAGGTGCCTAACAGCAGTATATAGTGCCACGTTAGACATCCTAGGCTGTCTGAGATGTCTTCATGGAGCTGGCAGGCATGAGACAGGTTATACAGGAGAACTGGAGTCTTTGGGAGTTACAGCTGAAGCCAGGTGGGGGCATCTGAAAAGGTAGCGGGCATTTGGGATTGCTTTCTTTTTTATCATTTTACCGATGAAGACCTAGAGACATTCTGTAGAGGTTCTTTTTCTATCAAGTATTTGATTCCCAAAGTCAGACTATGTAATGCAAAGGACCATGGCCCTACAAATAATGTAATTTATCTCCTGAGTAATGACAAGAGAACTTGTGAGTACAGGATCAGGATCCCTCGTGACATGTCCTCTTAGTCTTACATTTTGGCATCTTAACACCAGTCTTAATGCTTTTGTTCAGAGCAGTGCATTAATTTGCAAATCTCCAGGTCTTTTTTCTTTTTCTCTTGAACCTGTCTTGTTTTCTCTAATCCCTGAAATTTTAAGTTCCAAGATGACTGATTTAGTTTATTTTAGTTGCTTTAATTAATTCTGCTATGTCTCCATTCTTCCCTATTTTTCAGGGATTCAACACTGAACAAGTCCTTTTTGAAAAAAGAATTTCTTTCTCAGTAAGGGACACAGGGTTACCAAGGCATCCTGTTAATACCTATTCCACATGAAGAGTTAAGGTTTGAGTTCGATCTTGTACTTCACAAATCTCAAAAGGTAGATAAAGGGTGTTTGAGTTCACTGGGCTTGCTTTAGGACTACTGTATTCTGAAGCCGTTCTTTGCCACCCTCCAGAAATGTTTGTGGTTCCGGGGCAATTAGTGGTGTAGTATATAAGAGCACAAAAAGAAAACAAGGCTTGAAATGTACGTGTTAGCATGCGTGTGAATTAGGATCATTGTGACACAGGAAACTGTAGAGATAGTATAGAATGGCACAGTGTTGCAGAAGAGCGGTGGACTCTGATTTTCCCCAAAGTATTTTGATTTAGCCAGGGCGGTGAGTGCTTCTTAGAGCAAAGGTTCTAGCTGGGTAAAGGATGTGCTTCCTGAATGTGCTGTATGGGTGTGGTAGGAAATGTACTTTGTACAATTTCTGGCATAAGTTAGATAGCAAGAGGTATTTGTCTCTCCACCATGGTAAGCTGGATTCTGAAGGGCAGCAAGATCTGACCGTATTACATGACCACTTCTGATCAACGTGACTGCTAATTTGCTTAGGGAAATTATCTGGCTGGCACAGATGACTGTCTTGGTGTCATCTTTTCTCCTAAATTCTTATTCCTGCTGACCTCTTCAGCCTATGTAAAAGCGTTGGTTTGTCTGAAGTTGCAACCTCTGTAGTATCAAGTGTTAGGTTTTTAAAGACAGAAAGTATACAGCATTTGTAAGACACTGACTGTTTGCCCTGTGTGCTCTTAACAACTTGTTAATGAAGCGTATTAATAAGAGAGAAATTAGAGAATAGTCATGAAACTGGGATGTCATATTCCTTATTTATGGCGAGATTGGATGGCACGCCTGTGGAGACTTTCAAGTTCACTCTTTTCACAGATGTACGTTGCTGTAAGGAAGGCAGTTATGACAGATAGATGTTTCAGACACTTCAGGAAGATGCTTGTAAGGAGGTCCACAGCTTAGGAGGTAATCAGATCCCAAGAAGAGTGTCTCTCTGATATGGAGATAATACATTTACTGAATTCGAAAGGAAACTAGAAGGTCTGAAGAAAGGGTTGTTTTGACTTTACTAAACTATAATGAGATATATAGTTGCCGTGCAGATCCTTAAGGAAGCTATTAGTAAACTCTTGATTTAATGCGCAGAAGCTATCTAAGATTACATTATCCTTATGTAAGACAGAGCAGGCCCATCACAAGCAGTTAAAAAAGTGAATTGGTTCCCTCACTTTTTGAAATGTTTCAGGATGTAGTTCTTCATGAAGAGCAGCATGGGTGGCATAGAGTATCTGAGAGCAGAGGTGATTTATATTTAGTCAGTAGGTTTTCTCTGTTCCATACTGTGGGTTGTCTTCACATTAGGATACAGAATTATGTATTTCTGCTGAGATAAGAGATCTAGAGTAGTGTATGTGATGCTTTTCTGGACAGGTGCAAAAGGTGGGGAGTCCATACTAGCAAGCTGTTATTTGGCTATTAATATATTTTAATATGACTTTGATTTAATCTTCCGTATAAATTAGTATTAGAAGAATCAGAGAAGAGGCATACAGAAAACATTGTCTTTGATCTGATAGATTACATCAAATTGGAATATTTCTTTGACCGTCTTCTTAGATAATGCACTTAACAGTTCTTGCTTTTTTCCTGATACATGACAAGGGTTTAGTCCCAGTTCCTCATCTGCAAAATGCTAACTTTGGGTTTCAACACTGATAGGTTTCCATTTGTATTGATTTTACAGAGCAAGCCGTCATCCCTTTTACATCTCAGCACAGCACCAAATGTACAGTGTAAGAGTGCTTATACTAGATGAAAGGCTTGTGTGTGGATTTTGTTTTGGATGCCCCACAGCTGTGTTTTTTCCTCCTACAGATAGGAATAGGAATAAGGTCTAGTTTGCTTGTTCATCGAATACATAGCCAAATAAAAACAAAGAAGTCTCTGGGGTCCTTACTTCTACATAGATAGTACAGTGATATGATGTTTCAAATTTTTGTTTTCCACAGACCATGATTTTGGTAATATGGATTCCAGCCCAGATTAAAATGCCTGCGGAGACTGGAGAGGACAGACTGAGAGAAAATGTGTATGTTCAGCAGAAGCATATTCAGAAAAATCTTAACAATTTGTTTGTACTATATTGACAGAAATACTTGGAATTGAACATTATAGGATGGAAAGTTTTTTACTGAAGTAGGCAGTATCCACTGATAAAATCTTCTCCAAGAAGCTTATGGCTGCATTGAAGGCTTGTTTTAGGCAGTTTTCCCATTTGTGAAGAACAGCATGGTGTTTGCCCATGAGTTTATCTTGTAATCTGTTCCTAGTTGGAGAGTGTTGCATTGTTCTGTCCTTAGTTGTGAATTGCTTGCTCATTGTCTGTCTAGGAGAGCACAACTTTCTAGTCTCCATAGGTGAGAAGGCAGGGAAGATTCCAAAGAAGAAAGAGAGCACCTCTTCTTTACTAGTAACTATTATTTTAAGGCTTGCTACTTTTACTGACATTAGTTACCTGTCACTCTACCTTGGAGTTCTAGATAATGTCAGGTATCTGCAGTCTGGGAGGTGGAATAGAGGGGGTGATAGGTGGACGCTGTCGATTGTTTGCTAGTGTATTGTCTTTATACAAAGATAATGATACCGTCTTGCACAAATCTCCGCAGTACCCTGCGCTGTGATGTGTGTGGTTCTGAGATTAAAACAGCCACTTAAACCTTGGTTATGAAATTCATAGCAAGCCAAACTTCTTGGCTACAGCCAGCTGAGATGCCAGAAGAGAGCTGGTGACAATAGAGGATCTGTCTTTTGAGGGCATATATTTCTTCAGCAGCTGGATGGTTGTGATGCTTCAGAATAAGAAAGCAGAGATGAGATCATTAGCGAGGTACAGGCGAGTGCCATACTGCACGTGCTGCCAGCAGCAGCATGTTACTGCAAGTGCTTTGCTGTTTTAAAAGAAAACCAACGCTGTTTGCAAATAAAACCAACTCTGGCTTATATCTGCAGTTACAAAGAGGGCAGAACTTTTATTACTTTGTCCATAGCTTTATCCAGTGAGTGAGAACATTGTAAGAGTAATCCCGTATGTCTGACCTAATGCTAACATATCCATTTTTGGCACTATCCAAGGAATTAATGCATGGGCACTTGGTAGCAAGCTGGGAACCCACCTTTATAATCTATAGATAGGAGGTTTATGGTCCCCAGAAGACATGAAATTACATATATATGCCTTTCTATTAGTTGTGGGCAGTTGTGATGCATTTGTACTTGAGATGCTTTGTTCTGATGCTATTACACTTACAGCTCTTGTTTTCTGCTTTTGTGCAGCCAGTGTAGTGACATTTTATAAATGAGCTTATGTAATGTCTGTTGTATTTCTTGGTTTGTTTTTTTTCTTCACTATGATTAAACTCTTAAACTCATAGCATTGGTGTAATTTTGCATTTAAGATACATTGTGCTATTGTAAAAGATACATTGTCCCAGTGTAATGTTTTTCCTTTCATATGGATTCACACTGTACAATATAATTCCTTTTTTCTGTTATAACACTTTTTCTGTGTAAATTCCTCTGAAAGGGAAATGTTAAAAGCCGATATATTTGTAGTGAATGAACCAGTTTTAGCAGAGTGAGCAATGTGATTCCCTGCAATGCCGTCTCACTGTCTCTTCTTTAAAATTGCTGTGTTGCGGGAGGCTATTGTGGTACTTACTTTTATAGTTGGGAAACATTTTTCTTATTATTTAATTCAGATGCTGACATAATGAGTACTCTGCTATAATGAATATTTGATGTGTTTATGCTAATGTAAATGCCCAACTATCTTGCCAATTCTCTTCAACCTTTATAACTTTTTAGACAACAAATTGAGAGTGATGCAGTTTGTCTGCCCAATGCATTTTGATGAAAAGGGAGAATATTTTTACGGACACTCAGTTAACAACTTCTAGAATTCATTTGCTTGTGGTCTTGGCTGTTATTCAGTGAGATTTTAACTTGAAATAGTCTCTTTAGACTCTCATGAGAGAACTGGGCCAGGATCAATATCTGCAGTGTAGCTATATAAGACTCATTACTCCCGTTTTCTTTCATAGTCAGCAGACAGAGGTAGGCACTTTTAAGCATATTTGTTCATTATATAATACAATGCTATTGGAGCCTCAGGTGGAATAGTTTCTAGTAATACACAGTATCTTCTAATTAATTTGCTGGTAGAAGTGCCGAATTACGACTGAGGTGCTCATAAGCAGTGAGTTTGTAAATCAAAGGCTTTCTTTAGCGCTCCCAATCTGGAGCAGGTAAATGTTCTTTAGAAATTACTAGCAGTATGCAGAATACTTGGTAGGCAAATAATTACGTCTAGCCCTTTGTGCATGTGTGTGTGTGTGTGTGTGTGTGTGTCCTCTGGGTGATGCCATCAAGTTGCTCTGTCCCACAGGAGACATTTTAGAAGACAGTCTGTATGAGTGGATGTGGCACATTCTCTGTCATTTGCCCTGTCGTTCTAGCGGTAGGGTACAATGTGGAGTCATGCACGTTTTAAGATTTTGGCACTGCATTTCAAGAAAAATATGGTCCAACTGGAAACAGTCCAGGGGACAGCAATGATTAGTGATCAGAGGTCTAGAAAATATAATCAGTGAGAAAGCAAATTTGAGTTGTTTAGCCTAAGGAAGAGAAGATTGAAGGAGAACCTGATAACACTACTCAGTTATGTAAAAGGCTGCTGTAAATCAGAAGGTCGTAATCTGTTCTCCATGCCTGTGGTGGCTCAAACAAGGCATAGCGGGTTTAAACTGTGTCAAAAGAGATTCAGGTTAGATATTAGGGAAAAAGTTCTAAAGATACAGGTAGAGCAGTACTAGAATAGATGATCTCTGGGTCTTCGGAGCATCCAACTGTACCAATCTTTAAAATCAGGTTGGGCAAACAGCTGTCAGAGATGACAACAGGTAGTCCTACCTTGAGATAGACTGATGGACTACCTTTTCTCTCCAGGACCTCCAAACCTTTTTTTTATGACTATTGATACAATACATGAAAAAAAACAGATAAAATGACCCAAACAGAAGGATGATGCGTTAACAAAACATCATAACATTTCTAAAACTACATTCCATCAGTTGGACTTGCTCCCAGTCTGTTCTACTTCCAAAATTGATCCCTTTGGTTAGGAAGGCTAACAAAATTTGAGTAGCACCGGGGTCTACTAACAGTAAATGTGGATGGTAGTAACTGGTAAGGGTTACCGAATCCTGTGGCACAATGGAGGTGAGGCTGGTGCAGCTCCATGCCCTGAGGTCCACCCTGCAGTGAGGGTGATCCGTGGAAGGTCTTGTTTGATATTTTAATTGTTTTCTCTATTTTCTTGATTTTCTTCTTATAGTATTTTGAAGCAATTCTGTAACAGAAAGGAGAGATGTGTTAAGTCTTCCAACCTGTGCGCCTAGCTGTGTCAGAGAACGGCACCTCTGGATTTTATGGTCTTGTAGTGCAAGGAAATTCATGATACTCCTGCCAGTCTTTTCCTTGTGAACTTTCAGCCTGTTTTCTTAGTCTGATTTTTGTTTTAAAAAAGGAAAGTGTTTTTTCTGCTCTCTGTTATCCTTTTTGTGTATGAAACTTGCATGTTCTGGGCATGGCTAGCATACTCACTCTTATTATTATCACAGACAATCTCAGTGGTCCTGACTGCATATGCTGCCTGCTTTTGAGTTGTGTATTAGAAGTGGTGAAATTTGCATGTGGCATTTTCCCTCAGCTGTTTCATCCTCTGGGATCAGGCACAATCCCACTGGCAGGAATTATGCATGATATTACCAGAAAACATTACAGCTGACCGTGTCTTGTAATGAAAGGGCACAGTACTGTGCCCTGGAGTGGCCAGGCTTATATTTGCTTTGTGGATTCCTTTATAAGGAGCTCATTGAAACAAATCTTCTGGGTATTCAGCAGCCAAAGGTAGTTTTAAAATGAAAAAATATTTTTCACATAATCAGACTGTGAAAAAATCAAAGAAAATTACAAAAATGGTAGGAAGAAAAACAAGTAAAGAAAGAGGGGATAAGAAGAAATATTTTTAGATGAGGTCTTCCAAGAAGCGCCTACATACATGTTTTCTGTGTTCACATTTCTTTTGCTATTAGGAACAGAAATCTGTTGATTACAAAAAGTTCTTTTACTACTGCAGCATTGATTTCCCTTGCCCTACATGCTTGGGTAGTAAATGAGCAACCTCTTATGCTCACAGGGAGAGGAGGATATTTTATCTTTGTCCTGTATAGCTGTGGTATGAGGGAGTATAGCCAATTAAAATAATTTAATTTTGGACAACATATTAAAAGTCAGTAATCCTATTGTATTACTACAGCATATCAGTTAAAGTTATTTGCACCCTTTACTTGCTTGATTTTTTTAGCATATTTGGAGTTTTCTTTGTTCAATATAATCTTTCTTTTTTTGGTTTGCTTTTGGATAACTGCAAAATCCTTATATGCATTTTTTTATTCCTTACTGATGTGTGTTATTAAACTTATCTTTCACATAGGAGATTTTATTTAAAGATGGGAGGGGTGTGTATGTATCTATACAAATGTATATATATGTGGGGGGGTGTGTGTGGTGAAAGTAGAACTTTATGCTTATATGCTTCTCTGAGATAATCAAAACATTTACTTTTTTTCATTATAATCAGATATCATAGAGCTTGTTTAGAGGTTTTTTTTTTTTATGCTGGTAAATTTTGCAGGCATTCTGGCATTCAGCTTGGTTTGTACACTTGCTTAAATTTGAGTTTCTGAGTGACATTTAGATCAAAGGCTCTGTAATTGTTTTATTGTAAATCATTATAATTTCATTTGTAATAGATAAAAATGAGACAAACGAATGTGAAAAGTCCTTGTCTGCCTACCCTCTAGTAATGTGTTTCCTTTTCATTGCCTGCGCTGGGAGTTGGAGTTTCTTATGTTGCCTCAAATTCACTATTTTTTCTTTACAAGTCACTTCTCTTTTATGTATAAAAAGGTTTATAGATTTAGTTAGCTAATGCAGTTATTGGTTTTAAAATGCGCCTTTGGGCTTCAAGCAGTCTTTTGTGTAATGCTGTTATATATGCAAGTGATGGGCATGCTGAATGCTTAACTTGCCTTTCAGAAGGACATGTGAAAATAAAATGTGGTATTTGCATATCTTTCAGGATGAGACCAGAAGTCTTATGAGGCACAAATGTCAAAATATCTGATGGAAAACTTTGAGTGCACTTCCTATGATCCTAAACACTGATGAACTGAAAAGCAGGACCTTCATTTGTCTCAAATAGTTAGCTCCTTCTGCTACCTTGAAGGGGACTGTGCTGGTTTTGGCTGGGACAGAGTTAATTTTCTTC
This sequence comes from Gymnogyps californianus, assembly GCF_018139145.2. NCBI lineage: Eukaryota > Metazoa > Chordata > Aves > Accipitriformes > Cathartidae > Gymnogyps > Gymnogyps californianus. Next base: position 125,495,925 of record NC_059473.1, on the reverse strand, counting down.
GCAGCAGCTACTATGGGGCTGTGTTTTGGATTTGTGCTGAAAATAGTGTTGATAATACAGGGATGTTCTCGTTATTGCTGAGCAGGGCTTACACAGCGTCAAGGCCTTTTCTGCTTCTCACCCCACCCCACCAGCGAGGAGGCTGGGGGTGCACAAGAAGTTGGGAGGGGACACAGCCGGGACAGCTGACCCCAACTGACCAAAGGGATATTCCATACCATAGGACGTCATGCTCAGCATATAAAGGTGGGGGAAGAAGAAGGAAGGGGGGACATTCGGAGTGATGGCGTTTGTCTTCCTAAGTCACCGTTACACGTGATGGAGCCCTGCTTCCCTGGAGATGGCTGAACACCTGCCTGCCCATGGGAAGTGGTGAATGAATTCCTTGTTTTGCTTTGCTTGCATGCGTGGCTTTTGCTTTCCCTATTAAACTGTCTTTCTCTCAACCCATGAGTGTTCTCACTTTTGCTCTTCCGATTCTCTCCCCCATCCCACCGAGGGGCGATTGAGCGAGCGGCTGTGTGGGGCTTAGTTGCCAGCTGGGGTTAAACCACGACAGGCACCAATACAATTTCTTTTATTTGGGTTTTCTGCTAAAGTAGTCAGGTTTTCTCCTGCCTTTTTCTGTCCACATGAATGTGCTGTTTAGTATGCCTGAATTGAAGACTTCTGGCTGTAGTTCTTCTGTGTGTAACTTCAGCTCATGTCATGCCCCCCCAACACTTGCATCTCAAAGCTCTTGTCCTTCTCCCTAAGGGTCCTCTGAGATGTCAGCAGCATGAAAAGTTCCTTCTTGTTACTGGGAAGCTGTGAGGCTTCAGTACAAAGCTCATTTCTACCATCCTACTTGCATCTTTCCCTTTTCAGAAACATTTACATTACTCCCATATGGATCCACAGTCTTGGTGCCTAATGCTGTGGCATCAGGAACAAAACCGGTGCTGATGGTACCAACAGTATGAAATACAATAAGTAGTCATGGATTTATGTCTAAACATTTTAAATCACTTTTATTTGCTCTTTCATTATTTAAACAGTAAGAGGAAATTTGTCTCACACAAAACTGCATCTAACTACTGGTAAGAGTTTTTATTAAATTTCTGCTTTATTTAATCTCACTTTTCTAATTTTACTTGCTTCATTTTTAATGGTCATGATAATGGAGGTGATAATGTTTGTTTATTATCACAGTACCATTCTCCCTTGCACTGTAACTAAAGTCAGTAGACTTTCATTTAGTAGCCTCAACATCTGAGTTAATATTTCTCTTGCTTTCCTTTTTATTGAGAATTTATGCCTCCAAACATTCTGTTCTTAATACACTGCAAATAAATTTGTGACTCCCATTACTGCTATCAGATGCTGAGTGCTCCAGAGAACGGGATACCAAAAAATCCTCGGCACTCATGCACTCATCTGTTTTATTAACACAGTCCAAGTTTGCTACACCCCAAAGAGAACCCACACAGATCTTACAATTCACTGAAGAGGAAATTGGGAAATTTAACCTAGTTGAAGAAGGTGTTGCCACCTTCTTGTGCAGCACAGGGTCCACCGAGAAAGAGCACTTGCTGTATTTTAAAAATTTTAGCCCCTGGCTCCTCATTGAGCAGTTAAATGACACAAAAGGTGTTTTTTCCTCACTCCCATGAGTGCTCAGAAGAGGACTACAAACTTCTTTGTCAAAGTTGCAGAGCTAATGATACACCTGAACACAATAGGTTTTTTGTGGATCACCTGCAGATTACCTATGTCAGCCTGCGATTACTAGTTTGGGGACCACAGTTTGGGAACACTTAGATTAATATCCTTGTCCACAAAAGTCCAGTAACCCAGTGTAGTGGTATAATGACTTTAATATTGATGAATAGGCTCCCTACAGTATCCTTTAAATAGTTTTATTAGTGATCTAAGAATACTGCTTAGCAGTTTCAGATAGAATTGGCTTTATATAAAATTGAAGAGACCTGGGGAAAATTTTCTGTATTGTTAACTCTGTTTTGGCTGAGTCTAACCTTGCATGTCACAAGTCATACTGGGACTTGAATGTAATAGTGGGACTTGAACCTTTGCTATCTACACACAGCCTCTTGTTTCCTTCTGTCTTTATGGCACAAAACTTGGACTTTATTTTTTTGACAGTAAGTGAAATTAAAACCTTCTCCTCTGCTTCACAGCCTAGGAAGCATCACCTTTCCTATAATTCTTTATCAGAAGATTTTTTTGTCAACCTATTGCAGATTCCTAAGTCCCAGTATTTTTAAATGGACAGCTTATGTTTAAGCTGTTATAAGGACGATTACAGAAATTTTGTGTAGTTCAAATATTTTGAAATCAAGCTGTAATTTTGCCATTGGTGATAGCAGTTATTCTGAAAAGACATTTGTGAAGCAGTTGGAACCCAGCGAGTTCCGTGCCTTAGGTAGCAGGAACATGCTTTCAAGGCTTTCCAGATTTGATTTCTGCGGCATGGCCAAATATTTCAAGCACATATGTTGAAACTGGCTTTCAAAATCTGTATTTAGTCTTTGATTTTATTCGAAGGTGTAAGAGACTGGTCCTTTGGAAAATCAGGCTCCTCTAATTATGTAGGTAACATATTTTAAAATGTTAGATTCTGTCTATGAATCATTCTCTCCCATTATTAGAGATGACATTTCCATTTAATTTCCCAGTGGGATTCCATTTAATGTTTTCAAAACAACGTCAGTTGAAATCATATTTGTTTTGGTTGTTTGCCTTTATAAAGAAATTTTTATTAGAGGAATTGCAAAGTTTTTAAAATGGAATAAGAAGAGTTCTTAGAGATGAAATATTTGTAAAAGTTCCACTTGTTATTTTCTTTTAAATTCAGTGCCTTGAATAGATGTCAAACTCATGAGGCAGCTGTGGCGCATCTAAGTATGATATCAGAAACAAAGGATTTGGGAGTCTGCTGAATTTTCTTATTTTGATCATGTTCTTATTCAGTGAATCATATATATTTAGTGCTACTGTGAATGAAGCTAATACTTTAGTTTTAATTTACAGATGAAGAAGTTAGTCCATCCTTGGAGTATTCGTATTGTCTTACCAGGAATGATTTCTTTAGCAGGTATATTGACTTTTTGTTACTTTACTGGCTATGATGCAATATACCAGTCTGTTCTAAATATGTCTGTTCTAAATAAAAGAAGGCCAAGTGATTTTTGGGCCTGAGACGAGGTGGCATGGACTGCCTTATGTCAGTCAGGCCAAGGCGTGGATTCAGGCGCTGAGACAAGACGCTCTGTATTCTCCAAATGTCCTGTTCTTTCGGGGATGATGAAGGCTGGATGTGGCTTAAAGTTTTATCAGCTATCACTAATAAGATTCTCCAAGATATGTGAGTCTTTGCCTTGTTTTGGGTTTGGTGATGTGAAATTTAAATGTGTTAGGAAAAATTCTAGATAAACTGCTTATGCATTTAGGAGAGTGTGGAAAGGGAGAAAACTAGCAGAGGGGGAAAACAACATATGTGTGAAGAATAAGAGAGATGTAAAATCTTAGTATGCTGCTTATTAATAGGATTTATTGCTGCTATTTATAATAACCCTGATTGAAACAGTTTCTTTTACATTTCTTACTTGATACATTTTCAGGAAATTAGAAGAAAATATTAAATGTGTTACCTTCTATCCCATGTCCCCTTTCTCTTCTCCTGGTCTTTTTGCTTGTTAGGTTTTAAACATTTATGGGGAAAAAACATTTTAAAAGGGCATGTAACACAAAGGTAATAATCACAGTGCCATGCTGTTTTATGGGGCAATAATCCAGTTGCCTTGTTGGAAAAAACTGCTCGGCCTTCATTCTCCTAGGCTTTACCTTAGGGAATGGAGCTGGATTATTGCCTTGTAAAACAGTGCTGCATTTCTGTTGTTGATTAATTATAAATCTTTGCCTGTCACTAGTCATGGAGTACTTTCTATCTTACAGCATTCCTGTTCCTTTCCTTCATGGCTTTGTCCTGCATTCAGAGAATTCACAAATAAAAGCTGAGTTCCACCTGATTTGTGGCACTCTAACGTTGATCTCCATTCTGGGAGTTTCTGTATAAGAATGTTACACATTTATTTTCTTCAAATGAAGGTGAATCACAGCGCCCTCCATGTGAACAGCTTCTGAGTGGGATTCAGTGTGCCTAAATTTCACTGAAGTCATTCAGTCTGAGGAAATGGGGAGCGCAGTCATGGCTTTAGTGCTTGTGAGGATCCCCTGCCTCCCCAAGGGAGTCTGCTCAACTTTAGATCACATATCCACTTATTTTCTGCAACCACTGGGATGTGTAAGCCAGTAGTAAGTAGATGTTAGCAAGGAACTTAAGTAGTACCACCCAAATGAATTTTAAGAAGGTTGGGATCTCCTTAGATTTGAACAGGGAACGTGGGCTACTACCTCACTGTGCCACCATCAAGATATTTTCATCATTAGCACTTAGCCGTATACTGATTCCCCTACGTGTTGGTAACTGACCTTGTTGGGCTCTTCCAGCGAATTTTTAAGTCTTTTTCCGCTTCCTGAGACTTTCTGGGAATGGGAAGTAACAGTCCAGAAATACCTGAAATAGCAAGAAGCCAGACACAGCCACAATCATATGTTTGCTGGCATGACATTATCTGAAATGCAGGTAATCTAGCAGGACGGTCAGTTCAGAAGTATTGCCAAATAGAGTTACAAATTGATAGACACTTTCCAAATTGGAAGATTATAGGGTTTGTAACATCATTTGTAATTTCTGTGCTGAAGAAGAGTCTGAATAGTATTCTTATAAATAACGTCTTCTGTGGGAGGAACAACCTACATATGTTGACGAGTTTGCTCAGTGTACAATTAGTGAATGAGTGTTTTCTGATGTATTTATGATTTGTGCTTGGCAAAATGGCCATTACCATTCGTTATTTATTTATATGTCAACTTGGATGCAATGGTCTCTATACTTTAAAATCATTTGGAAGTTGAACCTGGTGTTGTGCGTGTCTGCCAGCTTACTAAGTAGTGTTTGATATGGGGGACTTATCATGCATCCAACTCAATCATCTGAGATGACTATCGATTGTTTTCTTTATGAACAGCAAAACAGTAACAATGAAAAGTTTGATTGCATGTAAGGAAAAAATTCTTCATAGTGAGAGTGTGAATCACCGTTCTTAGAGATTTTGAAAACTTGACTGGATGTGACCCTGAGCAGTCTGTTCTAACTTTGAATTTGTTCTGCTTTGAGCAGGTGTTTAGGCTTCAGACCTCCAGTGGTCCTTCCAAGCTACGTCTTTCTGTGATTGAAACTAGGAGGTGCTGTCTTTGTGTTACTGTTATAAACTGCGCAGGAAGCCATGGTTCAAGCGTTGCTGCTTCTGTGTCAGACAGCTTTTTTTGGTTCTCACTGGCTTGCGGGAGCCATACTCTCTTCTCATACTCCTGCTTTAGTAGTTCATAAACTGTGCAGCTAGATGGATAAACTTCTTGTTACTTTCTGGATATGGTAGAGAATACATCCTGGGGGACTGGTTACTGCACAAGTGTTCTACTCCCTCAGTTTTAGGTACACCACTGGAAGTTGGTGGAATAGCTTCATGGTAGTCATCTGCATTCAAACCACACATCACCAGTAAGGTTAGAGTAAATAATGTGGAGGATGTTTACAAGCTTTTCAAATACTTGATAGAAAGGAGATCAACCCATGCTTGGTTGACCCATCCCAGGATCACACCTGAAACACATTTCTATGTCTATAGTAGGCTACGTCATCATAGTAAACGGAATGGTTTTCTGGTCTTGAGTCAGTCTGACCACATCCACGCTGTTAAACTTTCACCTGACAGAAGAACCTTTCAAAATGTCTTTTGGAAAGGTTCCTGGTCCATGCTGACACTAACTGAGTAGATAAATACACCAGCCAGTCTGCAGGGCCAAGGTCTTGGATCTAGTGCATACACTACATCCTGTTTCAATTTGCTTAAATTAGAATTTTCTTCCCTTTCCTTTCCTACTCAGCTTCATGATTTCTTGTTCGTTTGTCTAGGAGGCAGTTTCTGCTTCTGTTCCTGACAGCTAAGTGACCTTACATGCTAAGATATGCTATTTTTTTGACATGCCATATGCAAGAATCTCTCTTGTGCTTGCCTGAATTGCAGGGAGGTTATTAACTTTTAGTGGGGTGGGCTCCTCTTTCTCACCCAGTAAGGCAGTATGCAGGTTTCACTGTGCACTGCATTTTATATTTCTTACAAATACACGCAGTAACAAATGTGTGTTATAGGCATATAAATGAGACAAATCACTGCACCCCACTGTTGACTTTTGTTTGAGATCAGACATATTGATTATTCACCACCTGATGGTGACAGTGAATTTTGGGTGCCTGATCCTCAATCTTGTTTTTGAGGGAAACCATGATATTTACTTCTTGAAGTTCTCAATGCTTTGGATGCTAACAGCTTAGCAGAGTCTGTAGTTCTTTATATGGAGTGGTAACAGGTGTGATCACCCAAGAAATCAGAATTTTTCAGTTCTTTGATTTGAGTGATCAGTGCTGATGGCTACTCACTTTTACAGAGGTCTTTGATTCTTGAATATTATGAACAGAAGTACATAAAATAAAGGTAACTCTTTCTCAGTTTACCTATGTAAAACTGTTTAACACTAATAATATCAAAAGGATTTTTATGAACAGTGTATACTGATGAACAGTGTTGTATTAAAATGTTATATTGGTAACAATTATTTAATAATTGTAATGTGCATTTTTATTTTTACTGTGTCTAAATTTGGAATGTAATGGATAAACATATTTAACCATCAAACAGATTATTTAGTAACAGGTAGAATTAGGAAGAAAAAGCAGAGGTTGTAGGAGGATGAGTTTTGAGAAGCACGGGGAAGTCACTACGTACTGAGATAGCTGAACTGCTGGTTTTGGTTGCAGCAAATCTATGAAAAGGTTTACAATGAAAAGCCAATTTAATTTTAGAAAAGAGGAGTCCTCATGTGCTATCACCTGCATTTGGTACATGCAGGTTAATAAATGTCTTCCCTCTACGTGTACTCAAGAGAGGTATTCCTTAAAAATGAAATATATTTCTGCACCCCCATCCCCTAATATCTTATTGCTTTGTGCAAATGAAGTCAGAACAGAAGTGTATTTTAACTTTGCTTAGAGGAACATAATTGGTAGGATATATGATGCAAATAAATTGGCTCAAATTTTCACCTAATGTACCCCTGCTTCAATTCTCTTGCTGCCCTTGTGAACTGTAGTTATTGTTCTTGCATTGTAGTTATCTTTGAAGAGGCAGGGTTGCCTGTGGCAGTTGAGGAAAAATCAGAAGAAAATTTAAATGATTAATTAATGTAATCTAGTGTCTGTTTTACCAAAGGCTTTCAGGGACTTATTTAGCTCGATTAATGAGAGAAATTCCAACAGCAGGTTCTTAGAATAGGTTTTTGAAGAGTGTAAATGACATAGGTGCTGGAGGGAAAATGATCTTACACCTCTTTATATTAAGCCACCCACTGAATTAGTACTAAGGAAAAATATTCTTTTAAAGCTTTTATTTTTTATTTAGTTATTATTTAGTATTTGTAAAAATCAACCTAGCACACTTTTTCTTTGAAGTTGTAAAGGACAGAGGACATAAATCTCAAATGTAGCTATCAGCTGAAAGTGTATATGTTCCTCAAAGTGACTGGGCAAAATCATGGAAGAAAAGTCCTCTGGGGGATACTGAATACAGGTACCACCTTTGGGCCAGGGAGTCCCTGGAGGCTGGGCGAATATTCTAGAAAGTTGTCAATATGTGTTTGCACTGCTTCTGTGCTCTTCTGTTGGAGGGAGAGCAAGGGTCTGGATTGACCTTTAGTTCAAGCTGGTATAGCTGTTTCGCATTATATGTTTTAGGATTCAGAAATACCTGTAACCAAACGAAAAAGGTAAAAGAAGTAAAAAAGTTGAGATATTTAGAATTTTGAAATGTTTTATGTTTATCCATTTAAAAGTGTTGTTATCATGCTTAAATTTGGAAACAAACACTGATGAACTAAAATACTGTTATTTCATACTGTTACAGAAAGAGTTAGGTTAGGTGGGACTTCTGGAAGTTATCTTGTTCAAATCCTTGCTGTGAGCATGGCTGCCTTCAAAGTTAGGGCCTTGCTCAGTTCAGTACTGAAAATCTCCGAGGATGTAGATTTCATTGCATTTTTAGGCACCTTGTGCTTAACGACTTCCATTGTGAAAAATCTTTTCCTTGTGTGGAGCTGGAATTTTGCTTGCTGCTGATATTTGTGTTTCAAAAATACCCAACTAAATGTTTTAATGCTTCTGAAACATTTGCAGGTTTTTTTCAAAACAAAAAAATCTTAGTTGATTATTTCCAGCAAATTTTTAATGTAAGGCATACTAGCAATCGCTATTAAAGAATGTCATCAATTCCTGTCCCATATTGTTTAATGTCAGTGAAAATGTTTGTCAGCCCAGAAGTTACAGCTGTTGATGGGGATGCAAAATGTCTCGAGTTGAGATGTAGGATCCTAGAGTGGAACACTGACGAACACTGAGAAAGACACAGAGAGAGATCTTCAAAGTTGCCTTTTTTTTCCGTAGCCTCAAAACTATACAGATGCACAGGCTTTCTTCCTCATTCCTCCCCCCCCCCCTTCTCTATACGTCATGCTAATCAAAATGGTAGTTAAGTAGAGAAAAACTCATGTACTGTAATTCTGTAGCAGAGGAATACTGTAGTTTTTGAAATGAAAACTCAAAAGCGAAGGTTTGCACTGTGTTGTATAATCATAGAATAATGGAGGTTGGAAGAGTCCTCTGGAGGTCTGTGGTCCAACTTCCCACTCTGAGCAGGGCCAGCTTAGGTAGGTGAGGTTGCTCGCCTATCAAAATATAGATGGCTCATCTATCAAAAGTGTTTTATTGGTTGAAAGATAAAAGTAGATTGCCACTTATTTTTCTGAGCTGTCTCTGTTAGAAGAGTTTTTAGTGGCCAAAAGTTCCATGACAAAATGAAAAAATGATGAAAAAGTATTTTTCAGTATACTAAAAATCTGCGCTTTACATGTGGCTATATGGACTAAGGCAAAGTGCATTAATTTAAAAGATGTGCTAATTATTCTTCCTCTTCCAAGAACAGGGGCAACAATATTATACTCACCAAAGGTCCAGCTGACAATCAGGAGGCCAATATGACAGTGACAGCATACAGAATTGGAGGTAAAGTGATAAAGGAGTAAGAAAGCTAGAAAACGGAGGGATTAAAATGAATCCCCAGGCAAGCTGAATATATGAGTCAGGGAAGGGAAGGAAGGAGGATGACTTGCAGAGGAGAACTAAAGTAAGGAATGAGAAAGTGTGGCTTTCAGGGTAACTATGACATGACTGTGAAAAGAGGGATTGAGACACGGAATTTCATAGGGACTCATTTTAAGGTCATGAGCCACAGAGGAAACCCCCCAAAAGAAGGCGACCAGCTAACTGCCTCCTCATTACCATTGACTACAACATAAGCAGAGCAGTTGCCAGGGGAGGCAGTTAACCCTCTGTGGGTCTCCATGTTAGCGGTATCCCCAGATTCTCAGTGCATCAGACCTAGTGTGCTGGAAAGAGAACTAATACACTAACAATTTGTGTAATCGTTATGAGCAGCAAGGTTTTATTTTATATCTTACATTAGTACATAGCTTCACCAAATTAGGGCATGTGGTATGCCTACATTTGTAATATCAAGAGGTTTCAATAAAGGTGAAGAGAAGAGAATCTTACTCTTTTAAAGCTTGCATAAAATACTACATTTGAATACAAAGCAACTGCTTCCATGAACCATAAACCAGCCCCAATGCACCAAGGAGGTTCATTATTCAGCCCAAGAACACTCATGCACAGCTCACAAATGCAAGCACAAATGGCATCCCCTATGGCTTTTGTTTTAGTGAAGCCTCTGGCAGCAAGAGGTCTATTTCTTCATTAACTGTATATACATCTTGATTTATCCTTGTTGGCAGGCTAGCCCACTTTATTCCTTATATTGTGAAATGCACACAATACCTTGATTACGATTATGATATAGAAGTGACAGTTTAAACAGCCTTTAAGTAGCTTCATCTTATCCATAAATGGCAAAAGATTCTTTCATCAGTTTTATGTACTTTGTATTTAAAATGACCGTTGTCCTCTTGGTATGTATCAGGGTAATATCTACCAGGACAGCAAAAGATACGCTGTGTTACCTAAAAATTTTCACTGGTGTATATCTGCCAATGATAATTCTGTTATTGCTTATGTTCAAATACTAGCGCTTCTAGTTCAGTCTTTCACCGGAGAAGCTTATGATTCATTGGTGAGAGAAATGTTGTGTTGTGTCCAAAACCTGGTAGAGTGAAAACCACAGCAATGTAGCAGCTTTGTTGGTACTGAACTGAACCTTGGGACTTTTCCTTCTGACAGAGTTACTTTTGGGAGCAGTACAGGTGCCATAATATAGCATTATGCTGACATTTACAAGGTAGTTGTGTAGTAGTTGGTTATACTACCCCATACTGGCTTTCACATAATTTGTCCAGGCTAGAATGCAGTGAAGACCATGTTCAACTCCCGTGAACAACATGTATCCTGAAAATGCGTCTGAGAGGAAACTCTGCTAGATTGGTCATGTGTGCCCAATTCAAGCAAAGATAAAGCATTAAAATAGTCAAACAGTAAAATGAGAATAGTAAGCTGTTGGCATTTGAGCTTACTAAGGGTTCCCAGACTTGTCTACCTAGAACCCTTGGCAAAAAGATGATGCAGTCTCGAGTGATATTAGTAGCTGAGCTGAATAGATCCGATCCCCCGATTTTTGGGAGCCCTGCCTGTCAGAAATGATGGATCAAACAAGCGTGAGGTATTGATGGTAAGCGAACTCCTTGCTTTAAGAGCTTCAAGTGGCACTTCAAAGAAAGTAGATGGCCATACCACTGTGATTTGGGGTGCCTCAGCCAGGTGCCGCATCATCACTGGAACTAGTCGCCTCTGAAGGTCTTTGGAGACCGATGCAGCAAACTTAACTGAAATGTCTGTCTCTCCTTACTGACTGTAGATATTTCTGGAGGATGAGTGAGTCCTTCTACATGACAAATATGCCTATTAGCTTCCTGCAGGGGCTGAGAAAATAATAAGTTAAAATTACCCAAATTGTCTTGGGCTTGTGTTTGTACTTTGCATTACTCTCTCTGTTTTTCACTCTGAGAGGCAAGCACATTGAACTCTTGTTGTGGTGTTCCTCGAATTTTATTTGTATAGCTGAGATTTGTATTTGTATAATGTGATTTTGCCACACATCCACGCTACTTCTTGCTGCTAGAAAAAAGCGGGAAGAAATTTAGACACCACCATATCCCTGCTTTTAGTCTTAATTGCTTTCAGTTGGATCAAAAACTGCCTACTAAAAGAAAGAGAAACTTCTACTCTGAATTAAAAAAATCTTCACAGACTTATCATCAAACCCCAAAGAAACATTGCTTCTCTTATTTTTACTTTCTTGTAGTTTCCCAATACCTGTAATCCTTCTCATGTTTCTATTTACCTTTTTTTTTAAATCGGTGCATTCTTTTTGATGTTTAGCTGCAGAAACTGACTTTTCAGAAATTGTGGCTTTTTCAGGGTGTTAAAAATATTTTAGTTTTAATACTGTAGCTGCATACATGATTTTAATATAGCTATATACAATTTTATAGCTTGCAGTTTTTCTGTGTGTTTATATTAAAGAAGCAAAAGTCTAGTATTATGTATTGTTATTAAAAATGAAACTTTAAAACATTAATCCACCCAACAAATAAAGAATCCTGCAAAGCATTTGATGTCGGTTGCAAAAATAATGTCAGTACTGTATCATATTCAGAAGAGCATTTTATGTACTTCTCTGTTTTATGATCTATAACACTGCCTTGTTTTTTTTCCAAAGCTTCTGTTGGATCCTTCTTGTTGAGATTATTTAGCAGCTTGGTTTCTTGTGTCCTTATGGGTGCAGAATGACTCTTTTCGCTGCTGCCTATTTTAAAATTTTCTTACATCTCATTTTCATGATCCTATAATTATATTGGATCAATGTCTGATTGTGTGATAGTTTAACATAAGGATCATCTGACTCACTCCTCTAATGGGCAGAAGCAGATGCTTTATTTGATCAAGGGTAATACAAACCTTTCACACTTTTAAAAAATCTCTTTTATTATATTTTTGTATGGTAAATATGCTGGACCTGTTTTGAGCTACTGCTGAGCTGTATATCACACATCATTTAGGTAGTTACCAAGCCTTGAAGACATTGAGTTAATGTGTTAGAATTTTTCTGAGTTAAACGATTTTTGTTTTACATTGTTTTTAAGGTACAAGTTGTTTTGATCATTCTTTAATAAAACAAAGAAATTTAATATAATGTCCTTCATCATTATTGATACTTTGGGATTGTAGTCTCCTAGCAACAGAAAAGAAGAGAATTTGAAAAAAAATGGTTAAGTATAGAGAAATCTAGTTCTCCCTACTTACTTATTAATTTCAAGCCCTTAGTAATTGGAAAAACTGCAGCCAAATTTTAAAAAAGTCTTTACTCCTAACTACTTCATGTATTTTCTCAATGCTTTTTAGGGGAGAAATGGTCAAAGTATTTGTTTTATGATCCCCGCAGTCCAGCTGTGCAGGAAGAAATGATGAATTTTGCTAACAAGGTTGAGCTTAAACACAATTTTTAACCACATAATGCCAGGTCTTCCATGCTGTCGGGTCATCCTGGCCTTGTAAAAGGTGAAACAGACTCCAAGAATAAGTACTCCCTCTGTGCTGGCGAGTATCCGTCTTTAGCAGTCGGTGGTGACTGTATTTCAGCTCTTCCCTCACCGTGTTTTCCCTTTGTGGTTGTTGAAACGTGTGTCAGCGATCGATGAGTTCACGCTCTCTATAGACCAGCAGCTCCTTCCCCAAGGCTATGTAAGAGATCACCCACACAGCTGGAAACAGAATTCAGGTCTCTATGCCTCCATCCAGGTGCCCCATCTGCCAGACCAGAAGTCCTTAATCTAGAGCTGCTAAGCAACATCTTGTCTTTGAGACTCCGATATTGCTCACAGCAATGACTAGAGTTTGTGCCGCTGTGATCTAAGTGAATGGGGGAGTGAGGGATGATGTTGCCCGTGGCACGTGACGTTGCCAGTACTGTTGCCCACGGGTCTGCAAAGATTCAAGGCCGTTTGCTGTTAAACCGTGTTTTGCTTTTGATGATACATGGCTACCAGTGCATTGTTTATCTCTATCATAATGCCACAACTCTTAAGAGACAAAAATGTGTATTTAAAATACTAAATGTATTAAAAAAATAAAACCTATGCACAGCACCAGAATTCTTTTTCCCCAAACCAGTACATGGCTTTACATATCCTCTTTTCCAATATCACTTTCTACCTGTTTAAAAGAAAGCTTCTAAATGTCCTTTTATACCTGTGACTTATAATGTCCCTGTATTCCTGTTTTCTGACTCACTGTCAGATGTGGGTCTTGGCATTCATTTGATTCATTTCTACTATTTCGTTACTCTATTAGGATTTTAGGTTTGGCCTAATCCACCTTATCTGTTTTCACTCCGTCACTTACCAGTACATGATCCCTGCATCATGGTTGCTTGTAAGCATTAATATTAAAACTAAGTTACTTGCATTTAAAAGCAAATACTATTTTAAATGAAGCAGAAGAAGCACATAAGAAGACATAACCTTTTCATTTGATATCTGTAGTTATTGGAAACTTTTGGTGTATGAGGATAGTTAAAAAGTTAGTGTGGATAAACTTGGATGCTAGCAACATTGTCTTGATCTCTCAGCTTCATACCATTTCATATCATGCTTGGTTTGAGTGGCTTTTTGGTCTTATTTTGCGTTTTTTGTTTTTTTTTTTTTTAAATAAAGGCACATAACCTACTTATCGATTCAGAGAGCAAATTTTTTAATTCATGGAATGTCACTTTGTCCTTATTTATACTTTATACACTGATTTTCTCTGTACCCGTAAAAATTCCAGTTTCTAAAGATGTTTTAGGTGAGTGTACCAAGTAACACTGTTAAAATTGGGACAAGCTATGTGAGAATCTATTCCTTCTGCATATCTGGGCAGTTCAGAAATCGTTCTACACTTTGTAAGATGCTGTCTTGAACCATGAGAGACATTTCAAAGAACTTTCCCCTTCTCACAGGGGTATTTGCGTAATCATCTTTGCTGGAACAAGTTCCTTTGGCATGCTAATGAATTCTCAACTCCAGGAGGTTCTGTCTGCAAAGTTGCTTTACATCAGATTTAATGCTGTTAAAAGCGCACAAGAAAATTTAACCCACAAAACATGTGCCATCATCGTTTATGCTGCTTCATGAAAATGTGACATGCACGACATGAAGAGATGATTGACTAAGATAACTGTTTATATAGTGTGAGGAGGAACAGGCTAAGCTGTAACCTTGCTCTGTTGGATATAAGCAAAGCCCTGGGATGCTGCCATTGTAGGTCCACATTAATTACTCAGTAATTATCCAAGAAGAGAAACAAAGAATTTTTGAGAGAAGATATTATAAGGCACATTGGATATCTGTAGTTTTAATTTTTTTCTTTTTAAATTAAATATTAGGCTTTTCTGTAAGCTCTCCTCTTTTGCTGACTTTTATGAGTTTTCTCAGTTCTTCTTTTTAATGGGTCATCTTGGGGTATCTTGAGTCCCTGGTCACAATGCAAACATAGAGTGGCTTGAAAACATAGCCCTTAGAGGAAAACTAGGGCCTGACAGAGCCAAATTAAAATTACCATGAAACAGTAATTCTATATTTTTTCTTTTTTTTGTATCTTCTATGCAAATTTCCTCTCTGAGATAACAGGAAAAATGTAAAGTCTTCTGGCCACTGTGCTACCAAGTCATAGACCTTGTTTGTTTTCCTTCTGGCTGCGTGACTCCTGCATGCTTATGGTTTCAACCGGAGGTGTCAGTAGTTGTTCTGCTTAATCTGGTGGCTGGGATATTTTATAAGGGTGCAACGAAAATGGATCTGAATCCTCTTAGGATTCTGCGCAGAAGACTGAAATTTAATCTGTCAAAGTATGTGATAGACTGGGTTGATGTGCATTAGCAATACTGCCTAATGGAAACTGGTAGAGTAGCCGTCTTGGTGAAATCTGCACTTAGTTAGTGGTCAAACCTTTTGCTGTTTTGAATATATTATTTTCAGTAAGGAAACCAGCACTTTCCCGTGGGCATGCTAAGGATATTAATGGAATGCTGCAGCATTCAACAACATATTTAAGAGTGGTAAATACTGTAGAGATGTTGCCTACTGGATTTTCAAAGGGATGTAAACATCCATCTTCCATTTTGATTTTTATGGAAGTTACGCATGCAAATACTTTATATTTGAACATCCAGCCCATAAATTCTTTTAAAAAGTTGCCAAAAGGCTTACTTTGGGTAATAATTCTTAATGGAGGAAAAAAGCAATAGTGGTACTCCATCATTAGAAATAGTTCCTGAAACCACTCTGCATCATTGGTAAGACTATGTTAAGAATGATACATCTGTTGATGGTGTCTCCGTGATGAGAAGGATGTGGAAATAGCGAAGAGAAATAAAGGTCAGCCACAAAAATGATTTTGAAGCTGAAAAGCAAGCCTTATGATGTGGGTCTTGAGAAACTCAAATTATAATTCTATATGAAGAAAAGATGGATAGGCGACTCTCCTTGTATGTGGGTACTTGTATGTGGAGAAGATTCCTGCTAGTGAGTGGCATTTTCGTTGTGCAGAGAAAAGTGTAAGATAGACTGAAGTTGACGATAGATAAATTCATTTCTAAAACAAGGGTTGGTTTGCTAGCTGCGAAGATCATTGAAGTATGGTGCAACTTCCCAGGGGACTGTTATTGTATCTGGAGTCTTTAAAATGAGTTTAGGTTTATATTTCAAAAGCTTAAAACCGGTTTTGGGAGAAGTTATTTGACCTGTATGTGCAGAAGACATTTTTAATCTCATAGTTCTCTTGTGCAGCCTCGTGCGTGACAGATTTTGAGCACGGAGGATTGCCTGTATTACCCTCAATGTGTTAACAGCCTCGATGTACTGTATTAAAACAGTTCTTATAATATTATTTTTAAGGGTGGGTGCAGGTCATCTGTGCGGATTAGGACTTCCTCAGTACACAGCTGACTAACCGATTTTTTCTATTATGCTTTTCTGGAGGGTGATTACAACTAGAGAGGGGGTGTCCAAATGGCAGAACAATGTTTGCCAATCCAGAGGTGTGTGTTTCTGTAGAAATTATGCAGAGTGGGGCTGTTTGAGGGCACAGGGTCTGCTGGGATAGTGCTGAGCATATTCCAGGGCAGGAGGTGGCAACCATGGTATCTGCTTGGCTAAGTCTACAGGAGGAATTAGTGCAAACCAATAGAAATAGATTTTTAGATTTAGATGGCATTGAGGATCTGATGTCCATACTGCAGACATTTCAAGGCTTTTTACGTCGATTAGCTTGAGTCTGGCCCCAGGGGCTGAATGCCCATTTGCAGTTGGAGTGTATTAGGTGCATTTCTGGAGTGAATCTTCCAGTTTAGTTTTATCGAAGAGGAATCAACTTCATGCACTCAGAGACCATTCCTCTTGTGAAATAGAGCAATTAAGTGGAGATTATCACAAGGTTTGCCTGAAAAGCATACTCCTTCTCTGAGCTAAAATGCTTAATGTGGATGCACCTTTGCATCCCTATGCAGCCATGGGGATGAAATTTTGGATTCAATTGTCTCCAACGCATCCTGCTTTGGAAGGAACTTGTTCTTTTCTCTGAGAGAAAGTCCAGGAATAAGCTAATAAAGATGAAGTTTTGACAGGTAGGAGAACAAACCCAGAAGCAAACCAGCTATATTGTATTGGCAGATTAGACAAACCTTCCAATAACACTCTACTGTGGGGTAAATGATACTCTGTTCACTTCGGTGATTTGTCTGGTGTGTTTTGAATAACAGAAGATCTTTGGCAATGCACCAAAAGTAAATTTGACCCTCACCCTTTTCCAAAGCCTTCTTGCCTGAATCTCGGATCAACTCTCAATACAGAGAACATGGGGAAAGAACTGCCTACACTAAAGAGCTGTACTGATCCAAGAATACAGGCACTGTTCATGGCATAATGTGACCAAGAATAAGATTACTTGAAAATTAGAAGAGCGTTTCTAAAAATTAGAAACATCAAGTTCTGGACTGGCCTTCCAATGGCAGGAATAAGGCAAATCACTTAAGTGTTGTATAAGTGAAATGACCAGTGTATTGCTGAGAGCATGGGATTGCACTCGGTGACCCAGATGGT
The DNA here is from genome assembly GCF_018139145.2 of Gymnogyps californianus. Classification (NCBI taxonomy): domain Eukaryota; kingdom Metazoa; phylum Chordata; class Aves; order Accipitriformes; family Cathartidae; genus Gymnogyps; species Gymnogyps californianus. The sequence goes on along the minus strand of NC_059473.1, from coordinate 125,478,549 downwards.
CCCTTCCTAATAGAATAACAATTAAACTATAACTTACAATATAAAATAGTTTCCAGTGTGAATTGTGTTTATCTTAATATCTGACTTTTTTGAAAAGGATTTGACTATCTAGCCTCTATGAATCATACAACTGTGGGCTGAAGATAAAATTTTAACTCATTCAGGAAAATATGCTTCCATTCATACAGAGTCTGAGATGTGCTATTCCATTTTATATTCTCAGAAAAATGCCTTGGTGAACAAAAGCTTTTTTATTAAATTCATGCTATCGTATCTTCTTTTTTACATTTGGTAAGGATTAATATTACTCTATCGTTTAGTCATAAAAGAACAGGTCCTTATAATGAACTGTGACAAGAGAGAGGTGAAGAAGAACTTTGATAGACAGATCTGATATAATGACACAGAAGATAATATACAATCCACTATCCTTCTATCTTGATCTTTTATATATGTTCAACTGCAGGAAAAATAGAGGAAAAAAGCTTTTTATTAAAAGAAAAAAACACTAGACAGTTTGCTTACAGAAAGCTTATTTGAATCACTGCTGCGCAGGAGTGGAGAATATGCGTGACCATCCGACTCTCTTTTCCTCTTAGTGGGGAAATGGTAATGTTCTCTGATCACTGGAGCCTAATGGAGGAATCATTTGGCTAAGATGTCCTCAAAACTGTTAATTTATCCTGCAGTTCTTTTGTTGGCTGAAGACTGAGAGGACTTTGGAGAAGACATTGAATATCCAGAACATTTTGGACGCATGTTTCTTTCTTATTTCTTCTTCATCTCCTTCTGCCCAAGGGGGAGAAAAAGACTTCCAGCCTGTAGCTCTGTGTCGCAACTGAACAAAGCTCCTGTGACTGTGCCGCATGTCTATTCCTCGTTATTCCCAGTAACTTCTGAATCAGCTGGCCAGCTTCAAGCAAATTTGGAGGAAGGATGGCATAACTTGAAAGAGAGAGATCAGTGAGTGCTCACAGCGATGGAGAGGTGGGGAAATTCTTCTGCTTTAGGGGTAGTTGGCAAGCTGACTGATATTTCCTTGTGGCTGTCTAATCAGCACAAGCATGGCCTCAAACTGGCCTCAATATGCTTCTTTAGCAGTAAAAAAGGGTCAAATGATATGTGGAGAGGAGCTGTGGTCAGTGAGAAAGTAGAGGGAGCAAAGTTTACAAATCTATAGGAAACCAGACTTCTCTGGCTTCATTTCTCCACAAAATATCCCGATTAGACATGTTAGTCCACACATGACACAGTCGTAGTGTGGACAAGTCATGGTTTTCTCAGGTGTGAGGGTTTGCTTCATTCCAACGTGTGAAATCGAAGCATGCTTTCCATGTTAAGATTTTCCTACATACAACTGTGACAACTAACTGTCATATAGCGGCATTCTCCTCTCTTTGCCCCCTCCTTCAGCATCGATCTCCAAAATTCACATTTTCCCCAAATTCTCATACACTGTAAAAAAAAATTGTAAAAAAGTCTGTGAAGGTGAAAGTAAAAATAGTTGACACCTAGCCAGTTCAACATTGTGCTTCCAAGGAAATATTTTCTGCTCAAATACTGTCTGCATTTGTTCTAGCTTAGCATGGCTTTTACATGCTAATTTTACTGTGGCTGGAAGTGTCACCCTGAATCCAAATAAATGCTTGGTTTTGAAGAGACCGAGTCTGTATTTCCTTGTAACTTTAGTCTCTAAAACTGCTGGAAGAATGATTTTAACTTGGTAGTCTTTGTTTCTTTTGTTTAAAGATGTGTTTAAGTCTTCTTAAAAAACTTTTTCAATGAGATATTATCATTAAAATGACTGTATTAAACTCAACGTCATGAATAATTCATAATGCAATTTTGAAAAAAATTGCCATGCAAAACTACAATAATTAGTTTATGTGATAGGAGAAGCATTATTTTCATATTTAGACAGGAAGTGAACATTTATTTAGATACACTATTCACGGTATACTAAATTATGGCATAAAATAGTGTTTGTAATTTAAAAAAAATGACAAGTTAATTTGAAAACCAGCCCTAAGATGCAAACTTGTACGTTGCCACCTACCCGATAAAATTGATTACTTTGTATATTTATGCATTTGCTGTTAAGTGGGTGTTTTTGAAATGTGATTGCACATTTAAAATTAGACTTGAGCCCATGATGTTACCTTTTATGAATTTTTTTGCATCTTATTCATAATATTTTGAGTAGTAATATCTATAATTTTCTGAGGACAAAATGACAATTCTCATTAATTGCCTCCAGTCCTGTAGACAACTTTAAAGAAGTTGTGGGATGGTTGGATGGAGTCATGGCATATGCCTCAAAATACTACTTTCCTGAATCTGGGAGTGGAAGCTGCCTAAATACTGTGATAGAAATACTAACCTACATCTTCCCAGAGGAGACTGTCTGGTGGTTTTGAGTCAAGCTCTCTTCTTTTCTCTTACTGACATCTTGAAAAATCTGCTCCCTTTCTCAAACACAGAGTCAGGAACTGTGCTGAGTAAGTACCCTGAACTTCTGTCCTGCCCTAAACCCCGCATTTTGCAGAATCCTGAATTTCCAGTTCTTCACTGAATCAAACTTGAATGGCATTTTTTCAACTTAATTAATCACCATGTACACAGCAAATAAGAAAAAACAATTTTAATTTCTTTAAGTTGTGATTGGCGAGGCTTCCAGGCTTGTGTAGGAAGAGAGGCACAGATACTTTCACATTCCCTGTTGACCTCAGTCCTTGCGCTGCTGGATGTTGGCATGTGTTTTTCAAGAAGCTAGTAAGATGAAATGTAATGTTGCTCACATTTCAGATATTGAGTATCTGCCACGTGATCCAATTAGTAGTTCGTGGAGCCTGGCTTTATATCCTGTGCTCAGAAAAGTTTTGGCAAGTTACTTTGATCTTCTTGGCAGTCCGTGGGAACAAGCATTTTAATAAAACAGCTTGAATAATAAATACAATACATTTATTTATTTATTTATAACAAATCCACTACTTTTAATAAAGCTGCTGGAATACTTTTCTGCATAGGTGACCATTAAGTGGTGCAAAGTTTAGTTTGTGCTGGGTGGATAAAGCTGACTGTTGTGAGCTGTGAGACCAGGAAGGTTAGGAGGTGAGCTGGGGGCCTGCAGCTTTGGCTGAGCAATTGCTTGGGTGCTATCGGCTGTAGTTGCGAAGAGTTTATACAGTCTATTAGATAGAGCTAGGAACCGGGATAAAATGAAGTACTGAATAAAATCCTATGCACAAAACAGAGCTGAGGTCCTGCCAGAAAAAAACCTAATGACGTAATTGCATCTGTATCACGATGCATACGCACAAGCAGGATTACTGTAAGGGATGTGGACAGCCATAATTCTGGCATTTCCAAACTTCCGAGCACCTGATTTTGTGATTTTAACATGACTCGAATGAATTATTTGAATAGAGTAATGCTGTAAAAAAGGGCTTGTTGAAATGCAGTCAATGGCTCAGAGCAGCTGCTAAGAGTTTTTATTCATATCTTCTATTAATCTGAATGGCAGGCATGTCTGAATCTCACAGCGCACTGTGAACATTGCACTCAACGTTTTTAATACGAGCAGTGGCAAGACGCTCAGGCCTTGTCTTTCTGTGTTAAAATACTACAGTATGGCTCTTACTTACCTTGAAACGTTTTAAAAGCTTTCAATGAAGTGAAGAGTTCAGCACAGCTCTGCATTCGCAGAAATCTTTCCCTGCTGTCCTGAATTTAAGATCTTTTTCTATTGGTAGTTGTTGAAATGAGTTAGCTGTATTTTAGTTACGCTATTAACATCCTGAGCAGTACTTGGATGTTTGGCATGGGAAGTAAGGCAGAGGTGTAATAGATAAAGATTATTGCTATGAGAGTGTTGAAAATGGCACTGGTATATCTAAATTATCCCTAAGTATTCTTTTTAGTGTGTTTTTTTGTATCTCCGTGATGATTTCGGGACTACCTCATTAGTGACTGGTACCTAGTTTAAAGACCTGGAAAAGATTTTGTTCTATCAACTAGGAAGATCCACTATTGTTCTTTGTACCATGCAGTTTTCTCTAGCATGAAGAGGCTATAAAATGTTAGCAAATAATTTTTTTCCCTGTTCCATTAAAGGCATCATCAGAATAGTCTTCACAGCAGTTTTGACACCTTTTGTAACTTCATATTCTGCGCAGAACAGTGCATACTCATTTCATCAAAGCTTATATATGCAAACTTTTGTTGTGCTAATGTAAGCTCCCTCAGGGTTCTCTGTGGCACTAGCACAAATTTTAACATTTTGACTTGTGCACTGCTGGATTTTGTGTATGCCACCTAAAAAGCAGGAAGAATTTTGTTTCTTTTTTGTTGTTATTGCTAGTTCTTTGTTCCTTCAAAGGCTTTTCAAGGCATTTTCCTCTATTTTTGTAGATGCACCAATTTCTTTCCATGATTTAAAGTCAGAAGAAGATTTTCTCCGTTACTTTTTGAACTGACAGGTTCTTTCTGAGCTTTCAAAGGCACTGCAAGATACAGGGTTGTGTCGTTATCAACACTGTCAGATTCTTTCTGCAATAACAAAAGAGCCATCCAAAGACTCTCTATAGCAAGATGAGAATTTATTGTGGATGTGCAGAAACCCTGCCTAAGGTTTCTTCTCATTGCTCCTGGTGTACCAAGTATCAACATGACAATGGCATTGTTATGAGTAGTACATAAAAGTCATATTGCCTATGCAAAGTAAACTGCCATTTCCTAGTGCAGGTGCGCTAGCCCCGGGAAATGATATAGCAGTACAAAAAATATTTTCATTTTTGTATATAAAATTTCTACCATATGGCTGTCGGGGCTTGATCTAGCTTCTGCTGGGTTGCACGTGAACCTTTTCTGACATTTGCGTTTCAGCGGACGATGTGTTCCCTAAAGCTGGAGTCGTGTGGCCGTAAAAGCTGCATTAGGGTTAGGGTTACTACAGGAGGGAAAGAGGAAGCGTTGGATCAGCAAAGGAGTTCGTATCAAAAAGAGCAAAAGGAGAAGGGTTTTGCAACACAGTTAAAAAGCATCGATAAAAATGAGAGCCTTCCCCCCCAATTAAAAGGGGAAAACCACAATATTTTGAAACAACAGAGAAAGTGCTAAGTTTCTTCCGTGATTAAAACCGTGAGCGTACACCATCGGAAGTGACTTTGCAGATATTGAGATGTGAGAGCAAAAGCATGTGAACTTAGATAACTGCTGTAATAAAAAGGGAATTTGTCAGACAACCAGAATGTTTAGAAGATGGCAAGCCCAGTGTGACTTCATTGACTTCAGTGGTTTTAGCTTGTAAAAAGGTCTATGTCTCTTTGATATGACATAATAAATAATCCTGTCTTCAGTACAAGTTATGACTTAAAAAAAATTCTGAGTGTAAATTCCAGGACCAAGGATCTGATTTGACTCTTCGTTTTATCAGTTGTGAATTTTTGACAGCTTGCAGCCTTAAAGCTGAAGTTAAGTGTACCAGCAAGATACAGTGTCATATTACAAGATGTGATGTTAGTAGAATGAAGATCAACTTGTTCCTTCTGCTAAAAACAGACTGATATTTGCAGTTCAGTTTCTTAAAGACATATATACTTTTTCTGTTGCAAGTGCTTTTACGGTACATCTCTGGATTACTGAGCACATCATCCTCTAAATTTGACCCAGTGTAATTATGGAGAAATACTATATTTCATGGAGAAATATGATGTGCATTAATTTTCTGTTTCATTGGCATGTTCTGTTTACTTTGCCTAAGTAACTACTGAGAGCAAAATGATTACATTTTAAGATGTGAAAAATGTTACTGTTCCGTATAGGTGGTAAATATTCACTCTGCTATATTTACAAAATTATTTATATGTTGTTTATGTAAAACTTCCTTTTAGAAAAAGAAATCATCTCCTTTCATAGTATTTAACATTTGTTCTCATATGCTGTGTTGTGCTTATAAATGTTTATTTTTCTGGGAAGTGTTTTAACATTGAATCTCACTTCAACAAAGTCAAGGCAAATTTTTATTTTAATTCTAATGGGAACAGGATTGGGCCAGTATATCTTAGATTTCTTTTAATATGGTGATTGACATTTTAAACCAGTTGGAGGTTTAAAAAAAACGAGTTTGTGGACTGAAGTTGAGTTAATTGCAATAGGTAAATAGATGAATGCATGATTTACTAATTTTATGAATTTTACAAAAAGGGCACCTGTAAAGTCATGATGAGGGGATCTTTTAGCATACATATTTTAAGTTCTGCCCCAGACAAGAGGAGCAAATGAATGTGCACTGATGTTACTTTTATAAAACTAAATAAATAACTTGGAAGTATATTCAAGGTAATGATTTAAGAAAAAATATTTGGGATATAGATTGCTATCACTTCCTTGCTTTCTGCAATTTTTATTTTCATTTTTCAGTGTTTTAATGTCATCTTCTGAATAACTTTAATTAGATTTATGTTGGAATAAAGCATTAAAATGCTATTTGCAGAGGTTTTTTTCACAGCAGAAATCAGTAAGGAACCTTCTCTCATTTGCGTTTCCGTATCATTGTCGGCAACAACTGTACAATTCCAAAATAGAGGAAAAAATGTTCTTAAAGGAGATACTATAATCAGTTTTAGCAGAGAAAATGGCATTAAAACTGTGAAAAAGAGGCAGAACTTTGTAAATATATTTATTCTGCTTAGCTGTGTAGAACTTCTGTACCACTTTACATTCCTGCATGCGTTATTTATTTATGTGAAAAACAAGCATCAACTCTGAAAATATGATTTTAGAAATGATACATCAGTATTGGTGTAATATCCCAATGTGCTGTATGCTGCATATATATCTATACAAGGAGAAATGGTTGCTGTCCCAAATCAGATATAGTAAGACAAGCAGAAGTATGGGAATGGAAAGAGATAAAAAATAGGTGCGTACAGGCTATGCTCGTGCTAGTAAATTAAATTGCTGAGAGCTGAAACTCATATTCTGTATACTCTTAATGTATTATATATACTCTTAAGGTTCTTGGTCCCACCCAACTAGCATTTTATCAGACAGTCCCTGGGCACATTTTGGCAGTGCAGACAAGAACCACTGAAACAGTCTTGCGCCAGTTTGGATATAGCCTTCCTGGTTTGGGAGATGAGAGAGGTTAGTGTGGATGCGGCCAGACTGGCATCATGCCGGAGAATGATGAACCGTGATGTTCTGCGGTTTGCTATGATAGTGGTACCCAGATAGTGCCCGGGCTGAAGAGCTGATGTCGTTAACGCCACCCCTTAGTCCTACACATTTACCCAATCATTAAAGTGATCTTTAACTGTTAATTGCTTGTCAAGTTTATGGAAAAATTGATTTTGCGAAAGAATTTGGAGAAACAAGGGAGTATTTGGATGCTCTGAGTGCAAAATGCAGCATAAAATGAAATAAAAAACATACACGGGGAAATAGCCAGAAAGTGTGTGGAAATTCACATTGTTGGTGCATCAATCACAGTAACAATATTGTAGTAGCAGCTGGTTAGAGAGTTTCAGAAGGTCGTACAATTTGTTTGAAAGTATTAAATACAGGAAGTTTTAACTTGGTGTCTGTATTAGGATCTAATGGAAGAATTCAGTGACAAGTAGCTACAGTGACCTCAGCTGTGTTTTGTGTGGAAGGGGAAGGTGCAATGTGTGAATCTAGGAGACAGTTATGGATGGAAATAACATGGCTTTGCTTTACAATTTTAGCTGTAAAGACAGAAAGGAAAGATTATCTCGCAGAAATTTGTTGGAGAAAAAGCAGCAAAACTTCTACCTGGAGTGGAGGTGAAAGTGAGGGAGAGTACGAGTTGGCACTGACTTTGAAGACCTATGCCTGAAAAGGGCAAAATGATAGTTTTATATATAGATGTGTGTGTGTGTGTGTGTATAAAAAAATACCTAAGCAGTGTAAATCATGGTCTTCAGACTTAGATTTTGCCATGATGAGATGGTGGGAAGGGGCAGACAATGGGGACCCTCAACTGATGTGACTAGTGTAGCCACATTTAACTTAATGGAGCTGTACTGATTTACATCAATTAATTCCTAGCTTAGAAGCTCATTACTGTAAAACAGTTATCTGATTACCCTGATTCCAACTGCAAAACCCCCAAACAGGTCAATCCTTGAGCAAGCGCCGTGGAGTATGGACTTTCAAAGATATTTTTTGGTTAATGACAGTGATTAACACATAAGATCATCTCCTCTAGTTTGATCTCAGTAGAGGAGCAGAGACGATGGACATGAGAGGTGCAATGGAGATCTCTTCTTATCGCCACTGCTCTGGCAAGGAAAGACCATTTAACAGTATACCGTCAAAAATAGTCCCCTGTGTAGAGAGTGATGCTCATAAATTTTGTTTTTTATGATAGAGACCTTGGATGAACTAATTTATTGTCACCAGAGGTTGACAAAATTAAAGGTTCCTGCTGTTTTCCTTTTGATATGAGGATCTTAGTTAGTGAAACAAAAAACTAGCACGTAATTATAATTGCTTGAGCTTTGACAAGTCCAATTTTCATCATGGACAGAAAACTCAGGTGCCATGGCCAGGTAACCTTCACATAGTTGTCAAAATAAAGTACATTTTATATTTTATAATTCTCACAGATTACTTTAACCAGCATAAATTATTTTGATCACTTCTATGCTCATATTTGTCTGAATTACTTCCTGAGTTCACACTATTCACTCAAGTTATGGTGTTGGGAAGAATAAATAGAAGATACTTTTCTGCTAAACTTTAGTCTATAAACTGTAGTCTGTGTTGGTCAAATTCTTGGCAAAATGTTCTAGTTCCCAAAATAGCCCCATTGAAAAGATTACCTGAATATATACGTTCCACGTTTTTGGCAGCATTTGTTCTGTATTAGTAGTACTCCTGCACAGAAATGTTAAGAGCATTTCAAGCTCAGATCATGATACTGGTTTTCAGAACGGGATACAATAAATATCTCCTTCCAAAGCTCTTGTCTTTCTTTTATTCATACCTATTCAGCTATAATAATAGCTGGACAAAGTAAATTTTTAAGTCTTCGTATCTTAAGAAGCTGAAAGTTGTTTGGCTGCCATTTAGGTTTATTTATATGGTGCCAGGTCATAGTTAAAGTTCTGTAAAACTGCTATTTTTGCTCTTCACCAGCATTCTTTTCTGCTTAATTCTTTGATTCTTGTCATACGTGCATGGGTCTGCGTGAGATCCCTTTATACATCTTAAAGCTTCTTGGATTTGAACCAAGCCTGGGAACTGCTTCTGGAGGCTGATGCGCAGTCTGGGGGAGCAGGTCCGCTCTTTATCTCTCTCTTTGAAGAGCTGAGACATGGTGATTTACCTCTTCAGTTATTTGAACTTCGCTAATGTAAACTCGCCATCTTCAACAACTCCTGTCATGTCAGCACTGTAGGTTTGTGCTTCAGAGACCTGTGATAGATTAAGCAAACAGATAGTGTTTACATGGCTTGAAAGGTAGACAAGTCCAGACGAAAACAGTAAATTCTGGCAACCCTTTCATGTCTCACTTTCACCATGGTCATTAAGGTTAGATTAGGTTGCCAGGGTCCCCCTCCTGCAGCTCTTGGCTTGTTGTCTGAAAGATGGTGTTTCTCCTTTGTCTTGGTACAGCCACATCTAGTCTTGGCTAGCCTCTCAGTTAAAAAAGAAATCCCTTTCTCAGCTCTGTTATAATAGTGTTGCTTTGTTTTCTGAGTGTAAGAGGCTCAAGAGGCTTTTCAGTGTTTTATGGAGGGACTGATTTCTCCCACCTCTTTTCAAAGAATTAGTCTGGGTGTTTTTGTTTGAATGAAGGATTATTAAAATTTAAGAGATGAATGCTGTCCCTGGCCTAGTGGAGACAGAGTCCTAGGACCACGCTGGATGGAAGGGACCTCCCAAGGTCTTTAGTTCAACATCCTGAACTTAGAGCAGGTTGCTCAGGGCTTTGACTATTAGAGGACTAGACAGGTACCGCTGTCTTTCTGAGCCCTGCCCCAGCATTTGACGAGGTCTATGATAAATTTATTATTCTTTCTTATTTTGAGTTGCAGTTCCCCATGTTTCAACTTCTGTCTGTTGCCTTTTGCCATTTTAGTTGACACCTGCAAGAAGGGCCTGGTTTCATCTTCCCTACACCCTCCAGTTAGGTAGACAGCAATGAGATTGACTCTTGGCCTTCTCCTCTTAATGTCATGCAAACCCAATTCTTTCAGCATCCCCTCATGTGTCCTGTGTCCAGATCCCTAACCGTTTTGGTACTCTATATAGGGCTTTGTCTGTCTGTCTCTCTACCTACCTACCTACCTACCTGCCTATGTACCTATCTGCTAATCTACCTATATTTTGGTGGCCTTGTATATATACAATCATTACAGCAAATGGCTGATTCCCTCAAGCAGTGGGTAATATGCAACTTCTTTAAGCAGTTCTGTAATAACAGCTTCACAAAGTCAAACTGTACATGGGCTATGTAGGTGGAATCACACATTTTTTAAGTCAAAGGGTCATTCTTAATGCAGTTTGAAAGAGATTTTGTACATTTTGTGATTAATATATAATTTCTAATTCCATGTCTAAGTGCTATTTTCTTCTTTTATAGTGCGCATCTTCCTTGGTTACAGTGTTTGTCTCCATAAGCAATGCATACAAAGGAGGCGACTGCAGTCATATGTTTTACAGATGCGAAATATCTAAAATTAATATTTGCTTTTGGAAGCTGAAGTTATGGAAATACCATAAAGTAAACATAGAGCAAATGAAAAGAGAAAAAATTATAAAATATATAGGAATGTGTATTTTTTTAAACTGCCAGGATCTGGAATGAGCTTTCAGATGTTAAATACCGTATTGTCTTCTTACTACTTTTATTTTATTCTTTTACCTTGGTTATTAGAAGAACAAATGATGATGGAATTTAGAGGATGAGCAGTGAGGATCAGGAGATTGAAAGTAATATTTGCAAGTCCTTAAAGAAGAAGGTAGCAGAAAGCCAAATGGTTTCCAAAAAGGGACATTTCATGGAGTGATTTATCTGATATGGCATTGCCATTTGTTGTATAATTTCAGTCTTGTTGCTATGGGAACCAATTTTACTGTTGCAGTGATTGTTAATCAGGATTTGTAGTTATACCATTTTTACCACAAGGCCTTATATCCTTACAGATTAAATCATGGTTCTCATTGACAGCGGTGTACATCAAACATTATTGCCAGAAATAAAATCCGACGAACCTTCCTGTCATTTTTCTCACCGTTACCAGAATCAGGGAGCAGAAGCTTAAGTTAACTTTTACAGGAACTCAAGGATTCTGCTTCAGTTACATTTGTCATGCTTGTACAATTCCAGGAAAAGGAAAAAAAAAAAAAAGGCAAGCTTCTGCCTTACAGTATAATCATTTTATTTTTCATTTAAGTGGAAATGAATTGAGTACTCTGGAGATACATTTTCTACATATTGCTTCTTTAAGCATCTCTTAAGGTAGGATTAAAGCTTAAGGTCATCTAAACTTCAGAACTTTTCTCCCTATATTATGAAAAGAGAGAGATATTTTTGTTTACGGAGGGAGGATTCAACACTCGAAGTTTAGGTATCTTGGCAGTGTAAATATTCTGTATCTTTTCAATCTTCCTTTTAGTTTTACAACTGTCCCTGCAAAGAGGGTGATGGCAGGAGTAGGGACAAAAGCGCTAATGCAGTGTAGATTGTATTATCTTTTGCTTCAGTTAAAGGAGGATACTAGGGTCAAAGAGCATGACTTCTCTCATCCTGGTCCTGGTCTATTCTCTGTCAGGTGAGTAGAAATGGGAAGAAGAATTCTTTCTCTCCAAATTTACTCCCTTGGTGACCTGAAGAGCTAGACTGAAGTATTTGTCTGGACACTCAAAGCTTAAAATAACGAAGATATGCATTTCTGCTTGATTTCTTTTATGTATCTTAGTAGTTTCTTTGCTACCAAAAAAATAATTTAAGTTCTGAAAAAAAGCTGTTGGTAAATTGTAAACTGATGAAATGCTGCACTCAAAATTCACAGAAAACTTGAAAAACATATGAGAATGGTTAACTTCCCCATTCATCTCAGCGGGTGTTTTATGCTGAAGCATAGTGATGACCAATATTGTTCAGTGTTCACCAGAGATCAGTTTAATGGAATCATTAAACAAAATGCTTGTCTCTGAGTCCAAAACCACTGACCTCTGATGGCAGAGCTCCAGTTCTTCACTCCCCTGGTCAGCTCCTTTAACTTGCACAATGAAGAGTTGTCAACACAAAATTTGTGATAGATTGTGAGATGAAATTATGTGGATCACACCGTTTGAGTACAGACTGGGCTGGGGATTATTTTCACGTCTCCTCTATTACTCAAGTGGCGTTTTGGCAGAATTTCTGAAGTGCTAAACGAGAACGATGCACAAGTGCTAGCATTGTTCCCAGAGTTATGTTTATCTGATAGTATATTATTCAGTATGATACAGCCAGGTAGCATTTTATGTGATATTTCACAAAAACCGTCAGATTGTTGGCTTTTTCCCGATGAACCAAATTCACAGCTTCTCTAATTTCAAGTGAGCCCTGTTGAGCCAGGAACATCTATGTAACAGTTTTGTTTTCACTTCATTGTATTCCAAGTACACTGAGGGATGCAGAATCAAAATATTAGCAAGGTGCTAGTCACATTTTTTTGATCCCTTTCCCGATTTTCTTTCTCCCTTCTTTCTCCTTTTTCACGTTTGCTGCTGCCGATACCCAGCCCCCACTGTAATTCTGATTGGCTAAATTAATTCTGCAGCATCCTGCTGTGAATAATTATGTTCATCCAGTGTGGAGCTGGATGCCTTTCTCTCCTCCCTCCCCTCCTTGCCTAAATTATAATGTGACAATTGAAGCTCACAGCTGGCTCATCAGAGGTGGCCAGTTTGGGAATTGGCACATCTGAATGTGCCTCTCCGTTAACTCTCTGCCTTGATTGCTTAAGACAAGACATATGTAAACCCCATGATTATTACCATTTTGTGCGTTTCACAAAGATACTGCTTTAAACTGCAAAGCTGTTGTGTTTGTTGGGGGAGGGGAAATTACAGGAATTTTTCTCTTCCCCTCCCCACAGTTCCCTCCAACAATAAATAGCTGTCAGACTTATGTCAAGAATGAAATTATAGGAGCACATGAGGCCTTGATTACATTGTTTTGGATAGATTGCTATTAGCATACTGAAATGAAGTCTAATTTTTCAGTGCTTTAGCTCAGTCAAGAATCAAGTGACACAGGAGGGGGAAGGGATATCATCTACAAGAAATGAATGATGTAATTCTGTGCAACCATTCTGTAGCCTGTTTCAGTTATCAGTGGTTAAAAACAAACAAAGAAATAAATAAATATATTCTGCTGAAATGTGTTATTAGTTGGGAGGTAAGGCAAAGCTGGCGTATTACTGAACAAAACATTCAGGTTAGATGTCATTCTTTGTGAACTTATTAAAGACATCTCAAAAGCAAATTGGTGCATATTTAATCCATCCTCATGCAGCTTCTAGTTCACTCAGTATGTTTGTATTTTAGATTTGAAAATATACTCGTTTTTTACTAGTTGTTTGCATAATTCATAGCACATTGCCAGTTTCGGCTACCGTGCATCCTCTGATGATGCACGCTTATTATCAGATAATGTGTAGGGCCAGTGCCCTTGTTGTGTTTTCGTTGTTTACAATTTCTGATGGTGTGCGCACATTGCTCGCTTAGTTTGAAAATCTTTCATTTTGTATTCTGTGAGTGTCCTAACCTTTAAATGTTATAGTATCTGTGGCTCCTAAGATGGTAGTTTTATTAGTCGCAGATACGTTGTTTTAACTACCTTTGTTTCGGTGGGGTGGAAATAAATAAAAATTGTTTTGACTGATTCTTGAAACAATTGACCTGGAGTCTGGAAGGGGTCAAGATTCATTTGGGTTTACTGGGACAACTGAGAGCAGCGAGAAGAGAGCATGAGCTGTGCATGATGATACATAAAAATTCTACTTGCATGAGCTTGAGTTGGCCGTGTTCTTTCTGAGTGGCAAAAAGTAGTGGGTGAGACGCGCAAGACATCCAAATCAAGCATTTAGAAAGGATTTATACCACCACATCATGAATTTGCTAGATTACACATACTGTGCAGAAAGTTCGTATTGAAATGTTAGACTTTTTATCTTTCTGATTTGAAATGCTGAGCACTTTATTATAACTTAAATTAATATAACTGCATCAGCCGCAGAGGGACATGGTAATTACAACTAATTCAATCTGAAATATCCCTAAAATGAAAAAAAATACCTTGCTTATTCTTTAAAAGGCAGTTATGAGATCTGCTGGTTTGGAGACCTCTTCTTACTCGAAGAAAACACGGTTTACTTTGTTGGAAAGTTGGGGGTCTCTTGGTTCAGTGGCTCACGCAGCCTGTGGAGCTTGTTGGCAAAGGCTACTGTGAATGCCAGGAGTTTACCAGAGCTCAGAAGGTGCTTAGAGAAATTCAGAGAAGAAAAATCCATGAAGAGCTGTTAAACCATAAATGTCACTTCTAAGAGATGCCTTTAGTGCAGATAACTGTAAATGAGAGAATCTACGAGGAAATACCACAGTGTGCTTACGCTGTTACACTGGGCAACATCTCAAGCACTGTCCAAGAAAGGGACCCAGATATACTTTTGTTCAGATCCAGAGTGGATGTTCTTAGGTTTATATGGAATATTGAGCATCTTGCATTTTACTTAGTGTTTACCTAGGGTTTGTCTTTATGTGTACTCCAGATGGTTGGTACTAAATTCTAAAGCTTATCTTGGACTATTTCAGTAGGTTGGACTTTCCTGAACGTTTCCAATATAAAGATGAAAAGACAATTCAAAAGATAGCTCTTACTAAAATAGATATTATTAATTTCCATGTTTTAAATGGTTTCAGTTGCTTCAGTACTAGGTGCAGAGAGTAATGGAGAGAAAGGGAGAAAGAGGGAGTGTAAGCTGGTGTGGAACCAAAGGCTTTCTAGGTCAAAGCTGATATGTCCACTTGTGCCCAATGCTCCCTGTGAGCATGGACTTTCTAGTAAAGTGGTGAGATGCTCCATCCATGATCAGCCAACGAACTCCCTTCCAAGTCTTAGTCTAGACTGAGCATAGGGCTCAGCTGCGCTACCCTGGGCCAAGGAAGGAGATGTGAACCTTAATGTGAGTCTCCTCATGACCTGGAATGAACCAAAATCTCACTATGTGACTCACAAAAAGCCCTTGGTAGCCAGATGAATTGATACAACCTTGTGGTCTCTCACTGGAAACATATCTAACATTGGGTAATAGTTATTTTGCGATTTCTAAGCTGTCTTGGCCTATGATATGACTATGAGGCCAAAGCATTAAACTCAATGCCTGAAAATTTACTGTGGTGGTTTTGAGGAACATTTAATATGTTCTTTGGTTATAACTCACAGCTTGGTAATCACTTCTGGACCAGCTATGACATGGGAGCCATGGGAAAAATGGAAATAATGCAGCATGGTTTGGTTCTCCATTATGCCTGAGGCTTGCAAAATGAACTTGGTAGTTCTGAAATACACCTACTATATCCATTGCAGTGAATTCTTGCTGATATTTTGGTACAACCTCAAAAAGCACATTGTATTGTCACTGTATCAGTTTACTAAGAAATATATCTCTCACAGTTAGGTGAATATCACTTTTGAAATTGGTGTATAAGAATGTCTTGAAATGACATAGAGGTCAAACAACTGAAGTTATTGTTAAACAAACAAAATTTCAGTTCCATTGAAATCAGAGGAAAAAGCAAGCTTACTAAGTGGAAAAGGACAAATTCACAGAGGAAAACAATTTTTGATTTTAAATGGCAAGACGAACTCAGATAAGAAGTAGAGAGAAAAATATATAGTAGGTATTAAAATTTTTTTTTTTTTAAATATGCTTAAGTGTCATTTAGAGAATCCTAACCCAATGAATAAAGAATCTTAAAAATTCTACATGACATTTCCAAATTCTAAAAATTTAAAAATATTTATGCAAGGGCTAAGCGATATTTCTTGCTGAACCATGTTTTTCATGGATTAGTTCTGCTGAGCTCTTTGAAACTAAAGTCCCCCTCAATAACGGCAATGCAGCCACTTTAGCCACGCTGAAACCAATGGCAGTGTTGCTGTTGATGATGGTAGGTACTAAATGTTGCTCAATTTGAATAAAGATCTCACAAGCTAATACTAAAAAACCAAAACAATTTGTAATTAGAGAGGATGCTAGTTTTCCTGTCTGTGGTGTCTGAATTTTTAATTTCACTGGTGTGAATGTGTTGTAAATATTTCGTGTGAGTACTTCTTATAAGTCCCTGGAGTTACAAGTTTAAAAGAAGTTAATCAGAGGAATAGATCTGTTAGACATTTCAAGTGCTTTACAAAAAAAGCGAGAGAATGCAAACTCATGTTAGTATCTGCGTGACTTAATAAAAGTAGCAAATAAAAGCAAATGATGTGCTAACACAGCCAGAGGGAAAATTGTTGTATCACTTATTTCCTGAGAAATGTGAGTTACAGACATAATTAACCCAGCATTCATACACTTGTGACAATACTATTGATTAGCTAATCAATGATAACTAAATACACACCTCTAAATTACATAGTTTAAAACACATTACATTATATCAATGGAAACAAACCAATTAAAGCGCTTTAAATGCGTACAACTAATCAGGAATGTAATACATGCTAATTGTGACCAAAATTTCAATTAATGTGTTGATACATTACATCATATTCAAGAATGTAAAAAAATGTGAAGTAATCATGTTCATCATGATCATATCAAATGATCTCTGAAACATACTATCAAGAAACAGTGGTAATTTTCTGCCATTTGTCAACATTTTCTTGTTACAGATATGGACTTCATCTCTTTATGTGTGTATATATATGTATATATACGTGTGTGTGTGTGTGTGTGTGTGTGTATATATAATGCCTGGCTTAGTGTGTCCCAATTCTAGAGTGGCCTCAAGGTGATATTGCCAAATCTATCTCTTTTTTATAATGTTTTTTCTATCATCTCCTTTTAGAAGGTGTGATTGAATATTTTAATGTGTTACAAAAGATGAGTGCTGGAGAGGATTAGGTGGTGGATTGTAAATGGCTGACAACAGGATAAATATGTTTGTGTGTAGGATCTTTTCTCTGAGTAAAGTAAGATTTGTGTGCTGAATTATTATTTGGAGAGTGCTAACAAATCATAATTTTCTCTTCGGAAAATGATTGGATAATAATAAGAATTTGTATCAGTATCCCTTTTATTTCACCTGTAAACTATGGTGAATGTCTTTAAATAGACAAAAGATAGTTAAATATGTAGCTCTCAAAATTAAATGGAAATTGGACGCTTTACAAATCTCTTTCTGAAGTGATTAGTGCAAAAATGAAGAGTAACAGCATAATATCAACTAGATCCATACTGGAATAGATGGGAAATAGGTGGGGGGAGAGTTGCCAAAAATCTGAAGAGCAGCAGAGAGATAAAAATGCACATTAGGGATTGGGTTCAGTTCAAAGTTAATACACCTGAATTTAGATGGTTTTAAATGCAGTAGTTGTCTAAGCTCTCATTATAGTCACTGTCAGTGCAACCCAGAGAGCTGCCCTGCTAGTAACGTACATGTCTGCTTTAGGGTGTGTTACTCATGGGGCAGGTGATGACTTTCCCTGCCTTGTGCTGGGCATGTTTAGGTAGAAACAAGGACGTGGAAACAGAACTGTGCAACTAATCAATTCTTCTGACTCATTATCAAATTTGATTTGCAAAAGTTTTTGATGACATAATTTAGAATTTTCCTGTTGCAAACAAATGCAACTAGGAAAAACAAATCCTTTGGTTTAAAACCAAGTGGTTCCATTTGGGGCACCTCTAGGAAGATACAAAGCAAAAGAAGCTGAACTTTACTCAAGAGTTTAGGGACACGGAAATCCAGCTTTCAGCTCCTTTCTTTGCCTAACAGGATTTTAAGTTATCTTCCCCCACTTTCTAAGAGATTCCCTTGATTGCCAAGCAGTGAAGGAAGCACATTTTTTCAGATAATGCCTTTGACCCTTTGTCCATTTTATAAATAAAGAAACATTCACTGTAGCGGAGAAGTGAACCCAAGTGTCCCATTTCCAAAGGAGTACTCTAAGTGTCCTAAAATCAGTCTAAGCTGTGGCTTTGAGTTATTCTTAATCTACTGCATCTACAGTTTGATGCTAGAAGGGATTATCACTAAATGATCTAAAATACATTTTTCAGTGAGTGTACTCATGAGAATTTGCTGGTAAATCATTAGGAACCTGAAAGCAAGCAGGAAAAAGGGTTGGGATGTTAAAGATATACAGAATGTTAAATGACAGCTGAAGTACACATAAACTGTGAGAGGTGTATAGAAAATACATGAAGTGCTAGAAATTTTATGACAAAATGATATTGTTATTTTGTGGGCTTGAAATATACAGTTGCAGGAGATGGGAAATTTCATGGACTGAATGTCGTGGTTAAACCCCAGCCGGCAACTAAGCCCCACGCAGCCGCTCGCTCACTCCCCCCTCGGTGGGATGGGGGAGAGAATCGGAAGAGTGAAAGTGAGAAAACTCGTGGGTTGAGATAAAGACAATTTAATAGGGAAAGCAAAAGCCACGCATGCAAGCAAAGCAAAACAAGGAATTCATTCACCACTTCCCATGGGCAGGCAGGTGTTCAGCCATCTCCAGGGAAGCAGGGCTCCATCACGCGTAACGGTGACTTGGGAAGACAAACGCCATCACTCCCAACGTCCCCCCCTTCCTCCTTCTTCCCCCACCTTTATATGCTGAGCATGACGTCCTATGGTATGGAATATCCCTTGGGTCAGCTGGGGTCAGCTGTCCCGGCTGTGTCCCCTCCCAACTCCTTGTGCACCCCCAGCCTCCTCGCTGGTGGGGTGGGGTGAGGAGCAGAAAAGGCCTTGACGCTGTGTAAGCACTGCTCAGGAGTAACGAGAACGTCCCTGTGTTATCAACCCTGTTTCCAGCACAAATCCAAAACACAGCCCCATACTAGCTACTATGAAGAAAATTAACTCCATCCCAGCCAAAACCAGCACAGTAAGCAATGCGATCCTATTAAAAATGTCAAACACGTAAAATAAGGTCATTATTCTGCCCTACTTGCCTGGTTGGAGTACTGTGTTCTATTTTGGACATTCCTTTAAAAATAGCACAAACGAACTAGGTTGACTCTATGCGTAATCAACAAATACATTGAATTTTGCAGAATAAAATTTAATAAGAGATTTCAGTAGGTTTCAAAATGTTTTGCCTCAATAAATAAATAAATAAATAAAGGTGAAAACTGAGGGACTACAATCAGCAAAGGCGGCAACTTTTCCACTTAATTAATAACAGAGCAGTAGATACAGCAATGCCCATTTCTTGTTGGAAATCCTGAACACTGAACAGTGTTAAGGATTGCTCGGGGAGATAAAGTTCAATCTTGCATGTCAGTTATATGTTTCTTTCGCAAGAACCTTTGACTGAGCAAGGCACAACAGAATCACACTGCCAGGAATGGAACAAATGCTGTTAATAAAGAAGATGTAGCGTGAATGAAGTTTTCTTCTTGTACTTTGAAGACTAGCAAGATGAGAAATTTAGCTCTCTACAGAACTTATGAGAATAAAGCAAGATTTAAAAAAATGACCTAACACACTTACTGGAATATGAGGGCCATCAGCTGAATATTCTGTGAATGGGCAACTCCCTTCTGTACTTGATTCTTCAGGTTATGCATGCTCAGGTGCTCGTTTTTTAACATTGGTATGAGGAAACTGAAAATCGAGCACATTTTGCTTGCCCTAGAGAAAGACATTCACAAAAGTTTACTAACAATAAAAAGTTTAATTAGAACACATTTTGTAGCTAGATCATGTTACAAGACCTTTGCACCCATTGCAGTTTTTCAAGAGAAAGAGGGCAACCCTTGAGCAGTAGCCTTTACATGTAGGAGGGGACAACGGCAGCTTTTGACAGCCAACCCGCCAATCCAGTATCCTTTAGCAATAAATACTGGAGAATCAAACTTGAGGTTATGATTTTTCTAGTATGTAAAGTTCCAGGAAAGATTAATCTTTTTGAAAAATAGTCAATGGGGAAAAAGAAGGAAATAAACCAGTGGATATTCAGATGACATGAAAAGAGATTGAAGACAGTGGTAAGGGCCTCTTTGAAAAACTGAAATCATGTTAGTCCTTCCAGCTAAGTGATGAGGTTAAATGCTGTCGTGGTTTAACCCCAGTCAGCAACTCAGCACCACGCAGCCGCTTCCCCCTTCCCCCTCCCAGTGGGGTGAGGAGGAGGAAAGGAAAAAAAAGTCAAACTCGTGGGTTGAGATAAGGACAGTTTAATAACTAAAGTAAAATATAATACTAACAATAGTAATAATGAAATATAATAGTAATAATAGTAATAAAAAGGAATATAACAAAAAAAAGGAGGGGGGGAGAAGGAAAAAACCAGTGATGCACAATGCAGTTGCTCACCACCCGCTGACTGATGCCAGAGCCGTGATCCACCCCTCCCAGCCAACTCCCCCCAGTTTATATACTGGGCATGACGTTCCATGGTATGGAATACCCCTTTGGCTACTTGGGGTCAGCTGCCCCGGCCATGCTCCCTCCCAGCTCCTTGCACACCTGCTTGCTGGCAGAGCATGGGAAACTGAAAAGTCCTTGGCTTAAGATAAGCGCTACTTAGCAACAACTAAAACATCAGGGTGTTATCAACATCATTCTCACACTAAATCCAAAACCCAGCACTGTACCAGCGACTAAGAAGAGAGTTAACTCTGTCCCAGCCGAAACCAGGACAAATGCATATTTACAAGGTCATGCAGAATACAAGAAGAAAAGGCAGGGTTTTTTTTCCTTATCTATGGAAATACAACTCTAAACTCTCCTGTGTGAGAGAGACAAGTCTGGAGCTGTTCACTTATGTTTCTTCTGGTTTCCTATGAGCATCACCCTAGGGTCATACCTCCACTTTCAGATAATACCTTTGGTTTACACCCTGGAGGCTGAAGAACCTATTAGAATACTTGGAAACTTTGGTCAAATCCTGAAAACCATGGAAAAAACACTGAAATATTTGTAAAAGAGAAATGTTCTTTCCTTTCTCCCCCAAGAGTGACCAGAAATAGCTTTTGTATACAAATGTCTTTTTATTCCTTATAAATACAGTCGTCTGTAAAGGAAAGTCTTCTCATAAAGACAGCTTACAGAAAGAGGTGGTCAAGAGAGTTTATGCAAGAAATAGCCATCCTTTGGAGCTAGCAACAAACAAGTCAGCAGTCCAACAGTTTCTGCAGTCCAACAGCTTCTACAGTCCAACAGTTTCTATTCATATTAAGCATATAAAGAGAATTCCTTCTGTACTAGACAGAAAGTGTCTGAGATCCACGGCAAATAGGTATACATATGTTTTAAAATGCTGTCCATGGGAACAGCAGCGTTTCCAATAGTAACAGAACCTAATGAAATAGAAGCTTCCATGTGAACTGAACAATTTGAGGGTCTGACTCAGAAGGAGACAGATTGCTGCTCTGCACGTTTCAGTGCTCTCAGAAGCAGTGATGTCTATTTTATACTACAATATGTATGTCTAAATAAGTATACAAAATAGTCCAGATTGTTTGAGGAGACACTCTGATTGATGTATTTTCCATGATACTTTTAATCAGCTGGTAGTTTTCATATATTGATGAGAATATGCAAATAATGGCACATGGAAAATAAGGAGGTGACTGGTGACAGCCAACATGGCTTCACTAAGGGCAAATTGTGCCTGACAAATTTGGTGGCCTTCTACGACGGGGCTACAGTGTTGGTGGATAAGGGAAGAGGAACGGATGTCATCTACCTGGACTTGTGCAAAGCATTTGACACTGTCCCGCATGACATCCTTGTCTCTAAATTGGAGAGACATGGATTTGACGGATGAACCACTCAGTGGATAAGGAACTGGCTGGATGGTCACACTCAAAGAGTTGGGGTCAACGGCTTGATGTCCAAGTGGAGAGCAGTGACAAGTGGCGTTCCTCAGGGGCCAGTATTGGGACCAACGCTGTTTAACATCTTTGTCAGCAACATGGACAGTGGGATTGAGTGCACCCTCAGCAAGTCTGCCGACGACACCAAGCTGTGTGGTGTGGTCAACATGCTGGAGGGAAGGGATGCCATCCAGAGGGACCTTGACAGGCTTGAGAGGTGGGCCCATGCGAACCTCATGAAGTTGCACAAGGCCAAGTGCAAGGTCCTGCACATGGGTCAGGGCAATCCCAAGCACAAATCCAGGCTGGGCGATGAGTGGCTTGAGAGCAGCCCTGAGGAGAAGGACTTGGGGGTATTAGTGGATGAAAAACTGAATATGAGCCAGCAGTGTGCGTTTGCAGCCCAGAAAGCCAACCGTATCCTGGGCTGCATCAAAAGCAGCATGGCCAGCAGGTCGAGGGAGGTGATTCTCCCCCTCTGCTCCGCTCTGGTGAGACCCCCCCCTGGAGTACTGTGTTCAGCTCTGGGGCCCCCAACATAAGGAGGACATGGACCTGTTGGAGCAAGTCCAGAGGAGGGCCATGAAGACGATCAGAGGGCTGGAGCACCTCTGCTATGAGGACAGGCTGAGAGAGTTGGGGTTGTTCAGCCTGGAGAAGAGAAGGCTCTGGGGAGACCTTATAGCAGCCTGCCAGTACCTAAAGGGGCCTACAGGAAAGCCGGAGAGGGACTTTTTACAAGGGCAGGTAGTGATAGAACAAGGGGTAATGGCTTTAAACTGAAAGAGGGTAGACTTAGATGAGATGTAAGGAAGAAGTTCTTCACTGTGAGGGTGGTGAGGCACTGGCACAGGTTGCCCAGAGAGGCTGTGGATGCCCCCTCCCTGGAAGTGTTCAAGGCCAGGTTGGATGGGGCTTTGAGCAAGCTGGTCTAGTGGAAGGTGTCCCTGCCCATGGCAGGGGGGTTGGAACTGGATGATCTTTAAGGTCCCTTCCAACCCAAACCATTCTATGATTCTATGATTCTATGATAATCCCTTTTGGCGAAGACTTCCAAATTTTTGATATAGAAAGCAGCATCCTTTCATTTGATTTTTTTACATTTGCTAATTTTTGAACAAAGGTGCCATTCTGTGTAAAACTATAAAAAAAGGTGGAAGTGCATAAATAGGAAATGGATCTCTGAAAACTGACAGATGATCCATGAGATCTTCTCATGGAAACAAAAAAATGAAAAAACTACAAATACAGAACTGTGAGCAAACAGGGAAAGTATCGCCAGGTAAAAAGAGTTCAGCTGGGAAAGGAGAACAAAACTGCAATATTGACAACAATGAAGGAGAGAAAGAAAGAAAAATGATGCACTCCTGTAATTAAAGAGTGTAGATCAGGATAAATAAAGATTTAGGATAAACATAAACACAGAAGGTTTTCAGCAATAGATTTCTAAGGTTAAATTCCAAAGTTTCATAACTTTTTTCCAAAATTGTGAATGTCTAATACCACCATCAGAATCAAATTCTAATCAGTTCTTGAAGTAAATAGAAATTAGTCATCTCAATTAAGTAATGTGGGGTTAAAGTAAAATCTTATTTGACTTCATTTTCTTTTCATCTTGTGAAAATAATGTAAAATTCTGAAAGGTATGTTGTTCTCCTGGCATTGCAGTCGGCATTTCCAGAAAGGTGGCGTTACTCAGAGAGAAAGTGATCGCTACAATTTCACCAGAAGTGTTTCATGTTGCGTGCAAATCAGGCAATAAATTCTTAAGTTTTGAGAACAGAGATTCTCAGTGGGATTTAGACAGATGGACAACTCAGTTTTTATTTGGTTCCACTTCGCAGGTTTCTGACTACTAATTTTGCAAAGGCACAGAGGTCATACACATACAAGTAATCTTCCACAAGGTCAGAGAAATGTGTTAAAAGAAGCAGAAACATCAACTGGCCACGTATACAATACCTGCTTGAGTAGATCCCAAACTTTCAAGGTCTTTTTTGCTTGGTACGAACAATGCATTCAGATTTTTAAAGGAGTGATAGAGCTTGTTTCTTAGAAAATAATGTTAAAGCAGGGGTCAAATTATCACATTAATTACCTGGAGGTCATTTTGAGAAAATTACTATGAAATGTGTTGAAAAAGGTTTTATATTCTCATAGAAATTATGATCTGCTGTTTCTATGGAAACTGCAACAGTAGTTCATAAAAGCTCTTTAATGGAGGTTTACAAAAGCTTAACATCCTGAAGTCTAGCAACATCTACAGAAAAAGCACACACTCACACACACATAAGGCTAATTTCATCTCTGCTGCAACTCTTTGATTTCAGCCAGAGTTACATCAGGCATGAATTGAGTCCCTAGCATTTAATAGTTTTATAAGATATAGGGATAAATATTATAAGATAATATTTGAATTGTAATCCTCAAATCTTTCTCCTCTGTTGGACACACATGCACTGTCATACTGTCAACCTGATGAAATGGAGCAAATCTTGGAGGAATAGAACTATTTTTAAATGAACATTATTTCAATCTGTAGAACATTCTGGCCTAGGATTGTATTTTTATATTTCCATATTCCATTAACTGTGCTTTTCTGGTGGGTTCAGTCTGGAGCGAGGCTGAACATTCTGCTCTTTTACACACGCTTAACTTTAAGCATGTGAATAGTAATATTGACTTCAATGCATAAAGATAAGAAAATGCTTAAGTGCTTTACTGGCTTAGAGCCAGATTGCTCAGCTCCCAGCAAGAGCGTGCCCAATATCAATGATTAATAATAATGAAAACTAGAATTTACATTTTCTTAGATAGTTTATTGATAACTTTTCTAAGATGAATATTCCTTTTATCTACCATGCACACACAGAGTCTGTTTCTTCACTGGGATATCATTGTAAAAAATTTCCGAGAGGCACGATGGAAAGCAGTTTGCACTCTTTTAGCTGAGAGGACTAATAAACATGAATCTTGCAAAAAGAGGAATAATGTGATATTTTAGTTCAAAGTGCAGTCAGGGTTATTACTGTGATTTTGGGAAGATTCAAAATATTGCTGATTGGCTGACAAACCTGATATATAAATCTTTAAAGCTCAATAACAGTCCCAGGAAAAAAATGTGGGTAGAGTAATGGTGAAGAATAGGCCATTACATAATTTAATGCAAGTGATAGAAACACCCTTATAGCACTTGCCTGCAAATATTAGTTCTATATGATTTTTCTGCCTTCTGCTAAGACTTTTTAACAACTCCCATTTGTTTAGGGTAATGAACTGCCTTATGGAATTGAACCACAGACTATTTGCAGACTATCGAATCGTTAATGTTTTTCTGTGTTTGTATTTGCTAATGAACATGTAAGCAATTTGGGATGAAATTAATAATAAAAGTTTGCTCATCTGCATAAAAAGTGCATTTTCTAATTTTGCTAAATGGATATCAGATGAAAGGGGAGAGAAAAGAACGGCTAAAATTTGTTTGCAGCATTAGCATCGTTTTAAACCGAATCCTCCAGTTATCCCTCCTTTCTGTGTATCGTTTTGGTTTGGTGTATACACTAAGACTCCTTTTTGAGGAAACTAAACCAACTCATTGTATTTGAAAATAAAATCTGAACTAGTGACTGACCTTCAGGCAGCTTCATACACACATGCAATCAGAGGATCAGAGTAAGTCTAGTCCAAATAACATCTTGTACTGCGTATAATATGCAGATAGGGACTTTATCAACAACTGCTTGTTTACTGATGTATTTTGGTGGAACTGAACTACTTGCTTTTGTAAACATAACCACTGGGGTTAGGAATGTAAAAAATCAAATTCTGTCTTTGTGGCCTTTGTTCCTTGTAGCCACAGTTTGCACATAAAGTCGGAAGTCCTGGGAGATACAGGTTTGCTAATAGTATCTGTGAACTACCTGAGTGCTGTTGACTGGAACCATGTACTTGAAAATGTTAAATAATGATCTCGGGTGACTTGAGTTCATTTTGATTCCAACTACAAACTCAGTTAAAAGAAAATGGGAAACATTACTGATTTCTGTATAAGATGTGTACTAGCAAGTGTGAGTAAAACTAGCATATAGACATTTTTGGAGAATTTCCTGAAATGTTAATTGCACTGAAGATGTCAGTTTACTTATGTGATTGGCTGCCAAAAGGAGCATGACTGACTCTGTAGCTGTTCAGCTGTAGATGGTTAATGCTGGTTAATGCTATTCACGATTTGGAAGTGATTTGAGAAACGAAATGGTATAGGCATACAGTCAAAAGTCAGTAGAAATAGTATCATGCTTTTATTGTTTTTACTTTTAGAATAAAGTAGGATTAAATTGAAGCCCATGACTAAAACCCCACTGTCCTCGATGAGCAGCCATTTTAGTCATTGACTAAAGCTTTTTTCCCCTTCCATCTCACTAATTAAAACAATGGCCAAAAAAACCCAGTAAACATAAAGAAGCTCCATATGTAGTAATGATATTAAATATTTTGTTTTTTTCATGGAGACCCTGATTCTGCTACAGCCTTTTCCTGTTGAGGGTCCAAGACCAAAATAGGTACACAAGAGGACCGCCAGAATTTCAGTTTCTATTGTGCAGGTTCACTTCAAGGAACCTTTGCACGGGTCTCTATCTGTAACCTCTCAGTTGCAAGACTTAGCCATAGTCAGGTGAAATAGAAAATTAGTCCTCTTTCTTGTCTACATCACAACCTAGGTTCTTTGTCAGTGTGTTATATTGCTGTACTATTCCTAAAATACTTAAAAGGATGCCTGTTAATCAAAGCCCATCATAATTTGCCTTCCAAATAAGTAATTCTTAAAACTCTCTAACCTATTTACAGTGTAGTATTTAAGATTACATTAGTATTGTAATAATTAACTTGAATAATTATTTTTATGGAAGGAATGAAAATACTTGTAATAAGCATAAATACAAAGTTAACAAAAATAGATTTTTTTTTCCAAGGAAACTCTTAATTAAACATGAGTAGAGAATGTGTGATATTGCTATGCTTTTAGATGCCTGATTTCTAAGAACTGTTCATCTCTTAGGTACATTCACTCTAAAAGTAGAAAGAAAAACAATGAGCAATGTAGTTTAAATCTTAGTAATCTGCTTCAAAATTTGGCTGTCCAACACCTATATAATTTCATTCCTTGGAGCATTGCCGAGAATATTTATTTAATTAAATTTCATCTGTTTCCTCATTAATATGTGGTTCTTCTTGGCTAGTTTGTTGTTTCCTTTGTGCAGAAATCATCCAATAAATGTGCATCAGCCCTGATGTATTTTCTTCATTAGGTCCTTGGGATGATGAGTCCCCAGGCAGGCCTTAATTTGATTTACAGTGTACAAAGAATTGAACCTTTTTACAAATTAAAACCAAAATGAAGGAAACCATAACAGAACAACCTTCACTGAAGTTCTGAGAAGTGCTACCATTTCTTCTTTTGCTTTTGAAAAATAATGTAGAGAAACTGCAATGATGTCATAGCAAACTATTATCACAAAATTAATTCTAAAACTATTTGTTTGTACTCAATTAAATAGGCCTTACTAAGGCAAGAGTTTTCATCAGCTTAAACCTGAAACTTGTTTATCTTCCTTCTGTTATGAGTTTTATTTGTTTAAAATCTTCCAAGTTAGATTGTTGAGACGGATGTTTCTGGGATTTAACGTAAGATACTAACACACGTGAGTGAATAAGTGCAAATTACGTGTGCCGGTGGTAATTGGTAAGTAAGTCCACCGCTTCAGCTGTGACCTGAATTTGCCAAACTGTATCCTAGTTTTCCCCCACCATTTAATTTCAGCTGGTCCCCTACAGTTCATTACATAGATTAAAACAATGTGTATTGGCTATGTTAGGATTTGAAAATGTCTTAGACAAACTTTTGCTGTCTAACTTGTGCTAATATTGTCTTTTAAAATCAAGCCCAGATAATACCTAAAAACACACTTCATGTTGATAGAAGTGAGGTAGAAGGAGTGCAGGCTCAGGGAAAGCTACATGTACTTAAGAAAGCCAAATGAAATAATTGGTAGGGTTATTAGATTGTTGCGTACGATGAGCATCCACCACTTCATTGAGATAGAACACACTGGTAGTGGATTATGACAGTTTTTTGTTTGACTGAAGAAAGCAACGAGCTTTGAGGCTTCTGCTTTAAATTCCAGACTGAGAAGTCCAAAGGAAGAGACGTTACACTGAGCAAGCCAAGATCTACATTCAAATTCCTATTTCAAAACAGGGAGGCAACTGGAACTCTTTAATTACATGATTGCAAAGATTTTTATTTTAAACATGGGTAAAACATTCCTTTATTTTCTTAAAATTGTTTTGACAAGTGGCTGAATTAAAGTTATCTGGAATTTATAAAAATTGAATAGATATAGACATCGGTATGGGAAAATTTTCTTCTAGCAATGGAAGTCTGGCACTATTATAGGCAATATGTGAAACAAATCTACTGTGAGCAACGGGCAAGCTTAATTATAAGTGTACTAACACTGCAGCTATCATGCTGAGTTTCTAATTGAAAAAATCATGGTCATTGTTTTCATATTTTCCTCATAATGAATGATTCTGATTTCTCGGAGATTTCTAATATTTTACTACTTGATCCTAGTTTGAAGTTTGGTCAGCAAATATAGACCTTAATTTTGCAAAATATTACTCATGTGGTGCACCTTTTCCTGGTAGATTATACAGTTGAATAAGATCTTGTGTGAGTAATTTGCAGTAGTGTGCAATCTCAGTTCATGAGCACATTTCTGCAGAGTAAGTGCTGCTTAAGCATAAATATAGCAGGTTCCTAGGTTTTCTTCTTGCTCAAATCTCAGCCTAGCTTTTCGCAGGAATATGTTTTGAGATCAGCTCTGTCTAATGCAGGATGCCCACATACACAGCAGTACTAATGAGAGTGACCCTGACCCCCAGGAGCATGTTTGTTCTTCTGTGTCCTTCACCCCAGCTGAGAACCTATGCATTAACATGTGTTACACATAATAAAATAATGTAGGAGTAGTACCTATTATGACCGTATTTCTCCATCCCTAATTACTGTTTTGAGATTTATAATGAGATAAATGTGTTTGGCTTGAGTCTATTTTATACGTCAAGTATCTGTGCTTTATAATGAAGTTCCGTTAGACTGGAGAAATGGCTTGGTTCAGTTCACGTGTACAAGCCTAGGGTGTGCAGCTGATGGATTTCCATTTCTGAGTCATATGGGTCTTGAAAGTCTTGCCCTCTCCTTTTCAGGGCTTTTGTCTCACACACTTCTGAAATATTATCCCCGACTTAAAGTGTTAAACTGGGTATAATTTGCTTTTCCCAGTTCAGGAAGCTTGTGACAAATTTAAGGGCTGAATCCAAATCTTATGAATTTGACTTTAACGTGTTTAGAGTTCACACAGTTTAGATCCGTGATTGTAACTACTGTGACTTCTTTACTTAAGTGACTTAATTTCCCTGTATTAAATCTTTTTCCTTGTCAAGAACTAGCACTAATTCAAATTGTATCTCTTTCCGTTGCTGATTAAGTCATTAACATTTAATACTGATTTGAACATCAAAACCACTAATCAAGCACAAATATTAATGGCTCTATTTTGTAGCTTTTCCTCTGACCTAGGTTGTGAGCGCTGCGGATCTGTTATGGCCCATGAGTTCTCAGGGCACAAACTATTTCTAGTACAGCAGTTTTGCTGGTGAGCGTGAGGAAAGGTTTGTTTTGTTCCCCAAAGTGATTCCTTGCTGGTGGTAATGCGATTTATTTATGATAATGTGAGCCCTGTCCATTCCCAGTACGCTCATTTACTTCACGATCTGTCCACACTGTTCCCTCCTCGTTCATCAGTCCTAACTCTCTACCTGTGGACTTCTCCTTGGGAAGGTGGATGGATACCATTTTGATGGCGGTAAAAATTATGCCACTGGGTTTAATAGAGGAAAGACTGTGTGAATAAATGAATATAATGTAATGGTCTGCTAATTAATCACTGTAGATGAACTCACGTTCCTTTTTATCCATCAACTTTATGAATCTTTCCTTTCTAAACAGGACTTCTTTCATTCATGGTCTTTCTTCTTGAACTTGAATATTATTAAATTGGTGCTTTTAATAGCGTCTCTTTACTCCACTTTTCTTCAGTAAGCCTGCCCTCTTTCTAGTGGCTTTTTGTTGCTGGGAATATAAAATTTGTGTGTGTACAGTGAACCATAATAACCACGACATCGCTATAAAGATGTCACTCTTCTTGTACCATTTAGTGCAGGATGTCTCAGATACCTTAGGCATCTAAAATAGCATTAGCGATATTTAGGTACCTGAATATTTTCAAATGTGTCACAGGAGTACAGTAACTTCCTTATATTTTTGTTTGTTTGTTTTACTATATTAAAATACATTTATAAATATAGGTACCAATAGCGTGAGACTCTTGGCTCTTTTGAATCATGCACACAGCAGGGTGGGATCTTTGCTGGTGCTTTAATTTGGCGTAGAGGCACTGAGCATCTTGCCCAAATTCTGAATTAACACTGAAGAACAATTGTCTGCAGCAAATAATTTAACTTCATGATTCTGGCCACTTCCTATGTCTTCCATCTGGCAGTGGGTATTTTCGAAGGTTATGTGCCCGTGCCTGCTCTCTTGGATAGGACTGCTATAGCTGAACAGGATGAATAAGAGTTTACCAGTTGATCTCCATTTTCTCTTGCATGAGGAGAGCTTATTCGGCACTCATCTGAATGTGCTAGAGGTGATAAGCAAACAATCAATTGACTTTAAAAAAATAAAAACCCTAAACAGAAGGGAATCCAAAACACTTGGAGGCTTCCGAGAACGCCTTGAATTGCTTTTGAGCTACTCTTTTGGCTGATAGCTAAAGTGACGGCCCTAAAGAAAGCTTCTTACAACCTTTATGTGCCTGTGGTAATGGTGATGCAGGATTAGTGAAAAAGAGGGAGAGAGATTAAAGGAGGAGGTATTTTTGAGAACAGTTCCCAAACCAAATATTGCCTGTCACGTTCTATAATTTATCAACAAGCTGACAGCCTATTTCAGATTTGGAAACCTCCCAGAATTTTAAAATAAATCAAGTCACCCTTCTCAGTTTAAGTAGTACTTTGCCCCTTATCTTAGCTCTACTGTTTGTGGAATAGTGTAAGGGGAAGGTGGCATAATCTAGCTCTAAATTAAATGGCTTGGCATTTTTCCAGTGCCTACTTTTTCCTGCTACCATGAACTGTGTCAAGATCTTTTTTCCTCTCAGTTGACTGTAATCAAAATGTCATTTTGTCATTATTGATCCTTTCTTATTAGTGTCTGAAAGTGCTGTGTTTGAAAGTGCTGCTTTCTTGGTCCAAATTTACAGTCAATGTACAAAAGTTTCCTCATCCTCACTTCTCCGTGAGTATCTTTTCTTACATTTCCCTTACCTTTTCATGTATTACTTTTAGTGAAATTCATATGAAATGTCTGGTCTGGATGAAGAGGGAGAAGGGAAGAAGACGGGACTCAAGTAACCTCTCTTCATGCTCATCTTTCCTATTTTTGTTCCTTTTTTAGTAACTTGTTGTCGAACTGTGACATCTCAGCAGCTGTCAGTCAAACTGTCAGCCCCCCTTTTTTTTAGTGCATGATATGAGACTATCATAACTTTTCACTTCTGTCTTTTTAGTGCTCCCTTTTCTCTTTGCTGTCATGCTGCTGCAGTGGTGAAATAAATTATCTATTTGTGTTATCGGTGACTTACCTTCCTACCTTCAGATCTCCCCTTACAGAGTTCACTTACTACGTCAGGCATTCCCCTGGTGAGCTCCAGTCCAGAAACTTCCACTGTTTTTAATTTTTCCTTAGGCAATTCCCAAATAGTTCCACAAGAGATGAGACTTCTGTTGTGCTCGATGACAGAACACCCAGTGTAAATGCTTCTGGCCTGAGTGAAGTTAAATATAAAATCATCTACTGCTGCGCTGCTGATCAAAGACCCAAACTCTCCTTTTCACACTTTTTGTTTCTTTCTGCTTCTGATCATTTCTCCAACTTGAGCATGAATTGTTACCTTGTCTGTTATGCAAATTTTTTTGCAAATTTGTTGGAAGAGGATCTTTGTCCTTCTCAACAGTTCCCTGTTGATTTCTCAGAAATTGCTGTTCATGAAAAGAGGTTTGTAAGAGGTTTGTTTGCAGGATACGTCTTCCATGGGAGTGTCGTTTAGAAAGGACCTTTGGCCAAAGGTCTCCACTGTTTCTGTGATTTTGTTTTTCACTTGTTGATTTCCAACTGACCTGCACTAGCAGCTTTGAGGGAAAAAAGTTTGAAGCAGCAAACTGAGGCAAAGAGCAGGAATTAATTTTCTTCTGCTTTCTCAGGGGGAAAAAAAAAGAAAAATAAGAAGAGAAAGTTAAAGAAATAATAGTCCCACTGGCTACGAAGCCTGTTTATCCATTGGCTCAACTAGATGACATTATGGATCCACGTCTTATATGCATGCATTTTTATGTATCGATAAAATGTATATATAGGTGTATAGATATATACACACATATATTCTTTTAAATATATGTATGTATTTGTATAAAGCAAAATGAAACGTGAAATCCTTCGAGATTATTGTGTAGGCATGATTATTGCTATGTGAGTACTTAATATTTACAATTCTGCAAAAAAACATATTAGAACAACTTTCAATGTTTAGGCTCTATACCGAGTCTTCTGCCAGTATTTTAAACTACAGTTGACAAAATTATTATTATTATTATTTTCACTTCCAAATGGTCGAGATCCATCTTTACTTTTGAAATAGAGAGTATAGAAACAAATTTCCAGTTTGATGTTCCTCCCTAGCTTTAGGATAAAAGGTGTCTAAACTAAACTTACGGTCCAGGCTGGTTCTAAAGTCAATGCTGGCTGCCAAAAGGCATTTCTAGATTCCATCATTAAACAGTTTCAAGTAGAGAAGGGGAATTCATCTGTTCGGTTGCCACTTTCTTTCCTTTGCCCACAGAAAGAACTTTATGTGTTCGTTAGAGAGGTTTTAGATAAGTATATTAGATTAGATAAATCTCACAGTTAAAATTTACAGATCTTGTTTTCCTGCTATTCAGTCGGTTGATGATCTAGATTTTGGTTTTTTTGAGTAAACAAACAAAACAGTCCCCTGTACTTATGACACTGATATCTTAGCGGGTGTGAACTTTATGTGTAATTAAACCAAGTTTTATTCCTGATCTTTGACACGTAAGATAATATTTTAGTGATTCTCTGTAGTTTCAAAAAGCTGTATATTAAAAAGTCTTTGTACACCACTTTCTGCATGAAATATAACAAGGAAAATACTTTAATTGCATTTTGATTTTCAGTTCACTGTCCAATAATTTTGTATAATTGTTTATTAGAGATTATTGTAGTCTCTACTACAGTTGAAAAGCAATAAAAAGAAGCAATCTTGTTGCACAACAACGTAGCTGCTAGATTTTGCGTGTTTTCTTTTGCAGTTATTAACCAACAAAGATATTTTTCTAGTGAAAGACATTTTTCAAGAATTGCATTACCAGCTAAACGATTTCAAAAGCTGCATTTAATAGTATTGTAAAATAAAACTATTTCCTATGGTTGACTGAATAATGTAGCTTCCTCGAATAGTACAACCCTTAGCTAATTAACTGGGTGCTTTCATATCAGTAGCTGATTATTGCTTCTGGAAACAATCATTTAGCCACTGAGAGAGGAGCAGCACATCTTAATAAAGACATTTTTCCTTACAGATCAGCTCATTAAAAATTTTCTAATACATGTCATCAGCAAGGCTGTGAAGTAGTTTTGACTGATCCTGTAAACTTTCATGGGTTTCTGTCTGTAAAATGAGGATATAATGTTTACTTGGGAGTTCTTTCATAGCCTGATAAATGAAACTGGGGAATATGTGCAGTAGCAAAGATATTTAGGTAAAAGCGCCCTGGTTTTGGGAAGCTGCACTTGTTGCTTGCAGGTGTTTAAAGCACAAGGCAGTGAATACGACAACAGTTGTGACTCCAGACTTTTATGAATCTTAGTAGACATAATTGTACCGTGTAAAAAACTTGTATTAGAAAGTTAGTTCTTCTCTATTAGTTATGTATTATTTAGCTACTTAAAAACTGTAAGTCAACCATGGGTAGGAAACAATAGCAGGTAGCTGTGATCATTCTCATACACAACGTACGTTAGAGAGAGATTAGTCTAAGCACATGATTTCTAAATGATCTGTGAGTCTGGCTGCAAATTAAGTGCATTTCTGAATTACCTATAGAATGAAAAAAAGTTAAATTATTTTAAGTAATAATCACAAAAAATAATGCAAAGTGTCTTACTTTGAAGAGAGTTACTTTTAGAAAATTTAAACAAGTTTTGTGAAGACTCTTGAGATTCTTTGATAGAAGTTTTTGTAGACAGTCTTGGAAGATTTTGCTAGTTGAGGTAGCCAAATTGTCAAAAGATTTTTTTGATGAAAGGAATCTATAAGAAAATATTTTTATCCATGATCAGCACTAAATATTGATATTAGAAATACCCCATCTTTAATCCCTATTGTGAATTTGCGATTGATTTAGGTTGTTCCAGAAAAATATAATTATAGAGAAAGCATTATTGGTATAACTTTTATTTTTATTTGAAGAGACAGAGTTCAATAAAATGAATGTTAAACATTTTTTTAACTTAAACTAACGAGCCAGTTTAAATAGAGAAATCAAATATAAAATTTTCTATATAATGAAAGACAGCCTTCACACAAACCAGGCCATAATTTTTCAAAAAAGAGTCTGCATTTGGGATCTCTGTGTATCTATTTCAGTATTTGGTTGTCCATTTAATTCTGGACACCTATCTAGAAGTATTTATTATGCTGTTACCCTAGTCAGCAAAACCATCTAAATCCTTTGTAAATGCTTTGTTGACAGTTAAGTAATTTTAATTCATTTTTATAAACAACAGTAAGAGAACAAATCAGTGAATCACAAGCCCTGGACATGCTGTGACAAGCAATCTTTAATATAAGAGTTGGGATTGAAAACTCTGTGTGAAGTTCATTACCAAGTTATTTTGTTTTGACACTTGACGCTGCCTATACATTTATTTGTACTGCATACTGACAGAGATGGCATCTCAATCATCTGCTAAGATTTCTCTTTTCATAAAGACAAATCACATGTTAGAAACACAGACTTACTCAGGCTGGAAGGGACCTCAGGAGGTCTCAAGTGAAACCTCCTGCTCAAAGCAGGGTCAGCACTGAATTCAGCCAGATTGCTTACGACATTCTCTTGTTGTGGCTTGACAACCTCCAAGTAAAGCATTCCACAACCTCTCTGTGCAAACTGTTCCAGTGCTTTATTATCCTCAGAGTCCTCTTTACATCCAGTTGGAACCTCTAGTCTTTTAGACTAGATATAAAGAAGAAATTGTTTACAAGGAGGATGGTGAGACACTGGCACAGGTTGCCCAGAGAGGTGGTAGATGCCCCATCCCTGGAAGCATTCCAGGTCAGGTTGGACGGGGCTCTGAGCAACCCGATCGAGTTGAAGATGTCCCTGCTCATGGCAGGGGGGTTGGACTAGATGGCCTTTGGAGGTCCCTTCCAACCCAAACTATTCTATGTTTCTATTCTGTGATTCTCTCCTCTTTCAATTTGTGACTGTTGTTTCTCCTGATGCGCAGCTCAATAAAGAACTTGAATTTCTCAGTCACCTTTTCTGCTCTTTTCTGAAGAGGGCAGTATATTGGGAAGACACTGGCTACAACCTGTGCAAAGGTGCAGTAAGATGTGTCTCTCACTCTCCCTTCATAAGCAGCCAAGAGTCATTGGGTGTTGTTCCGACCTGGTTCTGCAGCAGCATAACTGTGCAGACATCATCTTTATATAGGTCTGGGTGAGAAAAGAATTGGGGTCAATTTAACTTACAAAGCTATGAGTGTTTGACTCCCCAGAGTAACTCTTAGTCTTCAGAGAGAGAGCAGAGCCTGTGACTTGTACAGATGAAACTGTGCCATTTGCTTCCAGTAGTCTCTATTATGCTTAGATTGGTAATAAATTCAGGTCTCGTGTTCCTCTGTAACATCAGAGTGAACAGCTTTTATATTTAGCTGTGCAAGAAAATAAACCATTGAACTTACAAACTTATTCTACATTTGATTGTATCAATTTTATATTATTTGAACATTTCTCAGTAAACATAGCAATGGGGCATGAGTTACAGCTGCAGCATTTTCTCACATCACTTTCTGTTCTTTCATCAGCTTTGTGCTCTTCATTTATTGCCTCCCCTGAGTCATCAGTATTGGTCTAATGGACT
Source organism: Gymnogyps californianus (assembly GCF_018139145.2). Lineage (NCBI taxonomy): Eukaryota > Metazoa > Chordata > Aves > Accipitriformes > Cathartidae > Gymnogyps > Gymnogyps californianus. Next base: position 125,442,127 of record NC_059473.1, on the reverse strand, counting down.
GGAACAGCCTAAGGTGAATGGTAATTACTTATTGAGCTGCTGATAGCCCAGATGAGAATAGGACTTATTAGATCAGTAATAATGGAAATCTGTGTTTAATGCAGAAATTTTAGAGTCTAAAAGAAAAGTATCTGAATTCATCATTTTTTTTCTATGCAGGAAGGTAAAATATTGTTATAGAAAGGTTTAAAATTAATTACATGAATCATGTTGTCAAAAGAAGACATTCCGAGAGCTAAACATAGTAAAAGTGCACCGATTGTGGTCTTTCCTAACAAAACAATACAATGAAAATGGTTTTGAAATCACCTTTCTATATGGCAAAATATGAAAGAAAATGCTCAGTTCCCTAGCAAGAAATGTATACAACCTGCTTACATCTACCAAACAAGTAGTACCCCTAAATTGTCTGAAAAGCATCCTCAGAAACACTTCCATTCGCCCTTCATCCACACTGGGATGATCAGGGCTCAGCTCTGATTTGCTTTCAGAATTGCAGGTGTTCTGGGTTGAGATCTTGTAAAATCTTTTTACCTGCCATTGCTTGGCTGGCTTAGTGCTTGGATGGGGAGTGTTAAGGGAACATAACCTCTGTAAAGTGGCCGCTGATATTTTGCTTTTTTCTGTTCTTTTTCTGTTCAGATGAATATGATGCTCTGTTTTTTCTTCCAATTTTTAAACTGTAGTGTATTGTTGCAGGTGTAGACTTGTCTTCCTTTCATTATCCACTGAAGTAATTTTCTAATTCATCATCATTTCATGATGATGACCTTTATTAAAAGGTCTGCAGCTGCGTTGTTAAATAAAATAACAATAATAACAATAACGATTTGTATTAACCGACATGCCCAATCAGGAAAGCGGTGCTCCGCTCTACAGGACAACATAGAACATCTAGGGAGACATGACCCTTTGCTCAGAAAGATTGTAAACTGCTTTAAGAGTAGATACAACAACTGTATATAGTAAAAAATAGGAAGGAAGATTAGAAGGATGAGAATAATTGCAATAATATCTGTCGTCTACAGATCTTCACAGCCTCATGTTTGCCCTGAAATTTTACCAGGTTTGCTACAGTAATTGTTTCTCTAGTGAACCAGTTGTATAAATGCAGTCATAAATAAGACATCAGAGCAAAGAGAGCATGAGAACCAAGAATAAATGAGATATATCTTACACGATCGCTAAAAATATGAAGTATACATCTCTATGTGCTATATTTTTCTCCAGTAGAAGAAAAAAGGTTTTAAAACCTTCCAAAGGAGAAGTATAAGTGATGCTAAATAACTAAAATTAGAAACTCCATTATCTCTTTAGATTCTTACATGCTACTGTTTTAAACATATGAGACGTCTTATAAATATCCAGCCAAACGAGAAGCCCCAGTGATTAGGGAGGCAGTTTATTGCTGCTGTGTGGTTTACCATAGAGCATGGTTTGGAGACTCTGTTTCTATGATCCTTACCTGAAATATGAAATCATGTTTTGAGCACCAGTGTCACAAAAAGCTCAACCTAATTCTTTCTGAAACAAAGAGCCTGTCATTTTCCTTAAGTTCCCATTTTTATGATGCTGTTGAGCTATTCTAACAGTTAATAAATGCTTCTTAGAATCCCATGTTTTCAGTAAACAGTATTTGAAATGTTTGTTCCTTAGATCAAGTCTGAAAGACCCTTGAATACTTTTTCCATTTGTAAGAGAAACTTTGCCTTCAAGTAAGCCAAGAGCAGACTCTGATTTCTGTTGTGTTACCTGATCCTTTAAGATTTACTCTTTACCGTATTTAAAATTCACCTTGGTGCTGGGACAACCTGATAAATTCATGGCTGGACTTGCATAATGTTGTTGGGATTCAGAGGGTCCTTTCCATTCATTATGACCATGAATATTTTTTACCGTCAAATAAATCCCAGGGAATCTCAGCTCATTCTAGGATACTTTACCTTGTTCCTTTCTCATCTTTCAAACAGACTAATCCTTCAACGCCAGTCATGCAGTGGTAGATATGAATTAATACCAAGATTCAGGTCTGCTGCGTTGCTGGAATCTGCAAGGCAATATCAGATATTGTACAACATCTGTGTGGAAACGTTGAATGGGCTGTATCACAGGTCTTGTTCAAGTATCATGTATTAATGTAAAAAACGTTTTTACATCCAGGCTACATTGAGTGCTTTCTGACTGTAATAGGTTAAAAGCAAGTATATTTTAGCTAACTAAGCATATAGTGTTATAGTCTCTTATAGTTTGTATTTGAAGAACTGTCTGGAATTGCCACATTATTTTGTTGTCTTGGCTTTTCTTTCTTTGTTTTTATAACACTTCCAATAATCCTAGCCAGAAACTGAGTAGCTAACTTGATTTCTTCTCTCCCTCTTGAGTTGTCAGATCAGGCCACATTTGATATTTGAAGGCAGTTCATTGCCTGCTTTGGTGGGTGGTTATTGCTTACTGTATTTATAAATATTGCCTTCTTTATTTTTTTTTGGCTTTGAGGAGGTTATATAGCAAAGCATTTCAGTTTACGTTAACTACTGCCATAACTTCCTTTCAAGCCAAGAAATCTGAGCTGCCTGTGGGTAGACAAGTTTGTGTAGATATAGCCTATACAATAAGGTCTAACAATATGCTGTAAATCAGTGCCTTATTTTCAAAATTACAGAGTTAATCATATTTCTGTCAGGAATTTGCAACTGAGATTAATTACTGAAGTTTAATTATAGTCATACATGAATGTAGATACATGAATATATGCAGGGTAGTTAATTTGAATTTGCAAGGTTGTCTTGTTTGTACTTGCATTACTAAATACTTTTGTCCTTGTTAGATATTAGTCGTTGACCCTCTTTCCATTAGTTTATGTGTTGTTATACAATAATTTGAAATAAAAATTGTAGTGCTTAGCTATGATTATTTCCTGTTTCAGGTTTCTTTACTGTTGACTGTGATGAAGTTGATATTGTTAGGACAGGTAGCTTAGACCCTGGGACACTCATATTCAGTTTCCTTCTCTGCTGCTGGCTTCTTTTGTAGCCAGGGTTATGTGAGGTAGCTCCTAATTCTGCCCTTCTGCGGGCTGTGAGAATAAATTCATTAAAAACTATGAAGTATGAGATGCTATGGAGGCTTTCAGAGTGAGTGAGACAAATTGGCAGGGTGCATTTTAAATTCTGCTTCTTGAATGCCCGCTTAGGTGATTCTTGAAATTGTTTTTCCTTGAACAGTTATAGCAGGAAAATTCAATCAGCTGAACCTTTGTAGAAAGCAAATACAAAAGTGAAGCGAACATGGTCAAAGCAAATTAATTTCAAAGTGTGAATGATTTTCATTAGAAAATGCTTTTACATTATTGCCAGTAAGTATTCATCCAACTCTACATTGGAAGTATTAAGATAAAGTTTTTGTTTCACTTTGGGGAAGGCAGTGAAATTTGAAAAAACAGAATGGTATATACATATGAAGTGGTATCAAAGTTAAAGATGCCTGTGCTTTCTTTAACCCATCCACTTGACCATCCTCTTTCTGGATGAACTACTTCAGAGATCCTAATCCCACAGAGGTCACTACTGACCTCATAATTGTTTCATTAACTTACAGTAGCCTACCTGGTAAATCATCATCTATATATTTTTTTTTTTATATTCTACACATAACTTAGATTTCCAATTTTCTAATACCAAATAAAGTTCAGCAGTAACCTTAATAAAGACAGCAATTATGTTTTCATTATTCCCTCACTGCTTGTTAAATTGGGTCTAGAGTGTTTTATGGATCTAGAGCAATAAACATTATCTTACTTTGAGAGGTATTATAAAGTGTTGAGAAAAACATAATTATTGTTATTGGAAATGTTCAAGGTTTTAATGTGAGAATGTCGGCAAAACTTAATTATAGTTTTTTTTCACTGAATAACTTGATAGTTTGGAGCTCTGATAATGTCATATAGAGCCTTTCATCTGTGGGCGTTACCAATGAACGTTCGATAGTCACTATCAGGCAATAGTTGCCACCTGAATTTTGGCAGGAATCTCAACCCTATTCCATCTACATTTGTGCAAAGACAAAGATTACTTCTCTTTCAAAGCGTAGCTTTAAATACAAAATAGCACAAAATTAGGAACCGTAACTTCCAGGCTCAGCTCTTTCTGCGAATTGCTTGATGTAAAATTTTGCATATGGCTCCATTTGTGACAGGTTGTAGCTTCTTAGAAAGCTGCTTGAACCTCGTCAGATTTACTTACTGCGGCGATCTTAAACAGCAGTGCCCAGATTCCTCCAGCACATGACATCTGAAAAACCTCCACAACCTTTTAAGCCTTCAGGCAACATCTATGCTAGTAAACTAAGCAGAGCCAAGGCCTGTTCGTTGGCTTGGAGCCCACTGGGGCGGTTTGGCCACCTTCATGCTATTAAACTCTCTTATCTTCCAAAAAATCACAGGCACATCCAGACTGCCTGCCAGGAATGAACCTTGACCTGCTCTGACTCCTGAACCTTGCTGGGAATTGCCTGGGAGAGTGCTAGAGAACCGCCATGAAACCATGCTGAAGACCGTGTAGCTGTGTAGAGCTTTGTGGCCCAGCCCTTGTGCCTCTGCCACTATTAGTTTATTATTACAGGCAAAGCCCAAAGAGTTAATAATCTCATGTCAGTTCTTACTGTCCGGGTACATTCACAAAAACACACGGAACAGGGGAATCAGCTGGTATTTGGGCTGGCACTCGGGAGAAAAGCCCAAAGCTGGTGTGGTCACACAGACTGAATAACTGGCACAGATTTGTAGGTCACCAAGAGGCAGGTTCTTCAGGCTATGTGATTAAATGTACACCAACTCTTTTAAAATCTAATTATTTTTCTTGAATACTAGTTGAAATAATACACAGGAGTCAGATTTTTGAAAGATCTTACAATATTAAGTGCTGAGCTCTTATGAAAATCTGCCATCAGTTCAATGGGAGCTATTGAATAATTTTGAAAAACTGTCCTTGATTATGTAGTACCATAAGCTGCAGCTGGTCATAATACATGCGGCAAGAAAAAACCAGTGCAAAATTGGAGTCACATTTGCAACACTATTTCAGCAATATAAAGATAAAAATACTGTAGAACTGTTGTAGTTTTCTGCAAACTAGGCATTACAAACTCAGGGTACTTGATGTTATATTTACTTCTGGTAAATCAAAACACATTAAAGTACTAAAACCATGATTAGGTTTTGTCATTTTATGAAGGGAAAAAATGTTAAAAAAATCCACATCCATTTTATCTACCAAAAATCTGCTTTGTCTACCATGAAATCGCAAACATTAGCATGTATTACTCATAAAATTGTATGAGAAGTGACTGGCAAAATTATAAAGCAGGATTTCCCAGCAGTTCTCTTTTATTTCACGGTTTAGCTGAGGAAAGAATACTGTGAGCAGCCACTGAAGTAGAAGATACACAGACATGGGACATTTCAGAAGCAATGAGAGCTAAGCAAACTCATCCAGGAAGGAAGGGATGCAGTGCAGGCAATATTCCCATATCCCTCATTCATTACAACTTGTAAAGTCGTTACATGTAAGCGAGTTGTAAAGGAATGATAGTGGTGCAATGAGTTGTACGTCATACCATAACCGTGTAGTGCAAGCCTACCCTGAGCTATGGATGAGAGCTCGAGGTGGTTTATATGTAACAGTTAAAGCAATAATGGATAAATTCATTACACCCCAATTTATTCAATTACAATGTAAGTGCAATATGTCAGTTAATTTCAGTGTATAATAGATCTGAAGATTCAAATTCTGTTATTAAGAGCAAAAGAAGACTGGAAAGAATGCTCAATTTCTAAAAAAGATGCAGTTTATTAATTAGAGCTTTATTAGTTAATAGAAAGAGGAGGAAATTTTTAGAAAATTGATTCTGTATTCAAAGGAATGTGTTGCGTATTTGGATAACATATACTTTATTTTGCTTGGCTGGAAGAAAGGTTAAATTCCTGTTATGTAAGGAAAGTGGATTTCACTGTTAATTATGGAATTGTGTCTGCTAACAGAGTAAACGTTGGGGTGCAACTAATGCTTCCATCATAACACAGTCTGCCCTTCCACTGGGCTTGATGTGTTTGGTTTTTTCCTCACAAGAGTGACATTCTTTACAAATACAGGATTCCCATGGAAAATTATACTGAAATTAGGTTCTACAGTGGAGGTGACAAATCACTTCTTTGCAAATAGTAAAAAATGTTAGATTCATTTGGCCAAAATTCAGATGCTCACACTATAGGTGTTGCTATCTGAGCTAGTCACCACTGGCACCGTAACAGTCCCCGGGGAGATAAACGTCCTCGAGGTATGATTCGAATATTTTAGATGACTGCTTTAGGATGAGATGAATCATGTTAGAATTACCAGCCTATATCACTACATGCTTTATTTGTTTATATCTCTTGCTATAATGGGTTAAAATGTTCATTTTGATGATTTTCAAAATAAATCCTAGCTTTCAGCTGAAATTTGTTGCGATTCGTAGGGCTATTCATAGAAACTAACTTTAGCGTAAAGAAGCTCACTTCAGCATAAAGAAGCTAACTTTAGCATAAAGGAGCTAAAATCTCCCATGTTTCTTCTTCCACAGTCAACGGAGAGACAGAGAGTGGGAGAGAACCTCATTCAGAAGGCAGTGGAAAGCTGCAAACTAATTTTAGGTTGTCTGAATTGCTCTCTGCAATGCCCTATCTCCCTGTTGATCATACAGAAGAATTTTGGGTGTTTAACCTTGGGGAATATATCGCTTACGCCTGCCAAAATAACTACCAGATCCAGTTTCTTTCTTTTCAAAGGGAGAAATCCTTTCCTGGCGTACCTCAAACACGAGGTTGAACTTATGATGCCTGTCTCAGGTCCGCTGAGCAGCAGTGAGGAGCAGACTGATTGTGCTCCCTCTTCCCTTGCTGCAGGGAGCTCTGTGCAGCCCACGTCCCCCCAAACACAGCCGGCATCTTCCCCTCTCCGGTTCATCTTGTTTCTTGAGTATTTCATGGAGCAGCCTATTCCTCCTGCTGCTGTGAGACATGGAGCACTCTTGTCCATGGCAGATGCCTCTTTTACCTTAAACAGTCAGCCATGCTGATTACACTCCCAATTGCCCTGTAAGCATAAATTTTCTCAGGCCTAAAGCATTGATACAGCAATGCCAGTAAAGAAATGTTAGTGTTTTCAGTGGAGTTTAGAAACAGATCCCTAGCTGTTCTGCTATTAGAGTTAATAATACCCTCCTCGGTTAGTATATTGATATATTCTACAATTCTCTTTAATTTTAGTATTAACATAGATTACTGATAATTAAATATATGTGAACAATCCCTGATAAAACTTTTCTACAACTCTACTGATGTATTTAACGTGTGTAATATCCTTTCTAATCAAGCACTCTTTTTTCCTGTGTAGCTTTGTCAGTCTACATCCTTCCTCATCCACTCTGCCTCCTTCCTTCACAGCTCTGCTAGAGCACCTGCAACGTGACCCCTGCTATCCTGTCTCTGGATTTCCTCTAAGCTTTCGGTACCAATTATATCTAATTGTTCTAGATTTGGTAGTTGTTTAATGGTGTGTACAATGCTCACAAAGGCCAGGTAAAGGCCGCTAAACATGTTTTCACTCTTTAAAGCTGCTGTCTTCACGCTACCAATGGCATTTTAGTAAAGTTCTGTATATAATCTGCTCATTAGCAACTTTTTTGAGAACACCTAAAGGCCATAGTTAGTCCATCTACTTCAGGTTCCCAAATTAGGCAATGCAATACCTTTGAAGGAGATGCCTTGGACCAGGAAGGGTGATTGAGGACCCCGAAAGGAGGCACCTTGCTCTTTCCATTACCTGAAAAGAAGCCTCATCATCTCTGTCAAGCGCTTCAGTACTATAAATATAGATATTCTTGATGTGAGACTTTACAAATCACTACCAGAATGCATAGTTTTTTCCAGGTAAAGAAATCCAGATAACTCCTAACTGTGCACATATCATCAATGAAAGTCTTACCTACAGTGAATAAAGTAGCTGGTGTGTTGAGGGTGATCTCATCACTCAGAGACAGTCTTTTTGTTCCACTCACCAGTCTTCATCCTGGCTTCATCTCCCTGAAAAGTCAATGCTGGACAGCCTACATGTAGGGTAATTCTTCTGAGCCTCTCAGGGTTGATTTCAGAAGTGAATAAAGCCTGGTAAGCAAGGCAGAATCAAATCCACTTTGCTTCCTTTCCTTGCAGCTGATCCACTTTCTCTGCTTTGACTACAGTCCTGCTCAGCAGATCTCTCCAACAACAATCACTAGACAAACAAGTTTCTTTGTGCAAGTACCTAACATAGGACTTCATATTAGATGCTCTTATCTAATGCTTCTTGAGGGTTTAAGTCCACTTCTTAGCCTGAGTGTAGTTTTGCGATGACACTCTTCTGGGAATGGTTGAAGGCATTTTAAAAATGAAACTTTGATCTTGAAGAGGCCAGGTTTCAAAGCAGAGACGCTTAAAGATGCAGTGAAACTAACATTAAGATGCTATGTAGACAGCAAGGCTGCAACAAAGATACAAACAGTTCAGTGCCTAACCCTGGCACCCTATGGGAACTGTGTGCCTTATGCTTAGGTTTTCTGAATAGCCAACTATATCTTCATTCATTTCAAATCCTCTTGCATCTCATCCTAAATCACTTATCCACTTTGGAAGGTACAAAATGTGAACTGGAAGTCTACTGTGGAGCATCTATTCACGATGGATCCTTTAACTGTGGATATGGTTTCGTAGTGGTCAGTGGCTAGCTTGGTGTTCGATGGTCACTAGCTTTGGAAAAGAAACATAGTTTGAGCCTAGAATCCTGGGGTAATTTACTTGAATTAAGATAAAAGTGAAAAAAAAAAGTTTTGTTAAGTATGAAATATTTTATGATGTATTTCTAGTCACTTGTTGTGGTTTGACCCCAGCCGGGAACTAAGCACCACACAGCCGCTTGCTCAATCCCCCCGGGTGGGATGGGGGAGAGAATCGGAAGAGTGAAAGTGAGAACACTTGTGCGCTGAGAGAAAGACAGTTTAATAGGGAAAGCAAAAGCCACACACACAAGCAAGGCAAAACAAGGAATTCATTCACCACTTCCCATGGGCAGGCAGGTGTTCAGCCATCTCCAGGGAAGCAGGGCTCCATCACGCGTAACGGTGACTTGGAAGACAAACGCCATCACTCCCAACGTACTCCCCTTCCTCCTTCTTCCGCCACCTTTATATGCTGAGCATGACATCCTATGGTATGGAATATCCCTTGGGTCAGCTGGCATCAGCTGTCCTGGCTGTGTCCCCTCCCAACTCCTTGTGCACCCCCAGCCTCCTCGCTGGTGGGGTGGGGTGAGGAGCAGAAAAGGCCTTGACGCTGTGTAAGCCCTGCTCAGCAGTACCGAGAACACCCCTGTATTATGAACCCTGTTTCCAGCACAAATCCAAAACTAGCCCCGTACTAGCTACTATGAAGAAAATTAACTCTGTAAGCACACACTAAGAAATAGAGTATTAACCTTAAACTGCAGTAGCTGTTCAAGACAAAGTTGTAGCAAATTTTTATAATTATGGTAACTACTTCCCATTTCACTTTAAAAACTGCCTTTTTTAGAATCTTCCCAATCCACTCCAGATACAATGAAAGAAGCAATATCATGACGTTGTTTCACAAAGAGGAAAAGCCATGTATTGTGTTTGCGTGGCAAGGTTTTGGTAGCGGGGGGGCTACAGCAGTGGCTTCTGTGAGAAGCTGCCAGAAGCTTCCCCCATGTCCGACAGAGCCAATGCCAGCCGGCTCCAAGACGGACCCGCCGCTGGCCAAGGCCGAGCCCATCAGCAACGGTGGTAGCGCCTCTGGGATAACAGATTTAAGAAAGGGGGAAAAGTTACTGCGCAGCAGCGACTGTAGCCAAAGAGAGGAGTGAGAATGTGTGAGAGGAACAGCTCTGCAGACACCAAGGTCAGGGAAGAAGGAGGGGAGGAGGTGCTCCAGGCGCCGGAGCAGAGATTCCCCTGCAGCCCATGGGGAAGACCATGGTGAGGCAGGCTGTCCCCCGGCAGCCCATGGAGGTCCACGGTGGAGCAGATCTCCACCTGCAGCCCGTGGAGGACCCCACGCCGGAGCAGGGGGATGCCCGAAGGAGGCTGGGACCCCGTGGGAAGCCCGCGCTGGAGCAGGCTCCTGGCAGGAGCTGTGGCCCCGTGGAGAGAGGAGCCCAGGCTGGAGCAGGTTTGCTGGCAGGGCTTGTGACCCCGCGGGGGACCCACGCTGGAGCAGTCTGCTCCTGAGGGACTGCACCCCGTGGAAGGGACCCACGCTGGAGCAGTTCGGGAAGAACTGCAGCCCATGGGAAGGACTCCCATTGGAGAAGTTTGTGGAGGACTGTCTCCCGTGGGAGGGACCCCACGCTGGAGCAGGGGCAGAGTGTGAGGAGTCCTCCCCCTGAGGAGGAAGGAGCGGCAGAGACAACGTGTGATGAACTGACCACAACCCCCATTCCCCGTCCCCCTGCGCTGCTCAGGGCGAGGAGGTAGAGAATTCGGGAGCAAAGTTAAGCCCGGGAAGAAGGGAGGGGTGGGGGAAGATGTTTTTAAGATTTGATTTAATTTCTCATTATCCTACTCTGATTTGATTGGTAATAAATTAAATTAATTTTTTTCCCAAGTCGAGTCTGTTTTGCCCATGACGGTAACTGGTGAGTGATCTCCCTGTCCTTATCTCGACCCACGAGCCTTTTGTTATATTTTTCTCCCCCTGTCCAGCTGAGGAGGGGAGCGATGGAGCGGCTTTGGTGGGCACCTGGCCTCCAGCCAGGGTCACCCCACCACAAGCACTTTGAATGAACTATATTTGAGGCTGAGGTGCATTTCTGAAGCTTTGAGTGAGACGTATCCATCCTTTTAAGGAGACAGTTAATTGACACTCATTGTGCTGGTTTATAACACTGTTCTCACCTTTATTTTTGCCATCAGATTATGAGCTTCTTCGAGTAGTAAAATCACAATTCCCTTTTTTTGCAAAAGAAAAGCCAGTTGGCCTAACCTTGGTGCTCCCGCATCCTGCCTTTGCTGTGCCGACAGGGGATATTACCAGAAAAAGGCTGATGTTCGTCTGAAACAGATTGCGAGGGGAGGCCTGGACCCGTCAAGCTTAGCTGAGCATTAGGTCTGGTCATTTATCACTGTCAAATGGGCGAGGGGGGGAAGAAGCACTGGACCGTTCCTGCTCATCTGCTGACTGACAGCTGACTGAAGCCTAATGCAACCTCCAGGCAGATAATCTGCCATCAAGGGGGAATGTGTATGAGAGAGATACTCTATCACAGGCTGCATGCTGCTTCTTGCTCAAAGCTACTGACATCTTCACAAGGAAAAAAGAAATGTCAGCTGTGCTTTAAGGGACTGTGGTGTATTGTAATGCTTCACTAAAACTGTGCTGTACCTCATTTCCATGGTTTCGTGTAGATCCATTTTTAAAAACAGATTAACGGCGTAGTGGAGATATGCAGTCAGGCACAGAAATGATAATATGATGACAATGTTCAGATAAGAAAAGCACTGTTTGTTTCACCTATCAATTTAATTCACAGGACTGCAGATATGCTGCAAAGCAGCATAATTATTTAAAAATAGCAAAACCCACCCTGCCAAATATAGGCCTCTGAGTAAACCTACCTATTTGAGGAATGGGAAAAATATCTTGTGAGGGAAAACTGAAATTAAAGCAAGAAAAATCTAATAAGTAAGGATTAATACTATTTCCTGCAGTGTTTTGTGCAACAAATACTTCCTGTAGGTGCTAATTTAGAGCAATGCTGTGCAAGATAAGCTCCCAAACCAGTGTGAGAATATCCTGTTTTCAAAAATTCTTGCTCTACCGCCTAATGAAAAATTCTGCATCTTTAGTTTTGTCAATCTTAAACTCAAGGTTTTATTGTTTTTAATTTGCTATTATTTTTATTAACAGTATCTAATTTTGCTATTCATTACAAATCATATGCATTAACTTAACTGGGGAACATTTTAATTGAGCACTGCTGGAGATGTTCCAATAAATTAACATTACATACTTTTAACAGATGTCTGAATTAGACATTGTTATTAGACATTGTAATTAATAGAAGTATTACTCAAATTAAAATCTCAGGACCTTAGAAAAATTAAATTGTAGGTGACTGAGTGATGTTAACTCATTAATAGAGAGTGACTGTTGAATTCCCCCCATTGGGTTTTATTAGCCCAATAAACACCCTTTTCCAAGTAGCTGGAGAGGGAGTGGGACAAACTCTTTGGTATAAAGGACTGGGAATCAAGACATGTTTTACCAGTGATATTGTGAAGTTCTTTAACCTGTCATTGTGTTATTGGTATAATATGCATCATAATACCTTTCTGGGATGTGGTAAAGTTTTAATATCACACGTTGGTTAGATTTTTTTAGATATAAAAATCACAATAGGCCTGGTTGTTCCCTGGCTTGGATCTTCAAACTTATTTTTTTCCATTTTCATGGAGAACAAATACAAAGCTGGTATAAAACAGGACCTTTGTGCAAGGAAGAATCAAGCCCCCTAAAGGTACAAAGTATCAACGAGTAGACGGAGAAAAGTATGAGGGTGGCTTTGGTATTGCTTCTCCAAGTGAATGAAAACAGACAGTCTGGTTGGAATTAATTTGGCCCAATATAGATATCTTTATCCGAGCTAACCACTGTAGAATCCTTCATATTAATTGGGGAAAAATAGTCACCTGTAGGATAAGATTCATCTCTTCTGTATGTGGATACCTAAAAGCAGATGAATTGCCTAATACTGCATATTTCTCCCGTTAGTCCAGGTGCTTTGGGTGAGAGGAACCTTTCCTGGGTCAAGCTCTTCCATACTGTATTTCAGAAAAAACAAAGTTACGCGCAGAGTGATCTCATCAGCTTGAATGGCATGTTTTAGTGCAATATTAAAATATTGTAGTATTAGTCAAAGAAGTCTACACTGGAGAAGTAGTGTTTCTCTATGAGTCTCTCTGCAGGAAAAAAAATGTTTGAGTTATGTCTCTGTGTATGTAATTAAAGACTTGAAAAACCACTGCTCTGCTATTTATCTACAAATTCATGGCCAGCCATGGATTTCAAAGGGATTTTCCCGCTTTGAACAGGTATGTGAATGTCCAGCAAAAATTATCTTGAGTCTAATTTTAAGAAGCTATGAACATAAAAAATCAATAATAGCTCGTCGGTGTTAAGATACCCAGTATCAATTGGCACAAGACCTAACTGCTCTCAGGCTGAGCCCTGCTCGGAAAGTGAGCATCCTAAATCAAAAGTCACATTTAGAAGGTTATTTATGTAAATATTAATGTGTGAAAGGAAATTATAAAAAAGCAACCTACTTAAAAGCAATTTGGGGGGTTTTACCATCAGGTCTGCACTGTTTTCTGTACCTAGCTTTCCTTTGCATAGGCTAGCCTAGAATTTGGCATTTACGTTGCTGATTCAGAAGCAAGGAGATGTTGAGCCAAGCAGTGCCAGGAAGCATACCAACAGAGATTATATCCCCAGCAGCAGTCTCTGTAAGAGAAGCTGAGGGCACGTGAGTTTCCAGAGTCTGGCCATTATAAGAGTTTATTTCTCCTGTGAATCTTCTGTCCTTCCCTCAGGCCATGGTCCCTGCCTTTTTAGACAGTTTTTTTCCTTTTTTTCCTCAAGAAAGATGAGGGCGCAAGTTCTTCTTCCATAATAAGAAAACAGTAGTATTCCTGGAGCTACTTTGCGTCTCTGTGCTTCATTGCAGAATTTCTGCCTAGAGCTTTGTGCTAGTTTTCATTTTTCATGGTGTACACATGATGTCCCAGTTGAGTATCCAGTGCATGTTTTATTCATGTGCTTTTCACTCCTTCTTTGAGATCATTAATAAGGCTGCTAAATAAACCCAGGCTTAACAATCCTCCTTGCCACACCCCACTGGACATCTCCTCCCAACTCAGTTACACTGTTTTTCATCGTCCTTTGTTTGGATCTCTTGGTTTTCCAGCCTGTCTGGTAGTATTCTTATCCAAGCTCGTTTAGATAAGGGTTTCAAGTGGGGTTTTGAAAGGCATTGTCTCTAATTCTGAAATAAAGTCCAGTTGTATTTTATCAGCTTCATTCAATTCCTACACTAACAACCAGATGCTACTGGCGCTGCCTGAAAAGCAGTAATGGTAGAGATGGCATGGAATGTTCGTGTTACGTGGATAACTCAATATCACGCTCTGCTCCAGGTTTAGGGCTTTTTCTATGCATTCAGTGCATTGCTGATCATTATAGGGAGTCAAAAAAAGGTGGTGTGCTGCTATATTCTCTCAAATGATGGCAGGCTGACCTGTTCTTCTGCAGAAGGGGATAACTGTCAATCCAGATTATTCAACAGCTATGCATTGGGTCCGACATGGTAAATGCAACACTATTTTTATTATTTTTATTTGGGTTACCGCACAACGATACAGAACTGACAGACAGCTGAAATCTCTATAGGTCAGTGTACTGGCAACCTGACTATACATTACATACAAACAGACTAAGTAATGTCAGGTTTTTCAGGTACATTTCCATAAGTAGAGGAAGTTTAAGGAAGGAGATAAGGAGGTAGCTCTGGTTTTGTTTATGGGGATCTCCTCCCTGCTATAAGGGGAAGTACCCCAGAAATGATGAGGAAACTTGTTAGGAAGTGTAAAGAGTGATGGCTGGCATCCCCGAGTGATCAGAGGTGGAACATGACATTCAGCTTGTGCAGGAAAGAGGGGTGGCAGTGTAGTCTGTCAGGAGGGCCTTGAAAGTCGACAAGCAACTTCTCCTTGGTGCAAGAGAGAAGCAATTTGGAGAGGAGAGTGACGTTGTCAAACTGATGGACTAGAACAGTGTTCTTTGCAGCAATATTCTTGGGGAATTCTAGTGCTCCAGAGAGCCTTTCTGAAGTCTCAAGGAAAGCATATTTTAGCAATCAAGGTGGGAGGTGATGAGAACCTAAACAAAAGATTTATATGTACATGTAGATAGTGGAGCCATATTGTAGAGGTATTAGAAAGATAGAATCTTGACCATTTGAACACTGCATATCTTCTTAGAAGGAGAAATTATATTTGTATTTCTTGTTTAATTTTTAACCTTTGAATCTAGGTATTCTCCATTTTTAATCTCCCAACAGGCAGGTTAAAAAGCGTAGGTTTTAAAAATGAAAACTGAGATTTTCATGTTATGTCATAACTCCATGAGTTTGGTTTTTGGGAATTGAAATGATGAGACAATCCCAAAAATACCACAAGAGTTAACTACTGTGTGTACCTAATGTGTTTCTGTCTGTGTTACCTGTCTGAGCTGGCTGAACACTGTATGGATTAGAGGTCTATTACTGCAGTACAGCAACAAAACTGCTTGTGAGATCGACTACGTTCTAGCAACCCTTGTAGATAGGATTGTTATTTTCCTCTGCTGTTGTTTCCTTTGCTATTTTGATCATATGTTTTACAGTTAACATTTGTCCTGGTTCATAACCCATAATCTCCGTTGGTGTCAAGGCCATATTTTAATAAATATATATGTACACACAGGTACATATAATCCTCCCACTGAACAGATCATAAATCTCAGTGATATTACTGCAGGTGATATAGGTGGAATTCATCTGAGTTTGTCACTAGTTTCCTTCTAATCAGTGCTCAGACATTGACATTTTTAACTATGATTAATTTTATCCTGAAGAAAACTTCCAAAATATGTCAGATGAATCACCACAAAAGTGTCTGGTTCTTTCCAGAGTACAGAAGGATCCAAGGCTGAATACTCAGATGTAGATATCCATTGCAGATGACTAAAGTCAAGTGGCATGAATCCCAATTTAAGCATACTTAATTTAACCTTAATGTATCTACCGCAAAACTCCAAAGTTAAACACCTGGCCTACAGAATCAGAAAACACATCACGCAGCACGTGTGGGTGCAGTCAGGATTTGAGCGGTCTTGTTTATGTACGTCTCATGTACTTTCTGTGTGTGAAGGTCACATAATGGTACGTGGCTTTGTCTCCTTGAAAGCAGTAAGTCCGTTATTGTAGTTTCTAGGATGCTTTCCTCTGGCCGTACCCCAAATATATCCCTGATCCTCATATTTTCCCCCCACACCCCACCATCCTCTGTCCCAGCTGCCACGTACCCACTACCCCACACCCAGTATGTACATCTGCTCTCTCTCCGGTCTTATGCAGAGCCCTACAGCCGGCTTTTCCCCTTGCCCTACACATGCTCCTATAGCCTGTCTTCCCCATCGCACACGCGGTCTCCTCCGACCTCGCAGCCCATCTACCCTTTCGCACTGCGCAGCCTGCTTCCCCTGTGGTCCCGAGCTGCGCCACGTACTGCTTCCTATTAGCCCAGTCACACAGCTACAGGCGCAGCTGCTCAGCCACTGGTCTGCAAGCTCCAGTAGACTGGAAATTTCAAAATCGCTGTTTCTCCTCCTCTGCATCTCCACTGCCCTCTTCTAAGAAATGAATTCGTTTTCATTTTCAAAAAGTTATTTTCCTGTCATTCCTGTTGGTACATTTCCCAGTAAGAACTGCAGAACAAAATCAGTGTGCAATAATCTCGCCTTTGTTCATTAAACTGAACCTATGTTTTTTGAGGAGTCCGTGTGTTTTGGGGTCTGACTTGACGCACTCTGCTAGGACGCATCACATTTTGTAGCATCAATCAGTTTCTGTGTAGTAATCTGTTTGATAGAATGGATGCAGCAGAACACAGTGTGTCACATTGTGAGACATCATCTCCAGGATACATTTCAAAACTGTTTTCAGCTACCACTCTTCCTTTCCTGACCTATTTTAATAAGCGAAGTTATTTATTTTTCAACAAAATTTCTAATTAATATTTTCCATTGAATGATATCATGCTTTTTTAATAATAGTTGGGAACCACCGTGTGAGAACAATAACACAGTACTACAAATAGTTGTAGGCAGTGAATTACTGTTATGTAGCTGACCTCTCTTTTTAATTGGTAGTGAGTTGACAGCTGATCTCTACTGACTGATGGAGGATGGAACTAGAGAAATGAGAGCTGAAAGAAACCCAGTAGATCATGTACGCCATCTCTCTGCCAATGCGGAGAACCCAAATGACTTGTCAGAGTTGGAAACATAAATGGCTGGGTTCGGGCAGCAATGTCCCTGTGCTGAAAATATCCTTTGGGAGGCAAAGTGATTTGAAACATAACGCTTCAGGTTTCATCTGATATGATACTAGATTTTTTTATTACACAGGAGCTTGCAAAACTGACAGTTCTGCTCATTGAACTAGACCTGAAAATAAAGAAGAGCTTCTATTTTGTCATCAGCGATGAAGAACTTCTGGACAAAATTCTGCCATAAATTACACATCTAATACCACTATTAGCTCCACAGAGGCCTGAAGTAGAGCAGCCCTCTCCCTCTTGTGCCTCTCTTTAGTCCTCTAAGAGCGTGCCCCTGGTGAAGCTAGGCTTTCATGGATTTTTCCATTGAGTAGCTTTTTGAAATCCCCAAAATGATGAAGAGAGGCTCCACCTTCAGGGACAAGGATGAATGGGTGTTTTTAGACAGTTTAGGCTGGAAATGGGGGGATTTAGTAGGTAATTCCTATTCCTTCAGCAGCACTACCTACAAGCTTTCTCTTTAACAGCCAGACTTCCCCTCTGACCTTTCCAGATCATTATGAAACCATCTCAAAAGCATTTTCTGATATCCACGAGATCTTGGGAGAGGGGACGGATATAAATAAGGTGAAAGATTTCCCCTTTGTCTGAAGAAGTAAGGATCTGGTTCAATATTAATGACTGGAACAATCCTATCCTTGTACAAGTTATAAAATCCTCATCTATGACATAATTTGGTACATAGTACATACATAACTCCTCTTGGCATACACATCAGATACCATATTAGAGAACTAAACCCTTTTTTTTAAGGAAATGTCTTCCAGGTTATGAAATAGGTAGATGGTGAAAAGTTTTGCATTTATGCTTTTGTCTGAAAGAACTATCAAGCTTACTCCTAGAATAACTGACAAAGCGCTCCAAATAACTGTTTTGATCAAACTATCAGCCATGCCTACTGAGAATGATAGGACAAAAAAAGAAAGATTCTGGCTCTGTGACAGCTAGGCTTTCAAACTAGAATTTAGTCAGGTTGACTTCAAATTGGATAAATCAATTGTTAAAAGATTTATCACAGATTCAGTAATTTAAAAAAAATAAAACGATTTAACAATTACTGTTAAAAGATTTAACAGAGGTAAGGTACAGTGTAAAAAAGAAACATTCTTAGGTTTAAAAAGTCAGGCTTCAAGGTTCGTATTTAAATGGTTTATTTTTCAAAAGTACTGGCCAGTTGTGGCTTTCGGTGAAGTTAATAGAAATTCTGGAAGCCCAGAAGTTTTTAGAATCAGATAATTGACTCAGGTACCTCATTTTAGGCACAAGGACGGTAAAGGTCAGATCCCTGTTTTCTAAGCCAGGTGAATGAAGTGCAATGAAGCTCTTATCAGACAACATGTAAATATACTGAAACGGAGTTCTGTTTTAAAGATATCAAGTAAATTTTATACTTGGAAATGTGAGTAACACATTTGTTACTGTCTTTTAATTCCACAGACCATGTAGCCTAATGGAAGTGTACATTTTAGTAGAGTTAGTTCACTGTTAATAAATTAACTGCTGCCTGTAGACTTCAATATAGTTACTGTAAAGGATATGACTATTTGAAAAAATGAACAGGTATCTAGTTCATTCTCTGTTGACGTGTACTGGTTAAATTAAATGGTTAACTTAAAAAGAAAATATTTGTTTGGAAAATACTGGTAAGTAAGGCTAATTTTGCTTCCTTTGAACTGAGTTTTCATGTGTCACCTGTGTTGGACTTTTACCCAAGGGCAGCGAATTTCTTATTTTTACTACTTAGTCTTTAGCTTAGGATTTCTTCTCTTTGGTGACACTTACAGACCTTTTACTCATTACATGCTAAATGGTAACACTGCACTGCCAAACTTCCACCGTTTTTTCCTAAATGTTGCAGTCTTTCACTGGAAATAAAAATTAGATAATTTCTTGTTTACAAGACAGAGAAGAAACCCACTGGCCTTCAATTATGTACTGTATATTGATGGTGCACAGCAGTAAAAAGTGTTATATGAGAAAGCAGTAGGGGATGATCAGGCCTGATAGCCCACGTATCTCGCAGTGGGTTACCAGTCATGCCATGAGGAGCTTTTTCTGAATGTCTTACTTCTCACAAAGCTCTTCACTTGTCTTGTGCTACGGGTTAGATTTGTTGTTACATCAGTTTTCAGACTGCTGATAATTCTGTCTTCTCCTAAAGCAATAAAACTTTCTCAGCCATCACAGAGGCAATGAATCTGCTGTCTTCTCATTGTAGCATTCATTTTACTGTGGTCTTTCTGGAGCGTACAAACTCCGACACCGAAGTTAAACTCAGGCATTCAGTGAATTTTTAAGTAAAAGAACATAGCAGCTGTAGGTTACAGTGAAATGCCATCAGTCTGTCTCCATGTTATGAGTTTTCGAATGGCGTCTGTCATCCTACTTTTCATTACTTTTTACTTTAGAGAGGTGGAGTTGTGACTGTGGATGACATACTCCTCTCATGTCCAAAATTTAGGAGGCATTTAAATAACTTGCTTATTCAGTGCTGAACATTTTTCTTCACCCCTCTTTATTTAGATGAAAGCAGTCTTTTTCACACAGGCCTGGCTCTAGGTTTTATGCCCCTTTATTGCCTCCAAACTTTTGTTTAAAATGAATGTGGCAACTACGCTAAATATTATATGTACATGCCACGCACAGCTAACACTCTGCAAAGTGAGCAGTGCTTTTATGTTTCTTTAGCGCCCATCTTGCAACTCTTATGATATATATTATGACTTATATGCCACTTTTGGAAATAAAAACCACTGAGTTATTTTTATAACTGTTTTACAAACTTCTTTTATCCCCTGACCTGGTTTCTCTGTTAATCTGTCCGAAATTTCCAGCCCCTCAGTGATCTAGCTACCACGTCGCCAGCTGAGCGTTTGGTGTAGCCAAAGGAGAAAAAAACTCCACCATGGTGGTGCGATGGCAAGTGTGGGAAAAGGTGTCTAAGGTAAAACAGAAAGGGGAAAGGGGTCGTTCAAGCAGTAGCTGATTTGCTTGAGGAAGTTCCTCCCTCGCCCCATCACTGCTTATCCCTTTTCCTCCTCCTCTCCCCATGTACCCATCGTGTTTGTGCTGGTAGGAGATGGAGGAGGCTCATGGTAATTGGTTAATCAGCTATTTTCAATTCAATTCCTGGCTGTGCTTACCATGGAAAATTAACAGTCCTTGTGTATAAATATGACCCCTACTCCTGGATTAATTTGATTATGTGAGAATCTCAGTTTTCATTTAAAAATAATAACTTTCTGGCTGCTCTGGTAAAACAAGTTTGGATATGTAGTCTAAATATTCCCTAATGGTTTAAAAATCAAAAGACAAATATGAAGAACATATGAACCTCTTACTAATAAAAAATAAATGTTCTCAAATCTTTACAATGATTGCTTGAGATTGAATATTTTGAGACCAGAAAATTTCTGATTTTCACTCAATGCTGGATCAGCATTCTCTGAAAGCCAAATTTTTTAAGCAGCTTCATTTGGGTCCACAAATAGAGAACTCATGTTCATTAATGACTGTGGATATCTTAACCTAGCATTCCTCTTGGATATCTTCAGTTATGCAAAATGCCCTGTACAGACTTTCTGCATTGCTGATTTCATTCTTGGTATAACTTTCATTTCATCTGTACTACTGTGAGGGAGGATTCTGCCTATGACTGACTGGCTGCTCTGCATTAGAGCAGTGCTTTAATTTTGCATATTTAAGAAAGAAGCACAAACTTCAGCCTTTAATAATTGCAAATTTGATTCTGTTAAAGGTCTGATAAGTGCTATAAATCTTGTGGCAATGACTTTATTAGGAATCTAACTTAACGGCAATGAGTTTTTATTTAACTGGACTTTAGCTTTCCTCCAGGCTTATAGCAGAACAGTAAATCTGTTTAGAGCTTAAGTCAGGCTGGTTTGAAAGGAAATATTTTTTATCAAACTTTCTCATTTTGAACCTCTTCCATTGTTAAATTTATCTATTACAGGTGTGATACCATCGACGTACATGGAACTGTGAAGATAAATGAAGTGTATACTAATAAATTAAAATGTGTCAGAGAACAGGTCCAGGCACTGGAACTTGATTGCCCACACTGGTAAATCACTAAGATAGAATCTAACCTGATTTCAGCTGGGCTAATTAACACTCTCTCAAATAGTTTCTACATATGACTTGTTTATTTTAATAATTTACTAGTACAGATATAGCCTAATCCATGTGTGGACAGAAATTTACTTGAAGTTAGTGAATCCTTAGCAAAGGGCAATTGTAGGACTGTGTTAGAAACTATTGAGTGATAGGCTGCAAAGACTGAATAATGCCAAAGAAAGATTGAGGACCTGTTTAGCAACTTTTGATTATCTTTCCATATATTATGCTGTTTCACAGATACAGAGGATCTGTGAAGGATTATTTCTATAAAAATCCAGAGAATCTAAGGAGAGCAGGCCAGGCACTGCACCTGTCTAAAGCAGACTTTGCTTGAAGCTACAGTTGAATGTCAAGACCTCCGGGATATGTGTTGCTTTCAGCGCATACTAGTTCTGTTCAGCAGGGAGCAAAGTATGTTGCAGATATCTCTCAGGCTTAGTTTGAAAAATGGTAGAGACTTTTTGCAGTTGAGGATGGAGCAGCATTCGACAGTTTTGAGAGAAGTCCCCGGTTGTTTGGTTGTGAAGTTCCATTCATGAAAATGCTGACAGACTGATTATCAATAAAACAGAAATAAAAATGTATTCCTTACCAATTGGCTTTCTGTTGAAACCCTGAGGAGATCTAGAAGATTAAGAAAATGACATGAAGACATCCATGTCCTCCCAATTCTACTTTTCCAAGTGCCTGAATGCTGTTGTAGTCCACTGAAGGATTAATCCTGTAAATATTGACAGTATTAGGGTGAAATGTGTTGTTTTCACCACTAGGAAGCTGAAGTTAACTTCTCATAGCCAGTTCAGTGTTCACTGACAATCTTTCCATGTTTCTGGAACAACAGGTTTTTTCTTACTTATTGTAAGCTCTTGTCTCTGAAATGACGATGACCTTGGAAAAGTCATTTATTCTTCCTGTTGGCAAGTTACAGGGGAAGTCCTAATTTTTTTCTAATTCCATGGGGCCGAAGTATTTCTGATTTTCTGGAGGTACTCAATCCAATTTGTAGGTGAGAGTTAAAGCTTGTGTTTTCACAAGAAAAACCGTTCAGGTAAAAGCCCCAAACTGCTATGTTCTTTGAATAGCGTACTTGTTGAGGGGCTTTTTATACTTATGTGTTGTTACTTTCTTCCCAAGGTTGAATGTATGTTTGTGAAAGTCCTTTTAATTTTTTGGTTTTTTTTTTTTTTTTTATTATTTAGTGCATCTAGGCAGGGTGCAGGGAATACTGGAAAAATTGTAAAACAAAGTATGAATGACAAGAAAATGTAATATTTTATCTGGCTAAGATCTTCGAAACAAAAGTATGAAGGCGTTGGAAGACAACTTGGGAACTCTGAAAATATTACTTTCATTCAAGCCCATCTCACCTCTAAAAGTTTAATTTTAATTTTAATATATTGAAAGCCTCACCGTTTGAAATGATAACTACTTCATACATCATGTATGTCATTCACTCTTTAAATGAAGGCAGCTATCAGGACTAGGGCAGGGCTAGTTTATTTGATCTTGCATGATGTTTCATAATTTTTCTGACTGTTTGCTCATCTCAGATGGCTGTAGATCATGTTAGTAATACAAGCTATAGCTAACAAGGTTGAAACCTTGTACGGCGCTGGTCGTATTACTCCCACTCTGGAACCTCCCAACAATTTCCTTCCTAAAGCCCCTCTCTTGGCTTGTGTGGCACAGGGCATTCAATCTTCCGAAATGCAAACAATTGACTTCATGGCACCTCTTGCTCCAATTGCAGATAACCCTGATTTTCCCTTCTCATTGACTGTTGATAAATGTTTGATGCCACCTGGGATTAGTACTGTGCTATGCCTCCCTGCTAATGAAAAATATTGCTTTCAGAGAATTTGCAAGGCAATCCCATTTTTATTCCCCACCAGGTTCTGTACTACAGGAAGTAAAATAATGCACATCATACTGAGGAAATCTCTTGGCTTTCTCCCTGGAAAGTATTTTGTGAACAGAAACCTGTAGTTTGAGTTCAGGGGATTTTATTTCTTTCCACTATTGTTGACAATCTTAGTAGATCAAGAAATGAATGTGGGGATGCCAGTGAAAAGGATTGGGAATATTCTCTTGTGGATCTGTATATTTTATTTTATTTGGAGGTTGGAGAGCTCGCTTCCATGTTATAAATACAAACCTTCCAGGTTATATATACAACCCTGATTATACAATAGTGATAAGCCTATATTATCACAAGAAGTAGAATTTTCTTTATGCTGAGGAAAGTACACTGGAATGAAAGAGAAGTACATTGGGATGTGAAGAATATATTATTTAGTTTGGAAACTGAGCAGTTTCTAGCCCCTGGGAACCATCTTGTCGTGGAGGGAGTAAATCCAGGCTTCTGCTACTTTAATGCATAGAAATAATCCCTGTGAGCACCAGCAATGCCAGAATATTGCACTTTCCTGTATGCTTTGTATGCCTTAAGACTGAAAGTCTGTCTTGATTTGGCTTTTATGCAAATGCTTTGTACAGGTGTTCTGTCTTATGTCCTCCTGTGTACTTGTGCAAGGATATATAACTTAGTCTTGAGCTGCAGCTTGTGAGAGCTGTAGCTCATCTGTCTGCTTCCACAGACCAGAAGATTTCCCAGAGCCTAGCTGCTCTGTAGAAAAAATGGTCTTTCACCTGCGAGTGGGTAGCCATAGTGGCTAGAAAAGGACCGTTTAACTAAAGTAAACCTCAAATGGACCAACTTTTCAGTTTCCATGAAAACAGCGGATGTGGTTTTGCTAATTTTGTGTCATGCCTCAAGTTTTCTAAGAAAAATGGAAGAAATTTGTCCATAGCATAGAGGAAGTGTCCTGTGTGAAAAACATCACCGCGGAGACTTGGTGGGAGCTGGAAGGTGCTGGGGCTGCTGACTCCAAGTCACTGAGGACAATTGCACGATGGGTTTTGTTTTGCATTTTGTGCTCCTCTCCCCTTCTTGATTGAGTGTTGGTTAATGGAAGAGCGGTTACGTTTGATCTGTTACAGTGGTTTCCAATGGCGGCAGTAATTTGATAGTGTTAAAACAGTCCAAGGTGTGACTGCTGTGAAGGACAAACTCTGTACGGTCTGTCATGAATGGATGTGGCATTAGCGTATGCTGGATAAATATTCATTTTAGTGAACAGATTGCTCATTGTATTGGGTGTAAACGTCCATGTTTTGGTAGCGGGAGAGTTGCAGGGGCGGCCTCTGTGAGGAAGAGGCAGGGCCTGCCCCATGCTGGACACAACCGGTTCCAGCCAGTTCCAGCTGGCTTGGCAACAGCCCCACCACAGGACACAGCTGAGCCTGTCGACAACGCTGGTGGTGCCTCTGGCAAAATGTATGTAAGAAAGGGCAAAACGTGGCATGGCAGTGAGGAGTGAGGAAAACAGTGTGAGAAACAGCCCTGTGAGCCTGAAGGTCAGAGTCCGGAATGGAGTGAAGATGAGCCGGGGAAAAGGGGAGGTGCGGGGAAGGTGTTGTTTTAATTTTTCTTTGTTTCTCACTATCCAAACACATTTTAATTGGCCATAAATGAAATTAATTTTCCCCAAGTCGAGTCTGGTCTGCCCATGATGGTAATTGGTAAGGGATCTCCCTATATATTACGTTGACCCACGAGCTTTTCCATCTTGTTTTCTCCCCGTCCTGCTGACGAGGGGGAGTGAGAGAGCGGCTGGGTGGGCATCTGGCAGCCAGTCAAGGTCAACCCACCACACTAGTGCAGAAAATACACATAGTTTGTGCTTGATCATATAAAAAAGCTTGTGATTGAGCACCAACATGTCCTAGCAGCAAAGGAGAATTATGATTTCCCTGCTTTTTCTGCTTGCATGAGGAGGTTGCTTTCAAGAGTACTCCACCTTTGACAGTGATCGCTACTGTGTGTTGCTCTGTATGTGTGTGTCACGTTAGTATCAGCTGACTTGTCTTAACCACTAAACTGAAATGCATCTCCAGTTTATATCCTGGGACTTGTGGACAGTATTTTTGAAAAATAGACTCAGAGAGTGTGAAGTTCCAGATATTAGTGAATTGTACAGGTCAGCTTTCATAAATCAGACTTCAGGTTTCAATAGAACTGTAAGAAAAAAACAGTTGGTTTTATGCAAAGCATATATTCTATTACATTTTGACTTTTTTTTTTCCCCTTCTAGATAAACATCATGTCAATGGAAACAGAATGGTAGAACCTTTCCCAGAGGGAACACAGATGGCTGTATTTGGTAAGACATCATTTTTAAAATAAAAGCTCTAAGCTGTATAGTGTTCCTGCATGCCAAATTTGGTAATTTCAGCCTGGGCTGCTATTGCCATTTCTAATCACTACAATCAGCTAAAGCCACTGATCATTTTGGGAGATGTCCATGCTGCAAAAGAAGTATACTAAAAGTATTTTTCTGAGTTATACAAACAGAAAATTTAAACCCTTATTGTGGTCCATAGAAAGTCCAAAATAGTAGCTTTTTATGTATGATAATTCCTGTAAGATCATTAATTAGTTTAAACAAAATTCTGAAGATGATCCGTGATTCTCCAGACCTTAAGTCATGCAAGGAACTCAAACTGTTGGGATCTACTGTACTTGCAGAGTTTTTACCATTTACGTGCCCCAAACCAAACCCGCTGTTTTGTACTTTACTTTGTGAATAGTCCCGTAGGCTTCCTGCTGGGCGCCAACAGAGCTGGAAAGGTGGCCAGCTGTAAAAGAGAAGATGTTTAATTTCATTGTATCTATGCTATTTTCTATGAAAATGTCATTCTTTGAGCCCTTTTGTAAAACTTGAAAGAAAGTGTTTCTCTGGAGAAATTAATTACTTCTGGAAGAAAGAAACATCCTAAAATAGATCAGAATCACCAGTTTTTTACCAAGATATTGACTGTACCCAAATCTGGGAATCATCAGAGCTGTCATTTCAGAATGTGCTAATGTTAGTCCTTAAGGGCAAGCCTATGGAATTTACTAAGGAAAAAAAAAGTGGATTTCTATGACAATTATTCTTAAAACTTACTGTTACAGAGAATGAAAAATTTCCTAACCCTGTTTTGAACCATAAGATTCGGTTGTTTCGAAAGTATGTAATTCTCTATTAACTTTACAGGATGATACAAAAGTGCCTTAGGAAATTTATTATATCCTATTAAATGTTTATCTATCTGGGATGTTGAAGTAAATATTAAATTACTACTTGATACACCTGCTATATCATCTAGCCTGATGGAGTTCTAGATCATAATAAGCGCAGGTCAGGTATATAAAGCAGTCATCAGTATTTTTGACCTGGACCCGTTCTAATAACATATATATAAATTTTGGCAATTGCAAGGCAATGTGTGTAAAAACAAATATGTAAAAATGGAGGATGTACCCTGGAAAGCAGTGATTCTGAGAAGCAATGCTATATAAATGCCCAGTATGATGTAACAAAAAGAATAAATGCAGCCTTCAGATATGAAATCAGGGGTATAGTGAGTAGGCATTGGCAGGCAATTTTACACCTGCACGCAGTGTTTCTGAGACAAATACTAAAATACATTTCACATTCTATTGAGCAATTAGACAGAATTTATTAACAACAGCAACAAAAAGGTGAAACACTGAAACAAACTATCAAAGCAACCAAGAGAATCTGCATATTGTCATGTCTTCAGATACGGACTGGGACAGTCAGCAGGGTGCCTAACCAGAGGTTTCAGATGTCTTAGGCTCACCAGGCTGCCAGCTACCAAACCAGAGGGATCTCCTGTAGTCCTGCGGTGTGGATATCTCAGTAGTCCTAGGGCACCCAGAATGAACCTAGACACTTGAGTCAGGCACCCCATTCGCCCCAGATGCTTCCTGAGGTTATGCATCAATAGTAAAACATATTATTGATCTCCATAAAGGCAGAAGCTGTAGAAATTCTCTTCCCTCCATGATACAGTAGATCACGTTAGATAATCTAATCATCCCTACTGCTGTTAAAGATTATGAGTCTGTATTTTACAGGCAAAAGTAGCCTATGTCAATATGGTATTTTCTCAGTCATTGAACTTAGCGATGATGATCTGGTCTAATTTATAAAAAGAAAAGTTGTAGCATAAATATTTCAAGAACCTGAGCAGTGTCTGAAAGTTCTTATGCAGTAACAGTTTACATATCTGTCTGGAATGAATTGTTGATCTTAATCTGTTTTCAAACAGAGCTGTATTCACGTCTGAAATATTTAGCAATCCTATGCGGAATGCAAAGGACTAAGTTATCCATGGGCACTAATTTATTACTCCAAAAATTATCTTTTGAATTGATGATTGCAAAAAATCATAGTAAGTGTTAACTTTCCTGTGGAGCTAACGTTTCTGTAGTTACCATGGTTGAAGAGGAGAAATGGTTTGTGGGTGTCACCCTTCAGTTATCATCATGATTTCTTCAAGTTCTCTTTAGAGTTCCTCTAATCCAGTATTGTCTTTCTGCCAGTATTCCCTTGTCTGTACGTTTTGGGAACATAAGAAAATTCTTGGAATGGTGGAGTGAAAGATTGATAATTTTTTTTGAGCAAATGGAAAGTGATTGTATGTTACCTTTTGAATTTTAAGGTTAAGATGGATGTAGAGGTTCTGCTTTGGATTTGTTACAGCGGACAAGGTGAGAGAGCTCTGGTACAATCTGATATTGATGCAGTCTTCACTGTTTAAATTTTTTTAAAGCTCCTCCTTTATTTCCTGTGTGATGGTCAGATCAGTTTTCCAGTGGTTGTGGTGGCTCTTGGTGGGAGTGCTAATATTGGTTATATTACTGTTGATTGTACATGATTTGTAAAATTTCATAGAAATTAATATCCTACCTACAGAATTTCATTGGAAGAGCACAAAATCTTATTAAACAGCCTACTTTGAATCATTCCTGAGGAATTCTGTTATATTCATGTCAAGCCTGGTAACTTTCATCATTTTTAAATTGCCCTAGATTTTCCACAAGATTGTGATTGCAAATGTTGGGCTAGGTGGTGAAAACTCATGCTGCTGCCATCTGTGCTGTGAATAAATGGAAAACCTACATGTTCTTAGGTTTACTATTAGACCTGAAATATAATAGTATACAAACATGACTCTGATGATAATTGTTGTCATTTGTTGGCATTGGCATCCCATTCTGAGATGTGGTATAGAAAAATGGAGCTACCGTTCACTTTTGCTGCCTCCAAGGGGGCAGCGTTTGCTGGCCCCATGTGAATGGGAATGAAAGGAAGCACACAGAGAAGAACACGATTATCTGTTAGTAATTCTTCTCCTCAGATTGTTACTCATCCTATCCATGTAGACTCCTGTTAACAGCAAGTTCTTTGTGTTTTAGGACTCTGTAAGCTAGGGGAAGAAACTGAGCTAGTCTGAGCTAGTAGACTTTCTGACTCTACCTTAGCAAGAGAGGGCTTCTCACACGTCTTCTCCAGAAACATCCTTTAATCCTTTAATTGGGATTGCATAGGGACAAATCTCGAGGAGCAGTACTTACTAAGAAGAAATCCCTCTTCCTTAAAAAGATCTACAAAAGCTAAAAGATGGTAAATAGCCGTATGATTTTGTAGATATAGCCTACTTGCAGTGAATTTTCCTACTGCTTGGATAGTTTTAGATTCACGACTAAAAATAACAGTGTAAAATGTAATGCTGGGTTGTAAACACTAATCCTTTTACCTGCTTGTAAAATGCAGTTAGATTGCATTACATAGCTCCATCTCCTGCAAAACCTCCTTCAAGATGCTCTTACTAATGCTGCGTTACTTACTTCATGATATGACTTCTTGTTTTGATTAAGGTACAGGGTGAATGTACACGGGTCATTGTTCCTGCAGCTTTCCCATTTATAACAGAACCTCACAGTTTTCAAAAGACTATTTAAATGATCTTGAGATTCTCCGGTTGTCTGTTTAGCATCATTCAGCTGCCTAAGATACACCTATTGTTCATCAGAATAAAGAAATGTGTCCTTGTTTCTACAATGGTGAAAAAGCTAGATTTCAAGGGTGAGGGTGACTCTTCAATGGAAATCTTTTAACGCTAACCATCCAGTGACCTCTTAATCCAGTTTCCAGCTGATACTGAAGCACTAAGAGCACAGGAGGTGCACAGGCACTGCTCACAGCCTCACTGGAGACACTGTAGAATGCTCTATCAAAAATCATTGTGTCCCTTGAAGTAAAGAGGGGGGTGTATTCCCAAGTTCAGTGACTGAAACAGCTGAAACTCTAGATGTTATGTGTTTGTGTTATGGATGGTAAAGTAGAAGCCGTTCAATAAATACCTGTCCAGAAAGTTTTCTTGTAGTTTTTATGGCCATAGATATTTTCAATTAAAAGTATTTTGCCTGTAGTGACTGATTTTGACCAAAAACCTAACCAAAAGTCAGAACCTGAACATGTATTAGGGAGTTGATAATGTTTTGAAAAGAAGCAATTTAGGGTCTAAAATCAACTTTTGGATAGAGGTGTAAGAAATGAAATGCTTCAAAGCTGCAGAATATATGCAAATTCCAATAAATTAATATTTCCATCAGTACCATTGTAATTCTTTGCATATTTTCAACACATTTAAATGCACTGCTGTATTATGCTCAGAAATATTTCTGGTCAGCGTTTCTGAATTTTAAGTGCATATTTTTCTTATCAACTACTGCTATTGCAAGACTCCAGTTTATCCCAGAGCACGTATATATTCACTGTGCTTTATATGCTACCTTATTTGTCTAAGAGGAAGCATTGTGCATATGGTGCATTCATAGAAGGGCTCTTATTTACCTTAAGTAAAATCTGGCAATAGTTCAGATTTGTAACTATAACACTTTTTAAATACAGGACTAAATTGTGTTGTATTTGCTTGACATATACTGGCTAGTAATGGGGTAATTGATTTCTTGATGTAAACAAAATATAGACAGAAGTAGGATGTTAAGTGACTGATAAGATCTAATTACAGACATTTCTGAGTTGGCAGACAGATCCAAGCTTGTTCACCTTCTGCTCTGCACTTATTAGACAGCAGCATGTTCCAGTAATTCTATAGAGCCATGTTATTGTTGTACTTTACCTGAGTTATGTCCTGTTGAGATTCAGGTGTACCCTATGCATTCCCACAATTCCCACTGCTTCCAAAGGTTATTTAAAAACTGAAATAGGATTGCACCAAGATTGTCCAGTTAACCCCGGGCAGAGCCAGGGGTTTCTCAGCCTTTGCATGTGGCCTGTTCAGCTGCCTCTGCAGTGCAGCATCACACGATACCCACGTGGCTTATGCAGTTGGAAAGCTGAGCTCCTCAAACAAGACCTGCTCTTGGGTGGTTCAACTCTGTCCTGGTTTTGGCTAGGACAGAGTTAATTTTCTTCCTAGTAGCTGGTATAGTGCAGTGTTTTGGATTTAGTAGGAAAATAATGTTGATAACACACTGATGTTTTTAGTTGTTGCTAAGTAGTGTTCATACTAAGTCAAGGATTTTTCAGCTTCTCATGGCCAGCCAGCAAGAAGTTGCGGGGGGGGACACAGCCAGGACAGCTGACCCAAACTGGCCAAAGAGCTATTCCATACCATATGACATCATGCCCAGTATATAAACTGGGCGAGTTGGCTGGGAGGGGCAGATCGTGGCTCGGGAACTAACTGGGCATCGGTCAACGAGTGGTGAGCAATTGCATTGTGCACCACTTGCTTTGTATGGTTTAATTCTTTTAGTATTACTATTGTCATATTATTATTATTATTATTATTATTATCATTATCATTATCATTATCATTATTTTTCATTCCTTTCTGTCCTATTAAACTGTCTTTTTCTCAGTCCACGAGGGTTGTTTTTTTCCGGTTCTCTCCCCCATCCCACTGGGTGGGGGGGAGTGAGCGAGCGGCTGCGTGGTGCTGAGTTGCCGGCTGGGGTTAAACCACGACAAACTCTTTCTAATAAAGGCTTGATCAGGGCAACTTTTCAACTAAAGGAAAATAATTTGACTTGAAAGTGGGATGATGTGTTTAAGAATGGATCATTCTATATAGAGTTTCTTTTATTCATTCCTGAAACAGCTGCTGGTGGCCATGCCAGATAAGAAAGTGTGTTAAGAAGTCCTTTGGTCCAACTGAGTTTTCAATTACTATGTTTTTATGATGAGCTCTGTTCTTTTCACTGGGAAAAGGAAATCACAGGAAACAAAGTTTGGACCCCAAGAGAAATACGTTTTTTTGTAGACAGTAAAAATAGAACAAACAGTTTTTCTCTGTTGCTCAAAAAAAAGGAAGAAAGCTTTAAACCATGCCACATGTCAGAAGATATTATATCTCTATCTGAAGAGAATGTAAGACTTCATGATGTTGAAACAGGTGTGTGTGCTGTGACCCAAATTGTAGGAGAAACATCTACAGCAATATTACCAGATGTTACAAGGATCACATTGTGGAAGAATTGAGAGCCAGAGGGAACGTCTTCCAGAAGGGATTCATGTTTCTCATGCTAATTCTCTTTCAACATCTTGGAGAAGGGAAGGAGGTGTACTAATTGGCTGGATTTGTAAAGCACTGAAGCATTAATGCTGTCCTGTGTTCAGAAGGTGGGGTAAAAATGGACACTGAACTTTCTGCAGTTGTGGAATGAGAAAATAAACCTGTGAAGACATTGCATAACGCAAAGGGATTGCCTAAAGGGAGGCTGCTCCGTCCCTAAACCAAATCATGTTCCTATTCTTACCTTTGCAGTGTTTTTATTAAAGAAATATATCCTTATTTCCCATTTTCTTTTTTTATGTTCCAGATACTGACTTATGGCCAGTGTCTTTTTGTTGCCTCTTCCAGAGAACTGAAACACAACCCAGTTCCCTGCCTCTCCTATCTGGTCCTGGTTCATCCTTATTGCCACGAGTGCCTAAACATCTTCTTCCTTGTAATTTTGCCTGAAGTATGATCCTCTGGTTTGCCGGTCAAACCTTCAGGGAGTATGTCAGCTCTAAGCAATTGCCAGGGGATGTTCTCTGTTTAGGATTTAAAAGTCTAACCAGGGAAGCCCTGAACTGAAAATTTTCCCCTAAGCCTGTTGTAAGATAAGGTGATAAACACAGAAATAAACATAATTCTGGGACCTTTTAAAAATAAAAATCTTGATTTTCTATGATATGCTGTAGGACAATTTCTCTTGTCCTATAGCATATCATAGGCATTATGCATTAAATGCTGGTGATCTGATTTGATAGCATTGTACATCAACTTCGTGGTAGTGTAAATGGCCAATTGCAGAGCACTGTGCAAGACAGACCCAGATAAATACAAAATGCTGCAGTCTGCTTGGTCTTTGCCAAGGACATTTCCTGACACTTATAAACACTAATAAGGGACAATAAAATACCCCTAATGCAAAGTGAAAGCTGTCCTTGATCAGCACAACCCTTCATAACATTCTTTTATTTCAAAGGATCCACATCTCTTTTTCTTTTTGCTTCTGAAAACAAAAGTAATGTGGCCTTCAAACACAGTATCTGTCCTTCTCCATTAGGGACTCGTTTATGTTAATTTAGCTTTCTTGAGGTAATGAAGAATTTAGCTTTGTGTGGATTTCCACTTAGAGTGTGTATTGCACATTAGTGAAGATCCAGAGGTTTTTAAAAGTAAATCAGATTGCAGCTTTTCAATCAACATCATTCACCTTAAAACAGCCACTTAATTATGTTTTGGGGACTTCCCCACTGAAATGAGTGGAAGAGACATAGTTAATTTTCATGGGTTTTGGGATAAAGCTCAGTGATCTCCAATGGCAGGAATTGTCTCTAACATACGTTTTATTTTCTATGCAAAAAGCCGGCAAGAGCACCTAGATTACTTTAGCAATGCAAAAGCCTTGCAGAGAAGTAATTTCTTGCCAATGATAAATAGGGATATATCAGTGACTGGGATGAACATATGCTTGGCATCATTCTGAGTTGGTTTAAGTTTGAAATAGAAGTAAATTATCCTGTTAATGACTAGAGGCTGCCCTCGTCAGATTTATGCTGCTTTGCAGGAGATGATATATATGTGTGTGTGTGTGTGTGTGTGTGTGTTTATGTGCTGGGATATACAGACATACACATTTACCGTCAGCATTTATCCTTTGATTCCTGTTAATAAAGCACAGAGCATGGTGACATAGCATAAAACATACAGAACGGTGATGATTTATTCTATTCAGCCATGAATCTAATTGTCAGCAGAGAAAAAATATATAAGGAGGTTTTTAGAGGGATGAAATTGTGTTGTTTTGATAATTTTAGACACACTGTGACATTCACAAAGTATTGTCAGTGCATCTTACAGATCCTGATGGATTTATCTTTACAAGACTGCTGTCACAGACTGACAATATTAGAACTGGGGATGTGAGACTGAGCAAATAGGGTGCTATATTAAAAAATATGGATTACTTATTATTGGGTTATTCAGTTTGAGATAATTTAGAGTGATTTTCCTGATTTTTCAGGAGTTTTTCTCACCTGATGAAGTTATTGGTGATCTCAAAAAATAGATCATTAGATTATCTTGCTTAAAATCGAAGATACAAAAATCTTCAGCTACTTTTAAAATACTTGCTCAGAAATACTGAAGCTTGGGGGAGTCAACTGGAATCTTTATATTGATCTCATTGGTGCTTTCAACTCATCAGGCTGGAATTAATCTCAGTAGATTTTAGGTATGTAATCTAAAGTGGTCTTCAAGAATTTCTTCCTAGTCAGAGAAAACACATTTGGAGGTCAGTTCATAACAGCTGTCTCAGAAAGGAATAAATCACCCTCTGTAGGTGCCTTGTTCTGTCAAACGCTATCTAAGCAACTGGCTTAGACTAGGGGGAATTGATTCATTTGCATAAATATGTTGCAAATGTTTTATGCCATTTGAGGTGTCCTAGGGCATTTGAGACGTCCACAGGGGGCTGGCAGGGATGATACAGGTCTCACAGGAGATCCATACTCTTCTGAACGAGGAGATGAAAGCCACGTAGCTTTATGTAGGACATCCCAAATGATATTAGATACCTTTGTTTAGGGATTCCATGTTCAGATAAATGTAAGTGTAACACGCATGTGAAATTGTCCTTGATGTCCAGCTTCCAAGGACACAGGTCTACCTTTTGCCATATGTGCCACTCTTATGCCAGTCCTGTGCAGAATTGCTGCATAAGGCATCTCAGATGACACCGGATGCCTTTATTTATGCGTCGGTACTGAACCCTGGGTCACCGCTGACCGTCCTGGGAGCTTGGACACCTTTTGTCACATGTGACCACCTATTTATAGAGACCTAAATGTAGTTGTTCAAGTCTGCATGCTGAAGCACGCCCTAGAGGTCTCTGTTTCAAGTGCCTGAGGTTAGCTGGGAAGAATTGCTTCTAGAGTATTTCTCATAGAATCCCTTACGTCCCAGTATATGCCAGGTACATTATTTACCCTTGTATTTAGGGTAATGCCCACATTAGTAGATTATTTTGAATGGCAATCTATGCTAGCTAGTACGGCTCTCTGCTTTTTCTGGGTGACACACACAAGTCTTTTGTCTTTAGAAGAGAATGAAAACTCCACCCTTTAAGAGGGTCAGACAGCATTTTGTTCCAGATTTTTCTTCTCGAATACCACCTGACTTTGCTCTCTGTGCAGGACGCACTTTAGAAATGAAGGAAAAAATACACCAGCATCTACAAGAAAGAAATAATATGATCAGTTTTTCAAATGAGATAAGAACTAATCACAAAAAAATTCTGATTTGAGTTGAACTGTAAGTAATTTTGAAACAGCCGTAGTTATTTGTTTGTGAGCCAGGGAAAACAGCATGCAATATGTCAGGCTTTGAGATAAAATTTATTGGTGTGTCATTGGCTTAAATCCAACATTATGCTCATAAATAATATAATCCTAGTGTGACACATTTCTGCTTGAACCTTGACTGAAAATTACTGAGAATCATGTTATGAATTATGTAGTAGCAGTCACGCATTCAAGTCAAAAGGATATAACTTGAGTGAAATGCTGAAATGTATTTGTAATTAGGTACACTATCTAAAGACGCATAGTTGCAGAAAGGGCAAGGTGTCTTTCTGCGTATCCAAAGGTATAACATGGAGCCTCGCTGCAGACTCGGGCTAATGGTCATCCAGCTTTTATTGACTCATTCTTCTGGGATGGAAAGTCTGATGTGGTTGAATGTTGTTGTCATCTGTATCACTCTCTTGTA
The DNA here is from genome assembly GCF_018139145.2 of Gymnogyps californianus. Classification (NCBI taxonomy): domain Eukaryota; kingdom Metazoa; phylum Chordata; class Aves; order Accipitriformes; family Cathartidae; genus Gymnogyps; species Gymnogyps californianus. Next base: position 125,406,538 of record NC_059473.1, on the reverse strand, counting down.
TGCTATTAGCACCATCTTTTGTCTCTTAATTTATACTAGCTCAATATGACCCAAGGCTCCAGACAAACCTTGACAATAATATACAGTCCAACTGCACAGCAGGATGGGAGTAACTCAGTGTTATTCAGTGGCATGTGCCTGACAAGCCAAGAGAGGGCAAACGTAGGGGTTTAAACATCAAAATGTTTATACTCAGACTCATCAAGTGTGATGGTGTTTATCCCTGTGGTAGATAGATTATCAATTGCTTTGCTTTCTGGAGACCAATAAACCCAAGATCATTTTACTGTGCTGCTACATTAAAGATCTGGGCATGTTTTTTAGATGTAGAAGGACTTTTGGTAGCTAACATGTTCCCTCTTCAAACCATTGTGTAGTGTGCTGCTTGGCTGTAGTGATTATTTCTAGTCTTCTACAGAAATTCACGCCTAGGTTCTTCTCTTTTTTTTGTCCTGACTATCTGCATACTACTTTGTTACCAGGCTGTCTTCTGGAGACAACCAATTGGTTCCCTTTGAGATGAAACCTGCATGTGGTTTTGGGAATACTTCTTGCTGGGTACCACTCCTTCTAATCACGCTCTATACTGTCCCCCAATATTCTCCTGGCAGGCCTTGTATCCTCAAATGTCCTGATGTGCTCTCACGTCATGCCCCAATGCATGCAGCCCCCACCCTTGGTCTTATGCTATAGAAGCACCACTCTTAACGGACTGACACTGATTTGAAACAAAAGCCTAAATTGAGAAAATGTATGTGCACACATACACACCACACTAATTATGCCTTAGTGCCATAGGTGAAATGTGGTTTGCATGGTAAATGGAAGAACAAGGTTGTTGACCATGTTTCCCATCTCAGAGCTTTAGCTTTTCTTAAATTTCCTAGATCTCATGCCATGCTATATCCTGAAAACAGTGAACAGCAGTGTTACATGAATAAATGAAGCCAGGCCATGAACCACCTGTGGTACAGACATATTCAGCCAACTGGAGCTGACTATAGTGTGAGAATTTAGCATGTGTGAGGAATTCATGAATACTCCTGACTTTTCCTTGTTCTAGTAGTGTACCTTCAGACAAAGAAGACTGCATATAAGCGGAGACTTTTAATATGGATTTCCTCTTGCTGGCCAATATCTTCTGAATCCTTTCTTTTTGCTTTCATCAACAGACATTTGAATAGGTCACCAATCCTTGGTGCATGTGACAAGGCCAAAATTTATATTTTTATAAGGTATGTTTATACTTGAAGTTTTTAAATCTTCAGTTAAAATATTGCCACTTACCTCATTTTGAAACTAATGTTGGTCCCCTCCAGTTTTTTATTCCAGACTACAATTATTTATGCTTTACGATGCTGTAGACCAAACCCAAGGGTAAATCAAAGATGTTTGTAGCCTTGAGGCAGTTTTGTTGCTTTAACAGACTTATTGACTCCGTACAAATATTTTCCCAAGAATTCAAGGTACTGTGTGGATCCAAAATGTTTTGGAGCATGTGCTGGAGCTTACAGAAGTGTTATGTTGTTTGGAACCTGAGGCTATGGGTTTCTCAGATCACAACCAGTTGTGTTCTCCCTGGCTGCAGCCTGCTGTGAGTCTAAGACACTTTGCTGATGACTTCCATCAGTCATATTTTACCCCCAAACTCCCTTCTTACACACAGTTTCAGGAGGAGAGTAATATACGGATTTTAACTGATGCCTAACTCCTTTGCAACTGATACCCAAATCCTAATGCAATTCCTTTCCCTGTTGATGCCTGTTGTTGTGAGGTGGAATAGGAATGGAAAAGAGAACAAAACAGAAATCATCATTATGCCAGTGTATAAACCCATGGTTTTTCCGTGTGGTGAATACTGTATGCATTTCTGCACCGCTCAGGTCAAAAGAGACCTAGCAGAAATGAAAAGGGTTCGGGGCGGGCAAAAGGGTGATCAGAAGTATGGAGCATCTTCTATACGAGGAAGAACAGGGTACACTAGGACTATTCAGTGTGAAAAAGAGATAACCTAGTGGGGTATGAGAGGTCCACAGAATGATGATAGGCATGGGGAACGTAAAAGAGAATTGATTTTGCAGAATATCTCCCCTTATAAGAAGTAGGGGCCAGAAGAAAGGATGCAAGTAGGAGCCAGTTTCACAATAAATCAGACAAGCTGGAATAAAATAAAAGACTGTTGGTCTCCTTGCAAAGGATTTTCTGCATAGAGAAGATTTCTCGGGTTGAAATGGGGCCCGGAGAAATAGCTGGAAGAGAGATCTACTAAGAGTTATTCAAGCCACAGCAGGCTCAGGAAATCCTGCAGAAGTCAGACACTAGGACCATAGTACTGGCAAGTATCGTGTGTATTTGTCCTTTTCTTATTCTTCCCTGAGTGCCTGCTGTTGTCAACTGTGAGATGGATCCCTATTATGCCATATACTGTATGTCATAGGTCACATATATCGTGTGTATATCACCTATCATATCACATCGACTGCTTTTCTATTATTAATTAATTAAAGCTGTGGGGTCACATAGCTAGAACCTGTGTGCTGATTTGAAAACAGAGGAATCATTGTTGAAAATGGTGTTGAAAACCATGCAAATGCAAGCCACAGCTGTCATTAGCTCCCTGTTCAGAAAGATTTGTAATGAGAAATAATAAAGATGCATGTGAATCTCTTCTGCTGGACAATAAAGTTTGACAAGTTTTGCAAACTTGATATGCATTCTAGTAATTGCACCTAACCTGCTTTGAAGTTGTATGTCAAAAAAAACCCCAAAACCCCAAAGGAGGCAAAATGACTGATTGCACAGTGAATGCTGTAAAATAGGCAACAGCTCCTTCTGGATGCATGTCTAGCTTGGCATGGATATGAGAGATGTCTATGCCTCTGTGCTTGGAAAGTGGGTGGGCTGAAGGCATAGCATGGTGGGACCTCTTACTGCTTCCACCCTGGGGCAGCACAGCTCTGTCTCTATGACTGCAGTATCTGAGTTATCCAAGCCTGGTTGGATAGCTACAGTTATCCAAAATACATTCGTACAAGGATCTCTGACCATAGTTTGTATAAGCTAATTTATTATCTTCTTCAGTGTTCACTCTTGCAGCTCAGGCTTGTCTGTCATGTATCACTTTTGGCCATTGCATTATTCTGAAATGCAGTAGTCATAAATAATACATATTGCATTGCTTTTTAAAAAATGTTAATAATTGCTGATTCAAAACCTGTGAAGAAGGAGGAAAATTCTGAAACAAAAATAAGTGTATCTTTGCTTGTTCAAAGAGTTGCTGTACAACGGCCACATCCAACTTCATGGTAAAGATGGGAATTTCCACGTTAGATGGCTGCTGTGCAGCTGTCATGGTGCTTCTGTAACAAATGACAGTGCGTATGTCTATAGCATATTATGAGGCTCTCCCAAAAGCCAGCTTCAAGTTTAGAGAGGCTATTTGTTTAAGCAAGAGCATGCTACTACAGCCCTTAAAACAGGCAGAGGCTGTATGCCTCATGATGCCCTCTAGCTTAATATTCTGCCAGCCACAGCCAGAGAGCACAGGACGTTTAGAGGACGTCTAAGAAAACCATGGGGTTGGAGAATGAGCAGGTCATGGACTTCACTGTGCGTAATGGCAATTCCTTTGTCGAGCCATCAATGCAGTGCAAACACTCTGCCTCAGCATTTATTATAGGTACTTTATTTTCAACGGTGACATACCATGTTTTTTGGGAATGAGTGCACGTCAAGAATGGCATAAATGGTAATTGACTAACCACATATCTATTTGGCCTCTGTCCGTTCCTCTGGATATAAATTAGCTTTTCTGTAACAATCTTCTCTGGTATTTTCTTGAGTAATTGTCTTTTTGGGGGTGGATAGGAAAAAGTTATTCTCTTTTGCAAGTGAGAACGTACCACTGGTGGGGTACGTGGGGCTGGTGGGGAATGTGAAGCTCAAGGGCAGCCTTGGCTGCAGTGACCACGAAATGGTGGAGTTCAAGATCCTTAGGGCAGCGAGGAGGGCGCACAGCAAGCTCGCTACCCTGGACTTCAGGAGAGCAGACTTTGGCCTCTTCAGGGATCTGCTTGGTAGAGTACCATGGGACAAAGCCCTGGAGGGAAGAGGGGCCCAAGAAAGCTGGTTAATATTCAAGGCTGACCTCCTCCAAGCTCAGGAGCGATTCATCCCAACAAAGAGGCAGTCAGGCAAAAACGCCAGGAGGCCTGCGTGGATGAACAAGGAGCTCCTGGACAAACTCAGACACACAAAGGAAGCCTACAGAGGGTGGAAGCAAGGACAGGTAGCCTGGGAGGAATACAGGGAAATTGTCCGAGCAGCCAGGGATCAGGTTAGGAAAGCCAAAGCCCTGATAGAATTAAATCTGGCCAGGGACATCAGAGGCAACAAGAAAAGCTTCTATAGGTATGTCGGTGATAAAAGGAAGACTAGGGAAAATGCGGACCCTCTCTGGAAGGAAACAGGAGACCTGGTTACCCGGGACATGGAGAAGGCTGAGGTACTCAATGACTCTTTTGCCTCAGTCCTCACTGGCAAGTGCTCCAGCCACACTGCCCAAGATGCAGAAGGCAAAGGCATGGACTGGGAGAATGAAGAACTGCCCACCATAGGAGAAGATCAGGTTCGAGACCATGTAAGGAACCTGAAGGTGCACAAGTCCATGGGACCTGATGAGATGCATCCACGGGTCCTGAGGGAACTGACAGATGAAGTGGCTAAGCCCCTATCCATCATATCTGAGAAGTCGTGGCAGTCCGGGGAAGTTCCCAGTGACTGGAAAAGGGGAAACATAACCCCCATTTGTAAAAAGGGAAAAAAGGAAGACCTGGGGAACTACAGGCCAGTCAGTCTCACCTCTGTGCCCGGCAAGATCATGGAGTGGATCCTCCTGGAAACTATGCTAGGGCACATGGAAAGTAAGGAGGTGACTGGTGACAGCCAACATGGCTTCATTAAGGGCAAATCGTGCCTGACAAATCTGGTGGCCTTCTATGATGGGGCTACAGTGTTGGTGGATAAGGGAAGAGCAACGGATGTCATCCACCTGCACTTGTGCAAAGCATTTGACACTGTCCCTCACGACATCCTCGTCTCTAAATTGGAGAGACATGGATTTGGCAGATGAACCACTCAGTGGATAAGGAACTGGCTGGATGGTCGCACTCAGAGAGTTGAGGTCAATGGCTTGATGTCGAAGTGGAGAGCAGTGACGAGTGGCATTCCTCAGGGGTCGGGATTGGGACCGACACTGTTTAACATCTTTGTCGGCGACATGGACAGTGGGATTGAGTGCACCCTCAGCAAGTTTGCCAACAACACCAAGCTGCGTGGTGTGGTCGACACGCTGGAGGGAAGGGATGCCATCCAGAGGGACCTTGACAGGCTTGAGAGGTGGGCCCATGCGAACCTCATGAAGTTCCACAAGGCCAAGTGCAAGGTCCTGCACATGGGTTGGGGCAATCCCAAGCACAAATCCAGGCTGGGCGATGAGTGGCTTGAGAGCAGCCCTGCGGAGAAGGACTTGGGGGTGTTGGTTGATGAGAAGCTCAACATGAGCCGGTAATGTGTGCTTGCAGCCCAGAAAGCCAACCGTATCCTGGGCTGCATCAAAAGAAGTGTAACCAGCAGGACCTGTTGGAGTGAGTCCAGAGGAGGCCACGAAGATGATCAGAGGGCTGGAGCACCTCTCCTATGAGGCTGAGAGAGTTGGGGTTGTTCAGCCTGGAGAAGAGAAGGCTCTGGGAAGACCTTATCGCAGCCTGCCAGTACCTAAAGGGGCCTACAAGAAAGCTGCAGATGGACTTTTTACAAGGGCATGTAGTGATAGGACAAGGGGTAATGGCTTTAAACTGAAAGAGGGTAGACTTAGATGAGATGTAAGGAAGAAGTTCTTCACTGTGAGGGTGGTGAGGCACTGGCACAGGTTGCCCAGAGAGGTGGTAGATGCCCCCTCCCTGGCAGTGTTCAAGGCCAGGTTGGCTGGGGCTTTGGGCAACCTGGTCTAGTGGAAGGTGTCCCTGCCCATGGCACGGGGGTTGGAACTAGATGATCTTGACGGTCCCTTCCAACCCACACCATTCTGTAATTCTATGATAATTTTATTGGCTCCTAACGGATGAGAAAATAATCTTGGAAATTCTATATTTCCGTTGAGGACAGCTGTGGTTCAAAATAGATTAATGTTAATGATCTTCTAGGTACACTTAGAAGGCATTTATTAGTTTGGGCTTCTATTGGAAAAGGGTTAAGGGTATGTTTCTGTGGAGCTGGGGAAAGGAGGACTAAAGGGCTGCTTGTTGAATTGTCTTGTTATTTGAATGTAATTATTTTTTGCTCCTGAGCAATTATAGATTGTAAGTTTAAATAATTGTCATGGTGCCTACAGCTTTCTATTGTTGTCTAAAATCTAAGCTTATAAATAAAATAAGTAATGTGAGATTACTTTTTCTGAATGTGTCTATGGCAGTTAATTTAACTTAGCAATAGTTATCAAAAAAGGAAAGAAAAGGCAAGATTTCTATTCCTTGCAGTAAACAAACTTTGTAAACAAGTTGTTATTTTCTGCAGCATAGCCCTAAAAGTGATTCTTATTTTGCTGGTAACAAAATGTTTGTGGTGCTTTTGTTTTATAATAGTGGAATATATTTTGTTTTGCTTCTGTATATTTCAAGCTCCCTAAAGTTGCTGAAAGATTAGAGAGATTTTCACAAGACAAGGGTAAGACTTCGCTATTATTGCAGAGATGAATTTATATCAAAGATACAGTTTCAAGAGAATCAAATGGATTACACAGCCCTGATGACATCTCTTATTTTATGTGTACATCAAGTTCTACTTGAGTAGCAGAGCACTAAAGTGTGTCAAATGACCGAAGATGATCTAAAATGAATCTTTGCGAAGTGTTGGAATGCTTAGAGCAAAGGAAGATCACAAAATGATTTGAAAGCCTCAAATCAATGACTGAACTAAAGATGTGATGCTTTGCAATGAAGCAAATAATCAGGTTGATGATAGGACCATGTAGCTCTATCTCAATCTCTTTCACATATTACTGTACCAGAGGTTCTTTTTATCCCTAACAGACTTTTGAAAGGTAATATATTAAGAAGCTACTCTTTTCTTGAAAGGAGATAGAAAAGTGGCTAGACTGAATTTATCTGTGCACAAGCTGGCATAATTTATTCTTTATTGACTGTATCCTTGGACTTTCTGCTGTGTTCATTCAGATTAAGATTTGGTTCCATTTTTGGACACTTCAGAGGTGTGCAAAAAGCTTCTGATGCTTTTATTCATACTCATCACATTTGCATTGATCCAATAGTTTATTTTGTAAGAGAAATTAAAAAGAGTAAATAGTTAAAGGAGTCATAATTTTGTCCATAAACCCTGAGATTTGTCTCTGTGTCCTTGGGACACTTCAGTCATCATCTTTGTGGCCAAGAAACATCAGGTCCTTACAGTACTTCTTACGACTCCTCTTTAATCAATTAGACATGAAAGACATGCAGTTTTATTCCAAGTATTTTGCACGTAAGGACTGATTGTTCTTACTTTGTGAATAGCACTTCTTTTCTGCAGGTCATATCCATTTTTGGTGCAATATTGCTTTGTATGTGATTCAGTTGTTCATGGAAAATGATGCCCAATTGTTCCCAGCCATGAGCATTCACTCAGTTGCATTATCACATCCCCAAACGTTAAAGAAAACACGTGTTTATTGGTTTCCAATTCCTGAATTGTACAATTTGTGACAGTTCTTGTTCATGTTTATGGAATGTACCGATATGAATGGCCCTGTAAATAGAAAACTAAACTTCTGGGGAGGTTGCTGTTTTGTTCTGCATTTGTACCCAGAACCCAGCACAATGGAATTCAAATCTGTGACGAAGGCTTTTATGTGCTGTGGTTTTGAAAATAGCAATACCACTAATGATGGAAACAAGCCTCGGAGAGAAAATCTTTTACAGTCTACATTCAGGCTTGAATTCCTGAAGCCTCCTTCTCATCTTGTTTTTCCCAGTTCTACGCCTGTCTAAATATAATGGAATCGATTACTTATACAATGCCAAGTAAACAGAATTTGTTCCATTTTATCAATGAAACTCGATCAAAGAACAAAATGAGTTTTTATAAGATGGAAATCTTCAAGAGTAAGACATTGAACTATTTTTTGGATGAATTCTTTATTTATTGTTAAACATTTTTGATTTCTCTTGTCCCATGCCTAATCTTGACTGGTTCTGTCCTCAACCTAACAAATATCAAGATCACTAGTTGGTATATCTGGCTCAACATGTTAATGCAATCACAATGTTCCGATATATTTTCTGTATTTTTGGAGGCAGTTCTTTATTTTGTCTTATTTTCCACATTACTATATTGCAGCTATATTTCACTGACAGAAGACGAATAAGATGGAAGTTGCTATATTTTATCTAGACAAAGTTTTACTGACAAATACAAACCTACCAAAATACGGGGAGGAAAAAGTTAGAAAACATATAGTTTTATCAAGTGGTGTTTCTATCGCCCAACAGTCATAGCATGAAAAAGAGATATTTTAAACAAAGACCTGTTAGTTGAGATCCTTTGGTATTTTTCCAAAAGGGATTCTTTGCTTTGCTTGGGGACCGCTCATACCTCAGTTGTGAGTACTTAAAGTAATAATTCATAAATTATGGCTCATGTGAGGCTTAATTATTGTGTGCAAAATGCTTTGATGGTTTTGGATGAAAGGAGCTAGATACATGTGAATTACTGTTTAAGAATTTGCTTTCTAGAGGAGGCAGAAAACATGCTGCCCCAGATCCAAACGTCTGCTGCCAGGCTTCCTCCTATGGCGTATTCCCACGCTGGTGTCCTTTTGGGAGCTGGGAAGTAAAGCCCGTGAATTGTATGTATATGTTTGGGCCTAATGAACCCTGCACATCTTCCCACTCCTTTTAACCTTTCTCTCCTAATTAAGAAAATGCTGAGTATGATTAATGCAGAACGAATAGATGCAGAACAGTGATTAGGAATAAAACCTGTACCCCAAGACTACGGAAAAAGGCAGAGCCGCAGAAGTGGTTGGCTTTCTTCACTCTCGCAAGACCTACTTCTCTTCCTATTCACTTTTAGGAATGATTCACGGTGTTAGTTCTGATTATTTAGACCCAAGATGAACTTCTGAACAGTTCAGGTGCAGCTCACAGGTGGAAGTTACGTTGCACAGTTGTCCTCCCAGCTCTGCCAGCTGGAGGGATGTGCCACGGGTACAGGGTCATTCTGGTACATCCCTCAAAGGTCAGAAAGTTTGGCATCTGCTGCTTTTACGTATTCTCCTTGCAGTGTGTGATGACAACCTTTCAGATCAGCATAGATGATTTTTTGAGTGGGCTGTATCTTCCAGTTTCTGGGAATTAGAGGCAAGAAGTTTTCCAACAGAGGATTTTGATGATCGAATTTTCTTATTATGTGGACTCACCAGAGAACAGTTTTCTTGGCCTTCAGGATAAAATTGGTTTAAATATTCTGCTTATTGGGTGGGGAAAGAATACTGAGGCAGTGAGTAAGGCCATCTTTGAAAGTATTTTAATACACTGACTTGTGTATATCCCTGCTCTCTGCTGGTTAAGATCAAAATTGCATTTAAATAGGAATATCTGAAACCTCTCGTACTACACCTGTGAAGTTTAGAGCAACTGTGGTTTGTGCCTTATTAACATTCTTGATATTGGCTTCAAATTTATTTAAATCCTGTTGATTTTGTATTATTTATAACTTGTAACATGCTTTTATGATGGATTGAATAAACACACTTTAAGAATAATTTTCTATGTCTCTATTGCTTTTCCCAGTTTGAGTGCTGTTGTCTTATAGGGTTTTTCAAAAGTCATACTTATGACATGTTATGCATATTTTTCGTGCTGAAAACATGGCAGTTTTTCTCTTGACAGTAAAATATTCCTTTTCTATTATGATAGTCTGCTTTTCCTTTTACAATAATTCTAATCTGTTGTGCAGATTTTATACAAACATACATACACACACAAACGTGCCCACACGCACTTCGAATGTCAGCAGCTACCGTACAGGCATAAATGAATTGCCTGGGCATTTGTTAATTTGAATGAACATGAGGCTTCTGCTTCTCCTGTGGAAAAAGAAGCAAACCCAACAGTTTCTCTGGGAATTCATGCAGTGTGAACAGAACACATCTTGGCAAAATGGTGAGCCAAGAAATTCCTCTTTAGTTGCTCTGTTAGGCAAACTGCATTTTAAATTTCTTGCCGAGGGCTTTGTTTGACTTGCCCCAGGCAAGCTGTTCAACATATTTATCAACCCTGTTGTAGCATTAGAGCCAACGCTTATCTAGGAAGATCATCCGCTTAATGCCATCTGTCATCAGGAGTTTTATTTCTTTCAGCTGAGCTTGTTCTCCATTTCAGGTTTTTTTTATATTCCTCCCAACCATTTCTTAGTTGATTGTTTTCCAGTGATCTCAAATATTCTGTGATTGCTCAAATATTCTGTGGTTGCTGCATGTTAAACCCCTAAAGACATCAATAATACAATTTTACTTTAAATCCTGATTGATAACATTAATCCTATATGTATCCAGATGGCTCACCAAAGCGCCCTACATATTACAGTGTTATGTAAAAGGTGACATTGCATTTCAATCTGAATCTGGAATTCTTTCCAGATTCTCAACAGGAATTTGAAAAAATTCAGAACAAAGACACTGGGGTAATTTCATGCTGTACTTTTATCTTGGTGCCTATGAGGACATAGCTTTGAACATTTTAGATTTTCAGGCCCTTATTAACTGTTGTGTAAGTGCACAGGCAGTATGAAAGTGTTCAACAAAGCTGTATTCACTCACTTTACATGTGATTGCGAGATCCAGTTCTACTTTTGGATTTGTGTCCACAATCACAGTGAAGCCAAAGGGACTGGCATATTTCCCTGTAGAGAACAAAATTTAACTTTCGGGAAGTCTGATGCTATTGAGTTACATAAAGACAAGAAAAATTACTGTAACCAGGCGTACAACCACTGTGTATAGACTAGATACAGGCTGGATGTTCGCCTGGGTTGCCAGTATGCCCTGATCTCCTTAATGTCCAAACTGGGAGTCTGCGGGGTCCCGTCACAGCTTCCTTGTTGCCTGCTTGCCCGTCTTCTCTTTGCAGGAGGGAACACAATGGTGCCTACCAAGGTCTCATCCTGACCTTTCGTGGTGAAGCCAAGGTACCCACTTCAACCTGTGAAGTACTAAAAATTAATGGTCCCCACAGTTTCAGAGCACACAGCATAAATATCTCTTTGGCTCAGTACTTAGAAATATCAGTACTTGGACTGACTTCAATCAATCAGCTGTACCAACTGCTCTACACAATTTTTTAAAGAGAAAAACGCCAATCACACTCAGTATTTGGCGGAAGTGTATGAAATGAACATTATTATATAGGTATATAACTTGCTGAGGTTCAATTTATTCCTTCCAACTGGGGAAAAAAATCATTTCAGTTCAAAGCAGCTGAGCATTTCCTTCTCCAGATTTTATAGAGGTAACTAAATCAATCGTATTCAAAATTTGGGCCAAGTCCTATACTGGCCAAGAGAAGCAGGGATACTGGCAGCTGTGTCTTCAGCTCCCGGAGAGATGCTGGCTAGAGCAAGATGCATTGAGGTAGGCCGGTGGGATGTACTGTTGGCTGTCCTTTACCGCTTCAATGTATAGGAGCAGCCTGTGCCCCCAGCTACTTTTGGCTGGGTACTGTAGCATTTGAGCAGCTGGCAGAATCATTGCTTCTAGGGTTTGAGAACATAAGCTGGCACAAGAGCTGGTCTCCTCCGTCTAGCGTGCTCCCGAGCTTTGGATAGATCCTGTCCCGCTACTTACCTTGATCTGGGGTTAGGGAAGAGGTTTCCCGGGCACGTTGCTCTTTGTTCTCTCAGCGTACCAGCACGTTTTATTTTTCTGAGTGTATATTTAAAACTGACATTTTCCCCTACTTAGTGGAATCATACATTCTAAAATCCTGTTAACAGAAGGAGGAGCAGGATCCATATCCTTTGCAGTTCATCTTCTGCAGTGAAGCATTGCTATCAACCTGGCATTGAAACAGCTTCTTAATCTGCTGCATGGAAAAGTGCCTTGAAGTGTGGGTGTAGGGATTGCAGGCGGTGGGCCGGAAAAAACTTGGCATGCCAATGAAATAATGCATTCATTCTTCAGAATATGACAAAAAGAGTCTTCTGGATGTCCTGTTGGGCTGCTGGGAGGGCAGGGGAGAGAGAATGCTTGTAAATAAAGCTGGCAGGAGCGAAAGGTCGTTGGGTAGTCAGGCAGAAGTCAGGTTGTGTATGCACCTGATACCCAGCGAAGAAGGATATAGCACAAAGGTAAAGGACAAAGGCATTAAAAAAAATGCGCCACAAATGCAAATACCATATATGTGTACATGTTTTAGAGAAAATATGAAAATTAGCCAGTATATAAAAACAATACACCTGCTGTGAGTTTCTTTAAATGGAAAGCTGAGAGTCCCTGAAGCATCAGCCTCCTTTAGCAACTGTGGAGCTGAGAACTTAATAGACTTTAATTAGTACAGAATGGGTCCATCTTGTGAGGTTTTAGTTTGGATCAGAATACCCTTCTGATGCAAATTTACTGCTTGTGCTGATTTACATAATGGAATCATAAATAGGAATTGACATCGGGGAACCTGCATGGAAATCGAGTATTATTCAAAGATGTGATAGGAGCAGACGTTGGAGAAGGGGATCAGAACGAAGGCGAGTAAAGGTTACCTTTGCAGGGTCATGCAGTTTCTTGTAGGAGTGGAGAACACATCTTGAACGTTGCATAATTTTCAAACAAGTTTTCCAATCTGTTTTTTGGTTCTGTGTGATGGCTATTGCATGCAGTACACAAAATAAAGAATCTAACAGTATTATAAGCTACTAACATTGTTATGAGGATAGATAACTTTGTAATTAGTAATTGTGCTTAGGATTGGTCTAGCTTATGCTGCAGCATAGACTTCTACAACTGAGCTAGTCATGCTAGACTCTTTTTATAGCTATCAAGAGAAATAGGCACTTTCAGACACAAACCACTGTATTTTGGGGGATTTGATTCAACTACAGATTCAGAGACTTTCAGGTTTTTGTAATGTCTGCATATGGGGTATGGGCTTGTTTATCTTGCCTTAAAATATGCAGTTACATGTGAGATGTCCAGGAGCGTTCTGCCTGGCCTCAGGATGCCTTTCAAGAAAGGCACGTGTCTCTCCCGAGTCCTGTGTCATTTATGTCAGCCTTGTGTAGATAGATGTCTTGGATATCCTAAGGCATCTCAAATGACTCCAGATGTCTCCATTTAGGCAAATAAATTAATCCCTGAATGTATGAGCTCCTGTTGCAGTCAATGGAGACCTAGTCAATATGGTTAACGTAATCTTTAAAGCTATTCGTCTCACTAGAAAGTAAACACCTGGGGTTCAATTCTGCTCAGTTTCTCTCTGTGAATATTTCCAAATTATTACAGATTATCTTTAACAATGGGATGCTTATCTCTCTTATCAGAGTAACACTTGGCTTTCATTATTTTAGAAAAATGCTTCAGCTTATGCTAACTATTTTTTACAAATATGCAAATGATCTGGGTTGCCTATGGAAACACATGTTCCTTGGCTGAGCGTAAGGCTGTGTACAAAAAGAGTTGTTGAGAAGTTATATATGTGTATGGATATATAAAGAGAATAGTTTGAGAAAATGGATGTGGATACTAGAAAGGAATAGGAGTACTAGCATTTATTCACAAATTGTATGATTAATATTATTTATAGGGATGAATGAACCTTTAAAGATTGCCATTTGAATCTGTTTGGTTTTGAAGTTCAAAAGCAAATAATCTTTAAATATCTTTTGAAATTCCAATTAAGAGTCAGTCAAAACCCGTCACTAAAAGAATAGTTTTTGTTTTACAAATTAGCAATTAAAATGTGACAAATATCTTCAATGCTTAAACACTCTTCTGCAATACCCATTATGTTCAAATAATACTTTTTCTAGGAACATGAGTATGTTCCCCAGTATTTCCTTGTTTTTTCTTTCTCGTAGGAATGCTTCCGGAAGCTCTCTGTCTGACTCTAAAGCTGCACTCACTTCACCAGTGCTGAGGATTATGCAAATTATTTCATGAATAGTTTAAAATCACATTCATGTTTTCTAGTTTCAAATTATAATACGGGTGGCTTATTTTGCTTTTATGTTTCTTTTCCCACTGTTTTTTAGTGTTTCTTTCCTCTGAGTTTTATTTAATTTAATTAATTTAATTATTTATTTCTTCAGCTTTCTTACTAGAGTAGTAGTAATTAGGGAGAGTAAACTTTTTTGTGCTACAAGAGCATGTGAAGTCTTGAACTGAGATTTTAGTAATCATAGTTCATGTTAAACATGGTTTAAGGCAGCCAGTGCTCTGAAGAACAGGCATTCCATGAGCTGATGTGTCTTAACTCCAGAATATTATGCGGGGTCTTATTGTTAATATTTCTCTCCTTGTGACAATTTCTCTGTAGAACGTGGCACCACTTTAGCAGAATAACAAACATCAACCGCTGAATGTGTTAATACTGTGGAAAGCAATTTTGTATTGTATTGTTGTAAATTATGTCCCTTAACCTAAGCAGGTTGTTTTATTATGACAAAGACTTCAATTTTATCTGTTCTTGTGGATGTGAGGATTTATTGTTTGTGCAAGGTGCCAGCGTACTTGAGAAATGATGAGAATAGTTCACCAAGAGAATAAAACGTCTGTCTCTCAGGGGAAGGAGGGCAGAATGAATTCAGACATAAACTGGAAGAAGAAAAAGTGAAAGAAACCATGATGAGGATGTAGGTCACTAGGTCAAATCAACAGGTCAGAGAGGACTATCAATGAGAGAATCCTAAAGAACAGTTGTTGATCAAGGAGAGGCAGTGACCACTACCCTGATGATCAGTAATTTCGGACAGTGCAGTATAGGAATTTATTGAGCATTAAAATTCTTGAAATAAATAGGAAAAGAATGAGCATTTCTACTTCGTATTTGAAGTTGGGCCTATAGCTTAACTGAAACCTGAATTTGGGTTGTGTCCTTAATTTTGGGTTACTCATTTACACGCAGGTGTGGGCCTAGGAATATGTTGTGGGAAAAATTTTGGGTCATCTATTCCTTGGCATAGATGAAATAGCTCATTCACCACCCCTCAGTATGCTTGTCCAGCCAATGTTAGTTTGATAAATTGGCTACAGAGTCCTTTCTGCAAGAGTCTCAGCATCACCTGCTGGAGACGCAGCTGGGATTTTAGGCAGCTGGAGCTCACACTTCCCTTGTAATATTAAGGATGCACAGCACTGAAGTATTAGTGTTGGGCTGAAGTTTATTTTCCATGCTTCGCATACAGGTACAGATACAGACTTAGGATCTAACGAACCACCCACAAAACAAATTAAAAGCACCCTTGGAAGCGGTCTAATCTAGCCTAAGTCTGCCCACTTCTGTGTGAGTTCCGATGCCCTCTTCAGCTCTCCGCCTAAATCCAACCACCAGAGAACTACTGAAAGGTGCCTGTTTTTTCAGGACAACGTGATTGAGTGAACACTGTCATGGGAAGTAGAGAAGAACCTGATGAATTCTGAGACCACCAAGTTTAGACAGTCCTAAAAAATCAGCAGAATAACTGGGCAGTGTGTGTAGTTAAATATCTAAATTTAAGATAGATGAGATTTAAGTGGATCCTGCCTCCTTCCTCTTTTGGGTTTGCATATCTAAATACAAAATTTTCTTTTGTTGACAAAGTAAATTATGATTATCAGAAGGAACAAAGTCTGTTAGAGCAGACTGGATGGCCATGGAAAAGCTGTGTTCCTAACTTTTCACTATCTTGCAATGGAATGGAAATACCTTTTTTTGGAACCTGTGATAGACTTGATATACGATAGGCCCTTTCACATAATTAAACAATTGTCCCAGTCATGATTTTTAAAAATGATGTTTTCTCTTCTGTGTTGACTTTAGCAGAATCAGATGCACTTTTCGAATAGATTCTTCATCACAGTCTAATTCTGTAATGCCTCCAAAATGTCCTCATGGATAAAGCAGTATGAAGATGTCGTCAAGATTTAGCTACATCTGTAAGGCTGGGGATGAGGAGTAAAGAACTGCAGACAGGAATGATGAAGCTCAAGGGTTTTATTTTAACAGAAATTTACCCTCCTATCCCAAGCTGTGTATGCTTGTGTTTGCTTCTGAACTTTGTTACCATATGCCTGTTCAGTGTAAAAAAGTCAAGAATTTGCATACCCTCCATGTTGAAGTATTGTTAATGAGCATTGCCTACATGCTTCACATCACTCAAATGTACTGCAACAGGAATTTTGGCGGGATGCACATGGTATTTTTGCAAGGAACTTGCAGACGTACCTGTGTTCACATGCAGTTTTACGTGTACATATGAGAAACATGGATAAAAATATACTCCTAAGCAATTATTTGGTTAAAGACTCAAAGACTGTGTCTAAACTATGTGTTCAAAGGCTGTCTTCACAACGGACCAAGGAGCACTTCCCAGCTCACTGCTCTAGGCTCCCTCTCACCTGTGACCTGACTGTTGGGATGAGACATGGGCATGCGCTTTCCCCCTTATACATGCTCTGACTTCTGTGGGAAGGAAACCTGAGCGTCAGGGATTGCTGATGTTCTCTAGTTACGCTCTTGATTTGGACACCGACGGGACCACAGCTACCGTTTGTACTGTGCAACATAGGCAGAGTGATGTGTAAAAACTGTCTCATCCTATATCAATTTACTAGACCTAGGGGCATAATTACTGGAGAACTTCTCAGACTTAATTGAGGTAAAATAGTGACATCAGGTACAGAAATACACTCTAGTTTAAATCACCATTAGATAGGTGATGTATGAGTGCCTGAAAAATTTCTCAAATAAGAATTCTTGATTATTCTTTCTGCAAAACTGGGAGGGAATTTCAAGAGAGGTCCTACGGCGGTTTGCCACCAGCATAATTTAGCTGAGGAACCCAAGTCTAATCGCCATAGCTGTCTCTGTAGTCAAGGGAGAGTGACTGTAATTTGATCAACAATTTATATCTTCTGTGGGCTGAATTGTCCTCAGGAGATGCCTGCCTCTTTCCATGGTCTCCAGGAGCAGGCTAGGCTCCTAATTTATGTGGCTTGCTTGAGCCCCTGAATTAGAAGGAGAAATCTGGGTCATTACTTCTGTAATTTTTGGTGCATTACAACTTTAATTTGAAGTTAATCTCTGAAGTTGCAAAGAAAGAATATGCCTTTGTGAGCCATCATAGTTGACAGAAGGGACTGCTTTGTTCTTCTAGTTGTACTTTAAAGGAACATTTCTGTAATTTTTTAACCCGTCGTATCTGCAGTGTTATCAATAGAAAACCCATCATGGATCATTGATTTCTAAGTGTATTTAATATTTAGCTTATTTTTTGCTGCCTTTTGTTTCAAATGTTTTAGTAGGGAATAGTAAAAGGAAGTATGTTATCACTGAAAGAGAAAATACATCGCCCATATTCAGGGATAAGCTAAACAATACTAGAGTGTACATGACATGTTTCAGCTTTAGAGAGTCCTCCAAATCGTAGCTAACGTCTCTTAACTATTTAAGCCATCAGAGAATTGTGAATGTTAGTCTTGTTTGTTCCTTTCCCCTGGCTTTCATACAATGAGCTTGATTCCTGTTACCAGGAGAGTTTTGCTAATTTATACCTGTTGACGGTCTGATGTCCTTTGATAATTGGCCATGTGGGTGAATGACTACCAAAATTTTGCCTGAACATCAAATATCTGCATGCATAAATTGTTAAACGAAAGCATTTTTCCTCCTGTGTGGCATATAATTTAATCCATTATTACTGCCACCTTTAAAGACTGCATATGCCTGAAAGCAGAACATTAAATAACTGTTTGCCATTAATACAAATTATTGTGTTTTGACAGCTTGCTAATCAACTAAAGTAAAAATGGTGCTGTACAAATAGCGCAATTGCCTTTTAAGTGATTTTTTTTAATGTGCCTGAGAATTCTCCTTGTTTGGGCCTTTGAACCCTTATAGGATTTGTCCTCTGTGCTATGTTAATATTCAGAAGCATAAATAAAGCTTTGTTTGAGTTGTGCTCTGATGCAGAATGGATTTCTTAGTGTAGTTACTCTATGCATAATCTTGGGAAACGTTTGACCATCATGTGCTGGCTATAGATGTTACTTCCACTATGGACTGTATCAATTAACGGGCAAATGAGTGATTTAGTATTGAGCAGATTTTGACATAACGATATGTACTTTATGCAATATTCAGGTATGGGCTGTTTCTGGGGAGCCGAGAGGAAGTTTTGGAGACAGAAGGGAGTCTACTCCACTCAAGTGGGTTACGCAGGAGGGTATACTCCAAATCCTACCTACAAAGAGGTCTGTTCAGGTAAGTCTTTCTCTTTGATTTTACTTTTGTCTGTATCTGAGTATGAACAAAAATCAGAAAGCATACATTCTTTCTTTTTCTTTCCATATAACCAAGAGGTTGTACAGAGAAGTCTAAATTTCTCATCTGCGTTATTAACAATTTGTTAATTTTTTATACAGTTCAATGCACAGCATCCTATCATTTCCACGCTAAACCCTTGCATTTATTTTTCATTGCACTCTTATACTAATCCTTCTACAGTACTAATAACCCAATACAGTTCCTTTCTGTGATCTAAAACATAGAACCACTGGCAGCCAACTGACTAATGTTGCTGTGAAAGCAAATTCTTGCTTTCCTGTACTCACTGGTGGAGAACAGCTTGGAGGTTTTCTTTTGGTTTATTTTCTTGTTAACACTTTTTATGCCAAATGCTGAAGTTGATATACTGTTCTCACTGACAATCTGTCACATAGGCTTGATAGAAAGAGTGTAAAAAGTTCAGTGGCACAAACAAATAACGGACACTTTAGCAACTGTGCAGAAGTGCTGCAAGGCATCCAAAAAAGCGGAAACTTTCTGGAAATAGTAAAAAATGTGAAAAGATGTTTTAAGGTTGGTATAGAACAGAATAAAAAAGAATAGACTATTTCAGTTGGAAGGGACCTACAACAATCATCTAGTCCAACTGCCTGACCAATTCAGGGCTGACCAAAAGTTAAAGCATGTTATTAAAGGCATTGTCCAAATGCCTCTGTTTTATAGACAATACTGTACTAATTAGAAATTGCCTTAAAAATGCTAAAGAAAACATATAGATTAGGGAGAGCTTCTGGTGGGAACATATAGCAGTAGGCATTCTCCTGAGTGCAAAAGTTTAGTGTATAGAAATTTAAAAATATCTGGAACAAAAAAAAGGACACCATGCCTTTAGCATTAACTGATGCATAGATACCCAGAACCCCTGCAAAAAGCAGCAATAAGAAGCTTCATCTATGGAAGGACCAGTGATGCCTGTCATTTCCCCAAATGACCCATTACTTCCTAATACTTGTGCACTCTTGTATTTTGTGCTTTCATAATTTGCCTGCACTATCTGTAATTTTTATAAGAATATATGGTCCAAGACCTATCTGGTAATTACTGTCCACTCTGTTTAATGGCCTGGGTATTAAATAATTAGATGATTTATATAGAATAGGGATGTGCAGCACAACTTCTCTTTCCCAACACACTCACGGTTCCAGTACACCAAGGGTAGTTACGATGGACTGTTGAGTGTTTCTCCAAAGGTACTGAGTGCTGGCTGTTGGCCAAGGGGAGATGTGAACACAGGACAAGATGGTGTAGCCAGTGAAGTAGAAAAAAGGTACCTTCTCTTTTAATTATGTACAGTATAGGCTGGTTTTATATTTCAGAATAGCTCCATAGTATTGTGAGCTTTGTGTTTGATTGAGATACTTTGAAAACTTTTTGTAGCTACTTTGTGTGTTGTGAATATTCATCAATAGTGAACAAAAATAAAAATGGTAACTAAATAATAAGAATCCTGGAATAAAGAAATGGGAAAAATCTTTGAAGTCTGTTTGCTGATAGTTTTTTTAGTTAGATTTGTAGTGCAAAAACACAGCTGAGGTTATTTTTCTAGTGCTTGTTTTTATACACATTTGCATTATGGATGTTTATATGCCTCCAGATGCTGGACACTGGAGGATTTTTCGCTCAAAGATATCCAGAAGCATAAGCACATATTTCATAGCCTTGTCTGTGTGAACATAAATGGGATGTGTATGTGCTACACATTTCTGTTCCTAGTTGTGCAGCTGAGCTGAGTTGGAGAATTTACTGATTTCTGCATGCTATTTTTTTCCTATTTAGCTTCCTCTAGCTCTATTTTATTCTGATTTTATTCTGATTTTTTTTTGGCCGTGTTTTTTTCCATCTTTGAACATACTTTTTGGAAGTCTCTTTAAAGAGAGCTCTCACAATCTCTCCTAAGATATTGCCATCTGGCTGCTTCTAGTTGCCATAGTTTTCATTGGGAAGAACAGTTCTTATGAAATAGTAGACTTCAGTTATGCACTGTGTGATTGCTACTTTCTTATTCATCTGTTCTGGCAAGATCATATCTATGGTAAACACTTAGCTGTTATGTCCTCTAAATCCAGCTCTAGAAAGGACATCGGAGCCATCTAAACATTATCCACTTGGCAAGTCTTTGAGCTTTGTTTTCAGCCCATGTGGTCCTGAGGAGCTGTGCAGGAAAGTTATTTTAGTCCAACACCTTTCTGGCACTCTACTCTGAAGAAAAAAAGCAAGAATTCACTGGATGAGACATTAGGACTTCTTCTAAAAGTTCAGTGTCAGCTAGACCTCAGGCAAAATGGTGTGGATTTACTCTTTTCCCCCTGCTAAGGTCACTCAAAACATATCAGCCAATGGTGGTTCTTTTGATTCAGTTGCCTAAATGTAGGATTTTGTGCCATTTGAGATTTCTGAGAATATCCCACGTGCCACACTATAGTCACATCTGACAGTTTTTCATGGATGCCCCAGCTGCCCTTGGGCAACTCAAAAGTAACTGGATGCCTAGTTGAACAACTAATTCAAATCTAAGATATCTATGTCTACATTCACTATCCATAGTTCTATCTGGAGCTAAGGACATGGGTCATGCACTGTTGATTTGTGTGCATATGCGCTGCTACACGATGTGGAGACAGGGGAGTGTGTGCCTGCTGAGGCATAAGATTTTCCAGTCTCTTGTTCTTGGATGTTCTTGGATGCATGTGCAGTTTTGATCATGTATCTATCATCTGATCCATGCATGTTATATATCATAGAATCATAAAACCCTAGAATGTTTAGGTTGGAAGGGACCTTTAGAGATCATCTTGTTCAAACCCCCACGCCGTGGGCAAGGACATCTTTCACTAGATCAAGTTGCTCAAAGCCCCATCCAACCTGACCTTGAACACTTCCAATGATGGGACATCCACAACTTCTCTGGGCAACCTGTTCCAGTGCCTCACCACCCTCATTGTAAGAAATGTCTTCCTTATATCTAATCTAAATCTACCCTCTTTCAGTTTAAAACTGTTACCCCTTGTCCTGTCACTACAGAGCTTGATATAAAGTCTTTCTCCATCTTTCTAATAAGCCCCTTTATATATTGAAAGGCTGCAATAAGATTTCCCTGGAGCCTTCTCTTCTCCAGGCTGAACAACAACTCTCTCAGCCTTTCTCCATTGGAGAGGTGTTCCATCCCTCTGATCGTTTCTGTGGCCTTCCTCTGGACCTGCTCTAACAGGTCCATGTCTTTCTTGTACTGGGGACCCCAGAGCTGGATGCCGTACTCCAGGAGGGGTCTCACAAGAGTGAAGTAGAGGCGGAATCATCCCCCTCAATCTGCAGGCCACGCTTTTTTTCGTGCAGCCCAGGATACAATTGGCTATCTATCTATCTGGAGTGCGAGCATACATTGCCCACTCCTACCTAATTTTTCATCTACCGATATCCCCAAGTCCTTCTCTGCAGGGCTGCTCTCAATCCATTCATCACCAAGTCTGTACTGATACTGTTGATTGCCCTGACCCAAGTGCAGGACCTTGCGCTTGGCCTTGGTGAACTTCATGAGGTTCACATTGGCCCACTTCTCAAGCCTGTCAAGGTCCCTCTGGATGGCATCCCTTCCCTCAGGCATACCAGCTGCACGCTCAACTTGTATTACCCACAAACGTGCTGAAGGTGCACTCAATCCCACTGCCTATGTCATTAATAAAGATACTGAACAGTACTGGTCCCAATACAGACCCCTGAGGGACACCACTTGTTACTGATCTCCATTTGGTCATTGAGCTGTTGACTGCAACTCTTTGGATACAGCCATCCAGCCAATTCCTTATCCATTGAATAGTCCATCCATCAAACCAATATCTCTCCAATTTAGAGACAAGGATGTTGTGTGGGACCGTGTCAAAAGCCTTACAGAAGTCAAGATAGATGACGTCAGTTGCTCTTCCCTTATCCACCCCCACAGTCACTCCATGGTAGAAGGCCACCAGATTAGTCAGGTGACTAATCCAGTCAGGCTTTCTGCTTGGAAAGCTGAGCTTCTTTACACTACAAGAAATAAAGTTCCTGCTTGCTGATGTACCAGCAGCCAAAAGCGACAGGAATATGTCCTATGTACACTGGCTCATAGAGCCTACAAAGGTTTTTGTCGTCTTGTGTATTTAGGATGTTCCGTAATGATCTTAAATAATATCTTGTTTGGAGACCTCTGAGGACAACACTGCCTTAGATACAATTGAACTTAAAGTCTATTTAAATACTTGTTAATTGAGGAATTACTGAGATGGAGGCTAGGAGCATATTTGTTGCAATTTGATACTCCACTCTTTATACTAAATTTGTTAGTCTTGAGTAAGTATCTTCTATAGAAAACAAGAAAATGCTTAGGGTTTCTTTCTTCATGCTTTTAGTATATTTTCTAGAAAGGAAGTGTTGTGTTGCTTCAAATGAATACAGGTCTGTTTTCCACATCAGTGGTATTCCAGTCTTCTGCCATGATGACCATTGATGGACCTCACTGGGAAGCAAAAATGATCTGCAGACCTAGTATTAAGCTATGTGGGGGGACACCTTTTCTCTTACAGCAGCCAGGTGATGGCTGTACTGTTACAACACTGTGTTGGTACCCCATGAAAAATTAAGCCTCTAAGGGCAAACCTCCAACCTCATAAGCCTTGAAGAGCAGCGTGATTCACCTCTCTGTTGGGGAGGTGGGAAGGTCATGATTCTGCTTGAAAGGGTCAGATTAGGGTTATCCTCTTCAGATGTGGGACAGGTCATTTGAAGATTCTCCTATCAGTTGATGTGGTATTGCCTTGCTAAATTGATGTTTAAGAGATAATTGAGTTACTTTGAAGCTTATGAATACAGTACTGGAAATTATTTTTACATTTTGTGGTGACAACCATACAGATGAAAATCTGAAAAGGCATTCTGGATTGCATGAAGGATTTTGAGCTATTTTCGGTGCATTAGTCTAGTACATAAATACAGCATTTTTGGCCAGCATTAGACAACCCAGGATGTTCATTCAGTATGAAACATCTTTTCATATTTTGCTTACAGATGTTCAGAACAATTCTGTTTATCTGTATATTCATAAGCTTTTTGAAATCTGCATAGCTCAAGTGGCACTGAAATCAGAAGGGAAAAACTCTGCTGTTGTTATTCATAAACTGGTTATGTACAATTACCATATAAAATATCCAGCTAACGATGATTTTCTTAAAAACAGGGCGGTTTATAGGCTTATGGTTCAAGCTGTTAACATCTAAGCAGGTCATTTTATTTTGTTTTGGGTTTTTTTCTTTATCTTCAGTGACTATAATGTAAGACAAATAGATGAATATGCCTGTTTATTATCCAATATTAGTTAGAAGGCTTAGTGAACGTAACAGTATATTTAGTTAGTTAAACCAATTTATAATCTAGTCAATTCTCAGTACCTTTCTGAGGCATATTCTCTTGTACACCAGTCACATTTCTTAATAATTACAATGCAATATAAAAGTATGCCACATGGACTTAGTTTCTGTGTTGAGTTACATAAAATAATTGATTGTGAAGTTGTTTCACATTTCCTATGCAGCAAACCCACGTTTTTCTGAGGGATAGTATTACCTCTTGCATACCAATTAGTCTTTTGACTGATTCTTATATGTAGGAGTTCCAATTCTCCTTAAAATATCTAGGCTTCCAAAGGTCATCCAGAAGACTTCTAAATAGCTGATGGAAGAGAGTGGAGAAAGCCAAAATTCATTTCTTGCTCTGTTACCTCCTATCCCTTTGGTCAGTTGGTGATCTACAAAGTTAATTGCATCTCTACTTCATCTTAGTTATACTTGAAAGAGAAGGCAAGACAACCAGTAAAGTCCACAACAGATTGATGATTAGCATGTTTTTGCTTTAAGAATGGAAATGTGTGCAGAGGGTTTGACTCCATGACGTGGGGCTTATTTGACATATTTATGCATAAACAGCATGGTCATTAAAGCCAACAACAGAAAATCTGACTAGCTTTTTTCACGAGTTATTAATAGCACTATCGACAAAATGTAATATGGGAAAATGTTTCTTTCCTTCTCAGATTTCCCATTCCCTACAAAATACAGATGAATGTCCTATGACAAACCATCAGTATGTTGAGACAGTGCCTTATATTACTTGAAAAGCCCTTCATTAGACATCACAACACTATTCCAAAGTGGGTCTGAGTCTCCAAAATGTTTAAATGTATAATTAAACTACAAATAGTCCCTTCACTTTCTGTAGCTTATAAAGGGATCTGAAGATTTTCATGAACAGAAACTAAGTCCACAAGATTAAAGTTTCTGAGCAGTAATGAGAATGGCTCAGAACTTTTTCTTTTATTATTAAATCGCCGTCAAGAGAATAGATTCCTGTTGTGCCTTTGTCTGTTCTTTTTTTTCTTATAAGAACAGGATATAGGAATTTTAATGACTTACAGATTCTGTGAAGAATATCAGTGTTCACCATGCCCTTGATCTGTACAACGTGCCTTGATACGATTGGCCAATTGCTCCATCTCTCCCTTTTTCTTGCCTAGTTCACCTGTAAGGAAGGAAGAAAAGGTCAGCCAATCAAAGTACAAAATACTGTATTGATCAAAGTTAATGTCATGTACTGTGGCTATTAATGTTTTGTATAATTTTTGAGGCAATTGAAGAACAGGATTTTGTAGAAAATATATAATTTTTATTAACTAGGCCACAGTTAGAATAAGTTGTGTCACTGTAATCGTGAGACTATAGTCCTAGGAGCCTCCTAGATGTGCAGACAAAACCTTGATATAACCCTATGAACTATAATTTGTCCTTGATACAATTGCTAAGTCATGAAATAAAATGAATGTACCAATTTCACTTCAAAAAATCATTTGGAAAGGTGATAGCAGATGCTGCTGCAATGTTAAAACCTTGGCAACAAGAAATATAACAGATGCATTGAATTTCAGTTACCTGCTATATTGCAGTCCTACCTAGGAAATTGTCTATGTTGACATGACTGACGTGTTCTTTTTCAACAGAAGAACTTCTTGTTGACCAAGAAAACTTCATTATACCTTAGTATACCAGGATACAGAAATGTGTTCTGTAGATTCATCATTTAAAAATAAAACACAAAATAAATATTTTACCAACCATTGTCTGAAAAACAAAAAGCTCCCTGTCCGCAAGGGATAGTAGCTGCTCTGCTTGGGGAGTTCTGCTACATCTTTAATCAAGGTTAAGTTTACTTTTCCATTTCAGAATTTGACTTCTCAGGGTTAATATCTTGACTGATTCAGGCTTGAAGAAGTTAAACTGATATTTATTATTTAGATACCTGATTGTGCCTTGTGGCAAATATAAAATCCTAATAGCCTCACTGCTATCCTTTGTTCCTTTTATCTATTTATTTCAGCATTGCCCATAATCACAGGCTTAGGTAGTAGTAACAGTATAAATACTAAATATTTTATTTATTATTAACAACTTTATTTGAATTGTATTCCGCTGAGATGTGTTGTTTCCATCTTTCTCATCTCCTGGTTTTATTAAAGATATATATAAGATGAAAACATGATAGCCCCAGAGGTTGAAAGAGCCTTTACAGAACAAGTCAAAGACAAAATCTTCTGACCTGGAGCCCACATTAAGTTCCCAAAGGACCTTCATTTTCAGAAGAGACTCCACGCAGGATTAGGCTGTGATATTCACCATGTCACTGTGCCTGAGAACAGAAGATGCAGCAGGAAGCTGCTTCTCATTTTAGACATGGGAACATGATGTATTTGTGAAAAAGATGATGTTACCAAAGGGCTCACAGTTGTTATTATGGCTACTGGGTTTCTCTTACATTTTGTTTTTGCTATGGAGACACTTGAAAAGGAAAAAAACCAACAAGGCCAGTCTACTCAGTTTACCAAACTGTCCTCCCAGAAGTAGTGATTACTACAGGTGGTAACTCCAATGAGGTCACCTGTGGCTATTCGTGTGCATGAGAACCATTCTTGGTATGTAATATTTGAAGTATCATGCGCAAACTGATACTACAAGTCAAAAGAAAGAGGAAAAACAACAAGCAAAAGAATGTCATGAGGGGTAGAGATCAGAGATGGAAGAAACCAGGGAGAAGGTACAGCTATTGGGAGAGCATCGCTCTGGAAGTAAGGCAGATGGTAGAACATGTTTGTGTTTTCCCTGTATTTCTTGTTTATTGTGGTATGTTTGTGTCATTTTGCTGCTCCTACTGCTTATTCCCCAAGCTGAAATCTTCGTTTCTTTAGTGGCACATGACTGAAATGCTTTGGGGGTAATATGGATATTTCTGAGAATATATTTTTCCTGAAGTTGGGAGAATACTGAAATTACTATGTGTAAACATAGCCCACTTTGACTTACTCCCTTTATGGAACATGGTCCTATGCTGGCATATAAAAGTTTGTAAATTGAATACTATCTCAACAAGATGATTAAGATTTTGAATAATTGTACAAGTGACCTGCATAGTTTCTATGTCTTGGATGAATGATGAAAATATCTAATTACAAGAGTTTAACTTTCTTCTTTTTGCTCATGTCGTGGTTTAACCCCAGCCGGCAGCTAAGCACCACGCAGCCGCTCGCTCACTGCCCCCCCACCCCTGGGATGGGGGAGAGAATCAGGAAAAAAAACCTCGTGAGTTGAGATAAAGACAGTTTAATAGGACAGAAAGGAATGAAAAACAATGATAATGATAATAATAATAATATGACAATAGCAATACTAAAAGAATTAAACTATACGAAGCAAGTGGTGCACAATGCAATTGCTCACCACTCGTTGACCGATGCCCAGTTAGTTCCCGAGCCGCGATCCCCCCTCCCAGTTAACTCCCCCCAGTTTATATACTGGGCATGATGTCATATGGTATGGAATAGCTCTTTGGCCAGTTTGGGTCAGCTGTCCTGATGGTGTCCCCTCCCAGCTTCTTGTGCCCCTCCAGCCTTCTTGCTGGCTGGGCATGAGAAGCTGAAAAATCCTTGACTTAGTATAAACACTACTTAGCAACAACTAAAAACATCAGTGTGTTATCAACATTCTTTTCCTACTAAATCCAAAACACAGCACTATACCAGCTACTAGGAAGAAAATTAACTCTGTCCTAGCCGAAACCAGGACAGCTCAGCCGTGCCCAAGAAGATTATTGTATCTCAGTTTATAATAAGCAAAATTATGATAGTCAAGCGCTGCTCTGTCTTACATTTGCAGACTCATGCACTCTCACATGAGTTTCTCCAGGTGAGAAGAATTTGGCCCATGAGTAAGAAAAGAAATTGGTCCAGTGATAGGAGAGGCAGAGCCTTTGGGGTCCTCATGGCTGTAGTGTTGAAAATGCAGTGTAGAAAATGCAGTTTCCGCATTTGACGTGGAGTAACAACAGGGTAAAGGACGCTTTGAGAAGGATTTTGGGAAAGCCAGGGCTCAAGGGAATTCACGGAATTGCTCACAAAAATTAAGAAAGGTCATACAAATCCCTTTGGGAGTGTGACACATAGTAGTAGGCAACTGCGCTGTACTACTGTTTAGAGACTTACAAAGAGAAGACAGTCGCTAAAGAAATAGCTTGTTTTCACTTAGCTGGTTACACTGAAAAAACTAAATAGAAATAATGCTTGGGTCAATTCAATTATTTTTTTTCCTGATTAGTTTTGGCTAATAGAAAAACCAAAGAAATGAAGAAATTGGGACCAAGTGGAACACTGATTTAGTTTTAAATTGTTCCTAAATTTTTAGGAAGGATTAAGGTAATGGAACCGTATTTTAGAATGGCACTTTGGCTTGAACTAAAACAAAAATCAAAATATTTCATTATGAAAAGAACAACCCCCCACTTCTCAGAATTCTACAGTGACATCCATTAAGTGAAACCATCAACAAAGTTGAAAAATTTTTTGGTCAGCCTCAGGATGCATTTTGGGGGAAAAAGGCTCATAAAATAGCAAGCGATTACACCTGTGCACAGCAAGAAATATTTTCTGAGAGAGATCAAGCAGTTTGTTTGAGGAGTCCTAACTTATCTTGGTAAAGCTGAGAAATGAAGGATCCTTCAGGGAAGTCATCTTTCAATTTAATCGCTGATGATTTGCTGTGGGCTAGGACTTGAGTACATCCATTGTAGGTGTATTCTTTTTAGAAGACACAAAAATCTTTCAAATGCTTTGGTGCACTAAAAAAGACAGAGATTGTAAAGCCAGGATAGGCTGTAAATTATGATCGAGTCACAATCCTGGTGTAAGAGAAGGTATAGGATGCCGTATACGAATTTCTGCATGAAGTATCAAAACCTATTGCTAGGTGGGCTCCATCACTTTATGTTTGTATGCTGTCAGGTTGGGTGCCCTAAGTACTACTGTACTCACAGTAGTAAGCTACAAAGGCCAAGCTACTGAAAAGACTATTATCCAATTTTTATTTGAATACCCAAAGTGATAGAAAATCTGCCATTTCCATTAGTAGGAAACTTCCCCACAGTAATAGGGTGCAACAGCCCTCATAACCGGTTTGTAGAAGGACTGAGCTAGATCTGCAGCAGAGATCTTTACCACCAGAGCTCAAGGGATAATCCACAAGCCACACAAGATACTTCTGGCAAAAGATGACTGAGGTACAATTGGTACACAGACTCCTTCTGCTTTTTGTTTATTGACTTCAAGATCCTTTACAAAAATTGTGTCTTCCTGTGTGAGACCTGGCTGCTCCTACAGCATGGGCAGGAGGGAGGGTGGATCACTCTTTTCTTGACCCTGGGATCTAAGATTTGTTTAATGAAATATGTTAGCCATTGCTTGACTAACTGGGTCACTCAAAGGTTTATTTAGGTCCCCACTAAGGAACCAAATCCCCTTTTTATTTAAGCTATCTTTAAGGAAATTTCTGGGATATACAATCTCAAAAAAGGGAGAAAATAAAGGGAAAGTATTTGACTACTTGAAGTATAACTGCTGTGTTGTTTCACACCTAGGATGCATTTAGTCTAACAATCTACTTCAGCGGAAGTTAGCATGAGTTCTGCCTTCATATACCTCACATCTTCCAGGTATTTTAGTGATTTAGTATTTAATAATCACTGATGACCTTTTCTATATTAGTTTGTCTATCCATTTGTTTAATATGATTTTATTTCTGGCATTCACAAATATGAGGTGAAAATTGTGGTTTCATTAACTCTAGTGCTGAAACTGTGCAGGAAGTTTCAGAGAAAACTTGCTAAAGTTAAACACTATTTTGCTAAAGGTTATTTCATGCCAGCTAGGTATCAATGCACCTGGGAATGAAGTATTTATTCTGAGGAGTAAGTAAAAAGAGCTTCATTTGCTTTACTGCTAATACTGCCTTATTAATGAGTATTCCATAGTTACATGCTGTATCTCTATACCATCACTAGAGCTCAAAGCAACAGGTAAGCTGACAAGCGGAGAAAAAACAAGGTAAAGGGGAAAAAACAAACAGCAGATCCATTATAGGAGATCTGAAAATATCAGAATTTTATTTTTTTTTCTTCTGAACGGTTACTGCTTTGAAAGACTTCTGTAATACATCTTTGGAGGCTTTCACTCTGGCACCAGGAAGGAGATGTTTCTTCATGGCTGCACATCATATGGCATCAGCCTCCCTGGTGTGCTTCACGCACAACGGTACTGGCAGGAGCTGTTTTTTCTTACCCCATAGTTATAATAGTTGCTGTCATTCATCTACCTCGGATTCAAATTGTATGTGAACTGTGACCACCAACAGTACTAAGAGCATACCTCATTTCCACATCAGTGAGATCTCTTCAGCCTGTCGATGTGGGCAAAGTGGCCAGTCTAAGGTAACTGGCCTTAAACCTGTATGTCAAAAGGAGGAGAAGCTGCCTGCCTCAGAGAGGGTCCACTTGGAGCTGCAGACACTCTTAAAAAAATCAGCAGGGTAAAGTCTCCTGAAAGGATGTCTCCTCTTTAGCTTCTAAAGAAGCTTCTTTGTTATCAGCACTAGTGACATTCCCAGAAAGGTTGTCAAGGCTACGCACAGGCTACATCTATGTCAGTAAACTGAACAGGGCACAGATTTGGGCATGAGTATGTGATCAATCGTACCGCTGGATTGCTTTGGTAGTCCCTGACATGGTCGTAGCCAGGCCAGTAGCCTGTCCGGGACAATTCCTAGACACAGCTGATGGTTGATATGGTACAGATACTCAAACCCAATAAGCAGTGTGGATGCACAAACCCTGTTTAGTTTAGTTGCAAGGTAAGTTCTGTTGTGCAGTTGGCTGTACAGCCAGAGAGTAATCCTAGGCCTGTTGTACTTACTAACAAATATTTTGCACTGAGAAACTCGGTGGACTCTTTTGACTGCCCTACTCATGTTTTCAATATTTTTTGAGCTGTGTTGTCTATACTGACATTCACAACCAGCCCTTTAAACCCATGGATCCTGGGAGTTCTCTGGCTGGGAAGAAGCAAGAAGGAATTACCAGCTTTGCCTCCTCGACTCTGCATGCCGTGCATGCCTGGAGACACTTCTGTACCTATTACTGAGCACAAAAATATATTGTGGCAGTGCTTGCATACACATGCGCCCACAGTGCTAACACGCAGATCAAATCTGCCTGGAAAAAAAACCAACCCTGACATGTGGCTAACCTTATTTTTTGTCTACTGGTTCCCCACTTGGTTTTATCCAGTGTTTATTCAGTGAAGCGATTCACTTACTTAGAAACTATTTTTATTTTCTTTCTGAGGAGTGAAAAATGTTAATTGTAGCTGAAATGCCTTCAAGTGCTTCTGTTCTAATGTCACATTTCCATAAAGTCTATACAGTTTGCTTTCTGCTAAAATAGTACAGCAGTAGAACAAAAATACTAAAAAAGTATCATTAAAGTTTTGAATGCTAGACTTGGCATGGACTATGACCTTCCTGAGTAAAGCACAGGAAAAAAAATAGGGTCCTTTCCTCCCAAAGCGTACCATGTAAGACTAAGAGAAAAGAGAACAGATTGCTGCAGACAGTTGGAGAAATCAAAAGAAACTATAAGAGAATTTTAATTAATATGATAAGCCATCATCTCAACATACTAGTATGTATGTGCCACTACCTGTTTTTGAGTAGAAAGTAAGTGAATGGAAAGCAGTTTCTACTATACTGTCCTTGGGTTCCCAGGCTTGTTTTGGGTTTTAAACTGGAGCATGATGCAGACTGTGATGGTCCTTCTTCTCATAGAATGGTTTGGGTTGGAAGGGAACTTAAAGATCATCTAGTTCCAACCCCCCTGCCATGGGCAGGGACACCTTCCACTAGACCAGCTTGCTCAGAGCCCCATCCAGCCTGGTCTTGAACGCTTCTGGGGATGGGGCATCCACAGCCTCTCTGGGCAACCTGTGCCAGTGCCTCACCACCCTCACAGTGAAGAACTTCTTCCTTACATCTCATCTAAGTCTACCCTCTTTCAGTTTAAAGCCATTACCCCTTGTCCTATCACCACATGCCCTTGTAAAAAGAATCTCTCCAGCTTTCTTGTAGGCCCCTTTAGGTACTGGCAGGCTGCTATAAGGTCTCCCCAGAGCCTGCTCTTCTCCAGGCTGAACAACCCCAACTCTCTCAGCCTGTCTTCACAGAAGAGGTGCTCCAGCCCTCTGATCATCTTTGTGGCCCTCCTCTGGACTTGCTCCAACAGGTCCATGTCCTTCTTATGTTGGGGGCCCCAGAGCTGGACGAAGTACTCCAGGTTGGGTCTCACGAGAGCGGAGTAGAGGGGGAGAATAACCTCCCTCGACCTGCTGCTTACGCTTCTTTGATGCAGCCCGGGATGCGATTGGCTTTCTGGGCTGCAAGCACACATTGCTGAGTCATGTTGACTTCTCATCAGCCAATGTTGAGTTTCTTGTCAACCAGGAATTCTCAGGAATCTCATCAGCCACGAAAAATAGAGCTGCACTCCTGTTACCTAGTACTAGAGTTTTTGGTAGCATCCGTTGTAGCACCTCTGGGAGAGGTAGGGAGAAGAGGGCTTCTGTCACCAAAAGCATGAGGTCAGCTCGCTGAGCATGTGTGGTGTCCCAGTGGAGGTTGTGGCTTTGGCTGTCGTTAGGTAGTAGCATTTCAGTCTGAAGAAGTCAAAGGAACAAGTATAACCTTAATGGGTGATACTCAACACAATTGTGTTAAAGGGATGGTAATCTATGCCTATGTTCAGTTTAGAAACTTCTCAGGGGCAACTAGATGGAGATGGCAGAAATCTTTCAGCATAAGTGGGAGGCTGCTGGGAGCAGGGAGTAGGTATGCACATTAGGCAAGTTATGGTACTCTCTGCAGAGTTGTTTGGGGAGAAAGGCTTCATGGCTCATGGGCATTGTTGAGCTCTTCATGGCCCTGTCATAACACTTCTGCCTCCTTTCAGGTTCAGTCCTTCTAGAGGCAGAGGAAATGGAGATCCTTTCAAGTACTTACAGATACTCATGCATCAAATTGCTGCAGGGAGCTGTAGCAGTTGTTTTATCTTGCTTCTCTGGAAGCAGAGTAACTGTTCTGTTCAGCTTAGGAGCCAGCTAAACAGCAGAAATATGCACTGAGGCTAAACCATGCATTATAGCTGGCAGCCTTGACTAAGATGCATCTCCTTAATTATAAAGGTTAGAAGAGATTCCAAAACAAGGTGAAAATTTGCCATCACTGCGAAGCTTTAGGATTTGTTTATCTTTCTAAAATACGTTCAGCTTAGCCATGAGTTATCCGCCTCATAGCTATGAAAGAATACTTTCCTCCTCAAAAGCAGACTGGTTTAAAGGAGGCTCTCCGGCCTGTGTTATTAAGGAGGTCATAATTTATTCTGGCCATAACTTTCCTTTATTCATCCTGGTAAGGTGACAGGTACTATGCACTAAACTGAAAGTTTGCATTATCATCAACTACCGTGATTACACATTGTTTACTTCTTTTTTTTTGCCCCCCCCCCCTTTTTTTTTTATTTTTGTGTTATAATTACAGTGGTTTAGATTTTCTGGAAAGGATACAGCGTTTAATCATGTCATTATGTGTGCTGAATACTGTGAAAATTCTTTGTTCCAGCTCAAGTGGAACACCATTATAATACTCTTATCATCTATTAAGAAAGTAATAAATTGGGCCAAATTGATCCTAGACATAATTCTGCTGATATCAATGGTGTTACATCAGGAAGAAATTTGTCTCAGTCTGTTAATACGATCATAAAAGAGAAAAGTGGCTACCAAGTAGCAAACAAGTCTTGGAAAAAGAAGTTCCACTCTCATTGATTAGGCCCTGTTTGTGCAATGTTTTGAAGCTACAAAGCATTGCAAGAGTGCTAAATATTGTTGTTAGTATTATTACTATTACTAGTATTTTCTGAAAGGACTGTGTATGGTGAGGAAAATGATCAGGATTTTATTTCGTTCCTCTCCTTTCAATTTTTGGCAGTGCACTTTTCTTCAGCAGAACTGACCCCGAACCAGTGGTAGGTGCAGATGGGACCATTATTTTCTACCGCTTCATTTATTTTGTTTAACAAATGGCTTCATTTTATTTCTTGCCTCATTCCTCTCTGTTCAGGGACAGTTTAGCCCTTCTGCAGGTGTTCAAAGATGTTCAAAGACTGGAGTAATGTGTAATGAGTTCTCCACTCACAATGCAATCTCCCAGCCTACCTTTGTGATCCATTCAGAAGTCTTTAAGTGAAGCTAAAATTAAATGAAAAAATATAGACTGGGATCTGGTGTCCTTAGTCTGTGAGCTGAACTTAGGCACCTAGCTTGAAAGCGCAAAGAAGGTAGGATCCGATTTTCATGAATTAAGTAGGTCAGATTTTGGATGGGGAAGGGACCTCTTCTTCCTTCTGCTTCTGAGTGTGCAGCAACATGTGATCCAAAGTGGAAATGTGGTGTGTACAGAAGCAAACA
This sequence comes from Gymnogyps californianus, assembly GCF_018139145.2. Lineage (NCBI taxonomy): Eukaryota > Metazoa > Chordata > Aves > Accipitriformes > Cathartidae > Gymnogyps > Gymnogyps californianus. The sequence goes on along the minus strand of NC_059473.1, from coordinate 125,372,041 downwards.
AGATGAGATTCTTGCACAGGAAAAAGCAGGGGTCCCAGATTTGGCTTCCCACAGTGTATGTGGCATGAAACTGTTACAAAGTATACAAAAAAAAGATGTTAACCATGAGAATAGGTTCCAGGACCTTGCCCTTCTTTCTCTCCTTCTCCTCCCTGCCCCAGATTACCCTAATCAGTAGAAGAAAACTAGCTTCCCATCTGGCTTTATGGCAACCAAAGAAGAGCGGCAAAGCTGGTGAAGGGTCTAGAGCACAAGTCCTGTGAGGAGCGGCTGAGGGCACTGGGGTTGTTCAGCCTGGAGAAAAGGAGGCTCAGGGGAGACCTTCTCGCTCTCTACAGCTACCTGAAAGGAGGTTGTAGCGAGGTGGGGGTCGGGCTCTTCTCCCAAGTAACAAGCGATAGGAGAGGAAACGGCCTCAAGCTGCACCAGGGGAGGTTTAGATTGGGTATTAGGAAAAATTTCTTCACTGAAAGGGTTGTCAAGCACTGGAACAGGCTGCCCAGGGAAGTGGTTGAGTCACTGTCCCTGGAGGTATTTAAAAGACGTGTAGATGTGGTGCTTAGGGTCATGGTTTAGTGGTGGACTTGGCAGTGTTAGGTTAATGGTTGGACCCGATGATCTTAAAGGTCTTTTCCAACCTAAATGATGCTATGATTCTATAATCTTGCATTTGTGGCTAGACAGTGGCCTTGCTTCATCAGGACAAGTAACAGATGTGCTTCCTGAGCATATCCTCCAGCCTGGTAGTTAGGATGCTCTCAAGAGACGTATGTCTCTTATTTTGAGAGTCATTTGGGATCCAGGCATCAAACTTCCTGAGCAGGTGTTTGAACCGAGGGCTATCACACCAAAGGTGTGCAATATTTTGGTACCAGCTCCCACTGTTTCAGATCTAATTAACTAGGAAGAGCAAAATACTCTTCCTGGTCTTTCCCAGAGATTCACACCCTCTGAACCTCACCAAAGGCTCTAATGATTAGCAGTATCTTTTATATAGCAGTAGGGATTTAAGGAACTTTGCACACTAAAGAGAATTATTTCTAAAGCCTGCTTGAAGGATGGCTATTTCAGGTAGCTATGGAAAATAAAATAATTAATTAAAAAGAGAAAAATTTTGCAGCAAAACTGCATTTGTTGCTACTGCTCTTGTAATAGGCAGTTTTGATCTTCTGCACTAAAGGTGCAGAAATAACTAGTGTCACAACAGATATGGAAGGCAAATTCTGCAGAGCAACTGAGTATAAAGCCAAGTGTCTTACTACATATTCATCTATTTACTGCCTTTCATTCTTGTCTAATTCCTTTATTTACAATATGGTAATAGACTTTTCTCCATACAGACTCATTGTTACCATGAAATAGAATTTATCTACACGTGATAGGTTCATATAACGTGTGAGGGCAGAATTCATCAAAACAATTGAGCTATGAGCAGGGATATCACTTAGTTGCTTTTTGCGTCCTTTATTCTCATCTTTCTGCATTTGAATTGTTAAACAGGAGCTCTGCTGCAGTGTCAAAGCGTATCTTACGAAAGCTGTTGCCATAGCGTTATACCTAGATATGAATTCTTTTTGTATCACTGGCACAATAAGTGGTTATTTATTTGTACTTAGGCCTATTTAATAGCTCTTAATTAGAAGAATGGCCCAGAGTTTGAGGAACAACTTAGCTACTAGAACTACTGCTCCCATTGTATTCGATAAAGATCAGATAAAACTTTTTCAGATAACTTTTTTCAGAAAGTTATGAGAAAATAACTCCCTCTTTTCTCACCTCTTCCAAGAATCCCTAAACTACCACTGTAGTTGTCACACCAGCAATGCAACCTTCCTCTCCTCTTCTGAAACCCCTCCTAGAAATGAAACTTCTCCCTGAATGCAGCAAGGGAAGATCTTCCCATTTAATTACACTCGTACTGAAAATGGGTAACAGAAGTTCCTCTCACGCAGCACCACAGTCTTGGTTGGCGTGTGCTTTCTTCCCTTTTGTTGCTCTTGCCTTTCATGTTCCTCAGCAGCGGTTTTAATGCTGGACTTTGCCTGGCAGCTCTTTGGAGCAGAACGTATTGCAGAAAGAAGGAGGAGCACCTCAGCTGGGCTGTTACCTTGAGACTCAGCTGATTTCCTTCTGTTCCTGGCTCCAAGGCTGACTTGGATGACCTTCAGCTCTTCCTGCCTATTGTCCTCATTTATAAAAAAGGAGATACTTTATCTTGTCTTATAAAGCGCTCTGAAATCTACAGTGATGTGGATTTTTCTGGTACTGAGTGTTGGAGGAAAGCATAGGTAACGAGGGGAAATCTAAGGTTTCTTTTATCTCCTGTACTCATAGAGAATTTAAACTGATATGTTTAGGTATTTATATATCCAAATTGTTTTATTCAGCTGAAAAGGAACTATATATCTCAACATTTTACATTAAACATAATTTTTAATCACCATTTTAAAATTCTGATTCCTTTCTAGTCCTGTAGGATGCAGAAGTAGATACTGTAGTGTATCATATAAAATCTTCTTTGGGCACTTTGCAATTGTCCAAATTCTACAATATGTGATAATACATACTATATGCAACGTCTGCCCCCGAAACCTGCTCTGTATGTTTCATGAAAACATTACTTTTAATTGAAATAAGCTTTCAGACAGAGATTTTTACAGCTCTGCAGAATGCAACTTGATGGCTTCAATCAGTGCTTACATATATTGTGCTAATGCACTAAGTTCATTGGATTACTGTTTTCATTTATAATGAAGTTACTGACAAAAAGATCTGCCCCTAAAACTTTTGTAATTTTGACATATTAAATATAACAAAAAGGTAATATTATTTTTTTTTCCAGTGGATGGACTGTACCATATTGTCTCCTTCACTGAAGACCTTCTGTGAAGATTGGGTTTTAAAAAGTCTTTCTCCTGCAGAAATGTTCTAAAAAACCCTAATTCTCCTCTGAAGGTTTTTATTCCTGCAGAAGTATTTAAAATACTTTTTCTGTATCTCCTTAATTGAATGCAGCAGTATTTCAGTGCTACAAGCCAAGGTAAATCTTATTTCATTGTAAAACTACTACCTTGACACAACCAAAATAGTAATAATAAAAAAACCCTTGGGGGGAAAAAAAAAAAACCTTGAAGCCAGAAATTACTGCTTATGCAAGGATAGTGTTAGTGGTTGTGCCATTCCCTTTTAAATAATTCCTTTCTAATTGGTAACCCAATGTAATGGGTAAGTGAACATATTTCACAGCAGCAGCTGTTGGATGTTCAATGACTGGAAAATACAGTGATGGTTAAGTGTATGGAGTACTCATCCCATCACTAAGAGTAAGTTAATCATATACAATTCACTGAACAGTAGAGTTGCATTTGCAGAGCAGTGGGCTGCCTTTTAATTGTTGTAGGTCTTTTTCAATATCTTGCAGTATCTTTTGTCTCAGCTGTAGCAGTTTTGGTTGCATCCCTAAAACTGTCAGTCTTCCTTATTTTTGCAAGGGCCTAACAATTCCTCCTTCACAATGCAGCTTAAATTGGACCAGATGCTGCATCAATAGAACAGTCTGCCCATCTCGGAGGCATTAAGCCCAAAATTATTTAGAAAATTGAAGCCTTTAACATACTCTGGATTAATGTGATTAAGTAGAGCTTGCTTTAATTCATAGCCATCTATTCCTTTATTAATAGCCATTTCATCAACAGGAGCAGCACATATGGGTACAAGATGACTGAAAGTTAAATTGATTGCTGTAAGCCTGTAAGAAAAGCATTTAACGTTTCAATAATAACTGATGTAAGACTTCACTGTGGGGCATTTTAGATAGATTTAGACCAGCTTATAGACACAGTATTTATTAACATCTTTTAATTTTTAATATAAGCTTGCTAAATGAAAGTCTTTTTTTTTTTTATTTTTAATCCCTTCTTTAAGTCTGCATTTGATATACAAGATCAGTGCATTTATAAAGGAGAGTCTCTCATGTGAATGATAGCAGCTGATCCAGGGCATAGTGGAGTCGAGACTTCTGTCAGACTTAGGAAAAGATAAAATGTAACAGAGGTTAATTTTATATGAGTGTATATACCCATGCATCCTCCGACGACACACGTTTCTGATCCTATAATCATTATAGGTACGGAAAGAGTGTGTGCTAGCTCATATATGACCTATAATACAGGGAATCCATCACTCACGCTTAAACTCTATTTTTGGGGAGGATTCAGGTGGTCCTTACTTATTTCCCAACTCAGTAATTATATATGTGCAAATGTATACATGCACACACATGCGTAGGGAGAGAAGAGAGACATTTACAGTATGACCCAATGCCATGGAGATGACCATTCCAACAATTTACAGTTGAAGAGATCTAATCCCAGTACCTGGGAATGTTCCCTGGTACTGTTTAATTTACTGGTACAGGCATAGTCTTAAATTCTTCTAAAGGTAACTAAGATGCCAAAGTTTCTTTGTATGTTCAAACTGTGCTGTCTCATCCAGAAGAAGTCTATAAATTTAAAATGGAGAATGAAGACAACTAGCTGTAATTTATTACCATAATTATTGTCAAGGTGTAGAATCATAGAAATGCTGGTTGGAAGGGACATGCAGAAGTCTTTACTCCAAACTCTCATCTGAAGCAGGACCATCTTCAACACTCAGTCAGGTCACCAGTGGCTTTGTCTAGCTAAGTCAGGAAAAGCTCCAAGGATGGAGGTTACAGAAGTGCACAGGGTAGCGTGCTCCACTGCAGCACTGTCCTCCTGGTGACAAAGGTTCTCCTAATGTCCAATTTGAACCTTCCAGTTTGCAGCTCTTGGCCATTGCCTCTTGCTATACTGTCTATCACTGCTGAAGGAAGAAGACTTTGTTTATGCCGTTGCTGTAACTTCGCATCAAATATTTTAGGTTGGAATTAGCTTTCCCTTTAGCGTCCTCTTTGACAAACTCAGCTTCCTGCAGGTCATGTGTGTAGGCCCCTTGCCATTTTGGTAGCTTTCTGTCGACCTGCTTAGTTTCTCAACATCCTTGAACTGGCCAACAATCTGGCCTTGTTCATGCAGAAAAAAACAAAATGCAAATGTCAGTGTCATCTTATGTGTAATTACAGTTTCACACAGTTAATGATTAAAGGGGCCACCAAATAATCTAATCTTCAGGCTATGGCACACTTCTACAATTCACCCATGTTTCTACGCTGAAGTTCAGATAACTGTAGTACTACGTGCCATATAGAAGAAGCAGGCAATGGAAAACTGCAGTCAACATACAAGGCCTCGGTAGTGGCAGAAGAATTCACTAAATATTCTTAGATGATCACAGGGGAAAGCTATTCGCTTTCCTGCAGACAAAGTGAGAGATGAAGAGGAAAGAGCAAAACACATTAATTGTCTGTCTGTCATGGAGAGGTATCTCCTCCCATTCCTTCATCTGCAGTGTGGACCACGTCAGCCAGACGCAGAGTACTGGGCCATCGTGTCCTCACTGGAGGGGAATCTGTGCTTCAGTGGAAGGCAAAAATGGAAGAAAGACAGAGAACACCTCTGGCTAGTTATATAGAGGCACAAGGGGGATATTACTTTCTGAGCAGCTGAAGCTCCAAAGTGTAAGAGTTGACTACAGTAATTGTTTTAATGAGAGCTGGAAACTGTTATGGGTGCCGAGTGTTACAAAAGTGATGTTCTCAGTAAAGCTTGTGAAGGAAAGGAATGATGGACAGAGCCATAGATTCTTGGATTCTCGTGCTGTGGATGATCACCATGACCATCCCTGCTGGCTTTCTGCATCTGCAGACCATAGAATTCAGCACAGAAGCTTGGATTAAAAATATCTTAAGAAGATAAATAATGTCAAGCATTTATCCCTCAATGTTAAGAAACTGCGTTTCATTACAGGTTGAATTTATGTAACCTCACCTTTTAGCCACAGGATCTTCCTGTGCCTCTTTCTCTTAGCAAGACTGGAGCTCCTCTTAATATGAGAAAAAAATATCTCCAAGGAGTGGTATCTGTGAGGAAGAAATTTGTGCCCCTCATTTTGCCAGATTTGATGTTACTAAATTAAAATAGATCTCACAGTAGTAGGTACTGTACAATAAACATAAATGCAAGCACAGTGATTCACATTATTTGAATATATTACTTCCTTGAGTTTTGGGGTTTTTTAATAGATTAACAATTACTTTTTTTCCCTCATTGTCTTTTAAGTACTTTTGGGCATCCGAATTGGGCATATCTTTTTGGATGAATTAATGTCAAGGAATACTGGTTTCACTTGAATTAAAATCCTTTCTTTGCTTTTCTTAAATGCTCCCATTTAAATGGGAATTTTAGAAAGGATACAAGTGACCTGTAATTTAAAACTCTTGATTTGTGACTGGTTGAATAGAAATAATGGATAGTCAAATACAGTGAATGTTCATTAGGTTTAAGCAGGAGGTAAATGCTTTGACTGGTCTAATGTGAAGTATAACATTTACATTTTAGCAAAAAAAAAGCAAAAATATTTTTTGTTATGTGTAAGTAGCAGTATAAACAGTACACTGTTTACTGGAGTCAATTTTAATTAATTTTATCAGTGGCTGAAATAAAGGTTGCTCTTATTGGCTTATTACAGCATAATTAATCGTTGGTAATAATTCATTTTACGTGAATTCTTGAGGTTAAGCATTGGCACAGCCATTCATTAAAATTGGGGTGAGAATTAATAATGTCTAAAAGGTTTGCCACAAAAAAATGAAATATCTGTAAAGATTTATTAAAGGCTAATGATTGATCTACTTGCCTTTATTTTTTAAACCTGATCTCAAATATGGGTCATGCAGCTGTAGAAATATATTAGCTGGTGTTTGATCTGTTTCCAGCGGTTAATGGTCTTTGTGAAACCTATGACACTATGTAGCATATTTTTCACGGTGTCCTTAAGAAGATGCTTGTCATCACTAAGTGGGGTTTTATGCTCAGGGTGAGATTCTGGGAATGAAGAATTCCACTTACCATAATCAGAAATGAGATATTCTAAAATGTTCATGTAGCCTCAGGTGATGCCGGCCATAGAACAAGCCGCCTCTTCTCATTGCAGGGACCTTCATGAGGACGACTGGGAAAAAATAAACTTGCAATCAAGGAACTGTTAATTCTTTCCAGCAGTTGCAGTGGGTGACAAGACTGTCTCTTATTCTGTGTTTGTACAGCACCTTGCACAGTGAGATGGCAGCTACAATTTGCAATGTAATGTCCAGGTATCATAATAATGAAATAAGGCAGGAAGGGGAGGAGATGTTATTTTCTAGCAGAAAGACAGCCCATTGCTCTATTGTACACTCAGTAGGGTCCCCGGGAGGAGTTGTGATTGCAAGGAACCCCTTGCTAGCGTCACTGGTTTTATCTTCATGAATAAAGAAAATAAAACATTTTCCTAAGTGTGCCTCAACACCATCTACAGTTAATGGAGAACAATTTACGGTTCCCTCATGGTGGATGAAGAGCTGCCTTGAGCCAGCTGAGAGGTACCACCAGAACAGCTGCTGACTTAGTCTTCACAATATCCTGATTACCAGGCTGTAGGCCATGACATCATTTGTCAAAATGCTTTGTGATGTCAAAGATCAGACCAGGTACACGAGCTCTATGGTTTCTGTTCATCAGATAGGGATTCTTTGGGAGGCAGGGAATATAAGTGCATAGCTTAGACTGCAACTACATTTCCTTGATTAACCTTAAGTTGTACAGTAGCTAACCTGTTTTCAGTGAGCTCTCTGCAGTTTCCTGGCCTTCTCTGCCAGTTCAGTCTTCTGCCTTCAAACTCATTTGATTATCATAGTGTTAAGTTTTTAAAATCTATTTTTTTATCAACCAGCCAACCAACTCTTTCGCCTTTTCTGATTTGAACTCCCCTTGCTTGCCCTTTGCAGACACTTGTGCCACCCACCAAAGACTACATTTCTGATTTACCTGTCTCTGACCTTACTGCAATTTTTAATACTTATACTGGGCAAATTTTTAGCCCCCTCCCTCAATAATCTTTCAGGAGCATCACTTTAAGAGGGGCAATAGGTGTAGTTTATATTTAAAAGAAATAGTAGGGAAGGTACAGTTTTGCCAAGGCACTGTAAATGAAATAACTAAATATAATTTTAATGCTTTTAACTTGGAGATTTTTTTTCCCTGATCCTTAAGGTACTTCTCTGCAGTTCCTCTGTCACGTCTGTAGTCTGCTTTCATTTTGGAAGGTGCTCCATTTTGTCTCTGTGCCCAGTCATTGGTCTTTCATCACACTACACGCAATGTCTGCTTACTCACTTTTCCCCAACATTCTCATATCTGTGTTCTAGATATATAAATCATCAAAAATTATCTTTTTAAGCTCTTATGCGCTTACACAGTTTGTTTCTGTTAAAGACTTTTGCAGAAAACAGGTTCCTTGGGCATTTTTAGAACTTTCTAGAATTCTTTTATTAGTTTTGGTGGACTTAAAAGTGTTTGTCTAGTATAAATTAATTCTGAGTTTTCATCCCAGTTCTCTTTTTGCTGGAGGCCCTCTGAATGTCTGTCTGTCATCATGAAGTTCTCTGCTCTGTTGCTGTCTCTTTTCAGGCTGATGTCTGTGAGAGGTCTCTGGTGAAACCAGGTTGCCTGTACTGCTTTTTGCGTATTTGTTTTTGGGAAATCATGAGGGAAATAATGATCCCAATCATATTTGTGTATGTCGTATAACTGTCAGATTAGTTTAATAAAAGTTAAATATGAAAGAGAAGCTTTCAGAGTACAAATATAGAAATCTCTCCCTTTTTTTTTTTTTTTTTTGCATTCTAGCCTACAGTTCTCAGGTATTAAGATATGTACAGTTTTATTCTGAGCGCTATGTTGGCGTCCAGATTCACAAAGAGTGACAACTGGCATATTTCAGAGATCTAACCTTGTATTCAGAGGTCTCCTCAGAGTAGTAATCTCTTACTGAAATCACTCTAGAGAGAAAAAGATAAAACTACAATTTTTGTTATACTAGTGGAAAAGAATAGATATTAGAATATCTTACTCTCATTTCTTCTTTTTTATATTCCAGATTATTTAATATTTTCCAACTCCTTACATTGAGCTTGCTATAAATAGATGTCCCTAGGTATTATATTTACTTCCTTCTATCCCTTTTCAAAGTTGCTCTCAATGCATGGCATATTCTTCACATTTCTATTATTCTTTGCCTTCCATTATGCCCATTTATTTAAGGAAATTCTGTGTGTTGCATAACTGTAGTACAGCAGCTTTGCAGCTAAAAGCTGTAAACTGTTAAGCTAAAAATCGATCATATTTTCTGCTAAATTGACATTAAAAAAATGTTCCCTTTATAGATTGAAGCTGGATTTCAGTACTGAGTCCTGGCATTTTATTTATATATATATATATATATATTCTTCACTTTTCCATCTATGCTTTTTCTGTACCAGAGCAGAGCCCCAATACTGCTTTGGTTTGGGATATTACAGCCGTTTTTGTGAACAAATCTCCCCTTAAGACTCTTTTCTGGAGACTTGGGTCTCTATAGCTCCTTATTCCTGAGCCTGCTTGCAGTTGTCCTGGAACATCACTCCCTTTCCAACCAAAAGGGTATTCTTGGTTTCCATTTGCCTTCTCAGGAACAATTCACAGCTGAAGCAAACAAGTAAAGCTTTATATGAGACAGCAATATTCAGGCTATTAAATACTTTTTACTCTTTGGCTTTTTTGAACACAAGTTCTTTTTTTTTGCTTTAGGAGCTATAAGAAGCATAAATATGCAGGCAAACTGAAATGCAATCTAGAAATAATGGTCTCAGCTTCCTAATCATTTGTGATCATGTGATTTAGTGGGTTTTTAGGTTCTTGCACCCATTTAAGCAATCTGTGCTGCTAGGATGGGTTCTGGAAAATCGCTCTCGAGTCATTCTTTGCTCTCTGCAATCAGCTGCCTCTGTTCCTGGCAGATGCAGTGGTCAGAAGGTTCCTGCTCTTCAAAGACTTGTCCTTTGTTTCTCTGTCTCTCAGAGATTTTGGGGGATTGCATTAATGTTTGGTTTATTGACTGCTCTTTAAGGAAAATTTCAATGTTTCAACCATCTTCCCTCATTTTGCAGTCATCTTCTTGTCCTAGGGTACTTCACTTTGGAAGCTGTTTGTATTATGACTCTATGTTGTCTTTGGCAAGAGAAGGACATGATACAAGTCCTAAAGCCATTGTCTGACTTCACATCCACCAAGGCAGTAACTGAGGTAGCATTTTTATAATTCAGGCAGGATTCAATCATTATACACAATTCCATTTCTGAAATGATCACAGTCTGCCACCTCACCCATGGCAATGGGTTGTGTCTGGAGACAACTTCACCTATCTTACGTGCAAAATCCTGAGGGAGACATTAGGATACTTGCTCAAGGTGACATAGCAGATCTGTGTCTGGACCAAAACTGAGCCAGAGGGCTGCAGTTTGTTTCTGTGGATTTTACAATAAAATAAATAGAGATTAAAGGAATGGGTTAGTTGCTTAAAGGGACAGACGTTTAGATGCTGTATTTGACACATCCACACAGGGCTGACAAATTGTCACTGGGCATTGTAGGAGACCTGCTGCCTTCTGGAGCAGGGACTAAAGTCTAGACAATTTGTCCTAAGCCATCTCAAATAAACTACATGCCTTCATGGCACAACTGAATTAGTGTCGTAATTTCATGCAGCTGAAGATAGCATCCTATTTATTAAGCTTGTTAGAAAAGATTTTTTTTTTGGAAATGGTGGGTAGTATAGCCAAATTATTGCCTTTTGAAATTCTTACCTGAAGTCAAAATTGCATCACCGTATATATTCCACACATCATGTCATAACTGAATTTTTTATTATCTAAGTATGATAATATTGTTTCCCTTAGCCCCACACTGAATATTTATATTTGGTAAGGTTTTGCATTTGGGTTTTAAAAGAACAGAAATGTTGTCAGCCCAGGGCTTGTAGTACTTAGCGAAATTATGTTGCATATATGGAAAATTAATTATGAAGAACACAATGTAATAGTGGGTTATGCTCTGCAAAATGGGGATAATGGAATCCAAATTTAGAAAGTACTTTGAAGTCTTTAGGACAAAGGCATGGTGCAACTGTGACGTAGTATTAATCTTTTATCCTCAAAGTTTCTCATGCCCATGGATAACAGGATATATTTCCTGGGCAGATCTTTATTCACTGTGTTTATCTGTTATGATAAAAAATGTCAACATAATTTCATTAATTTAATTTTTCAAAGGAGCTTTGCAATGAAACAATCTTCTGAGCTACTAAATTCATCACTCTATGACAGCAGAAATCGATAATACTGGAGGTAGGCTAAAGCTGTGTGGAATGTAATGCAGTGGCACGATGACTCCTGTGCTTTAGTTAGTGGTCGAAGTTTGAGTTGCAGCTCGGTACGGGTCTCATCCCCTAAGCACAGGGCAATGAGTTTAAGTCAGACGCTCCAAGGTCTTATTCTGTCCCCAATTCTCTTCTATTGCCATACTCCTTTTTTATGTTGTTCAAGAATGACCCGTATACCTAATGCTCATCAATGAATCCATGTGTTTATAATTCATAAAAAAGCATATATATGAATAAAAGACAGTCTTTTGTGGTATTTCAGTTTGTCACAGCTTTGTTACAGTAGCCTTGTTACGTTCCTTAATAGACATTTTCTTATCTGACCTAATAGGCACAAGTATGTCAGATAAGGAATTAATTTGAGGGGAAGTGAATGAGTAGGACTGCAGAATACAAGGTCTTAAGTTCTGAATGACAACATTTTTTTCTTCTGAGGAAACTAAATTCACTCATTCCAAAGTATCCAATAGAAACCTAAGCTGAGCAGTTCAAGATTGAATTCTCCCCAAACACAGAATCTAAAATTGTGGACCACTAAATCTTTCCTGTAATACGAATAATTTTAATCAGGGGAGTACCTTTGCATTCATGATGTGTTACTCTATTGATAGCAAGTTCATCACGTACTTTGGACATACTTTTTCCGAAGGAGACTCTGTATAAAAAAATAGAAGTCTTTCTTCCCTTGTTTTGAGTTTTTTTCTGTATTACTGATATGCTTATTATCTAATCCAGGGTAGAGAAATACACATGTGAAATGCAGCAACTTTGAGGAATGTCAAAGTAGAAGGTGATGAAATCAAAGAAAATTCTTGTATTATCTTCTGTATAAAATGAGTGGGGAAAATATAATAAATGTATTGTGGATTTTAGCTGCTCTTATAAACATCATATAAACAAAAGATACAGTGTTAATATACAGTTAGATCAAAACTGTATATTGTGCTGTTACTGTGCTGTTAGGAAGGCTTTGGAACAAGTTGTAGATTTTCTTGTACTTTCTTTGAGGAGATGGAAATTAATATACTTGGAATAAAAAATGATGGACTCCGTATTTTGCTGTACTCTTCCAAAGCTTGGATCCTAGTGTAGGGAAGAAAATTGAATGATTCGTACTGCTTTATGCTATTAAGTGTCCCAGCCAGGAAAGTGACAAATTGAGTGACGTTTTTCAAAACCACCTGTCTTCAGTGCAATATCTTCCTTGTACCATTGTGTATTCATATGACCGCATTTTTGACCTTCTTTCATTTCTTATCACTCTCCAAACTGCTTTTCATGAGATACATTGTGATTTTTCAGTATTTGAAAGTCTACGAAATAAGTTTTTGTTTCCAAGAGCAAAGCTTTAATTTTTTGTAAAAGGAATGGTTATTTTAACATGCCTTTTTTACAGAAAACATATACTATAAACCAGTTATGCCCTAATTCTTGGCTCTACGGCAATGTAAGATGCTGTCAATAATACAAGATTGCTGTTCTGTGATTCCCACTACTTCTTCCATATTTAGTCCTTCATTTTATTAATTAACTTTGTAACTAATGTGTCCTAACCTAAAGCTAGCGTTTCTCACTTCCGTGACCCCTTGTTTTCTTCTATATTCACCTAATCTAGTGTTCAGACTCACACAGGCTAGATGTTACAAGCCTGGCATTGCATTTCCTTGGTGCCAAGTATAACTAGTTTGTCAGTAAACATAATTTATTGCCATGTAAAGGCTCCTTCCATCTGATGTGTAAGTTTAGTGTTAAATTTGGGCTTTTAAATGAGAACTTTGTAAAAGTGGCAATATGGTGTCTTTCTGTTCCCAACACTTTAGCTGAAAGATTTTAACTCACCTATATAAAGATCATATAGAAACTGTAGTTAGGTTAGAGTCTACCTCATCAACCGTGATGAAAAGAAGATAATACAAAAGTCCCAACTCTTTGTACAGATAACAGTGTTTGGGATAGAAAGACTTTGTTAAAGCTAAGTGAACAAAGGAAAAAGAGGGGCAATTCACTCATATTCACAGCATTTAAGGCTGGTAAGGGCTCACTGCGTTATTTAATTTGACATCTTTTATATCATAGGTCATTATGTTTCAGCCAGTTACTATTTTATTAAGCCCTATAACTTTTTCCTTTAAGTTTAACTGGTATTTGTCTGAAGTGTCTCTCCCAGAAGGAAATCAGATTTGATTTGAAAACATCAGGAGATGAAGAATTGACCACTTCCCTTGGTTTATAGGACATAGGTTTATAGGAGCACCAAATGATCCAATGGTGTAATTGAGCAGGAACCATCTTCTGTGTTTAAAATATGTGCCTGCTTTTCCATTTGAATTTCCCTGGTTTCTGTTCCTACCACTAGCTCTTGATATGCCTTTTCATTGCTTGTTCAAAGACCCCTTTTGCACTTAGTCATTCTCTTCCTGAGAAGATGCGTATATCCTTTAATTAAAAACCTCTAGGTTTTCTTTTTGAAAGGCTAAACATGTCATGCTCTTTGTGGCTGTCACTGAAACTATTTTTGAGGATCTACTTAATGTCAGGATTGATCTCACCAGTGCTGTTCCTACCAATCTCTTTTTTACTTAGGCATCCCAATTCAGTCACTATTCCGTTTTATTGCAATATTGCAATGAAATTCCATATTTACTTGCTTGTCTACTGCAACCTTTGCACTTTCCTCAAAAATTGTTCCCCATTTGCAGGTATCGTGTGTGTCACTTTTTCCCTTAAGTAGAGATTTGACGTGCGACTGTTTTTAATACATTTTTGATTGAATGGCCGCAGCGCAGCAAGTAATCGCTTTAGAAGACCACCCTATCAGCCTTGTCATCTGAGTTATCCCCAGATTTTATAAGTTGAGACTTTTTATTTCTTTAACATTACTGATGAAAGACTTTAACAGCAACAGGCTTTGTACCAATCCCTGCAGAGGACAGATAAAAATGCTGCCATTCAATGCTTGTTCCCTTTAGACAATTTTTTTAGAACTGTCATTTAGACAATTCTTAATCCATTTAACATGTGCACTATTGATATTGTATAGTGCTAATTTTTTAATCAGACTGTCATGAAGTAATAAGTCAAATGCATTAATAAAGTCTAAGTCTGTTACATCCATGCTATTACATCCTACATTTATTACAACTAGACTTGTAATTTCATGAGAGAATGAAATCGAGTTTGGCTGACGACCTATATTCCATACAACCATGTTGACTGGCGTTAATTATATGCCTATCATCTTCAACATTTTTTCTTCGGTTGAATGCTGCAGGAGATATTCTGTTGTATTGTCCAGGACCAATGTCAAACTAATCCTTAAGATGATGTGGTTCATCCAGTTCAGTGATCTCTGCTGTACCCTGGCTAGCAAAGCAACGCAACTCAAAGCAGAGATATCCCATATCACGTATCGCAACCAAACCGATTTCCCTAGGATGCAGACATTTCTCCCAATACAAATGGTAAAGAAGCTTTCCACCGACATCTGCAGGAAAACACTGGGATATTTTTTTGAACCTGAGATTCCTTTTGAATGGAATTAAATCAGAATATACTTTCTAGGAGCACACTTAATGCACTCCAACTGCAAACAGCATTCAGTCCACAGGACCAGACCAGAGGGAGTCTAAAGTAATCCCTCTTGAAGTGCTTGCAGTGCAGACATTCAGCCTATAGAAGACATAACCTATAAGGACAGTGAACAAGATAGTAAAGTTTTGCCGTCTCCTTTTGCCCTATAGGCTATATAATTGGTTTTTTTTTTCCTTTTATGGGTTCTTCAATGTACAGCTATTTTAAAATTAAGAATAGAAAAAGTGTCAGTAGCAGTGGTCTTGCTTTCAGATATTCTGTTCAGTGTCTGATTATCAAAACCAATTTGCTGCTAAAGAATACATAGGATTTTAGCAAACAGAAGTAAGAACTTTTTATAACTATACCATATAAATTTTAAATACTTGCAAATAAGAAACAAGTTCATTTAGTAGTTTTGTTTTGCAGATTTTTAGAAAAAAGCAATATTCTTTGTTCAAATTGACAATCTTTATTTTAAATTCATTCAACTAGTTTTACTGAAAAATATGACTGAATTTCTGTGAAAAAATTATCAATAACAGCATTTTGTACCCCATTTTTCACTGTCACCTTTATTCTCTTAATTTTGATTTGACGGGGTAAAAAACTAAGTGATTCTAACAGTCACCAGAAATGCATTTTATAGCAGTTCATTGTTCTATCAGCAAATTTTCTTATCTTTTTAAATTTTCATTTCCTGTGTAATTAATCTGTCCTCTACTAAAACAAATAAATAAAATTTAAGAAAATTCTCTCTTTAGGTGTATGCACCACATTGTAGCTGCTGTATGTACTACTTTCTGTAGGCGCTAGAAGAGACACGATTTCCTGTGGTCCAGGCAGGATTTTCTGCCTTCCAGGCAGAAGTTTCTAGAATTTATGGAAAATTTTATTTTGGTTAACAACTGCAGGATTGGCCGGCCCATAGTGATAAATTGGCTTCTTGCTGTATAAGATTGACATGTTTTAATACAACTGTTAAAAGAGCGTGGATCACACTGAGAAGGTAAAGCATTATATTTTGTAAAGCAGAAATTCACAGTGGATAATAAACCAAACATCATCTCCTAGTTCAATGCTAACAAAGTCATTAAAGTTATTTGAAATATAAAGAAGAAGGTCAAAAAATCGTAGCCACATGTTAGTGCCATTGTATACCTGATATATTTTACAGTCTCTTCCAAACAGTGGGAAAATCACCCTGAAAAACTGAAAAGTGTTCATGAAACCATGAGTTGCAGGAGGCAAATGTGTAGCGATGGGCTGCTCACCATCTCTCCGAGCAGAACTACAAGGGGCTCTCAAAAGAAGCCAGTGGGAGCCAAGTTCAGATAAAAGCAGTTGGTTCTTCATGCACAGTGTAGTAGATATATCACGTATGCTTTTTCAGTCCTTCCCTGGGCATCTGCTTATGGTCATGGCCAGAGAGGCTGAAGGTCTGAACTAGTACATTCTTATGTTCTCAAAAAGTAAAAAAAAAAATTGTGTTCAACAGTGTCATTAATTAGAAAGATCGATTCAGTTGAAATATTCAGAAAAAAAAAGATAAGGGATGACTTCGTAGTAGTCTTTGTCTGTACAGAAAGATCTTTAAATAAATAAACTCAGGTAATAAATAAAATGTCTGTTATCTTTGCTTTTCTTCTTTGCTTGTTTTAACAGTGAAAGGTCTTAACCTCTTGATGAAGTTACCTTGACTTCTGGTGGATTTTCTGCCCGTTGTGTTCTTTGAGTCAAGAGCTGTTACTTTTCTAAGTACAAAATATGGGCCTGCTTCAGTGAAATTATCTCATCTGTGTTAGGCAGGAAGTCAAATAAAATTATCATAATGGACCCTTCTTAAATATCTGTTGATCTGTGATTATTTCCATTCTTTTCATCCTCGTTACTTTGAAAGTAAAAAAGTAAAAGTTAAGTAGATCCCCAAAGCGTGGGTTCTCAGTGTGTTAGTGTTGAACCCTGTGTTTGTTTATGTAACATATTACTATTTTAGGAAGAAGCTGGCAATTTTATTAGCGATAACTATATCATAATAAAAATTCCCAGGCTAGTTTGGAGAACCAGATGCTCAAAAGACCTACTACTTTTTCATGTAATACTTTGCATATTCACTAGGGCCTAGGCTTTAGCTAGCAGAAATTGTTTTAGCTCCAGAATCAATAAGCTCTGAAACGTGCATCAGCTGAAGGTCTGCCACCTATTTCTTTACATTATATTTAGACATTTACTGGATTTAGGACCTTTTTTTTCAGTGGGTAAAGAGAGGTGAGTCCTTTTTTATTGCAGAAGTGGGGCAGGAGGGAATAGTTTTGGCATTGCTTGAATTTTATAATTTAAGTCACCCAGGGCTGGACTAGCTAGAGATGAAGGCCACATGTCACGTAGCAGCACTGTAGCTGCTGGGTGGCTGGGTATTCACAGGTGAGGTGCTCTCAAGCCAGCCCTTTGAAGTTGTTCCACTTTGCCAGAAATAATTAAATGCTTACTGGATACAGCAAGTTAAAAAGAATGAGTTCACTTCTATAATCCGTCGGCTTGGGCACTCACCTGGGAGATGATTAAGAAGGTGAAAATCTAAACACTATTAGGAAGAAGAAAATTGAAAAGGAGCACTGAGGTGTCACTCAGATGTCTTTTTCTATTGCTCTTTACAGGAACATTTTTGCCAGAGCTTGAATCCCCACTGAAAGAGCTCACTGTAGCTAATCCTCTGAGAGTGGCTATGTTTTCTAAGTGGGAAATGGATATAGGATAAACAGACAATCTGCTGCTGGAACACAGCCCTCTCTGCCACGGTGAAATAAAGTCTTATCATCTGCAGCGAGGTTCTTCAATGGCTAAGCTCCTTCTAAAGCTGAAGGAGAACTGAGCACCATAACTGGAAATCCGATAATGGCACCTATAAATAAAGGATTTCTATTTGCACAGTTAGCAGCAAATGAAATTATATTTAGTGATTCAATAAATTATTTAAAAAACCATGGTTCAAACGTTGAGCTTTTTTTGGGAAAAGGCTTCTAGAAATGTTCATACTTGTTAAAACTTTTGGAACTTAAAGCGAAGCATGCTTTTGCTGTGGAATATTAAGGATCAGCTAATTAAAAGCAATAGGTGAACTGAGGACACCATGACTCTCTGACTTAATATAAATGGACCTTTCATGAGAAATTCTGAAGGAGGCACTAAGGTGAAGAGCTGAATATCACTGAAAGAATAGCATCTATCACTGTTCATTTTAAATCGTTTCAGCTGTTCAGTGTTAGCCTGTTAAATTTCTTGTTAAAAGACATGCAGCTTTTTCGAGAACAAGTGGGTTTATTGTTTCTCTTTGATTACTGCCTCTCCATTTTAAGAAATTTTACAAAAAAGATTTGATTAGAAATATTTCAATGATTTTTTTACAATGCAGAGGAGTGGTTAGCTGGTTTGATGCCTGCTCTGTTCTTTTGGCACTGTAGTGTACCAAATGTATGAAACCCAAACTGAAACGTGATTATTCTGTTTTCATAGTCAAACTTAAGCCTAATGCAAAAAGAGAAATAAGAAGATCAACAGGGAGAACCCAATTTAAGCTCCCTTTTGGCACTTTGGCTGCAGCTAAGTCATATTCGGCACCACTGAGCTGGTTGTTTCCACATGCTACTTAGGGGAACCTCGTGGCATCTTTTGATTCCTTCTTGCGGGGCATGTTGCACCTGTGGAGAGATCGCTCTTTTTCTTTTCCTGTCCCTGGATGCCATTTTCTCTCTATGCTTCTAGGAAATTTTGTTGTTAATCTGTCCCACATGGAGCCTTTTACCTGTCTGTTTGCTCATGTGTACCCAGTTGATGATTGGTATAGTTTCCACTAAAATTGTTGGGAAGTAGGAGTGCTCATCACAAATGACTAAGATTGTTCTTAGTAGAAATAGCCACACCGTATTCTGCAAGAAAATCCACTAGATTGTGGAAAGGCTTTGAGGAAAATTAGAGGTGAATCTGATAGGACCAGCAGCATTACCTCCTTACTTTTCCTCTGAGGATGAATATTGATTTTAAATATGCTCTAGGTTCTAACACTCTGTTAGCCACACATCTGAGGATTTTTTTCTCGAGGTCAGGCTATAGTTCTCAGAGTAGCACCATTATTTCCTTATTCAGAGGAAAAGAAGAAAGCTGATTCTTTGAACTTCTGGATTAGTCAGAGCAGACAGTGTTGACAAAATGTAATTGCTGCTTCAATTGAGAGGAAAGGTAATGCCTCTCTTGTTTTGAAGTTCTTTAAGAAACTCTCTTGTGATCTAAAGCTAGTCATCTTAGACAAGCAATTTGCTCCTGAGTGATAAGAACCTTTCATAAGCTTCACATTGGCTTACAAAAAAAAAAAAAAAAAAAGAATTAAAGTCAGAAGCCACTCCTTAATCTCTTTAGTCCATTTGCTCTCATTCTTTATCTAAAGCAACAACAAAAGTCCCAACCTGGGCTTCAGCTAAGGCAAAACCCATCATTTTCACTGATAGTCCATATTAAACCATGAAATCTGGAATAAATTCCATCTCTGACCTAAGCTGGCCATCAGTTCATGCCATAATATAGAAAGACCATTTCACTTTATTACTAAGCCAATTATATCTGACTTGTATTTTTATTCTCCTAAATGTATGATCCCTTTCTGCTAACCTACCATCAGAATTTGACTTCAGATAATGAGTTGCTTCTATGGACTTCAATGGGTGTAGTGCATGTGAAAGAGGAATTGGGCCATCGTTTGCCTGGAGAGTACTCTGGTGGACAGGATGATGTGGCTTTAGCTACAGGTTACATGAAACTTGTATATTTTTGTCTTTTAATCTTAGTGATCATA
Organism: Gymnogyps californianus; assembly: GCF_018139145.2. Classification (NCBI taxonomy): domain Eukaryota; kingdom Metazoa; phylum Chordata; class Aves; order Accipitriformes; family Cathartidae; genus Gymnogyps; species Gymnogyps californianus. The sequence goes on along the minus strand of NC_059473.1, from coordinate 125,352,249 downwards.
TCTTTGTTGTATTGTGAAGCACACTAGATAGGAACTAATTTGATTTTATCAAAATTTTTATTACAGATATCCCAGATGTGTCCCCTTTTACTCCTCTACATTCTAGACTAAATTTAATCCCAGTCTTTTAAATCCCTTTTAATAGCTAGCCCACTCCTCTGTGCCTCATTTAGGTTTTCTTCATTTCAGGTGCCCCATTAGCTGATATAATGCCGTCATACTTTTCCCTGTTAGGTCTCTTTAATATATCCTAGCATCCTTTTTATTTCTTTCTACTTTTTTTTTTTTAATTCAAATTTCTCTTGGTACTGAACTGGTGTTTCTAATGAACACTCCCCAGTTACTCATAGACTCTGATTTTTCTTGTTTGGTGACAGCTAATTCAGAACCCATCACTGGCCTAGATTCAGCTGGTTGTTGCACTGCATGAAATTCAACAATTCTGTTAAAGTCAGTTGAGTAAATCTGAAGTTTATGCTGGTATAAACCTGGCCTAGTGTGATCAAGGAGCTTATTACGTCCCCACCAAAAAGCAGATCTGGCTGTCCAGTTTACTTTTTTTTAGTATTTACTTATTATGATTTAACTGAAGAATAGGATGAGTTTTTTTCCCCATTCATGCATCTATTATGACAACAAATATGGCTACATTTATAAATTGTAAATTATGTAATATATAATATTTATAAAATATAAAATATAAAATGCTTGTGTAGCACTCAGTGCAATGGACTTTCACCCTGAGATGTCTGAGCACTCATCAATCTAACTATTAGTTACAATTGAAGTGAATTATGTGGCCAGATCCTTCACATTTCGTGAAGCTGGATCTTTCAATAATATTGTAAGTGATTAGACACATAAGGAATGAAAAAATCGTGCCCATAATGTAACTGAAAAATGGGAATAATATGTTTTAATGTTCTGTAACACCTGCTAATCTTCCTTGAACTTCATCTACTGTCATAAAGCTCAGTCAGGCTCTCTTTGACTCTTTTTGAAGCCCGTTGACATCAATGGTTTGGATGATGTGAAATAGTTTGAAATTATTTGTGTGATCTTGTGTAAACATGCCTTTGAAATTTGCTTTTATAATCAATTATTTTGTCCATATCTTACCTCATGGAAATGAAGCCCAGTTTTATACTGTCAAGACAACTTAGACATATAAGTTTTCGTATTTTAATGTTGTATTTAGAATATTTAAAAATATTTTACTCGTTGTTGGTTACAAATATTTAAGAACTATTCATTTTTTCTCCTGAAAGCTGACAGACTACTGCAATAACATCCCTGTCTTACCTTATTGTCTCTCTGGTTAGTTTATTTCATGATGGCCTTGTCCAAACTAGCAGACATCTTAAGGTTGGCATGTACATAAAATATTGTATAAAAAGGCTTAAGTATAAATGATGGTAAATCAAAACACCTTTAGGAAAAAAAAAAGGAAAACAAAGGATTGTGCTTTGAATCTCAGATATAAAAACCTAGATATGCACTAGCTAATTCTCACTAGTAACATCTGATTTTATTTTGTGTTTTAAGGTAAAACTGGCCACACAGAGGCTGTACGAGTAGTATATCAGCCAGAAAACATCAGCTTTGAGAAACTGCTCAAGGTCTTCTGGGAGAATCATGACCCGACACAAGGTAGAGTGATGAGTGAGCCAGTATTTAATTATCTTACTAATTACAGCTGGGATAATTAGTGTTTGAGCTGCATGGAAGAGATGAACCTTGAAATCACACTGGAGCTCAAGAATATGATTGCAGACATTTATTGACAGAGAAAGAGAGGAAGAGAGAGAATGAGAGTACAGAAACTCACAATACCCCTCCTGCTTTACAGCTGTCTGTGCTGGGAAAATTCCCACAGAGAGGCACAGTAGACAATAGCATTTTTTTTCCAACTTTGATTATGACAATTTCTTCTGTAATGCTATCTTTTGTCTCTTAAATTGAAGCATATTTCTTCGCAGCTTCAGAGCTGGTCATTTTATTTGTGCCAAGGACCTTTATCCTTCATAAAAATTTTTGTTTGTTTTTTATATTTTCCAATGGCAGTGAATATCTTTTATGATTAGAAAAAGGGAACAAAAAGAGGTAAGAGATAGTGTGTAGAGGCACCAGCAGAGCATTCTAGCTATTTGCCTTATTTGAACCTTTTGATTTACTTTATCTTTCTTGGAAGAGGCTTTGTGATGACATTACACACATCTGTGCAAACATAAATGGGAAACTGTGTTGAGAAAGCATTTTACATGTTTATATAGTTTCAATAAATATCATTTCTACCATTTCCCAGAAATACTACCCACAGTAACTCATTTCAATATTTTAACAGCTATCATAATTTTGCCACTTGTTACTACATCTGGGAACACAAAAATGCAGATGATACCTTCAGAATGTGATACCATCCTGGGAAACGGTAACTCTGAGAAGGATCCAGGGGCTACTTGTGGATGAGTGTCTTCCAGTGAGCCCAGAGCACAATGCAAAGACAAAAAATGGCTGTTGCGACTCCTGCCTACGTGAAAAGGGAAGCCTTAGTCAGGAGTATGAAACCTATTTTCTGTATGCAGAGTCAGTAAAATCTCAGAACATTTTGTGCTGTTTCTGTGTTGGAATACCAGGAATTATACAGAGATATTGCTGGGGATTCGAAGGAGGGACAGAAAAAGGATATAGAGCCTAGAAAACTGGCCTGGTGCTGTGAATAAACACATTCAACTAGTTGAAGAGACCTAACGCTATCATCAAGTAATCTTTACGGGTGCTTATGTGAGGAGCAGATACCTCATAGTGAGGTAGACAACCCAACCGCTGGTAAGTCATGACAAGTTCCAGTAGCTGGAAGCTGAAGTTTGAAAAGTTCCACCTTGGAATAAAATAGTTTCACAGCTCTCAGTATAATTAAATGTTGGAGTCTTTTTCCATCACCATCCTTTCGAGTCTTTAAGATGAGATAATTTATCATTTTAAAAGAGGCGCTTGATTCAAGTCATCAGAAGAAATTCTATGTCTGTGTGTCAAGTGTGGTGGCCCATACTGTTGATTTATGAGCCTCCCTTTTCAACTCCTTCCTTTATAGTTGTGTTCAGAATAATTTGTCTGCACCATCCTTGAAATACTTGCATCTCTGCATTAAGATAATGTCCATCTTCAAATCATGCTTCACGGCCTTTGTGGTTTGCTCGTAGGGGTCAGGAGGAAGGTTTTCTCTCTGTCCTACCGGTGGTTGTTTTTAGGTCTTTTTTTTGTTCTTTTTCTTTGGTTTGTCAGAGATTGGCCATCACCAGAGACTGGCTTCTTAGTAATGGGCTGGTTGTTTTGATATAGCAGAGAATCCTATTTCAGGATGATTGGTTCCTGTGTCTTGCTCACATGTTGGGATTCATCCTGATTGCCAGAGCTGGAAATGAATGGGCAGGACTACAGGATTCTTCACCTTCCAGAGCAGTATGAGGAATGGATTTCTGCTGAAATAATCTGGGCAACTACCATCTAATCAGTCGTCTGCCATGTCTGTAGTCTTGACTTTGACAGCGTATGGTTGGGCTCTGCCTGTGGCACACATACAATAGGTCAGTCTCTAAAGGACTTCAGTGCTTTAGGCTGACTGAAGTTCATATACTGGACACAATGGTATGTGAATGAAGTGTAGTAGTTGTGATAACAGGTCAGATCAGATGAATTTGTGATTCCTTCTGGCTTTAAAACAAAGTAAAATGATGACATTATGTCTTTATATTCACCTTGCATTCTCACATAACTGAGGTTCAAAATAGTTCCGGTCTGTGCTTTCAGAAGAAGGTTGGATGCTGGCAGATGTATGATTCACTCTTTGATTTCTGGCAACTGAGGAAACATCACCTAATTAGCCCGGGCACAGAGCCACGCTAATGTGACTGTATTCCTTCTGGGATGTGAGCTAATATCTCTGCATGACACTGAGCTGTGTAGATACCCAAGTATTCACAACTGTCTGAGGCATCTATGTGGCATGGCAGTGCTTGGTGTAAACATACCTAAGCCTTTATCTAAGCTTGGCTCAGTAGAGTTTCCAAATGGTTCTTCTGTAATAATTTGCCAAAAGTGAGAGCATCACTTTATCCACAGAGAAGATGGCAGTCTCTTCTGAAGACTTTGCATAACCCAAACTTGGACAAGTTGCTTTACCTATGTATTTTTATGGTTGCTTAATGCTAATCTCTGTTCAAGAACTTGGCAAAGCTCATCACATCTCTAGCACCTTTCTTGATTTGAGGAAAACCTAAACCACAAGGTCCCAGTTTCAAGTTTCTTTGTTTTGTAAGATAGGGATGGTATGCTTATATACCCTTTCAAGTTTGAGCAGTTAGCAGTAGAAGATCTTTAAGGTGGAATTGTTTCTTTGCCTTGATTTGTATCTACTCCCTGCTTTCAGCTTGCTATGGGAAATGTGGTTTTACGTAAAGATACTGAAAGTGAGAGTTATGTCTCTGACCTATGATATTTTTCTCCTTTCCTGAGGTTCAGCTGTGTGCACACAGTAAGTCTTATTTAGCCAGCCTTATGGGAATGCAGGACTCAGTCTGTCAAAGAGAAGTTTTTTACTAAGCAGATATATTAGGAAGATTTCTTATTCATGAAATTCAGCGCACTCTTTGGATGAATCCAGTGTCTGATATAGCCACTGAATGCTGGACTTCTTGAGTATAGTGCTCACTCAAAAGTATAAAAGCTTTGTCTGTGGCACTGTCTTATCTTTTCTCCAGAAGTTGGGTTAATGCCATTTAAGCCCTCCTACCCCCAGCAGAGATAATGGACTTGTCTAATTGTTCTAATGTCATTAAACATCAAATACGTACATTCTGTTGCAGTTAAAGACCTTTCAAATATCAATCTAGATGGTACCAAGTTGCTAAAGAGGACTGGCAGTCCTATCATTCATTATTGTATGAGTGTTTTAATATTCAAAAGTTCCTGCTTTCCAAACAGTTGGACCTCCTGCCTTCAAGATGAGACTGACATCTCACTGGGATTCCAGTTTTCTCTGGGAGGCAGCCTGGCTCTTGTTTCGTGAAGCTCTTGAGTCTGAGTATTATACAGAAGTCTATTGAAAAGCAAGAACCTTTGATCAAGTCAAACAGTCTATGAGTTGAAAGAGATTCTCCCAGCTGAGCATCTCCTAAGTGTGGGGCACTGATAAAGTCCTCCTTGACTATTAATTTAGGCTCTATTTTATAATTCATTACATTTGGGATACTGAAAAAGCAACAAACACACCCCTGACTTCTGCCAAGTGACATATGGTTGTCATCTCTGTTCAGCCTCTAATGCACAGATCAGCATTCCTTCTCTCCTAGGAATGATCTTAACTATGAGAGCATTGCTCTGTATAGCTCTATAAGTGCTTGAGGTGGTTGCTTCTTTGTCATTGATACAGAAAAAGAGAAGGAATGTGATATGCTGAAAATACTGCAAAAGAATCTTACGGCTATTCACTTTGTACATAATTTTTTTTTTCTAAAGTTTATAGAGGTGTAGGGCAGATTCTATATTGCCTTGTTTTTGCACTAAAGGGGCCATCCTCAGAGCCTTCTTGATTTTTAAGATATAAGCCTGACCATCTCCTTAAAATTGCACCCTAACGATGGTTCTGCTGGCACCTCCATGCTGTCTGTCTAGAGGGATGTGGACTTTCAGGCCATAAGTTTGTCTGCGTTGTGCCTCAGCCTGTAGTTTCACGATTGCAGTAAGCTAATCTTTGACTTAACTGTCAGGGAAAAGGGCAATTTTCTTCTCTCTCCCTGACCTGTCTGCAGGATACAACCTCTTTCTTTGTGTTGACACTGGCAATCACAAAGTTCTCTGATCAAGCTGAAAATTAACCCTGCATGAATTGAAGTGAAATGTGATTTTCAGCCAGAACTTAAGTTGCCAAGAGGATGACTGCTGGTGCGACCACCCTACTGGCATTAGCACTGTCCTATAGTGTGTGAGCCAATTGCGAAACCCGGCTGTGCTTGTGTTCAGGGAAGAAGACATCATATTTTATCTGATCAGAAAGTTTGGCCACTCTTTGTGGAGTGTTAGAAACTATTTCTCCAAACCTTTGGAAAAATCTAGCTGATACCAGAGGACTCTGTTTGTCATGGTGCAAATGTGATTCCTGTAAAGCATATTGCAGTTCATAATTATCCTGACCCTGTGTGGGGTTGAAGTCCTACATGTGTCAGAGATTTCAGCCCAGTCCAAGGCAACTTTAAAGAAAGGCTCCTTGTTGCTTTCAATGGCTGTACAGAAGACAAGCAGAAGACAAAACAAATATTATTTATTTCTCTTTAAAACATGTTTGGGGCAAATGAAAAATCCACTTGCCTCCTTTAGCTCTTTTCTCTCTTGAATATGATCCAAAACAGATGCTTGTTTTGGTAGTTCTGCTCCCCATGTTTGTCAAGAGTACCTAATCCTTCCCAGCCCACAAGAAATGACGTAGGCACAACTACAGTTCTCTGGGGTGAGCCCCTGTTGTACACAAATCCCATCCTTTTTCATTGCTGCTTCTGCCTTTCTGTTTGGATTTTTGAATTAGCGGAAGGAGCTGAGAGGAAGCCAGGACTCCATAGTTTTGGCCGCCCTCTGACAATAGGGTGAAGGACAAAACACCCATGGCCACCGCTGCCCAGGAGCTTCTGGAAATTTTCTTCTAGCCTTATTGATTCTTTGAGTGTGACTATACAAAGAACCAAAGTTACTGGTAAGTAATCTCATTCCTCCTTTCTGTCCTGAAGAAGTCCTTATCTTGCCTGTATTTGTACAGGAAATGTAAGCAGAACTGATATTTTTCCAGCAGTTGAGGACCATCTGTACTACAACAAACTCATCACCTGCCAGATTCATTCAGAACATCTCTTAGTCCATATGTCTTGTGTACCCACGATAAAGAAGAGATGTATGAGCTGTTTCTTCTCCCTGTGACCTTCCAAACAGTTTGGCATTTAGCCTTAGTGCTGATACATGAGTTCTCCAGATTAATATCTGTTTTTCATTGTGCTGACCCATTTTAGTTGCAGAGGGTATATTTATTTCTCACCAGTTTTGAAGGACTGTACTTTTTTTAGACATTGCATAAGGAATCTATCATCTGCAAATAATTAAAATTAGACACTAGAAATGACATTGTATTGCTAATGAGCAGATGTGTCTACTTATACCAGTGGAAGAACAGCTGTACACATAAAAAACGCTACAGCGACCCTAAACCAGCATTATGTATTCTGCTACAGGCCTGTAACTTCATTTAGAGATTAAAGGGAAAAAAGTAATCTCTCCATGTAAAATATAACCATTTTTGATTTTTTTTCTTTACATTTCTGTAACTCTCTTCCCTTTATGATTCGAATGAAATTTGCAAGTCTCAGATTAAAGCACAGAGCACCTTTGTCTTGTATTTTAAATGTTATTAAGAGTCCTGATGGTTTCAGCATTATTACAAGGTGTAACAAAACCCAGTAGAAATACAAAATCTATTGTCACCAGACATATTAAATATATTCAAAATAGAATTACCAACCCCTTAGGGAGCCATTCTTGGTCCAATACTCTTCAATATTTTCATTAATGACTTGGAGGATATAGTGGAGAGGATGCTAATTAAATCTGTGGTAAAGACATTGCTAGGAGGCTCTTGGAGGAAACGAATAAAACGCAGCTCTGTGTTGATAAATTAAAAAAGCCATGGAAATCGATATGCTGAGACACAATAAAGATAAATGTACATTGGTTCCTGCAGGACTGAACACTCAACAACATAAATACGCACTAAGTTGTTTGATAGGAGACAGTGTCTTCTATTGCCTTCAGTTTCTTCTAATTCCTGCTCTTTCCAATGAAATATCAATGATGGGATGTAGTTGACTGATGTCTACCCATCCCACCGGCAACCAATTTAGGGGTCCCTTGCCCATAATCACCTCATAAATACCTGTGGTTTATACTTTTTGCAAAGTAGCAAAGATAGTCTTTGCCAGTGATGCTTAACAAGTATTGCACTTTGAGAATGCAACTTTGTTTCTTTCATGAACTGAAATGCCTAATGTTATGTTGTTCCCATTCTTTGTCCTTTCTCTAGAACTAAATATGCATTAAAAATAAATATGTATTATTAGACTGCTTTGCGTCCCTAGGAATTTTAGCTGTCGACCTAATTTGCATATTAGACTCTTTTCATCCATATAAATTAGAATAGACTTTTTCTGACCTATATTTCCAGTTTAGGAGATGTTGTTTTTCCATATCACAGTGAGAAGCTGAGATTTGACTCTGCATCTTTTGTAATGAAGGGGATTATTAGCCAGTGCAGTGGTTGCTGAGATGGCTGAATAGTTTGCATTATGAAGTGAGTGGTGCTGAATCAATTCTGGCTCAAGGGCAAAAGTCCTTCTGGGCTCTGATTTCTTCTTACCTTTAAACTACTTTAGCCTATTTATTTTATATCTGACAATGATGTGTTAACCAGTTCTCCCGAACTACTAAAACCTAACTTTATCTTTCAGTATTGCTACAGTCAGTAATAAAATGGTTCCTCGAACATGAGAAAAGCCATGGCATCAGTCTTTTGTGCCATTGAAGATGACACCGTGGCTCTTATGCTTTGGGAAACATGAACCCACCACTCACCTGAAAGGAGGGTAGATTTAGACTAGATATAAGGAAGAAATTTTTACCATGAGGGCGGTGAGGCACTGGCACAGGCTGCCCAGAGAGGTGGGAGATGCCCCGTCCCTGGAAACATTCCAGGTCAGGTTGGACGGGGCTCTGAGCAACCTGATCGAGTTGAAGATGTCCCTGCTCATGGCAGGGGGGTTGGACTAGATGACCTTTGGAGGTCCCTTCCAACCCAAGCCGTTCTATGATTCTATGATTCCTTTTGTTCATAATGCCTGTATCTGCTAAGAACAACTTTGGAAAATGTTTTTATTCTATTACAGTCTTCCTCAGGATCATTTCTGGGTTATTTTGTAATTATAGCATAGCTGTTTTTGTAATTGAGGAGAAGGAGAGGAAGAGGAAGGGATGAGGGAGGGAATCTTCCATTTTAATTCAAGCTTGTTCATTTGTAACTTCTGAAGGAAAATCTGGACTTTTCAATGCTTAGTACTTCTCAATGCTTAGGACTGTCTTCAGTAGCCCTCAAATATCCATGAAGTCAATGGGTATGTGGTCTGAATGACAGCATCTAGATTTTCATGTATGTTTATAGAATTAGAAAAGAACAACCTTAGACGGTCTTTTTCTGCAGAATTTTTTGATGGACTATTCCTAATCTTTATACAAGGAAAGCAATAGACAAAGTCAAAACAAAGTAATACCAAACATTCTTTTCTTCTTCAAATAACCCACTAGTGAATTTACTGTACTTGGGCCTAGAAATCTGAGGCACTGAAGCATGGCATCATTAATCATAGTTTATGGTGATTATTAGTAGGCTTTTAATCTTTGTTTTCATGTATAATTAGGTACAAGAGGTCAAAGCTGACTCTCTTCTAAACAACAATATTTTCAGTGAATGACTGTTTTTCTCTGCCTGCAATTTTCTCTCGCATATTTATAAGAGCATACTTGTCTGTGTTTTGAAAGCAGTGTCCCCTGAGTTTATCTGCTGATAAAAGCAAATGACAACACTGTTATTTTTATTATCACTAATTATTTTTATTGCTATTGCAATAACACCTGGTGGATCATAGTAGGTTTAGATTCATAGTGCTAGCACATGCCTAAATTTAGGCAAGACACTAGTGAGCAATAGATAAATGAAGAGAAAGGAGAAGGCACATAAAGAAAACAATAGCAAATCTGTGTGATTCCCTAGCTGAGCTCTATGTAGTACCTGATCTGAATTGCTGTATTTCTTAATTATATTTTCTCACATGATCAGTAGTTGTCCAGCTTTTTGTAAGCATCACAACACAGCTAGCCCACAAAGAAAAGAGGCAATGAGGGCCCAATTCAGATGCTCAAACAGAAATGTCTTTTGCCATGTCAGCTCCTCTTGCACGTTCTGCCTGTTTTCCAGTTGTGCTTTAGAAAATGTGGGGCTCCCTTATGCCCTGTGTCATGTCCTCCAGTCTCTTCCAGACATCTCTGCTCTATGCATTTATTTGGTTTTGAAGACTATCAAGATCTTCAGTCAGATTTGTCTGACCAGCATAGACACGTCAGGTGGGATAAAGACTGAGATAAAGCCACCTAAATTTAGATGTTTCCATAGGTATGGAGGGTCTAAGCTCCCGTGATTGTCAGTAGAGATCTAGTCAACACGGTCGACTCGCCCCAGATTAGGCACCTATGTTTGGTCAGCTTTTGGTTGCCTAAACCTGGAAGCTTAGTTCCAGCTGCACTGCTAAATATTGTTAAAAGATTTCACTCCCATCCCAAGTTCATCTAGCCCCGAGACAGATTTTTAAGAGAAGGCACCTCTGAAAGGGCCTAATGTCTGTTTATGACAGAAAAAGTCTAAAAACTTGTCTAAAACTAATCATTTAACTTTTGATTAAAGTTAAGTAAAAAAAAGTCCCCTACAATAACTTTAATATCATTAAGGATGACTTATGTATATATTCACCATTCTATTTGCCTGTTCTATGCACTACTGGTAAAGATGTATTTTCAATTAATAATTAGAAATGGATTAAAATTCCTGTCTGCCAGTGACATTTAATACTTAAGCTTTGTGACGCTCATCAAAAACTAACCTATGTTTTTTTGTGGGCTCAAGTAGATCATGCACTTCCTTCAAAGGTCAAAAAGCATTCAAAAATGCATTTAAGCAATGTTATATCTGAATGAATTAATAAATAACGAAGCGTATAGGGAACTCTTCTTTCAAACCAAGTCTTCATTCAGACTTTCTAGTTTTGTAAAATATTTGAACTATCTTGAGAAGCAATGATGTGATGCATTTTATAACTATTGACTAATAATGCTAATAAAAAGCAAAGAGAATTGGTCAGAGATAGAGCCTAGGCTAGTATACTACCACCCCTTCTTGAGGACAGCCTGCCATTTCCACTAACGGACGGAAGGGAGACCTGACAACTCTTCATGGCCCAAATCTGATAATGTTGGAGGCCTGCATAAAGTCCCTGATATACCATATGGGAATGTCTCGGTGAACAACTAAAGGGAAAGCAAAAGTTATTGACATACATTAAATACATGTGATATTTGTGCTTCTTCTTTACTGGAAAAAAAACCCTAGCATATGGACAAGCACAAGATAAAAGTTGGAAGCAGAAAAAAATGGTGGGCATTTTGCTGGATTGAACTTAAAACCTACCACTGCAGAGTTACGCATTCTGAAAGCTGCCCCTTTATTTCATATTGGATATAAAGCAGGCTGCCAAAGCTGTAGAGACCAATGCCCAGGAAATGGGTTTGGTGAATGCAGAGGGGCAGGAGAGATTTGTTCCAGATGGGAGAAGAAGGAGGTAAAGAATCTCCTGAGAGCGTTTTCTCTTGTCGGCTTCTAGTTCTTGGATGACTTTTCCCAGCAGATGCTAGAGTGGGCCATACTAATTTAGTATGGTCTGATGATGGTATGTGACTCACAGAATCACAGAATGGTTTGGGTTGGGACAGACCTTCAAAGATTATCTAGTCCAACCCCTCTGCCCTGGGCAGGAACATCTTTCACTACATCACATTGCTCAAAGCCCTGTCCAAACTGACCTTGAACACTTCCAGGGATGGGGCATCCACAACTTCTCTGGGCAACTGGTTCCAGTGTCTCACCACCCTCTTGTAAAGAATTGCTTCCTTATGTCTAGTCTAGAATAGAGTAGAATAGAATAAAATATTCAGTTGGAAGGGACCTACAATGATCATCTAGTCCAACTGCCTGACTGCTTCAGGGCTGACCAAAAGTTAAAGCATATTATTAAGGGCATTGTCCAATGTGATTGTATTGTGATGGGTTTTGGTATTGCAATGCTGTTAAACCTTTTGGACAGGTTGTCATTAGGGTCTACAGATAGTGATGGACCACTCTTTTATCTCTGTCACTGTACTAACTGCACTCCTCCCCAGTGAGCTGGGATGGGAAATTGCGTAAGAGATGAGGAAGCTGTAGAAGGCCTGGCAGGGAAATTTGTTTCATTACAGGGCGGTGCTGAGACTATTTCCTTTTAGCCCAATCCCATGGGACCACTCTTCTTGGCTGTTTCTCCCCTTGTCTCACAAATCCATTTGCATGCCTTCTGCATCTCAGTTCTTCTCTGGTATTTTGCTGGAAGAGAGGAGAAAGGCCTTCCTCCTCACTTCTGCACAGAAAGGCAGTGCAGGTATCACTGCTCCAGCTGTGGGGAGAAGGCAGAGGTGTCACGTAGCTGGGTGGCATAGGTCAGAGTCAAGCCTGGCCACACTGAGAAAGGGACATTACTGCTGTGGCAGGTCCCACAAAATCAAAGATTTAAAAAGCTGCTCTTTTTCACTCGTACTTTGGCTTTGTTGTAGCAGCATGTTGGCCATCGGTGGTGGGAACAGACAAGATTTCTTGTTGCACCAAATTGGTGGCAACAACTCATCCCATTCCCACAAAATGTCACTGCTAAAAGAGTGATGGAGTGTGTTCTGCTGTGTCTCCATCAGCGTTTCTGGGTATGTTATGGCATTAATGAAGAATCTGTTGTCTGAAAAACTTCTCTCTGCTTAAAGAACTATTGTTATTTCATACAGGGAGTGTTGTATTGACCATCATCAAGCTCATTTACACTAGCACTGGCAATCTTAAGGAAGTAAGTATTTTGTAATGTCTTTGTCCTTGGAGATATTCAAAACTGGACTGGACAAGTCCCTGGACAACCTGCTCTAGCTGACGTTACTTTGAGCAGGAGTGTTGGACTAGAGACCTCCACAAGTCCCTTCCAACCTCAGCAAATCTGTGATTCTGTTTTAGCTTCAAAGCTACACCAGAAAACCTGTAATCTGGTGGTTTGATGAAGATTAAAGACCAGGGATTTTTGCAGCTGACATAAATTAGTAAAAACATTGCTGTAGGCAAGATATTCTAAGTATATGTGCAAGTCAGAATTTAGAGGGAAAGCTAGTATTTGCTGTCTTGATCCCAAAGCAAATGGGGAAGACCAAAACTATAGTTTCCTCCTTGACACTGAAAACCATGTACATTGAAAGCTTTGTAAACCTTTTGGTCTATTGACAGTATAAAAGTTTTCTTTAGCATGTACAAGCTCATTAACGTATTGTAACCTTCTGAAGAAACTCTTTTATATTTCATTCATCCTTCCTGCTCCCCAGCACCTTGAAAATCATCAAGAACTCTCAATCCACAGCACTGTAACTAACTTCTTTTCTATTAACATTTTTCTCCTTTAATCATGTGCTATAAAGAGTTTTACTTTCCCTTGGCAACTTTTAAGCTATATAGATGTAATCATTACAGTGAGTGATGACATCAAGCCAGGGTGACATGGTGCAATTGATTTTTACTAAATAATTATATGATGAGCTGGAAGAAGGAGTTTTATTAGTCTTAACTCAGCAAGGATTGATTGGGGAAAAGAAAATGACCAATCAGTATATCAGGTTTCTGCGGGTGTAAGAAAATAAGTGACAGCTGCAGAAAAGTCTATAAATCACAGAAAAAAATTATGATAAAAATAAGAGCTATGAACTGCCCTTTAAAATTTCACTGGGTGGCACAGAAGAGTCTAACAGACCTTAGTCATTTATCTCCATTATGCTTGGGATCCTCTGAGAATAGCAAGGTTGACGAATGATGCCATTACTTTTTTTTATTAAAATGGAAAGAGGATAAGGAGTGTTGTGTAAGTGTTACTTTCAAGTCATTAGAGGGTTGAGTCTTCAAAAGAAATCCCTGATTTAGCCGATAAAATAAATAAAGTATATTTTGCTTTAGCCTTCTGTAGGTAATATATTCAAAAATCACTGTTTTGAAACAAATTTGCTTGTTTGCCATTAATTCTCAATTTCTAAAGCAAAAAAGAAGGAAGTATAGTACTGGGAAATATGTGTTCTTATTAATGCTGTGGATATTCCTGTTTCTTATTGACCTCAAGGTACTCTGGAGTTAGACAGGAAGGACAATGACCTACCTAAGATGCATCTCAACAGAAACTAACTCAAACTGTAGCGTAACTGCAGTGTAACTGCTTGAAAGGGGCAACTCTTGGCCCCAGCCAAGAAGACACTGTAGTTTTGACAAGGCACAGAAACTATGAAGGAAAAAGCGCTGACCGGCTGAATAGAAGCAGGGATGATTTCATATAGTCTAGTCATTCAAATCAAAGGAGAGCTACTTTGATGCCAAAGAATATGGGGGAGACCAAAACTAAGTCATTCCTACCCAGGTGCATCAGAAGATATCAAAGTGTTGGTGAGAGGGCTTTTTAGAGCCATTTCTTTGACTGTTATCTGCATTTTGGCAAATAATAGTTTTTCCAGTGGCAGTGTGTTTGTATTGCATGGCAATCTCAACCTGGGAATCGTTCCTTTTGCAGGATCTGGGAGAGCATCACAGCTCCCTGTTCTTTCCATCTGCCATCCTGTGGCCACAAATTTCTGTTTCATATAAGTCAGAGCAAGCGCTCAGCTCTTGAGGGCGTTTTTTTGATTAACCGGTGTTCTGGTCTCTGCTGGCACAGTGGGGAAATTTTATGTTCTTCAGAGTGGTCCAGGCTGAGAACCACTGAGGTGCTTTGGTCAGCCAAAGTGGAATTCCTAAATATGATCCATGCCCAAGATCTAAACACATTTAGAGTTCCAGATGCCCTCATCCTCACTGGTTCTCCAGAGACAAGAGCTTACGAGGACTGGCCAGTACTCACACAGGCTTTGGGCTTATACTCTTTGGCACCATGCAGCCATATCCAAAACCACATATTTTTGTCTCTTGCCAGAGAGGTGCAAATTCTATGCTTTTCTATCATCAGTTCTAAAATCAGCCTCTCTATCTAAACATCTCTTTGACAAGAGATTTTACGGCCATTCTGAGCATAGCAGCTGATTTTCTTTGTCTCAGGCATCAACAGCAAGTGCCAGCCTTATGACTCCAGGGTATATTTGTTCCTGTTACTGTTGGATGTGTTCCTGATCACCCGGTCAGGGAGACAGATATTTGCCTTTTTGCCAGTTACTGTCTTGCACCATTGACATTAGTAAAGTACAGCCAGGTGAAATGAGGTGATCTTGCAAACCCTGGGCTGGCCAAGGGGGTTCTAGTGTCTAGAACACATCTAGAATCCTGGAGGACCTGATGTGAAGCTCAAGAACTTACCTCTGCTCTGAACCTTCTTACACCAGATACAAATCGGGTAAATCACCTAGGCTTTGGCTTCCTCTGCGTCATGGCAGGGACATTGGGTAGCCCTTGAAACTCTGCCTGGTTGTCTCTAGTTATAGAGGTTCTGTTCAACACTGGGAACGAGTCCTCTGGGTGTGCTTTGTGACAAAGCGGACCAGGTCTGATGCTACATGTAAGATGATGTTCTGCTTTCAGGCCTCTGGAAGCTTTTCCTCAAACTACCTGTTGGAGAGAAATGGGCTTGAGATCACTCAAAGTGTATCTGCTGGTTATTACAGCTGTAGAGAGGGCTTTTTCTGTGTTGTTTCATTCTGTGCGAAGTTTCTGGAAGAGTTGGTGAAGGTCTTTATTCCTGTCAGAGACCTCATTCCTCAGTGTTAATGTATTTTGTTAACAACTTTAAGAAGGAACCTGGTTATCGTCTCAGCCTAGAATGAAAAAGAGGTTCAGGCCCTGACAGATTTCCCCATACATTATATCCTTGAGGAAAAGAGTTATCTCCTGGAGCTACCCTAAATTCTATCCCTAAATTGGCAGGGTTTGCACAGAGAGTGACTTTCAGACATCTCACGGAAGAACAGTTGTAGGCAATCAACATTTCCTTGCCTAGAAGATCCAGCTGCTCTGAAGACGTGCAGCTGATGTTCTGTAGGAATTATTCCTTCTTCCACTAGTGACAATTTAGACAACCCTGATTCACTGGTTTGATTTGGAATTAAAGCAAGATCATATGCATCTCTTAAAAATGGAGTTTGGCACAGGTGAAAAAAAAAATGTCTTATTCTGATAAAATTCTTTGTAGAGAATTTTTACGGGAAATCTGAACATGAAATGCATCCATTAGTGACAATAAATGTTGCTTTAATCCATCCAATCCATAATGTCAAGAGCTTTATTCATTTTTCTGTGAAAATATAACAGATAGTGGTCATTCAAAGTAATTCCAAATCTCAATGTTTTTGTAATGTCTGATTACAATTTGCAATAGGTACTGGTTTTGAAGGATGTTTAACAAATGTGTTTAAGTCCTATTTAAGTACCTGGGAGCTTGTATGCAAAGTGAATGACATGAAGCCTGTGGAGATTATTTGTGGTTTTATTCATATTATAAACTTAGAACAAATTTCTTGACTTCAGTGGAAGCATTTTGGTGCACTGAAGATCAGAGGTTGGCTTGTTGTCTCAGCAGAAGACTTTTTTGGAGTCTAATGTGCATCCAGTGTAGCTAGAATCAATGGCAGCAATGTTGACAGTCCCTTGTAAGAATGGCTTTTGATTTAGCAGTACACAATATCTTCCAATATGTTTTAGCATCTTTATTAAATTAATTATTTATATTTTCTCTTTCTCATCTGAAGCCTAATGTGTATGACTGGTGTTATGCTAACAGAGAGAGACAGAATGTCATGACAGACAAAATAAGAAAGACATTTCAGAAAAGGAAGGAAAGTTAAGTGCAGATGACATTGTGGAATTTTTAGATACCCAAGCAGAGATCATTTTTTATTTAGTAGACTTTTTTTCAGAGAAAGATAAGATTGTTAAACTCAATCATCCTACCACAGTTGTTTAGTAAATTGAATATCTTGCCTTATTTGCTACTCATTGAGTTAGTGAATCTCAACAAGTAAGACTTGCCAGAGGATTTTAGAAAATCAGTGATGGACCCTTGAGAGGTAAGCTTGTGCATGTGACGTACATTACAAATAACAACAGCAACAGTGGCAATTGATGATGTCTATACACATGAAATTTATTTTATTTTATTATCTTGTAGTCTTCGTGGCTTAGATAATGTATTAGCTACTTATTGCAGGAGATTTAGGTACAAATTAATTTAAGTAACAAGTAAAAATAAATGACATTTTAGCTTAGATGACTGATCACATTAAAGCTACACTTTGGGGTACTACTTACATTACCTGTTCAATCTTCTTCATAGCTAGCGGATGGTTTAACACTGCAAGCCAACACTTGAGTTCTAGGAGGGACTGTTATTATCACACAGTCTGACCTCCTCCTTAACTTCATAATTTCATCACTGACCTTGTACAGCTCTTTGAGCTTTGGTATATCTTTGGGGAAAATGTATACCCTTGATGTGAAGCCCTGAGGAAAGGGATGTGGCTTTAGGTCCATTGTTCCAGTGAGAAATGCTCTTCATTATTTGAACGTTACCGTATTTCCCGTCTGGATTTTGTATACTTTGGCTTTCAATTGCTCTACCTGGTTAAGCAACTTCGGCAAGACTAAAGAGCCTTATTTCTCAGCTTACTTCTCTCTCTCTATATTTGTAAATCAGAGTCAGTTCTCTTAACCTTTTTTTCATTAAATTAATTAAGCTGACCGCTTCCCTATTACTATGTAATGATGGCATTTGCATATATTAAATAATCTTGTTTATCTTCTCACTCGGAGCACTGTGCACATGAGCTCATGCTAAACTCATACTCTTGAAGTGCGTGCTAGAAACTGGCATACTGTATAGTGATCCTCCATTTATAGAGATTTTTGTAATCTTCTCCCTAGTCGGTTGTTAAGTAGTTTGTTAAGCAATAAATAGATTTGTAGAATGCTAATGCTTAAGCTCAAACATCAATCAGCATTAACATATCCTGGCAAAACTAATGCTTTACTGGCCTGTATTCATTTTATGCCTAACTATTCAGTAGCACTGGCTTTACAAGAGCTCCCTACCACCCTAAAAAAACTTGCAAAGAAATGAGCAAAATATTCTCTGCCTTGCAGACCACACTATTAAGTATTGATGAAGAATGTAGTGGTTGTTCTTATGTGTAATAATGTGACATTTTAACAGTTAAAAAGTAACCCAAATCATCAGAAAACTCCATAACATTTTTTGGAATCACATTCACTGATGTATACTGTTGGTCACTGAATGGACTTTTTGTCCAAATGCATCTTTGAAAAAATTTCTGCATTTTTTAGTTCATAAATATTTCAGCCAGATTTCATTTGTTTATTGTACTGGCCTTTAAACTATTTTTCTGTTTCCTTGGATAGTACAAAAGGGATAAAAGTTATCATGTTTTAATGAGTAGTATTATGTTGATAGCATCTTTTTCCCCCCAGTATCACAGGCTCTGTCTTTACCCTCTGCCCTTTGCTAGGGGGGTATTGGGACCTAGAGTTTTTTTCTCCATTTCATCTCCATAGTCCTAAGAGTTGATGGTAATCTTCAAAGGGGCTTCGGTAGTCTAGTGGCAGTCAAAAGACAAATCCTGATGATTTCCAGTTTGTCTTGGGTTGCAGTCACTCCAGCTTTTCCACTCACCCAAGTTCACGTAAAACACCAGACAAACTCAAAGTTAATACATTTTATTACAGCAAAGCAAAAAAGTCTGTTCTGGAATGCAAAATTGGGAACAAGGTTACAAAAGACAGAAGCTGCAAAACTACAACTGCAGTTGCAAAACTGCAGCTCCAGATCATTCTTAATGCTAAAGCTCCTCTCTAAGGCCGTTTGTTTGACTTTATGGAATGATCCACAGCAAAGCTGGCTTGCACTATTGCTGCCTGAGGGAATGGGAACGGATAGCGATGAGAGGCAGCAATGCCTTTGGCCAGCGTGGCTGCCCAGGACTGCATAATGCCAAATCGTATTTGGCCTAGTCACCTAAGGGGATAGTAATCTTCCCTCTGCTTTGGTCCGTTATTTTATAGTTTTGTAGGTAGAATCCATCTCGTATTTTGGAAATTCATGACATGAGCAACTTCATACAAGCAGGCTTTTGAAGGGATTACATATATCAGCAGTAAAGGGGCTGATCCTTGTATCAAAATTGCTCATTTATGGTATAATTTTGAGGAGTTACTGAGTATGTATAACTAGGGTTTTGTTTTCATAATGTTAGATATGGACAGTATTACATATATATCTTTGTTTTCTGCTTCTCCCAAATCCAAAAAAATGGTGAACGGGTTGCTGTTCCAAAACATTACTCACTCTATAACAGTACCAGCACAGCCAGACTTGACTCCAACCAGACTCCAAACCTTCTCCTTCGCATATTTATCTATCGGAGTCCTCTTTGGAGCTCAGATTTAAGAGCTTATAAGAGTCATTCCTTCTCTGCATATCGAGTGGTGGTGATGGTAGGAACTGATAACTTCAGAGTTAATTCAGCAATACGTGCATACTAGTCTTCTAGCAAGATCATTGCTTTGTGAGTAGAGGAGAATAGCTAGTTATCTCCAAGGGTATTTTGAACCTTTCTCCCGTTGAGATGTACTCCTCCAGCACAAGAAAATTTTTAAGTGCTTGGTAAAATGAACTTTTTTTTTGTAGCCATTTGCATGGTTCAAAATAAATATTTTAAGAGTACCTTGATTACAGTAACTGCAGCTTGATTATTTAAGGTTTTACATCTGTATTTGACTACTGTGTGATGTACCAAAATGTAAAATACTCACATTTCATTTGCATGTCATTTAAAAGAAGATATCAGAGTTGAATCTCTTCAGGACTATTTAACCAAACAAAGACTTGGATTTCCTAAAAATACCTACTGAGTATACACATAAGAGACCATGCTAATCCAGGTGTATCGAACATCCTAAATTTAGGTCTGTTGAACTTATGCCTGCAGCCCAGTCAGGTAGGGAGGGTGATCCTCACGGTGTGCTGTGTTTTCTCTCTCCCCAGGAATGCGACAAGGTAATGACTTTGGCACACAGTATCGCTCGGCCATCTACACGTTTTCTCCGGAACAGCTGGAAGCTGCCTTGAGATCTAAGGAAGAATATCAAAAGGTAACGTTGGGCAGGGCGTGGAATTGCTTCACGTATGAGCGGAGGTCAAAGACATCACCAATTAGCACAAAATCACTTCTTGTGCTGTGCGTTGTCTCCACGTTGCTATTGGAGCTCATCATTCCAATCCTGAACTAGCATCACATTTGCTTTAAATTCCAACTTGTGTGAAAAATTTTTTTTGTAAGTCATTTTATAACTATACAGAAAGAAAAATAGTTACTTATGCAGAGATAGTTTTAATCTCTTCTAGAGATTTTTTTTATGTGGGTGCACGAGAGATGAAGTCTGTGATCTTAAAGCTATTCAAGCGTATCTGGGCCCCATACTCTGGAGGGTGTAGCCAAAATCTCAGACCTAGGAGTTCTTGAACACTGGGGGCAAGTCCTGATCAATATTTGAGCTTGGTAACTCAGGATCACGCACCTGCTGCTTATAAGATGCTTCTATCAAGCCATTCCATAAATGTCTTTGATTAAATGTGACAGCCCGTGACTTAGTAAGACTATTTGTTTTGACACTAGAATTTGTGTGAGAGAAGATCAACTGTTTCCCTTTCTATACACAGTCCTGTTTTTCAATGAGGATAGATTCTGTCTCTTCCCTGCCACATAAGCTATTTAACTAAAGGCAGAGATATTAGTGTCCTATAGTGTTGCTGCATTGTAATTGCTCTCTGATCTGCCTAGTGGTCTTGTCAATGCAAGATCCAGATTCTACAGCAGAGATATATAAATTCTTATAGCTTATATGAAATAAACTACTCACCTAGGACAGCAGGGCAGTAGACAGAGTAGCTATCAAGTAGTGCTAAAAGAATATTAGCTTTCATGCATTCACTTATACTATGGCTTCACTAAAGTGTTATGTTGAAGAACCAGGGTTTTTGGTGACTATCTAATGTTAAAGGTAAAGAACTGTGTTTTGAAGAGTGAGGGTGTATCAGTCAGAGGCATGTAGCAAGGTCCGAAAAGGAGGTGCACGTGCTGAATTCTTGTGTGGCAATTGGGTTTTCATAAACGTGTGTATGACATTGGTGGGCTGAGCTGTGTGTGCACTTGTAGGGCTGGTTTGTACATGCAGTTGATGATATTTTGCATGCAAAGAGATGCTCTGAACTGCAAGTAACTAATTTGCAAGTCGTTCCTAGCAGTGTGATAACTGTGCATGTAAATTAAGTGTTCAATGACATATATTTTCTCATGAGTAGCTGAACACATGGGGATAAGTCAGTCTTGCAGGTGTTTATCTTTGTTAACAGAGTAGTTTCTGAAGGTTCGGTATTCATATTTATCATGCAGAACTTCTTTCTACTCACTGTTTACCTTAGATCCATTGCTTTTCCAAATTGGTTTTGATCCTTTTTGTTAGTGTCTGCTGACCAATATCACACTGTAAATCTTACAGCTTTCAGTTTGCTTTCCCAACTCTATTATTCTCTGCTGTTTTTTGTCATTAAATTAATACTGACTTGAAAGCAAAATTACGATGTAGGAGATTGTAATATGATATTATAGAAATTTCCATCATCAAATATGTCGTGGTTTAACCCCAGCTGGCAATGAAGCACCACACAGCCGCTTGCTTGCTTCCCCCCCGGTGGGATGGAGGAGAATTGGAAGAGTAAAAGTGAGAAAACTCATGGGTTGAGATAAGAACAGTTTAATAATTTACATATTATAATAATAATAATAGTAATAGTAATAATAGTAACAATAATAGTAATGAAAAGGAAAATAACAAAAAGAGAAAGAAATAAAACCCAAGAAAAACAAGCGATGCAAATGAAAAACAATTGCTCACCACCAACCGACCGATGCCCAGCCTGTTCCCGAGCAGCAGACCCCTGGCCAGCTTTCCCCCACCTTTATATGCTGAGCGTGACATCCTATGGTATGGAATATCCCTTGGGTCAGTTGGGGTCAGCTGTCCCGGCTGTGTCCCCTCCCAGCTTCTTGTGCACCCCCAGCCTCCTCGCTGGCAGGGCAGCGTGAGAAGCTGAAAAGTTCTTGACTTAGGATAAGCACTGCTCAGCAACAACTAAAACATCAGTGTGTTATCAACATTATTCTCATCCTAAATCCAAAACACAGTACTATACCAGCTACTAGGAAGAAAATTAGCTCTATCCTAGCCGAAACCAGGACAAAATACATTTTCTTAATGGCACAATTTAAAATTTACCTACTTTGAAGTCTATCACCATTTGAAAAGTGTGTATAATAGTACATTTATATAATTAGGCACAACTCTGTAAGTGTTTTTGCACTGAAGTAGGAGGAAGGAAGGGGCTGTGTTGCCAACTAAGGAAACACAGCAAATACATACTGAAATTCCTAGAGGATATGTCGTTTCTATGTATTATTAACAACAATATCTACAATATTATCTACTGTGGTATTGCAGTAGCAGTTAGAATGGTTGTATGGGAAACACGCTGAGCAAACAATATGTTCAGGAATCCCTTTTCATATTAAATGTTTTGCATTACATTATTTTAATGTAAATGTAATACAACCGCTTTCCTTATTATTGCAGTAATTTAAAATAAATACCAAGCTCTTGGCAGTGACACATGCATATCTATGCACCTGGTAAGGACAGATAAAAACATATAGGGGATGGCATAACACTTGATTTTTCCATGATAAGCAGTGCTGCATACACCAAACGGAAGAAAGACTAACAAATATTAGAAGTACAATAACTGCAGTATGTATGCGTGACTCTAGAGTTTTTTGGCACAGCAAATGAATAAAACCAAAATGTAGTTTATTTGTTTGTTCACTGAATGATTGTGCATGTGCTCTTAGATGTCTTTTTGAGCTGGGGACCTGGAAGAGAGCTAAGAATGGCCTCCAAACAGAAAATGGTGTGTTTGCTAGATGAGGTTTTTTCACGAAGACAGGTAGGGTTGTTAATTTGAAGGAAATGTTTTTGTTTCCTGAGGATAGAAACCATCCAACCCCAAGGTTTATATCACGAATTCCTGCCTCCAAGACAGGCTAGCCTGAAGTGCCAGCTCCTCTCTAGAAGTCAGATAGCCATGTTCAGCTCTGTCTACATTTAGCAAGCAGCATGGGCTGAGAGGAGCAGATCTGCAGAACAAAACAGTTTGTACTGAGGACCCAGAACAAACTGTGTGCATTTCAAGAGGGTTTGCTCTTCGGTGGCTGTAGTTTGGTCCTCTGAACCACGTGCCGCTAGCAGGTGGAAGTCAGTGGTGCATTTCTGATTTAGCTCCGTCAGAAGGAATTGGGTTCATCCATCCCGAGACCACTCTGTGACGTGAACCAAAGCATGGTAAATGACAAAGATCAGGAGATTTATGACAAAAGCACACTTCTGCTCCAAACTGAATCACTAATGTAGCTTACACCTTTAGGGTAGTACTATGCTTGAGTGGAGAAATACTGTAGTTAAGTGCACCACGTTCCTAGCTTCTATCGGCCTACGAGTGAGAATCATAATGTGCGTTGAGCCCGAGTATCCTGCAGGGTTACATCTCTTTTAAGTTGTGAAACTTGTTGCTGATTCATGCAGCTGTTTTAACAGCTGAGAAATGGCGATACAGCAATGAATATGCATTGAGCCACGCGTCTTTAGCTGTTGATGAAGCTGAATGCATACAGTCAGAGTCGGCTAGTGGTAATATATATTATAATACAATAGTGCTGCTGGTAAATTGTAACACAATGTAAGTGTAATCAGAAAAACATAAAATGAGGGCCAGGGCTTGGTGAAAGTACTGCGAATGAGCTGTTCCATCAGTTTTGCCTGAAGCTGAAGTTTTTTAATACAGTTGAACCTGAGGTTACTCAATTTTCAAGACAGTTGCTAGGCTGGATTTGGTTTTCAAATGAATTATCTAGGCAATAATCCAAATAGTGAAATCAGGGTGGGAAGAAGTTTGTATTTATTTTTTTCTGAATCAGAGGCCTGCATTTGTTTTGTCAAGCACTAACACTGGGTTTTCAGGCTCCAAGAATATACTGAGTCCCTCCCCCCATGTTTGGCTTACGTTAAAGTAGCATCCCAAAAATGCCAACATCTCTGCATCCTCATGTAGGACAGCACTGACAATGAACATTATGCACAGAGAGCAAAATGTAGGTCTATTACTTTGTTACAAAAGCAAATATTTGGCAGGATAAGATCCTTCCACAAAGCAACTAAAGGGCCTCTCCATGAGTAATTATGAATGAATTGAGTCTTGAGCTCGATGGAGGTGTTGGGTAATGTGAACAGGTAATAAGCTCCTGATTTGTTATAGCCAAGAGAAGCTGGTGGGGAGAGTTGCTGTCATTTGCTTTTATAGTTGTAATCTGGAGAGAGTAATAAAGGCTTGAAGAGACAGGAGTATAGAAAAGTTGAGATTTTATGAAGACATTAAAAATGTGGCCTTTACTAAAGTCCAGAGAACTGGAATGGAGTGTTTTTTTACTGAACATATAGGAAATGTAGATGAAGCACAGAAGTAACTTTTTTTTTTTATTAGAAAAGGATGGAGTTTTGCTAGAAGTAATGTAATACTTTTTTTATGATTTGGACTGTAAGGCTATAATCTTGGAAAGCTTCTCTGCAGGAGTAGATTGTGATGCTGATAGAAATCCTCTCTGAAATCTAAACCAGCTGGTCAACAGATTGAGAAAACAAATAAAATAAGACAATGACTGCACCAAAGCCAGAATTACAAAAAAAAAATTAGAAAGAATCAATGCTAATTGTTTGCTTTGGAGCTTGCAAATGTGTTTAAGAAGTTCAAAAAGTATTGTAAGTAGAGGTGAAGAGATTAAATTTAAAAATTAAAATTTAGTATAAATATAAGAAATCCGGGCAACTGAAACTAACCCATTGCCCAATCCGTTAGTCTGGAGAACAGTCTCTGTGGAAATGTTGGGAACTATAAAACCGTAGGTGGGTAAACTTTCTGGATATCCTGAAGGGAACAGTATATGATGCCCAGAGGAGAGACTGGATCACACTGCAGTCATAGCAAATATGTTTCTGTGAAGGTCTGAAGAAGATGCTCAGTTAAATGACTGAACTGTCTTTGAATTGGTCGAATAGTCATTTTTCTTTGCATTGTGTCAAACAGCATTTTTGGTTAATTTAGCAAAAGACTTGGCCTGAAGAAAATGAATTTGACCAAACATCTAAAATTTCTTTTTGAATCAAACAACTAAAGGATTAATATGCTGGACTAAATTCCCTATTGGTGTAACTCCACAAGAGCTAATATATTTGTACAAAGGGTTAGTTTTACCCATATGCTTTATTGCATATGTACTCACATGCAGCTGAGAAAGGAATCCTTCAATCGGTAACTTCAAATGTACTGCTTGGTTTCACAGATGTAGGTATTGGAGCATCTGAACCTGAAGCACCATTGGTTTTATTCTGTGCTTCTGTTTTTTTGTTCTGCATGAGTTTTACAGTGATGGGTTTTTTTTTTTTTCGGGAGGATGGGGTGGGTTTTTTGTCTTGTTTTGCTATTTTTTTAACTTTTAAAGCCCTGAACAGTTATATGATAAATCATGAATGACCGTGGGAAGAATGAGGATGAATGTTGTTTTACACAGTTGTGGATTTAGAGTGCTATCGTTCATTTGCAATGGCCAACTTTCAGCGTGGCTACAGTTACATGATAGCACTCCTGATCCTGAACTTGCTCACAGGAGGTCTGGGAACACATTGAATTAACACTGAGATTGGCTTTGGTAGTTTTCACGAAGCTCCTCTGTGGTGTGATAGTCAGATAGCACGTCTTAGCCGCGAGCTGAAAACCAGCTGCTGGCCAATGGTTGAAGCTCCCTTATTCCCTTGTGAAGTAGAAGTGCTTGCACGAGCAGAACTACGCTCCACTGGAAGGACTCAACTAACCACTGACGTGGGAGTTCACATTTACCCAAAAAGGAGTGTGTGCTCAGCCATAGGACATACTCCCAGGGCCTGATTCAGTTGCTCACACCTAGTGCTGTTGGGGAAGCTCTAGCGTATCTCAGCCGACCTCCGCCTGCTACTCTACAACGCACAAATATCCCTTAGGGGCTGTATCATACCTGCCAGTCCTGTGGAGACATCTGAAATACCCTGGGCACCTCAAATAGCGCTAAATGCCTATATTTAGGTAGCTGATTTTAGGCATAGCCTGATCTCTCGTGACTGTAATGGAAGTTCAGGTACCTAATTCACATGTGGACCTCACCAGGTATCAACCAGGTTGTGATGGATGGATGAGTTCTGCAGGATAAGGGGAACAGTGAATTAGTACCGGCCAGCAGAAGATGCAACAGTCTCTGCAGCTCAGCAGCCTAACAGATCCTGTGAAACTTTCATAAGCTTGCTGTGGGATGATGTGGGAACAAACCAGCAAAACCCTCAGCTGCAAACCCAAGAGCTTTATATTTGGTATCATAGAAAAGACATTTAAAAGCTGGAGTTTCCTGGCCAGTGCAATAAGCTTTGGAGCAGCAATCTGCAAGGAAATGAAGTGGTCAGGATTATAGTTGTCGAGGCTGGAGGAAAGGCTGTTTACAGACCTACAGGATCGACAGTTCTGAGTTTTTAATTGCATGAAGGAATGCCTTGTGGAGTGAATTTACAACATTCAGCTGTGGTTTTATGTAACGTGCTGTGTGAGTTTAGAACATGCTTTGGCTGGGAGACAGTTTTTCACGTGTTTTTTGGCTGAGAAAAGTTAAATAGCTCTTTTAAAAAATAGGTTGTTGTTATTAAAGCAATACAATAGAGTCAATAAAAAAATAACACCTGCTTACTCCTCTTCAAATTATGTCTGTTTCAGAGCTTTATGTATTGAATTATCTTTGCTTCACTCCGATGTGAATAGTAGCTACTTGATTCCTGATTGATGGTGGTAGTTCTTATGAAAATAAGCAAACTTGATCTGATAAGCTAAGCCATTATTTATTTTGTAATCACTCATCTGTGCTACAGAGATGCCCTTTTTATGTTCATCCCTCTCTGAGAAAGCTGCATTCAGCTACGGATGAGGAGGTTTTGTGTGAACAGTTGCTAACTCTTTTCATATTACCTTAAACTGCAGAAAAATTGACTTCTTTGTTACTCCAAGAAAATTTGGTCACCTTGCAGCAGAAAGATAGCTCAAAACTAATACACGCTTTTGACTGCATTTCTTGATGATAGTGGCAACAAGATAAAAGCTGTAATGGCGTGAACTTAGGATACTGTAGTTGGCTTGTTTGAGTTTCTTAGAATAAATATGTCTGTGAGATGACCTGTCCTATTGTCAACACTGATTAACAACCCACTTGTGCTTTCTTTGTTGAATTTATGCTGAAATGCATCTGTATGATGCATTTATAAAGTTTTATGGTTCTCTGCTGTGTCTATTTTTTTCTACCTTTTTGATAGGGAATTCTGTTATGATAGACATGGTCAGCACCCTATGGTTTTCTTTGCAGCCATAACGTATGTCAGAGTTCACTCAATATTATAGTTATTGTTCATCTGACTTTTCTTTCTTAATAAATTTTCCTACATTCCTGTGCTGTAGAATCTCATCTCATGTTGTGGGAGGAAAAACATCTTAATATCACCACCAAGATAACTTTGTTTTGAAACAATGAAATGTACAGGATGTATATGTCCATATGAAAACATAAATGAGCATCCCTGGAAAGCACAGGAGGACTAAGGACACCTCTCAAAATTCACTGAGGCAGAGGAGAAGTGACAGCATCCTATGCTGAGTGCGGCATGCTACCAATTGCATACTATTTCTGTTCCCCTGGATGCAGCAACAGCACATGTTGCTTGCTTTTATCAATGCTGAAGAAGGCAAGATTTTTTTTTAGCTTTGGATTCTGCATATATGCTGTTCATTTGATCAAAGGCCGGGTGTTTCACTTAGCCCTTTGACTGTTGCAAATATAGCTAATCATACATTTGAAGTTAGAACTATGAACAACATTATGAAACCATACTTTCTATTTTACAATCATTTTTTCATCTGGGAGGTCATGGAGTTCAGCAAAGAAGTCATTTGCTTTATTGTACTGTGAATATGAAGCCAGTGCTTCAAGCTAACGCTTATATTGGACATTTAAACTAATATTAGAAATTGCCCTACAATAAACTAATGTAAATATCAAATAGCTTTGACTCCAAGAATGGGTTGTAAATAAAACATTTCCTGCTTTGTATTACTTGCTCTGTTCAGCTTGTCAGTAATGTAAAAACATCCTAAATTTGTCTAGACATCAAGTTTTCATATATTTAGACAGATGAATTGTCAATCTTCAGGGCAGATCTCCATGCTGATCCAGAAGATGAAGATTTAAAGGGCTAAGTTAACTTGCCTACAGGAATCTAGTGCCATTTGAGATGTCCTACCTTATTTGACCTGGCCTCCAGCTGCCACTCCAGGTGGGCACAGATCTCCTACAGGTCCTAGGTCATACCAGTGGTAAGGCAACATAGTGGACTCTGTAGTGATGCAACACACTGAAGCTAAATACCTTTACATCAGCCTGTAAATGTGTTCCCACGTGGTTCAATGGCATCTAGGATCATTCTGAAGAGCTTCTAGTTCAGGCTTTTGAATTTCTTGATCTTGATTATGCATCTGTTATAGCACTCTCAAAGTTTCACAAGCATATTAAATGTCAGGAGCATAAATTTGATAATGATATTAATAATGATGGTTTAAGTGTACACAGTGATTTACAGGGAACAGGATATAATTCCTTCTCTTAAGGAAGTCTCAAGGAGCTTAGTTTAACTGAGAGATTAGTTATGGGGAGGACATGATAAAATAGTCTAGAAGAAGGTCCAGGCAGAAGAAAGATGATTATGATTAGCTGTTGCTGTTCTGTGTCAGATCTTGTTGTCTTTGGGTTAAATGTAGCCCTTAAAACTGACTTAAGCAAAAATTTCCAGGAAACAAAAACTGAGAAGTCATCTCAAGATGTGTTGAGTCTCGAGATGTGTTGAGAATGTTGTATCTTAATTCTGCTCTGGCCTTTGAATCCGTCCATGTCCAGGTGAGAGATAAGGATTGTAGTGGGACTCTCTGCGTTGATCTGGAGAGGGGGAGAGGGGTTGGCCTGGTTTCTAGTTTCCATACAAATTAAAAAATGAAACAAAAAGCCTTTTTTTTTTTTTTTTAAATTACACATGCATTTTTAATGACCATGGTGAAGTCTGGGAGCATTACTTCTGCTATCCAAACAGTTTGCTTATCCTTAGTGCAAAGCTGTGGGATCCAAAGAACGCTATTCAAACCTCAGGTTTTCTCAGTGACAAAAGTGTGCCTAAGCCAGAATTCAAGTAAGTACTCATGGAACACTTTTGCACTGCTTATCCAACTCTAAAATATAAAGCCAAAAATTTATCTGAAACAGGGCTTTTCAAGTCAGATATAAGAACATAATGGCACTTCAAAAAGTTCTGAGCTCCACAGAGCTCACACGTGGAAATGACAGATACTCAACATTTATAAAACATGCTGCTTGGGTATCTAAATATGGACATAGGAGTGTCCATGTAAGCACTTGGGTCCAAACAATTTGGTAACCGGATGTACTACAGCATGTATCGACACTTGTCATACCCTGGTGAGGCTGCTTTCTAACTGATGTTAACATTTGCTTAAATAACTCTCAAGATTTTCTCGCAGGACCCAATGCAGATCAGCCGCACAGCTGCAAATCCAGAGCAGCACCATTAGAATCAATGGAATTACTTTGGATTTCCCGTAATGCAATTGAGATAAAAATCTGGCCCAGGAGTTTCTTTAATTTCAGCATTTTTGTTCCCCAGTGAATTGTCAGAGAATTCTGTGTATTATTTTCTGTTTGAAGCATGCCACTCAGTCAAATATAGCTCTCAGCTTTTGGGAAAACAAGTCAATACTTCCTGGAAAGAAAAATCAGAGCATGCTTTAGCACGCAACATTGTCATGTCTGTTTTGATCTTGTGATCTTTTTGCATCAAGATTTTTCTCCTCCTTTATTGACTTCCACAGATTGCTTGTAGACTAATCTTTTTTTCTTTTAGATCCAGGATGTCTACTGATCTCAGTAAGAGCTAGATTGCAGAAAGAGGACAGAATGGGCTTTTTGGTTGATGGACAATACCATCAACTGTATTATCAGTCTTGTGCTAGAGCTTTGTAGGACTGCAGACATTAAAACTAACCCAGCTAGGAAAAGCCAGGACATTTCTCTTTGTGTTAATGCATATCCGTCATTCCCGAGAAAGCATGGAGTTACAACAGATACTAACATAAGTATTTTCTCAATCATGTATCAATGGGCTTAAGCCTGTATATAAATCATTTGTACACAGGCATATAGGAATATATAAAGATATTTTGTTAAGAGCTGCTGTGAAACACAAAGGAGGAAACATGCTGGACAGATGCTGCTGTCCCTAAATATTTGTGTGTGTCTGAGGACACGGAGGGATGGGATTTGCCTGAATTCAGTCCTATTTTACAAAAATTTCAGTCCAGGAATCTCTGCTTCTATGACTTTGACTGATTTTATTCAGTGGCTCTGTAGCTAGTAATTTTGTCATCTTATGCTGCAGGGCTTATGAGCCTAACTGGTGAAGAACCAGCTAGATGGATGTCTGCATTCACACCATGCAGTGCTGACAAGCAAGATCAAGCAAAGCCCACGTTACAGCTCTCCATTGAGCTGACATAGAAAAATCAGTTCTTCTGCCTTTCTCTCTTCATTTTCCCACTCCCAAGTTTATTATTTCAGCCTTTATTTGTTTGTTTCCTCCCCACATTGTTTCCTGGCTCTTTTGCTTTCCAGGATCTTCTATCATTTGACCTTGCCCCACATCCCTTTCTTCCTAGTTCCACATTTTCCCCAGTCTTCAAATTTTCCACTTTCTTCCTCAGGCCTATGTTTCTGAAAAATCTTCTCTTCTCTTTATCCTTGCAGACAAAGATAAACTTGTATTTTTTCTAGCTGACCTTTATTACATGCCATTTAGTCACAGGGTCTAAGAGTAAATCTAACTGCCCAATATATCAAGGTGGACAAAATATATTCCCTCTTCCTGCTGCCTAAAGCATCCTGAGATGCCTCCTACTGCAGGCCCATCTAGGTGTGTGCTCTGCTGGGCCACTGCAGAAAATGTCATCAAAGACTGGGAAAGCGTCTTCAGTGACGCAGTGCTCCCAGCCCCCAGGACTTCTTGCTCTGTAGTTTTTGGTCCTCACCTTTCCCCAAGCAACCAGCTTCCTATGGCTTATTGAGGTTAATATATTTCCGTTCTGGCTGCTCCGTTCTCCTTTGCTTTGGTTATTTTTAGGTGACTCAGTTAAACCGCGTCTTTTTCAGTTTTTAAAGGGACTGTATTTAAGGTGTTCGTAGAAGAAAAACTCTTACACATAAAGGCACTTTGTAAGCTAGTAGGGAAAGGCATAATGAAGACCCATAGCCAGAAGCTTAAACTAGGTGAAGGTGTATATTTGTAACAGCAGGTGACCGACAGTGAAAGCCGTGGATGCACCATCTCTTCAGGAGAATAGTCAGTATTATTCAACTAATTATTTTTTATCAGGAAATGGGTGTAGTCAAAATTGTAGCTTTATACATCCATGTTCTCGTATCAGTGACTTTCACCAAAAAGATTTTTTAAATTTAGTTTTGAACTTCTTGAAGTTTTTGTCTTTTAAAATCAGCTTTCTTTTTTCTGTGAAAAAATGGATAACAGAACTGGATACAATATCACAGAATGAACTTAATCAATGATGTAAATAAAGGTCAAATTACCTCCCTGGGCACACTGCTGTTTATACACATGTTTCCGTAGATGTGCCTTTATTCTTTGTTCCGAGATGTAAAATTTTTGGATTTCACCTTCCTAGATGTAGAATTCGGGGTTTAACTATGTTATAATGATCTCAACTGCGCAGCGTGAGCACCCCGGCATTATCAGCATTTGCTGTAACTCTGACCTTCACGTGATCTTCCAATTTTACCAGCACTAATTTTATGATTATTTCTAAGGCTTGATCACTGTGCTTCGTAACAATTCTGGTGAAAGTCCATCTTAATCCAGTTATCATTTGCTGTATTGATGCTGTGTAGCACTTCTTTTTTTATTAAAATAGTTACAAGGTACTAAATCAAACATGAAATGTTAACTGTAGTGCATCTACAAAGTTTCCTTTGTCAGCTAAACTTGTAATCTCATCAAAGAAAGATGTTGAGTTTATATCTGACCTGTTTTCTACAAAAACATGTTGATTGGCACTAATTATAGTCCTTACCATTTGAATGTTGTTTCATTTTTTTTGTTTGTTTTTGTTTTTCACCAAGTACAAATTGGCAGAGTGTTGCGTCTGTTGTCTTACTTGTCCCTTTTGAAGTGCTGCAGGAAACCGGTGCTCATTCCCTCTTTTAGAATATTCAATACTAACCATCCACTGATTGCGGGAAAACCACTTTTTTCTAAAAAGTTAAAAAATTAGACAACTTTGGGTTTATTAGCCAGTTCTTTATGCTGAAGGACTCTCAACTGCAAACTTCAAGGCTCAGTTTTTGCATTCCTTAAAGAAAGCATCCCAGATTTTTTTTTTTAGTATGGAAAATACAATGTTTTCCCCAGTTGTATTTCTCGGAAATGGCTGAACAGTTATCCTAGAAAATTTGGAAAATTAATTGCCTCCAGCAAATACAATTCGATGAGAACTTTCAGCCCCAAAGGTAAAGTTTCATGGAGCTTAAAACAGTCGAAAAAAGAGGAGTTAGAAAATCACAGTGAGAGATTGTAGCATCCCTCCTCTTTCTCCACATACACACACAAATGTGCACTTTTAATATCGCGTCCCTCATTTTACTTTCTGTAATATTTTTTATTTTTATCTCAATCAGCTAATTATATCTTGGACGATTATTTTTCATCCAGCTCTTCTTGCCATTATATATACGTGGTTGCTATTTTATGTGCCAAGAATCACAGGAAATAAATTTCCCCGTTATCCCATGATATATTATTAGAGGAAAAACCTTCAGTGTGAAATCAGGGGATTTACCGGGGCTGGAGGAAAAGCGGATTTGTTTCATTGCCCTCTAGTGGCCTCGCAACACGTCTGCAGGGGCATGAAATGCAGGAGCTTGTTTTCCTTTCTCTTTGTGTGCAACACAAACCATCAGGTTTCTTCTCATCTGAGCATCCTAAAGTTGTTTGTCCACATTTGTGTAAACCACAGAGCGCTCCTTTATATATCGGATAAAGCAGAATTATCCTACGGGTGTCTATAAATTATGACAACAGGGGATTCTGTGTTTTTTATGTTTTGCTATGGAAAAGAGGAAGATGCACATTACCTGTATGAACATTATTGACCAAGTGAGTTTTGGGAAGGACACTCGTCTATGATGGCCCATCATTTAAATATATACAGTCTAGAGAAGTAGACATCATTTTTTAGGCATCATTTTCTGCTGCCGTTGCTGTGTATAATTGTGAATTCATCACACAGTCCAGCTGAAGGAGGGCTTGGCAAATGTTTCATCCCATTTATTTGTAAATTATCCTTCCATCTTGGAGTGGAAATCTTCATTGGCCTCCACAGGGGCTGATCATTGTGTGTGTGTGCAGGTCCACTTGCAGGTGCAGAGATGTTGAAGGCCCATGAGAGCTCATGGTGTCGCGTCTTTAACTTGCTGAGCATCTTCAGCTGCATTGATACCCACAGAGATGATGAGCGCTCAGCACCTTTCAGAGTGAGCTATTCACCGTTGTCACGCTCAATGCTTGACACTGGACAGAGACCACAGAAATCGATGGGATCTAATTCTCATTTTGCAGATAGAAAGAACATGACTTTCCCCCCTCTAATTTCATTGCAAGATAATGTTTCAACAAATATATCAGTAAAGTGCATTAGGCATAGTGAATTAGATATGTACAAGACATACCAAAGGAAGGAGGAAGGGGGAATAATGCTTGTGTTAGGAAAAGATCATAATATTAAGAATGGCCTTTTGTGAACTAAAAAACCAAAACAGAACTTGAGGCAAGATATTCATTTTGAACGGTAAGATCAAAGGAAATCAAATGCTGCTCCAGACTGGTTGTTACTGTTTTTTACTTTGAGTTGCAACGCAATGCACGACTGAATTATGGCTTGTTAGTCTTAAAAATGGAGTGACTTTTTGCCATAAAAGGCGTGTCTAATATATATTGACTTTATACAATGTCATATTTCTGCACTATTCTGGAAGGAGAGGAAGGGAAAAAGCTTTACAGGGCATTTTTGAAATGACAGCAGAGTTCTGGCTCGGCTAGTTGTTTTAGGTCAGGCATTAATTTAGCATCACGAGAAAATCACAGCTTTCGTTAGAGAGCGGAGCACGGGCGACTCGAGCACCTGTGCAAAAGAGATGAAAGCACATTTATTCGTACGCCCGTGTTTGCGGATGCGCATTGAGAGCGTAGGAAAAAAATATTGCAGCTTTGCACTTACTTCAAAAATGACTCACTCCCTCTGGTGGGAACATTTAATTCTGAACATGTGATGCTGCTTTCCCTCCTCCTCCTCCTCTTGCATCCACCCCCCCTCGCCACATCGCATTCATCTTGCTTCGCGTGACATCTGCTCCGTGTGCTGCAGAGCAGCGCTTTGGTTTCTATGGTAGCTGCTGTAGCCAGCGGACCCGCGGACCGGGTGGGGAGAGGCGGAAGAAAAAGCCCAAAGTGGCCGGATTCAGGTGCACGACGGCCGTTCGCCCTCGGCCGGCGGGCTGGGATGCGTTCGGAGAGGGTGCCCCAAGGGTAGGTCGCTCCCATGGCTGGCAACTGCCGGGGCGTCCAGGGCCAGGGACATTTGCTTTCTCCTCCAGTGTGAAGTGGCTGAAGGACAATGGTCAAGTGGAGGGTGTGGAGAACAGCAGATTGCGGGTTTGGTTGAACTTCACTCCGCGTTTCCTTTTGTCTTGTTTAGGTCTCCAATTTTGCGGCAAACGGTCCTTGGCTTCTGCCTTTCAGATGGTGAAAATGCAGATGCCAGACCTGAGATATTATAATTAAGTGTCTATTTATAACATAGTTTGTCATTAGAATTACCATTTCATTTTTTAAACAAGAGAGGATAATGCCAGTTCACAATCTACACCTGTAGCTGTCTTTTTTTTATTTTAAGCACAGTTCTTCTTTGATTTTTTTCTGGCTCTGAATTCATTAAGAGGCCAGAATTAGCATCCTGCCATATTGTCTGTGGCTTCTTCGCTCCTCCATCCCCCCAGGTATAAACACTGGGATTCTGAGCTAGCTCACTTCAGCTACAGCGAGTTGAATAAAATAGAGAGTCCACTTCTTCATTTTTTTTAAAATTCTTTACGTAATGGCGTCAGAATATGGTTTGTGTTTCTCAGCAGAAAAAGCCATGAAGATTGTCATTCAGGTTGCAACGTCATGGCCTGTGTGCCACCGCTTACCGCGGGGCATTGCTGCTCTGAAACGTCCTGTGTTCAGAACCAATGTTATCATGTTATACCATTACAAAGTTGTATTTATTTTCGAGCAGTTTGTACGTGGTAGAGTAAGCCTGCAGGAGCTAGGATTCTCTCGTAAAATTAGTATGAACTTGTCAAATGTGAGAGGAAAGGTTGTCAGAGATTAATATCACTCCTGTTCCCGTATCTGGTATAACGAAGGGCGTGCATCACGTGCCAGTGTGGGGTGTGTGAGTTCATGGATGATACTGGGCTTTGACATGTTGTCAGAGAGACAGCTACTGGCTTGGTGAGGTGAATTTAGTGTTGGATGTACTTTAGAGAACCCTGAATAGTCTTTTTTATAGCAGATGAACAAGTCCTTTTCATGTCCGTACTTCTTTTATTTCTTTTCTTTGAAAAACCTTTTCTTTTTTTGTTCCATTTTCTTTAATGCTTGGAATTTCAGGAAGCTAAGGCCAAGTGTTCCGTCCTATGTGAACAACGTTTTGCATCTTCAGGCATGCCTGCTATACTTTGTATGATTGTATTATCTAGCTGTGTTTGTACCTTGCATCTTTTCCATTTTGTCAGTTATTCCCATTTAATCTTATATAATATTTCTTTGAGTCTTTATCAGCGTGCCAGATCTCAGATCCCCCTCAGTCTGTTTTAAGTAGCTGTCAATGGCATGATACTTTCTCTAAAACTCAGTTGTAGTCTTGTGTGTGGCTCTCTGGTGCTGTTCTAAAATAACACAGATTAGGCTTTATTAGAAAAAAAAATCACAGAAAATTATGCCAAAAGAAGAGCAAGACCTTTTACCAGGCTCCTTAGGGTCTATGGTTATCTCCCAATTTTCAAGTGCTGCTTGGTTGCCTGTTCTACCCTTAGTCTTGCTCCTGTTCCCATCTGTTGTGTGTAGCCTCTTCCAGTTGCATGGAAATCCCATCCTAGTCTCCCATCTTTAAGGACATTTCATTTCTATTTATTATTAATAGTCCTCCTTATAAACAACTTTTTTTTTCTTTTTTCTTTTTGTCTAAGAGCAGACAGGCTTCATAGCCTTTAAACTGACTAAGCGTCTGACTTGAACCCCTTGAGTTGTCTAGAGGGCACATCGGGTAGCTAAATCCTACACTGGCCTTCTAAAGGTAGCTGAAAAAGAAGAAGTTAGATCTCTCTAAAAGATGATAAAGTTATCTGGGTCCTTCCCCTCACTTACAGATGGCACTGTAGACTCCACTTGGTTTATGTTATCCCATAACGGTGCTGTTCATTGCTGTAACTTCAACTGTAAATGATTTATTTGGGAGCTAAGATCATCCCACATTTCCCAGTATTTGGCCCTAGACCCTGTGATCCACTTTGGAGAGGTGGAACATGAATTCTGCTCGTAGGAGACACCACATCAGGAGAGGGGGGATGGCCTGAGCAGTTACTTGGAGAAGGTTAAGATCTTTTCCTAAAACGACGCTGTAAGGAAACTGATTGTGATCAGTAAGGGCATAGGACAAAAGACAAAAATCCAAAGGCCGAGGGCTGCTTGCAATTGTGCAGACACCTGATTTATTCAGGTTATAAGTTATATACTGTTATAAGTTCCTTGGGCCCAGCATGACTTTCATTTTACACGCACGGCACCATGCTCATGTTCTCAACTTCCATTTGTTTTTTTGGCTACTACCTCAATATATATAGTCCATACTACTGCTAGTAGTATAATGCATACTAAAAGGTTCTTTCTTATCGTTGTTAGAGTCCATGATATCTTGGTTGTAGGTGGACCATAGTTATATTTAAATTTTTTTTATGTTTCTTTTGCACCAGTTGTTGGGTTTTTCTTTCTTGAGATCAGTTTATGACTCATGTGTCTATGTATTGATCAATGTTTGAAGATAATATTAAAAATGGGATTAGCACGTAGCAATGATATATTAAATACTGTAATTCATCATTCTGCAGAGGCCATCATTAATTTAATTTGTTTAATTAAAATAGCCCATTAAAATGCTAGTGCTGGATTTAGTTACTGGCATAAATACACTACTGGCTTCCTTTTTGTTAATGGGACATCATATTATACAAGGTCTCAACAACTTCAACATTTTGCTAATTGAGTCAGCAGTTCAATTTGAAATTAGTGTTGCTGGGAAGGAAAAACAAATTAAATATAGAACCTAGTTAGCATTTAAAACTTAAAACAGGGGGTTTCCTTATTTTCTTTTTAGTGAATGTGAGCAGGAGGTCAGGTTGTTATGTGAACATTAAAAAATGTCATCACCCGACCTGCTGTATGTCTGACAATGCGTCATGTTTATACTGACAGAAAGAAGCAAACAAAACAAAACGAAAAGGTAATGAGGTAGAGCACGGAGGGGCTGTGAAGTCTTCCCCTCAGAAAGCTCTGCAATGTTTATTAATGCTGCTGGTTCAATATAAAAATGCAAGCTGCAATAAAATGCCACTGTGTATTTTTCCATTTCAACTTGTACTTTTGGAATTTGCCCACGGTAGAAAAGACAAAAATGAAGTAATTCTGTATCTAAGCATAAAAGCACAAAATATATCCATGCTGGTAAGCAGGTTTCACTTCTACCGTGGTTTTGAAACACTGTGCACGGAGTGGAGAAAGTCCAGTTTTACCCCTTTGGTGAAGTCTTTATTGTTAACGTTACAGCCCTAACCTTCCTGCAGGCTTTCCTTCTGCATGGCTGTTCTGAGTCTGCCTTCTCCTGCAATCTTCCATCTTTGGGTTGAGTTTGTGCTGCCTCAAAGTGAAACTCCCAAACCCTTTCTTCTGTACAAAAATACAGTAAGTGCCTGTGTTCGGAGCTGGCCGAGCCATCCTGGGTGACCTACACCAGTTCCTAAAATGTGAACAGAAGGGTCCAATGGCTTGGTGATTCTGTAGTAGGTGTTAGGGTAAAAATTTCGTTGCCTAACTTAGCACCTGGTGCAATTTGAGATGCTTCAGGATATCTGAGACATTTGTATGGGGCTGTTAGATAGGTCAAAGGACCTGCAGGAGTCCTGCACGCTTCTGGATCAGTGACTGGAGATCAAAGCAAAGTATCTGTATTTAGGCAACTGAATGTAATTTTCGGTTTACTAGCAGATACCTCTGCTGTAGGTTTGTCCAGAACAGGGTCATAGAGTGAGCTACAATTAAACAACTTGCCTGGGCTCTCTCCTTGGGCTCTTTTGTTCTCTGTTATGGGTGCACGTGAAAGCCACGCTGATACTGGTGTGCTAAACATGGTTGTGGCCTGGGTCCAAGCGCTGCCCTGCGTCGGTGCGCACTCTTCAGTTGTTAGCGTGGTCGCTGGCATGGTTTTAGCCTTGTCTCACTAACAATCTCCAAAGCAATGCTCGTGAGAGGTCTGAGGGTGACAAGGTGAAGGACAGTTCCCAAGAGGCAGTTTCAGTGTGACCAGACCGTTGGGAGTAGGCGAGTCTGGTTGCTTGGACGTGAGCCCAGCTGCACCGCCTGGCCTGTGGACCACATAATGAATAATGAATGATTCAGCACACTTTATTTTCCAGTATGAATGAAGCCATTCCACATCAAGAATTACTTCTGTGAATGAGAAAGACTTACACCGTTGCCTTTGATTGTGGTGAAATCAAGGAATATGCTTCTCCACGGTTGTTTTAAATGATGCGCTTCGCTTAGATGGGTGTCATTTTGCCTGTTGAGAAAATTGATGGAAATGTTTAGCAAAACCAGTGCCATAACCTTCTCTGGTGGTTGGAGATTTTCAGATGCTCCAAGCAGTGAGAAGGGGCAGGACCTGGGGACGCTTCTGGGTGACGCTGTGAGGCAGCAGGGAGGTACAGGGGGCTAGATCTGGGATCTATCGATCGGCCAAGTTATTTTCTGTAGAACTGGGGAATTGGAGCTGTAATGATAATGTGGAGGACATTAGTTCAGACCCCTCTGCAGTATTGTGTACAACTCCGGTCACTCATCCAGGACAGATGCAGAAAAGTCTTACTAGGACGATCAGGGAACATGGAAGTGTTAAACAAGAAAAGACTGTGATTTGTTAACTAGCAAACAAGCTGAGCAAAAAAAGAATTTTTTTTTTTTTTCTAGAAATAGGAAAGGAGTAAATATCAGGGAGAGGGGGAACAAGCTGTTTAAGGTAACGAACAATGTTAGCACAAATCCAGGTGGGTATAAATCGGCCATCTTTACATTTAGGTTTGGAAATCAGGTGTTTTATAATCATTAGAGCAGCTGGGTTCAGAAACAGCTGCCCAAACAGAACAGAGGGGGTAAGAAATCTGATGATTTTTGCAACAGTGCTTGCAAAGTTCATGAAAGGATGTATGTGAGCTTCCAGTGGCAGGAAACTGGATTTGATAACACAGAAGGAGGTCTTTCAGACCTGTGGCCCTATCAGTGCAAAGCGCTACTATTTTATGAACTAATTTATCCTCAAGTTTTCCCTATTTTAAAAGAGCTGGGGCTGCATTAAGCCATTATACTGCATCCCATGCCTTGTCTTTATGAATTTATAGATTCATTGGGGAGAACGATTACTTTGTTCATCATTATTCAATATTTCCTGGACCCTACGGCACTCCTGTTTTGTGTGTCTCACTATTCACAGCTGTTTGTGTAATGTCACAAGTTGCAAACCCTGATGTACTGAAAAGACGTGACGTACAGAAAATAAGCAAGTTCTATGGCCAGAGAGTACTCTGATGATAGTAGAAAGCTAGGTTTCCTGGGATCATACGCTGACAGCCAGTCAAATTGCAAATGCCTGGCTGTCAACATCATCATAAAATACATTATCTAAGGTTACCCGTGAAAAACTCGTACACTGACCACAGAACTCCCAGCATCTTAATGACAACCATGAACAGAGAAAGCTTAACACATCTCTTTCTATGCAATAATCACAATGTAAGATGGCTTCTTCTCTTTGCTAATTACAACTGATGAATCTGTCCCTGTTTTATATTTTTTGTGTATATATATATGTATATTTATTGCTTCTATTTTTACCATTCCCATGTGTCAGTTAAGTTCATAAATGTGGCTCTGATAAAAGATGAGGTAGAGAGACCCCTAAAATTTGGAGAGACATCTCATGCACGTAAGTTCACTTTGGTGCTTGGTAACCGATATGTGAACTTGGGCAATAAACAGGAACTTGTTAATAAAAGTAAGCGTGAAAATATTCTTGCGAATTATAGATGCTAACCTAAACAGAAAGTCTTGATTTTAAAGTTCGGGTGTGTTGATTGTCAGACAGAGGTGACACTATGTCTTGATTAGCCAACCAGTTCACCAACGAATGATAGGTTTAGAATTTATTTCCACCCGTGGATTTAGAATGAATATGGATCACAAACAGGTAAAATACTGAAATCACCCTCTTCACAGAAATTGAATGAATAGAATAAAAAGGGCTATATTCATGGAGTAAACTGCCAAATAGTCTGTGAATGGATGCAATAGGGGGTTTAGATCTTTTGAACAGGTCCTCATTTCCACTTTCAGGCTCCATTTTGCCAAAGACATCGACACTTGAAATAAGTACTAGATATTGGTGATCCATGGTGTCTTCTGCAGGACCAGAAGTTTCCTCTCAGTAACCATATTTAATTCGGATGATCAGTGTATCTGAAAACACTACTGAATATTGCAGCATATCCCTGATGTGGAGAACTGGATTGCAAATGTGGTTTGATTTTGTTTTTTAAAACTACTAGGTTAATTATTGCTTTGATTATAGAGCTAGAATTGCCATCTGTCACAAGCTCTGTGGGATGACCAAGCTTATTTTGGCTTACTGTTTTCCTACATATAATGTTTATTATTCCCAAAATAATATAATGTGGGACA
This sequence comes from Gymnogyps californianus, assembly GCF_018139145.2. NCBI lineage: Eukaryota > Metazoa > Chordata > Aves > Accipitriformes > Cathartidae > Gymnogyps > Gymnogyps californianus. The sequence goes on along the minus strand of NC_059473.1, from coordinate 125,310,839 downwards.
GCTACTATCATCCTGGGACAACTTGTCATGTGATGACTTTACTCATATCATCATACTGTACTGTAATGCAATTATATTTTCGTGTGCCACTCTATTAGGCTGTGAGCTACATGGTATTATACTGTGCGTAGCTTAGAGTTGTGACACAGATAGGGAAAATCGGTGTATCTGACTGACATGTCTCATCTGTTTAATTAATGTTATTTCCATGTAACGAGTGTCTAGCAGTTAGCCAGTAGCTTTCTTAATAGTTGAGAGCACTTGGGAAAATAGGATGTTACCGTCAGATTAAAATATCTTCATTTTGTTAAGGATCCTTCTCAGATCTATCACAAAACAACCTTCTTCTCCTTTGCATTGGGAAACTGTCAGATTAAGTCTCCTGGTGCTGACTGCTATTGCTGTATTACAAGGAAAAAGGCATAAACACATCCAGTTTTGTTTGAGGCTTTGCAGATAAAAGTGAATATTTAACTATCATCCTAAACTGAAAATACTTACAGGTGAGAAAACACAAATCTGTGGAAATACTACTAAATAAACAGGCAGATGTATTATCCCCTAGCTCAAGTCTTAATTGAGCTTGGGCTCTAATTCTGGGCAAATACATCACCGTTATCAGCCTCGCTGTGATGAGGGCTGCAGCTAGCAGGAAAAGTTTCAAGCTCCCTGCCGTGTAAAGTTTGGGAAAAACTCACATTCTGGAGGAGAACTAAATTAAAGCATCATTTTACATGCTGGCAAGTTAATATAGTGACACCACCAAAGCCTCTTGCAGATATTTTTCCCTAAAAAATAGGTAGAGGAAAACTGTAGGATGTGTCACTCTTACCTATTAGCCACTAAAAAGATACCTCCATGTCTTCGCATGCCATTCCACCCTGTCACTTACTCCTTGCTTCTTCAGGCTTTTCCTTTGCATTTTTTGATCTAGAAACAATAAAGGATATTTGAACCCAAGATATGTGCGCGGAACAACTTCAGAATTATCGGATTTTTTTCAAATGTTTCATATTAAGCTAATCAACCATAAAGGAGAGGGCCAGGGTGTTACCTGCTTTTTCAGTTTATTGAAGTGATCCTGATGGAAATCCTTACGACCATTTCTAATCACATAAAAAGGAGGAAAATGAAAGAAGAAAAATTAATTGCCAGCAGCCTAGCTTTCATGATGAGCTGTACTGACAAAATGCGATGTCTGTCTATAGGCAATGAATAAAGTGCATGTGATTTCAAACTCCAGGAGATGAGAATGTAAAATCTGTAGCAAGTCTCTTGTCACTGCCTCTTCTGGCCGACCAGAAAAAAATCCTTTGCGGGTTTTTTTTTTTTTCCTTTTTTCACAGTTTTGCTGTGGAACACTCTGTGCAAACAAGCTTCAAAATCCAAGTTACCCAGCTTTTCAATTAAATTCCCATCAAAGCCACAAATAGAAAAATTAATATGGCTCATCTAGCATTTCTGAAGTTGCTGAAATACTGCCTGAAAAAGGACACACTGGCAGTGGGGTTTTTTTCCCCCCATTGTTTTGTTAATGATTTAGAAAATCTGACATTTTAAGGTCTCATCTCCGAAACCTGAAACAAACTTAGAAGCTTGTTTTCCTCCGCTTCACGCTTTAAATATGACTTCTTAGAAACCGCTTAGTTATTACTGGTTGTGTGTGTATTTCAGCCAGCTGTTTTGCCCGTACGATACCAATAAAAGCAAATTCTTCCTTGGGCAGCATTGCTGAGGACCTGTCAAATGCACTCGAGTACGTGGGTCTGTGCGTGCTCCGGAGGACACCCTCCGGCCATGCCCGAGGCAGCGCTTGCAAGTCCCGGCGCCGGGCAGAGCTCTTTTTGAGGGTGAGCCTCAGAGGATGCACCGGAGACACTCAAGGAGATTTGCAATTTCAGACGAGGCGTCAGGATCGGGTCCCTGAAGCATTGTAGGCGTTTTTGCTGACCGTCTTTGCAAGCGGGTGCAAAAGCGGTGGCGAATTGTGAACCTAGCTGCCGCGTCAGCATCATTTTAATTAAGTATATATTGCTTTCTTTAGCTATACGGATAGCATCAGTTGTATTATTTCTTTAAATGAAGGACTGGAATGCAAATGGAGTGCATTTAAGTGTAGAGAGCAAAGGATGGTATTATAGTAGGAGAAAACATCTAAACGAAACACAGAGAAAAGAGTTGAGTCTCAGTGATATTACTCCTTATGGCAAACTTGGTTGAAATGTGCATTCACCCATTATCTTAACTCCTCGTGTGCACACAAATCGCATTCCCAGCTTATTCGGAGCCTGCATACTGTTAGCACAGTCACCAGGGTGTTTGGGCAGCATTATTAAAACAGCATTAGTATGCAGCAAGGTGCTCCTCGCCCTGCTAAATCACTTTGTAAAGTGGGCCTACAAGCTCTCCCTCTCTTTGTTATGACAGCATTACTCCTCGCGCTTCTGATGCAAGACTAATAAGACTTAAAAGTAGAGAGCTAAATTAGGTAGATGGGAAACGAAGGCAGGGGTAGAGACTGAAATGGGCTGATGGAAAAGAGTGGGCTGGTGGGAGAGGCAGAGAGAGAGTGAACATAGACGGGGAGAGGCCCCGGGGAGCGGGGCTGCGTGAACAGGGCACAAGAGGCCTGAGCGGGAAGGGAATTGAAGCTTATTCTGAGTCCGGCATGATAAAGATGGCTGAAGTGTCAGCATTAAAAAGAAAAAAATGAAAAAAAACCCCAATATTTGCAAAACAAGATGATCCCGTGAAATGACGCATGTGAAAAAGAAGAGAGTGAGGAATAAGGAGGACATAATACACAAAGGAAATAGAGAGATAAAAGGCTGGAAAATTAGAATATTTCTGTTAGAAGGAAAGAACATTCAAGTAATCCTTTTTTTCCCTACAGACTTTTAGTTCAAGAATGCTTCTAACCAAACAGAACGCCGTATTCCTGGTCCTATATGGTATTTTTTAACACTTGCCAAATGGTGTCTGCTAGCTTGTAACAGATGTAAAAGATTATTTCCCAAATCTGCAAGAATTGTCACTTTACACTTGCAAAGTGAAGATGTCTTGACTGGAAATACAGGAAGAATGAATTATGCATGAAAGTGCTGCATGCCTATTTTTAATGGTGCATGGGCATAGTCTGAAATATTATTTGTTTCCTTGGCTTACGTGTCAGAGGGGTGTGAGTAAGGAAAGAATGAGAAGGTGAACAGGGAAATCTGCCTGAAAAACGTGTGCTGAGATTACAGAGACACCACTGCAGAGCAATGCTGCTCTGTGAGGAACTAAAATGAGTAGGTATAAAATGTTAGTAACTTCATGGTACCTTTGTCACCATCACTAATAAAATGGCATTACAGCTGCAGGGCAAGGCAGCGTTAACGGCAGGCTTCCTAAATTCAGGCTAGTTAAATGGTTTATTTCTTAATTAGCCATACAGAAGCAAAAGAGAAGCAATCCTGATCAGAGCAGCGTTTTCCCTTGCAGCGTGGAAGAGGAATGCACGTTTCTTCCCGTTGTTTTGAAAGTCACAATTTGGAACATCAGGTGGAAGAAGTGACGACTTTCCCACTGTGCTGGCTTGTCACGGGTGATAGATGGCTCGTGCTCCCCCATCAAAGACCTCGCGCATCCCTTGTTTATATCCAGTTGTAAAGGACGGGGAGAGTGAACAGCTTGCACATCAGAAAGTTTGTATTGGAGGGGAGATTAATGAGATGAAGACATACTTGCTAGAGCCATTTGGATCCTTAGAGGAGTCTGAATGAAAGGTTTCCAGAGAACGTGTTCAGGTTGTAGCTTCAGTACATCATAATACGTATAAGCAGGAATGATTAGAGAGGTAAAGTCGCAATTAGTATTTCATTCTAAATTGAATTTTGACTCCCTCAGTTAAGTAAAACAAATTTCTTTCCAACATTTCTATTACACTTTGTAGACTGTGTAGGGCAGGTCAGAAAACAAATTCTGTTTCTTAGAAAATATCAAGATTATCAAGGTTTTATGTTCACATTAAAACAAATTTATTTAACTTTGGTGTGTGTGTGAAAGAACAGAGATATCCTGAGAGAGGGAGGATTTGTGCATACTGCCCAGTTTGTGATGGCTATGAGATTCCTCCCCAGCACTTATTCCTTGATGATCCTTGTGAGGTGGGATCTCCTGCCACATTGCACTGACACTGCGTTATCACCTGATGGGAGGTGATCCCTACCTTGAGAAGTTTTCGTGGCAAACAGCAAATATTTCAGTTCTGATCTAATGAACATAGATGTTTTAGTGGAGAGCTGTAGAAGAGAAGAAAGTTGACAGAGGCAGCACAAAGAGCAGGAAGCAAAGCTTGGTTAGGGATTTCTTCCCAGCATCTAGTGATGAATGGGACCTTGATGGGTGTTTCCCTTGGCTAATTCTTCCACAGTTTAGGAGACCACAACGGCTGCTCAGCATCCTCTGGTTTTCCTCTCTCTTTTTTATTGGCTCAACCACTGAGAATATCCTGCTTGACACTGATCTTTGTATGAGGTGGTGTTGTATTGGTACTTTGCTATTTAATAACGAATAACTTCATCGCAACTGTATAATGGAGATGGATGTAGTTGAGAAAATTTATAGTTAGAGAGGTAAATAGGCCATCAAGCAGACAGTCCACATGCTCCGTGGGAATACCGCTATGGAGCTGGCATTGCACACATGATGTGTTTGCCTTCTACTTCTGTAAGAAATAAGTCATTATACAGTAATACTCCCTGCTGGCACTGCCTCCTCCTTTCAGAGGGGATGGGAAATGTGTTCGGCCTCCAGTAGATTGGTTTGGCAGGTGCCTACCGCTGGCATGACTTTGGCAGCTGTAAGACCCAGATGCCCGGCTCTGACTAGTTTATCCATGGCATTTGGGAGTCAGTTCTTATGTGACCTGGCTTGGCCAGCTTGCTTCTTGAAGAATGTGGTGTAAGGAGTTATGGTTAGTATGTTACTTTCTTCTCAGTTTTTAAAATCTGATTTATTCTTTGCAGTCTTGAAACTATGGGTAGAGAATGCGTCACTGTAGTGGAAGAGTAACAGCAAAAACTGTATGCAGTGAACAAAACACCCAACTATATCAAATATTTACATCAACATGCAATGCCTCTAACAAGTTTTCAGATAACTATATGGTTTCATTAAGAATGGCATCTTATGATCTTGTGGTGTGTATCACACTCAAGCACGTAAAATCACAGAGAGTAGTAAGGAAGTCACATTCCAGGCTAAAATTACATTAAAATTTTGGCATGCCCAACAGCTTTTTGAGTGAAAAGTGAAATCATGATTCCTTTAAATTCTGGGAATGTGGCTCCTGCCATGTGTTTGCAATCATGACTTTGTGCCCATTCACTCCAAGGGAAGCAATTAATTCATTTTTGGGTCGTAGACTGGGGGATCTGGTTTTCATCTTTTAACAAATGTCTCTTGGTTCCTTGGGGAAAAATCTTTCGTATATCATGGCAGTGTAATGCTGTTTTTTTGTATGTGTTTTATATTCTCATGCAGTTACATCTTGTGCACCGCACGTGAAAATCACAGTGACCCCATGCAGAATGATCATTAGCCAGTATAAATAATCACAGCTCTGGTGGTTTCCAGGCATCCACTTTGTTTTATGCTAGCTGAGAATATGACCCGTATCCTTTCAAACCTGCTGTGGTAACAAACTCGGAGCCCAATCCTGCTTTCAGCAAACTCAGGAGACTTTTTGCAAATGGCTTAATGGTGCCTGAGAAGGCCCCAGATCTTATAGCTTGCTTTATGTGCTACTTGCAGTTTTAAGGTTTGGGAATATGTTAACTTAGCTCTGATGAGAAGGGGAAAAGGCAGCAGCGCTGTTCTTCATCTGTGGAAGTACATTTGTTGGGTAGGCTGTGTTCTTTTAATGCTTTCCTCAAATGCCATTTTGTAACAGTAAAATGCTCACTAAAAATACTAAAATATTTTTAGTTGTCGAGTACAAATCAGATTGAGCTGCACATTTCCCTCGTGAGTAAAAGTGATGAGTTTGTGTTCATTAACTCGAGGCCATCTGGTGCAGACATGCTGCAGTCTGTGAATCAAACATGCATCAAACTCCAGGGATCAAATAACCGCCAGACCCAGTGTTTGGGGGGCTTGGGGGTGGAGGGAGGAGGAAGAGGGTAGATGACTATAGATTTCACTCTTTTTAAAAATTAACTCTGCTCTACAACAGATTTCAGAGTTCAATGTTACACTATTGTGAAACTGTGTTCCAGGCTCATCAGTGACCATTCGAGTAACCTTCGAGGTGCTTGTCTGCCATTAAAGTAATTGTGCCTGTCATCCCAACTATTTTGTGTACAAAATGACTACATAGTAGTGTTTCTCTGAATTTTTAAATAATGCTTCTTGAGGGTGCAGCTACACAGATGCATATAAGAAATAAATCTAAACAGCCTTTCTCAATTTTTCTGGGTTTGCACCGATGCAAGTCAGTGGTGTTTTCACTTACATCGGCATAACTGGATCAGATTTTGTAGCATTTTGTGGAAAACTTTGAAAAAAGGAGGAGTGGTAACTAGAGGCCCTGATTCCATCTTAAAGGTCTTTTCCAACTTAAATGATTCTATGATTCTATGAAATCCACTCCGATTACCAACCTGGCAGCCTTTATAAGTTTCTCATCCAAATGTCTCCAGACTTTCTTCTTCCTGCCTCTCCTGTATATGTTTTTTCAGGGCTCTACCTTCATCTCTTCCAAGTTCACGTCTGTCACGGGTTGCAGTGATAGCTGGGTGGTCCCACAGGGTGGGGAAGAGCCAGTTTTAAGCCTGCACGTATTTTGAGATGACCCAAAGTCACCAGGCTCCACCTGCAAACGTGTGTAACCTTGTGAGTTCATCGTCACGTGACTCCGGCTCCTCCCATCTGCATTGCATCATGTTTTCATCATTTTTCATCTATTAACCCTCGTATAAGCCTGAGAATGACATAGACTGGGGCTGTGGGAAGCATGGCAACACTTCCTTTAAATTCGAGGAACATGGTTCCTGACATGAAACATTTTTTCTTTTCTGAAGAAATATGTGTGACTTGGTTTCCCTTTTGCTCCTTTCCACCAGGACCTGCAAAGTCTGGAGGCATGAATTTCTTCCCCACAAATGATGAGTGAGAGGTAGGCACAGGCCAGGCAGGTGTGACTGGGCTGAACACAACCAGTGTGAATGGTGTTACTGGGGGAGGATGATGACAGACCAGTGATCATACATGGGTGTTGCAAGTGCAGTCCATGGGAAGTCCGTGGACACATAAACCCAGCAAAGCTGGAGCGTGAAACAGCAGCAGAAAAAGAGCTGTTATTAAATAGTAATAAGAAGCCTCTTGCCTAGGAGAAAGGGAAGGATTGAATGCAGGGTACTTTGGCCACCTCTACAGTGGTTAAAAAAAAAAGGATCAGGCCCATTTTCTGACCCTGAGGCCAAGTTGTCACATTCTTATAGAAGCTCAAATGAAAACAAACTAGGGTGGCTGTGACCATATTGTCTTCCGCGGTAAGTCCCGGGTCCATTACGTCCCCTGGTACCGGCAGTGCTGGGGCAGACACCAGGGACTGCAAGGTGCCATGGGCCACCCAGCTGCACCAGTGCCTGAGACCATGTCCTGGCCCTGCTTAGTTTACTCGTATAAACATAACCTTTGGGGCTCGGGGGACTTTGCACAGTCAAAATGGATGTGCGTATAAACTGCTTTTTCTTTCCAGCTTCAATCCCTATAATAACATATTACATTATTTTTATACAAGGTTATCTTGTTTTGAATAGGCCATCTGTGTTGCTGTAAACATCTGCTTGTTCCTAACTTCAATAAGTTTTTCTTTTCCTAACATCAGGAGGGGTAAAATCTCCAAGAGGGAGCTGAAATTATTGTGAGCTTGCTGAAAGAGCCATATATCTGGAGCCATAAAATAGACAGTGCCATGGCCGTTGTCCGTATCATTTGAGTTGTTTCAGTGGTACCTCGCAGGGTTTTGCCCAGGACAGCAGTCACTCCCCTGACTATCTCCTAGGTGCTTGATGCCTGTGTTTGGGCAACTGAATTGAACCCCTTGAAACCAGAGCCTTTAGAGCAATTCTGCTGACCAAAGATAGATGTTTACTTTAAGAAGAGTTGAATTGCTCTCTGGGCTCCACTGGGCTCGATTAAGTTGTCCACACATATATGCCGAGTGTTGTTAAAGATGATCTGGGATATCCGAGATGTCCACGTAAAGCTGGTAGACGTGACTCAGTACCCACAGGAGATTTGAGCCATGGGAATGGCAGTCAGGGGCTGGACAAGATTCCCTGTGGCATCTCAAATAATGCCTATGGATGCCTATGTCATGCAACCATATCCTGCAGTCTTTATTGTCTTTAAAGGGAGCTTAGAAACCTTCTTGTAAATACCCACATCCAAGTTTCTGGAGGAGAATCCCGTTTCATCTATTTTGTTAGATGTCCTGGGGTGTGAGTTGTATTCTCAGTATCTGTGATGCATCCGCTGGCTCGTAGTCTGAAAGTTGTGTCCATCCTTGCAAAAGACGGCGTACTGTGTCTCCTTACTAAAGCAGGCGCAGTGCCTGGGTGGGGACCGGCGGCCAGTTTTTCCTGTGGGTTGTGGCAGTACTTGTGGGCCACTGCTGCAGCCTGTCTGTAAATGAGAAATGACACAGCTGAAAAGCAGGATGAAATCCATACAGGAGATAGGAGAAGATTCAGGTCCATAGTCTGTCACTGACTTAATAAAAAAAAAAAAAAAAATTATTTAAAAATCTATTATTAATATACGAAGGGAATAAGAGCAGGAGTAAGTAATCACTTCTGAGTAAAGATCATGTTTCCATGACAATACCCCTATCACCAGATAATCCATACAGCATAAGCTTGTCTGTCCTGCTGGGATGTATTTTGGCATATTTGGGGAAAAAAATTCTGAAAGTCAAACAGAATTAGGCCTTTGAAAAAGTTGGGTTTTTTTTAAAGATTCCCACTCTTTTCATCACTCTCTTAAATGACTCGTTGTATTAATGGGACCCAGTCAAAGGAGCTAACAGTGCTGCACAGCCCCCTTGTTTCCTTTCTCTGTTCTCTTTGAGTCTTCTCATCAAAATGACCGTCCCTGCTCTGTCTCTTAATTTCCTGCCTGGATTCAGTCACTCTGCTCTCCCATTAAGGGCAGTTTTCTGAATGACATCTTTGAAAGCTCATCATTGCTTTCATTTGGCTGCGAGGGAAATGACTGCTTACTCATCCCCTTTGGGAAATCAAGTTTACCTTCCAAAGAAGTCTCTTTTTTCAGTACTTTGTAGTGGAGTCTTTGCAAAATTCTCAGTACGCTTGTTGGCTCTTTCTTTGTGCCACCTCTAGGAAGAGAAGTACACGTTCATGCTCATTTACGCAAGAAAGCGGGTGACTTTCAGGCTCTAATAGCTAATTTTTCAAGTAACTTTTTCTATAGGACAAGGTGATTCTTTGTCATCTTCTATTAAAGGATGTTTCAAAGTTGCACCAATTTCTTTCTCTATAGGGTTGCTTTTCCCCCTTCAGTCTCATGACATTTTGGTTTGAGTTTTTGGATTTTGGATGCTAATAAAATTCTAGATTCTGATTCTTTTCATATTACCTGCCTGTTACTTCAACTCCTTCTATACTCACTTTATAGCTTCTTTGCACAGTGAGTACAGCAAGTTCACAGCAAGCCTTAGCAAAGATGAAAATCAGGTGCATAGTTTTTGTTGAAAGAGAGCTAAAGGTTCCTTACAGCACTTGACTTTGCATTGCCTTGAGAAGATGTCTAAAGCTTCCCAACCCTTTGATGTGAGCGGCAGAGCACACCACAACCTGATCTAGCACAGCTCCCAGCGTCCAAGCACACTGTGGTTCATCCACCAGAACCACTAGTTTTTGCAATTTGCTCTCCACACTTCCTGTTATTGCGAACGGTGAGGCAGTTATTTGCCATTTCATGGAAATTATGTGGTTAGATGCAATTCTCACTCAGATAGAAGTACCTCAGCAAAGCGATTTTCAATTTGTTTTTTGTTCAGCTTACTGAGAGAGGCTCACTTTTGCTTTCCGAGGGAGACTTTATAACTACTAATCTCTAGGAGCGGAGATCTCGGGGGGCCATAGCGGATAAAACAAGGTTATTTTCATAGATCTGCACTTGCCTTTTCTCTGTTCCTATTTCCTTTCAGAAATTGCATCTTGTGCCAGAGAATAAAAAGAAGGAATTTTATTCAGTACTAGTGTCCTTATTATTACTCCTATTCTGTCCTTTCCTCTTGTTTTCTTGTCTCTCTGGTTTAGCTATGTGCATACCTTTCAGAGTAGGAGGTAGCCTTTCCTACAGCCCCTCGGTGATTTAACAGGCTCAGTCCCAATAAACTCAGCGAAGTTCAGGCTCCTCAGTCACTTTGGGGATTTCAAATACGTTACTCTGAAAGCTAACAGGGACAATGACTGTCACATACTGTGCCAACGTACTGCGTCTTGAGCGATGCCAACATACTGTGTCGTGAAGCTATGGCACAATATTAACTGACAGGGTAGAGCCAGCCTGTCTCCCTTTATAAATACGACTGCGGTACAGCTGTGCGTTCGCACTGGGGTATGTGGGAACAGTATTAATTTAAATGCTTTAATTCCATCTGGATCTTCTTGGCTCTATTCTGTGACTCTAGAAGAGCTCTTTTTTGAGGCAGTGTATCTGAAGAATTCCATTTAATACGGGTAAATAATCCATTGCTATGTGTTGGTCAGAAAAGAAGGATGAAGAAGTCCTAATTAATCAGATCTCTTCCCAATTGGCTATGGCAAAGAGATTTCTAAGCATGCCAAGTGCATGAAGTGGCCGAATAGCTGGCTTTGCCTACATAAGGTAGGGACTGTTTCTGAAACTGTTGTACTGAATTTGTTTGGATTTGCTTTGAGAAGACGGCAGCAGAATGTCAGATAGATTAATCTTAGCTTTAGTACATCCTGTCCCGGAGTGTCATCCCTTTGCTTCCCATCCACTTTGCCCAGGAGTTTGGCTGCAGCATTTTTAGCCTTGGATTTATGCATAGTTCTGACGAGGTTCACATGAACCAAATACAATTTGCCTCTGGAGCAAGCAATGTTTCAGTGAGTGAGTAGAATTAAATTGTTGACCGTGTGTCATTAAAGAAAGGAGAGAGGGATTTATAGTCTTAGCCATTAGTTTTCTTCATTTTGGTTCACAAAGCCTTTTAAACAGCCAGTTTGGACCATATATAGAGGGCAGCTTTACAACATTTCCAAGCAATAAAATGTGATGTTGCCGATTTCTATTGGCTACTCTCCTGATCTTGGTAGTTTTGGATCACCTCACTGGCCTAAATCTGCTCTCCTGGTGGGGAACAGTCCAAACCAAACCCGCTAGGCAGGAGTCTGTTGTCAGCTGCGTGTACGCTGGATGAAGAAATCTGAGTGCTGTGATGGTATGTCACTTAGAAAAAGCTCTGACCCTTTGGCCCTCTGAGCTTCTGCATTTTAGAAATCACCCCAGGAAACACTTTGAGTTATGCCCAGACATTTGAGGCGATCATTTGCTATCCCATTTGCTGGATGTGAGCAACCATTTAGCACAGCCACTAGCCCATTTGTGTCAAACAGGTCCCGGAGAGATATTGGAGAAGAAGAGAGGGTCTGTCTGAGCCCAGCACTATGCCCAGCAGAAGCCACTTTAGGCTTGGAGTGACGATACCTCATTTTTCCCCGGTGTCACAGATAAAAGGTACAAGCTTTTCTCCTGCACCAGCAGCAGTATGAAAGGCAAGATGGGTAAAAGTAAAGAGAGTGAGATAGCACTGGTATAAGAACGGCTGCAATCAGGTTACAATGAGATTATATCAAATGTGTTGTGAAAGTTCTAATAATTGTTTCTTAAACTGTGCAGCCTATTTGTTTGATCTTTATTCTGCATTTCTGAAGCAGTATATCATTTATTTTTCTTCATTCTTTTTTCCTTGTGAACCATATTTCTATACTTCATACTTGATTTAGTAACCATAGCAATGAAATAAATGCATTGTCTTCATTTACAATGGTGTCTAAATAGGTACTCATCTTTGTGTAAGTCCTTTAACAAGGGATAGTTCCCTACCACCGTAATGAGAAGGCTATGGGCTATGTTATTGAAATAATTTTCACTTTGATTTTGTGACATCAAGTCCAAAAGTCTCTGAAAATGCATTTGTGTCTACTTTATTTCTCAAGAGTGTACATAGAAATATATAACCAGAACTTTCCAGGGGTATTTTTTGTGTAGAGAGAGAACGTGGTTAGCATTATTTCTTTCCAGATACAAAGAGATGCATTAATACCTTTTATTTTCTTACACTGCTCTCACATTATCAATAACACAGAAGTTTCTATAGACAAAAAAAAAAAAAGAATGCATACGGTCTTTTTCTCTAAGAAAGAGTACATACTTTTGTGCTTGGGCAGTCCTTACAGGAATAGATGTAAACTGTGTTGATTTCCTAAGGTTAAAAATAAAAGCTGCAAAAGCAAAAAAAAGAAAAAAACTCTTCTTTTGTGTTCTTAACAGATTGCTTTTGCAACTCAGTGGCAGATACGTGACTCCCTTTAGCTTATTCACCTTTTATATATTAATTCTGTTTATCATAGTCTTATGCAAACATAATTCAGTCATTTTCTAGAACACACACATAGATTTCTATACATTTATGCTACAGTCATGCTATAGCCTCACAGCACTTATAGGAGTTGAACATCACGTTTGAGCAGCAGTTTGCAACTATTTTATTTTGTTAGGATCGTACGGCACAATCAGAGAATGCTGTGGTCGATTTGCACTGAAATTACAGCATTTCCTCTGTGCATCACATTCTTTCCATACCTCTGCCACAAGCAAGAAATGCTGAATTAGTGTCAACACTGAATCCTACTCAGATAAATGCAAACTGCATGTTGCTACATGCACCATGAGCATCTCTTGGATGGAGTAGTGTTACAGCTACTGAGATTTAAATTTACATCTTTCAGCTCCAGGCATGTTCTTTAAAAGAAAAGGCTTATTATCCCTTTTACATATGGAGCCTAGATTTCCAGGAAAAAGAGACTGGAAAGGATTTGAACCACCAGCAAATTAGAGACCTAAATTAGACTTCCCTGAAAATTTTGCACAGAAATATGTCTTGACCAAAAATGTGGTTTTAACTAAGGGAAATTTTCTCATGAGGATGAATTTTATATCTTTGTATAGCGAAGCATCTAAAAAAATCCATTTTAGGCTGCTGATTGTGTGTATATATGTCGGCACATGTATGTGTGTACGTGCTATATAAACAGCCGTTATCTGGATTTTTTTAATTGCTTTTTCACGAAAGTTAAAAACAATCAGTGGGGTAAGAACAGATTAAAACGCAATGCTTCTATTTCATTTGATTTGAGTTTTTTGTGAAAGGAAAGCATTTTCCTACTAGCTCTACTTTTAACTGTAAGTCTTAGCTTCTGGCCATTGCCTGTGTGTTATAAATGTCCAATTGAAAAGCCAGCTGCTGACTCTGGACTTTTAAACTCTGTATATCTCTAATAGGCTAAATCAAGAAAAAATCTCTTGCAAGTGCATAGCATGGCTAGCAGCAGGATAGGTAATTTATACATTCCCTGGGGTTCGCAGGGAGTCTGAAAATTGAAATTGAAGCTTAGCCCTATGTCCTAGTAATGTCACTTCTGTATCACCTGCCCATATGTTACTTAAACAGTTCTCACCTGTGTCACTACTGGGGTTTGAGCCTTTAGTGCTTGAACTAAAGCTGTGCCCTAGCCGGGGGCTGCAGCAGAGTTGTACTCTGCATTTTGGGTACAGAAGGGGGACTTACAACACGTGGGGTTGCACTTCAAAGGAGGTAGGTGTGTGCTGTCTTTGACTCAGCAGGAAAATCCTTTTATCTTATGAAAACCTGCTGAAATGCTGTTTCTTTTTACTTCTCGCAGTGCTGGTTTAGATGACAGTGCAGGTAGTTCCTGCTTTTGCAGGGTAATGAGTTTGGGGGGGATGATTTTTTAGGGGGAGGTGTTAAAGGCAGAGGCTGTTCCTCAAGATTGCAGTAAAATAGGAGTGAAGCCTTGTGGTGGACAGACCCCTGAACCATAAATAATGACAACAGAAATACTAGAAATAATAATATTCTGGTGATGATCAGACCTTTCTTTTATGTATATCTCAAAGCAATAGTGAATAGAGAGGTTATAGGAAAACAAGATGTTCTTCCTGTCTCACCAGAAAATTCATGGGCTCCTTTCCCATACAAAATGGTTGTCTTAATTCTTTTTATGTAATCCTTTCCCCTGCCTTCTTTCTTCGTGCCCTTCCTCGCTTCTTTGCCCCTTAGGAAACAACTTTGCCAACTACAAATGTCACAGGGTGTCATCCAGTCATGGTAGTTGCACTCTTCAAAGCCCAGCAGCTGTGCTTTGTTTTCATAACTGGGGAAAAAAAAAATCCAACGCTATGTGTTTTCAGCCTTTTTTTACTTTTGAATGCATACAACTTAAAAAAAAAAAAAAAGGAAGGAAAAGGAGTGTTGCTTTCTGTTTATGCTAAGGACACTATGAAATAGCGCTTGAAATAGCAGTGCTGCCCCTCTTTGACGTGCGTTCCTGTCCTGTGGTGCTCGCTTGCTCACAGCATTAGAGTTGGGAAGGAGGAAACCGAATGGATGTGTTTTCTATGTTAGAGGTGACAGTATGAACAGGGGGATCCTGATTTCTGACAAACCATCTTTATTTAGTTTTTTTAAGACAGTTTTGAGACTCTGCAAGTCCCAGAAAGATAAGCAAATACTCTTGTTCTTATAAAACATTTTCTTTCTCATCTAATAGGACTCTCAATAAGACCTATCATAGGCAGGTGTTCATGACAAAACCCAGTGTTTTCTCAGCACGGTATTCAGTTTCCCCATATTTCTGAGGTTATTATGAATTATTGTATCAATGGGCCAATAAAAAATACAGTGACTATGGAATTGGAAGGGATATCTTATGTCTTCAAAGTTCGGTCTTATGTTGTTGCAGACAATATCATATCAGCTGGTCCTTTTCCTATAGATGATCAGAATTTGTTTAGTAATACATCCTTTCCCCTATTTCTCTTCCACATGTGAGTCTCTTGATGGACAGCTCTATAATCTTAGGTTTTCGAAGAGCAGAGGAAAACAGATCATTGCTTCCAAAGTAGCTGATTATGGAAATACATGATGGAGAGAAGTTTATTCTTCCATCATTCAGAGCTTCTGAATAGTGCAGGACTGCTAGAGTGAAGATACCAATGGTGAAGAAATTATGTTTGTACGGGCTCTGAAGCCCAAACTTCTTGTTTCAGGAGCTCCTCATGGAGTCCTTTTGCAGCACTGATTGCCCATAGAAGAGCCCAACACATTGTCACAGGTCTGCTGCAGTGGTTCTCAGCGAACTTGAGGAGGAAATTTCATGTGGACTTTGCAGTGAAGATTCAGCAGAGTCATATCCACAGAGAAAATACCTACTCACCCAAAAGTTACAAGACAGATCAAAGTATCAGAAATAGTGTGGCCAGCAGGACTAGGGCAGTGATCGTCCCCCTGTACTCGGCACTGGTGAGGCTGCACCTCGAATCCTGTGTTCAGTTTTGGGCCCGTCACTACAAGACAGACATTGAGGTGCTGGAGCAGCTCCAAAGAAGGGCAACGAAGCTGGTGAAGGGTCTAGAGCACAAGTCCTGTGAGGAGCGGCTGAGGGAACTGGGGTTGTTTAGCCTGGAGAAGAGGAGGCTCAGGGGAGACCTTCTCGCTCTCTACAACTACCTGAAAGGAGGTTGTAGCGAGGTGGGGGGTCAGTCTCTTCTCCCAAGTAACAAGCGATAGGACGAGAGGAAACGGCCTCAAGTTGCGCCAGGGGAGGTTTAGATTGGGTATTAGGAAAAATTTCTTCACCGAAAGGGTTGTCAAGCACTGGAACAGGCTGCCCAGGGAACTGGTTGAGTCACCATCCCTGGAGGTATTTAAAAGACGTGTAGATGTGGTGCTTAGGGACATGGTTTAGTGGTGGACTTGGCTTTACAGTTGTGGTGTTAGGTTTCCGGTTGGACTCGGTAATCTTAAAGGTCTTTTCCAACCTAAATGATTCTATGGTTCTATGAAAGTATTTCTGGGTGGCACATGAGAATGCTGAACCAGGAAGGACTAACACTATTTACTAAACCAGGAGGATATATTCAGATTTCTCTGGCTGCTACAGGAAGGTATCAGTATGAATGTGCTACCAGAGAGGACTTGACCTAACAGAACAGAGTGAAACAGGCACCAGTTCTTTGGTATACATTTCTTTCACATCTTCTTCTGTCCAGGTTCCTTCAAAATCCTGGACCTGAGTGGGTTTTGTCACCTCAAACTTCCTTTGGTATGTGCTCCTACTCAGACTACCTCTGGTTTCCTTTTGGTGCAATATCCTGGTGTTTTATCCTGTCCAGATATATAAAATCTGATTATGCATCAGATTTGAAATGTTTACCTTCCTAACTGGCATGCTAGGAAAGAACAGCTACGGTGAGACGGAGCTTCTGCATTTAAGCGTCTGCAGGTAGGGACTACCTGTGCACTAGTCAGTAGAGCCCGTGGAATCCAGAGAGCTATGCAGGTGACCAGATGTCTACTCAGGGTGAGCAGAATTCCTTCTGTGTCCTATGATTAGGTCCCCATTAACTATACAGGGTGTTTAGACACCTGACACACATGTAGACCTATATATGTAGACACTTATATGTAGGTGTCTCAGTCTCAAACTCAGTTTTTCCCTTAGGACCAAATGATCTCCCCTAGATTAAGTGATCTAGTGTCATTGGAGATGTTCTGACACATTCATCCTGGTGTGAAGCAGTCTGTCCAGACAGGCACAGGTCAACTGTAGGTTGTATATCTCACCTGCCAGGCCTATGTAGGTGGTTAGGATGCTCTAGGGCATCGCAAATGGCGTTGGATGTCAATGTGTGGTAACTGAATTCAGTCCATGTAGATACCTAACTATAGGTGTCTGAGCCTGATGCTGGATGTCACTCCTAGTTTTCTAGAAAGATGTTCTCTGATCTGTCATGCAAGGGTATGAGGGAATTCAGTCTACGAATGCAAAGCATATGTCAGTGCAGTAGATGACAATGTTCCCGACACTCCCCAGTTTCCTCGGGACATTTAAGGAATTAATTTCAGAGGCAGTTTCTTTTTATGAACATAATTTGATTCTAATCATCTTTATACACGTAACATTAAGTTTTTCATTTGCCTCATTAACTGTTGCTTTAAAATTTAGATGGTTAAATATTGATGAAGTACCAAGCTCTGGGACAGATCATATCCTCATTCACCAAATTCAACAGTGTTTGGGTTTTTTAGTCTTATAAATTTTCATCAATTTCTCTATATGCACAGATCAATCACTTTGCCTTTTGCCAGAGGAAGATTTATAATAGCTGAAAACAGATGTCCCAAATTACCCCAAATTGTTCCAGAAGGGGGGTCTCTTCTAGATACTGTGTCCTCTCTCTGTCCTCTGCTGATGTCTTGGATGCTGTAGGGGCATCTGAAATAGCATTAGATGACTGTCTTCAGGCAACAGGATTGTACCCTGGGCAAACTCTCTGCCTACCAGTGGAAGTTTTCCCTCTGAGGCATCTGGGAACAAAATATTATTCAGTATCTGTGTCACTGGTTCCAGTCGTGGTCCATGGAGAAGTTACCTGTAGCTCTTACAAAGTTGAGACTCGTGCTCCTGGATGTCATTGTTTCAGCTATTGAATTCTAACAGAAGTTAAAAAGAAACCAAATGTTTCTTAAAAAGAATGTTACTTAAAATTTCTTTAAAATGCTTCTTAAAACCAAACCCGAATGTTAGGTGACCTGACAGGACCACCTAATCGCTGTGTTTTGCATGAAGGTATTATATGCCTACAGATAGGAAAGACAATGATCTGTTTGAGGTCTAATGAAAGAAGATGGTCAGCAGAGAAGCGTGGATTAAAAAAGTGGACCTTATAGTTAAAACGCTGGCAAACAGCTGCGCTCTGTGTTATCTGGCCTTTAACTGAGCAAGTATATGCATTGGTTGATATATTTTATTGAGAACTCGTGTATATCACAGCTGCTCAGGGCTGCAAGCATAAGGCATGTCTCAGTCATTCTGGGAATCCTTTTCTTGCTGGCTTGAAAATGCCACTGTCCTAGAGATTTAAAGATGTTGCTGACCTGTGACGTATTTTTCTTCAAATAAATTTTAGTTGCAGAATTTGTTCATTGCTAATGAAGAAAATGATATGAAAGGTTTGTGATTTCATTAGCTAAAATTATCTCAGAAGACATGTGATACTGCTAGATGGACTTACAAAAACTCAGTTATGAGTGAGATCTCTGTATGGGGAATATATTTGTTATTATTAAAGAAGCAAAAAACCCAATCAGTTGTGCACTCCTTGTGCAGTTTCACCGGGGCTGAATAAATGAAGGGTTTAGGTTTTAATACCCAGTGGTAAAAGAAAATGAAATAATGGGATAAAGCGAATCAAGTGTTTCATTCTAAGTCAGTAGTACTTTCTACGATTAGGACAATGATGTAGAAAATCATTGCATTCTAAAATCTGTTTTGTAGGTTATACCTGTTGAAAGGTTTGTCTCATGTGTGTTTCCATTTGCATCGATTGGTTCAAAGTAATAAAAATCCCCAAAGATTACAAAACCAAAACAGCTTTCCTATTGCTGGAGGTGGGCAATGGGACTATCAGGCCACTGGTGCAGAGGTTCTTGCAGAACTGCTTTCTTACTTCAGAAGGTGACTGTTTTGATGTTCGAGATTATTGGTGTAACCCAGCCACTAAAAATCACTGATGGCTGTTAAATCAAACTTTTTTCAGATCTCAGGAAAGCTAGTGCAATTATCTTCCCAAGTAACATACCACAATTTATGCATTCTTAAGAAATCCATAGTTTTATGTATGCCGTAATATTCATATCAATAAGAAGATCTTGAGGAAAATCCGTGGGCCGCCATGGGTCTTAGACTACCACACAATGATTGTCACGTAATAAGAGTTTGTGTTCCCTGGACATGCAGAATTTGAAGCCAGCCACCTGGAAACCAGGGACATGCTCTCCAGTCCTGAAATTACTACTGTAGATCCTTCTTACACCATCCCCAATTTTTCAACATCCTTTAAAAATGTGGTTGGCAGGAGCGGATTTAATATTCCAGCATTAGTCTCGATGCTGCTGTAAATGAAAATCAAGTCACTCTCTGCTCCTACTCCTACTCAGCTGTGCACATGTCCGTGGATTGCATTAGTGCTTTTCATCACGGCATCCTAATGGGAGCTAGTGCTAAGCTGTTTGGCTACTGTGACCCCTAAATTACTTTCAGATGCTATTTTCCATTATGTAATCCTTTGTTCTCTCTGTTCCTGCTTTCCTTCTTCCTAGCTGAACACAAGAGTCATATGTCTATATTAAAATATGGGTTTGCTGATTGAGCCTAATGTACTAAGGAATCCAAGCTGATTTTATGACTACCTCACTCTCCTTAATACTTATTATGATGTCAAACTTTGTGTCATTCACAAATGTTATCAGCAACGATTTTATATTTGTTTCCAGATCCCATAAAAAAAATTTAATACTGTTAGACCTAAGACAAGGCCTTTAAAAGGTAATACAACACTTAGGAGATGGCTCAAATGGTTTACTTTATAGCCAGTGTGAAACAATGTATGCTTAGGAGTAATTCTCAGATTCTCAGCGGTGCAGATGAATGGTGAGTAGCAGTGCTCGTGATATTTATTAATGGTCAATATGGTGCAATAAACCCCTGCTTTGCCTCCAGCTCAAAAAAAGGAAGCACTTTAAGGGTAAAAATGATGCAAATATTGGTAGCTAACTTAACCAGCTGGTCTCCCCCTGTTCCCGCTGTAGTTAATGGAGAGAGAAGGGCTCCTAAGCAGTCGGCGCAGGCTAGGACTTGGGCACACAGAATTGCCTCCTGTCTCTGTGGACTGTTGAAGGATGTCAGCTATCTTCCGTGCCTGAAGCTGGGGGATGTGAATTACTCTTTTCCCCCAGCTGTTAAATAATAATCTTCACTTTTTATGGCTCTCTAATTTGAGGTGCCAAGCACCTATGAAATTCCCTCAATAAATAACGTAAAGAACTTGCATTAACATCTTAACATTCAGGAGCCATTTTAGGCATTAGAGTAGTGACAGTGCTAACATTTCACAAGCAGCCCTAATGCTTCCCCTGCCTGCATTTGTTTTACAGTGATCTTTAATTTCCTGATTGCACACTGGCTTCCAAGTAATACAATGCACTGTATACACATTTTCTACAATTCTTAGAAGAAGTATAGCATGGTATAAGCAAAACAATACAGTATTCCTGTATAATCTTCTACATGTACAATGTTGTAGAATAACGATGTACATCTGAGGAAATATCCAGCTCTCCTGCATTTTTTCATATAAATTAACTATGTATCTAATTGCCTCATCTGCCAGTCTGCAATTTGTATGCATTCGCAGGTATATTGCTTTTGTGCTTAACTGCTTCATTTCCATGAATTGTATGCATAAAGGGGTTGTAGAGCTCTGTGTAGTACAATGCTGCTTGCTAAAATATCGAAATGCATACCTTAGAGAGAAGAAAGATCATTTAAAGTTGATTAAGATCATGATAAACAGAGTAAGTATACCATGAAGGAATGCTACCTACCCTTATAAACAAACCAGTATTGTAGGGAGGTCTATGAAATGAGAGAGAGCAGGCAACAGCAGAATCACCTTCTAAACCAAATTCTCCTCCTTCGAATCACTTTGTTAAATTCAGAGGAGTCAGATCAGATGCAAATCTGTGCTAGATTGAAGGAAGGTCTTCTCAATGTGCACTGTCTAGGGGGGCAGAGGGAAGTGTGCAGGTGCAACTCTAGTTGTGGCATTTCCTGATTTTGTTGATTGCTTAATTGTAACGTTCTCAACACACTTCTTTCAGAGTGGAATTTCTTAAATGAACACCACTCAGAGCTCATTAGCACCCAGAGATATAGAGCAGCCAGCATTATCATGGTTAAAAAAATACCTGGAGGAAGCATCAAGGCTGGAAATGATCACGTACGAAAACTTGAACCTGGATCCAGAGTTTTTGGAGCGTTTGATCAGCTAATTCCTGTAGTACATTGTAATGAACTATTCTTCCATAATGCTTTTTCTGTACTGCAGGATGTTAAGAATCGAGGCGTGTGTTCAAAACCAGTTTGTATTCTTTGCTTGTGGGAAGGTTGAGGTTAGGTCATGACTAATGGTTCACAGCAGACTGACCCTGCAGGTATTTTCACAGGAGAGCTTAACTCTGTGTTACAGCTTGATTATCTGCCGTATGCAGTGTTTGTAGCCTCAATCTACCCAACTGGTCTTGCAACAAGATGAACCAGGATCCTTCCTTGGAGGGCTCCGGTGCTTTTTGCTGCAAGGATAGAGTTTATAGGCATCCACCTCTCAGGCTTGCTGACACGGTGCTATGGATATGCATTTGGGGGTGTCTGGAGGGGCTTACTGAGATGCAGCCTGTGGCTATATCTGTGCTGATAAACATTGCCAGGGCACAGGCACCGGACTGCTGCCATTCTTATTGTTCGTGTGGTCCTGGCACAGTTTTGGCCCTGGTGAACTTTCCAGACACTTATCAAGCACACTTTGGGAGCTGGCACCTGCCAGAGACCATTCCCAAAAGGCAGTTTGGATGCCGCTACCCAGTTCTGGAGCGTAGAAGAGCATGGGCATGGCCAGACTGTGCCAGCTGGCCTCCGGCGCCGGGTTAGCTGAGTTGTGGAGGTGTAAACTTTTGGTCCGCAGTTTGAGCAAAGTTCTGTTTTAGAGCTCCCATCCTTTGAGACAGGATCCAGCACAGCTACTTTTAGCCACCGCAAAGCGAGACATCTTGTCTGAGCTCCTGAATCGGGCGCCTGCGGGAGTGCAGAAAGCTGGGCTCCTCCAAAGAGCAATTCATCCCACTTAGTTACCAATTTGGGAAAGACCGACAGCGGGTGACGAACACTCCCCTCTCGTGGCGGAGCGGGTGTCGATGTCTACGAGAGGGCAGACACCTACTGCAGGAAGCTGATGGGAACGGAGATGGATGCGCCACCAGCATGCAACAAGGGTGCAAGCACCAGGCCAGCTTGGACAACGTGGATGAAGTTCATCCCTCTGTGAAGAGCAACGCAAGGCTTGTATAAACTCACACCCCTCACATGGGATGCGGGTGGTGCAAAAGCTTTAAAGCTGTCTGGGTACGGCTCAGAAATGAGCCCTCAACGGCCGAGTGATGCGTTCACGTGGATCACGATGGGCTCGCTCTCATCTCTGATAACTCGCGTCCAAAAAGTGCTGATTGGGAGAAGAAAACTTTCAGCTAATTACTGTCATTTTTTAATTTTTTTAAATTTTTTTTTCCCTGTGAGCTCTGACTACTGTTCTTAATTTCCTGACCAGCTTGCGCCCTTCCCCCGCGCCTCTCCGAGCATCTGTGGTCGTTTCAAATTGAGCTGTACTACCTGCTGCTCCGACTTTCTAACACACCATACCAGTTGGTTTGCCAAACAGTGAACTGCCAGCCATCTGCCATCCGAATCAGAATTTACATTGTTTCATCTTAAAATAACGCCTTCGGAATATCAAGTAACTCTCTGCATCAGGTTTTGCGAACTGAAAATCGGCCAGGATTAAAAACAAATACCAAATGTGCCTCCGAAAGGAGTGGGGAGGGGAGCGGGGGGAAAGTTGGAGAGGTAAAGTTTTTAATTTGCTAGTTACCTGATCTGGAGTGAGACGATAAGGCTGATAATTTTAACCTTGCAAATGCAAACTCCTTAACACGGAAGCAATTTCATGGTAGCTGGTGAGGTGGAGCAGGGGGAATGGGGACTGGTTTCTGTGCATAGTGTGGTACTCTGTGACTTTTTCTTGAGTCAAATACTCCTTGGGCCTCAGTTTCTCTGTCTTCAAACACTTCAGACTAAGTATTCACAAGTTCTTGGAGCACTCTGGCCTTAGGTCTGCTCTTTGGCTGTATGGTTTTCATGACTACAGCAGCTAGCTGTAAATTAATGAGTCAATTGTAGCAGAGTATTAACTTAGTGGAGATCTAATTTGCTTGACTCCTTAATCCCAGTCATTAAGAGGAATCGTAGAATCACAGAATGGTTTGGGTTGGAAGGGACCTTAAAGATCATCTAGTTCCAAATCCCCTGCCATGGGCAGGGACACCTTCCACTAGACCAGCTTGCTCAGAGCCCCATCCAGCCTGGCCTTGAACACTGCCAGGGATGGGGCATCCACAACCTCTCTGGGCAACCTGTTCCAGTGCCTCACCACCCTCACAGTGAAGAACTTCTTCCTTACATCTCATCTAAATCTACCCTCTTTCAGTTCAAAGCCATTACCCCTTGTCCTATCACTACACGCCCTGATAAAGAGTCCCTCCCCATCTTTCCTGTAGGCCCCTTTAGGTACTGGCAGGCTGCTGTAAGGTCTCCCCAGAGCCTTCTCTTCTCCAGGCTGAACAACCCCAACTCTCTCAGCCTGTCCTCATAGGAGAGGTGCTCCAGCCCCCTGATCATCTTCATGGCCCTCCTCTGGACCCGGTCCAACAGGTCCATGTCCTCCTTATGTTGGGGGCCCCAGAGCTGAACACAGTACTCCAGGTGGGGTCTCACAAGAGCAGAGCAGAGGGGAGAATCACCTCCCTCGACCTGCTGGCCGCACTTCTTTTGATGCAGCCCAGGATGTGATTGGCTTTCTGTGCTGCGAGCGCACATTGGTGGCTCATATTCAGTTTTTCATGCACTAATACCCCCAAGTCCTTCTCTGCAGGGCTGCTCTCAATCCATTCATCCTCCAGCCTGTATTGTTATTGGGGATTGCCCCGACCCATGTGCAGGACCTTGCACTTGGCCTTGTGGAACTTCATGAGGTTCACATGTGCCCACCTCTCAAGCCTGTCAAGGTCCCTCTGGATGGCATCCCTTCCCTCCAGTGTGTCGACCACACCACACAGCTTGGTGTCGTCGGCAGACTTGCTGAGGGTGCACTCAATCCCACTGTCCATGTCACCGACAAAGATGTTAAACAGCGTCGGTCCCAATACCGACCCCTGAGGAACGCCACTCGTCACTGCTCTCCACTCAGACATCAAGCCGTTGGCTGCAACTCTCTGAGTGCAACCATCCAGCCAATTCCTTATCCACCGAGTGGTCCATCCCTCAAATCCATGTCTCTCCAATTTAGAGACGAGGATGTCGTGCAGGACAGTGTCGAATGCTTTGCACAAGTGCAGGTAGAAGACATCCATTGCTCTTCCCTTATCCACCAATGCTGTAACCTCATCATAGAAGGCCACCAGATTTGTCAGGCACGATTTGCCCTTAGTGAAGCCATGTTGGCTGTCACCAATCACCTCCTCATTTTCCATATGCCCCAGCATAGTTTCCAGGAGGATCCACTCCATGATCTTGCTGGGCACAGAGCTGAGACTGACTGGCCTGCAGTTCCCCAGGTCTTCCTTTTTTCCCTTTTTAAAAATGGAGGTTATGTTTCCCCTTTTCCAGTCACTGGGAACTTCCCTGGACTGCCATGACTTCTCACATACGATGGATAGCGGCTTAGCCACTTCATCTGCCAGTTCCCTCAGGTCCTGTGGATGCATCTCATCAGGTCCCATGGACTTGTGCACCTTCAGATTCCTTACATGGTCTCAAACCTGATCTTCTCCTATGGTGGGCAGTTCTTCATTCTCCCAGTCCCTGCCTTTGCCTTCTGTGTCTTGGGCGGTGTGGCTGGAGCACTTGCCAGTGAGGACTGAGGCAAAAGAGTCATTGAGTACCTCAGCCTTCTCCATGTCCCGGGTAACCAGGTCTGTTTCCTTCCGGAGAGGGCCCGTGTTTTCCCTAGTCTTCTTTTTATCACCGACATACCTATAGAAGCTTTTCTTGTTGCCTCTGATGTCCCTGGCCAGATTTCATTCTATCAGGGCTTCGGCTTTCCTAACCTGATCCCTGGCTGCTCAGACAATTTCCCTGTATTCCTCCCAGGCTACCTGTCCTTGCTTCCACCCTCTGTAGGCTTCCTTTGTGTGTCTGAGTTTGTCCAGGAGCTCCTTGTTCATCCACGCAGGCCTCCTGGCGTTTTTGCCTGACTGCCTCTTTGTTGGGATGAATCGCTCCTGAGCTTGGAGGAGGTCAGCCTTGAATATTAACCAGCTTTCTTGGGCCCCTCTTCCCTCCAGGGCTTTGTCCCATGGTACTCTACCAAGCAGATCCCTGAAGAGGCCAAAGCCTGCTCTCCTGAAATCCAGGGTAGCGAGCTTGCTGTGCGCCCTCCTCGCTGCCCTAAGGATCTTGAACTCCACCATTTCGTGGCCACTGCAGCCAAGGCTGCCCTTGAGCTTCACATTCCCCACCAGCCCCTCCTTGTTAGTGAGAACAAGGTCCAGCATAGCACCTCTCCTCGTTGGCTCCTCTATCACTTCAAGAAGGAAATTGTCATCAACGCATTCCGGGAACCTCCTGGATTGTTTAGGCCCTGCTGTGTTGTCCCTCCAACAGATAGCGGGGTGGTTGAAGTCCCCCATGAGGACCAGGGCTTGTGAACGTGAGGCTGCTCCTATGTGTCTATAGTGGGCCTCATCCACTCAGTCTTCCTGGTCGGGGGGCCTGTAGCAGACCCCCACTACAATGTCACCTGTCCCTGCCCTCCCTTTAATCCTGACCCACAGGCTCTCGGTCGGCTCCTCACCCATCCCCAGGCGGAGCTCCATGTGCTCCAGCTGGTCACTGACATAGAGGGTGACACCCCCTCCTTGTCTCCCCTGCCTGCCCTTCCTAAAGAGCCTGTATCCTTCCATGCCAACACTCCAGTCATAGGAGCCATCCCACCATGTCTCCGTGATGCCAATGAGATCATAGCCTTGCAAGTGTGCGCACGTCCCTAACTCCTCTTGTTTATTCCCCATGCTACGTGTATTTGCATAGAGGCATTTAAGCTGGGCCCCCAATGAAGCCGACTTACTGGCTGGAATTCCTTTGTGCTGCTCTTCAGGTGAAAAATAATAGATTTACTAAAAATATGAAACACATTCTGCCGTTTAATATTAAACACTTTTAATCATGAGGCTTTAGGATATATTTTAGTGACGTCAGGCAGCTGGTAGGTCTTTGGAACTCAAGCAATACCCACCACTGTGAATGTGTATTGAAGGTCTCCATACATGATGTTTGCTTGTAACACTTACTAAATAAAAGAGGAATCTGATTGACTGATCACGGTCCCTCTGTTCCTGTGATCTAAAACATCATACTGGCCAGTGTGTTTCTACTTAGAACTAAGTCCATCAGCGTATCCAACCTATGGCCTGTTATGAAAGGCAGTAAAACAGAAAGGGGTTCAGATGCCACCAACAGACCTTAACTTTGCTCGCTCTCCTCCTGCAAACCTTCCATGTCATTCTAAAATCTCTTGAGCCCTAAAAAATGCTTTAGGTGTGATGGTTTCTTTTAGGCAATGTGTTGCAAATATCCGTGTTGCTGAAGAAGTCATGGCTAGTGTGTATGCACTTACAGTGACAAGTCCAATTAGATTAGTTGCCTTTAGTAATGGAAGGTGCAGGAACATAGACTACATATAAATGTGTTGAAATGTCAGCCCACAAGATGAATTTCCAATGTATTTTGTTCCTAGTTAAGGGGAAAATAAGTGCATATTCCAGCACACAGTATAATAGCAGTCTCAGTCTTCTCATCTTCCAGGACTGTGGGAAAGGTGTATTTGGAGCAATATCCATCCATTACTAGTAAATTAATTCTTTCAAATGAAATCATCACAAAACTGACATGTCTGCATCTAGGCCCAAGGCACCGAGTAAGAGTCAGACTGCTTATCTGTGGTGCCTAATACATGCTAAATACTCAGAAACACTTCTTTCCAGCAGCACCTCCTCCAGGATCTGTAAACTCAGATGGAACATATGTTTTGGGCCAGAGAACAGAAGCATGTCAGTTTGATTACCTAAGCACTCAGAGGTTGATTACTCTTACGTTGCTTTAGCTGTTTAAAACTAACGGCCTTAACCTAAACTTGTCACGTAGGTTGCCTCCATTAGCGATGGAAAGAGAGCAGCGCCTCCAGGGAACAATTCAACCCATCCCAGTATAGGTCTGGAGTCAGTATACCTCAATGACAATTTTTCCCACCTTTCTTCTGAACCTTAAGAATTAGCTAGAACTACATGCCTACATTTTAAATGAATCCTACTAAAATAAACGCCACCTACTATTTTGGGTTCCTGTTTGGTTTTTATTTTGCAGAAATGGCACACTAGGTCTTTCTTCTGTCAGAACCCAACAGCTGCTCTAGAGAATCTTTTTTTTTCATTGATTTTTGAAAGGCTGAGCTCTTCTCGGTTAAACATTTGGCCTCGGGAGCCCACTTCATGTTCTGAATCTGGGTTGGACGTTGGTAGTGGGAACCCCTCATTCAGACGTTTAAGCTTCAAATCAAATGGATTGACCCATCTTCGTGCCTAGAATTTCAAATAGGCTGACTATGAATTACTCTTTAGAAGTGCCTGGGGCTAAGTTAGGATTATTTTGTTGAAGAGGCAAGCAGAGCTGTGGCATGGGCACTTGCATTGGAAAGTCATTCTCCACACTATTAAAATGTTATAAGGGTTCCTGGTACAGTTGGCCAGTTTTGGTCCAACAGAAACTCTCCTGGATAGTGACCAGGCATGGTTAGGAAACTTGGACAGACAAGGAACTATTCCCAGTTGGCAGTTTGGATGCAACCAGTATGTTTGGGAAGTAAGAAAGTGTAGTTGTGCCGTGTTAGTTGGGCCTCAGGGGCAGAAAATGGGACCTGGCACATTATTTGCCAGTATAGATGGTAGCTTTAGTCTCTGCATTATCTGCAGAGTGCTTACTTGAAGTACTCTGAATGAAAGCCAGGCACCTGCATTTTAGGTGTTATAAAATCTAAGTAGGGACCCGAAGCAGCCCGAATTTCACTGCACGTGCCTTGGTTTGCTCAGAACTGGGCAAGGACTCAGATTCTGTTCTGGGAGCTTGCTTTCTGCATTATTTATATACTTCTGTTTTAGTATCCACTACAAGCCCAAAACCCACTTATGCAAAGTGTTATGCTGACATGTAACAGCAAGATCGTCCTGTCTCCAAACCCACTTATGATTCATGTATAAGATGAGAGGTAAGAAGTATTTTCAAGAAACAGATGGTGGGAATGCAGGATAACAAAGAGATCCATTAGTAGAGGTATTCAATGAATTTCCTTCATTGCCTCTTCTCCCAAAGGTCTCACAAAAGATAGTTTATGATAAAACTACTAATAAAACTCAAGAAAATAACTTCAGTTAGGGGTTGAGGGTGGTAAGGTTCAAGCTGGTAGATACATCTTTACTGCAGCCCCAGAAAAACTAGTGGAGCATATTGATACCCAAATTACTTTCAAAATGGTTCCGAACAGGGAAAATTTCCCATGTTGAGCTTCATGCCTGCACATTCAGCCTGCTACTTATAGGCAAACTAGCTAGTTTAAAGCTATCTGAGGTGCCTTAACACAAACCCTTGGTTTTTCTAGTTGCTAATGTTTCATATCTCTCCTCATTCATACAGAGAAGCTGAAGCCCTTGCTAATCCTTTCACCTGCCAGCTGTGTTTGAGTATTAGCAAAAAACTGTTTCCACTTGTCTAAGGTCACGGAGATGTTTCTTCAGAATTGAATTCCAACTATTCAACGCTCTTAAGCTTTCACAGAAACATTTGAAAACAGTTACCCTTTAGAAAATCAAGGATGAAGAATTAGATCACGTTCTGTGATTTGCATTTATCAGTAAATGCATTTACCGGCAAATCTTGTGGTTTCTTCTTTGTACCTGAGTTGAAGTTTAGCCACCTGAAAACGCTGTTCCCAGGATACCATGGGAACGGTCAGGCATCATACAGCCTTACAGAAAAGGAAAAAGGAGCTACAAGAAATAACACCTAGCAAAAATTGCTCTTATTTGGGGAGTGGGAGAGGTTCACTTGTTCTGGACTTCCTAGGTGGGCTCAGGCTATGAGAACCCAACTATTTCAGATTTGTGGAAGATTTTATAAATCTGTGTTTGACTTTTAATGTCTTTGATGTCTCTCTGTTAAGGAACCATTTATAGGGCAAAAAATTGTGAAAGTCAGTGTATTTTCGCAGCATTTTTTGCCTTTAGGGATGGAAATATCCACAGAAGATCAGACATCTTTTTTTTTCCAGTTCTGTAAATAACTTTAAGCTTTTAAAGCCCCAAGAATTTTATAAACAAAAATATTTGAGATATAAATATTAGTGTCCATAATCCCTGTACTGTTTATTTATAGGAAACCAAGGAAACACAGGAACAGTAGGTGGATGAATTGAAAAACACACTTTATTAAAGAAAAAGGCATAATGAGCAACCATGTACTGTGCTTGGTGTTGTGCCCAAGTTAATTCAGGGCAGACTTGCAGACTGTGTTGTCATCTGAATTATGTCATTTTTGAAGGAAGAGCTGCAAAGGATGTAATTGTTAGGAAGATCATTTCTATCCTGATATAAATGGACTCTTCCATTTTGTGAAAAAGAAAAAAGAAAAGCCCGTCAGAATTAATTCAAGGTCTTTATATTGGCCATTTATAAGACTAAAATAGATAACACTTGGGCAAAGGAACAGTGAAGCTACTAAGGTCAGATTTAGACATGGAGCAATGATATTACTGAGAAGCAGTCGGTAGAAATGTTCATAAAAAGATTGAGAAAGGATCGTTGAAGGACAAAAGCTGAAGACAAACCTGCAATAGGCACAGACGAGATGACCTATGCTGTGACTTCCAGCCCTGACTGCCAGTCGCTGCATATGCGTGCGTCCGAAAACCAAAGTGCATCCGTCTTTGGCATGAGTCAATAACCTGAGCGAACCTTTGCCTCGGGGCTGAAGCCATGCCTTGTCCACGGAGCTGTAGCGATCCATCAGTTGGGAGTGCTCGAAACCGCCCTGCTGCTAAGCAGCTCCTGGAGCAGGAGAGCGGTGCGTGTGATTAAGGAGAAGGTGGTTATGGATCGGGAGCCCTGGGAGGTCCTACACTCCTTATGCCTTCTGAGGACAGCAGGAAAGTGGGCAGAAAGGGCTCCGTGAAAAGGAGTGAGGCAGGTGGTGATAAAAATTGCTTCCTGAACAGTTCAGAGTGACTCTTTTTTGACTCCTCACTATTTCCCAGTGAAATCACCCTTTCCTAGGAGCCAGTGCTAGAACTTTTCCCATGTTCGTTTTCATGCCTGAATGCAAACTTGCTTACCTTTCTCATCCCGGACAGCATCTCTGCTATGCGTAGAAAGGAATGTTTTGAAGACTGAGAAAAGCCATTAGTTTATCTCCCTCTGAGAGATACATACTCCCAGAGACTGCATCCTGCATAAGATGCTGTCTGTGGGAAGGGTGGAATTCAGAAAATGTTTGACTTTTGTACTGAAAACAAGGGCTGTGGACTAAATTCCGCCTCGGTTTGCAGCCACAGTGGTTCCAAGAGGTTCTGTGCTGTTTGTACCTGACAGAGCTTGACCTTCTCCATACGAATAGAGTTGATGTCATGTAAAGTTTGCTGAGACAAAGATTGTGCAGGTATTAATTCATGAAGAAGACAGGTTACAGAGCAAATCTCCTGGAAAAATGGTCAGAAGCTGACAAAAAAGTTTTAGTATAGCCAGCTACTACATTATGTCTGACACAAAGGTAACAGACATGGTATGAGTGGTGTATTGAGTAGAAACAGATAAAGGATCTTGTATTTGCATGTGATTTTAAGACCGTTATTGATATCCTCTGTTCAGTTCTGGATCCATTTGGAAATGAAGTAATGGAAATGATAGGGAAGGGAAGGGAAGGGAAGGGAAGGGAAGGGAAGGGAAGGGAAGGGAAGGGAAGGGAAGGGAAGGGAAGGGAAAGGAAGGGAATATTTTCAGTTGAAAGGGACCTACAATCATCATTTAGTCCAACTGCCTAGACAGATACAGAAAACAGCCAGTGATTGTAAACCAAGGGGTTTGAAACTCAATGTTTCCAGCTTACAGAAAAGGAGAAATGAAGGGAGAGGTAATTTTACCATTAATCTTAAATGTTTAAACATGGAAAAGATCTCACATATAGGACATTTCAGTCCTTTTGACAAAGACACGGTAAGAGACAATTGTTAGGAGTTACCACTGGGCGAAATCTAACATGGTGTTTCTTGCAAGTGAAGATAGTTGAACATTAGGATTGTAGAAACTTGGAATAAACTTTCATGTCCATGTCTTTTATGGGACAGCCACAGCTTTTGACCCAGGGACTAGTTTGTCAAGGTAAGTTGGATGCCATGGCTAAGTCTTAGGCTTACAATACAAAGAAGTCGTTGATGAGGCCATACTACAAACCAGATCAGATATCTCCTTTTTCTGTAAAGAAAGGTTTTTTACAAGTTTTTGTTGGGTTTCATTTTAATTTGAATCAGCTCCCTGGTGTGGTTCAGGAAACAGTGGTTCAACCCTTGCTTCCTGGAGGTGGCTCGCACCATGCTTTCCTTGAAAAACTGGGGCACCTGCTATCTACCACACTTTCCTCAGGGCCATTAAATTATTGAAGTGAAATAAATTCATCAGCTTAACAACAGAAAGAGAAAATTCATACCCAGAAACGTGGGGATGATCAGAAATTTTCAGTGTGTGTATATATATATATATAAACACACATATATACACACACATATATATGTATTCCATATTTCCAGTATATTCTGTAATATAAAACTTTTTGACCCGTGAGTCCTTAGTTGAGCTATTTGGGGGGAGGGAGGTGGAAAGGAGGGGGAAGTTATGAAGATGTTGGCATTTTAAAGTTATGTTTTTACAGAACGAAATGGAATTTCTAATCTTTCCATTGAAATGTTCATGAAACCATTTTTGAAGAAATCACATTTCACCATGTCTTTACCTTCTTTTTTCCCCATTTTGTCCTGTAATACAATAAAAAAAGATTTAGTTCTTTGCTACTTTTTCATTATTTCATTGCCATCTTTTATTTCCTTGATATTGTTTTTGATGGTAAGGGAGAAAAAAAGCGGGGAAAAAGAGCTAGACAAAAGTGAACATTATTCTGATGCACACAGGAGACCAGAAGAACCCTAAAGTGGAGTTTAAAATTAGTGACTTCTTAGGAAAGCTAGAATATGTCAATAAAATGCAGCTTTGCCACTGAAGTTTTCATTTTCAGACAAAATTCATTTTTCCATAGAAAATATAATGAATTCTAGCATTTATGTACAGTGATGCTGTTGCTCTAAAAACCCTTTGTTGATGGTTGCTATAGAAAACCTTTTGATAAACAGGTGTATATATAGTAAGCTTTTAGACAAGTGCTTTCTTCAAAATTTTTCCCTTTTCCATTCCCACATGATCTTGACAAAATAGATTTACAGATGGCCACATCCTAATCTCACTTTAATTAAGGTAAATCAGAAGTACTTCGTGAGCATCCCTGAAAGTATGCTGATCTAAAAGTGGACCAAAAGAAAAATCTAGCTGCCATGGTGTGTTTATTTTATGGTTTTATTTCACATGGGTTTTGCAATTATTTGTTTGGCTTAAATATCTCCAACCTGAAGGTGACACAAAGCCTAGTTTTAAATGTTTTTCTATAGTAGTCCAGCTATTGCCCCAAGCATAATTTGGCTCACTGAGCACAAGATCCTTTCACACCCCTCTAGCAAAATCTTCCATCAGAAAGTCATGAGCCCTGAGAGGACTTTGAGAGAATTTATTACATTATTAATAAACCAGCTGATTAAAGGACACGGTTCCCTCTGGCTTTTCCTAAACTGGTTTTGTTCATGGTATTTTAATTCAGGCACATTCCGTAATTAAGACATTTTGATTCCATTTCTATTAACAGTGATAAGGAACCAAATCATAAAAAAATCAAATAAAAGTGGAGAAAGGCCTGAGGACGCAAGCCTCAGAGAGCGCACAGTATCCTGCAGTCAACTATGTGATATTTTCTATATGAAAGGTATCAGATTCTTTTAGTTGCACAATGTCTCCTTTAGAGTTAAAGAAAATAAGAATTGAGAAAGACAAAAGTATGACATCTCAGCCAGGGAGTGCAGTTCACTCCTAGCACGCTGCCTCGGCTCGACCACAGCAATCTTGGCTAGCACAGCTTGGAGGTGAATGCCTTACAAATACAAAGGTGCAAGGGAAAGAAATCAGATTCACAAGACCTACATTTGCACAAGAATTATGTTAGCCATTTGCAGATGCATTTCCCTGCATTATACCGAGATTTGACCGGATTCTGCCTTATTAGACAAAGACAGAGGGTTTAATTGAAGAAAGAGGCTTTAATTATGTTTAGCATATGCAGTGCATGCTGGCAATCCACTCTCAATAAAATGGACATGAAGACCCAAATGAGCTGAGCCGACCACCAGGAAGGATCACCGATTTCCAGCTGCAACGAGCTGAGCCCATTTGCGAATCAACCCCAGCGAGCACGTCCTGGCAGAGCTGAATTTCACAAACCCACGGCGTTTTAATATGCTTTAACTGTAGCCTAATAAACTACATCTATATTAGTAAACTAAATATAGCCAGGGCATGGGCTCAGATGTTGGCCCAGGATTTTTAGTAAAGCCTCTGACACAGTTTTGGCCAGATTAACTATGCTATTCTCAGATGTGGTCTCAGTCAAGCACATGCCAAGTACCAAACTGAAGTTTGGATGTGGCCACTCGTTTGGGGGTATTTAGTTGTATTGACTTAAACAGGACCGTGGCAGTTGATCTTTAGGCCAGAGACTAGTCCTTTGTCCCTTATAGAAACCCTCCAAAAGAGGATAGCTTAGGGCCAGGTATATAAAATGTAGGAGGGGGAAAAGAAATAATAAAAATATACATATTCTGTGTTAACCCAACACTTCAATAAAAGTATTTTCTAGATGTAGGGCAAAAAATGTCTCCTGTCTACACTTCTGTGTTCCTATTACAGAGCCTTAACATGTCTTTCGGTAGTGACTAGGATGTGAGGCATTCACCGTACGGGTGTACCGCAGCTCTTTGCTGACACGAATTGCAGAAAAGTATTTTCTCTGCAGCAGAACTGCCTGAAGAACTGCTGACGACTCTGACTGAGGAAGCGTTTGTGGCTCAGTAACCTGCAGCAAGGGGTGGCGAAGAAATATTGATGTTGTCAAATAGCTGCCTACAGGTGCAGAAATAGGTCAGTCAACCTGGAAACCTTTGGATTATCTCCAAACAAGAATTGGCAGGTCAGAGATAATATGGGAATGTGGGTCTAGTCAAATGATACAGGAATGCATTGAAGCAGAAAGCAAGCTACGCGACTGGAAATGGGTGGGAGAGCTACTTAATACCAAGCACTCGGGGCAAATATCAAAGATGTTGCTTTGGCTTTAATTGGCGTCTGATCATGTCCTACTCATTTAGAAGAATATGTTCTGCATACTTTCAGTAAGGAAGAGCTGTCAAGTTTGTCCTCCCTCATATTTGCCACCTGCACTCTGGCATATCAGGGCAGGCCAACCTTAACCTACCAGAGATGCTACTAGCCATGTGTTATATATTTCTCTGCCCTCTTTCTTCATTTTGTGGAGTGCGTTGGCTTCAGTGAATTATGCCAACATGAAACTGGTATCATGAAATGGAGGACGTGGCTTATGAAGCAGTCCCAAATTGGTCATACCGGTAGCTCTGTGATTATCTTGCTGTCGTGGTACATGGACACCATTGAGGGTTGAAGCTGAATTCGGGTGGCGTGTTGGCCCTGACACAGGGCTACCTTAATCTTCAAGCATCGTGGCTTTCAGGTAGAGTGTGGGGCGGTGGGTTTGTTTTCTTTCATTCTGACTCACCACTGGCTCAAGAAAAGAGTTATTTTTCTCTTCCTACTGATCAGTGAAATAAGCACTAAAAGAAGCCTGTGCGTTGTAGGTCACCTACCCACTCTTCTTCTTTACAGGTTTTAAAGTGCTTCTTCACATGTAGCTCTATAATTTTCCATCCTTCATAAAAGATAGACTCAAACTATCTGTCAGGGTCATAAAATGAAGACCATTGTGCTCTGTGTCTGATCTAACAGATAAAGCTGGAACTTGCTTTCACGCTGATGCCTGAAATAAATAAGCCAACCCATTGAGATGTAAGCTCAAATCCACCTTGCCCTCCTAACTTCTGCAATTCTAAAGACATTTTCAGAATTCTTGTCTTTCTCTCTGGTATTCTGAAGCTCTTCTAGATGGATGCGTAAAACAGAAAAACATTTTAATCTTATATTTAAGACCCAGTTATTCAGTATTGTTATCTCTAAGTATTGCTGCGAACTGATGTAATGAGCATGTGCTGTCTCAAAGCAAGCTCAGAGGAGAATAATATTCCAATGCAGAGACACTTTTGGAGAGAAAGCGAATAGCTTCTTTCCTAGTCTCCCTCCCGAAGCCCCCTGAATACACGTAGTCAGCTCTTTCTGTATCACCAAGGAATTTTTATTCCTTTGCAATATGGCAAGCCATTTCTTCCTTCTTAAATTTAGTTTAATCAGCAGTTATGACACAGTGTGTGGCTTTTCATAATTCTACTGATGTTTCTGCAAATGATTACTTAGCGCAGTACATTATTATTACTGTGGACGATCACTTACAAACATCTGTTGGGACTGACATAGGTAGAGCTGAGCCTACCTTCAGGCGGAAGGATGGGTTAGAGGTCCTTCCCAGTCCTATTTTTATAATACTCTGCTTATTCAATTGCCTGGTTTTCTCTTTTTTTGTATGTCTTCAGCACTGGATGTCATTATCTGCCCCAAGTCATCATCTTCTTTGTGATGCCCTAATAATGAGCTTTTGTCATGTATAATGACTACATCTTATTTTTTTTTCCCCCTTTTTATCATAATATCATCTGCTTGGGATGTTCTGAGAAAAATACAACAAGCTATGATAAATCACCTCGTCAAGTTACACGGTAATTCAAGCTGTTGCTGAAGTTACAGATAAAATCCAGCAAGAGGCTTTGTGGGGAAGAAAGGTGGGGGAAGGAATTCGGTTCTTCCGAGCCTGCATCTCTCTTGTGTCTGTAATGAATCTATGGGTGGGATGAAATGTGGGGGATGTGTCAACCTTGCTGTTGTTCCTAATGAATCAAGAAGCTATTCTGAAGAGTTTCTCTGTCTCTCAGGAGCCGTTTCCACGTTGCAACATTGGATATGCATTTTGAATCGCTCTGCCTTTTCAACCCGCGCCTGCAGTGCAGTGAAATATGTTAAGTTTAGTACAGTGCGTGTTATCGGGTCGAAGGGTTGGGCAGACCTGGCTGCAAACTTTAGAGAGCCCTTTGCAGTCTGAGGTTTTGCAGCAGCCACAGAAAGTAGAGGCAAACACTGGCAGTTTTGGAGATGATGTCTCCATATTTGTCGTCAGGGACCTCTGAGGGGAAAAAAAGCTTTCTCATTTTCTCTTAAAGAAAATGATCGGGGGCACAAGTGTTCCCAAGACATTAAGACCAGTTAGTCTGTAAATAACAGAAGTCTTAGAATTTCCCTTTGTAGTCCCTTTAGCCAAAAATGAGTTCTGGCGAAGCTGGAGCACACTCCTTTCATGGCTGCTGCATCTGCTCACAAATAAAGAGCAACCGCATCCCTTGAGAATGAAGGACTTTTTGCTTTCAGATGAACAGAAAAGGACACAGAAAGTCCAAATATAAGGGTAGGACACTGTATGTGTTTCTTTTCTCTGAGAGCAACCATCTTAAACTGAAATCATCCTCTGAATTACAGCTCCTCATGGCAGATGGGTAGGAAAACTGCCTGGATACTGAGCTGTACATAGAAATGAAGAGCAGAACAGATAAATGATTACAGATAAAAGTAATAGCTAAGTTTTAAAATAGTTTTACTCCCAGTTCCCCCTCTCCCCCGGTGTAGCAATGTTTCAATAGTTTAACACATTAGTGGAAAAAATAGCACCCAGAAAAGACATCATCCAGAGGAATTAAGATACCGTTATATATAATACCTAGAAATTGTCTGTGCACGAGGAGTGTAAAATAAGCCTAGTGTAAATTAGTGCATAAAGCACAGCCTGAACCTATCCTTATGCATTAAATTGTGCCGTGCAACGTTTGCAGGCGCAGACGCTCCTTCGTCCACACTGGTCACTTGTTAGCACGTCCTTGGCACGCATGGGGCTCGCGCTGGCTGGCACTAGCCCGGGCAATTCCTGGCCACGGTGTAGAAGCTAACACAGGCCAAGAACCATTCCCAGTATGTAATCTGCACGTGGAAACCTGTCTTCAGGGCCTAAGAGAGGTTAATAGGATGGATGCGAGCTGTGTCATAACATTTAGCCTCTGGGCCACAGAGTAGTCTCAGGTGCATTTTATAAAATACAGGAATCAGTGAGCACAAAGGCGATGATTTCCCTGACAAAAGAGGGGGTTTTGTAATCATCCTTTGCAGGAAAAAAAAATTATTAGATTACCTTTACACATGGTATTAGCAAGAATAGCGTTTTGGTTGAAGTTAGATGGGTAATAGACATACTTTGAGCAGTGAAATAGCAGGAGAAATGTTTGCTATGAAACACAATTACAAATCCCGGCTTTGCACAGATGCTCGTACGGGGCCTCTGTTGTGTAATGCCAGATGCGAAAATATCCCTTTGTTCAACAGTTCAACACAGTTTGTTCAACAGACGGTGACAATTTCGTATCAGATTCGTTCAGCTGAGCTCATATATAAATTATTGAAATGGCCTGGGATTTCCCTGCCTGGGAGATAACCTCTTTTTATCTGTGCTGCATACCTAGAGTGGAGGCCAGTGATGCTCCCCATCTGTGTGTCCCTGGGAAGAAAGCTACAGGCAATGCACTCCCGTTGCTTTTGAAATCTCCAACCAAACCTTGCTCTCAAGGGGAATAAACAATCTCCAGGACACGCTGCAAGACTCAGCTGTTTATGTGGGGCTTGTGGGAGACAAATGTCATTGATCAGCATTATTTAGAGGAAGGGATTGGTTTTTTCCACTATTTTTCCCAGTAAAAGATAAGAAATCACATGTGCATGCTGTGGTTTCATCTGGCTGAGTTTTTAAATCGTTGCAGAAAATACTTGCGGTCTGTTTTCCACCCTGGTGCATGCTCTCCTAACTGCCCCTTATGTACGTGCTCCATGCTCTGTGATGCCTAGTTCAGTTTGTAAGTTCCTCGGGGCAGAGACCCATCAGTCCTCATTATCCTGACACGAGTCATGCACACCCTTGCTGCTATATATATAAAATCATCTTGCATATAAAAACAGGGTTGTCATGGTGATTTGAAACTCCCTGAAAGCTTGCTGTAATGCAGTTAATCTTATGCACATATCTACACTTATTTAAAATCAACCATATGACAAGTCACCTTGTATGTAATGGCATCCAACCCACCCCTTAGGGAGCAAAAAATATGCATAGGCTGTGCAGCTGCCTTTTTGGGGGAGTAATATTTTGAGCATCTGACTGCTTTTGACCTCACCTGGCTGCCAGATGCTGTCAGCTATTCCTACAACCATGCGAACAGTTCTCCTCATTTATAATTTACAAAATATAAATCATAGCTTTTTGTTGGGGTTCGGGGCTCATATGGAGGAAGAGCCTGTGTTATAATTCTTGATGACACCTCAAAATTCAGCATGAGGGTGGGAAGCTGCTGTTTTCTCCATGTGGTATATTCCTTAAATATTCAATGAAGAGACAACCAGGGGAAGGGGGGGGGGGGGGAAAAGGGATTAATTTTGCCATCCCTGTAGAGATGCTCTGTAGGGAGCAGTTCAGCTCCTATGGAAGTCAGTGGGATGGGATCAGGTCTTGAGAAGTCACTGTGAAACAAAAAGGAGGTAGAAGTATTAATATTTAATTTTCAAAGACTGTAAGTTACGTGCCTTTCCTGAAGAGACCCCTTTCTGTACCCATCCTTAAGTGCAAAATATACAATTCTTTCCACATCTGTATGGAAACTTAGTCTGTAAATAAAGACAAGATGTTCCTGAGTAATATGGCACAATACAAAGGAAATTGTACCATAATAAAATGAAAGTATGACTTCATCCTAAAAGCAACTGTATTGTAGTCCGGCTCTTTTTTGGTGGCTGTTGTGCCCCACGCATGCTAAAAAGCCCCAGACACCATGGGTGCGTTAAGGTTGCCGTTCTGTAGTTGGTTTGTTTTAACATCGTATTAACGGAGGGCTCTCTTTTGGAATGTCATTGCATTTAAACTGCTAAAACAATCATATGTGCAGTACCAATTAGCTTCTCAAACGGTGATTGGGAGAGAGCGAATAATAGTTAATTTGTGGCATTCGCTTCAGACGAAAACTGTAACGTGCTCAAGTTTTGAGGAGTTTAGCAGCATTGTGAGGAATTATCTATAATGTTCTGGCACTCCTATTTACTGGGTTCCCACGGGGCTGCTGAGCCCATATTGCTCTTTCCATATCTAGTCTGTAGATGGATTGGTCTTCTGCCTCCCTCATTAAAGACTGAGAAATACTCCATCCATCTCAAGCCTACATCGTTTTCCTTGCTGTGTTAATCTATCAATGAGTATTTTAACCTGCAGCTGGCGGTCCTCAGTGTTGAACACATTTTATTACCAAAGGTACCAAACTCTCAGTGCGTCTCAGCAACGGGAAGGGAAGGACCAGTTTCAACATGGGAAGGACCAGTTTCAACATGTGATGTTCAGTACAGGGGTTGTACATTTTTAGTGTGTAGGGGGAGCAAGGGGAAGAAGGCAGGGGTACTTCAGTGACCTTTATTTATGGCTCCTTCAAGCAGTGTGGTTCTAATTTCAGTTCCCGTGACTGTGCTCAGTAGGGTGTTAGCATCAGGCAGCATTTTGCTTCTTTCTCTGGTGGTCTGGAGCAGCACTGACAAATGAGGACTTGAAACAGATTTTGTCCCTCTGTTAACAGCAAAGGAGAATTAGCAGCACTCCTCTTAATTATCTCCTTTGGAAAAAGAGTTATGCTGAAAGAAAAAGACAAAGTCTGCAGGATCAGGCCAATTTATCACCAGAAAAAAGAAACCATAATCCTTATATTCAGCAAAAGCCCTGTAACTCTTATGGTAACACTGGCCTTTTGGGAACAAGCATAAAGGTGTGCAGGAGAACTCGGGTGGGTGGGTACATTCGGTATCGATCTGTTTTTTCTGCCTTTGTCAGAGGATCGGCTGTTAGCCATCAAAAGGGGCAAAACATTGGGCTCTGGGTTGGTGTGCTCTGGTTTTCTTCTGTGAGGCCAGTGAGGACAGGGGAGGGATTAAATAAATGAAAAAAAAAAATCCAAGAAGGCTACTTTTTGTTCACTCCTCAGGTTCTTTTCCTTTTTCTGATTTAGGGATGAATTTCCCCTTTCAAGGAGAAGGGGATATGCAGTGCTTATGCTGCTGTCTCATCTTTTCCTGGTGGCAATGGAGAGAAGCTACAGTCTTTCTTTGGACTTATTCCTGCTGATGGTTGCTGTAGTATCTGACCACTTTTGCTCTTCAAGGATTAGCTAAGAGAAAAGAACTTTGCAGTGCAGTGAGGCACATAGCATACAGATGCCATTCCCCTCTGTGCCACTCCTCCTTTATAGGATCTGCCTTACCCAGCTGGACTCTGTAGCTCTATCTATACGGCAGCCCTGAGCCTGAGCAATGTCCCGAGATCTTCCATGCTGTGAAATTGTTATCGGGGTTCCTTGTCGTGGTTTTGGCCCAAAGCAATGAGTGCTCTACCCAGAAAGGTCTGGACATTTAGCTCTTTTAGCTGGACCAGCTGGCCTCCAGGATCATTTTGTTTACTGGTAGAAATCTGGGCCATTCATTTAAAGTAGTGTGGTGGAAGCACTGGACTATGTTTTCCTCTATTCCTTCTCCATTCTTTTGATTATGCTTTAAATTTCTTATTTTTTGTTTGCTAGCATGTCTTCCTCTCCCTTCATCTTCCTCGCCTTTGTTCTTTGCTTGTTGCTTGCTAACTCTTGTTACTATATATACAGTATTTCTGAACTGAGAAGCTTTCATACAGTACCTTTATTTCTTGACTAGCTAAGTGCTTTCTCTGTTACTTAGTATTGAGTCTGACAGACACATGCCTCTGGCTTATTAATCTCATAGAGTGAGGTTCATTATGAGTGTGTGCTATTAGCAAACAGGAAAGTGCTTACTTATAATTGCTGTTCTCTAAAGGTTGCCTTGTCTGTGGATTCAGATTCATCATCATCTTTGTTCTAGAAAGTGAAATTCTGTTTCTGCTGATAGGTCTGGCCCTTATTAGACCAAGCAGCAGTCCGCAGTGGCTTTAGGGGAAGATCTACGCTGCTTTTTTCCAAGTTCTTCTAGGGATTGCCAGTGGGATGGTGTTAGGGGCACCTCTGCATTGATACTGAAGACCTGAAGACTGGATTCAGAGGTCCTCGGTCCTGTCCATGTTCCACCACAGATAAAGCACACATGCAGATGTGATCTATCGCCACAAACTCCTGCAGGGGAACTCAGCAGCCCCATCCTACCCCATTTCTATACCTGGGTTTTCTGTCCTAAGCATAACCCTCAACTCCAGCTATTGTCCTAGAGAAGCAGGGTCATCTGCTATGACTCCTCTGCGTCCACTCTGACCTTGTTGCCTCTGCACGCTTTGCCAAGTTGCTGCATGCAAGGAGTGAGAAAGTCAAAAAAAGCAGCAGGAATCTCAAAAGCAGGCAGACTTGCCATGTCAGGAGGTAGCACTGTTCTCCTCCCGAGATCCAATACCAAGGGTGCTTCCAGCCTAACTTCATGCTGCAAGGGATTTTGCTGGGCACACTTCACTGAGAGCATCATATGTGGGTGTCATATGTAGGATATGTAGGATGTCATATATAGGATGACATGTAGGATGGTCTCCAGTGGCGTCTTGGTGTTCTGCTTTGCTAGTGATACCTAGGGAATGGGAAAGCTCCTTCACTGGATTTGCAGGATCAGCTTTGGAGCAGATCCACAGAGAAGGGGAGAAGTTGGTGACGACCTAGTTAATAGACAGTCTGTGGGAGAGGCTGACTCTGTTTTATTAGTGGATGTCACTACCAGGGAGAGAGAGACAGCTTATTGTTAGGTGATGAATCTGACTGGGTTTGTGACCTCTTAGCCGATGGAAGTCCCATTGGATAGGTGGCCTGCCAGCAGCAAGTAAAGGCCTCCCCAAGACTGAGCTACCCTGTGTGGCACTTCTGTCTTCTCTGGAGGTAGCTTTTAAAGTCTTGAGCTGCC
Source organism: Gymnogyps californianus (assembly GCF_018139145.2). NCBI lineage: Eukaryota > Metazoa > Chordata > Aves > Accipitriformes > Cathartidae > Gymnogyps > Gymnogyps californianus. Next base: position 125,268,370 of record NC_059473.1, on the reverse strand, counting down.
TCGCTGTGCAAGCTATCAGATCCATAATCTATGGACTCAGTCATGAGCAGCCAGAGGTGATAGAGGACTTCCTGGGACTTTCCATACCCAACCCAATTTACTACTGTAGGTATAGCCTGGACGTTTCAGGTGGGGTCCAGGCAAGAGTTTGGTCCAGGTGAATTCTCTGGGGAATGCCTTTAGGCCTGGGAGCCCTTGTCCCCAGGGTACCAGATGAAGAAGCTCCTACTGCACTCTTATAGGCACCCTAAAGCTGTCTGTGGGTGGATGGTTGGGGTGTGTGGTCTCACAGACATTACTGAGGGTGTTATTGCAGGGCGATTTAGATGCAGCCTGAATACGCTTGGAGGTATGTCTTCAGTCATATTAATTTTCCTAAAAGAAAAAGGTCAACCTAAATGAAATAAGAAGTCATTTTGCCTCTCACTGGGAGCCATACAGCACAGCAGTAAAAAGAAGTTGCAGAACAATCACTAAAATATTGCAAAGAGGGTTTAAAGGGTCCAGTAACTTAAGAGAACTCCATTCACTATGTTGTCCCACTGGTATAACAGTGGAAGATCAGCTGAAGGTCGTAACTACGTTTTTACAGTTGTGTGATGCTGAGATAACTGATGACTACTTCTAATGTTTTGAGGAAAACCTGAAAATGACTTTTCTTTAAAAACTCCCATTTTCAGTATAACCCTGAATTCAGTCCGTTCCCCAACATGCAGGGAGATTCCTGAACAAAAAGGGTCTGACGTCTTCACGGCTTTCTGGTCTACAACAGCAGCACTGTGAGTATTCCGAAGTGCTACCCAAATTACTGCCCGGTGTGTGAGCGCATCCTTCTCAGGGTGTGAGCAGAGGGACTGCAGCTCTCTGAGAATCGCACGACACCTGAAACGTTGAGATCAGACAGTAACAGGGAGTGCTGCTTCACTCTTGGGATGAACAACAGTGAAATACAAGCGGTATTTTAACATTTTAAGTTGCACATTTTAACTCTGGGAAGCCAAGGCAGTCAAAGGCAGAATTGAAACGTGAATCACTCAACCTGTCCTCTCGGCGTTATAAATTGCTGTGGTCTCTAGCAGAGCCATCCCGGGGCTGTTCTGGAACGTATAGATGTGTGAAAGGTTGCGGAAAAAGATTATTTAAGAAACAGTATGCAATGATCTGATAAAAGATGACAACATAATTAATATCCTCAAGGAGGCAGAGTTAAAGCTCTATGAGCCTTGCATTTCTCATTTCCTGACTTTTGAGTGCTTAACTGTGCATATTTAATGTTATATTAAAATAAAGGAGAGGTGCATGTTATAAGCAAATAGTCCCTTTCCTGCTACTTGAGGATATTGAATTATTTCACGGAAGATGCATTGTTTTGATGGTATCTGCATGATGTGAATTGAAGTGACATCAGCTGTGATCCACATTTATAATTCTAATTTATAATATCGTATTAGTAAATTGGGCCGTGCATTATTCTATCCAGCATCAGAGTACGTGCTGCTTTTTGGCAGACATGAGCTAAATACGAAATCGAAAGAGTGTTGTTCTGATTGGAAACAAAAAGAGGCCAAGGCTGTTTTGCTGCTCTGCAACATGCTGTTACATAGAACGACTGGTTAGGACTGGGGAGGAAAACATGGTCTGGGGAACCGACCTAGAATTTATTAATAACTTTGCTGCTGGCGATGTTGGAGCTCCGTTAATGTAAGACTTATCTGAAATGAGGTAAAGCTGCTTAGAAACAGATTTCCAAACATAAGGGTAGGTAGTGACTTTTTAAGAAGCAGTGGGGAAGGGGCTCAGTGGGGATTATTCCCAGAGATGTCACTGAGACACACTGCAAATGTTTCCTCTTATAACTTCTTAAAAGAAAAAAGTGAATTCACAGCAGGCATCCTAGGTGGAGTGTCGCCGGCTTGCTCTTTAATCTGCCTTGCAGGCTGTGCTACCGTCTTCCAGCTCCAGCACCTCAGGTGTAAAAGTCACAAGTCTGCACAGCCTTGCAGATGGAAGAGCCACATTAAATAATAAAATCCGAAATCAATGCGCAGCACTTGGCAGAGGTGGAGTACCGAGGCAGTGCTGCAGATAATGGCAAGACTGTCGCTCTTGCTGTCCATTCCCCTGTGCTTGCCGGCAGACTTGTAAAGCTGCGTTTGGGGGTGTGAGTTATTTTCTATGCTGCGAGGAGGGTGTCTGTGTGAGCACGTCTCTGCTTGAACAAGGGAGGGTTGGTGGGGACCGTGAACTATGATGGCAGCTCTGTTCCCTTTTGAAAAGGTAAAGCATGCTCTCATCCTCGTGCTCTCAGAACATCAGGGCTTTTTCCTCACCTCCAGACCTTCTTTGTGTACCAAACATCCATGAAGATGCTATCGGAGTACCAGCCCTTTGATACCAACCAGGACTGACCAAGAGACAGAAGTGCCTTGGCTGTAGGCAAAATAGAAGTGAGATGATTTTTGGGGAACTTCAGGAGATATAAGGCTACTACACGTCTTGTATTGAAATTTGCACAAAACGACACACCCACAAAAACATGTTTGCATCTGTCTCCCGAGACCACTCCCCATAATAAGTATTCTTATCAGATCAATAAAATGTCTGGATAGGTGTGGAGAGGAGACTGGAATGTGCACAACTGGGTTTTAATGGGTATTACAGGCATTTTCATGGTCCCTGGCACTTTCTACCTATGCAAACCTGGAATACTTGTGTCTATAGATGTAGACTTAAACCAAGCAGGAATCAGATTAGAATCAGGTCTGTTCTGCGGGCAGGGAATTGCAAATGGCTTTCTACCATCATGTGGCCAATTTTCCTTCACCCAATCTGTTGTTCTGGAAGGCTGAAAATTGTACAAACTGTATAAAAAACACAGGACCAGATGTGTTGGGTCTGACCAAAGGTCCACCAAGCCCATTGCTCTGATGGCATCCATCTAGGCTGGATCCTCACCTAGTGTCCATCACTGTCACACCTTGGTGGCCATGGCTGGTTTATTGGCATTTTGATAACTGTATTGGAGGATGTGGACTTTGTTACAGCTTTTCTGGAGTTCTGGTTCAAGTGGCAGGAGGAAAGGTGTGCCTTTCCCTCAGCCTAAACATGATGAGGTATGGAAAAAGCATGGGTCAATCTCCTTTGGTGTGATCAGAGAAAGCCAGGCAGTAGGAGAGAAGGTAGCTGGAGCAGGAGATGAGATCTTCAGGTTAGGAAGGGAGACTGAGTGCCCAGGCTGCCAATCCTTGCTTTTCCGAAGGTATTAGGAGGAAAAGGACAAGCTCCAGGTGCTGGAAGATGGTGACGTTTGGGTTATTGTCATTCTTTCTTCATTGGGTCACATATCCTACTCCTTCAGTAGGTGGATCACAAAATGTGCTCCTGCCACACCATGGAGAGGAAGAGCAGCTCTGAGAAATGTATCATCACTTGCTTTCTGGCAGAGAAGAGTTCTTCTCCTGGAGATTTGGAGCAGACTTAAGAAAGAGTGAGGGACCTGTGGATCCCATTGACCCCAGCACTTTTCAGGCACAGTGGAACAGGCTTTGAGGATCCACCTGGTTGACCAGGTTGGGATGGATTGCTCTTCCTCAGGCCATCTGCTCAAGTACCCACTAGCAAATCCCAGCCATTGAGGGCTTTGCTCTGGTGTCTTACTGCATGTTCTGGGACATGCACAGACCAGATCTTCTGCTAAAGATCAGGAACCTCCATAATCTGAGAACCTGGAGGCTGGTGCCACTCCTCAGCAGGATTTACAAAACCTCATGGTGGCTGACGACATAGGATAAGGAGAGATTTAGATGCCATAGGAAAGCCTGGCCAGACCGAAGAAGGAATGTTTGCCCTGAACCCTGCTTGGATGCGGCTGTGGCCAGTGGAGGAGAAAGGAAGGCTTTAGGTTTACTTTGCTACCACAAACCTTTAAAGCTTGGTTGACAGGCCACACTATTATCACGTGAAAAAAACCCTACAGTGAGAACAAAGTAAAACACCCCACTGTCAGTAACATCCTTCCATTAAAATACGATAAGAACAAAGTAATAAATTATTTTATAAAGCCATAGTTATTTTCTGGTCACTGGTAGTATCCTGGATATAATCTTCTGCTGTATTTATACTCCTGACAAAGAGGAGAGCTGCATCAGCTGCAAAGACTGATTGCCAGGTATCGAAATAATAAGGCCAAAAAGCTGTCATGGGATGTAAACTTTGGAGAAGAAATTTCTGTGAATGCGAAACGTCGAGACTCTGAGTCAGGACTCTTCAGTACTATCACTACCTCTGCCAGCAGACTGCTATGTAGGACATCACGGCTTGTTTTCCCTTCACGCCTAGTTTACACCAAAATAACTCTGCTGACATCAAAGGCCCTACATCTGAGCTGCAGCGAAGAGAGGAGGAGGAGGAGGAGGAGGAGGAACAGGCACTTCAGGTGCAGTCGCATGTCGCAGTCAAGAAACTTGCACAACCGTCTGCTGTTGGAAGAGGCGATCCTGACTTCTCCTGTCTTCTGCTCCTCCTTTCCACCCCTTCTATTTCACTAGCACTCATGTGAGACTGTGCTGAGCCACTTCAGAGATCTAAACTGGCAGAAAATGTTGTACTCTTTTGTGGGTTAGTTTTCCACTGATACAATTCCCTGGGCAAGTTGACCAGAAGGTAAGAGGAGCACCAGCACCAACCTGAGGAAACTGGGAGTGAGTGAACAAGAGTGATGGGGAGAGATCTGAGCAGGACTGTCCATTACAGCAGCATCTACTCCTTTGTTCAGCTGATGTTAGCACCTCAGCTTGTTTTACAGGCAGTTTTTCTTTTTTAAGTAACATGATGTTTCGTATGATGCTTCACTAATGTCCAAGGATATTGAGGCTGAGTTAGTTTTTATAAGTTGTAAGTCAAAAAAGTGCTTTTGCTAAGATACTATGGTGAAGAGAAACAATCTTTCTTTGGGTACATTCAAAGGAACAGTTTATCTAAAGGGAACAATTTTTTCTGTGTCATTTGATCCACACTGACTGATAGGGTGCAGAGTCAATTCAAATGACCCGATGATATTTGCTATTGATTAAGAGCCCACATACAAATAGTCAAAAACCAGCTGAACGTAACCCATTTAGCTTCAGTACAACTGTATGAATGAGAAAAAACAGAAGTATCAGTACAGGTTTTGAAAATTTGACCCAATTAATAGGGCCAGGTATGGAAGTCCTCACTCAGATCTTGACAAGCAAGACAGTAGCAAAATGGTTGCTGGGCCAAACCTTATGGGTCTTATTTCCTGACTGAATCCAATGGAAGTTTGCCTGAAAACCATTAAGTTCATTATTTGGCACGCTGATTTCAGTGACAGCTTTGAATGGGTGAGATCTAAGTCTGAATTCAAGATTTGGCCCTTAATTCTTTGTTTGTAAGAATACACACTATCCAGCGCTGTAAACATCACTCCTTTCTTGTAGATGCAAAATACCCTTTTTTTTGACACAGAAATTCAGAAACACCTTATGTATTCACGGAGCTTAAATATTGATACTACGATATTTCACGAAGTATATGCTCAAGGAATCATTAGTATGTTGAAGAGCTGGTGCATCTATCTGATGTATGAACTTGCTAGTGGCTAAATAAGAAAGACTAAGACTGCCACATTAAATTTGCTGGTGTCACAAGGAATAGAGCAGAGCATCCTTGAAGTAATTACAGGTGAGTGGACCAATGTACTGTTACAAATGTAGTTCCATTAAGACATTTTCCATCACATTCTCTCTTATAAATCTGGATGTTTTATTGATGCAGAGCTAAATCAAGTATCTGCCATCACTACATTCTCTTCTTCCACCCCCAGCTGGCATTTCATGCAGCACATATTGCAGTTTTCTTTTTGAACAGAAGCCTTTTCATCTACTGGAAAGCAGAAAAATGCCATAGGTAACATAGTTTAGCAGCATTTAACACATTAAACAGCTCTCTCAACTGCTGTAGATGGGAAAAAAAAAAAAAGAGTCCTGTATGCATGTCAAAGCTACAGGAAAACACATTTTCCTTTCAGAAATGAGCACTGCATTTTCTGTGCGTATAGTTTAAAGAGAACAGAAACTTGGGTCTGGAAAGGATTCCCTAGATGATGACCTAGGGAACCTAATGTGGTTCCTTGTTATTCTGGGCAACCATCTCATTGAATTCTTCCCATAAATGAATCGAATCCCATTTAACATCTGGTGAGGTTTTTCTCTCAGCAGTTCCCATTGGGAGGCTATTTCCTAACTTCATTTATCCGAGAGTTAAAGTTTTTTTTTAATACTATTTTTTTAATTTACAGCCTCCATTTCTTCATGGCCAGTTTAGCCACATCTGTGGTTCAGATTCTCTCACAAACCCTGTCCACATCTGCTGGTTGCTCGTTGGCCTTGGACAGAGTACAAAAACACTTTAAAGGACTAGGATAACATGGTGTGGTGATTCTTCTTTGCCAGATGGTACAATTTTTTAGAAGAAAGCTGTCAGTCACTGCCTGTTGGACTAATTCTTTATGCCAACCGCTACAAAATCACGGCACAACTAAGCTGATCGTAGACGATTTGGGAGGTTGAAACCATGGAGGGTTAGAGATGTACTTATATCGGGACCTTGAGTGAGCTTTTCATCTGTGTTGCCGCTTTGACTAACATGTCCTCACATCCAAATATGTGGTAGGGTGCTGTATGCCCCATTGATAGCCGGGGCAAGGGTAAGGCTGCAGATTCCCTGATACAGCACAAATATTTGAATGGAGCAATGAATAGGCAACGAGATGGGACAAATTGGCCTAGAGTGAAGTATAATGTTCTGCTGCCAAAGAGCAGGGGGAGAGGGTCAGTGTCAGAAGACTGTGGATGCGAGATCCTCGGATAGGTCCAGCTGGCTTGCCAAAAAAGCTTGTTTTGATAGCTCATTTTATCCCCAAATCCTGGCAAGTCAGCAACCTGCCAGGAGTCATTCTGAGGTAGACTGATGCAAGTTGTGGTTTAGCAGCACTCATTAACAGCAGAGATCAGCTCATAAGACTTATAGATATCACGGAGGTAGAAATCACATAATTCTGAAGGGCTTAGCTGCAAATATCATTTAATGGCAGAAGATGGATGTAAATACCAGAGCCAAAGTGTCATCAGAATGAAAAATGACTTAAGACTGCTTACCCAAGCTCATGTCATCAGCAGATAAATTAATGGAATAATGTTTTAAGCTGCTTGATAATGTACAAGTGGAAAAAAAAAACACACAACAGTGCTAATATGGAACAGACTAAGAGATACCCAAAAATAGCCTCTGAAATTATGCTGTGTAAAAGTTCTGTAATGTGAATAAACCACGTAGGAAATACTCTAGACAGTCACACTAGCAGGCTGCTGTGGTATACCTTGTCATGGGAGGAAATGATTAACCCACCTCTCTCTCTCCTAGAGATTTCTTGAATGATTGCATCCCTGGATTGCACTTGTCTTATTAATAGGTGCATCATGTCAGTGAGGCAAAGCTTGAAGGGCAGAGTCTGGCTTCATTCATATTGTTAAAAAGTCCTTTGCTTTCGGAAACAGGGTGGCCACTTGCAAACTGCCTTTGGGAGTGATCCCTGGCCCACGCTCTCTGAAACTGTGCTTGGAAAGCATGGGAAAGAGTGTTAGCTGGCGTGGGCTAAAAGCATGCCACGGGCTGCTATAAAAGCTTAGCACTACTGATGATTGAGTTCCTCTGCCCATGCCCTGGCACAGTTTAATTTACTAGTATGGCTGTAGCCATATTATGTTTTATTAGCTCGGTGGATATAATTGAATAAAACAATCTTTCAGGAGCTAATGGGGTTCTTTGGGTAGACACAGTATGCTTCAAGGTAAGTATAGGTTGAGAACAATATCTTTGAGTGTAACTTGTTCATGTTAATTAATTAGAAAATTTGAAAGGAAGGGTGCTTAGTTCCCTTAGAGCAGATGTGGCTGATAGCAAAGGAAGCAGTGATAACTTCACGGTCATTATATCAAATGTTACCAAAAAAAAGGGGGGGTTCTTTCCTTCTTAGCTTTTTTTTTTAATAGCCAGAGATCTTGCTTTTCATGTCTGGATTTGAAGTCTTCCATTTTAATCCATTTCCAGGTGCTCCACTCTTCAAGATCGGTTGGTTGTTTCTCTATGATATTCCAATTCTCTTTGTATTGATCACAGAGCTGTTAGGGGTTACAAGTGGCTGGAACTTGCAGGAGACAGGTGAGGTACTGGGGGACTGGAAGAAGGCAGATATGGTGCCTGTCTTAATACTAAATGGGAAAGGAGGACCTGAGAATGTAGAGACCAACCACTCTAAGTTAATTCCTAGAAATATACTGGCACAAATAATCAAAGCCTTTGCAAGCACCCAGAAGATAACAAGGAGCTAAGTAACAGTGAACATGGACTTGTCAAGAACAAAGGACATCAAACTAATCTAATTTCCTTCTGTGACAGGATAAAAAGCCTTGTGGACAGAAGAGAAGTAGTAGGTGTCATATATCTTTGTGCAAGAAAGCTTTGGACACTGCCCCTCATGACGTTCTTGTAAGCAAGCTAAGGCAACAAGGTCTACATGAAACTACTGTAAAGTCTGTATGAAATTTGCTGGAAAGCTGTAGTCAGAGAAGTTAACAATAGTTTTGACATTTATTCTGTGTCAAAGCAGAAAGATGCATTGAACGGAGTTGCACAGGGCTCTGGTTTAGGCAAGCGAATTTAACTGCATGTATTTGGAGTGGAAAACAGCAAGGCTAGGAGGCTATTTTATAGGAATAGATTTAGGATGAGTATGGTGAATGGAACCCAACAACGCCGTGTTCTTGGAAAAACATGCAAATACATCCTAGGATGTATATTTATGAAGTTAGCCTACATGCCATATGCAGTAAACATGCTTTATTCAGCTCTCACAAAGCCGTAGCTGTTTTGCCATGCATGGTTCTGGGTGATGTCCTTCAACAAAAGCATAGATCAGCTGGTGGGGATGTAGAGTAGAGCAATAAGAATGGTCAGAGATGAGAAAAGAGTGGGCAAATATCCATCAGGAAAGCTGGAAATGTAGCTGCTTCTGTTGTGGGACAGTAGGATGAGTTGCAAAAGTCTGTGCAAACCGTGTGATACCATGGTGGCTTTTTGCGTGTGCCTATTTTGTCAACTCATTTCTATTGTTCTGTGTCAAAGTGGTGAAAGAACGTATGAAACGGGATCAGTCCTAAGAATGTTCCTTGAGAAACTCTAGATTTAATCTTCCTGCGGTTTAATCTTGCTCTAATTTAGGGTGCTTTTCTGTCATCTTTCTTTTAGCCAGAGTCCTTGTACTAATTAGCATCTTTACTTTTATCACAAATAGTTTCCCATCTGGCACGAAATCAAATCCTTAAGTATTTCTAGTATTAGAAGTCACAACAGAGCTGTTCAGTCAAAATTTTCCAGAAAATTAAGAAGGACTATTAACTCTGTCCGTTCTTGGAAACTCCCATGGATGCTAATATTGCTTAAAGTGATGTATTTTAGCAATCTGTCAGATATGTTATGTCTGCTTATGTATGCTGAATATTTAGGGACTCAAGGTCTGCCTCTCCTGTATTTGGTAGTCTGAATTGAGCTTAAACGTCACAGTAGCCAAGGCCATCATATTAGTCACCTGTAATAAGGTGGGGGGTTTGTATTTATTGTGGCTGTATTCCCCTGTAGCTGGACTATACTGAGTGCAGGACACAGTTTACACACGTAATATAATGAATTCCTTTGGAAAAATTGGGTGAAATGAGTGTTAATTCCAGCGCCTCTTCTTTCCAAAGAGTAAGGAGTCTCAACCTACATAATCCATTTATTCTATGTTTTGTGAAATTCCTTTAACAGAATCAGAATCTTTTACGGGAACTTGATTACCTTGTTGCTAGAAGTCAGTCCCAGATCCAAAGGAAACCTATTTGTGATTCTTGTCTTTTATTTTACTGCGCTGGAAGTGCCGAAGGGGTTAAATCTCTCTCTTTCCATCTTGCACACACACTCACGCACGCCCGCACGCACGCAGGCTAACGCACCACTTTATACGATGTGTCTGCTTGGCAACTTGTGAGAGTTTTGCTGGCGCGTGGGAGAGACCTGCAGGAGTCAAGTGCAGCATTAATGTAAGTTCCCAGTGGCTTAGAGGGAAGCTCATTACTGACCTGGCTTGTGCGTCTTGTTCATTTACAGTAATACTTTAAATATTTAATCGATCTCTCATTCTTTCCTGTCATGGACCATTTTCCCCCAATTGATTCCTTTTTGGGGGGCAGAGATGGTTGGAATGCATTTACGTTAGTGGAATTCTATAAATTATACTCATTAAGAGACCAGATACAATAGGCCAATGTGGAATTAGTCTAAGCTTCATATTGTATTTTTTGCCCCAGGTTCTCAAAGCACTTCAGAAGCACTAACTAGATAAAGGTGAAGAGCAAAGCTCTGCTGAAAGTTAAAATAGCTCCTGAAGTTCCCAGGAGCTGCTGCTTAGGAGTTGTCGCTGCAGAGACAACAGGATTATCCTTTCGGTAATGCTGGGCTCACTCAGCTTCAGCCTTTCTGGGTTTTCTGTTGGTAATGCTGGGCTTACTCAGCTTCAGCCTTTCTGGGTTTTTTGTCATGATGAGGGATGGGATGCATCCTAACTAGAGGGAAGGAAAGTGGAAGGTTGATGTGAGAAACATTGCTTTTTCCGGCAAAAAAGATGTATGGTCGTCTTGGTTGCATCTCCTGAGACTCCTCACCAGGTCAGGCAATGCTGAGGCACTCGCGAGGTCGAGCAGTGTCCTCATATGACACAATTTAGCTGTGAAGCATCTCTTCTGTAGGTAGAGGTGTTGTAACATCTGTTTTACAAGTGGGCAAATAGAGGCACAGGCGGGGAAGGGGCCTGCCCCAACCTCTCGTCTACAGACTCATAAATCTTGTGTTGACTTTGTGGGATCACAGATTAATTTTTACCACGAAGGATTTGACAGCAACTTTGGTGATATTTTTAATAAGGTCTATAAGCCTCACTTTGTAATCCTATGAAATAGGCATTCGACAGCATGTGCTTGTAAAGACAGCCGTAGCAGGGACATTGACTTTACACGGCTCCTGAATGGACTCGGGGGAATCATGAAAACAATATCACACCTTTGGGGTTGGACAGAGGTCTTGGAGTACAGTTTGGCCTTGTTCTTGACGAACACGATATCACTTTATAAACCCTATAAAGAAAGAACTGTGGGGTATTTGCCTTTCACCAAGCCAGGCTCAGAGAAGATAATAAGAAACCTTCAGTAGCTGAAGGCAAATGCTTTTAATGGGCAGGCAGAGGAGTTTTTCAGCAAATATGCTTTAAGATAGGATAACAAAACAGATATTCAGAGCTGCTTCTGGGCCCGGCAAGTTCTTTGCCACTCCTGGTGAATGTGGAAATCACCTCGAAAATATGTTGTTTTCAAATCGAATTAAATCCCTTGCACACTTCCTCAGTTGCTATTGATTTTTATTTTATTGATCAGCCAAGAAATGCTCAGGTATTTCAGATATGCATTTAAAGTATTCCCATGTCATCTGGTTTTGCACTGTTGATCTTAAATCTAAATGTCCTCGGTTAGCTGAAATAACAAATTTAAAAAAGCGACCCCAAACCTGTCCTGTTCCCTAGTAACTTAGCGTGAAGTGCTATCCCACAAGTGTCACGAGTGTTTTTCTTCAAATCATAGTGATGTAGTACAGAAGAAAGAGAAAGGCAGGTTCCTGCTCTGTGGGAACAGGGTATTTTCATGTATGGGAATATTTGCTTGTCAACACAATACTTTGTAATACTATCCATTATTACACAACTAAAATGCTCAGCCTTTGAACTCAGAAGCTAGTATCACCTAACTACAAGGACCAGTGTCTGTCCGACTCCATTTATGCTATTACTATTTAAGCAAGCATTTGAGTAGCGGGCTCTGAATACAGTTAAATTGCAAAGACAAATGCTGCTGTTGTCGTTATTGATGGTGTATGTCCTTGATACAAGTGCTGTATCTCAAGGAGAGAAGTATTCATGCAATCGTCCACTGCTGACTTTCTTGGCACCCTTCATTTCAGTTTTGTTTGGTAAGTGGTGGAGTCTTTGAATGAAGATGCAACATTTCAATTACTCCTCTCTTTTCTTTCCTGGAAACTGTCAAGGGATAAGAGCTGTGATTGTAATTGAAAATATCCCTACAAAGCCTCAAAATTATTATAACTGAAATTAAAATCTTATTCTTTAACTACTATTAGGTTTCACCTTCAAAAATCATGCCTGACTTTCAAAGAAGAGAGTTTCATGGCTAATAAGAATAATCTTTGAGAAGTCAGCAGATTTTGACCATTCATTTTCCTATATGGTCACAAAGAAATACCCAGGGAAGTCTCAGTCTTCTAATTGCAAATTTGATTTGCTTTGACCCAGAGTCACCATCAGAAATTTTGGCACCTAACTGAGGCACCTAACACAGGAGTAAAGAAATGATGGGGTCTTCTGTAGTCAATGGAGCAATATAGGCACCTCTGGATGGCAAGGCAAATTTTAGGAGGACTGAACTACTCTCTGGAGGTGGATATCTGTTGACGTTGATTGTGGAGTGGACCGTTCTCCTAAGTTCAGGTTACGCGGGAGGTCCTGAGCATGTAGCTGTTGAGACGCCTCTTGTAGAGGAGTTAGATGGAGCCATCCCCCCGCCGGTCACCTTTTACTGGCTACATTAAAAAAATGTCCTGCTGCATTAAAAAAAATGTTTCTGCGTTAACAGAAGTTGACTGCTAAACTAGTGAACGGGTGAAAGAGGAGAAGTTACTTCCAACCTCAGTCTTGCAGGTGGAGCTCGATGCTCCCCATTTTAGGGATGACTGACAGTTCCTCTCAGAAGTCTTTTCCTCAGTTGATTGATACTTTAGCAAACATTAATTTGGGGGGTGAAATTTTCCGTGCCAGTTTTCTGCCTCCTCAGACTGATATTTTTAAATATCCAGCCAAAATTGTTCAGAGAAGGAAGCTGGAGAAAAACATGTTGTTTTCAATACTAAAATATTTCTCCCAGCCTGTCTACGAGGAGCCCTGGTACCTCCCTGCTGCAGAGCAGAGATCTGAAATTTGGTAAGGGGACGTCTTTTGCGCATGTTCTGCTTTTTTTTTTTTGATCTCCCTGTGGAAATTTCCCTAGCTTTTCTTAATTTACAGGCGTTTTTTTAAAAAAATCCCCCACACTTGGGAGAGATGTCACAGCATTTAACAGCTGAAGCCTTCAAAAGACGCTGCGGGTAAGTGTCGTGCTGCTCTGACTGCGTGTGCCCTGTTGCCGCAGCTTGCTTTCTACCGCTACCTAAGCGACAGGGATGCTCCTTACCATCGCGGCTGATGTTTGCTTTTTGCAAATTTGGGAGCTGGATTCTCCTGGGATTTTAAAGCAATGGCTCCCAGTGCAATGAGGAGGGACAAGCTGCCTGGCTAGAAGGCAAAAATGAAAGAAATCAAATTTTAAGAGGGGAAAGAAAGGAGCAGGTTGGGATGGAGAGAGGGGAACAAGAGAGCTGATGGGATTAGAAGTTCTTTAGGGCTGCTCGGACACATCGGAGAGGGAGCTGGGACCAGGAGCCTGACGGGAGGTACCTGGGTCTGCAGCCTGCAGAGCTTGGAGAGGAGCTGGCAGACGAAGGGTTCGGAGGGAAATGAAAACCAACTGATGATGTGAGAGAGAGGCATAGCCCAAGCATAATTCCCATTGCTTACCCCCAGTACTATTTGTAACACCACAAGCCAGCACAGTGCCTATTTAAAGGCTGACCCGCAGGCTACAATATATACAGCTACAGCCTTTCTCCTTCTCCCTGTATCTCATTTTTAAGGTCCTATACACAGCACATGATCCTGCACCTCCTTATTTCCCGGTGAACACACCGCTTTAAATACAGCAGCCGTGTTAAACTCTCCAGAACAAAGTGCTTGTTGCTAGATTTTAATCCAGCAAGCCCAGTGAACATCCACTTTTGCAGCGTCAGGTATTAGAAAGGAACAAGACACACACACTTTCAGAGAAGAAAAAGAAAGGAAATCAAGCTGCTTTCATGTATTCTTTGTAATTATTTTTCCCCTGTTGTTCAGAATTCAAGTTTTTTAAAAAAAAAAAAAAAGAAAAAAAAAAAAAGAGGGCTTTAACATTTACTGGCAGTAATCATTTCACCATCTGCTCAGGCATGCTGCTTCCAGAACACACGTTCTCAGCTGTTGAGCAGTCAGCTCTCTGCTCCCCTTCCTTTTGGAGGCAGGGATGCCAGCAGTTCCTAAACTGTAACAGCATGAACAAGGCTTTTTCCCCCCCCACCCCTCCTTTTTTCCCTTTCAGTCGCTGGAATTTTTTTGAAAAGGCAGGAGAGTTAGGACTTTTCACCAGATTGTTTCAAAGACTGAGCTGTTCCCAACGTGACGGTTCTTCATCTGAGTGCATGCGAGTGGTAAAAATATGGAGAATATTAATATTTTAATATTTTGGGGTGCCCCAAGCAAGTTTACTTTGTAGTAGTGCTCCACTGGCACCTGGGCTGCTCTCAGGGATGGATTTAGCCCGTGTTTCTTCAGCTGTGCCTAGGGGAAAGCTGTCCTGGTGGAGTACTTTCATGCCTGAGCATAGATACCTTTGATTTCTGCTCTCATGAACCGTATTGCTGAGCTCAGCACCCCTCTTCCTAATGACTTCTTCCCGTTCTCTTCTACATGGTAGAGCTGAGCCATCACCGAGCTGTTCAACATCCCAGTCTCCTCTCTGACAGCCCAAACCCAGCAGTGAATCACAGCATATAAAACAACGGAGGTGTACCTCGCTACCGAATGGGCTTTGTTGGCTAAAAGGAGCTAGGACAGCCGGAGTTACCCTCTCTGCATGCTTCTGCATCACTGCCCTTCGGCTAGCGGTGAGCAGAAGCACTTAAGTAAATATATGACTAATTTAGAGGGCAGAGGGTAACATTAATTAGCTCATCCTGTCCTTGAACGTTTCTGTGTCACTGACTCCCTAATCTATGGCTCTTGCATTTTCTGTTGTTGTTTCTCATGGCAATAATAACCCGCGATCTCAGTTTGTACATTTAAATTCAAAATGAAAAAACATCCATCAGTGAGAGACTCTATTCAATTCTCCCACTGTATAGCCAACGCTTTACAAAGAAATGAGCCAGAGTGAATTCAGAGCCCATTAGGCATGTCCCAGGAGGCAAGAATCTATATGCTTACAGATGTACTTACAGATATAAATCTGCATTAAGAAAAAAATCCTGCTTGACCGAAGGTATTTGTTCTAAACCACACAATTTAAAGTGCAGCTTTGTACGGAGAAGTGACTCTGTGGGACGGCTTTGTGTGATTTTATGTGTGTTTCATTGCATCAAGATCAAATTTACTCCTTTACAAGCAGAAGAAATGTTATTTCTCTGTCAGCCTCACGTACTTGCTCTTGTTTCCATAGCCCAAGCTGGATGGGTGTTTTCCCATCCAGAAATCAGGGGGTTTTTTGATCAGCATTTGATCCAGCTGAACTGTAATGCAGACCGCAGAGGTTGGAGCCTCAAAACCACTTTGGGAATATCCCTTGTTTCTCAAGACAGTGTCTGTGTTTGTGCATTAGCCTCTCTGTTTTCACCTTTGAGCATGCTGTGACACTCAGACCAGTTCTTTGCTGCCATTTAAGAAAATATCAGTCTCTGAGATTGAATGAGTCGGACATGCTATTTATAAAAAGGTTATGTGAGCCAAGTATTTATCATTCTCATAGCACAGGATGGTGACACAGAGCAAATCGGAAGATGGGCAGGTAGGAAAAAGGGGTTGGGGAGACAAGAAATGGAAGCTAAAGAACATGAGGAAACAGGGAAAAGAGGTGTCCTGGTTTTGGCTGGGATAGAGTTAATTTTCTTCTTAGTTGCTGGTACAGTGCTGTGTTTTGGATTTAGTGTGAGAATAATGTTGATAACACCCTGATGTTTTAGTTGTTGCTAAGTAGCGCTTATCTTAAGTTAAGGATTTACAGTTTCCCCTGCTCTGCCAGCAAGCAGGTGAGCAAGAAGCTGGGAGGGAGCACGGCCAGGGGAGCTGACCCAAACTAGCCAAAGGGCTATTCCATACCATGGAACGTCATGCCCAGTGTATAAACTGGGGGGAGTTGGCTGGGAGGGGCGGATCGCTGCTCGGGCATCGGTCAGCGGGTGGTGAGCAATTGCATTGTGCATCACTGTTTTTTTTCCTTTCTTTTCCCCTTCTTTTTTTTTGTTATATTCCTTTTCATTACTATTATTATTATTATTATATTTTTTATTATTATTATTATTGTTAGTATTATATTTTACTTTAGTTATTAAACCATTCTAATCTCAACCCACGAGTTTTACCTTTTTTCCCGATTCTCCTCCCCATCCCACTGGGAGTGGGGCGGCGGGGGAGTGAGGGAGCGGCTGCGTGGTGCTTGGCTGCTGACTGGGTTTAAACCATGACAAGAAGAAAAGAGAAAAAGGGAAGATGTTTGGGCCTGAAAGGACTCCTAAATATCGGTGCCTATTGCAAATTTTCCCTGTGGAAGGGAAACCCATCCATTGACCTCCTGTTGCTGTTACCCAGATGTAGACAGGAGCTCCTTCTAGTGCTATTATGCCTCCCCCAATGATTATTAGATGTAGTGCTGTGTGGTAAAGAGGAACAGGAAAATCCCCTGCAGGCTTGCTGATTTTTAAGACCAAAAGCCCTTTCGCACCCTGGGATGGGCAGCTGCTGGCCGCTTTCATAAGGTGAGTGGCTGTGTCACACGGGCTGTGCAAGACAAGCTCGGCTGTGGGGCACAAATGCTGCATTCACCAACTGAAGAAAATTAGACAGAAACAGTCTATGCTTGGGAGGTTGGGGGAGGACGAACTGAATGACCTTGTTCCTTCAGTGGAAACACAGATACCGTAAGCATGGATTAAGGGCAGCAGATTTGAGACCGTCCGTGGTGTCAGGCATGGTGGGAGAGGCCACGCTGACTTGTGAGCTTGGATATATCACTTGGAAGAGTATGGGAAATCCTTTAATGTGTCTCTCCTGCCCACTTTGAGTTGCCTAGGTGGTGGGACCCCATTGCTTCCCCTGGAGAAATGACAGCCTGGCAGGGTTGGCATCTGTTGGTGCCTATAGCCTTGATCACAGCGAGCGCTTGGACCGAGCCCCTTCGTTTCCTTCTCGTAAAACCCTCTGAGGACCCACACTGAGATGGACGTAAAGAGGCAGCAAAAGGGAAGCAGTTGTTCTCCGAAGGAAGGAGTAGAGGGGTGTTGCTAACACTGTGATTCCTCAGAGCAACATGTCCTGATGCAGCCTGCCATGCCAAGAGAGGCACAGAGCCATGCGCGACATCTCCAAATGGTCTGTTAGCTTTCCCCATGCTCTGGCTTCAAAAAAAAAGGAAAAGGCAGGGGCGAGGGCAGAGACCCCAACGGAGGCTGAGGAGGTGTTTTGGGGGGCGGCGGGGAGAGCCCCATCATTTCTCTCTACTTGCTGTAGTAACCTAAATGAACAGTTTTGAGATTTCGTAACGCTAGCCACTTCCTAATTAGGACAAGCTTAAAAAGGACCACTTGGCATCCTTGTTGGTGAGAGCCATGTGCTACCTGCAGCAGGCCAACTCCAAAATGAAACTGATTTTTCTCTTACCTACATTCTGCATTCAAGCAGCTGCTCCTAACAGGTGCTTGCTCTCTTCCTAGCAGATGGCGACAAAAAAATGGGTTTGTTGGCAGGTTTTGCCACAAAGCAGCCTTCTTATCACACGTATTGATGTGTATACAAACATACACGCGCGCTATCAGGCTTTCAGTTTAAAAAGTAATTCTCCTTCTGATATAAGGTCAGTCACGTGGGGTCTTAGCGAGCATGGTGTGTACCTCTCTCTTTTGTATTCTGGGTCTAAAGGCATTCGTGACTTAGCTGCCACATCAAAACCCTGGCTAACATTTCCCCATTAGTTCGACTCTTCTGCTGTATCTAAAGGACCATGTGGTAGGAGGAATATGTAATGTTAGACTGCGTACCTCCGTATTTGTCAGTGCATCTTTAATAGCTTGTGCTAGCTTAAATAACAATGAACTAGAAAGGCAGCAGGTTTTAGACGGGGACTGCCCTGATGTTTTTCTCCTTGTCATTGTTTAAGGTAATATAATAGAAATGCAGAAAACAAATGATCTCTCTCCTTAAATAAAACAACCAACGGAAAATTTACAGTGGAGGAGAGACATAGCAATGCATTTCAACAAAGAAATATAACTGCAGCATTTTATCACCGGGAAACGCACCCAGGACTCTGAGTGCGGAAATGTGTTCAAAGCTGCCTTGGGGAAGTACATGGGGAGATCATTTGTTCTGTATTCATCACTCGAAGAGAGACAGCTGTCAAACAAATCCTTATATCTCGTTTCGTTCTTGGCCTGTTAACTCTGATTCCACCTCCCAGATTTTGCCTGGTGAGGGCTGTAAATTTGACAAAATGGTGCAAAGCAATTCCAGATTCAGAGGACTACGGCATCGCCCAAAAGACCTTTCCCACTTCTACTTCTTGTCGTGCAAGTAGCACCAGGAAGACCCCATACCCGCTCTGTTTTGCTGTTCATTTCAAAGAAACAGCCTGAGCCAAGACAACCAGATGAGGATGACATCTGGCTATCAAACCTCTGCCAAGTCACTGCTGTTCTGTAGCTGGCAGGAAGATGATGTGCTGCAAATGCCAGGTTCTCGCTGAAATGTAAAGTGCATTCCCTGCATTTTCTTTGCTTCCTATCCAGCCACAATCAGTTTGGTATTTTGTTTTACTAATGGCCAAATTCAAATCTCCTTTCCAGACGCATAAATCCATTTCATTGATGCTAGGAGGCTTATACGACGAGTGGAATTTGACCCTGAAGTCCAAGACGGTCTCGTATTTTCTAAGCTTACTGACAAATTAACTTGTTGACTGTGAATCTCATTCAAACATTCAAGCCCTTCCTGTGGGGTATGTTTGTGGTGAGGATTGCTAATCACATATATGAGAGCAGTTTACATCTAAACTCTTCCAGGAAGGAGCAGGTAGAGCTTGGGGCAGGTGGATAAGCTAAAGAAGCTCTGGAGGTCTCCTTCGCTGCTATTTTTCTGTAAGCCTAAGGTGCCCTCTTAAATAAGAAATCGCTATAGCTTGTGAAAAAAGCACTGTAGTTTGTGAAAGAAATCTATTGCTAATCAAAGGTACATGGAGTTGAAAGGCAGCTTGCTAGGCCTCCTGTAATACATTGCTCTCTCTTGTGCTCAGAAGCAGTCTGATCACAGCTACACCGAGGAAGCTCATTCAGGGAGGGCGTGTGAAGGAGCTGAAGCTGTAGGATTTGCCCTGTTTCCTTATGAAGGATTTTTGTTTTCACCCCTCCCCGCATGCTGCTGTACTCTCAGCGTGCAGCTGCCAGAGGGCATGAAATAACTATGCTGGTTTTGCAGCTGATGTTCTGGCCAAGTGCATTTTTTCTCCTCTTCTGGTAAAACAGTTTTGCTGCAGGCACAAGTAACCCGTTTTCAAAATTGTAGAAGGAAAGTAATTGTAGTAAATAAATATGCACAGAGCTTGGGCTGTTGAAACGAACTTGCTTTGCAAAGGGCGCAGGTCGTCTTTCTACTTTTCTAGTTAGCTTCCAAAGTTTGACTTCTTTGCCACGTATTTGCAGATTTCAGGAGTATCGTTGTGCTTTCAGTCTGTGGGCTTGTAAGCAGAAGCCATCTGCTTTCGAGGGCACTCACACAAGAAGTGGATATTAATGCCTGAAGGATAACTCAAATCTTTTCGATTTTCTTTGGTGAACCAGCTTACTATGAAAATGAAGTCCATACCAAAATCTTCACCAAAGAGTCTGTAGATGGATAGGGGTTAGAGAAATTGGATTAATTGTGTATTATTTTGTCATGTGCAACTGTGCTAGTAACTCACCAGCAGTTTGATCTTCCTAGATAGCTTTTGTGGAGCTGATTTCAGAGGAGTGTCTGTTTGGATATGGCCGTAGCAAGGTGATTCAGTGAGTGACACTGGATTTAGTAGCTTCTGTTTGACCCCAGCTCTGCCCATTTCCCTTTAGTGCTTTATCAGTTTTGCCTGGTTTTGGTACATGGGCTGACTTCTGGGGTTTAATTCTGTTGTCTGATGCACAAGTGTCACGGTGACATTCGTGATGTCCTGGAGAGGCATCTTCTGTCCTTTAGATGCCACGCCAGTGGGATTGGGGGTTCCCATCAGTTTTTTTATCAACCTTCTGAGCCTGTCTCTGGTACCTTGAGCTACCTTGCATACACAGGGTTCACTACAGTGAAAACAAAGCGTGTGGCTGACAGCATTACCATGCCTTCTGCTCTGAGATCAGTTGGTTTCTGCATGAAATAAGCAAAACCAAACCAATCTATGGAAATGCTCAGGATAGTACATGCTTATTCAAAAGGTGTTTTCATCTGCTGGCTCCAGTGTAGATCTCACATACAGCAAATTCAAACCATAACAATTTTTTTTTTTTAAACTTCATCAAAAGTTACCCTCTATCTATGCCATAGGAATAGGTTAGAATATTTTGAATTAAAATCAAATTTGATCAAAGATTTGTCAAATATGGGGGGATCTTTGCATTGAAAGGTATGTATAGATACCGTAACTAACTTGAATCACGTTTGATGCTACATAACTGCTCAACGTGAAACATCATTCTGAATATCTAACTGAATCTGTGTATCTTTAGATTCTGTCCTTATCAATGATCATAATACATCCTCCTGTAAAATAATCAGTTAGCTCGTGGAACTGTCATGGCAGTATGGTTTATTCATGTCTGCACAAAAAATAAATTGCTTGATATTATCCCAGTACTGGAGAGCAAAACTTTTTTTCCAGAAAAGATAACAAATAACTAATTCAGGTTTCCAAAAGCATGTGTACTATTATCGTTAGTAAGAAGCTTAACCAACCTGAAAGCAAATGCTAAACGATCCAGATCTTAGTCTTATTAAACTTGTGTGTTTCCTACCACTTAAAAGCCTATCAAAAACCTAAAGATCTGGGTAAATGAGATTTTCTGGAAGGCAAGCTTTAAAGTTTACCTCCTTCTCTTTTGAAACAAGAAGGCGATGCCTCTATTTACATGCCGTTTCTGGAACTCAAATGGAGCGAGTACATCACTGCTGCAGTGTTTCATGGAACATCCTTTGTTTATTCACACTGTGCCACTTTTAAACTTCAGATGTAAACAACAAAGGCTTCTTTGTATTTCACACTATCTCATACTCACTACCTTCTGAAGTCCAAAGCCAAAACACTGTGGAATTTTACCCTCCTCACACTTTCTTCTGCTTGTTGGATGTGTTCTTCCAGCCTTTTCTATTTATAGTAGCTGGAAAACTACTTATCTTCTGATTAAAACGTGCTCTGTTCATTTTCTCTTGACTTTTCAGTCCTTGGTATGGGATAAAATTGTATTCCCTGGTAACCATTTCAAATATAATTTTAGTAGTAATTATGCATATATTCGATAACAGGAACAATTTGTCATCCTGAAGGATCCAAATTGCTTTAAAGCGGCCGTCCTGTCTGTGATCCTGTTACACAGATGAAAAATCCAGAAAATATTCCACCAAACTCGGTTGGTCGGACAGAAAGGTCAGTTGACCCAAGCTGGAAATGCAGCAGCTGTCTGACAACACACGTTTTAGCGTGGAAGAGTACGGTTTCCATTTCAAACCAGAGTGGGAATTTTAGTTGGAATATTTCATTAAACTTTAGCTGCACTGATCCTTGAGATCTGCTGCTGAGAAGTGCCCCCTGCCTTTTTCACCGTGGGGAAGGACCTCATTTTATGTTTCATTTGACATGCAGTGGGTCAGACTGTGCGTGGTGTCCGCATGAATCTCGTGCTGGATCCATCTTCTCTCTGTTTGCTGATGCCTGGGGGAAGTAGCCAAGGCTCTTTGCTCTTCTTCTCCCATTCTGTGCTTATCTCCGTGGGAAAGACAAGGACAGACTACCCAGGCAGTTTTAGACACTTAGCTGTGCTGTGTTGCATACAGTCCTGTCCTATATGTGTAGTATAAATAAAATCTTACTTTTCAAGAAAACCAGAGTAGCATGGTGTTGATTTTTCCTTTCCCAGGGACAAGTAGCATCCTTTATCATCCCATCTCCTTAAGCTGCATTTGAGCACAAGAGATATCTGATGAGCCCATCCATCGAATCCTGTGTTCAGTTCTGGGCCCGTCACTACAAGAAAGACATTGAGGTGCTGCAGGGCATCTGAAGAAGGGCAACGAAGATGGTGAAGGGTCTGGAGAACAAGTCCTATGAGGAGCGGCTGAGGGCACTGGGGTTGTTCAGCCTGGAGAAAAGGAGGCTCAGGGGAGACCTTCTCGCTCTCTACAACTACCTGAAAGGAGGTTGTAGCGAGGTGGGTGTTGGTCTCTTCTCCCAAGTAACAAGCGATAGGACGAAAGGAAACGGCCTCAAGTTGCACCAGGGGAGGTTTAGATTGGTATTAGGAAAAATTTCTTCACCAAAGGGTTGTCAAGCACTGGAACAGGCTGCCCAGGGAAGTGGTTGAGTCACCATCCCTGGAGGTATTTAAAAGACGGGTAGATGTGGTGCTTAGGCACATGGTTTGGTGGCGGACTTGGCAGTGTTAGGTTAACAGGTGGACTCGATGATCTTAAAGGTCCTTTCCAACCTAAATGACTCTATGATTCTATGATTCTATTTGGGTAGAACATTTAATATATAGCATAGCAAATAGTTTTGCTGTAAATTGCTAGGAGCGTTAGGTCCATGTTAGATGCCTCTGAGATCTTTCCTTGTATAAGAAACCAGCGATATAGACTGAAAATACTTTAATGGTAACAGCAGCTAGTTTAGTAGGTGAGTCCAGTGGTAGGCGTTCAAGGTGAGTCGTTCTCTGCTCCAGAACATCCTCGTGTGGCTGCATGAAAGCTTGGTTGAACAAACAGTATCAACAAAATCCCCTTGACCTCAGTACAGCCAGAGTTTCCCTTGCGCTCTCAGCTCACCTAGGAGCTGTGAGGCATACTGTATGATAATTATTTTCTTCATATTTGTGTTAACTGTGGCAATTGGAGCCTGCAACTTTGGTCAGGCTCCTTGTTGAGCCAAGTGGTGCACATATGGCCATTGTAAGAATCAGTGCGTGCCCTGCAGGGCTGGAATAAAAAAGGGTGAGTAGCTTTAGTGCCATTTTAAAGAATAAGAAACAGAAGCAGAAAGAGAGATTGGGAGTGCTTGTTTTGCTGAAAGTCACCAGGACAGTCGGAGGCGAGCCGGGTGATAGTCCTGCTTCTCTAGAAAGTAGGCTCAGGGCTTTCACCACAAACAACTCGATCTTCAAAAGAGGGTGGACAGCACAATGCAAATCATCTCCCAGCTTTTTGGGATGAGATGGTTTAGCATTATACACTAATGGTCATGAGAAGCTGAATAGAAAAACAGAGCTTGTTATTACAGGCAAAATGAGTGGCAGAGATGGCGAGTTGCCCAACAATTTCCATTATAAGGATCTTCTTTCAGGTATTCCAGTATACCAGTTTTTATGATTTCAGAGGTAAATATTTGTGCTTGCTCTCTGTCTGAAAGTTTTTCCCTCCAGTCACAACAAAAGTAATTTCTGGATTTTTCAGGATGAGTTTAGGAAAAGATAAATTGTTTATTCCTCTTAAAAATTCATATGTTTTCCTGAGAAACTGTCATGCTTATATATTGTGGAAGAAATACTTGATATAAATCCAGTGTTGACTCCAGTGAGAAAAATAAAATGATAGCAATGTAACAGTAGAGCTGAACTGAGCCCTCTACATTAAATATGTGAAATGAACATTTTTACTTCTACATTGCAACTCCCCTGAATGAAAAATAATTGGAATGACTTCCATTTATTGCGAAGGATACATACACAAGGGAGTATCTTGCATTGCACAGGCTAGTCTGCATTTTGCAACAAAGCGTGGTTCAGAGATAACTGAGCTAATGGAAGTAGTAAAGTCTTGTCAGCACAGTATTTATATGTGGAGTGTTTTCTTCTGCTCACAGGCAGCATGGATTTGCCTGATCTTACCATTACACTGCTTTTGGACCCGAGTTAGCTTCTCAGAGTCGTTCAGGACTGCACCATGTGGATATACCAGTTCTGGTCTGCAATGGCTTGGAAGATTCTGCCCTAAGCTTCACTGCTCCGTATGCGGGTTGTTATCGGTGGCCCCATCTCAGTTTGGACCTGGCCATTCTTCATTTCAGGAATATGAGAGTAATGGATGAGTGATTAGTGAAGAACAGTCTGCTGTCTCAAACCGCGGAATAGATTTTAGCTTTAGATCATTGAAAGTCAGAACAGGGCATATCTTTTCTTAGCCATCATAAATTATCCATGCAGGATGTACAGTAAAAGGCTGTTTGGCTGCGTTAAAATTGGCTAGACAAACAGAATTTCCATCTCTCTCAATGGCTCCTTCAACACCTAATTAGTTCCCAGATGCTAGTTGAGCAAGATGTCTTTTATCTTGGCTAATGTTATCTTCTTATACCTCCTAAATGCCCCCTGGTACCATTCTTCACTTTCATCTTTCTTCCCTCAAGAGAAGGCAGGATGGGTGTTCAGGAAGCTCTACTCTGAAGGTCAAGCTTGTAAAGACTGTGGGTCAAGTTGATCTTGTTATACCAGTCAGTATCTGGAGCAAAAGCTTTGAATCCAGAATTAGATTGATATGATGGAGAGCAGGACACAACTTCCTTTCTATGCATGTTCATAGGATCAGTATCCAACAGGAAAAAATAGAATTGCAGATTTTATTTCACTGTCAGTTCCATTTAATACAATTTACGACAAATTCAATGTTCATCTTTCCTGTTGCTAGAAGGTACAAAGAAGTCTGTATAAATCTGCCATTTCAGCTGGCGTAGCTGATTGTTGTGGGCAACAAGGAAGTACTCTCAGATGTAAAATAGTAAGAAATATCAGACTAACTGCACTCCTGATCCTTCTTAGACCCTCTGAGCATAACCACTTGGGGCCTCAGATATGTTAATAGCCAGGCTATCGGCCAACTGTGATTTACCTTGGCAGGTCTGATTTATATCCAAGCCTAGCAATTCTTTCCCCTCTGGCAGGAATGAGTGACCAAACAGCCTCCTTCAAGCTAAGTATTTAAGAGAAAAGCATTTCAGAGAAAGCAGATCTTCAAACCAATGGAGCAGACTATATATATATATATATATATATATATATACATGCAGCCTTCCCCTAAGGCTCGTGAAGCTGTGTCTCTAGCTAGGTTCAGTTTACTTGATTTGGATGACGTGCTCTGTTGTGTGTGGGGGGGGTGTCAATAGGCAAAAGCTCTGACAAAGTCAGTTTTGCAGTTTTATAGATGAGAATCAAGATTCTTCAGCTTAGACTTTGCACCACCATCTTTTAAGTTTCTATTGTATTTCCTTCTTATCTGCATTTTCCCTGTGCTGCACTGGAACAATACACTCGTGTGAACAATTCCAGCAGGCCCGTGTAACAGCTTTTCTCCTTTTTGACCAGGTTATGTATAGTCCCTATAGGATGTTTATGTCTTCAGATTTATAATGTAATCACATAGCAGCTTGTTTTCTATCACAGCAAAGACCAAAGAAAGCTGTAAAGTCAATGGGTTTCCCCATTTCTGCTCTTAGATCCATATGCCCACACTATGAAGGATGCAGAATTTATAGCAACATAATTCAATCATTCCCAGTTGCAATCTTGCCCGATTAGCGAGAGGCACACTGCAAAGTGAGTTCTGAGACTAGATCGCTTCCCTGCAAGGATATTAATAATACTTAGAAATTATATAGCACTCCAAAACCCTGTGCAAGCATTAGCTAATTATGTAGTACTCCAAAGCCCTGTGCAAAACATTAGCTAATCAATTCTTGCAGCACCTATCAAATAGATCAATATCATTGAATCCACTGTGAAGAGAGGTAACTGGAAACAGGAGAATGTGGATATCTGGTCCCAGTCCATGCCGCTGCCCAGTGTGGTAGCTGGGGTTAGACTTCAGCACTTGCCAGCCACTGCTCCCACATTTTCCTTGGCAGGATCCTTCTTCCCATCTGGCTCGCTGTGGATAAACACATGATTTCCAAAAGGAGGTCACCTACATGGATGCGAATGCAGATTTTACCAGCTAGACATGATTTCAGCCCATTCCAGGGCTTTGTAGAGGTCACCGGCATCAAGTAGTTTGGAAAAGCCAACATCAGTAAGTGACATAGAGAAGACTGGACCCGGCACGGCAAACTGAATTTTAATATTTGCTAGAATAACAGTTGAGTGTTTACCAGTGAGGTGCTCCAGCCAACTGAAGGCAGCACAAAGGAAACAATTTAAAATAATATATCATTGAGATGTGATACTACAGAGCAGGCTGTCTTGCAGAAAAGGAGAGGTATATCTACATGACACTTAGCAAATGAAGGAGAAAATAAAATATTCTTTCCTAATTGCACATTATTAAGGCCTCAAGCTACTCATTGTGTTAGTTCCTCTGGACCAAAGTTAGTTACTCTGGACCAAGAGAGTACTTATTGCTGAATTTCTGCTCCCAAGCCTGCCAGCAACTAATCCACAAACTTGGCAAAGTCAGTTAATTTGTTTTCCAGTTAAAAATATCACAGTAATCATGTATCTAGGAGGTACGCGTACTCCCATCCTACAGAGGATCGAGTCCATGCAACTAATCCCTGCAGGCCTTCTCCTGAAATAGTGCAACTCCTTTAATTCTTAGTGCTTTTGGAAACAGAGCTGAATTTCAGTATTGCTGCTGCTGATATGAAATTTTGAGTAGCCGATATAATAAAGGGGTAGCCCTAGAGCTTTTAAATAGGTACTCCCTGCTGGAGCGCTCAGCACTGTGAGATTACTTGCCTTACAGTTTTACCTCAAGGATGAATGATGATACAGAAGCACAAGCTGTCATAGGTGTCAAGATACTCTGCAGTATTTTCAACATCGGTGATTTCAGAGGGGCCATTAGAAATAGAGTCGCTTTGTGTAACTTGCTGAGACATGAGACAAACTGGATATTGCAGCGGCCTGAGTGCAGGCTGTAAGCTCGCTTTCAAAGTGTGTGTTGAATCAAACACTGGATGATGCTATTTTTATTAAAAGCCACAAAATGCTTGAAACCGATTAATACTCTGCTGCTTTACTAATGCCTCTGCTCAGAAAATTAAATGGTTTCATTTAACAAAACCAATTTTAAAGCTTTTTTGGTCAAATTTATAAGTGGGTTCAACCCCTTCTCTAAACTTCTGTCAACCATGCGTTTTCAGCACAACATATCAAAATGTCATTGGCTTCCAGTCTGCTCCTTCAAGTATTTGGAGGTATAAGGGAATTGTGCTTTTCTGGCACAGTTCATTCCAAATTCTTAAGGCACTTCACAAATATTAGCTACTTCCATCTGAATATAAACAAGGAGCCAAACACCTTGAATGTGTTGTTGCCATGCTGTAATGTCAAATGATTAAATATTTTGACATCCTTTGGCTCAATATAATCAGCTGGCTACAAAAGCTGAAGCAACAATTACTGTCGGTTCAGAGGGCAGTAGCAAATCAAAGTGCAGAAGTATCGCGTGCTAAATACAGTTGCTTGGGAGTCAGTGAAGAGCAACCTTTGGTGGTTACACTGGTTTGGTTTATTCTTTGGCAGTCTACCATATAATCTCCCCTGTTGAGGACAGCATTTCGTATCACCTAGCATAGCTGAAGTGAATTGCTGCCAGTGGAACAAACCGATTTCGCTAACATGGAGACTGCGCTGTGTCCCAGTGACCCAGTGCATGGCCTTCAAGTTAAAAAGCGAGACCATCTCTAAGATGATACCATCTCTCTAAATGACTAAGACATCCCTTAAGATCTTTCTAACTGCATCTGCATGCCATGGGATCCCCTCACTACAGCGGAGATGGGACTGGTAGCACTGGGTTAAGTGGCAGACAGTTGGATAACCAACTGGTATGGTGGAAATGGAAAAAAAGCAAGGTTTGATTTGCTGCAATCCACTGTGGTTCCAAGCCTGTGTGTTCAAAATCACGTCTTTACTGACAGTGATGTTTGTGCCAGTTGGTGGTCCTATGCATGTAGTGTTCATGTGTATAGCACTGGCTATTTGATCGCCCAATATCCACGGGGCAAGTGGGCTTCTCTAGACAGTGCCTCAGTGCACCCCTCCAGTCTTGGTGCCACCAAGAGGAAAATTGCCTCTTGCCAGTATATGCTGCACAAGTCCAAATATAGATGCAAATCTGCATCCAGAATAATTGCTCCAGTTCACTAATTCACTAATATATTTTCCTTAGGATAGCTGAGCATTTTAGGAATCGGTTCTGGAGACAAAGCATCTGCAAAGCTTGAGCTGTCCGTGAAGGACTCGACGCAGGTAATGCCATAGCAGAAAGCTACGTAATTCCTCGTGTCTGTGTTCACAGCTGAGGACTTTGAGGGTTTCCCACACCAGATTGTGGTTACAATTTTGAGGAGCTGTCTCAAGTTCAGGCTATGGCAAAAGAGGTTCAGAGCAAATCACTGAAATGAACAGTGGCAGGTCAGTGCAACCAGGCGGTGGTCGGCTTCAGGTATGAAAAGAACTTAAATTGGAAATTGCTTGCACGCTAGCCTCACAGGTAAGCTGTGATTTAAATTGGCCCTGCTACTGAAGAAATGAAAAGTGGGCTGCTTCTGTGCTTAAGGTATCTCCAAGATGATCCAGCAGAATTATAGACAAGTTAGGTCTGAAGTTTTATGCTGCAAATTGCTTGAGTTATCAGAAGTTAGTAGACACACATAGAATAGTGTTTCAGAGAAGAGTTGATGTGACTTTAGCAGAGGAAACTCGTGTCTTGCACACATAATATAGTTTTTTGAAGAGAGCGGGTGCATAAAAGGGAGCCAGGCGCTATGGAATAAGAGGAAAGTGTCTCTTCTGAATGAATAACTGGTTATAGATAGGAAATAAAAGATACAAATAACTGGGCAGTTTTCGCAGTGAAGGGAGATTAACAATTACCTGTCTTGCGAACCTGTGCAGTTCAATATACTCATAAAAGAGCTGGAAAAGGGAGACAGAAGATAGTGACGTGCCCAAATCTGCTGATGGTGTAGAGTTATTCCAGGTAAGCAAAAGTAGACGTAACTACAAAAAGTTGCAGAAGAATCTGACAATATCAAATGTCTGGGCAATAAAATAGCTGCTGAAATTCCATGTCGATAAGTCAAGTGCAGACACAATGCTAGGGTTTAAATTAGCCCACGAAAGAGGTCCTGGCGTCATTGCAGATGGTTCTTTGAAAACGTCTGCTCAGTGCTCAGCAGAGGTCAGAAAGGCAAGTGGAATGCTAAGAATTGCTGGGAAAGAGATGGAGAATAAAAGAGAAAATGTAAGTACACCACTGAATAAATCCATGGTGATCTTGAATACAGTGCAATTCCAGTCACCCCGTCTCAATGCAGAAGCAAAATAGAACTAGAAAAGATGCAGAAAAGGGCGAGAAGGCTGACCTGAGTTATGAAATGGGGAGTCTAAGCCTGTGAAGCTTGCTGAAGAAATGAATGAGCAGGATTAAGGCAGAGGTGTAAAAACAAGATCACTATGGAGAAAGTGAATAAGGAATTATTTTTTGCAGCAGAGGATGTAATGACATGGTCAGGCAAGAAGTTTAAAGCAAACAACAGGAAAAAAATTTCACGGGCTATAATAAATTAGGAAACTCATCAAACAAAATCTTTTACGTGCTGGAAGTACAGGTTGTTTAAAAAAGTAGTAGTGCTGAGGTTCCCAGCACTGGCTCCAACGTGTTCCTCCAGCACTTATCCCGATGTACCGAGTTGGCCATGTCCCCTCTGTCCTCTACACCTGGGTGAGGTTTGGGTTCTGGTTTGGTTTGGCCTCTCACCAGTAGAACCTGCTAGGTTTTTTTGGGCTGGATTATAATCACTTAAAGGATCATTGTGATCTTCTAGCGTGATCTCTCCTGTGACAAAAGCCACAGAAGTCCCTTGAATGAAGTAATGAATTAATTCTCTTTGAATTGCAGTGGAATATTGGGGGGAAAAAAGATCCAACAGTACCTTAAAAATTTCCTGCACTGAGTGAAAGGTCCCAAAGCTTAATTATACTCTCCCTAATTTGGTCCTTCCCATTTCTGCATGCAAAGGCTGCAGTAGCCCTTTTGGCTGCAGCACGGTTGTGGGAGGTCACATCGGATGGCTCAGGAATTTTGAGACAGCGAGGACTAAAAAAGTAGCTGCTAGAACAGGATTATCATCAAATTATATCTGCCTTGGTGGCAGGAAATCAATCAAGAGTGGGCTGATTTACACCTGCCAGAGCCAGCACATCACGAACTTCATCATCTTTCCCAGTGATGTTTTTATCTTTGCATCGACACAGTCAGTGCGAGGAAAATATTTTCCCGTTTAAAATCAAAACATTCAAGGTAGTGTTTGGCAGAGTGTCGGAGCCTGGGGTTCCCGCTGCTTCTGACAACAGTGCTGGTATCTTTTGCTAATGACCAAAGTGCAATATAATGAGTTGTCTTGGGCTTCTGCTTTATTCAGCGTGCAGTGTTTTAATAGACTGTTAGTAATTCTGAAAGGGATAAATGATGTTTATGCCCTCTTGTGGTATGTTATTGAACAGAATGGATTTTCTAACTGACAAAATTAGGCCAATGATGGAAAAGTCCCAGGTAAAAATCTGTAACGAATACTGTTTTGCACAGTAGAAAAATATCTATCCCTCCAACAGCATCCTCATGACTCAGTTAAGGGGGGGAAGCCAATTTTACATGCATTTACAGCAGCAAGTAAATGACTAATGCCCATGATGACAGAGTTTGTGCCATCTTTCTGGAGTGAAGATAATTTTAAAAGTGCTTTTCTTTGCTAGGAAGGTTAGAAAGTAAGTGAAATACTGCCTTCTAAAAGAGTTGTGTTGACACCTCTTTGTGTTAGTTGTTGCCGACGTGTTGTGATACATATCTTTGCATTTTTTATCTTCTTCACTCACACATTTGCGGGTAAATAATCTGATTCCTTTGGGACAAAGCCTGTCCCAAAGATGAAAAACACTGTTTGGTGATTTTACATGGGGAAATAAGGCCAGATTCCTGTGAAATTGGGCTTGTTACCCCGCCGTGTTCAAATACAATGAATTAACTAGTCGACATCTTCCTAACCGCACTGAGAATTTAGATGTAGGGTTGGGAACCGAGGGGCTCCCCAGACAGGTCAGTCACGGATTTTGTATCAATCTTATTACTTCATTCCTGATTGAAAACTGAATACAGCAAAATGTATCCTCCGGACAGTGAAATTACCAGAATAAATCAGACATGCTCTACAAAGTCCAGCAACTGATGTCAGACCGTGGTCAGTACTTAACTGTGCTGAGGCAGGATCTAGGAAACCCTGTTGTAGGAAGTTCGAAGACTTTTTGGTCCCAAATAATCACCTATTATTTAAGTGTTAGCTAATGCTGTGAGGAAGCGTTATTTCCATTACATGTCATCTTTCTCTCTGCCCAGCCACCAAGTATGTAGAAGACTATTGTAAGGAGGAAGGGAATGATTTCCGTTCCACATCCATGATGAGTACAACCACAATAGTAGGTTTAAATGAAAGTAGTGGGCTTAACTGGGCTATGCTTTAGGAGAAGCTCTCTAACAGGATGGTAAATATTGGAATGGCCTCCTTGAGGAAACTGGAGGATCTCCATCTCTGAAGATCTTTCAGAAACAGTTAAAGAAATGTTTGCTGGGAGTAAGGCTGCTATCATTCATTGTCTCATGATGAAAGAAGTTGGACTTGACTTACAACAGGTCTACCAGCTCTGTTCTTGTGATTCTGTGTGATGATTTCCTTTTATTGGGTTTATTTATTAGTATGATGAGAGAATATATTTATCTGGTAATCTTAAATGCTGACCCTTCGTTCTTACAGTTGATCTTACTGTCAAGTCTGGCTGATAGCAATGCAATTCTGTCTATGTCCGGTACTTTACAAGTATATTTTGCAACAGTAGTCCGACACCAATTAAAGTGCTTATTAGGTTATCATGGACTTCAGTGAGCACAAGCTGTGTCCCCATTGAGATGAGAATTGGCTCCAAAATATTGGGACTTACCAGTTTCCTTAGAAAAGGAAAATTCAGTAGGAAAAATGTCATGGCAATTCATGTGAAAAAGAAATTCCCTCTGTCAGAAACCTTTCAGGAGTTTCAAATTCAGTTAGGGGATATCAGAAAGAAATTAAAGTCTAATTTAAAATCCCCACTCACATTCCTTCTTTTCCTGCAAAGTGATTATTGCTCCTGGTCCACGTATTGGCAAATCTTTCAGAAATGAGCTGAAATTTTCCTTAAAAATACCTTTCTGGTCATGATGGAACTGTTCTTTTTGAAAAATGGGTTTGCAGCGACTCTGTGAAAAGAGCCCAAATGCTCGTATTTCTCAATTACATCAGTGGGGCTAAAATTTCACCCAGAAATTCTTCTTGGCATAAGGACATTTGGGATGGATAGCACATTTCAAAGCTGAGGCACCTGCCAGGTGAAGTTCTTGGACACTGCAAGGCAGCTGGCCAGGCTTGATCAAAGTGTGCTTTGCTGCCTTTCATGTTTGTTTTCCACTTTCGCTGATGGCACCACATCCCTGCCTGGCGTGGTTAATAAAGAGGAGAGAACGAATGTGTGGCCATAGCAAATTAAACAAATGAGCCATTAAAACAGCAGGGTGCACTGCCTCTTCTCACCAACGCCTACTTTGGTGCCCGCAACGTCTCCTAGCAAAATAACATGAGAGCAAGGATAAAGGGCTTTCAGGGATGTGCTGCAAATGTGGTCCAAGCGCTGAGAGATGTCTGTGGCTCCTGCTGAGAGAAAACCTAATGTCATTCATCAGCAGAGAAGCCAGCAAACCACTAATGGTTTTCCATCGTGTTTCTTGACAGGTATTGACGGAGGGCGGTTTTGGTCCCATCACAACAGAAATCCAGGAGGCTCCAGAGTTTTATTACGCCGAAGATTACCATCAGCAGTACCTCAGCAAGAACCCCGGTGGATACTGTGGCCTCGGGGGAACAGGGCTTTCCTGCCCTATTGGGATCAAGAAGTAGCCTCTGCTTACTCCACCGCCTCTGCTTTGTTTTAGGGAGTTTGAAAAAAGACCGACAACCATGATAGGTGTTACAGTACGCCCGCAGCATCAGTGCATAAAGATTTGGGAACCTGTTGGGGCGGCTTTCCGTAATCTGAGCAGTTTCCCATTCACTAACATTAAAAGCCAAAGTAGAGGCCGAAATTGCACTTGTTGGCAAACGCAGCTTCTTGCTCTGTGCAGCTCACTGGCTTTCCTTGCAATCATGTAATCTGGAGAGAAAAGAAACTTCTAGAAGTTTGGCTTGAAATGCTGTTAAAAGGATGAATTAGGAGGTGGTTGCACCTGCTGACTGCTTTGCATAGCTAATGCCTTCAGACATGTTTATTTTCTTGGGTTAATGAATTTGCTCGTGTTATGAGAGCTTTGACTTCTGGAGACATGGCTCATCTTAACTATCACAACCCTGTAATTTGATGTCTTCGAGAATGGTAAATTTACAAGATCAGTAATTCTCTCACAATTCCACTTTCACAGCAATGTGTAATATCACCTATAGTGCCTATTTTCTGAAACAATTTTAGGAAGAAAAAGTAAAAATTGTAGTGTGATACCTCTTTTTGACAGTTCCAAAAAGTGTATAAACACAAAAAGAAATCAATTTTGTTTCCTGCACTACAATAAATTACAAAAAAAGAAAAGAAAAATGTTGCCTGCGATGTGTTCCATGGCTCTAAGTATATATCTGGGTAGATCTAAAAAAAGTAGCAAATATTATAAAAGGCTGCAGCCTGCTAATTAAACACCAGGGCTTGTAAATCTGTATTATCATGCATGACAGTACAGAGGAGTAGAATTCGTATTGGCCGCACTGGAACATAATTATTCCTGTGATTAATTATTTGCACTTCAGTAGCTTGTGGAGCCCCCACCAAGACCAGAGCTCATTACGGCAGGTGCTGTGCAGACGTAATGTCGGGCAGTCTCTGCCCCAGTGCGTGTACAGTCAAAATAGCAGGACAGCCAGAAAGAGGCAAAATAAATTTTCGTTTTATTGATGAGGTTCTCAGAGTGGTGACTAAAAGCTACAGCCAAAGGACGTACGGGATGCAGGGGTTGTCCTAGATGGATATGGGATCCTACGGGTTAGATATATGCTATGGAGTATCCTAGGACAATCGGCTTCAGTAGGAGAGATGGGGATGGGTTTGTCCCACCCATCCAGCCTGCTGCTTGCAATACTTCCCAGAGCAGTGGGAGGTGTGGGCTTGAGCCTCTCATGTCTTTCCTATTTTGGAGGCTGTCTTAATCACTAAGTTTGAAGAACATGTGTCATTGGTGTGTCCTCTTGCAGATGTGCTTTCTTCAGGGAAATCTTGTAGGAGCCCGCCTTGATGTGTCAATTCTGGGCGGCAGAGCACATAAAGCCATTTTTGAGGGCCAGATGGTGGGGACCCAGAGACACAAATCCACCACATTTCCTTTTGGATAGCTCTCCGTGGCACTCCTCTCCATATCTTGGTTTGATGTTTCCTGCGCACCAGCTCAGGCTTTAGGCTCAGAAAGGCCCAGAACAGCTCCCTGAACATCTCCTGTAACTACCCAGCGGACCAGATCTTGTTCCAAGCTTGGAGCGACTGAAAATGTGCATCAGATAGTCTTCGTGCTTATAAATCCACTGCTGAAGTCCTGCCTGCTTTATCCAAAGACAGACAGTAAGTCTGCACCAGAGAAATTAGCTCCCCATCTTCCCTCACTCCTCAGCTGATGCTTAGTTCATTCCAGTCACAAAATCCAGAGGAAACCTGTCCTTTTAGCAGATTTATACCTGGGGCAAGCTTGAGAGGAGCTACCTCTGGCAGGATTGCCATGTTAGGCTCTTTCTGGAGATGCCCCAAAATGTGCCCACATCACACTTGGGATTTCCAGTTGCTGTGGTAACTGATCGCCTGTCCTTAACGTGTTGTGCCACTGAATTGTTCTAGCGCTCACTGTCAAGGAAACCAACACTTTCATCTAATTTCCTAGGCATGAGGTGACATAAAAGCAAAGAAGAGAGGAAAATAAAGTCTTACTTTCATCCTATGCATTTTTAATCTCTGCGTAATTCAGACTTCAGTGGGATAACTCCTGGTTTGCTCCAATGTACAAGGCAAAACATTTCATGTGCTGAATCATTCGGGTGCTCATAAAATGTTGCTCAGTTCCCTTCTGTCCTTTCCCCTCCCTCCCCTCCTGCTCCACGCTATAGTTATTGTTTTGAAACAAGCTGGAAAGCCTTTGGAGAAAGCACCATTCTGTCCTTAATATAGCCAGGCTCAAGTCTGAACCTGGCTGAGGTTTTTTTAAGTCCTGTCCTGATGGAAATAATGTGTCGGTTTAGAAATCAGCATGGATGGGTCCATTGATGCTAAAATTGGCCCACACCAAAATATTATGCTGCCACAGAATTAATTATGGAGTTACTGTAGGGTGGAGTTTTGGCCTTGACCCCTTGCCGTTACTGCTGAAGGTACAAAGAGTATCAGGAATATCATCAGTAAAGGTGAAATGCTAATGAGTCAACCTCACGGATTAGTTTTTTAAGCTGGATTTGGTCTTGTAAGCCACCCTTGCCCACAGGGAAGAAGGGAGTGGCTGCCTTAACATCTTTGATACTATACTTTTGATTTGGCACTGTTTGAAGTTTACCCTCCCACAGAGCTGCCTCTTTCTTCTGAGAACATAGACACGGTCTAAAAGAAGAAGAGAAAATTAATTCAGAGTTTGAGAGGCTTCAGCCCTTCTCAGAGTCAAAGATGAAAACTGATGCAGGACCAGCAGCTAAGGTCTTCAGAGAGAAGAACATGGTTCAAGATCCAAAAAGGGCTACAGCACCCAACTCATGAAATCCACTATTGCAATACTCTGTGAAAGTCAGTCCAGGATACAGACAGGAATTTCACTGCTGCCCTACTCCTATCATAGCTAAAGGAAATTCCAAGCCTCTTGGAAATCACTGAGCTTTCCCTCATTGCGTTAGGAAGGACAGCATCCAACTGTGATGTCAACAGAAACGGATAGATTATGTGATGTCACATCCTGGTTGCCCCGGCAGAGAGATGTGTTGCCTTTGGTGAGAACATGGAATGGGGAAGATGTCCTGAGGTGTTTGCAGAAGCATCACTGCTCTGAATGTTGTTGAAGAGTGTTGGTCCAAGACCGGGATTGAAATGCCGCTCCTTACCCTCTTTTGTTTAAGTTCTCTGATCGGCAGCATCAATGCAGGTTTTTCTTCTCAACTTTTTATGTTCAGAAATGACCAGCAGAGCAGAACTGCTAGTAGCCCTACAGGATATACACATATCGGTAAATGAAATAGGCCTGGGCTATTCCTTGTACCTGATGGCATATACGTATGGCTTGTACTACAGCCTGATGCTGAACTCTTCCACTCATACTCCCTAAACAAGGATTTTATCCAGCCTGCCTGTGGGAACCGGTCTATGGCCCAGCTAGCCCCTAAATTGCCTAGGCATTGCTTGGCAGAGTGCAGGTTTGGGGAGGCTACAGTGATGCCAGGGGCTTTGGCAGAGATGAAGTAGCATGGATAATTACAGACAACTGCTTTAGCTGATGTCCTGCCCCTCTAGTTTGGTAGCACAGGCAGTGGCACTGCTGTACGTGAGCAATGGGTCTCATTTTGTACCCAGAGTGTGGCCTCCGACCATCTTACGAGTCCTTTCTGGAGACCGGCAAGAGGATCACAGCGGGGAGATACGCCAAGGCTGGGGAGTTCCCGTGGCATGTGAGCATCCAGAGCAACGGGAAACATATCTGTGGAGGCACCATGATCAGCGCATTGTGGATTTTAACTGCGGCCCATTGCTTTGCGGAAGAGGTGTGAGTACTTGGAGGAAGTGAGGACAGCCCAGGCCAATGGGGTTGATAACATCACTCCTTCTGGGTGTAGGATATGCCTGTCCTTCAGGTCTAGTGCAACATATGTGTGACTGAGCCAGAAAGAGAGTCCTGAACGCAGGAAGTGTCTTCTTTGGGGAAAAACAGGCTCGTTTTTGATCAGAGGTAGTGTTACAACAGAAATGTGCAGAAATCTGCATAACCAGGAGATGCAGAAGGGCAATATTTTGAGGGATGGTCAGAGCAGCCTTGTATAAATGCCCGTGATGCTGTTCTGATGGCCCCAAGCATTTCCCGTACACCTAAAAAGAGGTGTATTCCATTCCAGCTTATACTAACCCCCAAATTACCTTTGCTTTTATATAGCAAACACCTTTACCTCATGGAGAGCCTGATTTTAAAACAGCAGTTTCTGGATAAATCAACCCCATGCAATGCCCAGGGGCAGAGTCCAGCCCCGTGCGAGCCCCCTCCAAAATTTGGCAGGTCCGAGAGCCGAGACTGCTCGGTGACAAATGACCTGTGGCATCGCAACGTGGAGCAGCTGGCTGTGGGCAGCGCGGTCCGGAGCAGCCAGCCCAGGGCCCAGCGATCCCGAAGATCCAGCCCACTCCATCTGTTTGTTAGCGGCTGGGCTATTTATAACTTGGTTGCATTCATGTTCTACCTCTGCACCTCTCTCCCCTGAAAATTAGCTTTGCCTAGAAGTGAGGGTAGGTTTCTGCGATATTTATAGCTAACCTGCCTCTGCAATTTGCTGAGCACCACCCTACCCTGCTCAGGGGGAGGAGGCACCAACCTTTATAACACAAAGCCTTCATGTTTGCTCATGTCTCCACTGCTTCTGTTTTGTTTATAAGGCCACCAGATCTCACTGTTGTAGTGGGGGGAATTGACCTCAGCCTCCCGCTGGAAGAACATAAGCCGGACAGCTTGATCCTCCACGAAAACTTTGACAGAATGAGCATGCAAAATGATATCGCTCTGATCCTGCTCAGCTCTCCCATCGAGTTCAGCAATGAGAAAATCCCCATCTGCTTGCCCTTCATATATGACACCAATACGTGGCAACACTGCTGGGTTGCTGGGTGGGGAATCACAAGTGCAGGTGAGATGCTGTCGGGAGGTGTATTTGCTAACAGAGGCTGGTTTTTATCCATTTAAAGTAGATGTTCTCTCCCAGGAGGGGTTACCCACACTAACTTCCACTTCCTACCTCCCTGGTAAACACATCCAGACCCTCACAGTCTCTGCACATCCACCAGTTCTCTGTTCAGTGCAAGAACCAGTCACCTACTGACCCTCAGAGCAAAGTCCTTGTGCTCTGAGCACTTACGTTCAAGCTGAAACCTCAGAGCCCGCCTTTGCTCTGCAGGAACTCAACCTCTTGCTTGCGTTTTTTGGCATCCAAAGTAAGACAAGCTCCACTCTGGTGGGCAAGTTAGGCTGGGTCTAAAGTGGTCTGGAATAAGGGAAATGAAGGCCTAGGGTTGTCTTTGGTTTAATGCCTCCATGAACCAGGTATTGATTCAATAGTACTGGCCACCCCTCTTCTTCACTCATTTAGGACAGCAGATTGCTATTGCTAATTGCTTTTGTTTAAGCCCTAATGAAAGTAGCTCCAGCACTGATTGTGACCCAAAATGTCTGTCCTGAACAAGTGTCACTAAATGGCTAATGAGCGATTTCATTATTGGAAAGAGGTTAATGGGGACAGAGTGGGCAGGGTGGTGCCTTGGGGCTTTAACAGTCCTTCCGAGGATGTAGTAAGTGAATATCCCATTTAATCCTTGCTATTCTGCTCCATAGGGTTACTGTCTCCTCTCTGAAACTCTGCATTTTCCTTCTTAGGCTTCATTTGCCTCACGTAACAGTAATACACAACACAACACTGTGTTGTAGTTGTGAAACTCTCCCGTTTCACCCAGGTAATGTGCTCTTAGGAACAGAAAAGCAGGGAGCTGCTGCAGAGTCGCTCTGCAGCTTGGCAGGATTTCTCTTTAGCTAGTCTCTGCAAAATGCATAGCGTGGCTCCGGAGATCAGTCTCATGCTGCTGTGTGGGCTCAGTTGACATCGCTTCTGCTATCCAAATTGCACCCTCCATAAGGTCAATGCGCTCAGCCCTGACACACACCTCTTCTGTCTGGGCGATGTTTCAGAAGAAAACCAGCAGAAGCTGAGTTTGGTGAGACGGACGTGCGATGGTGTGATACGGGCCATACCAAAAAGTATGAGGCATTGTTCCTTGGCGGGGGAAAATGGGTCATTTCTCGTCTCTACCAGCCTTTTGTAGGTGGACATCTCTCAGCTGCACCTCAGGTGGCACTAGCCTGACTCCCCTTCAACTGCAGTCAATTAAACGTCCACAAGTGGAGCCATCTCCTTGGAGATGCCTACATCAATCCCTCAAATTGAGTTCCCCAGAAACGTGAGTGAGAAACCCAAGGTGTGCAGTGCAGCTCATCTCAGGTCATCACCAAGACTAGCAGGATAAGCCATCCCTTTGGGGGTCTTCCAGCTGTACTATATCCCAGAGTTCATCTACAAAAATAAGTGTTTTTTAAAAATCCTGTTTAGCAAGCCTCCACTCCCCAGGATTTCAGCTTTGCCCATTAACACCTCCCTCCTTTCTACCTACCTACCCACCTTCTAGTCTGGCATAAAGTCAAGAGCACAAACTTATCTTTGCTAACATTTGGACAGCCCCTGTAAGCCCCCATGACCCCCAGATCATATGGTTGTGCCCTGAGACTCTCTTGCCCTGAGATGCTTTACAAATTCAGCTGAGAGCAGTCCCAAAGGCTAGCCTCTGGCTGTGGTTTCACCCTTACAAGTCTGTGCTGCTCTGCAGGTTTTGTTAATCGTTCTCTTCTCACTTGCTGGTTAGCAGTTGCAGTGCCAGCATCCCACGTGCTGCAGAAAGCGCGGATGAAGCTCATCAGCAGGGAGCAGTGCTTGGAGCAGATCCCGCAGCTAGTGGAGAACGTGCTGTGTGCTGAGCTGGAGAAAGGAGAAAGAGACCCCTGCCAGGTAAAGTAAACAGGCTCCCGGATGGCCACGCTGCCTACAGGGGCACAGACACGTTGGAGGAGAAGCGCCTTCGCTTCAGGAATGAACATCGATCCTTCCCATGGCTTCCTGCGGTTGCTAAAGCTTCTCTGCAGGAGGCCAGGGCGGGATGCCCGGGGGCCAAGGAACTGCCTGCAAAGGCATATATTGACGCAGGCAGCAGGGGTGCAAGACTCTTGAAGTCGGAAAGCAGTGGTGGTGCTGGAAATGAAACACCTTGTTGAGTGGATGAGCCTCTCCTCACACTCTCCCCCCTGCCCCAATTCTCTCCCTGCAGCAAGAGAGACAGGAGCTCTGCAAGGGAAACCATGAGCTGAAAGGAGGGCAAGGGAAAAGGGTGGTTCCCAACAAGTCCCCTTGGATAGGAGACAGTTTTGGATGGCTCTGGGCACAGGATTTTGGACTATTATCTCACAGCAATTTAAAAACCCAGTGTCTGCTGTGGCCAAGCTGTGAAGCGGTGGGAGAGATGGGAGGAGAGGTCTGGCATCCCTGTAGAGAGGGCTCAGCACAGCATGGGCTGTGTCCTCCTCCTGCCTGGTGTCCCCTCAGCCCTGGGCCAGACAGTGCTGCTCTGTCACCAGGTTAAATACTGAAAGGAGACAGGAAAGTTTGTCCAGGAGGGTCAAAGCAAAAGAATTGGGAGGGAAATTTAATCCAGGAGTGTTTAATCTGAATATTAGAAACTTTTCTCAGGTGAGGTCTTGGCTCCGATTCAAATGTCCTTTGCTGCAGGGCAGGTTGGTCTATGGGTGCCAGAACTAGTCACATCTGATTGCAATGAGTTAGTGGTACAGGACGACGGACTTTTCAAGCTAAATTATAAAGAATTCGAGCGGTATTTGATATCAGGGACTGCTAAGGAGAGAGAGCTGACACAAACATCCAAAAGTGGAAAAACCTCACCCAGAACTTGTGCCCTCGGAACGTACTCCACCCACAGGATCACTATCCTGATGTCAAACAAAGTCTGAAAGCCACAAAACACCTTTTCTTTCATAGCATCCAGCCTCCAACCCCTCCTCTGAGAGCCTGGTAAGGACTGGGCTCTCCCGCAGCCTCTGCTTCAGGACTAAGGTCTCCATCCTCCGCTGGGCAAGGGTTTTCTTAGATGTATGCATGTGTTTGCAGGGGGACAGGTGGGCAGGTACATGTATGCACAGCTTCATCCCGTAGGAATCATTCATTGAGGGAACTAAAACAACACCCAGGACAGAGAGAGATCCCCTGCCCTTTAGGCAAAGACAGCGGGTACAGGGACCGTGGACTGCAAAGCCATTGCGAGCTGGGCTTGGAGCTGGGCAGCGGAGGGGAAGTTTGCTTTGCAAAATCATTTTTTGATTAGCCAGAGAGCATCTGTCTCTGAAACCATTCATCTAGTGACTTTCACCTCTATTAAATTCAATCAAAAATTTTAAAAAGAAAACTGCCACAGGATAACATTAACATAATTAAAGAATGCACTTCCCAGCCCAGCCTTAAGTTCTGCGGCTGAATTATGCTGGTGAAACAGTAAGAGCACTTGTACCTGGCAAAAAGAATCTCCTCTATTCAGAAAGCTGATGAGGGTGCTATTTTGATCTACAATAATGTTAGAGTCTTCTGAGAAATGAACTAGAAATGTGAGCTTTCCAAGCAGTGGAAGTACAGAACGACTGCATGTGTGACAATGCTCATAACCCAGCAACTGCCCACTTTTAGTGGAAGCTTGACCAGGCAGAAATGTCTTGCAAACCGAAATAATGAGAGCAAGACAAAACCATACCCGAGGCTAGTGGAGCTCTCTTCAGGAGAGAAAGAGGTGACACAACTTTTCATCAGAAGTTGCTCATTTGCTGGAGGGGAAGCATTTTGCTGATGGATGGTTTTCTGGGAAGTGCTGATTGAAGTCGGGTAGGGCACGTTTTTGCCTTGCTAGGCTGGTTCAGAAATCTGGTGGCTTGCCCGTAGTAGGCTGCCTGGTAATGAACTGGGAGGCCAGGTCCGAACCTGATGCTTGCTCCGCAGCATGGACCACCGGACACCCAATTCATCTGCCCGGGCAGATAGCGAGGCACGCTATAGACAGAGCTATCGAGCTACGCTTGTCTATAAAGATTATGTGGTTTGCGTCAAATGAGAATGAGGCCAGATTTCAAAATACCTAAATCCTTTACAAAGTCAGCGCTGTCAAGGAGGTAGGGCAGCCCTGAGCACGGTTTTTGTCTATGCCAACCAGCTGTCTCCTGGATGATTTCCAGACACAGCTCAAGCTTTTGCATGGGTCAGGAGCCACCCACAATAGAATCATAGAATCACAGAATAATTTGGGTTGGAAGGGACCTTCAAAGGCCATCTAGTCCAACCCCCCTGCAATGAGCGGGGACATCTTCAGCTAGATCAGGTTGCTCAGAGCCCCATCCAACCTGACCTGGAATGTTTCCAGGGATGGGGCAGGATCACTCTGGATCCTGGCACCCCAGTTTAGAGGCCAGGACGGAGCAGCAGCACAGGCCAGGCAGAGACCCCTGATCAGGAAACAAGCCCTGGAGATGCTGAGCTTGCTGGTGTAGATGTGGTCACAGTAAACCTGGAAGCCATGCACTGCACAGATGCATGATCTGTCTGGACATGAAGTATATAAAAGCCTTATGTTAACCTTTCCTGAGCTTTGCTGAGAGTCAGGGTACATTTGTTCATGTCCAAAGCCAGGTTAAGTTGGGCAAGTTGCATCTAGACCCAAGGTTCTAAGTCCACATGATCCTGATCTAGATCGAAAGGATTACCATCCTAGGTCTTTGCACTGTGTGCCATTTGTGTGCTAGATTTTCCCCATTGGAGCAAGCTGTTTTCTATGAGTAACTACGGCCGCACAGAAGTCTTCACCAAGGCATCACGTAGAAGTTTTATTCTACTGACCACTGCCTTAATACCCCCATGTGGCAACAGGACACGAATAGAAAGGCTCAGACCTTTCACCAGCTGCCATCATCCTAGTACCAGACAAGACTAATTTGTGGATCACTGACCATATTCCTATAATAACTCAGGGAGATTGAATAGCAGAGCTCCCGAGTATTTGTACTTAAAAAAAAATCCATTCACTTAAAAAGAAAAATCTATTGTATACCAATTCCCTAGTGGTTCTGCAGACAAATATATAGATTGACTGTGAATTAACACTAACAGGATCTGTAATTGACTTATAGTTCTATTTAGTCATAAACATTAGCATTAATGGATGTTCATGGGGTACAAGTGCTAAAGAACAGACGCTAGAGATGGCCTATGTGTTATTTTTTTTGTGTGCTACATTTCTCCCATGACCCCATGAACCACAATTGATGTCTAATTCCTTGCTTTCTTAAGCATCGTTTGTTAGGCTCTGATGCAACGGTAACTTGAACAATAATTAGAGTATAAGGGACTCACAAAGCAAATGCCTCTTCAGCGTCTTGCCTATCCAGACAAAATTCAGTAAATGGCCCAATTATATTTCAGAGAGTTTCTGCACGGGAGGTCTGTGGGGGTAGCTCTGCGATGTGGTGATTAGGACAGCGTGTGTTCAGCTGGAAGTCACAGTTCACGTACAGTTCAGGTCAGCAGCAGATGAAGGGGGGTCCAGTCCCTGGCCTGACTTTCAGGGGAAGGAATCATTGTGTGGCCACAAACACACAGCGGGATGGTTCCAGCTCAGCTTCATCGTGCCCTACGCCGTCCCCTGGTGTAGGGCTGATCTGAGTCACGGTCTGAAGGCATCTACGCCCTTCCACTGACTAGCAGGAGGTGATCTTGGCCATCTCTGATAAATGTCTGAAATGATGCCAGGATGCATCTAGGGCTCTGGGGTTTCATTTCTTTCGTTCTGTGAAAAAGGCAGAGAAGGACCTCTTTCCTTCGCCTGTAATATGTCCTGCCCACATATACTGTCAGCAGTTTGGAAAGGGCAAATGCCCTTTACAGCATCTGGGATGCTCAGGGCTCTCACCCCTCACACCTATAGTGATAGCTGTAGTTGTACAACCCTGGGCGGGATTTATCCAGCCAGATACAAATGTCTTTTCTATAGCCATCTGCACCTACCGAACCATCTTTCCACCAACAGGGAGAAAAAAAGCACACCTGACATGTTATTCATTGAAACTGTTTTGACCGTCTATTTTAAAATGAGATAAATCCCTGCACCAGTGCTTATTGCTCCCCATTAACTAAAAGCAAGTCCAAGGTATCTAGCTCACAGGGAGACACATGGCTGCAAGGCAGGACAGTTGCCTACATCTAAGTCTCCAGTGCTATTTTAGATATCCCAGGATATCCCCCTGGCAT
Source organism: Gymnogyps californianus (assembly GCF_018139145.2). NCBI lineage: Eukaryota > Metazoa > Chordata > Aves > Accipitriformes > Cathartidae > Gymnogyps > Gymnogyps californianus. The sequence goes on along the minus strand of NC_059473.1, from coordinate 125,223,842 downwards.
CCCACTGCCCCCATCTCAAACCATGCCCCAGTGCCAGTAATGTGACTGCAATGGGAGCTTGACACTTGCACTGGAAACACCAAGGAGAGGTGACCAGTCTGGAGCTGAACTCACCCCTCGCACCCTCACTTCGTCTGTGCCTAAGAGCGCTAAACCGGTGCAGAAGTGACAAAAGCTCTTGCATCCTTTTACAAGCTCTCACGTCCTTTTACTGGTGCTAACGTGGCTCCAAAACTGCAAAGGAAGACTGGTGAAATAGAATTTTTCGAAGAAAAACTCTGCAAATGAAAATTGGGTCCATATAGGCAAATTATCACAGATGGAAGGAAAAGGTCACAAACCAGGGAACCACGGTCAGTCCCTCAGGCTGTTCAAAATATCTGAGCGGAGGTGGATAGGTGACGGTCTGATTGCAGTCTGTAGGGATGGAGAGTATCTGCATGAGGTCTGAGGTTATAGGCCCTTCTGCCTGTCAGACAAAGGTCTCCTGGGGGCCAGGAGTCAAAGCTAACATAATTTCAGTTCAAAGTTATTCCTAACTATACAAAACTACTTAACTATTGTACCTTGCCTTAATAGTGAAGAGAGTGATCCACTCTCCATCCTTGTGGTGGATTCTCCATCACTGAACTGTTGCTAACATGACGAGGTGGTTTTTTTTTTTCCCTAAGGGACAGATTGGTTTAAGTAGGAAGGTAGCCTGGGAAGCCCCAGGACAAAGCAGTAGAAAGGTGTTTCTGCATTTGCAGTCTCTTAAATTTGCTTCTGAAGGGTGCTTTGATGTGCAGCTCATAAGAATTAGAACATTTTTCCTGTGTCCCATGGTTTTATAGGGCTTTCATCATTCGATGATTTTATGATATGGGCAGACAAGTGAACACATTCAGGCTGTGGTGGCTTAATTCTTTCATCTGTCAAAAACTTTCTGTCCTATTGCAAGGACCTGGGATGTTGATGACGTCGCATGTCTCTTCTGCTTTCTTCCTCTGGGTTGTAGCTTTTGGTCCCTCAAACTGAAGCTGTTTGGTTTGCAGCAAGGGGGTCCAGCGTTACTTTTTGTGCCTGTTGAGTGAAGCTGTGGGGAGCAGAACATCCCTGGATCCAGCTGAACACAAAACCCTACTGTGTGCTTGCCCTCAGAGTGGGGGAATGGGTGTGATGACTCAGAGGAGCTGCTTCTCATTCAATTACAGTGAGTCAACAGGGCTTTAAAGGAAAGTCATGACTCACAGGCAGATTTGAATTCTTTGAAGGAGTCGACAAGCATGTGGCAGAGGGTGATCCAGCTGATATAACGTGCTGAGATTTCCAAAACTCTTTTAATGAGATTTCTCACCAAAGGCTCATGGAGAAACTGAACTGTCATGAAGTAGAAGGGCTTCGGTTTGAAAGGGAGGCAACATGGAGGAAGGATTTGACTGGAGAAAGGGCTTACGAGGGGAGTTGTGTTGGCATCCATGCAAGGAATTGTGATGTTCAAGGAGGGCGAATGCTGAGATGACCAAGTTGGCTGATGCCACAGCATTATTCAGAGTGGTCAAAATTAAAACTGACTGCAGAGGTGCAGCAGGATCTCATTATTCAGAGTGACTGGAGGTTAAAACAGCAGATGCAGTTAACTGTTGATAAAGGAAAAGTAATGAATATAGGGAGAAGCAACTCCAGCTGTACGCATTCAATAATAGGCTCTGAATTAGCTTTTACCATGTAAGAAGATCTTGGAGTAACTGTGTATAGTCCTTCAAAAACATCAGCACGAGGCTCTGTGGAGGTCAAAAAGGCAATGAGAACATTATGAATTATTAGGAAAGGAATAGGTAGCAAAGTAAATGCGTGTTATGCCAGGGCACTAATCTTGGGAGCCTACGTCTTGTGTGCTGTGTGTGATTCCCGTCCACCCCATCTGAGAAAGGAGTAGTAGTTTTAGAGGAGGAGAATAGTAGACTAGGGAGGATGAACAGGGACACAGAATGGCTTTTGGAGGAAAGGGGAATAACAGAGCAGGACTCTGAGGCTTGTAAAAGAGATGTCTGATGGGGATGTGACACAGATTTCTAAAGTCATGAGCAGCAAGGAGAGGACAGTCAAGAGCTGTCCTCTTGTCACTACTGTTCAAAACACATGAAGGAGGGGGTGTCGGATGGCCGTATCAGGCAGCAGATTTAAAACAAAGAGAAGGAAGTGTTTTTTCATCCAACAGATAATTAAACTATGGAAGTCACTGACCAGGATGTTGTGGGTATTTATCCTAAGGGATAAATGGATTCAAAAAGCAATTAGATAACTTCCTGGATGAAGATCTCTCTAAGACTATTAACCATTGTGATGTAAATACAACTCTGTAAATACTTGCCCTGTTTCTCATTCTCCTTCCCTGAGCGCTTGCTACAGATGACTATCAGAGACAGGAGTCTGGGCCACATGGGTCTTTGACCAGACACATTATAACTGCCTTTAAGTCCGTGCCACCATAGTTACTAATGGACCCTGCTGACATCAGTGCGGATGGAGTTGGGCAGTCTTTTTGTCCCATTTTCCAGCAAAAGGATGGAGGGACAGAGTAGCTGAAGGCTCTCACCTGAGATCTCAATGGGATCCCATGAAAGGAGTCCAGGTGTCCTGTGTTACCTGGTTCATTTTCGATACCTGCACACTAAAAATGGCCATAGCCTCCTTCCTTCCCCCTGTCTTTAAAGATAGCTTGTTCACGGTGAAATAACTGAAGAAATAATCTGTTTGCAAAAGCCTTTACTTCCTGCAGCAAGGGCAGCTCTAATGGCAAGAGTTGTTATTCACATGCTGATTCTCTCCAGTTTACACAGAGCTTACCAACATGAAAATGAAACCAGCAATGACTTGCAAGGATTGTGTATCCACCTAATGAGTATCAGATGGGTTGCTCTCCCTCCCCCAGAGCTTCTCCCACCTAAGAAGATTTATGTGGCTGAACGTGTTTGTTCTGATCAATTACCATGTTGCAGACACGAATACAAATACGAAAGGAAGAAGATTACAGCCTTGATCCAAAGCCCACTAAAGTCAGCAGAAAGGCTCCTGATGTTCACAAAAAGGCTTTGGCCGTGGTGAAAAGGATGAAACTTTTGATCAGCTTCAGTGAGCAAAGCGCCTTGTTAGTCGGTGACAGTTTTTATACAACCCAGAACTATTTACCAGCGAATATATCATTGCTCTCACCTCTCCTAATAGGCGGATTAACATGCAGTTGTGGAAGGCATGAGTTCAGCACCAGATCTGATTTGATGTGGTTGCTTTTCACTCATCCTCCAGCCGACAAGAAACATGCAACAGAAGCAAAGATTCTATTTTTAGGGTTTTTTTCTGTCCAGAAACTTGGCACTGAGACTGAAGAGCGGGAGCAGGTATCTGGTGTGTGTTGCTGACCAGAAGTATTTCACCACCAGGATAAAGGAGGCTGAAAGCTGAAAGCAGCATTTAATAAGTTCTTCGATCTTCAGAGTCGTTAACCTGAGCATTCATTAAATTAGTGCTACTGGAAACATCACAGAGCTGAGATAATTGTACCAGCGCTCAAAACTCGCTCCTCCCACACCCTCTCCTACACGAGGATAGAAAACCCTGGGCCAGCGTTTCTGAGAGCTTAAGGTGGATACAGGGATATTCAGAAATATTCAAGAACTGAGTTTATTTTCTCTATCTTTAGCCCTATAAAAACCAGGCTACTGATTCATCTGGGCTACTGCTGTAATTACATGAGCGAGATTTTCACATGGAGAGGATGATTTAGCCCGCTTTGTGATAAAATCATCGAGTTAAATACCTGAAGTTAAGAGAAATGATATGTTAGAAGTTGCACCCATGAAGCAGACCAGCTGAGCCCCTGTGGAAAGGGACCTGAAGCAGGATTTGGGTCTCAGGGCTTGTGGATTAGAGAAACAGATTTGCAGCTGCTGCCTGGGTATTCACAGCATTGCCTAACTCCCTCTCTGCCCAGGTTTTAAATCACTTTCCGCAGCTGACAGACCCCCAAGCCCTGCAGACAGCTCTCCCTTTCCTCGCCGACCGGGCAGAGAACAAAATGAACACGGTTAAAGAGGCAAAGAGGGAAAAGCAGATCAGATTTGAAAGGAAAACCACGTGACGTGTAGTTTAAACAGGGATTCCTGGCTCTGCCATTGCCTCGTGGAAATCGCATCCCTTTTCTGGTGTGGTTTTCTCAGCTATGAAATACAATAAGACTTTTCCCCCCAAGGGTAGTCACAAGGTATCAGGAATTAACTGGTATTTAAGCATCCCGGGAGAAAGATCCTTTGCAAGTGTGAACAGCCTCCAAATTGGTCGCTGAAACCGATCTGCACCGATGGTGTGCAGGGGCTCTGCCAATGCTAAAAATCTCCTGTACCGGGAAAAACTGGCACGACGCATCTCGACATATCACCGATGAGGGATTGTCAGCCGTTGCTGCGTCACTGGCTTGCGAACGGCTCCCACTCTCTCGACTTCATTTATTATCTTTGTGTAGGAGGCTCGAAGCGCCTTCCTTTCGCTACCAGGATAATACGTTTGGCCTGTTCCTGCCCTGAGGGAATTAGCAGTAAAATTCCCAGTGATTTAATTGTGCGTACAGCCTAGGAGACGTTCATTCATTCAAACAGGATGCCATCGCCAAGGACACCGATAACGCATGGATCCAAGGTCACTGCAAGGTCATTTGTGCGATTCACACCAATTCTTGGCTGAAACAGGTTCGGGAAATGTCTTTAGATCCTGAGTCTGAAGAGGGTCCAGTAGCACTGGCTGAGATGCAGACACGTAGCTAGAGTAACACCATTGCAGCGCCAACGCGATTGAATTCACAGTTGGACTCGATGATCTCGAAGGTCTTTTCCAACCTAAATGATTTTGTGATTCTATGATTCTATGAACGCTGAAGCAACATTTGCTCTGTATTTATCTTAATTTTTCCCTCCTGTATGCATGTTGAACCAAAAAGAAAAATAGAAAAAAAGAAAAAAAGATAAACATATTAATGACCTGGGCTCTCCATCTAGTGAAGCGAGTAGGAATTCAGCCATAAAATTTAGCGGGTGCTGATGAGTTGCACAGGGGACTGCAGCCGCTTCCTTACTCATTAATTAATGTGCGTTAGCTCAGGGTAGCTGCTGGCGGAAGGGGCTTCATACATTAACGACAAAGACATTTCTCAAAGTAGCGTGCAAAGAGGGAAGGACAACATTTCCCAGGAAAGCTGGCTGTCTTGGGAAATGGGTTTGTATCGAATTTATTTGCCACATGTACTGGAAATAAGGTAGAAAAAAAGATTCAAACCCACCGTGGAAGAAAACTTATTTAGAGCAGGGGCTGCACAGCACTTAAGATGTACGTAACTGTCAGAAAAGTGCTGTACCTGGCTGGGTGGATTTTGTGCTGGTTTCTCTTCTTTCTCGGGTTGTGTTCAGAGATTGCACGCAGAGGTCATACGGGCAACTGGATGTGCTCTTGGTGTTCAAGCTAGAGCAGCCAACGGGAGGACATTCCTCTTTGCAGGGTGGCTGCAACGTGCATTGGAAGGCTTGCACACACTGGGTGAGTGATGGTTGCCCTTGCAGTAGCAGGCAAGTTTTCAGTAAAATTACTGTGGTTGCAAGAAGGATTTGTCAGGATTAGTGTTCGTCTCTTGTCCAGTTTCTGGATGCTAGCACCCAAAATTAACAATGGCAGGTACCCAGCACCTAGATGCACCCGTTTTGCAGAGAGATCAAGGACTGAATGAGCAGTCACAGCAAATGTCCCTTTTCACTCTTGGATGTTGTCTTGTGGCGACAGGATTCAGATATCCTTCTGGGGCCACGGGATCATGTGGAAAAGGCTGAGAAGGACAGGGCATTGCACTGAGCCAGAGCTTGTGACTGATCTCCTCCTCTTACCTTCTGTATCTATTTATGCTGCGGGGATCTCAGGACTGAGCTGTGAAATTTTGAGTCCAAAATTTCCTTGTTCCCCCAAATCCTCACGAACTCGGGATAGACTTTGATTTTGCCAGTCAACCTATGGGATGCAGCTGCTATGAGAGACCTGAGGTTTGATCCTGCTATAACATCCTCCTTATGCTGTAGGTGGACAGCGGGGGACCTCTGGTTTGCAGCTACTGGAACACCATGAAGTGGTTTCAGGTCGGCGTCGTCAGCTGGGGAGAAGATTGTGCAGAAAAGCCAAACCATGAGGTCTTAATGTCTGTTTACAGCTACCGTGGCTGGATTGAGACTGAGACAGCCATAAGGGGGAAACCTTTCTTCATTGAAGGCGTGGATAACCGTGCAAATGCTGAGGTGCTTCCTTCCAGGGCTGAGACACAGTTGGTATTTCTGGAGTATTGTCTCCTTTTATTTATCTCTTTAATAGCAATTAGATTACTCTAGAGAAGATTTTTCAAAACATAATAAAAGTCAGAACTACCGTCTCATTCTTCTTTTGCTGCTGACCATTATAATCGTGTCTCAGGTCAACCTGCTCCATCTCACTGATGTGGACCCAGATGTCAAAATGAGATGCCACAGTGAGACAGGGGAGCGATGGAGAGGATGGAGAGGTGAAATGAGAGAGCCAGGACACAGACAAGAGAGGCCATAATCCTCTGAAAAACACAGATTTTCCACACTGGTGGGTCACATCAGGCCCAGTTTTTTGCTAAGCTCACATGCAAAGTCAAGATGTGGCATCTGAAGCAGCTGCTCCCCTTGGAAAGCTGAAACCCTAAGAAAGGTCTAAGCTTACTCAGTTGCATATTAGCTTAGCTGTTGGTAGGATAGCTCTGTGTTAGTGTACCTTACAGCTAATTCTTAGCTGGAGTAATATATCTTCTATCTTGCAGCTGGCCCAAGCTAAGGGCATCTTCAGGGATCACAGCAGCTGCTCAGGTGATATGTCAAGCTGCTGGGACATGACTACATGTCGTATTCAGTATCTCCTTAAGCTAGAATAAAGGGCAAGAAATCTTTTGGGCAGTGCTGGAAGATGTAGCATCGTATAACTAATCAGTCTTATTTACCTGGAGTGCAAATGCTGGGTTTTGGTTGTTAAAGGCAATAGAGAAAAATCTGGCTGGCTGAAGAGAACTGTTTCTGAGCTATCCATAAAATGCTGTCTACAGAAACCCCTTGGCTTTGTCATTAACCAAAATTAATCCCTTGCAAGTAAATGGTAAATCAAAAGGAAATAGCTTTTTTTTTTTTTTTTCTCTGTTAGAGACCTTTTACCTGTGTTGCTGAGAGGTCCACATCCCAGCCTGAGCTGGGACTGAGCTGGTCCTTCATGCAACGCATCGTCCTTCATTGCTTCTCCAGCAACAAAGTGCATTGCAAAATGCATTCTGGTCTTCAGAAGGAGGTTGCTTTTCTTGGAAGTGACGGGGAAGGAGGCAAGCAGCAAGGTCTCCTTCATGTCCCACCTTTGCAACAGCATAAAAGCACCTGTAATTTGCAGCAATGATAAAACTCAGTGAATGTGCAATGGGACAGAACCTCACAAATTGGTTTTAATTACCTTGATATTTTCTGGCTAGCTGGTGGAGAAGGCTTGTAAATGAGAATTAATTCATCTACCTTAAGCTAATGCAAACCCATCTTGGCATAAAAGTCAGACTTTATTTTCTGTGTTATCTGAGCAGAAAATAATGCTTAATTATTATTAGTTCTGAGTAATGCTTATGAAAATTGCTCCACATTAATTTCACATGACTGACTGGCTAATGGATGCATAAGGGTCTTGTAACCCTTTGCAAAAAGACTAATAAAAGCTAAAAACAAGGGGAATATATTACTTTAGCAGCTATTAGTAGACAGTGTCTGCTGGCATTAATACCTATATTTATTTTCCTTTCTGTTAATAATATATCAACAGATTCCAGAAGCTGTGGCAGGGGCTGGACATCAGGAAATATTTCCTAATGCTGCAATCTATTCAGCTACAGAATTGTTTCCCCCAAAGGAAATGAGAGATGTCCTCCTGCTTGAATTATTTTAATGTAGGGATTGTATAAAACACTCTTGTCTACAGCACATGGTATGGAAAAAGCCTGCGCTTACAAAAGGACTCAGTAGGTCTTTTTCATCAGTAACATTTGCAAACTGATAATGGTCTGTGTTAAACGAAGGCGATGCTACTTAGTGGTTACAGCAGGGCACTGCTGCTATGGGCTTTGATCCGTCCTGCTGCTCGTTTACTCAATGGCTTTGGGGAAAGAAAGTTTGTGCTTCGTGCCTCAGTTTACCTACTTGTAAGCTGAGATAATGAAAGTGGTTCGCTTTGCTATACGGAAGCATCAGTTCTGCAAGTTAAGACCAGCTATGTAGCTGCAAAGCAATAAACAGGAAAGAGACTTTTTCCTCCTTATTTAAAACATCAGAAAATTCATTAAAGTGACTTCATCTTTGCTACTACATACACTGTTCAATATTTAGGGCGAGAAAGGAAATGTTTGTTTAATATTTCTGTGCTGTAAGAAGGTCTGATGAAAGCATGTTGATGCTGTATTTTGTTTCAAAGGTATTTGTGTTTTGAGAGAGTACGTCACTTTTGATTATGGATTTGATGGGAATGTGTTGGAGTCACACAAAATCAAAATGCAATATGTCGGCTTTGTCATTAACATTTCAGTGTGACCCATTAATGTTTTAAGCTTTACAACATTGCTGTACTATGTTTCTTATGTTATTGTATTCTGTATTTATGGGTTTAGATCATCTAAGTGAAAAGTTTCCAAACTGAACTACCTCAACTTTTATGCTTCAGGCTATAGTTTGGGATGTTCATTTTCTGTCTTAATTTGCAGCTCATTTCTTATTGCCCCTTCCCTCTTCCCAGATACCTCTTCCTCATGTCCAGTCAGCCCAATGGAGACCATCAAGCAGTCTGGGCAAAAAGAAATATGTTTCTTTCAATATCCTTTGCTCAATGAGCAAAGCTGTCCAACATAAAACAAGAGGCTGCTGCATGGAGCATGGTGATGCAAAGCAGTGCACCAAAATACAGATTTTGTTCTCAGCACTACATCTTTAGCAGCAAATACCAGAAGAGAAGCAGGCTATGGAAATGCTTAGAGACCCGGGGACACATCCATAAGAGGATTCAGGGAACAAAAATATGAAGATATGGGTACTCAAGGAGACAGAGAAGAGGTAGTCAGGCCTTGCTTGCACGTTTTGCTAAGGAGATAAGAACAAAAGCACCTCGTGTGAGCACTGAAGGCAGCAATTTCAAAGCCAATATACCAAAATAATTTTGGCTTAGTTCTGCATAAATTAAGGCTCTGTGTATATATATATGTGTGTTTCCCTGCCTGCCCCATCCCAGCTGGCTGTTCGCATGCAAGTTTGAGCAGAGAGATGGAAGATTTGAAGATGATGGCATTTGTGCAACTTTGGTGGCAAGAGCTCGTTGCAGATGAGAGGTGGGGAGGGCTCCAAGTAAGTCAGACAGTCGTGTGGCTCCACCTCAGAGAAGGAAGGTTGGAAGAGCATCAGTCCAAGGTCACAGATAACTACCACTGTAGAAATCCAGTCTTTATTCAGGGTGATGATCCCAGACCTCTCTCGCCCAGGTCCTCCTCAGTAGATGTGACATGGGTGATCTAAGGACAAACCAGTTCTTAGCGCGATCCTTTCAGAGGGACTGAGATTTCCCGTTTTCTCCTTTTCCAACCTGTGCTTCCTCGCAGGGGTAGGACACAATGAAAAGCATAGGCTTGTCTCCTGCTCCCTTCAGCATCCCGGGCACCTCTGTCTCTCTGAGAAGAAGGCAGATGACACACATGGCTGTGACTGCAACCGTTGGCATCCATTTGTTGGTTCATATGCACTGCATGAAGTGTTTTGACTTTGTATATGTGTCTTTAGCTGTCCAATGCAAGCAAAATGTCAGAGGGCTTGTTTCTTTCCTGTGTTTTTGTGCACCTACCTGGCGATGAGTGAAAAAGCACCTGTGGATGTGGTGAAAATCATTGGTCAGGTCTTTAGTTGTATCTTTTGTTGATGGTAAAGTAGATTAGAGCTGGAGACTGAAGGCTGCAGTGGATCTGCAGCCATGCCCACATTTCCCAGTGACTGCCCAAGTGGATTTCTGGACAAGCCATTTTTCAGGCTAAGGCCTCAGTTTACCCTTCTGTAAGCATGACAATAATTAAAAGCCAGGGACATCTCTTGGGATGCACCAGTTGTGATAGTGATTAATCACTGTTGTTAACTAAAGTGAAGATAGCTCTGGGACGGAAAACACTACTGACAGTATTGAACTACTCGATTTGTTCAACAACTGCTGAACACTTCTGGTGTTAGGCTGAAGAGATGCTTTAAGTAGGTGGATTATGGTCTGGAGGAGAGCTTGGCTTTGGGATAAATACAGGATGGAGGCTGGCAGCCCTTGACATTCCTAACCAAGCCATTGACATCCCTAAATGTACTCCAGAAATACAACCATGCCTTTCCCTGCAATGTGGGAACGCTCAAGCGTGATGGACCTGTGCTGAGCAGTGCCCACCCTTTGCACAGCGGTTGTGCTTGCTGACCTTGAAGAAACACCTATTCTGCTCAAAGGATTTTGCTCAGTTGCCATTTTTACTCTTTGAGCATTTCATTGCCAGGGAAATCCCTCTGTTTTTTACTTCTCTGGCAGACCCGTGACAGCCCACACTGCTGATCATGAGTGGCTTTTCTAAGTCACGCCTGAACTGCCCACGTACTTCAAGAGCACCAGCTTGGCCACCTCTGGGAAGATCATGCTGCTTTGCCGTTCTAACATTGGCGTGCACCACTCCTGGTGGTTATTAGGGCTTGCAAAGTGAACCAGCTGGCAGCAACTGAGCTTCCAACATCCTGTGGCATCACGAAACATCCTCTGATTGCGTATTTCCAAGTATCTGTGTTCAAAGTGTCTGCCTCCCATGTCCTTTTCTGAGACGTGTCTTGTGCTTGCTAACACTTTCTGTATTCACAACTGGTTGCTCTCTCCATGTCTCATCACGACTCACTGCTTCAAGGGTTCTTCAATACGCAATTCACTTTGTTCCCGTAGCCCAGACCACTAAATGATTTAGCGTGTGGCTATAGAGGAGAGCACTGCATTTGGCTCCTCCGCTGGGAAGGGTGGGCTTCAAGACACCGCTGGAAAGTAAAAGTTCCTCTTCCTCAAGGCTTTTGAATTTATGTCTTAACACTAACCCTGCAGACATTAATCACAACGTAAGCAACTCCAGAGCTAACCCATGTGCCTCCAAATTAGGGAAATGGCGGGGAAAGGATGATACGATGGCTTAGGCACTGAATGCAGACACAGGAGCATAAACTCATCTCTGCAGCAACCCTGTTTGATCCTAGAGGAGCTCTGTAGGGTTGCCTATGAAGAGGAGTAGCTCTTGAAAATTGAGACAATCAGTTGTGAGCCATCTGAAATTCCTTTGGAGAGCTATTGGGAGAAGAAAGCTTTGCTCTTTGTCCTCTTCCCTTTGATCACAATGGGAGATAATTTGAATGGACTTATGCCTTGAACATACGTGGGAAGGAATTTTCTCACCACCAATGTGGAAAACCATTGCTTCAGTCTGGAATGCATGAGGATTTGGGTAAAAGATAGGAAAGTGAGCGTTTCCACTGACGAGGGTCATTGCAAGCAAAAATTTTGGGAGCAACCTAGGTCTGAACAGAATCGTGGGAAAGGGCCAAGGTAACAATAGGAAGTGATCTGTCAACTCTGAGCACGAGTTTACAAACGACCCCTGAAACACAGTGTGCTGGGCCTTTATTTCACGCTGCACTAATAATTTGTCCTGTTTTGCAACTTTTGGCCAGAGACTCAAGGTAAAAGTGATGCTATGCAGAGCAGAGGGCTTTGTTAGGACGGGAGGGGACCCAGGAGTGATGCAGCAACTCAGGGGCACTGGGGAGGCATTGGGAAACCTCCAGCCGTCCGAGTGTCACTGCCCCAGCCGTGCTCACGGCAAGCGCCGAGGAGGCGGAGTGGGAAGCTGGAGCTGGATGTGTAGAGGAGCATGAAGAATCACGAAGTGTTTATTCAAGGCAGGCCCAATTGCTAGGTGCCTTGTGACAAGAGAGTTATTTTGCGGATGAGTGAGCGGCTTGTCGCTCTGTTTGCACGACTGGTAATATCAGAACGAAGCCGTTCGTGCAGAAGGGAGCCTCCCGGCAAATGCATGTTATCACATCCAAGGTGCCTGGGGTATGGGTTCAGGGTATGTTGCCACCTGCAAATGCCTCTGATGCCCCACGTTTGAACCTGTTTCCCGGAGGAACCTGTCACACCACGTCCTTCAGGGGAATATAATTCTCTCCAAAATCCTCCGCACGCTGCCAGATCTCAGGGTATGATCTTTTACTGTTCTTTGTTGGCTGTTCATCCAGTTTCAGGAGGAGCCAGATCTTGGGCAGGACTTTCATACACTGCGTACTGGGTCTGGCTGGGATGGAGTTAGCTTTCTTTGTACCAGCCCATATGGTGCTATGTCTTAGATTTGTGACCAAAACAGTGTTGATAACACACCAGTGTTTTAGTTATTGCTGAGCAGTGCTTGCACAAGGCTTTCTCTGTTGCTCACGCTGCCCCACCAGTGAGTCAGCTGGGAGTACACAAGAAGTTGGGAGGGGATGCAGCCGGGACAGCTGACCCCAACTGACCACAGGGATATTCCATACCATAGGACATCAAGCTCAGCAATAAAATCTTGAGGAAAGAAGGAGGAAGGAGAGACATTTGGGGTTATGGCGTTTGTCTTCCCAAGTATTGTTAAGCATGGTGAAGCCCTGCTTTCCTGCAAATGGCTGAACACCTGGCTGCCGATGGGAAGTGGTGAATGTATTCCTTGTTCTGCTTTGCTTGTGCACGCAGCTTTGCTTCACTTATTAAACTGTCCCTATCTTGACCTGTAAGGTTTTTGCCTTTACACTGGATCCCGCACTTGCATTTTGCTGGTATTGTTAAAGCATCCAGAACTCACACACCTCCAAGGACACATTTAAAACCACTGTTGCAGGTTGGTCTTTGCATGAGCTCCAGGTGACTCTGTTATATTTCCCCTGCAACCAGCATGCAGACGTTGCGGCTTCATATCTCCAATAACCTAGATGGCACCAAGGCCTCTTCTCCAGCCCCAAAACCAACTGGCAGGGTCCTGCCTGATCCACAAGGTTAAACTCTCAGCCTCTAAATCAGGGTGGTTGATCTGAACTGCCTCCTGGCGATGGTCCCTGGCCTGTGCTAAGCTGGGAAGTGTTTGGGTTGACGCTTGTTAGTCTGGGCTAAAGCAGGGCCAGGGCTATCTATGAACCGTTTAGGTGAGCGAGTTCCTGTACCCACTCAACCCTATTTGATTTACCAGTACAGAGCTATAGCTTGTGCATCGCTCCCTCCTCCAAACCCTGCTTCTTTCCCAGCTCTTCTGCCAATGATTCCTGCTCTACAGCCATCCCAAACATCCTCCTACCAGCCTGGCAGGCTCACTCGCGTCATGAAGTCATTATTCAAATCCTCAAATGGGCTTAAAAAGTACGGTTTGGTGTTCTGTTTTTCCCACTGTGTTTAGAGGCACACTGAGTCACTGTTGAAAAGGGCTTTGACCAACACGCTGCCTGCTGTTACAGGAAGGGGTTGCATCACAAACTTTACAATACCACCTACGTTCCTGCTCGGCTGCCAGGATTTCAAAGCAATCACTGCGCAATTACAGGCTAACTATACAATACAGAAAAGGGAAAGGTACCATCCCACTGTGATCTCGCAGAGAACCACAGAACTGTTCTTGAATAAAGGTAAATCGGTTTCTGCTTTGCTGCATAATAAGCCTCTGACGATTTCAGCAAGAGAAATCCCATTTAGAAACAGGTGGAAAAGGGGCGTCCCATCTTGGGAGCATGTTGGAAAGCCTGAGAATTTTTCCTTGTTGTGCTTTGTGGTTAAACTAAGGCTTTTACGTATAAAAAACCACCCCGAATTAGCCAGGCACAATGCTGCGAAGCAGGATTCAAGCCTTCCTACCCCTTTTTTTCACCTGCTACAGTCTGGTGAGAAGAACATCACCTTCCACTCCAGTGATGATCCAGAGCAGTAGTGTATGGGCTGTTTGGTGGTAGGAGTGTCTATGGGAGCTGTTCTGCTTCATATAAATGACTATTTGCAAGGATAAAAGGGTAAGAGATCGACATATTTCTAAAACAGTTTTAAAAGGTAGCTGCAGTAGTGAAGGAGGAGCAAAGGCATCTGCTGTTTCAACCTGAACCAGACCCCAGAGAAGGTTGTAGGAGCCACAGACTTGCATTGTACCCCTTGTAGGTGCATTCTGTCACTCAACAACAATGGTGTTAGCCAGGAGGCAATCTCACAAGGCCAAATGGCCTGTTTTGGTCACCTCCAGGCTATTAAGCGCTCTCCCTATCCCATGTGGGTGCCCCCATCCAAACTGTCTCTTGGGAAATGATTGCATCCTGGAGCACAGGATGCAGGTGGCCAACTGCGTGTCTCCAAAGATGTGACACCCTGCATGGGAGCGGGCACCTTCTTCCTGACATGGGAGGTGGTTTTCATGGGGCATTGCCTAAGGATGCGGTGTATTGCACTGCCCATCATCAGGCCAATGCAAGCAGACATGTTAAAAGGGGTGTCCATCCAGCACCGAGGTTTTGCAGCTTCCAGGCAACGTGGGCTGCAGTTTCACCAGGTCACTGGCCGCTGCTGTGCTTCTTTTCTCAAGGGAGGAAGAAAATCTCTGGCTTCTTTTACACTCCCTGACAGATGAGGCAAACCAACCCTGTGGACACAATAAACCAAACCCAGTTCAGACCAGCAGCCCCCCTACTGCTTTGGGACTCCATGAGCAAGCAAGAGCTGTCTGGGGCTGGGTGTAGAGGGAGAGCTGGACTACGATAAATGTGAAACCTTGTTGGACATCTCAACCAGCCTCACTTACAATGGGGTAAATCCAGATTAGCTCCCCTCATGCTGGTGATGGTACACCATGTAAGACCACTGTGAAGATAGAAGGACCACTAAGTGATATAGCACATGGATGTTTGGAGGTTTATCTAGAGGTTTAAAACACTGAACCCAGAAGATCTTTGCTTTACCTGACCTCCAGAGCGGCACTAGGAAGGTTTCGTTTTTTGGGAAAATAAATATCACCTAAATCTAGTGAAGCAGACAGGCTACGTGCAAACTCAGCACATGCCAGCCCATAGTCTGCACCTAGTTGTTAATTCCTGCAACAGGACCCTGCCATCCCTGTGCTCCAGTTTCCATTATGTATAACAGGGACAGCAAGTGTGTGTCCTTGCAGTGGAGTTTATGAAAGTAAACTCTACTGGTGCTTTTCTGGGGCTCAGAGAGCAAGTGGGGGGGTCATAGGGGGCTCCGAAATACAGATAAAACAGAACAACCGGAAAAAATACCCACCCTGCAATGTAAATCCCAAAGGTCCAGATTTGGAGCAATGGCTGTCCTTACTTTCTCCCCAAGGAGCAAGCTCTGGCAAGTCGAATTTATGTATCTAGCTTCAAGCTGAATTTGCATAACTAATTACAGTTTATTGCATGTATTTCTGCCCAGCTTTTTATGTGGGATGGCTTGGAGGTCAGGTACCATCTTCTTCTGGAAGTTGCTCAGCGGTGCAAGCAGAGACACAGCACCAGTGGGACAGCTGAGCTTGTAGTAAGTGCACAAGGAGCCTGCCTCCTTTTCTTTTCTTTTCTTTTCTTTTCTTTTCTTTTCTTTTCTTTTCTTTTCTTTTCTTTTCTTTTCTTTTCTTTTCTTTTCTTTTTCTTTTCTTTTCTTTTCTTTTCTTTTCTTTTCTTTTCTTTTCTTTTCTTTTCTTTTTTTTTTTTTTTTTTTTTTTTTTTTTTTTTTTTTTTTTTTTTTTTTTTTTTTTTTTTTTTTTTTTTTTTTTCTTTTCTTTTCTTTTCTTTTCTTTTCTTTTCTTTCTTTTCTTTTCTTTTTCTTTTCTTTTCTTTTCTTTTCTTTTCTCTTTTCTTTTTCTTTTCTTTTCTTTTCTTTTCTTTTCTTTTCTTTTTTTTTTTTTTTTTTTTTTTTTTTTTTTTTTTTTTTTTTTTTTTTTTTTTTTTTTTTTTCTTTTCTTTTTCTTTTCTTTTCTTTTTTCTTTTCTTTTTTTTCTTTTCTTTTTTTTTTTTTTTTTTTTTTTTTTTTTTTTTTTTTTTTTTTTTTTTTTTTTTTTTTTTTTTTTTTTTTTTTTTTTTTTTTTTTTTTTTCTTTTTCTTTTCTTTTCTTTTTTTTTCTTTTTCTTTTCTCTTTTCTTTTCTTTTCTTTTCTTTTTCTTTTCTTTTTTTTTTCTTTTCTTTTCTTTTCTTTTCTTTTTCTTTTCTTTTCTTTTTTTTTTCTTTTCTTTTCTTTTTTCTTTTCTTTTTCCCTTCTTCCTTTCCTTCTTCTTCCTTCCCTTCCTTCTTTTCTTTTTCCCTTTTCCCTTCCCTTCCCTTCCCTTCCCTTTCCCTTCCTTTTCCTTTCCCTTCCTTTCCTTTCCTTTCCTTCCCTTCCTTCCTTTCCTTTCCTTCCTTTCCTTTCCTTTTCCTTTCCTTTCTTTCCTTTCCTTTTCCTTTCCTTTTTTTTTCCTTTCCTTTCCTTTTTTCCTTTCCTTTCCTTTCCTTTCCTTTCCTTTCCTTTCCTTTCCTTTCCTTTCCTTTCCTTTCCTTTCCTTTCCTTTCCTTTCCTTTCCTTTTTCTCTTTTCTTAGCATTTCCTGAGTATCCCATGCCATAAGGGATGGCAGTACCTTGGATCCCAACCCGACCACCCCTGCCTGGATCCCAATGTATTTTCCATGAGACAGGGCTCAATTCTTGATTTTTCTGGCAGATGGGGCAGTGCCTCCTCTGTGACCAGCCACGGAAAGCACGCAGCACCCTGCCGTGTTGTCCCTCGGGCAAGAGGTGATCTGAGACGGAATTCCCTCGGGCATTTTAAACCCAGAAAGGTTTAGTGTAAAGCCTTTTAAAACAGGCGTCATGTTGGGTTTGGCATACAAATTCTGGCACGTGGTGCCTTCCTTTTTCTCTTTCTAGAGGACAGCGGTAGCTAAGCATGTATATCATGACAGTCTTTGTAATTTGCTACTTGTTTTTGTGCCGGGTACTACAGGTGCTGAACACTTGAAAAATCTGATGCTAAAGCTCTTCTACTTTCTGGCCTGTGGAACAGACGGATGGCGTAAGTAGAAGTTGCTATTTATTTTTTAAGAGATATTTCATCCCTTAAGAAAACGTTCCTTCAAAAAGCAGAAGGAGGAAAAGAAAGTCTTCCTAATGACTGTAACTATTAGGTGGGGAATGGTTTCCCAAAGGAAACAGTCGAAGCCTCATCGCTTGGGAGTTTTAAAATTACAGCAAATAAAGTATTAAAGACTACCCTGCAAGACAGAAACTGGCACAGGTTGATACAGGCACTGAGGGCTCAAGGGCTGTAGGCTTTGCCGTGCCTTGCATTAGGGGTCTGGCCTGCAGAAAGGAGCTACAACCTCGTGTAACACACCTGAGCTCCTAGATAGAGTGGCAGATGATAGTGTGGTGCCCTGCGATGCTAAATCCAAAGATTTCACAAAGTGAGGCTGACCTCAGGCTGGGGATGCTCCTATCGTTCAGGTACCAGGAAAAGGATTGTTTTCTCCTTGTCATGCTTTTACAGTTTTCCCCTGAGCATCTCCCATTTACCCGTTTTGGAGATACAAAACTGGGCCAGAGAGACCCAGTTTGGGTCTGACTCCGTGTGCTCCTTCTCTCAGTCGTCACTTTGGTGCAGAAATGAAATGTAATGAAAATAAGACACGTTTTTCATGCGCTTCCCAAATTGTTAGATCTTTATCAGCCAGGTAAGACGGTAAAGTTTGAGTAATATGAGATGGAAATAGGGAACCTGTGCCCATGTCGTAAACTGGGCATGTTGGATTTTCCTCTCTGATATCACATTCAAGGGATCCCCTTTGCATTCCTGAAAGCAGTGAGTATGAACATTGAATGGAATTTCATAGGGGACTTCAAAATGGCATCCACTACCCCTAAAATGGGAATTTTCAAAGAATTTCAACAATGTCACAGCCAGATTCTGACCTTCAAAAGAGTTTTGCTCAAACTTTAAGGGACTTTCAGGTCAGAAGAAACTCTTCTTATCATATAATTTGGCCGTCCATGTAGCACAGTGCAACAAAACCTTAAAGAAATGAAAATATTATTCTGTTATTAGTTTATTAAGATTTTAAAAACTGCACTGTAATGCCCAAGCAATGAAAAGCGTGGCACACTTGAAATATCAAGCCACTGCTTTGCTATTTAAACAGAAGTTGAATCCTTTTAAAGGCTGAGCTTAGAAGTGGGTGTTAAGCATAAAAAAAAGTGATGCTAATGAAGTTACTGGCTATCTTATGCAAATTGAGGTTTAAAAGAAAAAAAAGAAAAACTCTATTGTTTTCCCCTCCTCTTTTGTGGCTTTGTCTAAAAACTTTCCTCCCTGTCAGGAAATGAAAAATAAAATTTGGTTTCTCATGTGCTTTATCCAGCACCTTTCTAACACAAACAATGCTGAGATATTGCAGTAAGAATAAAATAGAAATTAAATGGAGTTTCTTGCTGCAAATTCATAGAGAAAAGGGAGTTGCTCATCTTTTTGCCTTTTAAAGCTTATTTTTGGAAAAAGTGTATATACATATGTATACACATATATATTTACATGCATATATTTAAGAGAGGTGAAATTATGGTTTACCTTTTTCAGTCTTGATTGTAATTGAAAAATATGACCTCTAGATGGCAGAAACTCCCTCTTTTGGGCCTTTTTTTTTTTTTTTTTTTTTTTTTTAAATCCCTGCACAGGATACCACGACACCAAGTTTTAGTATAAAAGATGGATTTATAAATATTCAGCCTTATCCAAGCCTGGAGATCTCATAGCGTGATGTGGCATCATCCAGCTCTAAGCCACACCGAATTTGCTTTACGCTTATCATACTGCAAACCTTATGCCATACTGCAACTTTCTGCCCTCCTAGCCAGGCGGGTCCAAAGGCTTTTTGGTGGCCAGTCGTTTAGTCTAAGTCTGAGTGAAATCAGGATGAGCTAAGTGCCTAAATATTAGACGATCTGGATTATTTGGATGCATGGTGCAGCATGAGACAGAGAGGTGATGGGGGCATTACAGAATCGTTTGCACAGTCTAGCTGATATATCTATTAGGAAAGAGACTGGTTTGGGGGTAAAAATTGGTTCCCTAGCTAAAAGTTTAGTATCTAGGCTAAGGGGGTCACTTAGTTGTTTTTGCTATCCGTGGAGAGAGATGGGCGATTCATTCCTCCTACCTGGGGCATCCTCTTCATCTGAGGACCACTGCTGCTGCCTCATCCTCATAGCCTCATACCTTCTTTCGCTGAGATTTATGGCTTCCCATCCTCACCTCTGAAGCTGGGGACTGCACAGGCTGGGAACTGATGGGGTGGCCTGCAAACAAGGTGTTCGCATGTTACTGCAAGCAGAGGACGACAGACTGAGCCACTTAGAGCGAAACAGGCTTTTATGTATCATCATCTGCCTTCTCGTGGTGTCACGACCAAAATACACCTTGTCCTTCCTCTCTTCTGGCTCTGGGTCATAGGCAGGACTTTTCTTCAGTAATTTCTCCCTCTTTACACTTCTAATTTTCTTTTCCCACCTCTGTTCTCAGCCAGGGGTTTCTGGACCTTGGCCAAAATTATGGTCTTCTAACATTGATGTAAATCTTCAGGGTTTGTGGTCATCTTGTACCCTCCAGGAACATGTCCTACACTCACAGCTAGTTACCAAAACTACCTGCCTCCAGCCATGGGAGAGATGGGTAAATCTGAGGGATATGAGGCAAAAATTTTATTCTGCCAGTAAACTGGAGCACATGAATGTAGGAAGCCAAGGACCAAAACCTTGACTATAGCCCAGCATTGACCAAAGAACCTGGGATAATCCTTGGTATTACTAGTGAGAAGTCTATGTTCAAGCAAGGATTGGATAGGTGAATAAATAACAGAGGAAAGGCTTGTAAGGCAGAATATAATGCAAGAACATAAGAATAGCTGAACGGCTTCAGGTGTTGAGTCCATCCAGTCTCTACCAGTGGCCAAGCAGGCAAGCATGGTCAGGGCTACCAAATACCTTTTTGAAGGCTGGCCTATTTGTTCCTCCTGAACCTTCTAATAACAATAAATCCATTCTTTTGATGGCCGGAAAGGACCATTATAATCATGTTATCCGAGCTCCTCTGTAGGTCCAGCTCTTGAGTTTCATGCACAACTCTACTTCTCCATAAGCCAGCACAGTGAAACACGTACATCGTGAGGATGAGGCTCACTTCATATAAGCCCAGCTCCAGCGCAGGGGCAGGATCTCCCTGGGCCCTGTCCTGAGAAAGGTGCATTTCCCAAGGCAGATGCCATGTTGGTACCCTGGGGTGTCATCACCCTCAGGGTCTGAGCGTTTTGGGCTCTCATGGCTTCACATGGCCCCTGCCCATGTTGTGCAGTGGGTCACTGTGTGCTGCAAGAAGATGTCCTCTGCTCACTGGGAAGACAGGAAGGTCTACAGCCCGGCAACTGTTGCAGTGCTGCTGAGTACAGCTCATCTCACCTCCCTTTAGATGCTTATGGCGCTCGCTTTTATATCTGATCAGGTCTTTAGGCTCCTCCTATTGCCTATAAAGCCCTAGCAAATGATCCCAGCCAGTGATTCACCTCACCCTAAATCAGAAACCTACATTTGGTCCGATGACTCACTTCACTGACTGTGCTGGCTGGGTTTGTGTTGATGTTAACGGGAGGCTAAACACCTACCTCGGATGTAGACGTCTATGCTATAGACATGAGGTGCTTGATCCAGCTGCCCACACACAGGCACCTAGTGCCATTTGAGATGTCCTGCAGTGAGGCATCTGCATCCCCTGGCAGGTATGACATGGGAGATCTCTGTCTTCTGGGCTAGCACCTGGAGGTCAGATGGGACAGGCTTGGGCATCTCATACAGCGTGAGGTGTCCGTAGTTAGAGACCTGAACTGAAAAATCAAGTTTCCAATAATGGCTCCCCAGCAGATTGGTTCAACAAACTATATCTAGGACGCTTGCATGGGAGACGCAGGTTTAATTCCCTGTTGTGACATTGCGTACGAACACCAGAGCCACAAAAGGCGAGTGAGCTGGGACATACTCAGCCCATTCTGCTGATGCTGTTTCTCTCTCCACCTCTCACTTAGCTATTCAGTGGAGCAGGGAGGACTTGGATGATGAGTGATATGGCCACCAGACATGCTTTCTCCTCTCTCTCCATCCCTGTCTTGTTCTGGCTGAAACAGCGATCAAGTAAAAATCAAGGACAGGAAAAAGATGACAACGTAAGGAGATTTAAAAAAGCCAGACACATTTTGTAGTTCAGCAGGGCGGTGAGCCAGGATCGGCATTTCCACTGCAATCGTCTCTGCTGTGGGAAAGAGGGATTTGGGCAAAACCAAATCACATCCATGGATGGCTTCTGAATCAAAACTGCTTGCACTGAAGGATGTGAACGCTTTCCTTGCTGCACTGATTTCTCTCGGTAAGGAAAACTCCAACATGTGCAAGTTGCATGACAGCGAGGAGAAGAAGCCTGGATGAGGTTTTGACTTGTCCCAAGTAAGAGTCTCTGACATTGTGCTAATAAAATTCAAAACCCATTAAGAAATGAAAATATGATCCTGAAGGAATCAAAGAAGTGCCTTGAGCTGAAGGGGAAGAGAAGTGAGGTGAAGGGATAGAGGACATCACCCATGAATACAGCCAGTCCCAGCGCAAGAGCTGGCTTCCACGTGGAGCCAAGGGCATCCCAAGGGACAGAAAGGGGTGTCCCTGGAAGGGCTGCAGAGCTTGGGAAGCTTTGCACTCTTTTCCTCTATCCTAGAGCATGTAAAGGGCTTTATAAAGGGTGACAAGGAGGGAAAACTGTCATTTCTAAACTAACGTAATCCTCTGTCACTCTCTGAGGGTTGTTGCAGCTTGGTGAAGCTCAAGCCAAACGGACCATTTCATGCTCTCAGCAACCCCCTGATACCTCAAGCGGGGACCTTCATAGCTTTGTAAAGTAAAATACCCTGAAAACTGCTTGATTCTTGGCTGGGAAGTTACCAAGCAGCAATGGGGATCACCAGGGGCCAATTAAAAGGCGAAACAAACCATAACCGGGACTTGCACCAAAATACCTCTGTGCAGCCGGCATCAAGAGTAGGTGCTTAGCTGAAAAGCAGGTCCTATGAAGAGGGCTTCAGTTCGGCTCCCAAAAACTGCAGGCATGTAAGCGATCTTCGCCTGGATGTTGTTATTTCCTGAGAATAATGGCCCTGTGTGTGAGATCTGCGGCCATGCTGCTGCCTCGATCCGGGGGCAAAGAGAGGTCCATCCAACGGTGGTGGTAAAAGGCTGGTTTGTGTCCTTTTGTGTCCTCCCTGGGGAGGGACCATCTGAGCCCCGGGGGGCCAGGTCTCAGGTCCCTCGCCCCACCATGGAAAATGAGTTTGGCAAGGCGTGGGGTCAGCAGCAGCAGGATCAGGCCCTGCGTCTCGTACACGGCTCCGTGGTTTGGCACTTTCATCCTAACAGCCGCCTGTCTGGGGATTTGGAGAATACTGCGGAGATGGAGAAAGGAAGGAATAGAGTTTCACCTTTTATTCTTTTATCTTGGCAACAATGTGTGGTGGGAAAAAAAAAAAAAAGAAGACGAAGACGAAGTTGTGAATGGCAGAATTAACAATAATATAAGCTCCCCCTCCCCACCCCTCCTCCCTCTCCCTCTGCCGTCCATTCAGGAGACCAACAATAAACAAGGTCATTTGATTCATTCGGCTTGGGGTGTAAACAAAGTCTTACAATAAAATCGCCCCACCAGGGCCCCCCTTTTTCTCTAAGAATAGATGTCCCCCCCCCCTACGCCGGGGCCCCCCCCTTCGCTTCTCCTCTCCCATCATCCCCAGATCGGCGGCCGCGGGCGTCCAGCCCTGCTGCCACTTCCGCAGTCCCCGTCCCGGCTCCGTGAGGCCCCGCTTCCTACTTGGTGTGGGAATCTCGGCTTCCCCGGGCAACATCTGCACGGACGGCCCCACTTTCTCATGCCGGCAGCAGCACTGCCTCATCGCGGGCTCTTGATCCAGAGAGAGAGAGAGAAAAGAGAAAAAAAATAATAAAACAAACCCGACCCAACAATAAAGGGATTCGCATCCCCCTCCCTGCCCGTGGGGAGCAGATCCCAAAAGCTTGTGGTCAGCTTCCTTTTTTCACAGGCTTCGCTGCTATCTGTGCGGCCAATGGAAAAATAGGTCTGTGTGTGTGTGTGTGTGCACGTGTGCATGCACAACGGGAAGGCTATGGGTTGTGCAAGGAGCCGTGTAGAAGGATCAAGCCTAGGATGGGGTCCAGGGGGGTGCATGAGCCTCTGCCTGCACCGGGGGAGGCGATGAGGGTTCATAGAATCATAGAACAGTTTGGGTTGGAAGGGACCTTTAAAGGTCTTCTAATCCAACCCTCCTGCCATGGGCAGGAACCACTTGATCAGGTTGCTCAGAGCCCCATCCAACCTGACCTGGAATGTTTCCAGGGATGGGGCATCTCCCACCTCTCTGGGCAACCTGTGCCAGTGCCTCACCGCCCTCATCGTAAAAAATTTCTTCCTTGTATCTAGTCTGAATCTCTACTCTTTTGGTTTAAAACCATTACCCCTTGTCCTATTGCAACAAGCCCTACTAAAAAGTCTGTCCTTATCTTTCTTATAAGCCCCTTTAAGTACTGAAAGGCCACAAGGTCGTCTCCCCAGAGCCTTCTCTTCTCCAGGCTGAACAACCCCAACTCTCTCAGCCTTTCCTCATAGCAGAGGTGTTCCATCCCTCTGATCATTTTTGTGGCCCTCCTCTGGACTCGCTCCAACAGGTCCATGTCTTTCCTGTGTTGAGGACTCCAGAGCTGGACGCAGTACTGCAGGTGGGGTCTCACAAGATCAGAGCAGAGGGGGAGAATCCCCTCCCTCGACCTGCTGGCCACGCTTCTTTTGATGCAGCCCAGGATAGGGTTGGCTGGGTTACAGGGTGTTTCTAGGGGTGTTGCTGTATGTTTGTTCCTGAATGTTGGGTATTGAGTTGGATGGCTGCGTGTCGTGGGTGATAGGGTTGTAGCATGGTGTGGGATGGGACATGTAGAGTAAGGATCTTTTTGGTGGGTCTGAGCCCTCTGAAGGCAAATGGCTTAAACAATTTCTCCTGATTAAAGCCAGTTCAGGGTGGGTTCATGCCAGAAGGCAGGCTTGGGAAGCTCTGAGACCTTCCCCACCTCATACCTTGCTGAAAATAATTCCTACAGAGCATTAAGTGGATGCCGAGCCAACGACTCACACACCTAGGGATGTATCCCCATCTGGCATGTCCACCCTGCTTGTCTCCCCTGCCACCTACACATGCTGGGACAACACTTATGGATCCTGCCTGTGGATTTCTGCCCCAAATGTGGGGATACATTGCATCATAGATGTTCACCAGAAGCTCCCCTTACCCTTGGGATTCCCTCCAGTGCCTTGCAATGACTCCAGGGTCTGCAGGGGATAGTGGGATGCAGGAAGGGAGACTGCAGCATGCACATGGCATGTAGGAGACTGCTTTGGTCAAGACAGACAGAAATTAGCAATAACTCTGCTAACACACGCAGTTTTGCTCTCTGTGTCTCAGGAACATGGATGCACTGCTGGATTTAAGCACTGGGAAAGCTGGCTCAGCTTTTCCTCTCTTGAGTCCACCATAAACTTTCTCTATGTGACCTCAAACAGCCCAAATCCTCAGGAGCACCTCAGTTTCCTACTCAAAAGCACTGGAATAACACCAGGGCAATGCACCTTCACCCCCTGTGCCTCATTTTCCTACTTGTTTTTTCTCAGTGTTCAACTACTTGCTTTACTTACACTGTAAATTTGCAACATCAGGGTTGTCTCGTGATATTTCCACATCACTTAGTACAATGGAAAACAGCTCATCTTTTACAATTTATCTAATACCACAGCGCTTTCACAATGGTGTCTTGAGCTTTGTAATAATAATAAAAATAACAAAAAGGAATGAGTTTTTCTTTCTCAGGGGAGCAAGGCTATTTTCAGAGATGCTCAAGTGATGGGTAATAACAAATAATTCTAATACAAAGCCTGTTTTTTGCAATTCAGTATTTGAAACACCACGAATCTGGCTGCATTTTTACTTTTTGTTTGTCCACTGGCTCCCTTCCACAGTTTCTTGCCAGGAGAAGCAGTTTCTTTTCCTGTATTTCCTGGGAGAGAGAATTCTTCAAAATACAAAGTGCGAGAGACTGAGCTGTGAGAGGGAGGAAAACTGCGGGCCAAACCATCGGGTAAATGTACTGCAAGAAAACCCGGCCAATGACAATGAAGTCTTCTGCTTCAGTTATCACCTGCATAACATAAATATGTCTTTCAGGCAGGGAAAATGCCTCTCTTCCTCCCTCTCTCACACACCTGCTCCCATACACTATAAAAATTCTCGTTTCATCTGCTAAAAAGTTGGCAGGTGCATTGCAGTCCTCGCCGACAGGTCCCCTCCAGAAAGACATCCAATTTAGGTCACCAAGCAGCCTGCAGCAGCTTTGTCTTTTCTCTCCGGGAGCGGATCCGTGACTGCGTGTTCATCGCTGTTCTGATGAAACAGGGAAGACCTGTCTGGCAGGGATCAAGAGACTGATGTTTTGCTGAAGTTGCTGGTGATGTCCCAGATCAGAGGAAAAGGGAGAGGTCTGAGATCTCTGTGTAAGATCTGTGTAGCTCTTGGGCAGAAAGAAAAAAAGGAAATTTAGCAGGGCATCATTTCTGAGTTCATGCTACACAACAGCATATTTAAGCTTCAGACAGCACCACTTTCTTGAAGTTCAACATGGCCAAGCTTCATCCTATCAAACAGCAGAAGACTCTTTGATTAGCAGAAGTCTTCCTGTACAGACATAGCAAAGCATCTGGGGTGCATATACAGAAAAGTCAGGCAATGGGACAATCCTGGTGTGTGTCACTGGGATTTCCGTGGTCTCACTCTAGCTGTATCAGCACCAAAAAAATACCCCTGAGCTGGGAAATGATGGAAAGGCCAAAACATGCTACATTTTTTCTCCAATGGGCTTCTTTGAACTGTAATAGGATCACTTTAGGTCTGATTTTTTAAGATTTGCAGCCCAGATTTTCCACGGGCTTGGCACCTGCCCTTGGGGAACGATGTGGACCCTCAACGGGGCAATGAGAAGGGAGGGAAGTTCCTGGTTTGAAGCTGTTTGAGGGGATGCATTGCAAGGGCGAAGGAAAACTTCAGCTCAGTTCCTGGGAATTCTTCTACAGCCAAGAAATCTGCATTGTTGGAAAGAGTCTCCCAGAGGAAGTGATTGAAATATCATCGTGTGAATCATATCTGTAACAAGGTTGGGCTGTAGGAAACAAACCTTTGCTGAACCCTGGGAATAGATTAAGTGACCTGAAAAGACTTTTTTTTTTCATGCAGGAATGGCCTTTAGCAGCCCATGTTAAGTGAAGGCTGCTGGGTTTGGAGGTCCAGCAGGGCCGGGTTGTTCCACGACATTACCTATCACCAACTGTGCTGCACAAGGTGCTCGAGTACAGCTGCAGGATGGCTTTTCTGCTATTTAGAGAGGGCTGACCTACCTCAAATGATGACCCTTGGGGTGATAAAATCTGCATGGGGTGTATTCTCATGGTGTGGCTGATGTCTGGTGTTTGCTGAGGCTCAGAGCAGCCGTGATCAGAGACTGGCACCATTGGGGCAGTGATGGTGCCACGGGGACATGAGACACAGGGGAGGGTGAGGGCAGCAGATAGATAGGTTTGGGGTTCTGCTCTGGGGATAGTGGCTGGTACAGGGATGGGAAAGGCTGTTTGGAGGGTGGCGTACGGTCTGGGGAGGTGAGCGTTGTGCTGGAGTGAGGAGTCTGGATTGAGCCATGACATGACATCTCTGGGAGGAACATCATCCATGAACTCATTTAGGATCTGGACCACAAGTCTTGCTTAGGGCTGAGCGGGGGTTAATTCCAGACATACTTTCCATGATGCACCTTGCTCTGCACTGTTAGTTCTACCTGTTGCCTCTATCAAGACTGTCATTTCAGGGACTATATATACAGGCAGCAAAAAGGCAGTCTGCTCCAAGGAGCTTAAAATCTGCATGCACCTTCCATGAAATTACTGAAACAGTTGACACATACATGAGGAAGGTACCAAATATATTATAAATCTTCCTATGCATCTTAACAGGCAGAAGGAAGACTGTGAAAACCACCTAAACTGCTGTTTATTTGATAGCTTTAACAAATATTTATTTTTTCAGTAGTTGCTTCATCCTGCCAGACATTCTTACTGCCTGCTTCAACTCAGTCCTACTGAAGCAAACATTAACAGCTCATCCAATTGCCTATATTTAACACTCCAAATCTGGCACAGATTTATACCAGCGCTGGTAACAATGGCATTGAACACCTGTTGGTGACTGCATTTGCCTAGGGATTCGCTTCGTTCCATGCTGTGTGTTTAATAATTCCTGCGAACAATGGGACAAATAAACATATTTTTTGCTTAGCTCTTACTCAAGCCAACGCCACTGTCCAAATTGTACATGAGAGGCCTGCAGAGGCTGGTGGTTGTTTCCTAGACTTGTCGCCTCTTTCCCTCAAAAACGACGTTGTCAGCAGCTCTGTGCTCAGAGAGGGCATTTACCACTTGTATGTAAGGAAGGAAGAAGGAAGAATGAGCAGGAAAGGGGCAGCGTCGTGCAGGGCTCTGAAGACAAGGATGATAAATTTGAACTTGAAGCGGTGGGTGACAGAGAGGTCTTCTAAGAAAGGCCGGGGCGGTCTGAGCAAAAAGGATAGGAGACGCTTGTAGTGCATGGCCGAGGTTGGAATAACGAGGGGTTACAGGAGCCAGCGTAGGAGATGGGAGCTGTTGATGGTTGACCGGAGAGAAAATAACACGTTGCAGTTGTGTCCTGAAATAAGATGTAGGGATGGGGATGGGGAGGATTGGTTGGCAGTGTTGTCTTTGGCTGAGGAAAGGGCTTGGGAAGGAAGGCAGGCTGTGTTTGACAGGGAGAAGTTGGCTTCTCCTGGTGTCATCTGGAGAGCTGTTGAGAGCTGAATGACCCTCTGGACTGTGTAGGCCTTTGCATATTGTGAGTAAGGGACACGTAGCAATTTAATCCTCTGGCTAATGGTTTTCCAGACATCAGTCAGTGCTTAATATTGCCTGCTCTTTCCACAGGAATGAGCCCTGCCTTATGAGGTCGAGTAGCTGTATTCCACCAGTCACAGGTAGTGTCTTGCTAGAAATTTGTGGATGGGCAAGAGTGGGTGTCTCAGCAGTGGCTCACCAGGAAGGTTGGGTCGTCTATTTAAAATGAAAATTTAGGGCCTTCAAACTTTGGATGCTTGAGGAAACTTACTGACCTGAGCGGTGTTGTAGCACCTTTCTACCTGTCAGATCTGGAAGGGGATCCACCACAAAAGCTTGGGGAAGCTTTGCTGTTGACCTTGTGGGACCATGAGCTTGACAGTGGTCAAGGAGACAAATTCACCTTCACTCAGATCAACTGAACTCTGGGTTTTCAAAAAAAACAAAACAAAACAAGTTTTGGCAGGCTGTGTCTCTCCAAAGTCTGAATGAATAGAAACTCCAAAGGAAGCACCTGCTGCTAAAGGAAATCCAGGACAAGTTTTATTATCCTTTTTCACAGGTCTATTCAGGACTACATTAGGGGTTTCCTCTTTCCTTTTCTGGTACTTCACACTCATTCACAACAAAAAACATATTGTGCTTATGAATTATATTCCAGAGAATATAGCTGGAGCTTATAAAGGCGCTGGCCAAAGAACTTTATTTTTAACCTTACTCCCTTGCGAATTAATTTCTCAAATGAAAGCCTTGCAATTGTTTGGGGTTATTTTTCTCTTTTTTTCTTGGACGGGGCACAAGGGCAAATCCTGCCTGCTCTGTGTTAACAAAAAGTGCCTCTCAAGGAATGAGGAGCAAAGGAGGTGAGTGAGGCTCTCGATGGAGCTCGGCTACGCGGAACAAATGGAAAATGTTAATGCAATTCTTCCTAAACCAGCAAAGTGTTAGAAGGCCTCCTATTAATGATGCATTGACCACTTCGGTGCATGCAGAAGCCAAAGGCAGTTTTTCCATTTCTGATGTGCTGTAGCTGCACAGCACAAGGAGAGAGAAACCCTCCTTTGGCTGCTGAAGGCCGTGTGAAGAGCAGCTTTTGGGTTTGATCCTGAGACCATTTGAGCCAGTGATGAGGTACCCAGGAGGCACTGAGGAGTTTGCTTATCAAACACAGCTGCTCAGCTTAACATCTTCCAGGTACAAAGTACATAAAAGCTGAAGGGCTTGCAAACAACCCAAGTGTAACACGAGCCACTTGTGAAGCAATATGTTTGCTTTCGTGGGTCATTTTGCACCTGTGCAAAAAGGATATGACCCGATCCCTGAGTAGCCTGGGAAGGTTTTGCACCCTTTGCACCAGCGTGGGTGCCTAAGAGGCAGCACTGGGCCCTCTGTGTAGCATATATACTGTAGCCCGTGAGTGCAAGGAGCTTCCTGTGCATACACACAAAGCCTTTTCTCATTCTCCTTCTGATCTGTCCCTAAAAGTCTCCTTCTTGGATTTAAATGCCCTTGTCCATCCCCCTGCCTCCACAACATCAGGAGGTCACAGCCCTGAGCATGGCTTGTCATTGCTGCCACCTTCCCCTGCCCCTCTGGGTGCTAGTTCTCCTTCTCACAGGTTATAGTTCGATCGGGAGCCCTTTTTAAGAGAGGAGATGGCCCGCTCTGCTTTTGAGCAGTAACCAGCACAAGTATTTCTTCTTCATCCTGAGGCTCCTTGTTGCTACTGCAGCGGAAATAGTAAATTATAGCAATTAACGGTGGCATAAATCAGAAACCATGACCAGACGAGGTCACTGAGGACTCAAGGGCTGCATCATACCAGTAAATTACCCTAGACAGGAATTCCTTCATCCGTGCTGCTAAATTGTTTGAGCGTTTCTTGACATAGTTTTGGCCCAGGCCAGCGACACTGACCCCAGGAATGGCTCAGGCATTAAACAACGGCCAGCGATCTGCTGGGCATCTTGTGTGGGACACTTGTCTGAAGGGTTAGAGGGCAACCATTGCAGGGGCACAGCCAGGCAGCAAGTCCTGGCACTGGTTAGTAGAGATGCAGCCCGTTTTTAATGAGCATGGGCCCAATTTTAATGAGTGTATTAGCATGGAGATGACATTTCTATATGGGGACAACATGCTCTGGTTCCCAGATTACCATTGCAGTTTTCACTGCCCTTGATGCTCTTCAAATTTCTTCCCTCGCAAGGTGTTAGCTAAGGGTGTTTTAAGGTGTTGCCCCAGGGTCAAGCTGTCGGTCCTTGTGATTTCCAAGTGGTGTCAGACACCGAGACACTCTGAGCTGAGGGACGGCACAGCTCCTGCCCTCACAGACATCAGTCTTGGCTGGCTGGAAGGTGCAACACACAAAGCCCTGAAAGTCCTTGCTGCAGGACATTAGTACAATAGGGGCTTCTCTGTCCAGATGGGATTGATTTTTCTCTTTCTCTCTTTCTCTCTTTGGCTTTTAGGATGGTTTTCTGAGTGTGCTTCTTTGATCTTATTAGAAGGCAAGAATACTTCCAGATGTCACCTAATACTTTGCAATATAGGTACTGAACATGGTTGAATATACAGCTCATTTTCTACATTGACAAGCTGTATTGCTCCTACCGTAAGACAGCTACACTCTTTTACAAAGTAATATGAAATGTAAGAACTAAAGCCAATGTCTAACTTGCATCTTGGCTGGCCAGGCTGGAGAAGAGGTTGAAATCTAGGTTGCTTCTGACCTGATACCTTTCATTAATATTTCCATTTGTGGGCAGCCTGGACTTGGGCAGCCAATGAGTCCTGCTTCTCCTTGCAGCACAGGGGGTCAGGGTCCTTCCTGGCTGACTCCCTAACTGTCTGGTCTCCTTGCCATACAACACTGCCAAAAATGTCCTCCATTCTTTAGGCCTTTAGGTTTTTCTCCGTCTCTGAACTGGTTGCCCAGGAACATCAGTGACGATGCAGGGTGGCGCTGGAGTCAGCAGATGTGATCCTGCACACGTGTTTGACCACCACCTATCCTTGTTTCATGGATGGGATGGTGCAGGCGGGAATTAGGGCCATATGTGCAAGGGGAAAAGCTAGTACCTGCCCACTGAGTGAGAACCGAGCTAGTAGTCAGATAGGTCAGTGGGAGAAGTATAACTTAGGAGAGCTGTGGCTAGGAAGAGTTATGCTCCAAGAGGAAAGATACTCCAATAAATAGTTTTTCAGTCCAGGCTGACTCCATTGCCTTCCTTGGACACGTCAGTCAAAAGCAGCAGTCATCAGTCTCTCCCCACCTAGTCCTTGAGGCACTCAAAATTTCTCCAAGACCATTCCTCTGGTGCTTGGTTTCTGTATCTGGGTATGTCCAGAGTCACCACCATCCTGGCTAGCCTTGACAGTGAGGCAATCCCCACCTATCCCACCTGGCATGGGGCCTGAAACAGTGGCCTCAAAACACATCCTGAAAAAAACCCTCTTTGTGAAGCATGGTTGCTCCCATTCCCACACTCCTGCACATCCTCCTGCTCTACAACTGTTTGATGGTTTGATCTCTTGGTCAGGAAGAGGGAATAGCCAGTATGGGATTAATTACGTAGCAAGAAAATGTGTATCTGTCATCTTATACTTTCCTCCTTCAGCTCCTTGTCTTAGGATTATCATATAGGGGACCCAACTCTATTCCCCACGTGTAGATGCCTAGTGCCATTTGTGATGTCCGCTAGACCTGTGGAGACGGGTTGGACATCCTCAGGGATGTCATATGGCACTAGGCACTTTTGTGTAGATAACTGAAAGAATCCTGTCTTTCATCTCCGCTGACTATAACGAGCGTTTAGATGAAGTCACATGTAGATACCCACTTGCAGACACCTAAATTGATATGACTTCAGTTGCCTAAAGACAGGTCCTGAGAGCTGTCAGAGATACTCCAGGGATCTGCACAGAACAGATACTTGAAAGGGAGGTACATGTCTCTGGAACAGCAGTGGCGGGCCATCCAATTTAGACCTCAGACCCAAATGACACTAAAAAGTTATGTTAAGGTAACTGAGTCTTTCCTCTAATCTGGAGCTGAGTCCCACCCTTTCTTTGAAAGCACAGTTGGAGGAGGCACTTGCTTCCCTTAGGAGACAGGGCACAGGCGCCACAGCTCATGGGAGTTGTAGGTTGTGCACCCCCATCGCATAGGCACTCCTCAGCTGTCTGGGGGCACTAGGACAAGCTCTTGCCTTGATGCTGCTGATGGCCTTGCTCCAGGCTGCTGGTCTTGTGTACCCCAGCCACCATAAAGTCCAGCCTGAGATATGTTGTTCTACCAAAGCATGGCGGAAAGAACTCAAATACCTTCAAAAGCAATAAATGCTGTATTAAATAATAAATGCTACCTCTGGTATAATAAATGCTACCTCTGGTCAGGTATTGCATGCGGGAGGCAATCTTCCTGAGCTCAGTTTGCATGGGACAACGTCCACCCTCCTTCACATCTCCTCCTAGAGCGGGGTTTGAGCTGCTGGGTTTCAAAGGAAGCTTCTTTGTGAGCGAGCAGCAGAGGTAAGGGCTATAGGGACTGAGTTGTGACTCCAAGGAGTGCTTCAAAATTTTCCATGCTACAGAGCATGTCCTCCTCTCCACAAAGACTTCTGCCAGCCACGGAGGGCTTGTCATTTCTTTGAGAGCTAAAAGATGAAGATTAGGCTGTCCCCCTCTTGTCTCCGCTGCCTGGGAGGTACCCAAAAGGCTGTTAGGACACAGCAGCTGAGTCTTTACTACCTTTCTATAGGATGTAGAAAAGGAAGCGCAGCCCATGGGGGAAAGCTGGGAGATGCTCCACTGAACCTCACGGGGATTTGTGGATGGGCTGGAAAAAACTGAGTAGCAATGGAGGAGATCCTCCTCTTTTATTTTGCAGTCACTTCTCAGATGGGGGAAAAGTCTGCACCCCACACTTATTTGGTGGGAAATTAATATTTTCTGATATTTCTCCCACAGCCTTAGTAGAGGGGCTCAGAGCCCCACTGTGGTGGGTGCTGTATGGAATCAGGGAGGAAAAAAGGCAGCTCCAGCATCCATTACCAAGGTCAAGGAAGGGGGAAGAGGTTCCCACTATTTTCTGTTTTGCTTCTGGAATTTAATTCAGATCAAGGAGGTGAATTTGGGGACAAGCTAGATGAGTTCAGCAGCTGCGGCATTGAAATGCAGGGATCATAAATGGCAGGAGGAAGGGAAACCCAGTAAACAGTTTTCAGATCTCAACCGAGCGTTGCCTCTGAACTACAAAGACCTGCGAGAAAGTGGTATCAAACACCCAGCTCCTACTTTGACCCCTGCCTGAGGGGAAGTGAATCAATGTTGGGAAAATATGGAAAGCAGGATGAGATTATCTACTGTATAAAAGAAGCTGGAAGAGATGGCTTGTAATATTTGTGTATTGAGGCTCTTTCCACGTCCTATTCCTTTGGGGGGGGGTGCTATTGTACCTATTGTGGCAGATCTTTATCGGCCCTGTTTATCACGTTGGGTGCAGGGAATGTCAGATTGCTGAATGTCAGGTTGTTGACTGTTTTCATAACAGGAAGCTGCCTGCTGTCTTGCCGTGTTAAGGAACTCCCGTATGCACAATATTTTCCAAAACAACAAAAAAAAAATCTAAACACTCTGCTGTGGTTGGGTAACTGCACAGATTCAAGTTTCTATTGTTCCTTGTAAGGCAAAATCCTGTATGGATAAATACACTTGATACACATAGGCCTGTTATTTCTTTTGTGTAAAGATACAGGAAATATGGCTGTTGTTTTGTCAAGATGAAATATTTCCCAACGCTAAAACTAAATCTTGACACTTTCATCAGTGCTTGGGAGCCTGGAGAGCTGCCATGTTCGGGTGCAGGTGGGACGTGGGAGAGAGCAGTGCAAGAGTGGGTTAGTCATTGCAACACCGAGCATCGCGGGACCCAGCTTTTAAGTGCCTTCATCCCTGTGAGCTCAAGTTAGGCATCCGGCTTCCTCTGAGCACTGCAGAGAGGGGATGGCTAATTCAGATTTCTTACTAGAAATCTTACCTCTCCTCACTTGGAAAACAAGTGGAAAACCTCCTGGCTTCACTGAACATCGAAATCACAATGACTGAGTCTGGGAGCTGTAAGTAACCCATGTGAGCTGCCTGAGAATGCAGTCCAGGGGACACCCTTTGCAGGGTGGGATATATCTCAGTTGACCAGTTTGGGCACAAGGTGTTGCAATTTGGGTAAGAAGAGGTCCTAAGCACCTTTGTTCAGAGTCCTGAACTGCCTGCTAGTTGTAGGCACCTAAACTGTTTGTTGGAGCAATGCATTAACGAAGCTCCTACACAGTGCCCTCCAAGTGACAGTCACTCTGAATGGTCCAAAAAGTGTGCAAGCACAGTGTATGAAGTAAAGTACCTTTGATGACAGCCTGACTCACTCCAAGGTACACTATACCTTAGTGCAATTAAGAGATGTTGGTCTGAAGCACCCTTAGGATGAGGAATTTGAACTTAAGTCTTCCCTAATCCCTCTGGCTGCTTTAACTAATGGACAGAGGTGAGGATAAAGTTTTTCTACAAGACTAAAATAGCTCAGAGGAAGACAGAGGGAGCACCTAAACTTTGGACATAGGGTCTGCATTCCCCAGGGGTTTTCTTTTCAGACACCAGATAGCAGGGTGTTGAAACAGGGTCAGTGTGCTTTCAAGAATTGGTCAGAGCACAGCCTGGCTGCTATTTCTGACTCCAGGTCTCCAGAATTCAGTCCACAAGATATGTGTCTTCCCGTGAGACCCCACAAGACTGTCTCTCACAAACACGTGCTCTCTCAGATTGCTGCCTGGGCTGTAGGATCATGGCACAGGCGGAAAGCTAGAGATACTGAATTAGCAAGGGGATTTCTTAAAAGTCCCTGCAAATTAGAGAATCTTGGTACCAACAGAAAATGCAGTGTGCTTTCTGTATCTGCATGTATCCCTTGTGGTCAGCATATTTCAGCCTGGGTAAAATCCCCCTCTGCTCTGTAGTATAACCAGAATTATTAACTCAGGTAATTCTTAGCCTTTGCACAAAGCACAATATACCTTTTAAAGAGCATCTTCCCCCTCTCCAGTGCCCAGGTAACCTCATGAGGCTGCCAACCCAGTGCAGGAGATGTTGGCAGAAAAGGTGGGCAAGTCATGATGACTAGTTTCTAATTCAAAGGTCTGTGAGCAACTAGCTGGTCACTCCCAACAGGGCATCAGCCCATGCTGCTGGTTCCCTCTCACTGCTCTTCTGGGGGAAAAAAAGATATATTCTGCCTCAGAACAAAAAATGACAATTCTTGAAGGAGGAAATTGCCAAATCTCTACTTGGAAAGAATTGATTTGTTGGGATTTAGAGAATTTTTGGAAGAAGATTCAGCCTGAGAGGTCAGCTCTGCTTCTTCAACTTTAGCCATCCAGGGACGGGGAAACTAATGATCCTGGGAGCCAAATCTGAGCCAGACTCTTCAGAGCTTCAGAAACATTGCGAGACATCAGGCCAATGGTGGTGGGGACCTCACACCTTCCACTTTCCTCCTCCTGAGGAGCTCAGAGCCGACGGCTGCATCCATACTGCTAGGATGCAAACGCTGGAAGTCGACTGGCCATGCTGTTAAACTGGCAGAGGAACAGCACATGCCAGAATGGAGCAGGGAAAAAAATATCTTTGAAAATAAGTTTTAAGAAGAAGATGGACTCAATTACGGCAATCAGAATTCAAGCAAAATTGATTTTTGTTTTGGGGTAGGGCATGGCCTCGAAGGCCCTTCCATCCCGTATTTTTATTATTTCATGCTCATGTAAGAACAGAGCTGTTAAGACCCAGCGACATTGGGTCTGGCTTTGGATGATAGCATTAAAGAGAAATATGATATATTTATCATATTTATCATATAGTCAGCAGAGGGCGTCAAATGCACGCGTGTCTCCTAACCCCAGTACAGAGTTGGAACAGCAAATCTGCTAACGGCCAACTATTCCTCCGAGCGTGGCTGATGCTTCCCCGTCAATTGTGCGGTTGCCCCAGGTTTCCTTCCCCGATCGCCGTGTGCGGTGCCATACGGTAGATGCAGACCTAATTGTTCGCCCTGCGGCCCCTGCAGACAGGATACAAGTGCAGTGCCAGGTGTTGAATTATTTTCCTGCGTGGTGGTATACTGCATGGGAATTGTTCATTACACTAACAATACAGCAAAGGAAAAGTGGGAGAGGAGGAGGACAATTAAGCAGCCTTTGAAAGCCCTGGGGACATGTAAAATACCCTCCCTCTATTCATGTGTCACCAAGTCCAGGTTCTTAAGTGTAGAAACGTGGGTGTCGTTACTCGGTGAATCTCTCTTACAGCCTGAAACCTTTCAGCAAGACTTGGTCTGTCTTGCGGTAACATTCACCCCACTGGCTTAGTGGAATCAAATTTGATTTATCCCAGGAGGCTGCCAAGATGGATCATCTTCCCAGGGAATAGCTACATATCCCTGCTATGTTTTGGTAGCGCTGGGGGCTGAGTTACGGTTGGGGTCCCAGCCTGCTGGCCCTGAAAAGCAGGTGGGGTAAGGTGACTGCAACAAAGAGGTGGGGAGTTTGGTGAAAGAGAATGTTTGTGGGAAAAGGAGACCTAGGATGTAGGAGATCTGGGGTCAGACCCTGGCTCCAGACTCACTTGATGATATTGAGAAAGTCACTAGTCCTTCTTCACTCCTGAATGATGGTAGAAATAGTCAGATTTTTAGGGTTGAAACCGTATACAGTGATATAGCACCATATAGCACCCAGCCATGCATGCAAAGAACTTGTCACCATCCTAGATGTTGTAACATGGCAGCACCCTGTAGGTCCTTCAACAGAGTATTAAGGGTTGCTTTACAGAAGAATAAGGGCCTGAGGTCCTTTCTCCTGAGCTCCTGAGCTCTCCAGGGCTCAAGGTGAGCCATTAGCCATGTTCCCAGGCCCGCACACAGCTCTTGCCAAGCTGGCTTTGTCGCCAACCCTTCTCACAACACCGAGCTCTTGCACTGTCCAAGAGGCCACTGTGTCCCAGCAAGCTGACGCCTCTTGAGCTCGCTGCCATGATGACGCTTTCCTGTTGTCCGGCATGCAAATCCCAGCACAAATCACCGGCGCTTCTGATTAGGAACTCTTTTGTCAGCATTTGGTACCGTCCCAGCAAAAGTGACACCAATTATTTGTGTCAGCTCCCCTCTGAAAGCAGAAGATATATGAAATCTCATCCCGAGACAATCCATCACAGCTTGCAATGGGATTTGGGACCTGTCACCCTGATGGGGTATTGACTGAGTGTGGCTTCTTCCAGGACAGAGAGGTTATGGAGAGCATTATATCATCCCCAGCAAGGCATTGCAGATTGAAACTGAAAAATGAGCCTCAGAGTCTCCTGACTTGGGTAAATGGTCCAACGAGAGCAACTGAAGTGAATTCAGGCTGCTCCTGGTTTATGTTTATCTGAGGAGTTTTAATAACCAATCCCTGATTAAATGGCAAATGTTTGTTTTAAAGCAAGCTGGGACCAGGCCTTATTTGCCTGTTTGTTTTAACATCAGCTTAGGCTGTCGTTAAAGTCTTTCCACCAGGGTACATGGTGAGCTCTTGCTTTGCTCAAGGGCCACTGTGTTTTCCAAATAGTCCTCTCTTTTTTTTTTTTTTTTCCTGACTGGTAGCAGCTGGGGTTTCGTGCTGATAGCAGGCTTTGCTTGCAGATGGGATGGGAAATGGTGGGCGCTCAACTTGGAAGACAGGAATTAGGTTCTGCCTGGGGTTGTTTTGGGAAAGTCACGTTACATCCATGATTCCTTAGTGCCTCCTTGCAGTCTAATGAAAAGAATATTAAGTGTCTTGAGCTATTGTTGAAAGATCTTATAGCAGCTGGGGGTTAAACAAAAAGTTACAGCAATGGCTCAGCAAGGCCATGAGCTCTAGCTTGGTTGCAGCTGGGTTTACTGGGGAGTGTCCTGTACGCTGCTCACTTCTTATATGCTCTTCCTAAAAACCGCTAAACATTGCAGAGACATGGTAAGGGCTAGAAGGACCTCTGGTCAGACCCTGTAATAAATGGTCCCTCATACAGTGGTCATTACTATTTGGTAAAACATGTCCATTCCTGTTTTGCAGTGGTTGTTGCTTTCTATTTTTCCCCAAGATGCAGTTTGCTGTGTGCATCATTAATGCATAATGTCGTGTGGTGATCTTCCCTTTGTGTGTCACTGTCTCCCTGTGGCTCTACTCATCCCACAGCTCATGTCAGCTCTGTCCTAGGCCTTATTCCTCACGTTTTTGTGTCTGCAGCTCCACTTTTCTGCTAAAGGATCACCTTGAATGAGTGCAGGACACCTGCTATGGGCCATCCCTTTTCCTCTTTCTTCATAGCCTCATACTGGGATAGTCTAGGGTGAGGATTCATGGATTTCATCCACGGGTGCAGGAATGATTAGCACAACCCATGTCCTGAGAAGTAAATCTAGAAGCTCAGACGAGAGAACAATGGTCTTGTACCTCTGTTAGAAACTTGCCATCATCACCATGAAGCAGTCTCAAGGTAACTCACCTCCTAACCTCACCAGCACCCATCTCCCAGCCCACCCACACCCAAAGCAACTAGAATTAAGCCTGAGTGCTGCTAGGCGGAAACATGCCCCTTGCAACTGCGCTAGGTATTGAATGAACACCCACATCCGCACTCACGCATTAAAACTATTGACAAACAAAAGCACACAGCAAAGCATTGAAGAGGGGAAGAATCAGACCAGGAGGTGTGCTTACAGAGCAGGTTAAAAGTGCATTTTCCCACTATTCAGAATATTTATTCTGATTGTTTTATTATTGCCCTTCGCCAAACCACCAGGAATAGATGCTCTGCTCATGGAGGAGAACAGTAACATAATAATACAGCCTCTGGGGTCTCTGTTTCCGCAGCACCATGGCTACATTTGACCTGCAAATTTTGAGCCTTCTCCTGCCCAAAGGGCAAGTTCAGCCTGGTGCAGTGGTTATGGGATTTCTCGGTGTGTGCAGAGAACCACGGGGTGCTTCCTGTGTCCCAGCTTGCAAGGGAGCCAGAAAATCTGTGTTTCTCAATCAGACAGCTTCAAAAATCATCCCAGATCCCAGTGCCAGTCAGAGCTGGAGTGATCCAGACACCCTCCATCCTAAAGGTTTGGGAGAAGCACCTCACACTCCCCTTTTCTGCATTGACCTTCATCAAGAGCAGCTCTCCCTTGGGTGTGCCAGTGCTGAGTTGCCCTTCTGTGACAATTCACTCACCCCATTTCTTGCCGCCCATCAGCTTTCCTCTCTTTCCTTGTATTTTTGGGCTGACTCACTCCCAGGTTATGCCATGGGCCAGTACAACCCCTTTGGCTTTCTCAAGAGAAGATGTGTGTGGTCTCCAGTGTGAGCACAGAGTCTTTCTATTGGAGGGCAGGAGTCCAGGGGTCAAGAGGGATTTAGGCATCTCAAAGGCCACCATTGCCCATCTGGGGACTGACTCTTGGCCACAGCCAAGCACAGATCCCAGCAAGAGAAGAGAAGAGGGGTTCCCAAGGGAAAATACTAAGGTGCGCTGAGGACCGCAGTAACAGTGGGGTATCTGCAGTTCTGTCTTTTCATGGCCAATGAGGATGTTGGCTGAGTCTGACATGTAGCTCCTCCTGCCTTTCCCCAGCCTCAAATGATGAGTCCGTGTCCAAATCACTGGCAATTTCCCCCAAATGCAGAAGACCAACTTACTGCAGAGATCCCCACTCAGCAACCAGCTAACCATTGCTTTCCCAGCTAACTTCATGGAAGGACGCTAAAGTCAGGGCTCTAGTAGTATTTCTAGTTCAATTGGATTTCCCTGGATTATTCATTATTTTCAAAGGAAAATAAATCCTTTGACCTGTGAAAATGCTGCAGTGACTATCAGCAGAACTGTTCATTCATGGTAGAAAGGCATATAGGATGTTTTAAGTAAAAAGGAGGAGTGGTTTTCTTCTTTGCCTTTTGATTTAAGTATATCACATACTCTTTCTCTGTGTTGGGAGTGCAGAATTAAATCCTAATTAAAGGCTGTAAAAACGCAGTGAATCTGAGAGGCCAGGAACAGATACATATTATTGCCCCTTTCATAGATCATATGAACGCTGTGGTGACATAATAAATAATCCACCCAAAGTTTTTAAAGGTAAAAACCAGCAAATCATTAATAATGTCTCTGGCACCATATATCAAACTGAAGCCTTCCTCTTACAGCTGATCCCCAGCTATTCCCAGCTGCCTTTCTGCATTGCTGCGTACATTTCTACCTCCCATTGCATTGCTCTTTCTTCCTGTCTTCCCTACCACCATATTTCTGTGCTTTGTCCATCTGCGTTTGTTTCTGCAGTTCGCTGAATGCAGGTATGAATAACGCAAGAAAACACACATGACACTGTTGAAATCCATTTGCTCAGGAGGTTTAAAGCTTGCCCAGACAAGAAAAGACTGGCAGAAAGTGTTTTTCAGGCTAGGGAGCAGAACTGGATGATCATATGGTAGTGTCATTTATTTCTGGCACACATGATTTGTTTACGCTGCTGTCTGTGATGGTGGAGCATTTCACTCTATGCAATTTTTGCTGTCTTGTCACCCTCTCTTTTTTTGCTTTTTGTTTAATCCACTTAACCCGTTTCACTATCTCAGTCTGTCTCTCAGTGAGTCCAGTTCTGAAGAGTTGGGATACGATCTGTCATTACTCTTTACTTGTTCATGCTCAGTGTAGGTGAGTTCTTCCAAGTTGCTGGGCTTCTTGGGGATATCATAATTAGTGTATCTGCATATCACTATTATTAAGTATCATGAATTTGATAACAGGGATTCCTCCAATGATGCCTCAGTCCAGCTGCCTGATTGCTCTTCTGTCCCGTGATGTGGGGTTTTATCTTACCTCTTTTTAGGCATTGAGGGAAGACTGGTCACATAGGTCTTGCAGAGGAGGAAGGGTCTGCATACATGGAGGCAGCGTGGTCTTGTGCTGGATTCCCCCATCTGGAAGATGCATCACTAGGTGCCGGATCAAAATGAATCACCTTTTTCCTGGAGAAGGCAAGAACAGCAGGGAACTCACCCCAGTGGCCAAACTTCATTTGCTATGCTTGGATATTTATTTTTTTTTATATTTCTAGGAGTTACCACAGCTGTTACACTGTTCCTGGTACAATACGATTCTCTGCCAGTGCTCTGGGATGGACTAGCACAGTAAAGGTAAAATTTCTCACTGTGGGAGTACTTGACTTCTCTCTCTAATGCTTAGGGCAGGATTCAACTCACCTCACTTTACAGATATCTTCAGCTTGTGGGCACCTGAAGTTAGGACACCTGCAGGTGTCCCCACATGAACTGGCTGTCTAAACCCTGTTACAGACAGAGAGGAGCGGTGGCTCGATCAGTTGCCCATGCATAGGTGTCTAGTGCCACTTGAGATGCTCTTTGGTATCTGAGCTACTCACACGCAGCTGGCAAATGTGATCCAGTCAATGGAGTTCAGACGAATATTCAGGAGAGGAAATGTCAATGTCTGCTTTAAGTTGAGCTCAGCAGCTCTCCAGGCTTTGCTGTCTGCACTGACTAAATCTCCTTTGACTATAGTGACATCTCACTCCCACAGAGACACCTGCATTTAGATACCCACGATCTGGAACAGAGCCCCATTCACTTGCTTACGTGCCCACAAGCAGCATGAAGTGCCATCTGAAATGTCCCAACTAGCCCTCTATGGCTCCCACCTCCTGCTCCACGGGAGAATGTCTTGCAGAGATCCTGCATCCTATCTGCCAATCCTGTGTGAATATCTCCAAGACCAAGAGGTGAGTCAAGGCACTGAAATCAAACCCCTTCCGTATCATGAGAAAGTCTGCTTTGCATCATGTCCACAATGAGACAGCTGCGATTTGGACATGTGGCATCAAGTTAAGCCAAACTCATTCATCTCTGATACATGCCATTGCAGCTTTTGGGGCTGAGCAAGAGCCCAGAATGGAAGTGAAACGGGAGGGCTGTACACATTCGTGGATGCAAGGCAATGATGAAATGTTGCCGCAGCTCTCAAAGGAGCTAGACTGCAGGGATTTGTATAGTACTCAGGTGACACACGCCCTTCCAGCTGGTAAGGAAGAGGATTGTTTTGCTGTTTCCTTACTGTGTGCACATGTGGATGGGTGATTCCGGCAGGGTGACAGCGTGGGTCTCCAAGAAGGCGTGGTTAAGTTTCAGTTCAGCACCGATCAACCTTGCACGTAGCATTCCCCAAACTGGGAGGCAATTTCTTAGCCTTCACATGAGACTTCAGTTGCCTTTGTAGTGGCCCTTATGTCTACCTCTTCAGTGTTTCATTGCCACAGGAAAGTCCAATCCACTGAATACCATGCGACTCTTGAGAACTTGCTGTAGTAATTTCTGTGGCCATCTGAGAAGGTAAAGAACAGGCTGCCCAGGGAGGTAGTTGAGTCACCATCCCTGGAGGTCTTTAAAAGAGATGCAGATGTGGCACTCAGGGATGTAGTTTAGTGGTGGACTTGGCAGTGTTAGGTTTACGGTTGGACTCAATAATCTTAAAGGTCTTTTCCAACCTAAATGATTCTATGATTCTACGAAAAATTTGAATGATGTACCTGTGTTCAGAAAAACGTGTAGGGTCCCAAGTCCTACTGACTTCTGTGGGACTTAGGCTCCTACATGTGTTTCTGAGGGTGGCTGTAGAGCTACCTGGCCAGGGAAAGGCTTGTTACTTCAGATATCCCCTTTATTTTCAGCGAGAAGCCACCACTGAAGCTCAGCGTACTCGACTCAAAGAACATCATAAGCTTACAACTATAGTTTCCACTGAGCTAACACCTAGCATATTCTACTTGATGCCTATTCACAGTAACCAGAAAAAGGTGCAGGAAGCAAAGCTAGCACTTCCACCACAAAAATTTGAGTCCTGCCTAGTTCTGCTAAGCAAGTTGCTTCTGCATCAGGGATGAAGAGAATTAGTGGGTCTGACTGTTCAAAAAAACGGCGTTCTGGATTCCCTGAGCTTAGCAAGGGCTCTGTGCTATCCATCTCTCTTAGGGTTTCATAGTGCTGCAAACCTTTAGAGTAGTTCATTTCCAAAAGCAAGAGCTATGTGCTAGGAAGACCTTGTAATGGAGATTTTGAAAATCATATAGGGATGTCTATGGGAGTGCCAAGAATAGTAGCACCTAAATGTTTCCCTAAGTTTCTGAATGCTTCATCTTACTATTGTGGAGAAACTTGTCTCTGTATTTGAATGCCCGTCTGACTTGCCATCCCCACTTATAAATGCTGTATCTACCCATGCTCACAACTAGCTTAGAAACCATCAGCAGGCACATCTTCTTTGGGTGATAACTGCCTGAACATCCCATTTTCAGTTCTGATGAGTAGCCTTTGTAGCATGGGTTGCAGAAGAAAACTTGCCATGTCTTCATTGAGTTGGGAAATCCTGGCAAAAAGTCTTGCTACATGTAAACATGCCACTGGTGCTGGCACGATACTGGCTGTAATTCAGATGGAAATCATATCTTCCTTTCTGCTAGCACTGAAACAACCTCAGATCAAACTAATTTCTATAATACTCTTGTCTCCTAATGTCTCTCAGCAAAAATTTTTGTGTTTCTTTTATGTTTTCTAGGGTGGAGAAGTTACCTCCTGGGATGCTGTTGTCAGGATGTTGCATGTTTCATAGCTAGGCTAATTGAAAAATTTTCTGTGTCCGGAAAAAGAATTTAAAGATATCAAAAAGCTTCAAGCAGAGATCACATCAATTGTCTGTTCCACCTGCTCCTAATAGCATTTAACAAGCTCATGTCTTGGGCGGTAAATTTTTAATGCCCAAAAGATAATGTCCTCTCTAGAAACTCTTTTACAACCTCACCAATGTCCTTAGGACTATTTTCACTTCAGTATTCAAGCTACATTGCTGGTGTAGCCTGAGCCCACCCACTTCTGAACTCATGGTGGTGTAAGTCAAAGGAGGGATAAAGAGGGACAAAGACTTGGGTGCCTCAATCAATATTTCTCATATTGACTCATCAGTAAGAAATCCAGAAAACTTTTGGCCTCACACTAGACAAAAGCACATAAATGGCTGAAAATCATTACTTACATCAAAATTTAAATCTGTGTAGTTCATACGTAAGTGTTATTCTTTTTTTTTTAATGTATTTACTTGTTTTGGTATGCTGTCATTTATGAGTACACCTTCTGCCCTTGAACTTTCTTTCTGTGCGTTTAATTTCTGATCCTCCAAACACTCAGTTTGTAGGCACCTAT
Source organism: Gymnogyps californianus (assembly GCF_018139145.2). Taxonomy (NCBI): domain Eukaryota; kingdom Metazoa; phylum Chordata; class Aves; order Accipitriformes; family Cathartidae; genus Gymnogyps; species Gymnogyps californianus. The sequence goes on along the minus strand of NC_059473.1, from coordinate 125,179,306 downwards.
CCCTGGATGCACCAGACGCTCTTTATTCCCATCAGTCCAGTCCTCACAGCATATAAATTTCTCCATTTCTGGACATGTTTGGAGCTGCCTAAGTCTCAACAGTGATGATCAGTGAGGAGCTTACTCACCCCTAAACCCCGTTGGGATTCACCAGCTGAGCATGTCCTTACCTGCTTAGCTTTGGGGATTGATCCAGTGGGTGTGTTCAGAAGATGCCAACCTGTTCCTTGCACAAATTGCAGCAGCAGGCGGAAGTAACCTCTTGCCTGTTTAGTGGTTAGACCCTCTCTCCTAACTTTCAGGGGGCCCTTGTTCAAATAACTCCATACTTGAACCTACATTTCCCATGTGATAGGAAAGGGCACTAATCCATAGGCACTCTGATACTCCTCGCTGTTTCTCTTCCATTAAACTACCCAACGGTGTATAGCAATGATTGCATAGATCAGCAGTAAATGCATTGCCTTTAAAGACCATGTTCTCCCCATTGATATGTTATGCAAAACAAAACAGCTTCCAGATGGGAGATCTTGAGACCACTCAAGATTTTAGTTGCCTAATGCCCCTGACTGAAAGACCCTGGTGGGACCTGAGAAAGCATTTCTGTGTCTATTTTTGCTGGCTGTGCGTGGCATTACCTGTTCTGAGAACACTGACCAGATCAAGGCCAATGAGCACGATGACTGGAAAAATACCAGCTTGTAGACACTGTATTTCTCAGTGTGACCAGGGTTTGGGTGACTGTGCGTGATCAATAGCAGAAGGACAGGTACCTGCAGAGTTAGCTAGACAGCCGTAAGTGCTAAAGGAAGAGCTGTGGTTTAAGCACAATGCCTAAATGTCTTTGGCTGGAAAGGCAGTGTGGTTATTTCAAAGTTCCTCTATGGGTTTGTACAACCCGTGCTAGAGGAAAGTGGGTCTTCCTCTCTCCATGGATGATCCACATAAAACAATAAGAAGTTATTACAAGACCCAGGTCATGGAGTTGTCTCTTAAGGTCCTGAGGGTAAAGACGCTGTAAAATGTCTTCCCATCTTAGCATCATCTGCAGATGTAATTAGTGTAGGCCTGAGTTCTAATTCTTGATTATTAATGACACTAATCCAAACCCATCCCTTTCATTTTCCGCAAGTTGGTCTGCTCCAACATGGCAAAAACCAAGAGCAGAATTGTTTGAACCACTCCTGATTTGGAAAAGAGACTCTAAGACACCTGTACTTGCTCATGTTTCCAGAGCTGGGGATGGATGCTCTGTTCCTCCTCTTTTCCTCAGTGGCTGTGGGACACGGGATCTCCCAGCTCCCCTTGGTGCCCTCCCTGCCACCCTGGCAGGGAATAGCCCTAAGCCCAAGCGGGATGTTGGGTTCCTGTCATCTTGCTGGGAAAAGGTCAGTCCCTGCCAGGATCACCGGACAGGAAGAGACAGAAGGAGCAACAGGAAAGTGAGGGAAAGGGGAGGGTAGGGGGGCTCAGCTTTTTCCCATCTTCCGTCCTTCCTCTCCAGCAGCAGCACTCCCACACGTGGTGTGAATCTAGGGTGCGGCCAGAGATGCACAATCCTCTTTCCTTGCTCAAGGGATGTCACAGGAAGGTAAAACGTGATGAGATTAGATGAGGTACCTCGCTGCGACTGGCTGGCAGCTCCAAAAGACATCTGATGTAACTAAATCCTTGCAGTTCAGCGTAGGCAACAGCCGTGGGAGATAATAAAGATCTCACAGAGCGGGTGCATTTTCCTCCCCCCGTTTTCCTTCCCTCCTGGCACAGATTCCTGTTGTGGACTGATTTTGCAAGGAATTGCTGTCCTCACTAGCTTGGTCTCATCCCTGTAGTTATCATATTTATTAAACGCATCACCAGGGCTGTGGCTCAGAAAACTGAGTTACTCCACAAGTAACTTCCAAAAATGTTACTCCTTTGCTGTGGACTTGTCTTCTTGGGATGGGATTTTCAGGTGTGCAATATGTTACAAAGTCTGAATGAAGCTTTCCTCACCTCTGGGGCAAGCATTATGGCTCTGTCCCCAGGGAACTCCTTAGTGTCTTTCTGTTTTTACTCTCCAGGTTTCTTAGGAAGCCAAGCAAGATACAGCATGTTAGGACCGATAGGTATTTGCTTTCAAGGTTAGGTTTGGGGCAAGGTAGGAGACTGGGGAAGAGATCAAGGCTTCTGCCATAGAGTATAATCTGAGTTTTTCAGAAACACAGGGATGCTTTTTTTAACAGGAAAACCCTTTTTCTTCAAATCATTGTAGATTTTAATGTGGAATCTCTGTTCTCTTGCCTGCTCCATCATCTGACTGGCTTTGAGGTTTAGCAGCCCAAACCAACCTGGCATGTCTAATGCCACCATAAAGAAGAGGGGAAGCCTTAACACTCCCCAGTCCACACCTGGGTTGGTGCATGGGATCAGCAAGCATCATGGAGCCCACAAGGTGAGACAGCAGGCAGGGTGGGTGCCCTTCCCCAGGACAACCTGGTGCACGAAGCCCTGCAGGGATTGCAGCACTGGGCTGTGGCTGCCCTCCATGATGCCTGACATAGATGTTTGGTGAATCATGTGTCTGACGCATGGAGGCATGGCAAGGGAGAGACTGCAGCACAGGACAGACAGACAAGCGAGAGCCAGATCTGGCTGCATCCCTTGCCTGCTCCTGAAGGCAGACTCTTTAATAAGGGTGAGTCCTACTGCCCAGTGACACTCTCAAGAGCAGGGGTGGGTCCCTTGTACTTCAGTAAAGTTCCTGCTCTGGATGACCTGGGGAAAAATTGATGCTTGAAAGAGAAATACAGAAATTTGAATGCTTAGCAACCAGCAAATTGTTCTTCAAATGTTTTAGTGTAAAACAAAGAGATTTTTGCATATTCCAGAGACTTACCCATGTCATTCATGAAGCTTAACATGGAATTAGCCTTGAGTGGTTGAGGTTGCTGTCATGGACAGGAGAGGAACTGTTTCGAGATAGCACTGCAGTGGGAAGTGAAGAGATGATGTTTATTGAGTCTGAGTCCTAGAGCTGTAAGTCTTCTCTGTATCTCGGCGCAAGGGATCAGGAGTGCCAGAACAGGAGCCAAACTAGCCATTGTCCTAAGGCAGTCCTGCCACCTGGGACCATGGAGAACTCCCAGATCAGGGACTGGTGAAGGGGGAGGATTTCTGTACTGTAACAGACTAATTAGGCACCACGGAGAAGCATTTCCATCCGCTTAGGAAGCACTGTCCTGACCTTGCTCCTACGCCTACTCCCTCTCTGTCATAGGACTGAAAGAGCCTTGCTCAGCTCTTTTAAAACTGGAAAAGGAGCCCAAACACCATCCTTTATGCAAGAGCTGAAAGGTTAATACATGTCACTTTTGTTGGCCAGGACTCTGCAATAGGCTAAGGAGGAGCCAGCCCTTTTTACTGAGGAAAAAGAAACACAAGCCTGCCACAGCCTGCTCTTTCAACCCTCACAGTTCAACCCCACTTTCACACCACCGGGCTTAGAATAAATGTATCCTTCTCTGAGCAGGGCTGTGTCCTCTCAGTTGCAGCAGATGCAAAACGCAATTCATTGCGATGCCACGCGAACTGTGCAGGTGGCTCTTAGGTAGGGGTTTTCCTGTAGACTGCAGGGATAAGCAAGCATCGAGCTCCTGAAATTAGAAAGGTCAGCAGGGCTGCTCGCTGTTGGAGCTGCACAAACCCTGGTGCTCAGCTCAGAGGGCATGGTGTTAAAATTAGAAGCGGCTGCAGGGTTACGGAGATTTCTCCTTCAGCCTGATATGGTGATGGGGTCTGTGGCTTAGGGACATGAGAAAATAAACATCTCCAGCCTGAATATGTTCTAGAGGATCACAGAAAATACCGCTCCTTCTGTCTCGGACACAAGTTTTGGGATAGCAAGAATTCCTCCCTAAATAATCCCTCTCTCTCACTGGTATATGGAGGACGTGTATACACCTAGCTGTCCACACCGAAATAATAGGGATCAAAATAATTAGGGAATCCCCAGTCGAGTCGCTTCCTGGAAAGGCTATGTTGGGTGGACACAGCTCAGAAGATGTCGTGGTGTCTGGCACTTTTCTGGAATGTAAAAGAATGAATAATTCACCGTTCAGAAGCCCAGAATCTGAGCCCCTTTCTCTGCCAAGTATGTCCTGCATCTCTTTCTGACTTTGGGAATATTTATTCACCAAAAGCAAGACAGCTCCAACAGAAGGGATGGAGAGAGATCCCACAGCACCAAATAGCCTGTGTTTGTTTCAGACCTTCTTAGGTACCCTTCCCCAGTTGTTTATCTTCCATGTACTCAAGGTATCTAACTTGGAGGAGGGCAAATCGCAGGGGCTGACTACTGCAAAGGATGCAACGTGTGGTCATATGCAACACTCACTGCAACAGTTTAAACTGTTGTTGTGTATTCCTTATCCCACGTCCTAACCACAGCCCACTCCTCCTGCATCCACAAGGACGAACCTCTCTGGAGGAGTAAGGGGATTGATGGACTTACCACCAAGGTCTGTCTTGCTGCAGGAAAGTAGTGTCGCACTTTTGGAGCAAAACACTGCAACTCCCGCATGTCTGATTTTGGAGCTTGATGTGTGCATGGATTTGAGTTTTCCCATCCCATTCCTAACCCTGTGTGTTAGGAGGAGCACTTATTCTTGCCACTTGCCAAGGAGCCACCAAGCCCTGTAGTGCAAGTTCTCCACCTTCCAACTAAAGAACAGAGGGAGAGTTTGCAGGGCACTTACGCAGCCAGCTTGGAAACTCTCCCTGTCCTCCAGAACAAAGCCTACTGGAGGAGCCTGAGGTTCAGAAATGACAACAAACCACCCCTTCCTGTAAGGCAGATGGGATTTCAAGTGGCTGGAGCTAAATACGGTGCTAGGTCAGCAAGGACCCACCAGGAAAGGGGGATTATTTCTCTTCATTATGAGAGGAGTATCTGCTTGCACACATTTGTGAAGACCTCAGCTTTAGAAAGCATATTTCTTTTATTTCAGTGGTTTACACTTTCATTTTCATCACGCTCTTCATCAGCTTTCACTGAATATTTCCTCTTTAAAAAAACAAACAAGCAAACAGAACCAACATACATCAAGAAGCAATTTGTCTGGCTGGTTAAAAAAAAAAAAAACAACACCCAAAAAGACAAACAGAGATGCACAGAAAACGTGCCGTACAGCTATGCACGGCCAAACACACCGTACAGCTGTGCAAGTCTCGCATTGCCTCTCCTCCCTCCTTCTCAGCTCTGCTGAAAGACAGCAGCTGTAATCCCCTCCAGGTGGTGACAAGCATTATCTTTCCAGCCGGTATAAACGTGACAGCTCTGGAGCTGGCTGGTAACACGCGTTCCCGTCCTGTAAGAGGGAGAGGGAAGCTGCAAGACCCAACACGCGTGTGAGTCATACCAGCCAAAGGGAAATGTAAACTTTGGAAGCAGCGCAAGTGCGAGAGACGTAACTGCGAGGGATCCTTTTCAGCTGCGTGCTTTTTTCACGGATGCTCTGGGCGATGCTGGGAGAGACTGATGGAGGGAAGAAACACCTACTTCAGCAACATCTGTCTCCTGGATCGACGCTGTGACTGCTCCCCAGTCCCTCTGAACAGGGCTTTTTGTGAACGGGTGCAGAGCTCACGCTGCCCCGATGAGGACAGGCACACGTGTGAGTCACTGCCCGAACACAGACGGTGACAAACACAGACATGAGTGGGACAGGTCTCATGGGGGGGGAACTCCGGTGATTTCAGTTTTCATGGTTTGATGATTGCATTTTTGTGTTTTATTTGATTTCTTTCTCCTTGCTGGTGCTGTAAGCGGGGAACTTACTGACTCAACACGGATAGGGTGTGATGTTGCCTGTGCACAAGTGGCTTTAAAATGAGCAAAGTCAACAGCTGGAGGAGAAATCCTGGGAAATGTTTGCCCTTTCACTAACCCGTTAAGTTCCAGCAGTGGCTTTTAGCAATAGCAGGGAAAGAAGGGTGATGTTGGAGCCAACAAACACTTTAAAACTTTCATGGGATGACTGGCTTGAGCTGTTGCCTGGCAGTCTGCAAGTCACCACCGTAAGCATTGTAAGGTGCTTTTGGGTAGCTACACTGGGATCAGCTCTTCCCACATGAGACATCTCCATCTGAGCAACTTGTCTAGAGTCCCTGTGCACTCAGCAGAGAGAAACAGGCCTGCTGAGAGTGTAATTCATCTCCTCCTAATGTAGTTGTCTACAGCAGATGAATCATACTCTGCTTTGCCTCTCTCTCCCCGCTGGTTATAATGGGAGTCTGGATAGCGGGCTCAGAGGGAGACATCTTCACCAGAAATGTTGAAAGTTAAGTCAATGCATACCCCTTCCAGTGTATGTCTCATGCCAAGATCAGAGCTATGACTACCCGGCTCAGTGCCTTTCTGAATCCTACAAGAATTGATGTGTCAGAAAGCAGACATTTCACTTTGCTCCCTATGAAACCAAAATGTTTCTACACATGTCTCCCTACCTGCCAGTCGCTGCCAACATGGATTGACGCACGCTGCAGGGCCACTGGGCAGCCATGCTGTCCTGGTTTCAGCTAGGACAGAGTTAATTTTCTTCCTAGTAGCTGGTATAGTGCTGTGTTTTGGATTTAGTAGGAAAAGAATGTTGATAACACACTGATGTTTTTAGTTGTTGCTAAGTAGTGTTCATACTAAGTCAAGGATTTTTCAGCTTCTCATGTCCAGCCAGCAAGAAGGCTGGAGGGGCACAAGAAGCTGGGAGGGGACACCGCCAGGACAGCTGACCCAAACTGGCCAAAGAGCTATTCCATAGCATATGACATCATGCCCAGTATATAAACTGGGGGAGTTGGCTGGGAGGGGCAGATCGCGGCTCGGGAAGTAACTGGGAATCGGTCAACGAGTGGTGAGCAATTGCATTGTGCACCACTTGCTTTGTATGGTTTAATTCTTTTAGTATTACTATTGTCATATTATTATTATCATTATCATTGTTTTTCATTCCTTTCTGTCCTATTAAACTGTCTTCATCTCAACTCAGGAGGTTTTTTTTCCTGATTCTCTCCCCCATCCCAGGGGTGGGGGGGAAGTGAGTGAGCGGCTGCGTGGTGCTTAGCTGCCGGCTGGGGTTAAACCACGACACACGCTGGGCCAGCCGTTCTCCTGCAGGGACTGACAAGCACTGAATAGCAGGCTTCTTTTGGCTGCAAACAGCTTTTCCCTGGCATCTGGAAGCACTCCCTAGTAGACATCAGTGAACAAAGATGCCACAGCCTTCCCCCAATGTCCCTAGGCTGGGTTTTGAACTGAGCAGCCTGGTGGTACCTGGCCAACTTCCAAGTTGCAGAGGTAGTCACAGCTTGAACTCAAACATTTGCTCAAAGTGCCTGGGTTAGGATGCTATGGTCCATGGGCTTCACTCCTCCAGATGACAGTCCTGTGTCACAATCTGAATAATTGCTGGGAGACCCTGTCTCTTCACATTGCCTGGAGAACCCAGGACAAAAAACCTGATGCACATGCCTAGAGTTAGTGGTATGAAGGCAGTCCAGCAGTAACTTTCTCCTTGGTGCCTTTCCCTTACTTATAAATCAATGGATGTAACTGTATTTTTGACATTTCTCACCCTGGACAACTTAAAAAGTGTTTTGGAATTGGTTTGTGGAAATCTTGGAAAAGTTTAATAGAGAGTCAGAATACTGATGTCATGGGACATCACTACAGAAGGGGAAAATTGCCCTGCAGCAGTGCCGTTTCTTTCTGACCCAGACAGTAAATGCCAGAGGGATCACTGATGCTGTGTGAGTGCTGCTTTTAACCACAAGCATAAGTCTAGACACGGAGGATTCAGTAGGACCATCAAGTCTTGCGAACGGTGGGTGCTTGAAGGCATTTGCAATCAATCAAATCCAGCTCATGCAAACAATGTTCACTTATGTGCAAAGCCTAGCACTGAGCTGATACACGACAATTTCTGCTTGAACCTTCAAATAGCACTTTAAAGGGATCTTTAATGGTACAGAAGCTACAGGACTGGCCCTTGGAGCAGGTATGGTGTTCATCATGTACTCTAGATGTGGGAATTAACCTGTTAGTGCGATACTGAGATACTAGAAAATGCCTAAGTATTGCTGTGTCAGAGGAGAGTAAGATTTCATTTTCCTGTTGTGTGGGTTTTAGCTGGGATAGAGTTAATTTTCTTCACAGTAGCTAGTATGGGGCTGTGTTTTGGATTTGTGCTGGAAACAGTGTCAATAATACAGGGATGTTCTCATTATTGCTGAGCAGGGCTTACACAGTGTCAAGGCCTTTTCTGCTTCTCACCCCACCCCACCAGCGAGGAGGCTGGGGGTGCACAAGGAGTTGGGAGGGGACACAGCCGGGACAGCCGACCCCAACTGACCCAAGGGATATTCCATACCATAGGACGTCATGCTCAGCATATAAAGCTGGGGGAAGAAGGAGGAAGGGGGGGACGTTGGGAGTGATGGTGTTTGTCTTCCCAAGTCACCGTTATGCATGATGGAGCCCTGCTTCCCTGGAGATGGCTGAACCATGGTCTGCCCATGGGAAGCAGTGAATGAATTCCTTGTTTTGCTTTGCTTGCATGCATGGCTTTTGCTTTCCCTATTAAACTGTCTTTCTCTCAACCCACGAGTTTTCTCACTTTTACTCTTCCGATTCTCTCCCCTATCCCAGCGGGGGGAGTGAGTGAGTGGCTGTGTGGTGCTTAGTTGCCGGCTGGGGTTAAACTACGACACCTGTACTTCAAAGTCAACTGAGTTTTAACATTTAGTTTTAAACTTGTACTTCAGTTTCTTGAGGTAGGATTTGTTTACACAATTTTCGGGGTGAATTCAGGTTTTTTTACATCCATGACTAATGCCATTTACGATGCCCTGGAGCATCCCTGACATTTACAAGGAGGTTGTGATATGACTCTGGACCTACAGGAGATCTGCACCCCTTTAGACCAACACTGGGGTATAATATTCCACAATAGGATTCCCTAGGCCATGTCAACTGGCACTAAACATCTATGTTTAAACAACTACACAGACTCTAAGCTGTCTGAAAGCTAGTAATGTTAGATATGGAAATGCCTACAGAAAAAACATGGAACTGAGACTACCAGATGAGACAAGATATCGAACTTTGAGACAGTCAGGGTTCAACTGAGTTGCATCTAGAGAGAGGCGTAGTTCCACCTGAGATGTCCTAGGGAACCCAGGACATCCACATGAGGCTAACAAGTAGGGTTGCCCTTCTTTTTAGGAAGGCCCAGATCTTAACCCTCTGTCTTGAGGATGGTGTGGTTGTCTTGGACTCCCTGGAGGATCTCACAGATGGCATTGTAAGCCTTTGTGAGGGCAGCTCAGCTGAGATCTAGCTCTCCATTGACCACTCCACATAGACCCCTATTTCTCAGACACTTAAAATTAAGTATGCACCTCTGGACCTGAACCCAATTCTTTCCTGGAAAGGCCAAGTGCAAGGTCCTGCACATGGGTCGGGGCAATCCCAAGCACAAATACAGGCTGGGCGACGAGTGGATTGAGAGCAGCCCTGCAGAGAAGGACTTGGGGGTGTTGGTTGACGAGATGCTCAACATGACCTGGCAATGTGCACTTGCAGCCCAGAAAGCCAATCGCATCCCAGGCTGCATCAAAAAGCAGCATGGCCAGCAGGTCGAGGGAGGTGATTCTCCCCTCTACTCCGCTCTGGTGAGACCCCCCCTGGAGTACTGTGTCCAGCTCTGGGGCACCCAACATAAGAAGGACATGGACCTGTTGGAGCGAGTCCAGAGGAGGGCCACGGAGATGATCAGGGGGCTGGAGCACCTCTCCTATGAAGACAGGCTGAGAGAGTTGGGGTTGTTCAGCCTGGAGAAGAGCAGGCTCTAGGGAGACCTTATAGCAGCCTGCCAGTACCTAAAGGGGCCTACAAGAAAGTCAGAGAGGTTCTTTTCACAGGGGCATGTAGTGATAGGACAAGGGGTAATGGCTTTAAACTGAAAGAGGGTAGATTTAGATGAGATGTAAGGAAGAAGTTCTTCACTGTGAGGATGATGAGGCACTGGCACAGGTTGCCCAGAGAGGCTGTGGATGCCCCATCCCTGGAAGTGTTCAAGGCCAGGTTGGATGGGGCTTTGAGCAAGCTGGTCTAGTGGAAGGTGTCCCTGCCCATGGCAGGGGGGTTGGAACTAGATGATCTTTAAGGTCCCTTCTAATCCAAACCATTCCATGATTCTGTGATTCTATGTAATTAATTGGTTGGCTATGAGTTTAATAAATTGATTCTTAAAATTGTAACAATATTAAGTATTTGATTTTGAATATTGATTATTTCAACATATCTGCATGCACCTTCACAAACCTGGCACAATACTACACACATACTTTTTCACCATACAATTTAAGGCATTTTGTTTTTACCCTCTCTTAGTTTTCTGCTGTTTTATTCTCCCTGCAAATTATTGATAAAATGGACTGTTTCCCAAAGAGGTATACACATGTATGCAGCTCCGTTATGGTCAAACTTCTCCTGGCATTAGTTCGGCATTTATTCAGAAATGTATATATTGCTCCAGGGGAAAAAAAAAAATATAATCTGGTAGAAAACAGTTGATAAATGAAGTTTGCAGTTCTATCATGGTTTGTAAAGTCCAACCTCTCCAGTAAATGCTTGAGCCTCTTCCAGCTGTTTGCTGCAGCACAAATGCCCAAACCTCTTCCACGTTAAAGGTGAAATTAGTTTAAATTTTGCTGGTTGTCTGCAAGGGCGAGGCACTGAGCAATTGCAAATCCTGTTAGCTTCGGAACAGGGCCTCGTGCAAAATTGTCTGAGGTATCCCAGATGACTGTAAAGTGCTTAGATACCATCATTGGCATAGTAAAGGTATGCACAAGGAATTGAACTTTACTCATTTGGTCAATATTGCATTCAACCACTTCTCAGATACCTGACAGGTGAATTAACTCATCTTTTTTATCTACTGCTACGTGATTACATACTACAGTGATGAGCACAGTACAAACAGATGGATGGTCTGGAAGAGGAGAGATCTACTGGAACGACCTTTCTCCGTGCTGAGGATTTCCAGTGAAGTGAGGAATGATCTCAACCTCTACTAAAGAAAAATAGGGAAAGTGGGGAAAAACTTTGATATCTCAGACCCTTTTTCTGGGTACAGAGAAGGTAGGGTAGAGTAGGGTAGGGTAGGGTAGGGTAGGGTAGGGGGGAAATGAACGTACATCTCTGTGGGCTCTGATGAGACTTTGGCAATGAATCCAGATTTTGTCACGTTTCTGTGGATTGGCAATCTTTCCAGGAAAATGGCATGCAACAGACGAAAGGCATCCTGAAGTCACTCAGAGATGATGCCCAGCAGAGCCACAGATCACTCAAGCAGCAAACAGCATAGCTTAAAGAGTGGGAACAAGAAGGTATCACAAACAAAACAGCCTTCCCTTTCCCCAAACCACTTTTCTATTGAAACCACTAAATCTTAATGAGTTTACTAGCCCTCTAGAAATGAGGGCAGGTAATTGCAAAGTTACTCACAGGATTCAAGATCAAGTTTACCACATTTAACTCAGAAATGACAATTATGATGGCTCAACTCACTGGAGATACTGTAACAAATAATGAAAATATACTTTAAAAAAGGAAAGAAAGGAAGAAAGAAAAAAGCAGTTTTTGATAAGCAGTTCTAGAAGTCCAGGTCATCCTGGTCAATCTCATCAGAGTCTTCTTTCTTTTTAGAAGCCTGAACTTCATCATTATGTTCAACCTCCTTTGGATCTGCACCTTCAGCATCTGCCTGGTCCTCATCTCCCAAAGGATCAGTGCATGAAGATGCTTTGTCCTCTTCTTCTTCCTCGCTGTCAGGATACATCTGTGAGGGTTTGCTGCTCTCATCACTTCGAACCTCTCCATTGGGATGGTTGCTCATGGGGTTATTGTCATCTTTGCATTCCTCTTCACCTTCATCTTCAGAGCCCTTCTGGGATTGCTGTGAGAAGTTTCCCATGGAAGAATAACAAGAAAAGGCGGCTGCTTTGTTCAGAGTCGCTAGCCTTTTGCTGTTTTTTTTGCCTTTGGCCTTTGAGGCTTTCTCAGAAACCTTGTTGTTGCCTTTGGCTTTGCGTTTTTCATATGCCTTGTCAGGGTCATCACTGGTAGGTTCCTCATCATTCTCATCATATTTGTCACCTCTTTCACTGTTGTTTTCCTCCTCAGCTGAACATGCCTCATCTTCTGACTCTGGATTTGCATTTTCCACTGCCCCAGCTTCATCCTGCTCAGCTTCTTCACTTCCTTCTGCAGCATCTCCTTCAGGATTGTTGCCAATTCCAGAGCCGTCAGCATCTCCTCTGCATTCACATGTCTCTTCCTCGTCATCACCCCCAATGTCCTCATCCTCTGGCTCCTCTGCTTCTTCAACTTCATTGTCAGCTTCATCTTCAGCTTTGGACTTCTCTTCAGCTTCCTGCTCTTCATTTTGAGTTTCTTCTCCTTGTTCTTCCTCTTCCTCTTTTGCTTCCTCCTCCTCTTCCTTTGTTTCTTCCTTGTCTTTTTCTCCCTCTTTTTCCTCTTTTGCTTCCTCCTCCTCCTCTTTTGGGTTTTCTTCCTCTTCTTCCACTTCCTGCTCCTCTTGTTTTGTTTGTTCCTCATCTTCTTTTGCTTCCTCATCCTCCTTCGTTACTTCTTCCTCTTCTTGCACTTCTTCCTCCTCCTCTTTTGTTTCTTCCTCCTCTTCTTTCGCTTCCCCATCCTCCTTTGTTACTTCTTCCTCTTCTTGCACTTCTTCCTCCTCCTCTTTTGTTTCTTCCTGCTCCTTCATGTCTTCCTCTTCTTTCGTTCCTTCTTCCTCCTCCTTCATGTCTTCCTCTTCCTCTTTTGTTCCTTCCTCTTCCTCCTTCACCTCCTCTTCCTCCTCTTTTGCTTCTTCCTCCTCCTTCATGTCTTCCTCCTCCTCCTTCTCTTCCTCCTCATCCACTTTCTCCTCCTCCTCTTTTGTTTCTCCCCCTCCTCCTCTTTTGTTTCTTCCTTTTCCTCCTTCACTTCCTCTTCCTCCTCCTCCTTCTCTTCCTCCTCTTTTATTTCCTCTTCCTCCTTTGTTTCTTCTTCTGCTTCCTCTTTTACTTCCTTGTCTTCTTTCTCTTTTGTTTCTCCCTCTGCCTCCTCTTTTGTTTCCTCCTCTTCTGTTGCCTTCATAATTTCTTCTTCCTCTTTCTCTTCTTCCTCCTCTTTTGTTTCCTCTTCTTCTTCTTCTCTCTCTTTCATTTCTTCCCCCACTTCTTCTGCTTCTTCCTTTTCTTCTTCTTTGGTTTCTTCATCTTTAACCTCATCCTCTATCTCACAGTTTTGACTCTCTGATATTTCAGGTCCTTCTCCATCTCTGTTCAACGCTGAGCTGCCCACTTCATTTAATTCTGGCTCCTCTTCCTCATTGCCCTCTGCTTCTGTTTCACTTGGCTGGAGCTCACCCTCAGCATTCTCCTCATTTGGATTGCCATTTTCTGCTGCTTCCTCCACAGAACTGCTGGGAATTGTTTTGATGTCCTGGGCTGCTTCTGTGACACAGGCTTCCTCATCATTTTTCTTCAACCTCAGGATTTGCTGTAAATCAAATGCTTTCATGACTGGGGCATTGGTGGCCACCACTGGGTTTCTTGTGGGCTTGGAAGCCATTTTTTTCCTCACACAAGAGTCACATGGGCAGTATTCCTCCTCACTTGTTTGTTTACTAGTACTGGCCTCAAAAGCTGCACTAAATGCTGTATCTTCATCTATATCAAATGATAAGTCTGATGTGTCCTCTATCCTAGTCTGGGTTCCATTCTTGTCACTGAAGAGTGACTTTTTATGCATAGTTTGCAATCGCCGTCTCCTCTGCTCAGTTTGGAGTGTTGACTCACGCTTGAGTGGTTCATCCGGAGGTCTCGGCGTCTTCTTCCCTGCTCTGCTTTTGATCTTCCTCAGCTCCTTCTCTATGCTTTTTTGTATCCTTTTATTCACTTCCTCCTTCAGCTCCAGTATCATCTCGTCCATCTGCTCGTTGTTCTGCAGGTTCCACCTGACTTTGAACTCATTCATGGCACTGACATAGTGAGCCATGAACTCCTTCTCAATTTTCTTGAGCAGTCGCAGGACCCAGATGGGGTCTGGATCCACTGAGTTTTGCTGGACAAAGGATGCGCCCACACTGGTGGCCGTATCGACTTTGGGCTGTGGGTCATTTGGAGACTCTTTTTCAAGCTGCTCTTCTACATCAGCTTTCAGTTCTGTTCCACAATCAGCATCACTGACTTTTATATCATCAGTAGTGGCTAGCTGATCGGCTTCCTCTTCAAGATTTTCTTTTGGGAGTTTATCCTTCACAGCTTCAGCTTCTTCTTGTTCTTCATTTTCAGTTAATTTGCTGTTTTCTTTGCTTTCATTTTCTCCCCGTTCCTCCTGACCATTTTCACAGTTACTGCACTGATCCTCCTTATCCTCTTCCGCCTCCTGAATTAGAGAGTCCGCTCTGGCAGACTGTGCTTTTTCCTCACTTTTTGATTTTGAGCAGGCTGTCGAAGGTCGAGATGACTGCTCTTCCGCTTTACTTTGCTCCTCAGCCTCAATCAGTTCAGTGCCAGTCTCTACATTTTCCACTTGTCCAGCTGATTTGAATTCAGCAGTTTTCTGTGCCCTTAAAGCGCAGTCCCTGGCACCAGCTGTGCTCTCTTCTGAGCCACCAGAACCACTCCTAACATCAACCCCAGAGGAAGACATGGGAGTGAAGTCATAATCTACAGATTTGGGGGCTTTAACCACAGAGGCTGTCTTTGTCTGCTCACTTGCCTCTTGACATGAACTTGGGCCACTTTTTTCAGCTGTGCATCCAAACCACAGGGCTTGAAAAATATTTAGCAGCTCCATATACCTTGGCTTATTCAAACATTTTGATTTATCTGACGGATCTTCTGATTCTTCATCAAGGAGTTGGAGACTGGCAAGACAAGTAATCAAAATGTTGGCAGAGTTACTCAGTTTTCTCCCCATAGTGGGGGACACTTCAGGCAAACTGTTTGATCGGTCAAATTTTGTTTCATGTTTTGAACTGAGCAAGGCCTTCATGATCTGGACCGAAGTCTGGACAGAGGTTGGCAGGTCTCTTCTGTCATTATTTTGGCTGGATGTAACTGACTGGCTGCATTCTCCCTGGTCAGCTTTGGCAGCTTCGGACACAACCTCAGAGATTTGTTCCTGGTTCACACATTCTTCAGCCTCTTCATTAATAGCAGTGCCTTCTACTGTCTCTTTTCCCACTTCATCCTTTGCCTCATTTTCAGCCTCCTCCACATTCTTTTTCTCAGCTTTTTCATCCTCTGAGATTTCCTCGGCATTTGTACAGTATGATACCTCAGTGGTTGCCTCTCTATGTTCCTCTTCTGCATCATCCTCCATTTCATATTTCATAAGCAATGTTTCTGAAGGGATTTTACTTAGCCATTCTTGCACAACTTCTTCTGGAGATGTATTTGGTAGAGTAGATGGCATTAAATCACTCCCTTTCTCCTGCATGCCTGTGCTTTCTAACTCTTCCTCCACTTTTCTGTTGCAAGAATCATCAATCTCTTTATTCTTCTGATCATTTATTTCAGTTGCAGTTGATTTAGATCCATAGGAAGTTACTTTGGAGGAATCTACAATTTTTTTCTGCTCTTTTCCTGTGGTCAGCACTGACTCAGTACCTACGCTGCTAATGGAGGAATTCTTCAACACGGTCGAACGTATTTTTTTGCTGTTTGGCTTCCCTTTTGGTGGGACAGGGCGATGCATACTACATACTGACAAAGTCTCAGACAGTGAGGCTCGGCTGGAGTTTGACATCTTCACATGAAGATTTCTAGTTTTTATCTGCCTTGATTTTGAAGATTGAGATATGTTTGATTGTGAACACCTATCATCACTTTCCTGGGATTTCTGTGTCAACAAGCATTTATCTTTTACTTCTGACTTTGAAGAGGCTCTTGAAGAGACACTTGCAGGATTTCCATTCCTAATCCCAGTCTCAGCTGAGTGGTCACCTTTTGAGCATACACTCTCACTCATACTTCCCTGTCTTGAAGAAGGGGCCTCTGAAGTAATTCTGGAAGGACCCTCTCCAGCTTTTCCATTAGGGTTTGAAACACTTGAGCAGAGAGATGATGGCTTGCTATTATTTTCTTCTCTGTGGCTTCTCTTCTTTGAGCCTTTTGAAGATTCACTGTAGCCATTGGTGGTGCTTTTCAAGCTTTTCTCCTCAGTAAAACCTGCAATTGCCTCTGCTTCACTAGTAGACGAAATGTTTGAGTGAAAAGATCCTGAGTTATGAGACATGGGGTCTCCAATAGATTTTTTCTTGATTTCACATGAGCTTTTGGAGTAATTAGATGCCCTGCTGCATGATCTCAGATCATCTGCATGTAAGGAATTCTTCTTTTTATTCAGAGTGGATTCAAGTGAAGACACAGACATTTCAGAGTGTGCATCCAAATGAATATGGCTGTGTTTGCTCTTTTTGGATCCTCTGGAAGAGCAAGAGGCATTGCACGGAATGATCTCATCACTGTCACTTCTCTTGCTGTTCCTGTGACTAGCTCTGGAATGGGGGGTTCCTTGTGTAGAGCATCGTTCACCTTCACTGCTCTCATCTCTAATTGATTGGCTGGGCTTTGTTTTTGCTGACACTGAGCTGACTTCATTGATTTCATTTTCTTCTTGTTCTGCTTCAACCTCTTCAGCCTCTTTCTTAGGGCAGGACTCACTTGAGGAGGAGGAGACCACTGCATTGTCATCAGAGTGGTCATCCTGTTCAGTCTTTGCTCTTGGCATGGTACAGTTACTAGACTTGCTGTGCACACTGCTGGCAGGAGTGGAGCACCTAGTGTTATCTTCTTGATTTGCCTTCTGAAGGCTTGAGGAGGACATGCTCCTACCCACGCTACTTGTTTCCTCACATACGTTCTTCTTGCTCTGTCTGGACTGCAGAGATGACCTTGACATGACACTCCCAACTCTGCTGCTTTCAACCTCTTCCACATCATCCTTTAAGCACTTCACAGAGGAAACTTCAAAACAATTTTCATCTTCATTTTGTGAATTAGTTTTGCTGGCCTCATGGTCTTCAGGGGTGTCTTGAGTATCCAGGTTGTTTTCACAGCTTGAATGTGACATTAAACCCAAGGATGAAGATCTCTGACTATTCCTCATGCTTGTCTGAGTGCATTCTTGCTGGTCTTCTCCATTGGAAGCACCTGTAGACAAATCACTTCGACACATACACTTTTTAATGGATCTATATGCCACTCTGTTCTCTATAGTCTCCGAGTAGGATGAGGACTCTTGCACAATGTGCTCAGAGAATTCCTCACTGGATGTGGTGTGGAGGCTATCCACAGAAGCCATTTTTTTGTGGACTACTCTCCTCCGGGAAGAGGTGCTGGAGCATGATGACCGTGTGTGCCAGGTGCTTCGTACACTGGGCTCTTCCCTCTGGGATGTGTGCATGGGGTTTTTCCAAATGTCATAGTCCTGGTGTTTCTTTCCACAGCTATGACAATGAGCCTCATCACATTCTGATTCCTCAAGTTTTGACATGTAAGAATCAATATCACAGGGATATAATGACTCGTCTGCCTCTGAGCTAGCTTCTGGGTTCATTTTCTGTATGGGGTCTACTCCACTGTCCTCCTCTACACCTGACTCTTCACAAGGCATCTGGTTCATCAGATTGGACTTTTTGATCTGGGTGGACCACTGCAAAGTCTCATCATTTAGCAAGCGGAAGCGGACTTTCATCTCAACGGACAGGCTACCATCCTTGTTCACATGTACCCGTTTTTCTATGTCGTCATTGACCAAAGAATGGACCAGGTCCCCAGGTTTTGGATGTGAGAAACTGTTTGAGAAAGGTGCGCCATTATCCGGTGAGGCAGCGAGACCACTAGGATACGACTTTTCTGATGATAAAGAAAATCTCATTGACCTATTGCTTGATGCTGACCGTGGATGGATAACACTCTTTTTGGCTTTCAGTCCAAAGTTCACTGGAATTTGAAATAAGTAAAGAAAAGAAAGATGGAGAGAAATGTTAACTTATATAAAGATGACAAAATATATAAGTCAAACCCTCAAACTGGTGAATACTGATATTATTCCATTAAAGCTAAGCCTGTGCCAATTTACATAATTTGAAAATTTGGCTTTGACTAAGTGATGGCCATAAATGTTAAGTTTTGAATGAATAATCTGTATTAAAATCTTCTATACCTTAACTTTATTATTTTTTTAATCTAAATTGAAACACAATTTTTTTGTTGTTGTATTATTAAGTGTATGCCAGGAAGAAAAAAATATACATACACAGAGCAATTTAGTCTCAGAGTTTCTGTATTTAATCACATTGCAAATATTGCTTTATTTAACTGTGCAAGTTTTCATCCTTCTTATTCAGTTGGCGAAAAATACATGGAGAAGTGACCCTCTTCCTTAGCTAGAGGTCAAGTGTCACACATTTATTGTGCATCATCCAACTCTCCACTCACATGCCAGGAAGCACAAGTGTGGCCATGTAGACCAGAGCAGCACTCAGTCCCTGGAGGGATGTGGCACTATGAATAATTATAATGTTTATTAAATCATAAAGAACAAATGGAAAAGGAATTGTAAGCTGGTGATAGTTACAAAGAGAAATAGTGGTAGTTATAGAAGAAATCAGTAACAGTAAGGGAATTTTAAGAATTGTAATCCGAAGCACATCTCTATGGCCCAGTGCAGTGATTTGCATAGATTTATTGCAGTCCTAGACCCTTCATTTCAAGCAGAGTACATTGCTATCATGATGTCTTGCAAGATATGCATCTATCTTGTTTCTAATATATGTTTGTTCAAAGTTTACTTTTATATATCTAGACAACCATATGCCTCTGTGGGTATATGGATATGCAGCTGAATGGAGGGCATTTTAGGAAGGAAGTGTTGAACAGGGAGCACACCAACCAAGATGAATAACACATGAAATAGCTCTTATCTAACCAGCCTTATGCCTTTGAACTGATATACTTGCTCAGTCTCTTGACAGACAAAGCTTCAGTTTATTCCTACTGCTCCCTCCAATTTTTTATGTCTTTTAGGCAGTGAGTGGGGAATGCCTCTGTCCTTAAGTTTCTACAACTAGTTGTCAACAGTTGTGAGTGAATCTTTCCTGGCTCCTGGTATTGACAATGGAGAGAAACCAGTGCACCTCCAGAGCGCACTTCATTTCATCCTAAACCACATCCCTAATATAGGTGAGATGAATTGCCCTTATGGAAATGGGAAGTTTCTGTTCATAGGCTACTGAGGGTGGCTGGTTTAATTACCTGTGACCTTAGATAACTCATGATGAAGTGCCTAAGAAATATCATCCTGAATAACCTATAACATACTCGTCCTGAACATAACTTTTCCATAAAAACATGCTTTGTTCCCAAAGGGCTAGACTGCAGCTGTAACCTGCAGGAGAAACTGGGTCTCCTGCCGACAAAAACAGGGCATCCTCTGGTCCTGGTGCAGGCAAGTGCAGAAGTGCAGGCGTTATATGAGAGACAGACAAGGGGACAGAGGATTCGTGGGAAATCTCAAGGGTTTGGGGAGTCTCGGAGGCAGACACAGGAAAGGAGGGAGTTCTGGAAGGAAAAGGAGACACAGAGATATGAAAGAGGAAGGGAAGTCAGCCAGACACGGGGAGCATGTAAAAGAAAGACTGGAGGGTGTAGGGAGGAAATCCTAGAAGGAAACCAGAGAAAAAGAAGGGGAGGATGGAAAGGCCTGGGAGACAGAGAGAGGGAAGTACATTTTCCACATGAAATCTGCACGTTGGGGCAGTACAATAGGTGCCTGTAATCTCCATGTTGTGGGACGCAGGCCTGGAGATGACTGCAATATGCGCCAGAGTTTTTCTTACTTTCATTGTTTTCATTGACATTGTTGCCGTTGGAATGGGGAGCCAGGTTGGGCAGCTTCTCCACCGAGTGTTTCCTCAAATTCTCCATCGATACAGGTTTAAATGGCTCCCGGCCGACACACACCAGCACGCTGGGGCAGTGAAGCAGAGCCTGCATGCTGTCGATCTAGAAAGAGAAGAGCAAGTGGATCACCACAAGCCAATAGAGCAGAACTAGGTTTTACCTTCCAGGTCCAGAATCAATTGACATTTAGATGTCACCTAAGATAAAATAATCATGGTTCTGGAGAACTTCAGGGTCCACCAGAGCCTGTTGGCAGGCTCTGTTGCAGTATTCTTCCATTGAAAGAGAGACTCTGCTATGTTTTAATCAGATCTCCTAAGATAAGGAAGGGATGGGAGAGATTGCCTAAGGGAGAAGATATCTCGTTTATTACAAGGTTTTACATCTTCTGGGAACGATTTAGGCATAATCAATGTGATAATGAGGAAGGGGGTGGAAATGGAGGCTTCTCAGTTTCCCTTACAGAGAATTATACTCTTTAATTCTTCTAATTCCTGTATAGGACAGCAATTATTACCTGGTAAATGCTACATTCCAGATGATTGACCATTAGTTCTCTTCCTTCCTCTGCTCAGGAAGGGACGAGAACGGTGACTTCCCCTAATATTACCTCAAATACTGCCTCAAATATCACCTCAAGTATTGCCTCAATGCTGGACAATGTGGGAGATTGTCCCTCAGTGTGGGAAGTGCCTGTGAAGGACTCTCCATTCCTCCACGAGAACCCAGGCTTACACACTACCTCTTCATCTTCACCTCATGACCTGTGTCTGGATCACACACCAAGTCCTTCATGTCAGCTGCAGCTAGTAACAGGGAGCAGGGCTAGATGCGGCAGAAAGTAATTTTTACCCAAATACAACGTTTACGTAGGATCTCAAGGAGCAGGAATCAGTCTTGTGATGAGCACTGGCTAGAAAAAGCCAGTACCCCTCTTCCATCTTGCTTCTGCAATCCCTTATTTGTAAGATTGAAGTTAAGCTCCCAGGTAAACCATTTGTTGGCTTCTAAAAGGATGAGAGGGCTCTCTTGCTGTCTGAGAGGGCTTTGGAGTAGCCAACATCTGGCAGCCTTGTGCTGTTAGGGGCCTCCACAATCCAGCTAGGATGTTCCTTCCTCCTCAGACTGCTACATCAGGAGAACATCTCTAGAGCATATGGGGACTCACCAGTAAGAAGTGACCATGCAATGGGCTGCCAAGATACTAGCTAGCACCGGTGGTGGGCTGGAGCACTATCTCGCCCGTAAGATGCACCCTGACCTCACTGTGTCACTTAATCATCAGCCCTTTAACTAGCAGCCGAGTATGGAAGAGAACAAATCTCAGAGGAGCTGTGATGACAGTTCTGCAGTTGTCACACGTGCCTGGCATAACAGAGCACGAAGAAAGGACCTCACTCTCTAAATATTGCTATAGCATAGGAACGAAGGACCAGGCCCCCTTCAGAGCTCAAGCCCTTAGTTTGTGACATGCCTCTGGGGTTCTCTGAGATTAGTTAGTACCGCTAGCGCTTTGAGAGGTACTAAGATAATAGTGCTGGATCTTGTGTAAATAAAAGGAGGGTGAATGTGTGGAGGGTGAAAGAACAAGACAGAGACAGACAGAATCACACTCAAGATCCAGTTAAACGCTTCTGGTAATTTTTCGCACAGTAAAGCATATGGCATCAACTTTTTAGTGGGAATACACTAAAACCCCATTATCTTCCCCTTATTTTTTATTTACTGTTTGCACTATAACAACACTTGGAACCTGAGGCCCGTTGAGTTTGGTGCTATAAAAACCCGCAGTAAATGAGGCTCTGTTCTCTACAGCTTACATTAAGGACCACTGTGTGTAAAGCAACAAAACCCCTGAGTCTATGTGATGAGCACCATGAAACAGAAACAGAAAATAACCCACAAATCTCAGTCTGTCTATGTCTACTGCTTGTCATTTGTCAATAAATGACATATATTTCTAAAGGAAACATCTTTCTAGCTCACTCAGAAAGTTTATAGAAAACCTATAATTTAATAAATGACAATATTTTGAGTAGGATTTTGCCACCTGTATATTTCTTTTTCTTCTTTACTTTCCTGGTCTTTTTTCTTTTGTTTTTTATTCCTTTAGTGAGATCTTTCGCTGTGTCCTCATACAAGTAGAAAAAAGGTGAGGGCAAAAAAGGAGAAAGAGAAAAAGAAAAAGAGGGAGAGAAGAAAGAAAAATAGACATGAAATCCCTTCCGACCTTAATGTAAAACAATCTGACTTTAAAACCCCACTAAGTTTAGGAACTATTCCTATTTGCAAAGGACATTTTTTCAGTGAAAGCTATTTTTTGCCCAGGACATTTCCTCACATGGTACTGTGTCTGTATATAGATACTTCAATCACACTCATCACCGGTGTGTTGTGTGTGCAGAAAATAGATGGTGCCAATGACACAGCTTCAGGAATCAATGGAGCTGAGCCAGCCGAGTTATTGAATTTATATATACTGCACAAACCAAATCCTTTCATATGGAATACACTTGTGTGTGTATTAAATCACTATGTGATTTAAAATAAAGGGTCTATCACGTAGTATTTCTGGCATCATCAGCTCTTTAGCAGTGTTTATATCTATAACATAGCTTTTCTTCCTAATACCTTGCAAGCTTAATCTCTTTGAATTAATAATTGTAGAAATTCATCTAAGTTTGGGAAATCAGCACTTCATAACGCTTCATTGTTAAAAACATTTTGGTAGTTGTAAATACAACTGAATGTTTCCTAAGGGTTAAATAAATCATTTTTCTCACATTGATTTGGTTTAATGCAACATCCATTCTGTCAGGGCAGTACAGTGCTGCGGAGTTGGGATAATAGCTCATCTCAGTTTGCTCAGCACAGAGCTTTCCCACACTGCTGCATGAATCCCATCCTCTCAACAACACGTCGCTGCCTGGGCTATACAGACGACATCTGTCTTCAGGGCAATCAATATGACATTTTTTACTAGTGCTAAATTACCTCTAAACAGTATGTTCCCTCTTAGGTGTTTAGCAACTTGCAGCTCGCTCAGCATGTCCCAGGACGAAGTCCATGCGTTGCTTCTCAGATTTGCTTCTTTTTAAGGAATATATAAAATTATTTCTAATGTGAAGGGATCAGTTCCTGAGCCTGCAGGTGTGCCAGTGTCTACTGTTGCTCTTGAATGTGCTGAGTGAAATATTGGCCCCATTTCAACCAGTGGCAGCATTTCCCCTGGCTTTTCTGAAGTCTGCATCGCACTGCTTACAACTACGAAACAACATGAAAACCGGGAGCTTTCTTTTGCTATCCTGCAAGAGAAGCGATCCTGTTCTTCTGCTTGGACATAACAACCACCAGACAAAGAGTTATTATGACTTGTGAAACCGTATTTTCCATGCACTTTCTGCCATTGATTTTCATGCTGGGGGAGGAAAGAGGACATCAAACAGAAAATTGGTGAAGTGGCTTGAGATTGCAAGATTTGGCAATAACACCATGGTGAAAAGCAGACACAGCAGCTATTCATATTTCAGAAGCACATGAGCCTCAGAGAAAGAGATGAAATATTAGATCTGATTAATTATGAGAAAATAATCTGATATTGAATTGCTCTTCAGGATAGGTAAGAGGTGGGAAAGGTCTTGCAGAGAGGACAGTGTGAATTCCAGCATATGGGATGTTGTTCAAGGCTGAGATGTGCCTCCCCAAGCACGATCCTAGTCTAACTCTCAGGAGTTATCTTACTCTAAAGTGGTTTGTTCTGGGACCTAGGCTTTTATAAGCAATGCTTTTATAAGCAGCTTCTATAAAAGAACATACTGTCGTCATCTCTCTTAGATAAGTTGTGAAAAACAAGGAACAGGTATCCTTCTGTAAATGTTGAAAACAAAGGACAGGAAGAAAATAGCTAGATTTTCCCTCAGATTTTGGACATTTAAAAGTTAGTTGTGCAGGACTGAGCTAGTCGACCAAGGCTGTATAGTCCATGCAGAAAGGGCAATTCCTGTACCCTGTATTGGACATCTCTTCTACTGAGACAAATCATGCTCTGGAGATGCCTTTTTCTCTCTTGGTATAAGAGCACCTTGGAATGACTAGGAGAGATGTAGACATCTAAGCTAAGGCAGATTAACTCCAGCCAACATGACTACTCAATAGTTATCAGGAAGCATCATCTGAGCTGAATATTGAATATCAGTCTCCAGGGTTCCAGGCCTGTGCTCCTTCTTGAAGGTCATATTATTTCAATGAGTTGCTCCTGTTAATTGCTATTTTAGGAATACAATCATAATTAACTTCAGATGTATAGTATCAAATGTGGTATAATCCCAATATAAGTAAAATCAGCAATAGAACATGCTGGGACAAACCTTATAGGTCTGTCCTGAAGCAGGGAGACTATCACCGCAGTAAATTTTAAATGATTTTAAAGGGTCCTTTGAATTTCTTGCAGTTGATGAAAACCCAGGACTTCAGAGACCGTTGTTGTCTGACCTTTACTGTATTGGATTATTTTTTAAGTTATTTATACAGGAAATTCTATTTAAACATAAGAAAGTTTTTGTCACTGTGACAGTGGCCAAACACTAGAACAGATTGCTCAGATGTGTTGTGGAGTCTCCATCCTTGGAGATATTCAAAACCCAGCTGGACACCTGAACAACCTGCTCTAGTTGACTGTGCTTTGAAAAGCAGGGTTGGATGAGATGGTCTCCAGAGGTCTCTTCCAAACTCCATGATAATGCGATTCTGTGATTCATTGTAGGAGAGGCGGTTGTTATTTTCATATAGACATCAGCCTGAGGAAAAGTGTGGTGGAACTGAAAGAGTAGAAGGTACATTCATATCTGCCTTAGCTGTCACAATCAGTGGAGAAAAATAAATGCCATTAGGGCGGGATATGTTTCATTTTAAAGCAGCAATAAAACCTTAGATATTTGGTGCTTTCTTTTAAGGTGGGGGGGAGATCAGAAGATGCCCCACTGAAATAAAATAGTAGCTACTGGTTGGTCAGCACAGATTTTTTCTGGCATTAAAGTTTTCTTTGTTTGCTCAGAGATGCCATTTATCTCTTCCGAGCAGTAGCCTGTAAGGAAATCCTTCTGGTAAACAGATTCCCCACTTCCCTCAGGCTGCCACAGCAAGATTCTTGAGTACCCATGCCAGGATACCATATTACAAGAAAACAGTATTACATCCCAGTCCAATTTAGCCAGAAAAAAAACAAAAAAGGCAACTGATTGTGAATACTTAAAATCTGGTGATCACCTGAAGGAGTTGTGATGGAGAAGGGAATGCCCTGCCCTATTGTTTCTCCATTAACTCATCACACTTGATTGTAAGTCATCTTTTACAATGTAGGCTTCTTGCACATCGGTGGAGAGCAATCAATATTTCTGGAGGACCAGGCCATTTCACCTCAGGGAAGTGACCTGATACAGGTGGTACATCCCCCATTGGACATGCCTGCCTCTTTCACTGACTGGAGAGAAAGTCAATCATCTCAATGCAGTCGTCTAAATGTAGATACCTAGAGCAATTTGAGATGTTCTAGGGTATCTAATATGTGCCTGAGGATGGCAGACAGATAAAAATGAGACCTGTGCCCCACCAGACTGCCACCTGAAAGCTAAGCGGGAAACATCTAGCATATTTATATAGAGACAGTTAGAAAATTAAGTGTCTTCATGTGCCAGCTGAATCCCAAAACATGTTAACTTCAAGAATATTTGAATCCATGATAAGTGAACAGTCAGGAATAAAATGGAAGAAAACAAATGACTTATGATAAAGGTCTTTGATGGGTTAGGGAAGAGTTCCTTTGGATCGCTCAGGCCCCATTCAAGCCCTCTTTTGAGTTCCCTCAATGTAATGACCCTGTCATACGAGCTCATGAGAAGGGTTGCTCACAGTTAAGGCACTTGATGTTCAGAGACAAAAATCCACTGAGCAAGATTCACAGGGAACAATCTCTAGCAGTTTGTACTCGGTGGGCTGAAATAGACTCCCATTAAAGTTTTACTGTGTAATCCCTGAAAATGAAATTAAGTTTCTCACTCTTACTGTAAAACCTGATCCAAACCCCACTGTAATGGAGTGAAACTTGCTGACCTCTACAGACTCTGGATCAGGAACCAAGAGGATTATGGAGGCTGTGAGTGAAGTTCTGGACCAGAAAGCAGAAAACTTGTTGCCAATACTTGCCTCTGTTGAAGTATTTTTGTTCGTATCAGTCAACTTCTGGCCCACAAACAACTGCCGTGTTTTAAAGATCAGGTGCTGTCATTTGAAAAAAATTGCAATTTGCTGTACATTAAACCTGTATGCAGAGACTCTTCCAAGGAAATGTCAGCTATGTCTTTCAGTTTCATCGAAGTCTTTGTACTTCTGACAATAAAATTATGATTTTTCAAAACCGTAAAACTTCTGTTTACTTGCATACTTCATTGGCTCATACCACAGGAACTCCCTGTCACAGTGGGATATGTCACGTATGGATTGGTTCAAAAAAGCTAGATGTTCTTTCCAATAAAAATGTTTCATAGACGTTACTCCAAGCCCCACTGGGGAGGCCACCATGTGTGAGGTGGAAATGAAAGGACGTCCTCTCTTCTGAGCTGTGTCTTTTTTTTCAGTTTGGGTGCTATCCATCGGAGGATGGATTGTCTCCATGAGTGTTACTGTACAGTACCTACCACAAAGGGGCTGTGATCTCAGCAAGGACCTCTAGGTGCTACTGCAACACAATTAATAATAAAATGTCATCAATACCTAAACAGAAGAAAGACAAACATAACATCCCTAAAATAACGAATCTGCTGCTTGTTGTGGAGAACATACTATCCTCTGGCTCTTCCCAGAGAAGAGAGAACCTTTGTAAACCTTACTCACCTCAGAAGCTGAATATAGATACCAGTTTCTGATGAAGGTAAAATGTAGGAGATGTAAGTTTTGTTTTCCCTCTGCTGGCTACCAGCCAACCAAAGACATTTGAGAGTTAGAGAGAGAAAGACAGAATGGGGAAATAATGCAAGAAACGGTTGAGAACGCAAGTCCATAAGCTAATCCACCTTCCAAAGAAGTGCAGACATGTAAAGGAGAAACAGGAAAAGCTTGTAACAGACATGTTGAAGAAAAGGCTAACGGGCTGAGTTCATTGCCTATCATGCTGACTCATTGCCTCATTTCCTTGTGCTCTTTCATCTGTTCCCTTTTGTCTTTCATTCAGATTTACAACTCTTTGGAGTGCGAACAGCCCTTTTGTTTTGTAGTTGTACTACATTCAGTCCAGGGGGATCCAGGCTCTGAACTGGGGTATCTATCTCGGTTTAACAATAACACATTTTGTATTTTGTTCATGCAAAGAATCCATTTGCCCTTCCCTCCCCCAGACTTTGCACTGGAGGAATTAGAGAGGAGTGGTTTTTTAAAGCTATGCTAATTTGTTGGTCAGAAGGTGAATCATGGGGTGTTGCCACTCCATGCCCACATACATATTAGCAAATTAGTGGAAGAAAAGAAGGAGGAAGGTACAGGAAAGTGCATTGCTTGACCTCACTTTCTCTAACATCAGCATGGGCAACCTCTCCCACACCCTACCACAGTGGAACACCCCTTTTCCCATCTGTGGAGAGGCTGGTGGATGTGGCATGGGTGTGTATTTGATGAGCGGCCAGAAGGCTCTCCCCGTCACGTCAGAAGGAACGCAGAACAAGAGCTAATATTGAACTTAAAATACGGAACTATTGCACAGAAATGGATCTAATCCTCTGCAAAAGATAGCACCCAAATGATTAGTCCAGAAGAGAGTATGCAGCATCCCTTCCACCTCCCATGGCAAATCAAAACTCACATGGTCTCTTACACACTAAATCAAATATCAGGTCCCAAAATCCACGTGCAGGAAGCAGGACAGATGCCAGTGTCCTCGGCTCCTGCAATAACAGGTAATCTGCTAAACATAAATTACGCGCTGCTACCTTTATTTGATGGGAATGTATCATGGGAATATGGGCCAGTCCCTTGCTCCAGATGCTGAAATGCAGCAATATAAGATGATTTGTCATACCAACACTTCTAAAAACATCAGCATCTTCTAGAACTTTTCAGACATGAGCTGTCTAGTTTTCTGGTTTGACCACTATGTAAAGCTGCATGAAAAATGATAGCTTTGGGAGTTGTGATCTGGAAATCAGGCCATGAAGCACTCCAACAGCCAAGTAAAATATGTGAAAGATAGAGGAATAATGCACTGCACTGCTTTCTCAGTCAACCACAGGCAAAGATCATGTTTAGCTATTGCACTGCTGGCAGCTTTTCCTGGAGTACTCACAGATGCCTTTTCCCTGTGTGTGACACTTTGCACATGCATAAAGAAAATGTTCTGAGTTTGGCCCTGGAAATAGTCTGGATGAACATGTCTTTCAGCAGTCCAGGAGAGGTACTACAATCAGAAGTTCAGCGGCCATTGGAAATCATTTGGGTAACAGCACAAGAGAAACACTGCATGGAAAAAGGGGAAGGAAGAGGAAAGACTGAAAAAAAAAAAGCATTAAGAAAGCAGAAAAGTTTTTGAGAAACAGGTGAAGAGAACAAAAAGGGGAAGAAATCTGATTTACAGCCTGGTTCAGTTTGGAAGACAGGCTGCTAGGATCGAATGAGGGGTGCCATGGTTACTGCCTCTGTGGACGATGAGCTGGTTCCTAATGAAGACTATGGGAGGCTTCCTGAGGACTTCCACTGAGTGCTGGATTGAGCTGGGGAGGTCCTCACATCGCACTGACTTCACATGCAAGCTTTTGATGGCCTTTTCCCTACCCACCCACCCAGTCAGCTCAAAATGAGGTCTGAGATTGTTCTAGTTGCAAATCAGCCAGAGAAAGATAAAATTGCTGTTAAGGGTGCAAATTTCAACATAGAAGAGAGGAAGACATTTCATAGAAGGTTTTTGCTGCAGATATTTTCCACCTTCTGACACACTGCAATTCCTCACTGAAATCAGAGTCCACCACCTGCTCCTTTGGCACCGCGTTCATTAAATCTGGTCCATCCAACATCAGCGTTTGAAAATCATGAGTCAGACTAACATCCACCCCACCTCAAGCGCCTGCCCTTATCCTCTCTGAGGGCAGGATTAGCTTAAAAATTGACAAGTCTTGAAAAATGCTAAGCATTTGGTTCTTGTGATTAGCCTTGTGGTGACTGAGTCAGTGGGAAGGATACGGTTCATGAGTTCCAGCTTTTCCCCATGACCAGGAGTTCTCAAACCTTACTCTTTTTATATGGGGAATATCTACATCATGGATGAAAAGTTACTCCAGCTGGAAGCTGTGGGGGGAAAGAGGGAAGCACAACATAGATGTGCTCCAACTGGCTGTAGGAGCTGTGACTGAGTATATAAACCCTACTGCTTCTAGATCAAGCTGATAGATCCATATGGCATTGTTCCATGGTCTTACCATCCAGGGTGTCTCTTAGTGTAAACATTTGTGCATTGTGCTTTGTTGAGCATTATGGATACAGTCTAAGGACTCCAGAAGCTCAGGGCATAAAGAGAAACACATTTAGCTGAAAACCCTGGTTCAATTGAATAGTTTTCTTGTTATTGAGTCTACGGTTTCACTCTCAATTTGCAAAGTCTGTAGTACAAATGTGAAAGCTGGAAAGTTGTTTATTTCCACACAGTAGAAGTAGCTTCCCTGATGTTACCTGAATTTATTTCAGAAAAGATGAGAATTGAAAGAGAACCAGACCTTGCTAAAAGCTGCAGCAGAATCCTTTAAATTCTCTGTTCAGGGCCCAAAAGGAAGAAGCAAATTGATGAAAATGCGAAACATCCTCTCTTTTCCTCTCCCGTTATTGGTAAAACCTCCAAAATCTGCATTTGGAAAACCAGATTTCCCTATGAAAAAAAACAGCCTTTCCTGAAAAAATTCTTTGCAAAAACAGTGATTTCTACTTAAAGTACTTAAAGAAAATTCACAGTTTTTCCAGGAGAGGGTAGAATTCTGCTATTCTTTGTACTCTAGGTAAATGAATAAATAGAAGCATCAAGTTCACAAATATTATTGCATATACTCAATAATATGATTGGAAATGTCTTTGCCCTGGATTAAATTCAAAAGAATTAGAAAGTAATTACATTTTGCTACATTATTATTGAAAGCACAAAATCTCCTCAGGCGAAGGGAATCATTTGCATTTGGTATATGTTAGATAAGAAAGTATTAGGCTTGGTGTATGTTAGATAAGAAAGTGGCTAGCACACGGGGTCCATTTGACTACATCTTGTAAGGCACTGGGCCAAATGATTTCAGGGCATCTCAAAGGTTCATAAAACACACCTGGATATGAGTCTTCTTATGGATCAGGTTCATGGAAAGTTTTGCTGAGGTTTACAGATCGCTTGTGTAAATCTCATTGGAGTCATTGTGGTTTTGGCACGGAATCAGAGAATATTGAACCTGAAACCTGTGGTTTGTTTTTAGACTATGAGTCACACACATGGTGGGTGGAAAGTGGTACAGCTCACTTGATAACAACGGTTTGCACCAGATGAGGGGCTGAAATTGGTTGCAATTATTCATACCTGAACACAGCATGAAACCAAGTGTCACAGTGAATATGTCAACATGGAAGCAGAAAATTAACTATCCCAAGGAGGGAATTTATCACCTTTCTTCTCTTATTGTTTATATATGCAACACATTTTAAACCAGCTTATTTGCCTCCATGTATCCCATTTCCCTCTTACAGTTCCATCAGGGTCTTGATGACACCTGTCATTAAGACGGATGAGCTCGGTAGACGGCCCAAACAAGAGTTGCCTAGAGGATGCCTGCGGGCAGTCTACAGAGTCCTAGAAATGGCCATATGGATGTGTAAATCTGAGTCAGGAAATATGTCAGACAAGCCTGTTTCCTGGCCTTGCACCCTGAGGTCACTGTAAATGCAGTCATTATTATCAAGAATGATTTAGTAATAACAGTTAGGCCAATACCTTTACTAATAACAGCTAAAAATAAAAGTTCTCTCTTTACTGCTAAATTAAACAATTCTGGATGCAGGGCACTGGAACAGAGTTGCCTGTACTGTTAAATTGTTAGAATGGTCTTTAGTGCATTTAAAGCGTGGATCAACTGGCACTCTCCCAAGCAATTCCTGGGCAGATCTGGGAGTTAACATATGCTAGGGACCTTTCCTAAGAAGTAGCTTGGATGCGGCCACTCAGTTTTAGAGGCTGTGGGAATTAGACCCTATTTTGGAGGCTACATAGTATGAGTATGTATAGATAGTGCCATTTGGTGTCAGGGCCAGAGTACGTGCCCTGATACTATTCTGTCTACTAGAATAGCTGTAGCCCATGGTGCTACTTCTGCCTGAGGAAGATCTTAGCCTACAGGTTGGTGGAGACTGGGAAGATACACTGGGGAAAGAATCACTTCATATGTGCCTTTCTGTCTTTCTCCAGGACTGCTACAACTGGCCACTGCCAAAGATGGCTTGATTTGACCCAGAATGGTTAGTCTTGCCACAGCATCTAGTGTGTCTCATTCCAAACTCTACACAAACACAGAAGAAAAATGAGGGTCCTTACCCCAAGGAGTTTCTAATAGCTAATCCGTTACAGTCTCCAGTTAGCGGTGCCTGAGGAAGCATTCCTTAACTCATGATTGCTCCCCTGATTAACTCGCACAGTAATTCTCTGATCCCTCAAGGAAATTTGGTTGCATACAGTGCTCATTCTGCAGTGTTCTCACATGTAGAGTCTAAGGCAAAAGAGAGTCTTTCTGGTCATCTACTCTGCCTTTCTACATAACAGACTGGATCAGATTCACTCATTAAATATAACAACTTACGGTCAGCCTTGAGTGCGCCTAGGCAAAAAAACATCTAAGTCTTGGCCTGACTCCAACAAACATAAAACTAGCCACATCCCTTGAAAAACTCTTCTGACGGTTGATAAATCCCATTTGAAAAGCTCATAGTAATTGCCACCAGTAGCCATAAACTATGTAGACTATTTGCCATAACACAATGTGGTTTCAAATGCCGTACAAGAAGGAGTATTGGATTTTAAGGAAGAACTTGGTTTTGGTTTTGTTTTAATTTAAGACAGTCAGTAAAAGGAAGGCCTAGTGATTCAAGAGTAAGTGCAGAAATCAGGACATCTGTGACTAGACACATAGTCATGTTGCTGGGTTCCTGTGACTTAAAGAAGTCTTAATGACTGTTCAGCTGGTGGACCCTGGATAATTGCCATTTGTAAGGGAAATCCTCTGTTGCTGTGCAGTTGCTCCCACGTAATCCTACACGTCATTTCTTATAGTTTAATTGTCTGTGAGGATTTCTGGCCTTTCTATGATCTCTGTCTGCCTCTTTGCCCCTAGAGGCATTCTTCTCTCTCTAGAGGCAGGCAGAGGGATCTGCACATAGGTGCACTCTCCTGTGGTTTAGACCATGGAGAAAGAAAATGCACTAGGTTGTCTAAGAACTTCCCAGAACAGAGATGAAAGTCCATCTGATGGAGAAGATAACGTACAAATTTTACTCTACCTTTTTTTATTGAGATATCTGCTCTTAGTAGCACACCCGGTTCTTTTTTAGTGTAGAACTGGTGTCCCTAGTAAAAACTAGAAAAGCTGCAATTTTCAACTGTTTCATCAGCCAAGTGATCTTCAGACATAGAGTCCCATGTATTATGTTTGCTAATATTTAAATACCTGTAGTACTTTAAAACAAGTGTATGAAAACTTGGGCCTGGGTTAATTTTAAGTGACTAGTCTGAGTCAGTCTTCGATCTTCTTCTATAGTCAATAAAGAGAGGCCAACAGGCAAAATGACCCCTCATCCTAAATGCATAATAAGCTGATCAGATTTAGATGAATTAAGTCCAGGCCTGTCTATTTTTTAGTGCACAAACCTGCACAAACAAACTTTCACTGGCAAGTTAATGACATGTCAATGTTAACCTAAATAACAGATTTCTCTATTTGGGCACTATTTCCGGTTAATCACCTGGAAAACAGTAACTAGTGGCTTGACCTCAAAAGAACTATATGATTTACGCTCTTTACTTGCTGAAAATTTAACTGATTTTTCTAAGCTAAAATAAAATTAAATTTCTCTCCAGTCCCATAGTCATCAAATCACTATTTTGATTTAGAAACTGACAACAAAAATCATGGTTAGTTTGGGAAGAGGGGCTCTCGGCCCTGCTGAAATCAGTGCCTAAATACTTAAACGGCTATTCACTTCAGTGGGACTAGCTCTTCCTTCCTAGTAGACAGTCTGCTTGATGCTTAAGAGTAAAAATACTGGTTTCACCTCGTTCAAGACTTCAGGAGTTAGAATGAAAATTCAAATGTATAAATACCAATAGAACCATTCTGGATTTATACTAACATTGGAGTCAGGGTCTTTCAATCACTGTTTCTACTGACCTGAGTTTTGCATAATTGTTATAGGCTAATTCTGAATTCATAGCACTGGAAGACTCTGGCCCAAGAGCAATGAAGGCCCCGTAATCCGGGCTGTAGAAGAAACAACCAGCGAATAGACTGACCTTTCCTAGGAAGGTGATAAAGTGCCATTTTGAAAATAGGTGAGAGGTAAATAAGGAGACAAATGGGAGCAAGAAAAGACAAAATAACAGCAAAATAAGTGTGATCACAAAAGCAAGAGCTCTGCTGGGCTCCAATGGATCTTGATGCTACAACACCACCTTTGGCCTTACAACAAACTTCATCTGTATTAGGATTCTGCATAGCTGCCCATGACCTTCTTCTGACTTTGTTCCATGAAAAAGAAAAAGAGGTAAAATGTTCTGTTTATTGGCTTTATGAAATCACTAGTACTTCTTCCTTTTCAGGTAAAAACTTAACACTAAAGCCAATTTGAAAAAAAAAAGAGACAAAATGAGGGCTATAAAAATAAATGATACAAGTTTTGTCTGGAGAAGAAAACACACTGACATGCAAAATCAGTGAGATTTGCAGTCCAAACACTTTATTCCCCTGTGAGTTACGGTTGAATTAAACTTAGAGGTTTAATGGAAACATTTGTGAAGTAGGTGGACTACAAAAGGAAGAAAACACTTTTCTCTGCTTTTTCAAATCAATACTACATGAAAGGAACACAAAACAACAAGCCTGTTCCATGTGTGTCTAAGTTTACACCCACATAAAGTTGTAATAGGAAACCAAAGACTTGTAATTTTGAAGTGTTCTGGATTTGCTCAACAAAATGGTAAAGATATTAAAACAGAGCAACTGGGACAGTATGTGCCAACCATACATTATGTTGCAGAGGTGATTTAACTTCAGATTCGACTTTAGATCTGGAGTTATAGTAGTAGAAGAAAACAAAAGGAGATTGAAGGGACAACACTCTCAGGTCTATGAATAGCACTTTCATTGATGGAAGAGATCGATTCACCTGTAGGAGAGGAGATTTTTCCTTTTTTGTGTTCAGTTTTCAAGAGATCAAGAAAAAACTGGCAGCAAAAGAGACATTGTGAACCTGCTATTAAATGCTGTGAATTATCATAGAATCATAGAACCATAGAATGGTTTGGGTTGGAAGGGACCTTAAAGATCATCTAGTTCCAACCCCCCTGCCATGGGCAGGGACACCTTCCACCAGATCAGGTTGCTCAAAACCCCATCCAGCCTGGCCTTGAACACTTCCAGGGATGGGGCATCCACAGCCTCTCTGGGCAACCTGTGCCAGTGCCTCACCACCTCACAGTGAAGAACTTCTTCCTTACATCTCATCTAAATCTCCCCTCTTTCAGTTTAAAGCCATTACCCCTTGTCCTATCACTACATGCCCTTGTGAAAAGCCCCTCTCCAGCTTTCTTGTAGGCCCCTTCAGGTACTGGCAGGCTGCTATAAGGTGTGCCCAGAGTCTTCTCTTCTCCAGGCTGAACAACCCCAACTCTCTCAGCCTGTCTTCATAGGAGAGCTGCTCCAGCCCCCTGATCATCTTCGTGGCCCTCCTCTGGACTCGCTCCAGCAGGTCCATGTCCTTCTTATGTTGGGGCCTCAGAGCTGAATGCAGTACTCCAGGTGGGGTCTCACGAGAGCGGAGTAGAGGGGGAGAATCACCTCCCTCGACCTGCTGGCCAGGCTTCTTTTGATGCAGCCTGGGATGTGATTGGCTTTCTGGGCTGCAAGCACACATTGCCGGGTCATGTTGAGCATGTCGTCAACCAATACCCCCAAGTCCTTCTCCGCAGGGCTGCTCTCAATCCACTCATCACCCAGCCTGGATTTGTGCTTGGGATTGCCCCAACCCATGTGCAGGACCTTGCATTTGGCCTTGTGGAACTTCATGAGGTTCACATGGGCCCACCTCTCAAGCCTGTCAAGGTCCCTCTGGATGGCATCCCTTGCCTCCAGCGTGTCGACCACACCACACAGCTTGGTGGTGTTGGCAAACTTGCTGAGGGTGCACTCAATCCCACTGTCCATGTTGCCGACAAAGATGTTAAACCATGTCGGTCCCAATATTGACCCCTGAGGAATGCCACTCGTCACTGCTCTCCACTCAGACATCGAGCCTTTGGCTGCAACTCTTTGAGTGCGACCATCCAGCCAGTTCCTTATCCACCGAGTGGTCCATCCATCAAATCCATATCTCTCCAATTTAGAGATGAGGATGTCGTGCAGGACAGTGTCAAATGCTTTGCACAAGTCCAGGTAGATGACGTCCGTTGCTCTTCCCTTATCCACCAACACTGTAACCCTGTCGTAGAAGGCCACCAGATTTGTCAGGCACGATTTGCCCTTAGTGAAGCCATGTTGGCTGTCACCAATCACCTCCTCATTTTCCATGTGCCCTAAGCATAGTTTCCAGGAGGATCCGCTCCATGATCTTGCCGGGCACAGAGGTGAGACTGACTGGCCTGCAGTTCCCTGGGTCTTCCTTTTTTCCCTTTTTAAAAATGGGGGTTATGATTCCCCTTTTCCAGTCCCTGGGAACTTCCCCGGACTGCCACGACTTCTCACATATGATGGATAGGGGCTTAGCCACTTCATCTGTCAGTTCCCTCAGGACCCGTGGATGCATCTCATCAGGTCCCATGGACTTGTGCACCTTCAGGTTCCTTACATGGTCTCGAACCTGATCTTCTCCTACAGTGGGCAGTTCTTCATTCTCCCAGTCCCTGCCTTTGCCTTCTGTGTCTTGGGCAGTGTGGCTGGAGCACTTGCCAGTGAGGACTGAGGCAAAAGAGTCATTGAGTACCTCAGCCTTCTCCATGTCCCGGGTAACCAGGTCTCCTGTTTCCTTCCAGAGAGGGTCCGCATATTCCCTAGTCTTCCTTTTATCACCGACATACCTATAGAAGCTTTTCTTGTTGCCTCTGATGTCCCTGGCCAGATTTAATTCTGTCAGGGCTTTGGCTTTCCTAACCTGATCCCTGGCTGCTTGGACAATTTCCCTGTATTCCTCCCAGGCTACCTGTCCTTGCTTCCACCCTCTGTAGGCTTCCTTTTTGTGGTTGAATTTGTCCAGGAGCTAATATGTATTTGTCTGGCTTAGAATAACAAAGTCAGTCAAGCAGCAGTCCAGATGCATTGCTTAGGAATGACTCTTACTGTTATTCAGCTAATCTGTCAAATCATAGGAATGAATGTCAAAAGTTACTGTTCCCCTCAATCCTAGCCCTTTTTCCCCAAAATAATGGCCTCTGTAATAAGTCTTGCAAAAAATTTACATAGACATGTGATAAAAGAAGTTTACAAAATTATTAAAAGAGAATTTGAATTATTATTCAAAGAGAATAATATGAGAAACAAGGAAATACCCAAGAAATATGAAGCATCCAGACACCTTTGAATAGTCATGGAAGAATGAAGGCTTGTTTTCATTGTCTCTAACAGAAAATGCAAATGTAAGTATAAAGGCAAGCCATACAGTCAAAATTAATATTCAGCACCAGTTGAAGGAGGTTATTTCAGGAAATCTCCCAAATTGTGCAACAAATTCTCCATTTTCACTCCTCAAAGAAACCATTAGTATCTGGTGAAAACTCTGGGACACGACCAATTGTGTATAGGGAACAGAGATCTTGAAGGTGAGGTACGACAATAAAATTTAGCCTGAAGAGCAGAAATGGTTTAGAGAATCTTTATGAAAGGAAAAGATTGGAAAATCCAAGACAGAGTGACTTTTTTTGTGGTTTAAATGCTTTGCACCCAAGACTAGAGTAACAGCTCCAGGAAGTCCTAACAGGAATGACCACTGAATGAGCAGTAACGAACAGTTAAAAGGCAAGAGGTAAATGATTGAAATTAAGAATGGCCAAAAAATCACTCTAAAAGATTCCCTAGAAAAGATATTAATAATCACATATTTCCTAGCTATGTGTCAGCTGATAACATTGATCAGGTTGGACCCATAGTCACCTATCACTGCAATATTCTACACAAGAATAAAAGGACTGCAAATTAAATTAATAAGGTACAGAAGATGAACTGCCTATTGACAAGACGGTAATGAAAATTTTCGTATCCAAAGAAAGAATCCCAAGGGACCATGGAGAGATTAAGTGATGGTGTTTCATCCACACCCACATTTCTGCTGATGGAAAACATGGAGGAAAAAAAGCAAGGGGGGAGGGTCTTTATGGGAACCCTGGAATTTATTGTGGAAAATATCATTATCACTACATAGAGAATAATCTTAAACTCTGTGGCATGCCAGAGAAGATAATCTAGCTGCAACAAAAAGCATCAATATCTTTTCAACTGATGTTCAGGTGCAGCTTGGGCTGAACCATTTCCAGAAACAAAGGCTGAACTGGGAGTGAGGATGCAAAACAAGTGACAAAGCTATTGACACGTTGTCTCCTGAAGACACCTACATAGCTTGTCACCTAAGCTGTCAAGCAAAGACATTAGCGTGTAAAACTTAGTAGGTGCCATCAGCTTCAAATACTCCACAGTGCCTACTTCTGGTCAGTTAGTACCCACGTCATTCTAGCCATGTCTTGCCACGTCTTGGCACATTGGGCTCTGGGAGAACAGAGACCTTTAGGCAGGATGACGACCACTGCAGAGCTGAAAATGTAAAAGATAAGTCCGTGTCTTTAGATGGAAAGAAAGATGGAGGTTGAATAATAGTGAAGATGTTGTATTTACAGAGTGTGTATTTAGCATATATCCCAGCTAAAATATAGGTGTTTATAATGACTAGAAGGAAAATTGTGGGAAAGTCATTTAAGAATCACAAGGAGAACATTAAGACTGCACTAAGAAGTAGAAGGCAAAACTTTTCTTTAGAGAAACGAGTGAAAATTCTCAAAAATGGAAGAAGTGATGAGGAATTTACTAACACTACACAAGATTATTATCTCATGTGGACTAAACAGGAGTCCAAGTCTTGAAAACTGGAGAAATCAGTGACAAAATAAAATACTTATCCATAGATTATAACATAACTTGGCAGCAGGGTTGGGTTTGGGTTTTTTTTCCTAATTCGAGTTGGCTACGTTTGTAGTAGTAAAGCAAGCAGTGCCAGACCCTGTTCTTCAGAATGGAGGTCAACTGAAGCAGCCTGGCTGCTCAAACACGGGCTGGCCACATCCAAACCACCTACGGTAAATGGTCCCAGGCCCTAAATCTAAACTGTTGGGAGACTGTTACTCTGGGCCATGACCAAACCAGGGAAGATGTTAAGAATTTAGTAGAATGGAGAAGAGGATGATGAGATCCTGCTCTAACACTTTTTAATTTAGTAGTATAGTTGTAGCTGTGGCACACAGCAAACTTCACCTTGCAAATAAATTGATGGCAGCTAGAAAAAAACTGATTCTGAAGGCCTCTAGGCACCTATCTTTGGCCAGCTCCAATTTCAATGGACTGTCAGCTTAGTCTCAACAGCTATATGGGAGCTTAGCCACTTACCTCACTTACAGAAACATTTGGACACTGACGTGCAGGCAGCTGAATCTGAAATGAATCCAGCTCCAGATATCCGCAGTCATTTAGACAGTTACTTGGAAAGCAGCTGTCTAAAGTGCCTATTTCTTTCCATTGACTGCTGAAATAGCCTAGGACATGGGATTCGTCTTGCCTACCATGCAGTTGCTTACAAGTGAGTGATTTTTTTCTGCTCTCCCTTTAGGAGAAACACAGACTCTAGACACACTTAGAAAAGATGAATCCCACAGTAGGGTGGCGAGCTTGCTCATCTTGGACTTAGACAACTGACTCTTAGGCTGTAAAGCTTGAGGAGATGAATTATCTATTTTGCTATCCTAGGCCATGCTCGGGTTGTCCACAGCTAAGTTTCCTCTCTTGCCTCTGGGTCCCTTTTCATAAATCCTTAGTTTCTACAGGACCCTCAGTTTCTCAGCAAGGTTGCAGTTTCACTTGTCTGGCATATGTGGAGTGGCACTGTCCTTTCCCTGATGTTTCATCTCATCTCTGACTGCAGTCAGGCTGACACTCTTTTAGCCTCTAGATCAGTAGGGCTGGGAAAACTGTAGCAGTAGGATGTTTGGGAAGGACATTTTCCTTGGATCTTCCAGCTGAGGAAGCTATTTCCAGAGTGGTGGGCATAGCAGAAAGCACTGTGATATGACATGTTGCCTCCACCAGGAAAGACAGCTTAAGGCACCATTATCCCCTCCCTCTCTCCTTCATAGCTGCACACTCCTGTCCCTGTGCCAGGTCAAAATTATTTGGGTTAAAAATATTCCTCCATTTTTTTTCCCCTCCTGGATAGCGGGTCATTTGAACCCAAGTCGTTCCAGTCATCTGGTTCAGAAAGTGACACCACAAGTGGTGGTAACATTATCACTGAGGAGCTGGCACACAGCACTGTAAAGGTGGAAAAAGTGGCAAGGAGCAGGGTAACTGCTCCACTCAGCTGCATTGCCAGCGACAAGTCAGGCTAACGTGTGAGACCTCTTCAGAAGAAACAGAAGTACAGGTTAGTCTATGTTACAAAGAGATGGAGAAGAAATCAGGAGAATCTCAGGTTTGTCAGGAAATTCCTTTGGGAACAGAAGAACAAAGGCATTGTCATGCCCTGAATTTATTGTAAGAGTCAACCCCAATTGGCACATTCACCAAGTCATCAATACAAATATGTCTCCTGATCCCACTCATACCCTAATTACTTATGTATTTATTAGTTACATTACCATAACGCTGAGGATTCCACATCATGAGTAGGACCCTGTTCTGTAAGGAACTATGCAACCACAAGGTGCTACGTAAGGGCCGTCTTATTCTGTTGAATTCCCAGTTGTTAGGTACAAAAAAGTTAAGCCTCTGTTGGGACGTGCCTCCCAGGAAAGAGTGGGAAACTCCATTACTAGAAGTTTAGGATTTTATACCCAGCTGGAAAACATTGACTTTCTGGATTTCTGTCAGAAGTTGCCTACCATTGACCCAAAACAATATCTGATGTATGAAGTTCTTTAATGGCTGAACAAGATTCTTCTACATCACCCCTTCATGTAATTAATGGGGAAGTAACTAATGTGACACTAACTACACAAGCCCAAAGGATTAAGGTAACGTGGGTAAACTATTGGCCCCGTGAGCTAAAGGATTTGCGTCACGGGGAATGCAAAAGCTGATGTGATAACACCTATTAGAATAACGACCAGCACCAGGTATCAGAGATACTTGCCTTCTTCCCATCAACAGTGTAGAGCTTCTTCACTGGGAACTGCAGGATCTCTGAAATCTCATCCAGGAGCGTTTTGAAACTCCTGGCATTTCTGCGGTTCAAGATAATCGAGCGCCGAAACCCACTTTCTCCATTCTTAACTAGAGTGATTTTCTTGGGTATTCTGCGGCCATGCTGAGTGAAAGGTGTGGAATAATCTTCAGGCTTGCCCTCCTGAGCTGCTTTTCTCAAGGTACTGGAGGGACGACCATTTCGCGGAGGGCCTGGCCTGTGTCCCCCAGAAGTAATGTTAATAGGCTTGACATATTTCTTGTCGGAGCAAAGGTAGCATCCTCCATCCTCCAGCTGGTCCAGCTCACTGATGCAATGTATTCCTCGTGGGGTGGTGATGGTCCGTACCCCAAATGGCAGTGGGACCCGATGAGAGAGGTCATCCATGAGCGCATTGAAGCTCTTGAAGCTTCGCTGGTTGATGGCCATCTTGACTCCTGCAAACTGAGGATCTCCGCTCTTGAAGAAGGTTATTTTTTTGGCTGGCAGTACCTTGGTGACAGTGCTTGTCCGAGCCACGGAGGGAAGGGGCTGCTCATAGTTGTAGGAGCTGGTGGTGGACAGGTAGTCAGCAGGCACCTGAGTCATCCCTCTTGTTTAAAGGTAACTATAAGAGAAGCAAAAACAGAGTAGGGTTTGTTCGAGGCATGCAGAATCAGTGCCTGACTAGCATGGGAGCAAAGTTTGTTTTCCTCACAACAGTTTTACCATCTATGCTTGATCAAGAGCAGATCGTACCAACACGGAGTTATGAACTGGCTCAGGTAGATACGAAGAAACACAGCAGGAAGAGCAGCCGTAACCCTGCTCCTCCACAGTTAAACCATCCTTGTCATGCAGATGCCAATGAGAATTCAGTCACTGTTAGTCACCCCTGAGGCACAAAAAGCATGAGTCAGACCCTAAGCAAAACCCACAAAAACTGATATTTGTGTATTGTTGTCCTTTTGAGTTTTGTGTCTTCCTTGCTTATATTTTTGAGGTTTTCTCTGAAACTATCAGAGCCAGTGATTATTTTGGTTTTATTTTTACAAGCGGAGCACTGAGATTCTCATGTAACCCTTTAACCCCATGAACTGGCACATAACAAAAAGTAAAACAAAGCTGCGTTTGTTCATGTAGTGATTGCACACTGTAGCACACAATCAGTCCTGAGTGTACCGAGGGGCAGAGTAGCCTGCTTTCAGAACAGCTGCACATGGTCATGCCATAGTGTGCTAAGGTAACGTGTGGATGAAAATCCATGGCAGTTATGCAAACAAATAATGGTAAGAAATATCACAAGATCTCAAATAGAACTACACAAATTGGTTCTGCTAAACGGTGGGAAAATTTGAAATCAGCCTGGTAAGCACAGATGTGAGGAGAACGATCTGCCCAATTTGTGTTGGAGCAGCTGGTGTCCTTCACTTTTAAAGGTAAGCTGACTTCGGTGTTTAAGTCTGGCGGTTGAACCTCACCTTTTGGAACTCAAGTGTTTTTAATGTCTTTACCATTATGGAGACAAGTGGAAAAGAGACCGGACTCTACTCTTTCTTACTTGCCCTTATCAAATGCATTCTCTTGGAAGTCAATCACTAAAAAATTCAGACCCCACATGGAATGAAACTACTATGCCAAAAAAGAAGACACTTTGGTTTTGACATGGAAAAAAAAATTAACACTTTATAACTGCTAAAATATTGGCTGTAATGAGTACAACGAACGTCTATTTCATGAATACGAACAGTGATTCCACAGTTCACTTTGAGTTAATCACTCAAACTTAAAAGGAGACTCTCAAAATGGCATTTAGA
Source organism: Gymnogyps californianus (assembly GCF_018139145.2). Lineage (NCBI taxonomy): Eukaryota > Metazoa > Chordata > Aves > Accipitriformes > Cathartidae > Gymnogyps > Gymnogyps californianus. The sequence goes on along the minus strand of NC_059473.1, from coordinate 125,136,788 downwards.
GATGTCATCTTCTGATCAGATGTTACTGCTCGCAGATAGGCAGCAAACTCTTTGAATTGTTAGTAAGGAATACAGTAACTTGTCTTGTAGCTTGCAGAAGGTGGTTCTGGCTACAAGCACGTACATCCAATTTACTTTCCAAATTATGTTCTTAGTTGATAGCAGTTTTCTATGGCAACTTTAAAAAATCTCTCGCAAGAAAGAAATTCTTTGCATGTTCACAAATGAGTTCGAAAACAATAAATGTATTTCTAATGACATGTTTCCTTCAGTTTGCTCCTGGTTACACTTCTTGCAGCAGCTGAATAAAGTTCTAGTTTCATGAAAATAGTCATGCTACTCATAAGTTATTCTTTGGAGGACCAGTTCGGTGACCATTGTAATTAATGGGAATTTTGTTATGGATTGCAGAGGTGCAGCATTCAAAAAGCTGTAAATGCTGATTTTCTCCACATTTTAAAACAAAACCATTATTTTCTTACTATGGTACTCTCAAGTGAAATATTTGTGCGCTTTGTACTACAGCAAATTCACTCCTGCAATAAATGGAAGTTTAACCTTGGCTAGGTGAGAAAAGACATTAGGCACCATTTGAAAGATTATTATTTTGACAAATCTCTGCTTTTTTATATCCATGCACACTGACAAAGATTTCAATATGATTTATTCTTTCCATGTACATATTTCACCAAGCAATTATTCACTTATTTATTTCCCAGTTAAAGGTCAATCCATCACTCTATCTTCCAGGGAAAAAAATATCTCATTTCTCTATTTTTCAACAGCTTTCAGAAAGGTGGCTTTAACTTTTTCTCCATGAGTCCCACATTAGAGCTTTCAGACACCAGCAGCATAATTTCCAAACAAACCCATTATCCAAATTGTAGTCCCCAGCCCAATGGTGGTCCCCAATATGCTGGCTGCACTCCTAGAAGTCTAACTGCTTCCCAAGGATTTATTCTGCTTTTTTCAAGCTGTTAAATCATATTGAAAGGAGTACAAAAAATTAAAATAAGGGACAAATCACAACATAATTTCCCAATCCTACTTTTCTTTGGGAATAGTTTCACAAGACTGTTAAGGGATTACCAATGTAAAGGAACTTTGTCCCTTAAGTTTTGGGTGATAGAGTTGGTTACCGACCCAAGCCGAGATGGTCTGTCAGATCTGCTCTTATGAAGCAGTATATAATGTGAAGAAAGAGCCTTCCACAAAAACCTTGCATGAAATATAAACAGTTCCCACAGGGAGAAGTTTCGTATTGTCCATTTGAAGTTTCAGAATGGGAAGGGAATTCTACTGTATATCTAGGAAGGCAACAAAAATGGTCATCTTGCCCAAATACATCTTTTTATAGATATATGAGAGGAGTCTCAATGCATATTTTTGTACTTACATTGAAATACTTCATGCCTCTTGCTCAAGATGACTTTTTCTTATAGAATATCCAAGAGATTAAAAATAAATAAATAAAAAATAATTTAAAAAAACCCCAACGCAGCCAACCAACCACCTCCAGGATCTAATGCACTGGACAATGCAGGGAAAAGCGTTAGCAGGTTACATGCTGTCAATCAAACTGTCCTCAAAATGACTGACCACAGCTTGGAGGGTTAATCAGGACTGTGTTGCTAAGGATAGAAAGAAAAGCTACCTAAGCTGCTGGAGAAGGCTCTCAAATCCACTGGGGCTTTAGGCACAGTTTGCCCAATCCTTGTCTTGCTTGCGCCCATGTAACTCAGGTATAAATCTGACTCAGTGACGCTCCTCTCAAATCATACCAGTATAAGTGAGAATGCAGCCAAGGCCAAAGAGGTAATATTTTCCTCTTGCATAAAGGCCTGCAGAGATCCGGAAAACTTTCCTGAGCCACCCCACTAATCAACTCATCAACCCACCCACTCATCAACAATACTTTGGAATCAGATTTATCTTTTGGGTAACTCCAGGGAAATCAATGGAGCTAGAGTAAAGATGATGGTAGCTCTTAAGGATTTGTGTATATGTTTATTACTTCTCAGCTGGCTGATAGTCACTTACTCAGGACATAGACGGCTGAGATACGTAACAATTTTTCAGTGAAATATTATCTTAACAGGAAAGTCTGGTGAGTCCTAACCCAAATATTTTCAAGTTCATGGCAGATGGCAAAGTCAGATTCGCAGATGAATGCTCAACAACTGGATCACTGAGATTTGGGCATGAAATAAGGACAGACATAAATGATGGGAAATGACTTGTTCTTTCATAATTCATCTATGAGAGCCTTCCTGCTTTCTCTCATACTTCCTCTTCACAAAGAAAACACACATACACAACAATAAAAATCAATCAGTTGGATTCAAGTAGAAAATGAGTGGGAAACCCCACTTTTCTATGAACTGAAATTCTTGTCTTCTAGCCAGATTTATTCATTTCTTACACAGCCATTGCCCCCGTGCACCAATGTCACTTACAGCACTAAGCATCTTCTTTTGTAGAAAGCAATTACTTGCATAGAGACCAGAGTCATAAACGGCTTTTATTGAAAGGGCAGGGATTTGGGGAAGAATAGGCTCAGCAAGTTTTACATCTCAGATCCTTAACGTGAATCTTCCAAATCTAAGGTTAGTGTACGAGCCACTACACGGTCCTCCCTATACAACATTGCTTTTCCACCTGTGGACAGCACACCTTTCAGGGTCCAGAGACCATTCCTGTGGGATCCTTGATCCAGAAGAACAAAGTCATCTCTCTGTAGGCTTGCATCTACTACAAGAGGTCAGCAGCACTACTGGAAAATTTGTAGTAGTCCATCCATGGGAAAGACTGTACCCCTCATGGAGGCCATTCTGCTCAACCAGGATGGTGCCAGGCAGGCTGGCCCCTATTTTTCAATTTCCCATCACAGTTCAAAATGACATCTCAAAAAGACTAACCATAGCAGGCAGGCAAGTCACGCACTTCTAAACCTTATCAAACCTCTGCTGTCAAACTTCACACAGAGGAAGCTATGTGACCATGTGGTTGGGCATCCATATCCCTTAGCCAAAATCCCCTGGAACCCCCAAAACATCTACAGCATGTCTCTTCACATCACATCAGCCTTCACCTTCTGTTCCCTCACACTAGGCTTTTTATTTCTGAGGTTTTTTTGCAGCCTTCTCTCTGTTGGGGACATAGAAGAAGGAGAGGAATCCAGGTACCTCTCCAGAAAGTGCCTGGGCTGAGGCAGGGGAGCTGACAGAGAAATTGACTCAAAGAATTGAACACCAAGTCTATAGCCTCTGTTTGAGAGATGGGAAGGCGTTTATGAGAAGCATACAGACTTGACTTAAATAAGTTATCAAGAGTCTGCCCTGTCCAGAGGCAACAGTTCCAATAGTTAATCCCACTTATAGGTAAACTTCTGTGCCTTTTCTCTAGCTTGAATACACCTAGTGCCAATTTTTGTATGGCTTTTGTTGATAAATTAGTGTGCAGACTTTTACTGGAAGTTTCTCTTCCCATACAAGTAATTGCAGCTTCCTTTTTTACAAAGTCATTTCTTCCAGACATAAGAAAAATTTACAGGTCACCATTAACATTTGGAATGGGACTGGTTGAAAAATCCAGGTGTGCATTCTAGGGAAATCATGAACAAGATTATTTAATTTGAAATTTTTCCCCAGAAAAGGTGTGAGTTTCTGGCAAGGAAGATGAATCATCATTTTGTAAGATCTAACCAAGATTCTTTAAAAACGCTCATTTCAATTTGCTCTGTGGCCTTTTTGAGAAAGAAAAATATTTTTTAAATGTCAAAGTGATCTTATTAACAAGCAGTATTTATAGTCTGACCAAGCCAAAGTATTGTATGGAAAATGACAAAAGTTGAGACATTTGATTTATAAAAGAGAAAAGCATTGAATTGGAAGGCAGCGTATCCATTTGCCTGTGATTATATAAGAATTCCCTGCAAACAAAACAGGTAGATTGTATATTTTTCCTTCAATTTATTTATTAAAATTACTTTAAAAGGATTGTCAAACTCTGTGTAGGACTTGAAGTTTTTAATTGTCTGCAAAAGAGGTTTCCAATAGCCGACACCGTCAGTCTGTTCCATGGCTGAACGAGCTTAAAAACACAGCGCTCTGCTTCACCCAGGTCCTCGCCAGAGCTGGTGTTAAATACAAACAAAACCACCTCTTGGTAGGAACAGTGTGTTAGTAATCGCAGCCATTGCGACCATCCCTTGAACGACATCGCTGGACCAGTAAGCTAGAAGGCATGCTGGAGACGCAAGCCTCTATCTTCTGTACTAAAACCGACCTGGATTTGATGGCACCTACAGCTTACACCATTTTCCTCTACCGTTCTCAGAGAGGAACACGGGCACATCCATCTAGGAGGCTCTGGATTCATTGCATCTATGATCACTTCTTTCTTTCCCTTCTCTTCTGGGATTCAGTTGGGAATTTACCATACGGATATCTCCTCTATTAAGCTGTACTGTGCCCATGTCCTACTCCTTACAGGAAAGGCCAGTCAGGGTCCTGAGCAGAAACAAGCACAATGTTAGCTTCTCTCAAGTCCTCTCTTGGAGTACATGCTTACCCAATCCCTTATATTGATGTCCGTGTCTATGATCTGGGTATTTTCTTACTCAAAGCAACAGTATAAGAGGCAGGTTTTTCTTTGCAGAGCCCTAGGGCTGGAATGGCAGGGACAGGACAGCACTTGAGATGGCTACTTGGAAATCCTCAATAGCGACCTGGATGGTGACAGAGGGCACCCTCAGCAAGTTCCCCGGTAACACCAGCCTGTTGGGAGCAGCTAACATGCTGGAGGCTGCCATTTGGAAGGACCTTGAAAGTCTGGAGAAATAGCTCACATGACCCTCAGGAGAAAACACCAACCATGTCTCAGGGACAGTAAAGCCCCATGCAGCAATGCGGGCTCAGGTTGACTGCTAGCAGCTTTGCAGAAATGGATGTGGGGGTCACGGTGGAAAAGAAGTTGAACCAGAGTCAGCAGTGAGCCCCCATGGCGAAGAATGCCATCCACATACTGCAATGTATTAGCAAGAGTGTCCTAAGCAGACCAAGAGAAGTCATGACTCCCTTCTGCTTGGCTCTTTTGAGAGCACATCTGGACACTGTGTCCAGGTTTGCACTCCATTGTACAAGAAAGGTACTGGCATGTTGGAGTGAGCCCAGCAAAGGCCACCAAGATTACAGGACAAAATAGGAGCGCACAATGTGCAGGGGGAGGGCAAGAGCACTAGAATTGTTCAACCTGGAGAAGAGACTTGGAGGCATTCACATCATTGTCTATAACTATCTAGAACATGGTGTAGGTACGGTATATAGAGAGCCACTCTTCCCAGAAGTGCACAGTAAAGCACTAAGATGTGGGAGATACAAGTGGCAGCATGCAAAATGCCATTTAGGTATTAGAAAAAAATTCTTCATGATGGTGATCAAAGACTGGGACCTAAGAGGTGGAGGAATAGCCAACCCTGGAGATATTCAAAACCCATGTGAGCAACCTGATCTGTTGGGCCTGGCTGTGAATGTGTGGTTGGACCAGAGAATCTCCAAAGTCCTTTCCAGCCTAGTTTATTCTGCAATTTAGCAAAGGTAAGGCAGCTTCGTCCAAAGTTTGTCTGCACTCTCCATGGCTCAGGCTCATGTGGTAATTAAGATCCAGCTAAGTGCCAGTTTAATATGTTCCATCCTTTGTAGCAATCTGAACTGTTCCATCATCAGAGATGTTTTCTGTGATCTGATAGAATACTCCACCTCTAATTACTTTAACATTATTAGCTCTTGCCTTTTGTCATTACTGGATTTTCTTCTAAGAAAATTAAATATTCATTTATAAATGTGAGGCAGATCTTAGTAGATAAGGTTTTTTGTTGTTGTTCTGGGGGGCTTTGGTGGGGGGTTTGTTTTGGGTTTTTGTTTTGGGTTTTTTTTTTTTGTTTTGTTTTTTTAAAAGAATGTACTGCTTTTCCTTTATTCGGGTCCATATCAGTTTGAAACAAGTCTCAAAGCACAGCAGTCCAAGTTGTATTTCTAGCTACAGCCTTCAATGCAAAGGATTACATTGCACTTAACCTAAGTAATCAAGAAGCCCAGCTTGCTGGAGGATAAGAATTAGTCTCAGGATCAGATTCACCTACAGCAAATCTCCCTCCTATTCTAATGCATTATTTAATTAGTTTTTCAGCCATCAACCATGGGTGTAAAGAAAGAAAACCCTCTGAAATTGATAAAAAATAGGCTTTTTTCAATGTTCCTTACTTTTAAAAGCATTTATTCTGTAGACAATGTCTCTAATGTTGATACATCAGTCTTCACAGACTTAAGTCATGAACTTGAGTCCCTTCAACATGAGATAAAACACAGTTGAGAAACGTTATTACGTCAAGAGTCACCCTCACCGTGCAAATAACAGCTGCATTTATGAAGTTGAAGACCAAAGCTCGTGGTATCAGTAGAAGTTCAGAGAACAGGGACTGAGCCACAAAGATCTGGTTACAGGATCAGGACCTCAGACCGGACAGATCTTACCAAGGTTGGGTCCTCAGCTCTATACTAAGACTTTGTTCAAACTGCTGAGTTACGAGGTTTGCTTACTGCTTAGGAGGAAACATAAGGATAGTTGTACGTAGGTACAACATAATAAAACAAGATGATGGACGGCACATGGAACATCCATTATGTTCTCCTGGTGAGCAGAAAGAGACAGGGACACGGTGATGCCCTGTTTGTTATTCCTTCCCCTACATATCCTGTTGTCTCCCATCAATCAGTTCTCCCAGTTCCTCAATGCAATCGTACTGCAACAGCTCCCCTGGGATGCTGTTAATCACAGTCCACTGTGAAATTAAAGCATTCTTCCACTGAAGGGAGCAGAGAAGCCCTAACAGAGGATTGTTTTTTCTTTTACTAAGGAAATGTAGGATTTGCCTTTCCTAAAATGAAAACAGGGGCTTAAGAAACCAGAGGCAGAGAGGCCAGTTCTGCCACATACTCACACCCAGCTGTGGTCTATCGAAGTAACAACTCTGTGACACAGCCCTGATCACACGCATCTCTGCAATAGGCTCCAACAGCAACAGCCTCATCTGGGTTTTTCAGACTAGACACAGTTCAGCTCCACCAACAGTTCAGAAATATCCCTAGAAGCAGGGGGCAATTCTTTTGTTTCAGAGGGTATTTCTAGTGCCATAGCCGGGCATTTCCTAAGAATATTGCTGTTTTAAAGATCCAGGATTTTAGGTAACCTGCACCGCTCTTTACTCACATTTCTGGCAACACTGGGGAGAATAACTTTGCATTTCCTTTTGAGATGGGCTTGAAGTTTTATGTCCAAGCTGATCTGCATGTTTGTGCCAGGAAACTGATAAACAGATGTGCTATTCATCACATCAGATGGAGGAGACAGCGTGGCAAGATTGGAGCAGCTTGCCAAATTCAAACCTAGAATTGACACAATTGATGACATGAAAGGAACAAGATCACAAGAACATACATGTATCACAAGGATTAAGTATGGTGTGATTAGCAAGGTAGTAGCAGTCCTTTTGTCTTCTCATGAAGACTGTCTGGTATGCATGTCCCTTGATTATGTGATCACAGCCACACAAGGTGGCTCCTCCACCTCCCATCTCTCATTCCAGGGCTCCAGGTCCAAGGAGGATATAAAAGCTCAGGGACAGAAGTTTTATAGACAACCAGTTGAGATTTCCTAAGCTGGTTAATTCATACGCGCCCACTCCCCTTAACAACCCAAGCTTTGCTTCCTCGTCTTCCTGTCTGTAAAGAGGAATGAAGAAAGAGGCTGAGCAAAGCTGATTATGTGAGTATTCAGGAAAACAAAGCAGCTGACTAGAGTGAGCAGCTGAAAAACTAGGAATATGCACAAAAACCAGGACCTGAGGCAAGGCATGCCCAAAAAGCGACATCCAGGAGCCAACTCGTGAGAGATGAACCAAGAAAGGCACCATGAGTTTTGAAGAGGTTTCAATCTACAACTGGATCTGGACTTGGCAGCTAAAGGCTATATGTCAGTAGAAGAAACTCACTGTAAGTTCCAGCAACTGCAGCTGTTGGAAGCTTTTTTTCCAGTTTCCATGCAAACCCTCTCCAACCCTTCTTCCTCAGGACAGCACCCAACTCTGCAAACATACAGGCTCTTCGTTGCACAGTTCAATGTGGGGCTAGCCACATGTGCAACAAAACAACCACTTGCACACTAGTGTTCTCATCCATGGTAAGGCACAAGTTAATTTCCTCTTCACCACCATCATTTCCCAGTTTGACATTTCCAACAAAACATTTACTTGAGATTATTAAACCTTTGATGTGTGACATTTGCTTTTTTTTCCATTATAGATCTCATTTTTCTGACCATTTCTAACATTTCTAGGCCCCTTTACACTATTTCTCTTTCTTTTCTGATGCCCTCAGTTCCTTCCAAATGATTATCAATTTTGATTTTCATTAATGTGTTTTTTGCACTCTTAAAAATTATTTCAAAAGATATTAAATCAAATCAGATCCCTCCACATTTCAACAAGTATACTCTTTCTCTCCCATTTTTTCAATATGTTATTACTGAATCTGTGGACAGCTTTTATTCATCCAACAATATGTCTTCTAAAACCCTTTGAAATAATTTTCCAAGCCAAATTAAGCACTGTATAAAATCTGATAGACAGTAGAAGCAGTCAAGTTTCTCTGGCATCGTGTATTTATTTGGCCTTCTGTCTACAATTCTTGTGCCATACAGCTGTGTACTTATTTCTGCCTTAACATTTGTTCCATTATATTAGAAGACACAATGTCTCACCTGGAGTGACTCTGTCCTTTTGGCTTTGAGTAGTAATGAAAAAAAAAAAAAAAATCAGGGATATTATCCCACTCCTTTCTCCTTTATTCATCCCAGTTAGCATCAGTCACCTTTGGGAAGCGATACAGTTGGTTTCTCAATTCATTGTCTAATGTCCAACATACCAACAAGATCAGCAAAGCTGATCTGTATGCTTTCCAGTTTTTTCAAGCATTCCTCCACTTGTTCTTTATCAATTATATATTTTTTTTTTATAGTAACTTCCTTCCTCACTTTAAATCCTGTCCAAACTACTCTCCTATAGTTTTCTTCTTTAGGAGAGATTTTTTTTTTTTTTTAAAGGCATTCAATAACTCAGCCAGTTTTGAATCATTGTCCTCCTTTTTCATTTATTAATGATCCTGCTTTTTCTGCTACTTTTGCTTTACCCCCTAGATTTACATCCTTCCAATTTTACTTATTCTTGATTTTAATTCATGTCAGCAGAACTTTGACCTCTCATCAAGGGCAGCATTGCTAATACTGGTACTCTGGCCAAAGTCTAAATTTGGTAATTTCTGCAGTTTTTGCTTGCCTACACTTTTAACACAACAAACTGTTCTTTCTTTTCCCCATCTATTGAATCTTGGTGCCAGATTCTCAGATCGGATGAGCCAGCAGGACTCACTGGAGCTCACGAGATCTCTTGGGCTTAGTGCTTGCCAAACACCTGCTTCTTTCGGGCACTGTGCAGGAGCAGAAGGGACAACGCTTTCTCTCCACCGCCAGCTGCGTCAAAATGGTATTTCCTACATGCACGTCTCTTCCTAGACATGTTGGAGCCATTCTGGAAGAACAAAGTGTTGTGGTAGGGTAGTACGGTCAGGTGGCTCCACAACTGCTCAACCCCAAACAGGGTTGGAGAGATCAACTGCAACCAGGGAGCAGGGACAAGGATCAGCCAACGCCTGGGCACCGTGGGGCAAATAGATCCTAGCTGGGCAGGACACTTCAGGCTGGATGTGGATGTCTGTAATGTCTTTACTTGAGACAGTCACTCCAGCCTTCCTTCAGAGTCACCAGAAAGATATGGTGTCTTTTAGGCTGTGTTCATCTCATCCTGAAGTGCATGTCTCAGATGAACTCTATCTTAAAACTATTGTTTCTCTCCGCTATCTGGAAAAGAAGCTCAACGTGATGAACACAGATGGTGACAATAAGGTTGTTTCATCAGATGCTTATCATTCCTTGTGTCCTGGCTCTAAATTACCAGAAATGAATACCTGAATTGCTAACAAAGAAGGGGGAGGTGTGGGAATCTCCTTGGCTGACCCTTCAAAGAACATTTTTTAAAATATTTTTTAAAAATTGGATGGAAAAGAATTGCCAGAAATGAATACCTGAGATACTGGGGCGGGGGGGGGGGGGGGAGGGAGCAAAAGAAGTGCCACATTTCCTCCTGGACTGACCTTCCAAATAACATTCCTTTCATATTTTTGAGAGATGAGACGGTAAAAAAGCCATTTTAAATTAATGAAAAATTTTGCTTCATCTTTCTTTTCCTTTTACTCTTTCAAAGCAGCTGAAAGAATGTTTGGGAAAAAAAAAAGAAAGAAAAATAGAAATTTCGTATAAACATTTGAAACTTCATGAACAGAATGGTTTGGGTCCTTTAAAAGACTCCACATTTGACCTTGACATAAAAAAAACCCCAAAACAGCTAAAAAAGGCATCTCCTGCCCCTCCTCTACTTGAGCTGCAGTTGGGATCCAGCTCTTCTCCATAGCAATGGACACCACGTTTGCTAGCCTCAGTCTACTTTGTGAGAGACTGGTCATCTTCTGCTGCCTTCCCTCCACACGTTCTCTGAATGCCCTGGTACTTCTTCCTCATCCTCGTTCTCTCTCCTGTTGACATTGTGCTCCCTGTGATGTCAGCTGGTGACATCATTCTCCACATTCATGGTAGCAGGTGTGACTCTCCACTGCTGGGTCTCTCCTACTCTTGCTCTTTCCCAGATGTGGGGCTGCCAACTCTTATCGCGGTTAAAAGAACACCTCCTTATCTTTCACCACAAACTCTTCCCTCCCCCAGCCCTCCTTCGTGCGAATAACCCGCACTCGTATGACACTCAAACTCACAATCTCCGTGTCGTGTTCAACACCTACATCTCCTTCACACCAAACACTTGTATCTGGATTGTTGCCAAATCCTACAGATTCTTGACTTTAATCTCTCTAAAATCTCCTGCCACCCCTTCCTGCTAAAACACCTATCTGTTTCTGAGTTAGCTTATCTCAACCTTTATAAACTTTACCAGCTTTCACAATATTATGCAAGATCTATTCAAAATCCTGCCTATAAAATCCTTCACTTCTGCAATCTGGTGCTTTCCCTCTGTTTTTCCATGTTTTTACATTTGCCCTTACCGCCCTCAGTAGCTCTGAAGATTTTCACCTTCACCTTTCTTGCTCCTGCCTCTCCTGAAGATTGCCAGGGTTGGCCAATTCAGCTCACACCTTGCAATCCATGGAGCAGAAAGTGTTCGGATACCATGGTAATAGGTGACATGTGAAAGCGTAGGGAGAGATGTAGTCCTCCTTGCTGCTGTGCACCTCCCTTCCCCGGCCTCATACCCATCCTAAAAACACAGATCTTTTAAAACACGTAGGAGTTAATGCAAAGCTTATATAACACCGCAATCATCACTCAGCTCTCCATCACCACCATTTCCCCAGCCTACATCTGATCCTGACCTGGATTCAGATGTGAACGCTGTCCCATTTGTCCTGTCTCTCACTCAAAAGCAGATGTGATAAGAAATAGCAAGATTATTTATTAAGAGGCTTTGCGTGCCTTTGAGGAAGCTTAAAGTGATAGCATGTTGAAATGGGTAAATGAATCCCCAACAAAAAGGGAATAGGTCTGGAAAAGTACTGCAAAATATACGTAGGATTATTTGTGCTGATTTTTTCCCATGGATTGGCCAAGTGCCACGTTTTTCTGACTTCAGTGCTCACTTTGCCTGAACTTTAATGGCAAGGGCATCTGCCAAATGTGCTCATGGGCTTGCTGAGGTGTTCACGGAGGGCAAGTCAGAACTACCTCCCTGCAAGACCTCATGGCCAGATCTCAGTGACACGAGATTGGCTTGTGCAGTCAAGAAACAAGGACAACACCAGGTGACTAAGCCTGGTCAGCTAATGCAGAAAGAATGCAAATATGAAGAAACCAAGCCGCTGAGCAAAAGAAAACTGTGAGCAGTTTGTATGGGATAATTCCAAGTAAACTTTGATGCAGCAGTGAATGTTCCCTTAGGTAGGACAAAAAAAAATTCCACCAAACTGTTGTAATTTATTGAACAAACTGTAGTGGCTGTCAGCTACCTCTTATATTTGGGATATAACTCATTATTCTTAGGTGCACTTGTAGTACCAATAATTACTGTAAATATGTCTCTTCCTAGTAACTCTAGATCAAATATTCTAAACTTACAACTCTGCAGGTTATTTTTATTACCTGCCAGAGCCTTATTGCTTTCTGGGCTCTGAGAGGCATGCTCTGCTCTTCTGTCACTCCCAGCGCTACCCAGTGCAACCCAGCACAGCAGCTGGAGGTTACCTGGCACCTGTACATATGTTTCCATAAGGCAGCAAAGAATCTGGTTCTCGCTCTCACAGCTTTACTGACTGCACCAGGCTAACAAAGTCTAAAAACACATGTTTGTTTAAGGAGTAGAACTGGCACAATGAGGCTCTGGGACGTGCATCAGGTCTGTTGAGTAAGCAGGTATCATTTCTACAGATTTATTGCTCCTTTGAATTCCAGCAGTGCTCCAAGGCTGCTGCTGAGATGGCTGACGGTAAACGCACGTGTTAGGACGTCCACACCACCAGCCAGCACGGGCCCAGGCTTGCTGTCAGGAACAGACTTGCCCACCACCATACTGTGATCAGGCGTGCGTGCACAAAGAGGTCACCTCTGCTCTCAGGGTGCTGTAACGCGAGCCAGCCTCTCTTTGCTGGGCAACATCCAGGTGGTCCTGCATATGCCATCACCAGATATCCAAGCCTGGCTTCCTCCAAGCATGTTGTGGATGCTGAGACCCAGCTGAAGCCCAGCACATAGCACAGAGGGTGAGTAGAAAGTGAGCAGCTTGGGGACCCTGCAGTGCTTAGGCTCTCTCTCCATCTCAGAGTTGTATCGACGCAAACTTAAGTGATAGTCACGGTTCCCAGAGCATCAGACAGAAGAGGCAGGTAAAGGCTAAGAGGGAAACTGAGGTACTGACAGATCAAGTGACTTGCCCAGTACAGCTTATTTGGCCATTGGGACAGCACTAGGAACACAACCTTTGTCTCCTTGATCCCGATACAGTGATTTACGCTATCTCGTTAAAGCAAAGAGGTAGAGATAAAGCCATTTTCTGACAAAACTGCATTGTTTCCGGGTGAGCTGCTCTGAAGCAAACATGGAAGGATTTGCATTGCCATCTTAGTAGCCCACCTCTCCCGCTAAGCCTTTAAGTACACGCAGGACTCTTCTCACGCAATCCAGGGCACCAACGTCAGTGTAAACACCTAAGAAAGTAAAAGGCCACAAACTTAACTTCCATGCCCTGCGGGAGGAGGAAGACCAAGGGTAACATTGGACAGCCACAAGCCTGCAGGATGCCGATAATTTTGAGAGGTTTTGGAGAAAAGCAACAAAATGATTGGGGGTTGGTTAGATGAAGGATGGAGGAAAAAAAAAAATATTGAAAGCATTAAATATACATTGCTTGGCCAACTAATGCCCGAGGGAAAATAAAAGAGTTGGCAGGCAGGAGGGAGCTGAGAGCCAAGGAAGAAGTAGGATCTCCATTGTTAAGAGCTCTCAGCCCTTGTAAGTGAACAATGAGGAATGACTGTGTGCTGCAAGCCAGGAGATAAGTTAGGCTGAGGGGAAGCTGATGAGTGTAGGCACTACACAAATAGGTGAAATCAAGTCCTTTCTGGAACAATGTTTTTGGCACTAGCTGCACCTGGGTCTTGATTTTCTCCTGTGTTTTTTATTCTCTATGTGGTCAAAATGTTAAGGTGCTAATTCTTCCCAGGCGTGCAGAGGAACCACTTAATGGAGAGCAAGAGGGTATAAATAGATGTGATGGGATAATACTGAGAAAAGGGCAAGAGAGGTCATTTAAATTGGAATAATCTTCAATGAAGTAGTGGAAGCCCCTTCTCACAGGCTATTTAAAACTAGATGGGGGGGGGGGGGGGGAAGGTTGTTTTCTTTTTTTTTTTAAGGGAGAGCAGACTTTAGGGAAAAAAAGAATTGCACTGTGAAGGGAAGAGATGAAGAGATCCATTGTTTATCTCTCCAAACCGATTTTTTAATATATTAAAACTACCTAAGCTGTATAAGCAACATTTTACACTTGAAAGTGCAGTTTGTCCCTCTTTTGCATTAATGGACACAAATTAATAATAACAACAATTGATAGCAATAAAACTCACTTATTGGCCAATGATTCATGTTTCTCCAAGGCACAATAAGAAGACAGCCATGATTACAAAGAAATAAATTAAAGAGATGAGAAAAAAACCTATCAAAACTCCAACAGAGAGCCAAGGGAGATCCAGTGAAACAGGGGAAGAAAAAAAAAAACAATTAAAAAACCCCCCACCAAACCAGCAAGAGATGGAAACATTATCTTGGGACCTCAGTTGATGTAAGGAGCAGCTTGGGGGAGTAGAAGATGTAGAAGATAAATACCAATCAATCACCATCACAACCAATAATTCATAGTGATTATAGACAGGCCAAGAACCTACTGTAGTTTCAGATGTTCAAAAGCAAATACAAATCTTGGTCCCAACTCTACAAGAAGACTCACAGTAATGCAGAAATTCCCAGATCAGGAGTACGGCCACCAGGCAATATTCTTCCATAACAGACAGATGAAGCCAGGTGGGTTTAGAGCAAGAGGCAACTGAGTATTGCAAGGCTCCTCTCTTAAAAGGCTCAATGGGCTGCTGACCTATGACCTCCTGGTAAATTTATATCAGTACTCTTCTTCCCTTTCGTATTAATTCAGCCCCTACAGATACACAGTCTTGACATTATGAGTTTCCTAACATGATGTATAAAGACCATAAATGAAAGGCCAGGAGCTACGGGATGCAATTCAGTGTCCCATACTATTCAAGGGGTCAAATTTGATGATCTAGATGACCCTTATGTCATCAACTATATGAACCTCTCTTCAGCCCAAGGAATGAATTCTTTTTTTTAATAGTAATTCACTGAAGAACTGTCAAGGGTTATTGACCTGAGGCTTGTATTAGCCAAAAAAACACAAGGCCCTCCTTTTAGCTTGTACTTAGAGAGACTGAGGGGTTGCAAACAAAAGAAAAAGAAAGAAAAAGAAAAAAAAAAAAAAAAGAAAAAAAGGCCTCGTGGGCTATTCAGATCTTACAGAGAAAATCAGAGCAGAAATTCTGGTTTAGACTCCAGTTGGGATTGTGGTGAAAGTCACAATCTCTCCCATCAGGGACCAGTGTTGGAGCAAGCCTGCAACCAGCCTGGCTCCCTGCCTGGACAGCACTGCTTAAAACAGACAGGAGTCCCCTCTCTGCGCAGAGGAGCCCATATCTTCTTATGGGCTTGATCCACTCAATCTCCTGCTGTCCCTGAATAGCAGCAGAGACTTTAAGTGGCCGCAGCGAGTTATAGCAGGAAAACTGGAATCCAGCTCTGGTCAGAAAGGAGACCTGTTTGCTTGGGAAATGCCTCGGTAAGGATGGACCCAGAGCCCACTGCAAAGCCTCCCAGGAAAACACAAAAACAGCCTTTGGAAATCTTCCAGGGATAACATCTGCATTGCTCAACAGAGCAAAATACAGCCACCAGCTATGGCTTGATCACATCAGGAACCTTCCCCCATAAGTATAACTCTTATTTATCACAGGCACCTATTTCTCCCACGTGAACATCAACCACATCTCCTAGTAAGAAACAAAGATGTAAGAAAAAAGGACAAACAGAGCTACTGAAAAAAGGCAATCGATACTAACATCAGACCTCCTGCTGCTGCCTGCTCTCCATCCCTCCAGTATCTCCCTTGTTGCTCCTTTCCCCTGTATTGATTCACAAGTGTACAGAGGGACAGAGAGAGGCAGATTCAACTCACCGCAGTGAAGGTAATCCAGGTACATAGCTTTGCTCGGGTCAATAATCCATCCCAGGTCAGGCCTCCCTTGAGCGCTCACAGCAGAGATCAAAAGCCAGGCAGAGAAGTCTCCCTGGTTTACATTTCTCAGCCCTACAAATGAAAGATGGAACACTTCTGTTTACTCGCTGCCTACACGGGGGATGGGCCCCCACCTTCCTTCCTAAAGCTTTACTTCTCTCTTCTCGCAGCTTTCCCCACTACCATGTGCTCCTGTGCTCAACCACTTCTCCAAATGAAAAAAAACAAACAGGTTTTTCTGCCTAGCGTAGCCGCTTGGAATGGGATTAAGATGAGCAGAAAGGAGCTTACAGCTGGGCACCATCTGTGGTGACGATAATTAACTAATGAGGTTTTAAAGATGTTTTTTTCTTGCTCCTCGTACAAATCTGATGACTGAGAAATTTGCATCACTGTGCATCATGGTCTCTGCTGCTTGACAAGCCTGACCCAGTGCCTCCTTCTCCTCTGTACACATGTATTTGAGTCACGAGCTGGAACGCAGGGGAAAAGCTGGCTCCTGGTGGCAAAGGCTTTCTTGCCTTTTCTGATCACAAAGCCCATGTTTTAAGTCTCCAGCCTGTGATATGTAGTAAATAAATCAGATTAAATGATTGCAAAGGTCCCTCCCAGCCTGAAAAAAACCCTCATGAATGCTAAAAAGAAAAACTCAGAATCCAGGACGAAGTTTCATATATTCCATCAGGGGATCTTAAAGGGCACCTATAAATGATAAGGAATGACAAAAATCACGACCCCAGAGAGGCGAGGGGAAACATTATTCCTCATTCACCAGTGGCAAAAAGAGGCATCTTCAAATTCTGGTATTATTTCCACAGTCAGGCCAGGTGCAGACCCCAATGCCTAGCTCAATACCTTCACCCCAGGCCATGCTTTCTTGCCAAAAGACTCATGTTTTCTTATATAAAAACGCTGCCTGGCCTGCAAAGCTGGTGTGCTCTGCAGTCCCTGTTAACGATCATTCACCCAAAAACTTTCCAGCTTATGCTGAGGCTCCATTCCCACTTCCTCACCTGGGCTTCCTTTGGGTTGGACCAAGAGCATGCGGAGATGATGGTGCCTGGCTGCGTGTCACCCCAACCTTGTACTGGGACACAGCACGGGTGGAAACTACCTGACCGAACGTAGGTGTCTACACTACAGACCCTGTGAGATAGCAGCCTACGCTCCCTGCTCAGCATGCTCCTCAGGGCACAATTCCTCACATGCTATAGCTGATGTCAAAAACAGGTCAGCTGATTCACCCTCAAGAGTGCCTCATTCTCTCCAGGGAATAAATGAAGTCTGAGATGTCAGCTCAAGTACTGACCTCTACCTCATAGACATCTAGAGTTAAATGAGATGGGTGCCCACTCTCAGCCTGCCCAGTCATATAGTGCACATGAGAATAAGCACTTTCCAAAAACTTTCTGTATCCTAGAGCAAAAACAAATAGCTAACTGCAGTAGCGAATAACAATCATCCAATAATTGCCACTATTCTTTTGGTGGTGATCGGGAAACCTAATTGCAAATATGGCTTCTGTTATGTTTTACCAACAAAAACTTTGGTGATGTCTGTCTTTTTTTCCTAAGTGTGAAGTACTCTTTTAATAAGGTCAGATGCCTTCTCACCCCACCTTAGATGGAGATCAGCTTCAGCCCAGCAGCGTGAGAGCCAGCAAATCTCAAAGAGGGGTTCAATAAGGTTTCAATAAAGGAATAAGTTAGATTTGTGCTAAAGTAAGATATAGTACTGTCCCCCTTGGAAGTTGGTGTATTTTTTTTTCTTTGGGGAGGGAAAAATTAAAGAATAAAACTGCAAATTTTGGAATTTCACCCAGGGGAAGACAGACACTCTGGGCCCTCTGCTTTAGAATGAGCTGAACCATTTTCCAGGCTCTGTTGACCATGTCTCATTTAGGAGGAACAACATCATATGCAAAACGCATACAGTATAAGCATAAAGAGTTCAATGTCTGAGTTTATACAATGAATCTCATCCTTAGCCCACATGAGCTGTGGCCGTAAATAAGTAGTCCCAGCAATTGCTACCTGTCCTCAGGTGCTTCTGTTTCTTCTACATGAGAAGGGAGACAGGGAGAGACCTCAGCCAGCTCTGAATTACCCTTGGAAGTGACTATTGCCCCATTGATGACAGACCAGAGGTGGTTTGCAATGTATTATTCAACGGTTGTAACTACAGCAGAATCTAATTCTGCATGATTTGCCCAAAATAATACTCCAGAAGACAAGGCCACAAGAACAGTGGTGTAAAAAGATTTTCCTTTTGTGTGTTGTACTCCTGCCTCCTTCCTCACCCTGTCCCATCTGAAACTTAAATCACATCTGCAGTGATGTTCAAACTGTAGCTGAAAACAGGGCTCACCTCAGGCATGTGTGAGGACTCCACATGTTGCAGGCTGTAAATTCAGGCAGGTGTCATGTAAAATCTCTTGAGGGATTGATTGCTGTTTATCACTGGAACGCGGGGAATCTCTCCAGCTTTACCTTGTGCAATGGCTTCGTAAGTTAAAGCTGCACATGATCAGCTTGACCTTATGCTGCAGTTGTTGACTGGTCTTTTTACCTAAAGAAGATTACACATTGAGTTGCTCAGAGTGGGATTTCCAGCACTTTTCTCCTCCAAGATTGTCTTAATAATTAATTGTTTATGATCATTAATTGCATTTTGGCAGCCTCCCTGGCCTATTTTACCTGTCAATCTCCATGCAACTTCAAGGCATTAATGAAAAAGGACTCACTTGCAGAGGTGGCCGAGGATTTTTTTATTAAGTGTTAAGGGAGGATTCAGGGGGGAAACAGCATTTTGGAAAACATGTTAGGTTGGAGAAAATCCTGCTGGGAACGTTTCTCAAATTCAGGGCTGAACCCTAGTCAAATCTACAGGGGAGAGAAAACACCCAGGGTGGATAGCTATTATTAACCCAGATTCAAGCCTTTTTAATAAATTCAGAATCACACTGTAGGTCCCAGCTCCACACCACAGTGGCTGTCCTGACCCTGTCACCTCTCCGAATAAAGAGTCCTATAAGATCTTGAGCCCAAGAAAAAGCCACGATGCTCATCTGCATTGAAAGGCAGACGAAATAGCATGTTGAATGTGACACAGCAGCAGGTCACGCAACAAACCCAGGAGTCCCCTTTTCTAATCCCCTCCTCCATTAATAAACACCTCCTGCCCCACAATGAGAAATTTAGCAGAAGACAGGAGAAATTTACTAACTGAGAGACGGGGAGAACCTAAGCTCTTTGACTCCCATAAAACCCTCCTTACGTTTGGGTATTATTAGCACCTGTTTCTAATCCATTATTTAAAGGTTTTACGCTTAACAGCTGAAATTGCCAAGGGTGTTAGGTCTCACTCAGAAAAATTGAGTACAGT
Source organism: Gymnogyps californianus (assembly GCF_018139145.2). Lineage (NCBI taxonomy): Eukaryota > Metazoa > Chordata > Aves > Accipitriformes > Cathartidae > Gymnogyps > Gymnogyps californianus. The sequence continues at coordinate 125,117,374 of NC_059473.1, read as the reverse complement.
ACAATTGGGGTTACTTTGGGCAAATCACTACTCCCTGTTCACAAAAGAATATAAGCCAGCACCTCGTTTCCAGGAGGTGTTTAGCTTCCTCCTAGGTTGTCCTCTGCTGAATAGGGCCTCATTTTCTCTATATAGCGTTATTTTACATGTAGTGAAAGGATCTTGGTCCCAGCCTCCCAGAGGTATTCATCAAGACGTAATTGTGCTGCCCAGCCTGCACAGCAGAAGAGAATGAGCATAGACCTCCCTGTTTGTCTCAGTTATCAGTTACTGCTCTCTACCAAAAGAATTCCCAGAACTAATAATGTTCATTGCAGTCCCCGTGTGTATGGTGATATGTCAATATTGAATAATTTTAGGCAGACTGTACTTAAGGACTGGTTTGCTCACATGCTCAGTCTACTCCGCTCCCATGAGACCCCACCTGGAGTACTGCCTTCAGCTCTGGGGCCCCCAGCGTAAGAAAGACATGGACCTGCTCGAGTGGCTCCAGAGGAGGCCACAAAGATGATCAGAGGGCTGGAACACCTCTCCTATGAGGACAGGCTGAGAGAGTTGAGGTTGTTCAGCCTGGAGAAGAGAAGGCTCTGGGGAGACCTTATAGCAGCCTGCCAGTACCTAAAGGGGCCTACAGGAAAGCTGGGGAGGGACTCTTTATCAGGGAGTGTAGTGATAGGACAAGGGGTAATGGCTTTAAACTGAAAGAGGGGAGATTTAGATTATAGATATTAGGAAGAAGTTCTTCACTGTGAGGGTGGTGAGGCACTGGCACAGGTTGCCCAGAGAGGCTGTGGATGCCCATCCCTGGAAGTGTTCAAGGCCAGGTTGGATGGGGCTCTGAGCAACCTGGTCTAGTGGAAGGTGTCCCTGCCCATGGCAGGGGGTTGGAACTAGATGATCTTTAAGGTCCCTTCCAATCCAAACCATTCTATGATTCTACGATCCCAACTGTAGATGACCAACTTCTAGGAGGACTATGAAGCCTAGGTGTTAAGAAGACTATATGAGGACCTCTGGAGAGTCTAGAAACTTAGGAAATACAGCTGCAGGCAGACCTCTGTCCTAGCTACAGCAGATCCCTCTTTCCCATTGAGACTAAATTTATTTCTTTGCCAAATCTCCCCTCCTTCTTCACCAAACACACATCCTACTTCAACATTGCAGGGTCATTTGAAAAAGCTTTTTTTCACTCCTGTGTTTTATAAAAATAGAAACACCTGAAAACCAAACAAACTAGGAAACCCAGTTCTGTCCTGAAATGCAGCTGTATAAATGCATTAAAATATCAGGGTCAGCACAAGTGAAAATGAAGTTACTCAGTTGCCCTCTGCTCACTTTCACAAAAGGGCTCTGGATTTGCGCTGCTGGGGGTGATGGAGGAATTTAGCCTTCGGCATCTGAAGGGATTGTCACGTTATTAATTCAGGACAGGGACAGAAAAAATTAAATCGTTAAAAGGGCACAGGTAAAGTCAAGCACATTGGATGAAGTTTATTACAAAGGTGTTGCTACTCCTAAGGTGGGAAGCACCTTTCTGAACCCAGCTAGCTGGCTTTTCTTAGCCAGGCCACCAGCAATGGTCATGCTGTCTTCTGCTGCCCAATAGCACCAAAAAGACTAGACCCATCAAGGTGGACAGCGGCAAGGCCAAAACCACAGGCCTCAAAATGCCGATCGCCTTGGAGGCATTTGACTGGCAGGACGGTGAGATTACCTTGCTTTGGTCCGTTACAGAGATAAGAGATGGCTGTGGGATGCTCAGGCATCTCCCCAGACCTCACCTTCTGCCTGGGCCCCTCTCTAAGACCAACCCCAGGCTCCTGGTGGGGCGGTGACCACAGTGGGAGGTCTGAGCAGGACTCCCCATCATCAGCGGCTCTTCTGGCTGAATCAAAAGGAGAGTTGGAGCTTTGCCAGGCTTTGCTGTGCTTATCTTATCTCAGCTGGAGCGTAGCTTCTGACATATCTTCACAAGTTCATCTCTCAGCACTGTGACACAAGCAGGCAGAGCCTACCAGCAGATGCACAGGGTGATATCGTTGCTTCGGTGCAACACCCCTGCCCTTACCACGCTCTCTGTGTGGTGGACTCTGAGATTAGGATCTCAGGTTGCTGTTGGGAGGCAGCTGAAGTACCACAAGTCTTGTTGGGCTGAGGTGAAGGTCTCTGGCCTCACGGCAGTTACACCTGCAGTGGGCAATGGTAAGGGTTTTCAGGACTGGATTCTTTCACCCTCCAAGGTGCTGTCTCTTGCAACAGGCTGTACGATGCGGAGAGCGATGGGTGCGATGCAGAACACAAAGGCAAGAGATGGTAGACCTTTCCTACTAATCTCCTTGTACCCAAAATCTGTAGAAGAGAGAACTGCCTTATATGCTAAGGCATTAATGTATTAGCACTAAGAGCATTAGGGACTTGATTAGTACTGTAACCTCCACACCCCCACCCACCACATGACCGTGCTTTAAAGGGCTCCATCCTTGCCTGGTCCTTGTGCCTTCCAGCAATCATTCATCATCTTCTGCAGCTATACTAAAATACAGCCACGTGTCAGCAACAGGTTTGATGTCTCCCGTTCTCCTTAGAAGATGCAAGCTCCTAGTAGGAATCAGCTGCTTTGCAAGCAGTTTTGACTGATTCCTACAGCCATACCACAACACTTCCACTTTGAGATTTTGCCTTCAGTCCAAAGGTAGTTTCTGCAAAGCAGAGCTTTTCATGGCTAGTTTTTTTCCACAATTTCAGCTGCATCGGCCTGAATTCATCCAACCAAGCTGTAGGCATTTACAGAGTAAGTGGAGATCTTCCTTAAGGAAGATCTTTGCTGGGAAGAATTCAGGCCACGCAGAGGAGGTGGAGGTGGGGGGACATCATATGTGGAAAGCTGTTGTATTCTGAGGAATGATGCTTCTTTCGCTAAATCTGAACCTGAAGATTTGGCCCCAGTCATATCAGCCCACAAGGAAATCTCTCCCACTCATCCCAGGAGCTGCTTGCTACTTTGAGCACTTTGAACTCCAAAAAGTGGTGATGGAAATAACACTGCTGAGTAGGACACCAAAATCTCCGGTGCTCTCCCGGCTGTGCCGCAGACTCTGAATGCTCTAGCACATGCTCTCCAACTGGGACACGAACTTTTCCTTCAGCTCACCTGATCGGCAGCCGTGGTTAACCAGAGGATGTAGGACTTGAACACACCAGGCAGCCTTTGGGTAAATGCACCTTCTCATGCTGGAGAATGTCCTGTGTCCTCTGGGATGTACGCACAAATGACCACAGGAGCAGCTACTCTGATAAACATAGGGACTGGGAAGGGAGAGGCATAGAAAGGTGGATAATCTCAGATTTCAGACAAAACCACCACTGATTCTTTGGTTTAGATAGGAGGGGTAATGATAACCATGATTTGCTCACTCCAACATTTTCATGCATCAGTTGTGGAGATGCAATACTGATACAGAACAGGAAGATGGCATCTCTACTAGGAAACTAAACGGTGCTTGTAGTCATTTTCTGGTCCTGAGGCCAACTGTCAGAGCTGGCGATGTCCACAGTATTAAACTTCCTCCAAAATAAGCTGAATGCTTCCTAAATGTCTGGGACTGGGGATGGTCTTTGGTACATGCTATCCCCCAGTCTGGGCCTGGGACTTACTTGGCCTAGACCAAAGCCAGAGCAGGGACTGTGCTGACTGTGTAACAGTGTATATAGACCAGTTACCCCATTGCCTGTTCCCTACTGCTGATTAATTTGCTGTTCTCAGCATAACCACTTTGCTGAATTCAGAGAGAAGAAAAAGCTGGAGCCTAAGAGGAAAGCAAGGAACAAGATGAAGAGGCTGGAGAGGGCTAAACCTTGAGGAAGAGGAAATCTGACTATGGTCAGGCTCTCAAGTGCCAGAGGGGGTGTGAATCAGTGCAGAAATGCTTCCCCAAGGAAATGCTACTGCATGCAAACTGGAGGCTCCTTGCCTACCCACCCTCCAAACTTGGCCCTCTTGGAAAAACTTTTAGGGGATGAGACTTAATCACAACTCTGGGACTTGGGACATTCGACATGTCCAGGGAAAGTGGCCTGGCTGTGCTGAAAAGGGAAATACCTTCAAACTCCCCAACATGACAACATTACAGGATGCACCGTGTGTCCTTTTGGGATTCAGAATCCCCCCTGTCAGCTACTTCACTGAACCTCTGCTCTTCCCAGGCCCTCTCTCTTTTTTTTCCTCCCTCTCATTTTGCTTTCACCTCAGGAATGAGTTCAGTTCATTTTCTTTTCCCCTGGAAGTAGCCAATAATGGGAGTCAATAGTTTTCTAACGGGGCACTGGATCTTGGCTCTGGCTTCCCAACGCCTCTTGCAGAGCCCAAAGACCCCTGATGACCACAAAAGGAGCCACTGCAGAGGGATGGGGTGCCAGCTCCTGTGGGAGCTCCCTGCAACCAAGTTTGAGATCTACAGTGCAGTGCCGACCTGGATGTCCTCTATAATAGCGGTGAGGAAGACAGAGGAGCTCCTCAAGGAGATGAAACGAAATGGAGGACTGACCTTGTGTGGTCCAGGATGAGCTGTTTGCCCACTATGTCTCCCCAGGTAGGGGGAAAGGGTGAGAGGAGACCAGCATCCCAAGACCAGCAGGAGAAGAAATAACTCAAATTGTGCACTTTTGATGCACAGTTTTCATCTGAGCATTCAGTGATTTGTTACACCTACAGCATGGTGGCTAGTGGGCTAGATCCAGACCGTGGGATGGCCTCAGCTCAGGCCCCTTTTGGGTAGGGCAACAGCGGATGCCTTTAGGCCGGCACACGAAACCCAGCCTCCCAGCCTACGCACAACCCAGCACCAACAGTCTCCTCTAGCCCATCACGAGTCCCACACCTGGGCTCCCTGCAACAGCAGCATCTGACCTCTGCAGCCTGGTCATCCCCAGGTTCATCTCACATATACTTAAGACCTTCCCAAGGTCTCTAAGTAAGGTGTGTCGCAACCTTTGGGTGTCCCCTGCCAATAGAAAGGAAAAGATGCCTCCGGAGAGGGTTTACGTAAAGAGCGTGGGATGATTAACTCAAAATCCAGGCCATAGCAGGCAGATGTTGTTTCAGAGAGGGAATACAATTTGCATCATGTGTAAATACAGGCAGAAAAGTCCACGGTGGTCTGAGAGCTGCCCCAGGCTGGGAAAAGCCCAGGAGGAAAGGGTTTGTTAGAGCTGTGGTTGCTGGGGACACCAGGAGCAGTCATGCTCTGCTACGCTCTGGGCAAAATGTCTGGGAGCGCAGCCCAGCAGAACGAGTCTGGTAGGGTTGCTGGCATATTCATACCGGTGTGATTGGTATGAAATCATGCCCTCACCCTACCTCCCAGTGAGCTGCTGAAGAGCTTCCCTGTTTTGTAATAGAGATGACAACATCCATCCATCCCCTGCCAAACGGGGATCTGAGTGCAGCAGGTAAACGTCCCTGCGCTCCCCTGAGGCCGGCAGGCAAGAAGGGGTCCTGGCCACCGCTCCTGCCGGGTGCGGGGCACAACGGTGCTCACCCCTACGCGTGCCTGCGGTTTGCTGCAGCAAACAACTTAACACACAAGTACTTGCAATACGGAGGTGTGTGAGAATTTGCTCCTTTGTAAGACTGGCTGAAGGGACTACTCTTTAGCTCAGGCAACGTGGCTTTGGGCGCCTGTTTTAGATCTCAGGTTCTGTCCAGACACTTTCCTTGTGATGTCTTTGTCCCAACCTTTTCAATGTATACTTACACCACATCAGAAGTGAAAAGTTAAATAAAAAACTGAGACTTCAGTCCTTTGCATGGCAGCAAAAAACATTGCTACTGATTTTATTTGTATCTTATATTTCTTTGGACTTACATACATTCTTGGGCATCAGGTCTAGACACAGATTCTCCATCACAATAGTATTAATCTAGAGTAATCAGTTTAAAGTTGAAGGAGCTACTATGGTTTTACACCATTGAAATGAATCCAGAATTCAGCCCCTCACTTGACGCTGAGTATTATATTCATGTTGGGTATGACAGTCTGGCCAGGAGTGAGAAATTGGCTCTACTGGAGGGAGTTTTGCAGAAACCTGGCTATGCCGCTGCTGCAAACCCCAGTGCAGATGGGTTCTTCCCAGTGAACAAGGGTAGCCTTTACACTTTTCTTCTTCCAAAACCACTGTCTCGATTTGTTAAGCCTCCACCCCTGCTGCTGTAGGCATGTCACCGCCTTGCCCAGCTCTGACTCTTCACTGAAGTGGCCCCAACTCTTTAATGAGAGGTGTGAAGATTCTTAATGGAGCATATTCTACTCACTTCCAGTAGTGCAGTCCCCTGAGGATCACCAGGAATGCACTGGTAAATTTAAAGAGTGAATTAGCCCTAAAGTGTGTCTGAACATGTGTACGGATGACCAGACCACCCACCGGAGTCACTGGGAACTTTGGCTACTACTAAAACTAATGTCAAGTCCCTGACATGGTTTCAGCATGACCTTGCACCACTCTCACAAACAATTCCCAAGCATGGTTCAGGAGTTAGCCCAGGACCACCCTGTTCTGAAGGCGGAATTTGACAGTATGGACATGGCCAAACCGTATCAGGTAGACCAAGGCCCAGAGAATGGACAAGGCACTGTTTGATTTACAGATACTGCAATAAACTTTTTTATGTTGCCTCTGTTGGTTGTGGCTTTGTTGGATATGAATATATTGGTGTCTTGAGGGCTTTACCCTGCAAAACCCTCAGTTTGCATTGTCTTAGCGGTTTCAGAGTGGGCAAAACCACTCAGTACTTTAGTACTTTGAAGTATCTGCATTGTTATGGCCATTTATAAACATCATCAGGCAGTTGGTTTCTTTCTCACCCCCACTTGCTGCCAAGAAATAAATTAGAGTTAATACTTCCCTTGTTTGCGTATGAGATAACAGAGTCGCTTCACACCGCTGGGTGTGCCCGATGTGTACTCAGCACAGCTCTGAGCGGCGATGGGCAGTCACCTTTGACTGTGGAGCTTGGTGTGAACTTCCTTAAAGCTTCCCTTACATCCAGTGTTGGGCAGCTGAAGTTAGATCCAACTTCAAAGTTATAACATATTGCTCAGGCTCATACTCAGCAAAGTTTTGAGTATCTTCAAGGGTGGAGATCCCCCAACAGCTCTGGGTACCTCCTCCAGTTTTTTATTGTCTTCATCATGGATTTGCCTCCCCCCAAATGTCTAACTGGGATTTCTATTCTTGCAATCAAAGTCCATTGCCTCTTTTCCTTTCACTGTGGACATCCAAGGAGAATATGACTTTACTTTCTCTATACCCTCCCATTAGGTAGCTGAAGACAGCAATAATATCCCCCTTAGACATCTCTGCTTATGGCTGAACAAATCTAGTTCCCTCAGCCTCTGCTTGTAAATCCTGCTCTTTAGCCCCCTAACCATATTGGTGACCTTCTGCCTGACTCTCTCCAGTTTGTCTGTCTCGTCCTTGTGGAAAAGCCCAAAACTGGGAAGCCGAAAACCAGATACAGTATTCTGGATGTGTCTTACAAGTACCAAATACCTCCATACAAAGGAGAATAGGTCTTCTATTACACTATTATGCTGTTCTATTGCACTCTATTGCATTCCAGAAGGTGTAATAAGGATTATTCTCCTCTTGGGCTGTTTTTACATTCATCTCCTTGGTATTTTGAAATCCTTTCTTACTTGAATTGATGCATGTAAGGCAGGAATCATATCTAAGCTAAGAGAGAGGCGAGGATGATCCCTTTCTCCTTCATGCCTCCATTGAGAAAGAGAAGGATGGAACAAATGATAAGAGAGATCAGCAGCAAAGCCACATCAACACAGTTCAGCAGGAGATGTCCACATAACAGTTGGGTGAAAAAACAGTTATATCATCTGCCTATCTGTCTCCTGCATTGGATGGAAAGAGAAGAGGGAATGGTACTATGGCACCATGTTATTTTGCATGATATGCTGGCTGGCTTCCCATCTCACCTTTTGGAGGTGGTCCATGTCCACCACACGGCCAAAGAGAGAGAACAGAGTTTTGTACTGATGCCGGAGTAAACCTATTTGCACACTGGGGTTTTTAGGGTACCTGTGAAATAAAATTAAGGTGCCACTAATGCATAACTCAGCACAGAGCTGGTGCCTGTGTCTGAATAGTACTTGGACCCCCTACCCCGCCAGGCCCTACGCATCATATTGAAGGTGCAGAGCAGAGCTGAAGAGAATGTACCAATCTGTCCTGGATTAGACCCTGCACAGGGAAGCCTGAGCGATTAGGTATTTTGATGCTTACAGAGCTGTTTAATCATAAGATAATGCACAGCCTGTTCACACAAATTAGGGTGGGTCCCGTTTGCATAATGTTGATTTCAGAGATGAATTAATCTCACAGACAGCTTGTTTCTACTGCAGATTTTATCCATTCAGCACATTCGATACGGGATCAGATCTCAGTCTGATGAAATTGTTGCAGGGTGGATTTTGAGAGGAAGGAAGGAGGAAAAGGGAAGCGCAACCAGAAAGGTAGCTGGCCTTTACTGTACAATTGCTCCTGGATTGCTAGGTGTAGGTAGAATTTAACCAAGGCTTTATAACTTGAAGAGGATCTTTGCTTCTTGCTGACCCTTCTGATCAGAGGATGTTTAATAATAATTCATTCCTGATTTGTTTTGCAAATAATACAACTTCATTCATGGATCAAACATCCCCCCCCAACCCTCCTGTGCTTCTTGCCCCACCGATCTTATAATCTGACTACCTTCCTTACAAAAATGCATCCATTCATTACTTTCCCAACACTACACAGGATCGGAGCACCAATTTTCAAGCATTCCCTTTGAAACAAAAATCTATTCAAGACATCCACTGCTTCTTAACAAATTAATTGAATTTTAATTAAACATCACTAAGAAATTAAATTTCCCTTCGCAGTCAGCTGGGTCGGAAGGGCCATGGGGCATTCTGCCGAAGTTGCAGCTTTTCTCAGCTTTCAAAGGGGAGGGATCTATGCTGATTCATTCATACTCAGCCCACTGAATAATGCATGGTATGCTAATGACAGCCCAAAGTCCTGAGAAGGAGCCAGAATGTACTTCCACAACTCCTTTTTTTTGAGAGAGAAGGTGTGGGGAGGGAAATTAAAAAAAATCTCATTTCAGTTTAAGAAACCAGGATGCAAAACACAGCTTTGAGGACTTTGTGAGCTCCTGACAGATACCTGGAGGTGCATTTTTTTGGATATTTCAGAAACTGCCTTCTGGGCTCTCACTCTGTTACTACATTTTCTCCCATCTCTCATTGTAGCAGAAGTACTAACACTTGAAAACAAGTCCTGAGACAGCTTGTGCTCTCACACAACCCCCACAAACACGGGGACCAACGAAGGAGGCAATCTGAGATGTGGGCTACTGAGAGGGAGAGAGGAAGCTATGGAGTATCAGGAGCAGTGAAACATTGGGAGTTGTAGGGCTCTGAAGAGGACTTGCTCTCATATTACCTCTATAAGCCTAGAAATTGTCCCTGATTAGAAGGGTTTTTTTAACAGAAACCCTGAGGTTAACAGCTGTAACCACGGCGTATGGCTTTGGTTAAATTGTAATTTTAAGCCCCCCTACATTACTTTGTATTCAGAAAGCGAAAGGCTCTTCCTGCCTTGCCCCAGTGCAGGACATCTCCAGTGTGAGGGGCTGGAGAAGCAAAGCCAGCTGAAGTACAAAAAGATCTCAGCTTGGCAGCAGCCAACGTCTAGATGAATCGGGCTGAAGAAGCAAGTGTCTGAGTAGTGGAAACACAACCTTTCTGGTTCATTCCCTGACCTTTACTGTCTTTCTGCAAAGAAAAGGCAGGACAATATGTCGCTGGGATGAAGCTCATTTTAACTGAGAGTTTGAAGGAAGAGGTGGAGGTGTGGAGTTAGGAGCAGACTGTGCTCTCCCTCTCACCCTCCCCTAGCCTTGGGAGCAGCAAATGGAGGTGGCAGCAAAATGGTGGGTGGGTGGTGGCGAGGAGTGGAGAACAGAGGCAAGCGCAGAGGTCTGTGTTGTACATGGCCAGGACATCAAGAAAGAGGGAGTCTGTACAAGACCCACAAAAGTCCATGAGGGCCATTTGGCCTCAGAGCAAAAGTCTGGTTGAGGGAGAAGTGGGCTCAGATGTGTTCCGCAAGCGAAATGTCCTTGGTAAAAAAGTGCAGGAGGGATTGAGGAGAGCTTGGAGTATGAGAGATAAAAGGGTGCTTGTGACCACTGGCAAGAGGGACCTACCAAAACCTTCTCTTGAAACGTGAGTCCTCTTCTCACCATTAAACAGTAGTTGTAATCTTTGGCAAAGTTTTTGGTCTGAGCCGTTTAACGCACGCCAACCAATTCCCAGATGCAGGTCAGGAGTCAACACAGACCAAGGACCATTCCCAAAGAGGCAGTTTGGGTGGGGCCACCTGATTTTGGAGGCTGAATAAGTACAGTCATGGCCAGGTGATGCCCGCTGGCATGAAGATGAGACAGCCAATGCTGTTACAGTTTTGTTTCATAGCACAGGTGTAGCCAGAGATGCGTCCCAGCCCAGGACGCAGCCCACAGAGGAGTGTCCATGTTGCTCGGGATGTTACTACAGCCACCCAACAGCTCCCTGCAGCCCGTCCTTCCTCTTGACTCGTTGCTGAAACAAAACGATTGGCACTGGTTACCTCCATGCTGTTCTGGCTCTCCCCTGGGAACTACATTCCTGGTTTTTAAGACGTGAATAGGAATTGCCTGTTCCCATCTATCCTCCAGCATGGTTTCAGATTCGTTCTCCAAGGCTTCCTGCAATTCCCCACTTACCCCACAACTTCTCCCTGCTGTTGCCCTGCGTGGGACTTGTTTTCCAGCCACCTACCTCCATACCGTGCTACAGCCATTCCCCACACAGTGCTGTACTGAACTACAAACCATGAGTAGATTTAAACACCAATGGGGTCAGCTTCTCTCATCCTTTTTTCATAACTAAGGAATTTCATTGACTTTCATCCCCTCTGGGTTTACACCACTACGTCAGGATCGGCTTCTGGCTGGACCAAAGGCCAGACTCCACCTTGGAAGCCCCAGAAGATGCCAGCTCCTCAGCAGGCTTGCAAGAGTTTGTGTAAGTGCATTAAAATGTATTAAATACAGGTTATTTGTGTCCTAAATGTATTAAATACAAGTTCTTTGTTTCCTTTGAGAGGAAAAGGATGTCACAGAGAATTTGGACCTTAGCAGACCCATGGGCTGTGCTCCATCTTCTCAGCTGCTTCTGCATAGCTACATAGAAAGGCTCAGGTCTCTTGCAGACAGCTACCAGTAAGTTGTGTGACCACAGCCCAAAGAGCCTAAACATTAAATAACTTCAGCAGCTGCAGGGAGCTCAGGACTTTCACCATCAACTTGAGATCTCTTTCCGCTACAGCTGAGCTTTGCTGTCCCCTCAGCCTGTTTCTTCCCTGCAGGTCTCAGGGTGGAAATCACAGCACCTCATTCCATTTTGTATGGTGCTACGGTAAATCTAGGGTAACTGTGCTTCAGTGGAGCTACCTCACATTGACGTGGGTGTGATTAGGTGCTAAAAGAGTGCAAGAAAGGGGTGGAGGAAGCTACATCTGGTGGGCCTGAGCTTACATGGAAGCAAATGAGAAGTAGTTGCACTGAACCTTAGGGGGTTGCACTCAATGAAACCAGCATGTGGTCTGAGCGAGGCCATATCCTAACATTAATATGTTAACTCAGTATTTCAGCTTCCTGGATCCCCTGTTTGTAAAGTGCTTGGGGTGAAGGACTTTGTTGTTGTTGTTGTTTTGCATTTGTAGAGAAGCTGGCATGGGGCATTGCTGGGCCCTGGCTGAAATCCTCTGGCAGTTCAGTGATGATAACACTACTTACACAGGCAGTAAAACACTGGTGATGAATCTGGATCTCATCTACGCTGCTCCAGGCTCTTCATGTGTTGTTGGGATTCATTTAGCTGCAGGAAGCATGATGGAGCCAGCTAAATCCAACCTCACTGCTCTTGCTTCCCTTTATACCTTCTGGAGAATACAATGAAGAATGGAGTAGGAATGAAGGGTGTTTTTACAAAGGATAAGTTGTCTTATTTTAAAATAGCTGTATAAAATACCCTGACCACGTCTGGAGTTTCTCATCCCTCCTTTTTAACTAGAGGAAACTTAAATAAATTAGCTCAGTTTGGGATTTTTAGGCTATGCCTCTTGCAGCAAACTAGGGAGTCCCGAGGCACCAGTGCTGGAGCACTGTTGTCCACTCTGATAAATAGCACAGGCATTGGCATGGTTTTTGCTTGGCCAACCAGCACCGACCCAGGCGATTCCTGTGTGCCTTTTGGGATCTTGCACTGATCGGGCGATTCCCAATAGGCAATGTAGGTGTACCACCACCCTAATAGGAAGTTTAATATTATGATTATTTGGGCAGGGAATGGGCATAGTAATATTCAGATAACTAATGGAGATACAACTTTGAGTGCCTAAATTTAGGTGGGATGAAGAGCACCCTACATTTTTTCTGTGATCCTAAGATGGATGCTGAGGCTTACCCAGCCATTTTCACTACAAGGGCATTCACCCATGCTGTGAACGGGGCTGTGCATAAATTAGAAGCAGGGGGTGGATCTCTGGCCTTCGTTCCCCAGAAATAATATTAGCAGTAATGATGATAATAAGCAGTGGTGATGAATTCTTTCTCCTCTTGCCTCCCCAGATGTTGTGCCAGTTTCAGTGCTAAGCACTGCAGACCTGGTGTCGTACAGAGTTGTATTGCGCTGTGCACCTTGAGCAAATATTTTTCCCAAGACTGGCTCACACTTGCGTGTCACTGTGATGTTGGTAACATACACATTTCATCTCCTCCTTATCCTACTGAGACACGTGTGCAAAGCTGCAGGATTTGGGGACTTATATATTACATGTTTTTTCCTGTATAATTGCACAAAGGATGTAGACTCCACTTTTAAATATGAACCTATATTTGCAAAAGGTCGGTGTGGTAGTCAGGCGCTTTGCACAATAATAACCTGTTCCTGTTCATCCCACAGGATCCCTGAAAGATTTTCATGCCTAGGCAGGATGAGGTGTACACAGTCAATTCCTTGTCTCACCCCCCTAACACCATTCCCATGACATGACTCATTTTTGGACATCCAGCCTGAAGAAAGTCCAGGAAATGTGCCTCCAAGTGAAATCAGTGGGCATCAGGCTCCTACATCCTCATGTAATTAAGCTCTTTCAGATATTTGCCATCAAAAAGCATCAAGGGAACGCTGTACTTAATCACCACATCAGTTTATTCAACACTGCTTCGCCTCAGTTCCCCAATGGGCTTGGCTGTGCTTTTGCCATGTGTTGCTGTGGATCTTCCTTCCTAGCCAAATATTTTCATGCTAACAATTTTATCTCCCAAGGCTCAGCCTATTACTAGAGACATTTCTCCCAAAAGACACCAATTTCTCTCCAACTCATTAATGTCACCTTGGAGGAAACTAATAACAGTGTGTGTACACCAGCTCTTTAGGATTTTGCAGAGAATAACGGATGTTCCCAGGTCCCTTAAGAGAGGAATTATCATTCCAGTACTGCAGACAGGTTAGCCAGAGCTCACTGAGGTTAAGGAACTTGGCAAAGGGCACATAGTGATTTGGTGGCAGAAGCAAGACTGTAATTGCAGAGTCCTGACTCACTCCATTCATAATTACTGTCTGCCATTAACATAACGCAGACTGTAGGGTTAGGAAGCGGATCCCTGTTTCCCTTCAGCCTCCAAACATATGTAACCCCCACACCTGATTTTGAGAAATATTCCCTAATTCTATAGATGTCATTTTGCGGCTTGGCTGAAAGGTACAGGCAAAATCAGCAATAAACAATTGGACAATCTGAATTCATCTCTCAGTTTAGGTTTTCATCATTCTTTCTTCAACAAAAAGCTGCCTTTCTGAAAAAGATGTTTTCTTGTAAAAATCTTTATTTTTTTAAATGGAAAATATGTCTTCTCTGATACAGTTTTGCTTTGTTTAACTGAAAATGCTAATCTATCAATCTTATGTATTTATTGAAATATCTCATACTTTTAGTCAATAAAAAAATTGTTCACCTGAATATACTGAATGTTAAAGTAGAGAGTGCTTAAATCATAGCATCACAGAATGGTTTGGGTTGGAAGGGACCTTAAAGATCATCTAGTTCCAACCCCCCTGCCATGGGCAGGGACACCTTCCACTAGACCAGCTTGCTCAGAGCCCCATCCAACCTGGCCTTGAACACTTCCAGGGATGGGGCAGCCACAGCCTCTCTGGGCAACCTGTGCCAGTGCCTCACCACCCTCATCCAAAAAAAATTCTTCCTTATGTCCAACCTAAATCTCCCCTCTTTCAGTTTAAAATCATTGCCTCTTGTCCTGTCACTACAGACCTTTGTAAAACGTCTCCCTCCATCTTTCTTATAGGCCCCTTCATATATTGAAAGGCTGCAGTAAGTTCTCCCCAGAGCCCTCTGATCATTGTTGCCTCCAGTTACCTCTTCACAGACTGGGAAGGGATTGTGTGACGGAAACCCCATCTCTTCCCAGCTCTGTTGCTGTGATCCTACGTCTCTAAACACCGTTGGGTTTTAAGGTTAGGAGTATTTTTTATTTAATTTCCTCTCACTCCTCCTCAAATATTTCCCATTCAGACAGGATGTAGTAGGAACACCCTTCAATATTAGAAGACGGTCCCATCAGAAATGTTGGGGTGGGGTATGATCATTTGATCTCAAACAGTTTATGAGACAGATGTCCCAATAATACCCTTTTCTCGATTGTCCATAAATAGAGTCTAGTTCTCAAGCCAATGTCTGCTTTATAGACATTAGAGGTGGGATTCAGCTCACCTACCTTTAGCTGTCTCCACTGAGATCAAATGCCACTTCCAAACTTGGGGAGATAAATAACCTACCAGTTCAGGTTCTTTCCTTCCTTCCAGGTAACTCCAATCCTTTAACCATGTAACACCTTTCAGTGCAGAAAGCATCCCCAGTTTACAGGCTGACAAATGAGGACAAGAGGGATGCTACGGTTTGCCCAGAGTCCTGCAGCAGGTTGTGGCATGACTAGGAAGCAGCACTGGAGAGCCTGGCCCATCCTGAGTAATTCTGCGTCACGCAGATGTCATCCTGTGAGGAGCTCACCTCAAAACTCGTCTTGCCGACCTGGCACTACTAACAGGTCTTGCCCACGTAAATGCTCTTGTGTCCAGCAGTATAGTTGTGTGTGTGCTGTGGCCACATCCTCAGAAGGAAGAAGTATTATGGTGTCTGAATTCAATGACTATCATCAAAATTATCTGAGCTTCACATCTTTGGGACTTCTTCCATGCCCTCCGATTGGATTGAAACTGGCCAAAAGACTTACAAATAACAGAGAAGTGGGCAGTAGATGTGGATACTGTGATTACAAAAGTCACATTTCCATAGCACTTTAGTTTTTTTCTCTTTTTTAAAAGCTGAGAGCGTTTGCTAAACCAGAAAGGTTCAGAGTTGGGCATTTTATATTTTCATTACGTTCTCTTTAATCTACTAAAACTAAATAGGTCTTCAAACTGGTAGAATCTGATGATGAGAATGAAGCCTAACTTGACCAAGAAACTGTTAATTACAGCTAACAGAAAGAAATAAGTACAGTACATGAAAAAAATTGAATTTTCTATATTCTATGGATGTTCTGGAGGAGCTTGGGTGTTGCTATGAAAAATGTTATTTTTTAAAAAAAATATGCATCATGTCCTTAAGAACAAACAGATAATCTCACTCTGACTGGTCAGTCATCACTTTTATTTTCCCTTTATGCATGTGGGCCATTAAAGAGGAAAGGAAAAGTGAAAAAGTTGTGTAAAATGCATTTTCTTTTTAAGTGTGTTTAAGGGAAACTAAGTTAAACCTAGAATTTTCTTTAAGTTTCTTATTTTTTTTTCCTTAGAAGGATGTTTTCTGCAAGGAAATCATCAATGGAAAATGTTTGACCAGCTGTACTCTTATCTTTAGATCTGGAAACACATGCAATACATGGAAATCCCCACCTCACTTGAAGTTTCAAGGGGTGACTGGTTTTTGTGCTCATACTTCTTTCGATATGAGTAAGTGTTTCAGTATTTGCTTTTGTTTACTATCCATCCACTCCAGTTCAAGGAAAAATACAGGAAAATTTCCCCTTTTGCCATTACAGTGCATGATCACCGTGCAGGGATCTGCGAAGTCTGCGCCTGTTCATTTTTTTGCAGTCCCCCGAACAAGGCCTCGGTCTTGGCTCCTTCTTTCGTCTTCAGGGAATTTTAATCTGGAGATTAACTTCCAGCTTGCAGGAAATAACAGAGACGACCTGGATATATCTCGGTGTGGACTGGCCATCAGAGCTCAGTCATTTGCACCGTTGTTAGCATAGTCCTTGGCTTGGTTTTGGCCTGAGCCTGCTGGCGTGAACCCAAATGATCCCCAGCCATGGGTCAGGAGTTAGCCTAGTCCAAGGATCATTCCTGGTTGGTTGTTTAGATGCAGCTGCCTTGCGCTGGAGAGAGTTTAACTGTATGGACTTTACCAGACCAGGCCAGCTGGCCATCAAGGCAGAGTGTGGGCACTGGTCCTGGTTAGTCTGCCTGTAAGCAGCTATTTGGGTTCATCATGGAGTAGTTTTTTTCTCTGAGATTAATGACCAAGTGCATCTTTGTACCATGGAGCAAAGTAGCAGAAGGGTCTTGTCCTTTGGTGAATGTTGTCCCACCAAAATCCTTGTCCAACTGCTTTACTTGTCAAAATCCTCTAGGCAGAAGATTTTGATATCCAGGTTATCCGGAGGATCCTAAAACAAGTACTGGTTTAACGGCTCTTTGGAAACAGCAGCCTCCCATCCTCTCTCCACCTCAGGTAGGAATTACAGGAAATAAAATAATAATAATAATAATAATAATAATAATAATGATAATGATAATAGGGAAGAGGAGGTTAAGTTACTTTTTCCAGTTAAGTGACCATCAGTTGATGCTAATAGCTGCCTTTTTTTTTTTTTCCAAAACCAGAGTACCATAATAGTGTGTGTTGACAACTGCAGGATTCTTGCAGGCTCATTTAGGCCTACGTTCACTCACCTTTGGGCACACAGCTAAGGTCCCTAAAGGATTTTAACTGACTAGTGTCCCTCTGGAGTCCATGGAAAGAGCTGGCCACCTCTGGAGAGCTAGGAAGAACTCAAAGCACGAGGATCACCCTTAAAAGACCCTGTTTCTCTTCACTGGGCTGAATCCAACCTAAGGAGTCATTACAATCTTTCCAGGTATAACCAAAGCCCCCAGGTCTTGTGGGACGAAGTCTCAGCCTGTAAGCCAAAGCTGAGGCTGCTCAAGGTGAGCATGTTGTGTGATCACGTTCTCAACGTGTACTTCAAACACTTCCACCTCTAACAGGTCTCACTGTGCCACATGAGAGCTGTGGTGTCAGAGCAACACCAGCCTGGAGGTCTGCGTGCCTCCCTATGCCCTCTCACTGGAGGATGGCATAGATGTAGAGGTTGAAAAACACCATTACCACATTGCTGTCCTATTGGACATCAAGACCCAAAAATGCACCTATGTGCTGCTTCTGCAACAGGCAGGGAGGGTGGAGAAGGATATGATCCTGGAGAAAGTATAGAAAACACTGGAAGACTGAGGAAAGAAGCTGGATATAGCAGTAAAACCCTCCTGTACTGAGAGATGCTGTTGGTGCAGCACTTGGAGCAGACTAAAGGGGTTGGAGATGGCTCCAGCCCTCTGCCACCAATTCACTCTCTGACCTTTCAAGCTTTTCATTTTTCACCTATGAGACTAAGGGTGAGAATGAGATATGGGACTTGTCTTTGATGTAAAGAGATCTGGTTTTGTTTGCCATCCAAAGCTGTTGAGTTTGGAATTCCTTTGTCCCTCCGGTTTTTTGCCACAATTTGATAGTGGGAACTAATCTATCTGAGGGTGACTTCTAATTCCTGATCACTGCACCTCCTGCCTATGTCCTACAAGGGTACTGTAGTGCAAAATCCTGCTGTTCTTCCAGGAGAACAGCGCTCTCAGCAGGAGTGGTGGGTGCAGAAAGTCCATAAGATGTGGCTTTTCTTCCTACAGTCTGGTCTGGATTGCCACTTCTGGTTTTATTTCATACCCCAGCCATGAAGTGTTGATAACGCTTAGGAAAAAAAAATCACATGTGCAAATAATAAAAAAAAAGAAACCCCAAAACCCTAGACGTACACACACACATACGCATGCAAACCTGCTTCGGCTTGCATTACAGGTTCTCAGCCCGGGAGCAAATCACTTGGGAAATTTAATTAAACTTTAATGAGGTACTTTGATTGTTGGGCCGTATGCCTAGTGGAATTAATGTACAATGAAGGGGCGTCTCGTCATGCTGCTGGCAATAGCTGGCAAGTTCACGTAGAACAGAGCATGTCATCCTAAATCACCTTTTGAACTCAGTAAAGCAGCAAGGAAGAACAACCAGGAAGCTCTAATGGGTCATTTAATTACAGCAGGTCCTTTACATGTGAGTCCCATACATTGAAGAAACTCCCTCTGAGTTGCTTTTCGGACTTCTCAGGGGGTTGGGGAATGGAAGGCAGGCAGGGCGGTGGTGGTGGTCTGGGTTGTGGGTTTCCTTCTCTTCTTTTCCTTGAGTAGGCGGGAGCCTGGATTGGAGGGAGCTCTGGCATGGGAGATCCTGGGAGATTTGGGTGGTGAGCAGGGACCTCCATGGGTCCTCCACAGACCTTGGTGCACAGCTACCCACTAACCAGAGAAAGGCACTATTTTGCTGCTAGTGGAGATGTGGCTTCTGTTTCAAGTGAAGGCCTACTCAAGCCCTCCGCAGCCACCAGGGAAAGGCTGTTTTGTAATGTAATGCTGGTTTGCAGAGGGCCATTCAATCTCAGGAGAGTCCCACCTCCTTCTGCCTCGAAGCTAGGCCTCCATCTCAGAAAAGATCTGTCATAGATCCCATATGGGATCTCCAGACATCTCTCACAACCTCAACACTTCTGTGAGAAGCTGCTGCACCAGGCTGGATTTGACTATCACCCACCCTTCGCTTACAGGGTCCCAAAGGAACTGGGACACTGCGCATTCACCAAGGTATGTTACCACACAAGACCCCTTATGGAAAGGATCCCTTTTTGAAAGGGACACCCCTCTCCAGGCATCCAGGAAGTTGAATCCCACATGCTGGGAGAGAAGAGAGTTGCAAGGTTTACAAAGGAGAATCATAGGATAATTCAGGTTGGAAGGGACTCCTGGAGATTTCCAGCCCAAGCCCTACCCTGCCCAAAGCAGCGCCAATTAGAGCAGGTTACTCAGGACCTTGATGAGTTAAGCTTTCTCTGTCTCCAGGAGCAGAGATCCCCTGGCCACTCTGGGACCTTGTCCCCAGGCTTAACTACTTCCAGAATTTCACTTGCTGCAACTTGTGTTCATCGCATTTTATCCTTTTCTGCACGCCTCTCACAAGAGACTCTGTCTTCTCTACAGCCCCCCATTAGGTAGCTGAAAGCAGCAATAAGATAATCCCTGAGCCTTGTCTTCTCCAAACTGAGCAAACCCAGATCTCAGGCTCTCCTCATACATGTGTTTCAAGAGGATTACCAGAAAAGATGACCCTCTGCTTGGATCTGTGTCAATTTGTCAGCAAGAAGGAACTCTAAAAAGAGAAGACCCAACCTTCCTGCATTTCTGTTTGCTTCTTTAGAGATTGGAGGATTCACAAAAGAGGTGACAAGTGGCAAGGCAGAACCCATGCATGAGATTTTCCAGGCTGAAATCCAGACCACCTTTGAGATCCTGGAGCTGAGACTCCAGAAGACACCACTAGCCTTGAAGCCATCTGTTTCAAGGCAACCCTAGAAATTCTAAACCCTGTTTAGAAATACAGTCCTGCTCTGCACTCAATCATGTCAGCATTGTAAGCAACAGATACAGGAGGGGGACCAGGCAGCATCTTCCTCAGAGGTGTGGAGGGGACAGACATTTTCAGCTCTGAGCCTCACTTGTATCATTTGTCACCAACACAGGCTCCTGGGAGGACAACTGTGTTTATTTGGAGGCTTGAGTGCTAAGGGTTCACAAAAGACTTGTTAATCCTTGCTCCGTCAGGAAGCTCTGGGCGTACTCTAGTCAGGGCTCTGGTGTTGCACTGGCCATTGGAAAGTCCGAAGTGGGTGAGCTCTGCCTTCTCCGGACTCTCAGCTACCACAGGGACATGGAGATTTTGGCATGTCGGAAGATGGCCAAACTGTAATGAAATGTCCTGTTGCTCTGCAGCCCCACCAGGTCCTTCTGTGCACATTACTGTAGATCAGATCAGCTCTCTATTGTGGATCAACCCATTATTGTAGATGAACTCTCAAGGCAAGGTCCTTTACCTCCTCTGGTCTTTTTACTCCATGTAAATGAACTGGAGCAGTGCTGGGAACATCTCAGGAACGCAAATGCTTAACACAAAGCACCACATAAGCTCTTGAAACCTAACTGAGATGCGGACAAAACAGAAAGTTATGTCTGCACATGCCAAATGATCATGAACTGTGTTCTTGGAAATCTGGAGGCCACCAAGCCAGTAGCAGCATTTCTTGGCATTTCTATAACACCATCCACCCAGAATTAGAAAACCAAGCTGTCAGTGCACTGACATGGTGTGGCTGGGAGCGACAAACCATTTTGTGTTCTCCACTCTTTTTTCAGCAAGACCCATTCACTCCTGCTTCTCTTTTCAGCAGACAATACAACTTCTGCGCTCTCTGGGCAGTTAAGGACGTGTGGGACTCGGTCACAAAATCATAGAATTGTTTAGGTTGGAAAAGACCTTTAAGATCGTCGAGTCCAACTGTAAACCTAACACCACAACCATAAAGCCAAGTCCACCACTAAACCATGTCCCTAAGCACCACATCTACAAGTCTTTTAAATACCTCCAGGGATGGTGACTCAGCCACTTCCCTGGGCAGCCTGTTCCAGTGCTTGACAATCCTTTTGGTGAAGAAATTTTTCCTAATATCCAGTCTAAACCCCCCTGGTGCAACTTGAGGCCATTTTCTTCATCCTATCGCTTGTTACTTGGGACAAGAGACTTATCCCCACCTCGCTACAACCTCCTTTCAGGTAGTTGTAGAGAGCGAGAAGGTCTCCCCTGAGCCTCCCTTTGTCCAGGCTACCATACACCAGGGTCTTGAGATCTGAGGTGCTGAGTAGAGGTTGACCAGGGGGCATCCAGCATCCCAAGCTGATGAGCAACTCCTCCATCTCTCCAACACCTTGCTTCACTGGGATCCAAGGAAATGGCTGAGTTTGTGCAGCACCAGGGTATTGGCAGGACAAACATCAGGAAGGCATCCCTACCCAAATCCTCTGCTTTTGGAGCAGGGCATATAGAGCAAGCAGAAAATAAGGCCCAGAGCTGGGCATCATGTGAAGAAAGAATGAATCCAGCAGCTTCTCATTACCGAGAGCTGTGGTCTAGGTTCAGCCATTTAAATGATGCCTCTGCTGTGGTGTTCAATTGGGAGCCCTGCTACCCTAGGATCTCAGTGGAGGCAGCTGGGCATGTCTGGGAAGTAAATCCCACCTTAAATCACTGATCAGACTTGCCCAGATCTGTGCAATCACTGGGGAGGGACCTGGCAGGCTCAGTTAAATGTTAAATGTTGAGTGGATGCATCCAAATCTGCCTGTGAGCTGAAAGAGGCAGTGGTCCAAGGGGGGCGGAAAAAGTTCACGTGTGATCCTGCAATGTGATCATGCAACGAGTGCCTTTCACCGCATGATCACACCACAGGATCTCCTGCAACTCCAGGTCTCCTGAATGCCTGGCACCTGGAAAGAGCAGGGAGGTTGCACAAACATGCTCCAGCCCGGCATTTCCTAATCCTGGAGCACTTGACTCTGCAACTGCAACACTTCTTCCGTCCTTCTGTGCGCGGGGGAGGGAAGCAGGAATGTTTTCTAAGATTGTAAGAGCCCAACAGACAAATCCACCCAAATCCCACTTTAGCGTTACCCGAGGGCCCCAGTCTGCATTTATACTCATAAATGAATAGGACTAGGATCACGGGCACACGCGCTTCTGGAATGACCCTCCAGTTTATTTTTTGTAGCACGCTCCCTGGTGTGATTTTGGCCCAGGTCAAGTGGCACTGACGCAACCAATGCCCAGGTAAGGTTCAAGGTGAGCGAAGGCCAGGCGCCATTCGCAGTAGGCTGTTTGGGTGCTGTCATCCTCTTTTTGGAGGCTGAGAGGCTTTAGTAGGAAGGATGGACCAGTTGGGCTCAGAGCTGACCTGTTTATTTTCCTGCATAGATGCATCCACGTGAGCCATCAGGGCCTCTGGAACCACCATGCCACCAGGGCACAGTAGGAGGCTGCCACCTCTCCCAGGCCCGCTCTAAAGAGGGCACGTGGGACGTGTACTCTGCTGAAGCTTTCACCGGTCTGTGCTGACAGCTGTGGAAAAGGAGACCAGGGGATGCTGCTTTCTCCAAGCCATGGCTAGTCTGACCTCTGTACTCTAGCTTGGCCACTCACGGGCAGCCCAATCATTTCTTCTCCACCTCGGACCATCGGTCCCTCTCTTGTCTGTTTTCTATTAACAGCCCTTGGCCCTACTGTAAGGTCTGTCATCCCCACCTGGTCCAGCAGATCCTGATGCCGCTCCTCTCCGTTTCCCAGTCCAATCTCCACTCCAGAAGGTTCATTCCACTAGTCCGGTCCTTTTCTCCTCCATCTTCTGGTTCCTCATCCAACGTTCATCCTTCCAGTCATGCTGTGTTCCTTCCCAGCCCTACCCTTCCTTGCCAGACCATGGTTGTTCACACCCACCTCCTCCTTCCTTGGCTGCTTTCTCCGGTCTCTTTCACCATCTAGTCCTGTCCCCAGCACCCCATCTCCTTGTCTCCTGTCTCACTCAGACCAGGTCCCACTCCCAGCCTCCCACTCGTGGCTCCCAGTGCATGCCACCATTCCCACACCCACCCAGCATCCCTCGGTGTCTCCTCCACCCAGTCTCCCCCCGCACAATGACAGTTTAAAGCTGTTGAAACTCCACAACACCCAAGTCTCCCTCTGCAGCACCTGCTCCCAGTGCGTGACAGCTATTCCTGAAGTGAATAATGAGCAAATCAAGTCTCAGCACTTTCAAGGTAGACTGATAGCCAGAGAGGAAGATTGGAGGTCTCCAGACGGGAAAAGGAATGGCTGAAGGGGTGAGATATGATATATGGTTACAAAATATCGTGGCCCAGGAAATAAGGAAATAAGGAAATAAGGAATAACACAACTAGAGAAATACGGCATCAAACGAACCTGGCAGGTGTCAGGATCAAAGCAACAGAAGGAGGTGGTTCTTCACACGGAGTGGGGTTGTGAAGGGTACTAAAATTTTAAATCCACAACCGAGCAAACGTATGGAAGAAAATCCCACTGAGGGCAAGTCAAGACAGAGAGCTCACAAAGTCCTGAGATGCAGGTGGTCTGAAGAGGGAGAGGTGCTGGGGTGGATCGCTCAGCTTGCCTCATTCTTATACTCATCTTCAGACATGCTTTCCTTACCCCGTCAGAAACAACACCATGGGCTGCATCAGCCTTAAGTCTGGCCAGATGTGGCCTATGTGTATACATATATACATGTCATATCTCCTCTGTGCGTGTGTGTATATATATATATGTATATCTTATGTCTCCTGTAAATGAGAGGGGTAGAGTTGGGAATACCGACCCCTCCAGACCAGAGCTCATGGTGCTCCTGGGTTCAGAGTCAAATTAGACCTCAGGCCTTTGCTGCTTTGGAGGGGTCTGAGTGGTGACAATCTTCGTGGTATCGTGTGATGCTCAAGAAGCCTGGCCCTGGCAGCAGAAAATCAAATAGCTGCTCCCAGGTCAGGGGTGCTGAGGAGCCTGTTTTAAACTAAGGTTTTCAGCATCCTCCTTGGATTTTGGCCAAGGCCCAAAAGGGCAGCGTGGAGAAGCAACTCCAGCCTCTCCCACTCAAGCTGCAGGAAAAAAAAAACCAAACAAAAGCAGTGTTTTGTTTCTTAAAATAGGGGGGCGTGGGGGGCGGGTGGTGGTGAAGTATTTTTGGTGCCCTAGCTGGTCAGGGGGGCAGTGGGACCTGCCATCCCTTGGTACCCAATGCCACCCGTTCCCTGGGATGCCGGGAGGGAGCAGCGGGATCATGACTGAGCCCCCACATGAGCGGCTTTCCTTCCTGCGCCGCCAGCCTGGGCTTCTGATGTTTTGTTTGCCGTGAAGCTCTGGGGACCAAGCGGGAGCTCCTGGAAATGAAAGGGAAAGAACAACATCTTGGGCTCGCCGAGGCGGGGTG
Source organism: Gymnogyps californianus (assembly GCF_018139145.2). NCBI lineage: Eukaryota > Metazoa > Chordata > Aves > Accipitriformes > Cathartidae > Gymnogyps > Gymnogyps californianus. The sequence continues at coordinate 125,092,986 of NC_059473.1, read as the reverse complement.
CGTCCCGGCTGGCCGGGGGGCTGGGGAGGGGCATTCGGGGTGCTGAGGGAAGAGAGGTGGGGAGCTGGAAGGAGGGCACGGGTCAGATCTCCAGCATGAGCCTTCTTAACCCCAAACTCTCCCTGCACGCAGCAATGCTCCTCGGATGCCCTTCAGCTGCCGGCGGGAACCTTCATGGGCTCCTCAAGCTCTGAGGAGGAGGAAGGGAAGGGGCTTCCCCCTCTCTCCTTTCTTCTCAGGGTGTCCTCCAGTCCTCTCTCTGCCCCACTGGGTGGGAAACGGGACCCCCAGCAGTCCCTCTTGCATGGACATGGGAGTAAACAGGGGTGGGAGGCAGTTCAGCTCCCGTTAACCACCCTGGACAGGAGATTGCCAGATTTTCTCTGTTAGCAGACTTCTCTCTGTTGATGCCAAAGCCAAAACTCTCAGTCCGAAGTGGCTCAATGCTAGCAAAAAAATGTCTGTAGGGTTTCTGGTAGTGCCCAGACTCAGCTGTTTGGTCCTGAGGCCCCCGGGTTGGTCTGGCCACATCCAAACCAGGTGGCCACATCCAAACCTTCCCTGGGGATGTCCTCGCTACCCCCTCCCCAGGGCTGGGGCAGGACTTGTTGGCCTGGGCACTGCTGTGCCGGGGACTGTGGTAATTTCACAGTGTGGATGGTAGCAGTTGAGGGCTGGGGATCTTCCCCGTCCTGGTTTCTTGACCAGTGTGAGCCTAGTGCAGGTCTCTCCATGTCCCTTCCAGTGTCCAGAGATGACCCTGAACATGTACCAGCCTTCAGGCAGTGCAGAGGTTTTGGCTTGAGCCTTGTGGATGGTCCCAGAAGGGTGGCAGGAGCGCACAAGCTGCATTCAAAAGAGGAGGGTCTGGCCAGCACTGGATTTTACTTCTTTATTGCAAAAAGATGGAGAAGATCCCTATTTGTCTCATTCCCTTCATACCCAGTGCACAACCTCTCCCTCCTCTCCAGCCAGCTGGGCACTGCTGGGCCGTCGGACCCCACTCTTCCACCATCCTCCCTCTTTCAACACCTCTGACTCCCTGGAGGACAGAGCTGGGCAGGAGCTAACCCTGGACCTTCAGCCATGGAAGCTGCTGTGGGTGGCCTTAGCTCCCGCCTTGAAGGGGCTCTTCTGAGCAAGTCCTTACTGGGGGCTGGATCCCCTCCGGGTGGGCACCAGAGATGATGTGCTGGATTCGACCAAGTGGATTGCCACCAAGGTGACTCTGGGTTGATGCTGAGCCTGAGCCCACAGGGTTGAGCCTGCACTATCCAGCCCTGGGCTCTTCTCCCCAGCTCCCCCTGCCTTTGCCTTAGCACCCTCCCACCCCAGCCCCAGTGGGGAGGGAGAGACCCCAGCTTGCCCAGCCTACCCACAGCCCTCCTGATCTGGGGCCAAACCGTTCTCCCCCATCACCCACCTCCATTCCCTCGCCCCTGTTTTCCCATTCCCAGCATTTACCCTCCCGCACGTAGCCCTGGGGGAGCCGGAGGATTGTACACAGAGGGAGAAGTTATTTTTCCTTGACATAAACATCCAAGCCTTTCCTCGGCCCCTTCGCTTGAAACGTGGAGGTAGGACCTGGACTCATAACATCCGGCAGGAGGGGCTGGCCTTATCTGCCAGGAAACACTCAGCTCCGGATACATCCTCCCCTGCTCCCGGCACCCCAAGTAGCTCCCATTGGCAGTGCCGGGCAGGAAACCACTCAGCAGCTTGTCTCATTCCCTCCTCTGGAGGGACGGGAGCGAGGGCCTGATCCTGTCCTCCCTGCGTGGTTCTCTGCGGGGTGCGGTGGGGTTCGGAGTCGGGGTGGGATGGGGGCAAAAAGAGATGGAGGGGGAAGGTGTTTACTCGTGAGCAGAAAGGGGTTGACGGGGGCAAAAGGGGATTTTGGGGAGTTGGTGGTGTCGAGGGTCTCCCCTAGGCTCTGCCACTGATTTGGAGGGTGACCTCTGTCAAGTCTCCTCACCCCCTTCTCTGCCTCTACTTCCCTCCCCTGCTTCTGCTTTGAGAGCGATGGAGGGAAAACATCATCTCCCAGCTAATTTAGTAGCAGCATCCAGAGCCCTCGCATGGGGTAGAGACCCCTTGTGCTAAGGGCAGCACAAGCACTTGGTCCTGTTCAAACTCTTGGTAAGAAGACAGTTCATGTCCCAACGCTGGACAGAAAAAGGATGGGAGGGATGGAAGTATTATCTCTGTTTTACAAACAGGGAAACTGAGGCATGGAGCAGCCATGTGGCTGCTTGCCATCGGGGTCTACCCCTGCCCAGTGGCACTGGGACAAGCAGACGTGGCCGGTGGAGTGAGGACGGACAGGAACCACCACCTGCTCAAGGGACGCAAAGGAAATCGCCCATGCCGGGAGGGCCAGGGCATGACACACACCGCAGCTCCCGGCCAGCCCAAATCCCAGCACTATCTCGAAGGTGACCTCATCCCTGTTCCCAATGCCCAGCACCATGACCTGCACAGCCACGGGGGCCAAGGGCTGGCCAGGGCCACCGGACGCCGGGGGCAGAGGACTCACACCCTGGCCTCCTCCTGGCAAGGAGACACCCTTGCCCTGGCCCAACCTGACACCCCTGAGCAGGAGTCCAAATGCGGTGTGAGGTCATTTTATCCCTTCCTGCAGCCCTGATTTGATTTTCCTGCTGGTTCCCAGCCCATCCCAGCCTGGAGAAAGCAGCCCACAAACCACAAGGCTCCTCGGCGTGCAGAGAGACAGCCTTGGGCTTGTGGGTTTGGGATGGGGAGGGAGGAGAAACATGCCCAGGACTGATGCAGAACGAGTCCCACTTGGGGTGGAGACCCCCCAACATCCATAAACCACCATGGCCATCAGTCCTCTGTGGGGATGTCCGCTTTCCAAGCAGAAAAGGCTCCTTCTCACCTCTGCCTGCCACTTATTTTCTGGCTGGTCCCTGCAGCAATGCCCTGCATCCCAAAAATGCGCTGCGGGGTGGGGGGCAACCCATAGCGTTGCCTTTTCCATCCCGCCGGAGAAGGGGTGGATGGCTCCACTCCCGAACTTCATCTCAGCTGCCGGTGTCCTGGGAGGTGGAAGCCGGCTGCTCCCGGTGCTGGGCGTGTGCCTGGATCCGGCCGGCGAGCCCTGGCTCCCAGGGAGCCGCACCTCGCCTTGGCTGCTGCTCCCAAAGCCCTCGGGGGGCCCCAGCTCCTGGTTGGGGCCTGTAGCTGTTCCTGACGTGCAGAGAGCACGGGGACACGCTCCCACTTCTCCTCACGTGGCTCCAGGTTGAGCAAGTGGGGACAGGCTCAGCTCGCGGGAGTCTCCATGCATCCCAGCCCGGCGGGCTCCTTGGGGCTGGGATGCACGGAGAAACCCCTTTTCCTGGGGAAACCAGACTCCGGCCACCACCGCACATGCTGCCGGGAGCTCTTGGCGTGGGCTTTGCCTCCGCCAACCCCGAATGTGGCTCTGTGAGGAGGGAAGGGGGAGAAGAGGCTCGTGGGGTGTTTCAGTCGATCCCGTCACTGCTCGGGAACAAGGAGCAGGACAGGCAGGAGCAGCCAATGTCCCAGAGAGAGGGTCCCATCGGGGGGATAAATGCAACAGCCCAAATGCGGCATGCTGGTGGCAACAGCAGGAGCTGACCTTGTTGGGGGGCTGGGGGATGTGCTCTGTGCCTCCCCGCCAAGGCAGTTTAAAAACTCATTACACCGTTCTCAGCTGCTCCTGCAGCAGAGCTGGCAGAAAGGGACATTTGCGGAGTGCCCTGGAGTGGGTGCCCCTCTGATGTCCTGGGCTGGGTGCCCCTCTAGCACCCTGGGGTGGGCAACCCTCTAACGAGAGCCTGCTTGGAAGGGAGCAGCCCCCTGGATTTGCTGGTTGAAAGGCCCATCCAGGTTTGGACACATGCACCCAGGCCATCCGTTACGAACAATTTTTAATGTGCTGCTGGGGGGCTGTGAGCATCCCTCGGGCCTGGGGCACCACGGGGATCGTGAGCAGAGCAGGAGGCAGGAGGAGCAGGACTTCAGCCCTGCTCCTGCTCCTGGCATGGTCCCACGTGAGCCAATGCTGCTGGGCAGAGAGGCCAAAAAGGCTCACGGCACCTCCCTCCCTCCAGCCCCGTTGGGCTGATTCACAAATCCTCTTGGAAGAGCGACGCTGGCCCAGCCGGGCTGCTGCACCGCCTGTCTTGGCACCACACCAAGCGTCATGCCCTTCGGCTGTGCTGGTGCAAGAGCCACCACAGTCCACGGTGCCAGCAGGACACCCAAAGGTATCCATTTCGTTCCCCCTAAAAGGGAAACCAGCTGCACGTGGCCAAGGGTGGGTTTGGATGCCTGAGTGATGGGCGAAGGAAGAGGCGGCGTGTGTGATGGGAGGGCTGTCTCCAGGGGGGCCACAAGTGGGGCATGAAGGAGGACCATAAGCACGGGACAGGGGCATAATGGTGCCTCCCCAAATACTCACACAGCCTCCCACCTTCTGGGACGATGGGCTCCCTGAGTCAGAGGTAATTCATTTATGGGAGGCAAGCCAGCCCAGTTGAGTTGGGTTGCGTTGGGTTGGGTAGAGTGACCTCTGGAGACCCCTTCCAGTCAACACACATGAGGGCATCACAAAGTGCATTAGGAAACTCACTCCTCCACTTTTTGGGGCCAAGCAGGAGGACACAGCCTAGGAGGACACTGCTTTGGGAGGTGTGCATGGCTTAACCTCAAGGACCACAGGGACACAGCCTAATTTAATGTCTGGCAAGAGTAGGCTTTGAAATTGGTCCATGGACCGCAAGAAGGACTAAGCTTTTCTCTGCTAGCAACGCCTGAAGGCCACCACTCAACATCCACCTACAAGAGCACCCTTGACACAGCTCCCCAAATCGGACCCCCGCTCCCACTTCTCAGGGCTCATCGCCTTTATCTGCATTTGCACCGAGAACCCTTTACGTGGCCCTCACACTGTAGAGCATCTTAAATGGTGCATCAGCATGAACTGTGAAAGACAGCCCTAAATGTGAGTAAAAACTCACGCTCCAGGCACTGGCACTCGCTCCATAAATAGGCAACGTCATTTGCGCTCACCAACACACCAAAGGCAAAGCTCTACCTTAACTTCACTGTAATATCTACCCAGGACCTGGTGTTAAAAGGCCATGTGCATGAGACGGCAAAAGCAGGATCGAGGTCGTCAGAGTGACTTGCTGCCCCTGAGACGCACCGTGAAAAGTGAAGGTATGCACACATCATGCCTCGAGTCGGTTTGTTAGAAAGCAATCCACGATTTGTAAAGATAACCACAGATCTTTTTTATTTAAAAAAATGGAAGTAGAAAAGTTTGGCTGAAAATACCAACAACAACAAAAAAAAATTTAAAAAAATAGCACTCGCACAGGAAATGTTTCTGTTTTGAAAACTTTGTCAATAGCTACAGCAATTTAAATCATAAAACAATCATCGTATAAAAACATATTTATTTAAATTAAATATTTTATGCAAACTCATATCTACACTCATTCAAAATGCATAGAGTCACACAAAAAAGATGGAATGTATTAGCTTAAAAACCTGTGAAGTTGTGGGCTTTTTTAAGTATTATTTGCAATTATTATTAATATATGTTCGGGACTGAAACCAGAAAATCATAGCCATGCTACTAACTAATCATTACCAAGTGCCATACAGTAAACACTAAGATTAATCATGTCATATAACTGATTTAAAATAAAGCTTCATCTTTATGAAAAGGAAGAGAACTCGAGCAATACAAAATCCAAGGGGAGGAATAATGGAAGGAATAAATCAATGTACAGCTTTATTACAAGCAATAATATGCTGGAGTTAGAAGAGGCATTGGGCACTGCGGCTTGAAACATGAAGCGTTCGCCTTCAAAGGATATCGGATAAAAAACGTGTCTGCTACATCATCACCTCTTTGCCAAAATGCTCATCCCAGGACCCGTTCCCAGCCCGGCGGGGAGGGCAGCCCCCGCTGCCCCCGCTTCGGGAGCGCTTTTGCTGGGAGGCGAAGGGGAAGCCATGGCGGGGGGTAGATGCCGGCCGGATCCTGCCTTTCCAAGCCCTGATCTTACCCTCCTCTGGAACGCACAGGCTGAGCACCCACGGGTGCTGAGCTGCCCCCCTGCAGCCCCCCCCCCCGCACATCCCTGAGGCCAGCCCGGCAGCATCGCTGGTGTCCCACCCGTCCCCTCTGGATGTTCTGAGGGATGAAGCCCCCAACTCGTGGTTTGGGAGCTGGTGTCCCACCCATCCCCTCTGCATGTTCTGAGGGATGAAGCCCCCAACTCGTGGTTTGGGAGCTGGTGTCCCACCCATCCCCTCTGGATGTCCCAAGGGATGAAGCCCCCAACTCGTGGTTTGGGAGCTGGTGTCCCACCCGTCCCCTCTGCATGTCCCAAGGGATGAAACCCCCAACTCGTGGTTTGGGAGCTGGTGTCCCACCCATCCCCTCTGGATGTCCCGAGGGATGAAGCCCCCAACTCGTGGTTTGGGAGCTGGTGTCCCACCCGTCCCCTCTGGATGTCCCAAGGGATGAAACCCCCAACTCGTGGTCTGGGAGCGGGGGATGCGGGGGTTTAACGCCTGCCGGTGCGGTCAGGCAGGTCAGGGCGGCTGCAGCAACACCGACGCCAGGAGCTGAGAGCGGGGCAAACCACGCTTGCAGACCGTGCACCCCTTTACCAAAATCTTCCCTTTTCCCCCCATCCCTGCCTTTTCCCCTTCCTGGGGCTTTTGCCCCTGCCAGGACTTCAGACCTGCCGTTTGCGGGATGCTGCCGCCCTTCCGACCCCAAAGCAGAGCTGGGGGTGCCCCGAAATGAGGGGCAGCTTTCCCGGGCTCCCAGAAGCATCTCTGCTTTGGAAGAGGGACCTGGCCAAAGGGCTTTGGCATTGGGAAATCCCCCCCGGCCCCGTTCAGAGCAGGGCACCCGAGGCTTTGCACCGGTGGTGAGCTGACGACTGAAATCCTTTACCTACGCCACCGAGGAGACTCCATGGTCCTCGCGGTTCGGACTCGGTCACCCTGAGGGGCGGTGAGCGATGTCCCCGGGGAGCAACGCCTCGTAATACTGTGTCAGGTCCTTCCTTAGCCGGTCCAGGCGGCCCCGGCCGGGGTTCTAGGAGACGCTGTAGTTATTGTAGTAGGTGGCCGTGGCATCGGCGAGGACGGAGATGAGGCTGGTCTCGGAGGCGTGGGAGCTGCCAGACGCCGGGACATGTCCGTTGACCAAGACCCCGCCGTGGTGGTCGCTGTGGCCGGGATTGTTGAGATATTGGTCAAACTCGTTGCGGTCCATCTCCCCCAGGAGCTCGGCTTGGCTCAGCTGGTCCAAGGTGTCAAAACCGTGGTGGTCGGGCGGCGGGGAGAGCTGGCCCAGGTGGGCATGGAGGCTAGGGGGGTGCAGGGAGGGGAAGGCGGGCGTGTAGTAGCTGGGAGGAGGAGGAGGAGGAAGGGGAGGGCAGCTGGAGGCCGGGGGGATCATGCAGGTGGCTGGCTGCGGCATGGGGCTGAGAGGGTGGTGGTTGCACGGGAGGGAGCTGCCCGTGTACTCCGGGGAGTAGGTGGCTCCGGTGAGGTGGGAGCGGTGATGCTCGTCGGGGCAGGGCGAGGAGAAGAAGCTCTGGTCTGGGTCTATGGCGTCCAGCGGAGACATCTCCGGGGGGGTGGGCAGCCCGTAGGGGTAGGTGTCCACGCTGGTGCTGCTGCTGCTGCCCGGGGCCTCCCGGTATCCCCGGACGGCCGGCAGCCCTGGGCGAGGGGGGTACTCACCCGGCCCCTCTTTCTCCCCTCCGGCCCGGCTGCAGGTCCGCTTCTCTGGCACCGCGTTTTGGTCCCGTGTCAGGCTGCCCAGCAAAAACCCGGGGTCCACCCGCTTGCAGATCCGCTTGACCTGCTTCTTCCGCCGGGGCCGGTATTTGTAGTTGGGGTAATCTTGCATGTGCTTCACCCGCAGCCGCTCGGCCTCCTCCACGTAGGGACGCTTCTGCGAGAGGCTCAGAGCCTTCCAGGACTTGCCTGAAATGGAGAACGAAACTCCCCTGAGCGCCCGCGGCGGCCGTATCGGGGGGGAAAGGGGGCTGCCTCCCAAAGCTTGCAGGCACACAACCCAAGGGCAAGGTAGGGGCTCCCAATATCTGAGCCGGCGCACATGGAGGACGCAGCCTGCAAACCCCGCAGGAGGACGAGACGGCAGCAGGAGGGCGAAGAAGGGGGGTATTGAAGCCACCGCAGGGGCACCAACTCCCCCCATCCCAAGTCCCCAAACAGGGTGGGTTCACGGTTAGCTGAGCCCCACTGCAAATAAATCAGGGCATATAAACTCCCCCAGCTCCCTGGCCTGATCTTGCAATGCCTCTCTGGGACGGAGAGCCTGGCTGCTGAGCAGGGACGGTCGAGGCCATGCCCGGCTGAGCAGGGGGTCAGGGACGTGGCGTCCCTGTATGTGTCCCAGCCTATGCCCTGCTGGGACTCACACCAGGGTGTATGGAGACGCAGGCGCCGCGACCTCGCTGCTCCCTGTTCGAGATACACAAAATGTCCCCAAGACACCGGACAGAGAAGCAGCGCCGGGGCGGGGGGGGTTGTATCCCATGGTGAGGCTACCCCAGGCTGTTCCTCAGGGTAGGGGGAGAAATGAGGATACAGATCAAAGCGTTTGATGCCTTCCCATTGCCAAAGAGACAGCAGAAATAACACTAATAAGCCGAGATGCTGCATGGCAAAGCAGCGAGGAGAAAACCCAAACCACCAAAGAAAACACCGCAAAACTGTCCAGGGAAACACAAACTTTGGGTAAGAGGCTGGACAGCAAAGCTGTGTTGCAATCTGGGCAGCTCTTTCGCAGGCTGTCTGGGCTGGTTATTTCTGTTTGCCCTCTTGGTTTCACATAAAAAATGGGGATTGGGAGAAGGGGGAAATAGTGGATGGGGAATGGGAAACAGATGTGTATTCAAAATCGGTTGTGATCCCTGAAAAGAAACAGCAGAAACGCACACACACCCCCAGCCACGCAATATTGGGGTGGGCTAGTGAGTTTGGGGACAAAGTGGGACAGCAAAGAGAGGCCAGGAAAATTTGGGGGTCCCTCCTTGGACAGCATCCAGGGACCCCTGGCACTGGCAGCGCGAGGAGTTTGCACCCCAGCAGGGTTTGCACCCGAGGGGTGGCAGGGTGTGCGCATGGGTGCCTGTCCCCTGGGGTGTGGGACACCATCAGGCTTTGCATCCTGAGGGGTGGCCAGGTGGCTGCATGCACCCAGAGTGTGGGTCACCACTGAGGTTTGCACCCCACGGCGTGGCGGGGTGGGTACATGGGTGCCTGCTCTCTGGGGTGCAGAACCCCATCAGGCTTCGCACCCCATAAGGCAGCCTGGTGGATGTTGCTCCAGGGTGCTGGATCCGGGCAGGCTTTGCACCCCGCAGCGTGGTCATGTGGGTGCATGGGTGCCCACTCGCTGTGTGCTGGACCTGCCTGTATCCCATGGGGCGGCCGGGAGGATGCACGCACCCCAGGGTGCCGGTGCCAGACCCGGGCAGGGCTTGCACCCTGTGGGGTGGCAGGGAGGGTGCATGGGTCCCCATCTAGGCAGGGTTTGCACCCCCGGGGATGGCTGATGGGTGCATGGGTGCCCATTCTGGGGTCCTGAATCCAGACAGGGTTTGCACCCCCGGGGATGCCCGTGTGGACGCATGGGTGCCCACCCCGGTGTACTGAATCCGGACAGGGTTTGCACCCCCGGGGATGGCCGAGTGAGTGCATGGGTGCCCACCCCGGGGTACTGAATCCGGACATGGTTTGCACCCCCGGGGATGCCCGGGTGGGTGCATGGGTGCCCACCCCGGAGTCCTGAATCCAGACAGGGTTTGCACCCCCGGGGATGGCTGATGGGTGCATGGGTGCCCACCCCGGGGTCCTGAATCCAGACAGGGTTTGCACCCCCGGGGATGGCCGGGTGAATGCACGGACGCCCACCCCCGAGTCGCACCCCCAAAAACCCCGCACCCCTCCGCTCCTCACCGAGCATCTTGCTGAGCTCCGCGTTGTGCAGGTCGGGGTTTTGCACGGCCAGACGTTTCCTCTCGTCCTTCGCCCACACCATGAAAGCGTTCATGGGCCGGCGGATCCGACTCTCGGAGCCTTTCTCCCCCGGCGGACAACGCGGGGGCGGCCCCGGCAGCAACCCCTCGGCCCCGTCCCCTTCCAGCCGCTCCGGCCAGGGGTAGGTGCTCAGCAGCGCAGCCATGGCCCGGCTCCGCGACCTCCCCCCCCCCCCCCCCCCCCCCCCCCCCCCGATCCCCCCCGTCCCGGTCCCGGTCGCGGTCCCGGTCCCCGCCCGCCTCTGCCCGCTGCGCTGCCCTCGGGGTCCCCGCGCAGTCCCAGCCTCCTGCCCGGCCTCCCCCGTATTTATGAGCTCCTTGGAAAAAGCCTCCTCCAATGACACCGAAGGTACTCGCTGCTCCTCCTTGTTTGCAAACTCCTGAGCCCCGGCCAGGATGGCGCGGGGAGAAAACTTCTCCCCCACCCTCTGCCCGGTATCACCCCCCCTCCCCCCTGGGGGGGGGGGGGCAGCACCCCCCCAACGCCCCCCCCCCTTCTGCTTCCCGCCCTCCCCCCCCCCCTTTAATTATTATTATTTTTTCTTATTTTGCCCACTGAAAGGCTGAAGGGGAGTGAGGAGGGAGCTGGAAATGGCCCTGCCACCCCCGAACAGCCCCAGCTGCCCCCCCCCCCCCCCCCTCCCGCACCTCAGAGCCCCTAAAACTTCAAGGCTGGGGGAAACGTAGAGAGAGGAGATGAGGGCACTGAACTCTTTTTGGGGTGGCCTGGAAAGAAAAGGAAAACGGCCACGAAAGGAAGGGCCCCATAGGGGTGCCAAAAGGTCCCCCCCAGCTCCCTCCCCAAGCTTTGGCAAGCTGCAGTGTGCCTGTTTGCAAGGGGAAATCAAGGCACGGGTCCCACAGGCAGGTACCCCTTTTCCCCCACCCCCCCTGCTTTAACCACTAGTCCAGGCTGTGCTTTGCCACCCCATGTGGGGTTTTCACCCAGTTACCCCAAATTCCCAGGTCCCCTCGTATGGGAGGTGAAACTGGGACACAGTGAACCTGCCAGTGGGGTGCTTGTCCAGCCTGGTTGGGTTCCTGAGTGAGCTTTGCAGGGGATGGAGCTGGGCAGAGCCAGAGGGGCTGCAACATCCCCGCTCGGTCCCCACTGTCCGTCCCTGGGACACTGGGAGACGAAGGGCCGGTCCGATGCTTTGAGGTCTTTTTCTTGCTGCTGCGTTTTATGGAGCGCTGCCCCATCCTGCAAAACCACCCCAGCCCGGCTGGGATGGAAGCACCACCGTCACGCAACGAGATTTCCCACTAACCCCAGTTTGGTGCTCATGAGGGCAGGAAAGTCACCCCCGAGAAGCGTTCCCCTCGCTAGGACGAAGGATCTCCAGGAAGGTGACGGGACCGATAATCCCCAGCCGGACGCCCTTGCCCAGCTCATCCCTGCAACCTGCCCCGAGGAATATATTTAGTCGCTCGATTCCTTTATGATTCTGACCCCCTGACATGGGCTGCAGGGCTGCAGCGGCTCCGCTTTGACTGATTGTGGATTTCCTCTTCCCCGCTGCCAGAAAGCTGGCGGGCCGGGGCGCGAGATGGGAAGGCATTTCCTCGGGCTGGCCGCCGCTGCCCCGTCTAACCCCAAAACAGGGAGGGAAAAACCCAGCGCGGATCCCGAGCCGGGGTGTTTGTGCAGGTAGGCAGCGATTTACCACGTGCCTGGGTGTTCCTATTGACTCTTGTCAGATTACAAATGATGGAGAGAGCGGTATGTAAATGTAAGCTATGCGGGTTTAGGATCCGCCTGGGTTTCCTGGTCTCTCCCCTTCCTTTGCACAGGAGAGGGATCCCTGCGGTTCTGGTTTCTCGTGGGTTACGGCGATTTGGGGGTCCGGAGAGGTGGCAGCTAACAACTTCGCTTGCAGCAGAAGCAGCGGCTGCCCTTTCTGAGCTTTTCCCCGGGACCGAATTAAAACCCTGCGGAAGCAACAACATTTTCCAAAGGAACTGATTAAATCTATTAAGCTATTTACAAGTGGGCTTGATCAGAGCTGCGTTATCTGGGAATACAACAGGAAGGCAACTTCTCTTAAATCTAAAAGGCGCAGGAGATTTCCTGGTCTCAGGACAGATTTATAAACCCTTTACACACACACACACACACACACGCAGGCCGGCACATAGCAACTGCCTTTCATCTGTGTTTTGGAGCCGTGCACGCTCCTGGGGACAGCCCGTGCCGTCCCAGGCTTTACACAGCGGGCTCCGGTTCTCTCCGAAAGTCCTGTCTCACGCCTTGAAGTGCCGGGACGGGGCAGGGAGAGAGGATGCCAAACCCTCCATCCTGCTCTGAACAGGTCTCCTGGGTGCATTTTGCAAGCGGGAATTGCTGCAGAGGTTGGCAGCAAGAGGTTGGGAAGAAAACCCGTAACATCTATTTTTTTTTTTTTTTTTTATTTCCCTTTAGTAGGAGTTGAAGCGCACTGAAAAAGAGACTGCCCCAAGTTGCAAGGTTTTCTTTTGAATAGGGTGTTACAGCGCTCGGTGTTATTTTTTTAACCCTCAGGATGCACAGGGCCTGGATATCATCATTATTATAAAACCACCACCTCTATACTCGAGGCCCCAGAGCCCAGAAAATTTTAGTCGTAGTAGTACAATATATCCCCTCAAGGGAAAAGAAAAGGAACAGATGAATTCCACTCGAGCCCTTTTGCACACACGTGGAAGTGCCTCCATCCCGCACTGCATTTCCAAGGTGTGCTTTGCAGGATGGGAGGAAAGGTCTGGGGGAGGATAAAGCGCTGAGCAGGGACGGGACCCGCGTCCACCTCCTGCCTCCGCCGCAGATGCCCGGAGGCTCTTGGAGCAGCTCACCGGGTTTTCCTGGTCCTCGCTGTTCCCTCCGCGTCGTGGGGGTAACGTGGTTTGGTCTCCCCTGGGTATCGCAGGAGTAAACTCACGTGGCTTTTCAGAGACCCCCCCTGAGACGCGTGCTGGGGCTCCCGTGCGGTCGCAGGACAAAGAAATACTGCAAAATATTTCTCGTTTGGATTTTCTCCCATGCTGGAAGACGGCACCTTCCTAGGGGCCCCCCACACCGCATTTTGAGTGCAAATGATAATAATAAAACTTTTTTTTTTCCCTCCCCCTCTCCTTCAGCACCTGGCATTCTGATTGCATTAGTAAGATGGGTTTCATTCTGCACCCTACCTAAAATGCTGGTTAAACCTGTCCTGTAGGAAGCTCTGCATTACATAAAGGCGGCTGGGGCCATGTGAAAATGCCACCTTTTAATTGCGACCGTATCAGGGTAATTAGCAGCAGTCTGGAAAAACTCATCTTTACTTTTTATGCTTACCTTCCCGATTCTGGTGCAAGGCTTACCTGTATCTGGGGCACAGGAAGAAGCAGAGCTCTCACAGGGCTTTGAGAGCAGGGAAATTACGGCTAAAAGCTACAAGCTAAAATAGACCGAGCAGACAAAGGGTGGAAGAAAGCTTTGTTCTCCCCGTTTTCACGGATGGGGAACAGTGGCTGCAGCTCCCACAGGGGTCAAGCAGAAAAGGCGTGACTGAACCCGGCTTTCGCGCCGTATAGGCGAGACCATCCCCACTCTTTTAAAAATACCCCCTTTCGGCGTGGATCCGACATTGGGCATCGTACTCGGCTTGCGAACGGCGGGTCTATTTTCACCAAGTAACCTCACCCCCCCCCCCCCGCCCCCGCTTCGGAGACATTAAAATGTGTGAGAAAGTGCAAATCTTAAATTAGCTCAATATTCACGTGTTCCTTAATTATTGATGAAACTCTCATCTCCCAAGGGCAGTTTTCGCCGAGAGAGCTGGGGGTCCCAGCAGAAGAGCCGGCTCTCAGCGGTGCAGCTCCCAGACACCGAGACAGAAGAACCAACCCTGCCCACCGCTCGTCCTCCCCGGGTCCACCAGGCTTTCCCCAGGGATCGCTACTGGGACCATTTATTTGCTAGGAGGAGAAACCAGAGCTTTCCCATTATACAGCCCGCAGCGAAAAATGTAGACAAAAAAAAAAAAAGAAAAAAGAAGATGCTAACATTTTCAGCACACGCACTCACGGTGCTGAATACTTCTGCTCTTACTATTTTTAAAATGCAGTTTTAACAGTTACAAAATAAATATGTTTTAGGTTAAAAGGGACTAGCAGAATTTCCCTCTTACACTTTAAAAATTATAAAAATGGATTAAGATAAGAAAAAAAATAATCTTTGAGCGACTCAGAAAGGGAATTTAAGTTCTGACTTGCTGAGAAACTGAGCTTCAATTTGGCATTGGAACGATCTTCCCACTTCTGCCACCACAAAAGTTTGTATTTTTACCGTATTCACCAGTCCCACACCACTAAAAGTTTGCTCATACAAGCAGAAGTTTGCTTATCCCTGGATGGGATAGGTACGGGGCCTTGGTTATCGTCCAAGTACTCTGTGAGCTCAGATCCTCGGCCACTAACACTGTGTGGATGAGATTTACAACCCTTCGCGTAGCAAACCTCCTAACTGCCCAGGAACGAGGAGGAATTAAGCAAAGGACTGCTTCAGGTGCTAGCAGTCCTCACGCTGTTTGAGGACACGCTATTATAAGATCTTTTTTTAAGACAGGCGTGATGCTATGCAGTGTTTCCAATAGACTTTGCGTGGTTTTCCTCTCTTCTTGGAGCTTCCTTCCTCCTCTTCGTGCTGGCAGGTTTGGAGGTTTCGTGATGTAAATTGTGCCTTTTGAAGGTGGATGCTTCAAGAACTTCCAATCTTGTGTGTTTAAACAGGAGAAAATTGGTTCGTTAGATTGGTGCATTCAGCTAATTTTCTTTGCCGAGAGCTGATTATTTGAAAGAAGTCAGCACCAGGACTGCCTTTTGCTTAAAGGGAAATTGCATTAAAGGAACACGATGCTGAACTGTCCCCAAATGCATTTCTTAAATTTCTCAAAGCAGCTGCATCTCAGATACGATCTAATGGACTGAAATTCGCACAGACCTAAGGATAGGCGGTTCTGAAATCTTCATGCGTTGTCTTGAAACTTGTACTTAATCGTATCATGCATCTATGCTTTAAATTAACCCTGGTTGTTACTGCTTCTGCTTTACACTGGTTGTGCGTAAAGCACTAGAGCTAGTACGTCCTGAAAGAAATTCAAGGAACGGTGCCTGTTCCACGCATCAGGGTTGTCACGCAGCGTGCGCCAGTGCCATCTCCCGTCCTTGACTCTAAGGAAGGCTCTGCAGAGTTGGACACAGCAAGATCAAAACAGTTGAAGCCCATAAAGCTCACGTAGACTTTGGTCCGATGCTGGTAACACACTCTTTTTCCATGGCCTCTACTTTCCAGGACACAGTTGTGTGCTTGCAGGTATTTACAAGCGCAAAAGTCAGCGTATATATTGCTGTTCGCAAAATTGCAATTGCAAATCACGTTGCTTGGCATGTAGCAGCCTTTACACCGACAGTTAATTTGGAGGCTCAAAGCGAAGAACACCACTATACCTGCGAAGAATGGAAGTAACTCACGAGAAACCATCATCTGCGTAAGGCTCCCGATGTGAAAAGGAAAATTTTCTTCCATGTCACTGGT
Organism: Gymnogyps californianus; assembly: GCF_018139145.2. NCBI lineage: Eukaryota > Metazoa > Chordata > Aves > Accipitriformes > Cathartidae > Gymnogyps > Gymnogyps californianus. The sequence continues at coordinate 125,077,335 of NC_059473.1, read as the reverse complement.
GACCTGCGATTACTAAGACGGAAAACATTTTAATATCTATACTGTGTGCGCATCATTCTCGCTTGGGAAGTGAAAGCAGAGTGGCGACTCTCATTTTGCTTAGTGTCTAGGTAATTTCACTTGGAGGTACATAATTTTGTGCTGCAATGCGTGAGTACAATGGACAAATATATAACAAAAGACTCTGGTGTTGAAAAGTCTGATTTTCACAGAAATGAAACCAAGTAATTTCTTTCTACTTACATTCTGCTAATTTCACCATTTGGGTAATGACGTAATTCTTTTTCCTATGCTTTCTAAAAAAGACCTTCTTGCCAAACCAGAGTTTGGTTAAAACTGGACTCACAACCCACTATAAACAAAAAAAATAATTCATTACTTGGAAACATGTTCCTGTTGTTTCACTCACCCATTTCATTAGACAGTATCTGGTAAGAAGAGCTTCTTGTCGAGTAATGCAAAGTTGGCTGACCACTAACACGCACAGAGCAGAGCAGCTAAATGAATTGCTTGTTTCAAATACTAGTCTATTATTTTTTTTTTTCCCCCTACAACCCATATTCTGCACATGCTATTTCTCTTTGAGCTTGAGGCACTTTAAAATCCCACATTTCCTGGGATAAAGTGAAATTCCCACTTCTTCTTGTACAAATAGAGAATCTTCCATTTGTAGCTGATATTCCAATCTGAGCCAGATTTAAATTTTAGGTATACTGTACTTAACTGTAGTAACACCGTAAATTTAAAACTTTATTCCTGGTTTTATTCTTTCTATAACTAACGCTGGAATCTGGCCAAACACTCGTAAGAATGAGCACACAGAAACTCACGGAAGATTAATACAGAGAACAAACAAACAAGCCCAGCAGTATATGGAGAAGGAAACCCTATTCCTTGACTAGCACCTTTTTAAATTGAAATCCCAGAGAGACTGTAAAGTTTAGCTGCTTAAGAGTTAAAAAAACATCACTGGAAACAGTCAGGCTTTTGGCTTCTACTAAGAAACAAAAATCCAAACTCATGGTGAACAAGAAATTAGAAGGGTTGCTTTGCAGGGGACCCACAAAACTTAGGACGCTTGAACGTAATATGAAAAATTATCTTGCTGTCTTCTTCCATTGAGATAATTTTTTTCACCCCAAGCACGGAGCTTACTCACAACTCTACAGCAACCTCATGGTATTAAGTGGTATTTCATTTAAGGAAGCCAGGGAACAAGCCCAGCCACAGCAGCATCCCAATGGCAAATATTTGTATAGCCCTGAAAAGCAAACGCTACAAGGGTTAAAAACTACTGGCATGCCAGAGTGAAACACAGAGAAAGGCGTCTTGTTCTCCCTCACAATAAGTAAAACTACAGTAATTTTGCTGCGATGAATGAGCATGTCCTGCGGGCAAGAAAGGTGCATTGCAAACCAAGATCTCTTAGAACGGAAGAGTTCAGCTGCAACGAAAACATCTGAAGCCATGTGGACTGTGTGCTGCAGACAAAGTTTCTTCCACTGGACAATAAAGGCAGCTTAAGGAATTTTTTTCATATTAACATCTGCATCTTGACAATGTTTTTCAAACCACGTGAAGCAACTCAACTGAGCTAAGACAATAAAAAAAAAAGTACCCATTTTATTCAGCACAGCGAGCCAATGGGATGTTTTAGATTTACACTGATGAAACGCAGCCAGGCCCAAAGTCAAACGAACAGCTAATGGATTTGAATTCTGAGCCACTCTGGATTATGCTATGATAACTGGCTGGCTTTCAGGGCTGTGCTGTCAATTTGCTGTGGCCAAAGTAATATCAGAACCGGACTCCAGGATGGTGAATGCTTCTTCCCATTCCACCGCTTCCAAGCTCACCCATCTCTTCTGACAGCTCTTAGCTGAGTGAGATTAACGTGTCAAAATTCATGCTGAATGTTTAAGATCTCAGACAAAACTGCTGACGGTAGTGCCGAGTTCCAGCATTACTTATTTCCAGGTTTACAATTAGAAACAAGCTCTAATTTGGTTATAAATCTAAATTGCAAGTTTTCAGTGTGTAAGTGGCAATACTAATGCATCTGACCAGCTATGCTTTTAAAACCTATTTGGTCTCCTAATTTCAGAAAAACACCTTGCTCTACCCAAGACAACTTCTTGAATGCCAGATGCATCACCGAAGGTACCCTGAATGTTGCCCGGGAACCAAAGATTTAGATATGGTTAATAATCACAGCTCCTTTAGCTCCTTTAGCACAGCTCCTTTAGCTTTGTTGCAAAGTTACAATTGCTTGACAACAGTTAACAACTGGCTAGGAAACAAAGGGAGGTATTTTTATTTCATTCTTTAGTACTGACACTCAGGTGTAAACCTTTAATTAGAATAAGTATTTTGGGAAGAAACAACATTCATTTTATAGGTAAAAGGAGATCAATGAAAAAATTAGACACGACTTTGCAAAAATCAGTGAAAAAAATACATACAGCTTTGCAAAACCCCTCCTGCTTCCAGAAGCAGAGCTGGGCTATCACAAGTGAAAACAACAGTGGCTTTAATAATAAAGGCAGAAGTAGGGTGACTTTTCCCCCCCCCGGACTGAGAAAAACACAGTCAGTCTGAAGCAGCAGATAGTAATTCACTGCCTTTCACAGTCTTAACCACAGTGGTTAAAACCAGGCCTGATTTTGCTTGCTGTTATCCGACTTGAATGGAACTGCACCAGAGTGAACCCGGGCTGAAGGCAGCACAGGGTCTGCTGTGTTAGAACATAGCTCTCGCAAAGCCACGAAAGGTGAACTTCCAGTCTGCCATACTGGAAGAGGCAAAGCCTCACTGTTTTTTACCAAGTCTTGCTTTGCAGACGTGCAAGCCTTGGCCCTACACATGGATTTAACATGGCACTGAAGGTCATGTTGGCCTGTCACCGTGTTCTCCCTTGAAAGAGCTATATTTAAACACAGTCCGTGGTTTCAGTTGGAGGTAGAGCAGCGTGCTCATGACTGGATTAATACGTGGTATCTGGCTGGTGTGCTTACACAGACTTCTCCTCTAACGTGCTAAAGTTCAAATCACCTCAGAGTCCCAGCTTGACTCTTAAACGGTTAAATGTGCTTGCAGTGCTTCTTTTTCTTTCTCTGCACTCCTTCGAAACACTCATCTGTCTCCTCTTTTTGTCTTTTGTGTTTCTTCTTATGGCGTTTCTTTTGCTTTGCCTCAGAGTCCTTTACGCTGAGATCTTCCCCATCAGATATTCCTGATAGATTTCTCCATTGCCCATATTTTCATCACAACTAATGCTTTCCCCTTCGTGCTGCTCTTTACGTTTCCTCTTCTTTTTCCCTGAGTGACATTCATTTAACGGAGCATCCAGTTCCTTTCCATTCAAGCTACCTATCTTAGGTTGTTTCACTTTTGTTTTCTTGCAATGCTCTGTACTCTCTGCCTCATCTCTCTTCTGCTTCTTCTTTTTCTTTTTGACTTTGGTTTTCAGTTCTTCTGAAGGCTCCAAAGCTTTGTCAGCTGTTGGGCAGGAATTGTCTGCCTTTGTTTCTGTTTCATTCTGGGATCCCTTCAGTTTTGCCATGCGCTTGGCGAAATATTCCTGCACAGTGAGAACGCTCTTCACTGTATTGTAACCGTCTGCAGGCTCAGATAGCCAGCGGTTTCTCTTCTTCTCTTCCTGAGACTCGGGATCGGTAATATCCTCCTGCAGATGAACAAAGAGGAGCAGGAGTGAGAGTCAGAAATAATGGCTCTAAACACAAGGTTATTTTTTTGCACACTAATAAAAAAATATTAAAAAAACAATATGGTGCTTTGAAAATTAATTGTAAAAGTATAGACTTGGGCAGAAGTGAAAGGCAGCTTTTAATGCAAAAGATAGCGTAGGTTTAGGGAGAAGAGGTGGCAGTACGGAAGGCAGCAAGAAAATACAGAATAAGACAATTCTCTGTGGCTTTGAATTTCTTACTGTTTACCTACTCCTGTGCAACTCATGCAATTATGTATAATACTATCATACTCGGTGTATTACACTCACTTTGCAAAGGCACATGTCTCTACAAGATATAAAACAACATGAAAAATAATACAGTACGATTTATTAGCCTGTGGCATAAAGGAAATCCCATGCCTGGAATACCTCTACAGCAAAGTGCAAGAACTTATGATATACGGAGCAATCCAGCATTGATGCATCTCTTCCATCTTATCTGATCTTTAGAAATGTTTGTTTCGTAGCTGGTTTACTGTCAGTGTCCTAGATGTTGTTATTTAAACATGCTCCATTTGATCATACGTTATCAGATGGCAAAAACAACATCACAGGTTAGATCTCACAAGGCTTCTGCATACACAAAATAAATAGCTGTTGAACTCTAGCTGCAGGTGAATATCTATAAAAAAAGGCTAGCATCTAGAAAGTAAATATAAAACAAAAAGCAAAGTATAGCTCTGGAGCTGGATGTTATGTATGGCATGAAGAGAATTGACTCTGAAAAAGCAACAAATGCAACGAGATGATAATACATAACTTGTTAAATTATCTGTGACTTACAAAATAAGGAACCCAAAAAGGCAGCTGAAATTCAGATTTGTTTACATGGATACTGAAGCCCTCAAAAATAACCCTTTGTAGCATATCCTTTTGCTTGGCAAAAGTCACAAATGACTTTTGGAAATATCCCAAATTTCCCATTGTTTTTTTAAAGCCTTGTACGAACTGCAGGTAAGTACGCACACCTCCCTCGATGGGAAAAGCTGAGCAGGTAAGAATTGTGCAGAAACCTTACCAACACCCGGCCTACAACACGCTTCTTGAACGGGAGGTAATCCACAGCTATTACAGACAAATGCGGTAAGTATGACAGAGATACTTCACTGTTTTTCCATTCGTAAGTGCACGGATAGATAAGAGCATCCACTCTTACCCAGGCATCTTGTATGTGAACTGAAGTGACTATAAAATGCAACCAAATCAGAGCAGTAATATTTCATGCCCACTTTCACTGGCATAAAACAATACACAGGGTGAAGGCCAGTAGCAAACTGGGAGATATAAAACCACTTATCTCAACACTTTATAGTTACTGCATGATGGTGTAGATAAGTGATCTGGCTCTCTTCAGGGCATCATTAAACTTGCTAGCTGAAGTGGGGTTTATTAGGGTTTGTGAGTAAGGTTTTGCAGGTCTGACTCCTTATGCCTCCAGAACCTTTACTCACATGAGCAGGAATGCAAAAATTTGTGTCATTAGTGATGCATTACGAGTAGCGATTTCCTCATACATCTGCTTTCAAGAGAGCTATTCCAGTGGAACGAAAGTAACGCTACACTTGAGATTCCAGTAATGTTTGTGTGGGCACTTATAAAAATTAGGTACTTTTCTTGTAGGAATACCTTGTAGTGTATCTTCAGGTAAGTTTATGAAGTAACTGAAACTATTTGACTTCTGCCAAAGAAGTCTGCAAAGAGATGTGGAACCTGGGGAAAAAACCCGCATGTATCTACACACATCTGTACATACAGGTTACATTTGAAAGGGGAGCCGCAGAAGTAGTTTGACAAGACAGAATCCACAGAATAAATGGATTGAGCTACGTTTGTAGTCACTCTCTCTTTAATAAGATATACCTCCCAACCCAAGCAAGTAGCATTAGTGCGGATCAAAAATAGATGCCCTGCTAAAGCAAAGTTACACAGGTCACTTTCTTTTCCTTTTCCTTCTACCCACAGCAGGCTTTTGACACCTTGTATTGCAAAATGACAAACAGTCTCCCAGGTTTTCTGCCGCAGATGCCAGCCAGAACAGTTTCCCTCCCCACCCCAATATGTAAAACATACTTGCAACCAGAACACCAATTACTCCCTGGCCAACCAGGAAAGGATTTTCTCATTCCCTTGGTGACTTCAAGTCCTGACAACTTAATTACGGTAATTGAAGGCAAATATTACTTGAACTCTACACATTTCTTTTATAAAATACATTAGGTATAAAAAAATGTTCCTTTGGTTAAGCTGAGGAGTTCAGAAGGTATGCATGATCCCAGAAAATAAGAACCTTGCTCAGAAACTCCTTTATTGATAAGAATTTTAATAACCATGGGCCACTGAACACAGAACCAACGGGGCATGGAGACAAGCAAAGAGGTGCCAACCCTAGAAAACCTCTCCGTTTAGGAAAAGCTTATGTGAAACCATAAATCACCTGGAAAGGCTGTTAAATGCCAGAAGTGTTACCCCTCCCGTGATGTACCTGTCCCAGTAGCCATGGGAACACCGTTGCACTCTAAACATGGGTTTTCTCTAACCTCTCGACAGGAGACTCACAGTTTATGCAATTCCTCCCCTGCTTGCCCGAACACACACGTATAAAAGTTTCAAAGAAAAATAAGGTATACATACTTAAATGTGTACTGTGTTGCTGCAACTTCCGAAAAGCAATTTATTACACAAGGTAAAAGACAGAAAGAAATACTCCTGCTCCAAAGAACCGATGATCACGTAAAAGGAAAAGAGCAATTGTGCGGTAGCTGGTGGGAGGCCTGAAGATTGGGCTTTGGAGGAGATATGTTTGTCCACATCATGTGTTCCAAAATTGCCAACAAAATCGGGCTGAGAAGATGAAGTTAAAAGGAGTTAGGAATACTGGCCTCTATGGAATTGGTAGGATGGTCCCAAGCAAGAGAAAAGGACTGCTTGAAACATGGTGTTAAATGTGGAATGATTAAGAGGAAACAATAGGAAAATTCAAGGAGAGGCTGGGAAGTGCACAGGAAAAGATGAAGGTCAATTACAGCCAGAAGTCCTCTGTAAATATCATCTGTTTATGTAATTAGTTAAATGTATGGAAAATAATTTGAAGCACATAAAGCACTCTAAGTACCACTGGTTATTTTTCTGCCTGCTTTCTTCACTTGAGACACGCAATGCTGATTTAATCATTAAGTTAGTACACTAAATTTACAGAGTGAAATCCCAGTTCCCTTGATTCCTGCAGGATCAGGAGTGCATCTCTAAGGCAGCATACTCTCAGAGCACCTTTCAGCCACAGTTATTTAGTGAAGGAAAAAAATAGGGGATTATCGTCAATTACACAAACAATTCACATCACATCGTGAAAACAGTTTGGCAACACTAGAAGCCCGAAGTGGGAAGTATTTAGACACCTCATGAAATCAAATGAGTTTGAAACCCAAATATCTTTGGAGATTTAAGACCTTAGGTTGAAGAATTAAAATCCAAAAAGAAAAACTGCATCCACATGTTACTCTGGGAGGAAAAGCGAGATATAACCCATCAGCAAAGGGTGCCAGTACATAAGCAACAGAAGCAGATTCGATTAATTCAGTGAAGTTTCCCTCCTCTTCAGACTGCAAGTGTTTCTTTCTTAGCACTTAAAGCTTAGAATAGGAGAATAAAAAAAGTCTACTATACAGTCTCAGATCTGCCACATACGAACTACAATTACTTAAGTAATTTCACATGCCTTTGCTTCCTCATTTGCAAATGAGGGGGTACTAATTCATAAGCAATTTTGTTAGCTCAAATTCACAAAAATGACACAAAAGGAGAAGTACAGAAGGGGTGAGCATAAAGGCAGAATAAAGCTAAACTATAATTTCAGTAGATTCTCACTTAAATTACAGAAAATGGGCCAGATGAAGTAAGTAGAGGCTAAACCTTCAGCCCGAGTTACAAGGCAATCACACGATCATTCATAGCTTTAAAATGCAACAACCCCTTTCTGCAGTCTGGCTGAACCACAGTGATTAGCTACTTTCGTGTTGAGAAACCGTAACAACAAGATTAATATAATCCAGTTCTGTTTCTGCTACTTCGGATCCTCACTGCAGAGGTGTGTTGGTATGACCCCCATGCAGCGCACAAAACTTGACAGGCAAGAACTGAGGATATCCCTGTATCTTTCTAACCCAGGTCTAGCTGTAATGGAGAGAAGCACAGCAGATTATTCATGAAGAGTCACTCTGGAGCTTTGCAGACATTAAGGATGAACAGAGTCTTGCTTTAAGGAGTTGACAACTTAAAGTTAAGTATGAGCATAAACATTTGGATTGGGATCAAAGAGGCAAGAGAGTGAACAAAGACTTGTAGCATGATAAGTTTAAGCAGGATTAAAATAAATACATGCATAAATAAGGCCACGTACCATCAGTTCTGAAGTCAATTCTGGCATAAGAACAGGTACCCAGGAGGCTCTAATGTTTTCAATTTACCTGATTAAGAGTGGTATACTGCAGACAGCATCTTATGAAGAACTAATGATAACAGACTTCCAATACAGAAAGGGCTGATGCAAAGAGAAAAGAGGACAATTTTCCCTCTCCTTATGAGGAAGAGGAGAAGCAGCAGCAGATGTAAATTACCAACAGGAACCTTTGCTAGTAGGAGAAATCTATCAGTATATATGTGACGCCTCAACAACCACTGGGAGTCTCAACCACTGAAAGCAACTCAGACAACTATCAGGAAAGCGTTAGGTAGAGTTAATCCTTGCTTGGAATGGAAAATGGAAGATCTGGACTCTAGAAGCATCTTCCAGCCCTGTAATGCTTTAAAAATTTAAACAGGGATACAATTTGACCTCCTGGTAATAAAAGAGGGTTTAATGGAAGAGATGAAAAGGAGGAACACTAAACCTGGAAAGAAACGGTAAAAATTCAGGTCACCTGCAGTTCCCGTCTTTTGTTGACCCTGGTATTCTAATCACCAGGATACCTCACATAACCACAGCAAGGTTTAATTTTACTGCTATTTATACCGAGTGCCAAGATAGCAAGGAATCCACTTCTGGGAAATGGAATGAAAATCCTGAATGTCTAATACCTGGCCAGGCTGTATGACATGATAGCACTTTTTAAAAGGACAAGTGCCAATTACTATAGAGAAGCACTTTCCTGTTTTACTCCATTAAAATAAATTCTGTGCTAGAATACATTGAAAAATCAGCTGCTATCTTGCAGTTGGATATTAACTACTAGACTCCACATGAACTATCAGCTCTGTCTCTTACCCAGCAAGGACAAGGAGAGAGGTTAGGAAGTCACTAATGGAAAGGGGACAAGGAAAAACCTTTTAAAAAAATCCAACCGTTTTCTCCATGGAATTATGAAGATCCATTTTTGCTACATCTACCTCCATCTGCAACTGCAAAGGAAAGAGCAGTCACACTGCTCCTCTTGCAATTAAAAATGCCAAGGGATTTTACTGTAGTAAATCTCTGCTTAGAATAATTTTGGGGTTATTCACAGAATCATTGACTGGAAGTGACCTCTGGAGGTCTTCAGTCCAGCCTCCGGCCTGGAGCAGGACTACTGCCAGTGCTAGACCAGGTCAGCTTTTTGTAGCACAGTCATGAAAACCTCCAAGGATGGAGGTTCTACAATCCTTCTGGATACCTGTTCCGACGCGGCACCGTATCCTAGTGAGGAGGTTTTATTACCACGTAACAGCACTCGTTTCATTCTACTGTATAAATCTATAGGTGCTTGGTTTTCAAGTACATTTACGTTGTATCTGCTGACTCTATTTTTTATTTTAGTTTTAAATTCCGTGGCAATGTGTTTCTATTAAAACTGCATTCAAATTCTCCCAGGCTGTCTTGTAATTCTATTTTATATTTTTGCCAAAAGCTCATCCCTCAGCAAGTGGCCAATTGTAGCATTTTCATTTATTCTTATAATTCACACATTACCACTGCTAAAATAGAAAGCCACCATCTCTCTTGCCGAATGTAATCTCTAGGTGTCCAAAATGCCATTTGCTTGTCATATAAACAATACATTTTTACTGTCGTCCGATGTACTTGATCCCAGCCTGTTTCCATCAATGAAACGGGAGCCGCACAATAAGCTGTAATACTCCGCCGGGTTTTGCCTTCAGCCTGAAAACAACAGCGTAACAGGAAGCAACAGGGTTGCAAAAGTGCAACGGATTAAATTTTGGCCAGAGACTTGATTACAATGATAGTCATGGGGATTCATTCCAGCTGTCATTATCAGATCCTGGTCAGTCCTACAGTACTAACAGTTACAATACTAGCAGTTACAACACCTGTATTTTTAATGTCAGCTTCGGAACCCTGATACCATGTCGCACAGAGCACACAAACTTCCTCCTACTGTTCTTACACTTTTCAGGAAAAAAAAAAGCATTCATTTAAGTTTTAGCAAACAAAGGCAGCGAGTAAAATCCACGAGCAGGAGGCAGCCTGTGAAAGGCTAAGGGAGAATACACACAGTGAGATAACGCACGAGAGGTGCAGAAGACTGAAGGCACATAGAGAAAGAGTTAAAAAATCAGCACGCTGCAGAGAAGAAAAATCCGTTTCATATCTTGAAAGAGAGACACTTAGATATCCTTGTGACATCTCATTTCACTCTAGCTACACTGCTGAGGCCAGCAAAACCTCTTTTCCTTTGCATTTCCTTGCAAATTACATCTGTGCATTAGACTGAATATAAACAAAACTAAAGGAAGAGATTTCCCCTAGGATCTCTCTATTGGCACGATACAGAGATCCAAACATAGTGACTTCATCTTCCCAGAAGCACCTAAATCAATTCTAACCGTTCTGTTCTCACCTTGAATAACAGAGGAAGTATGGTCCGGCAAAGCGAGCACAGGACTGGGAAGGTCACGTTTCCCAAGTTCTCTTCCCAGCTGGTGGGAAACCCTGGAGAAGAAGTTATTCCCTCCAGCCTTGGCACAGGCTATCAAAGCACAAAACTGCCTTATCAACAATATGAAACTCGCAGCAGAGCTAAGAGTTTCATTAAGTGTTTGTAAAGTGCTTTGAGATCCTTCAAAGAGGTATCACAGATGTGCAAGGCACTACGCAAGTACTGAAATAACCCCGCTGTTCCACTCACCTGACATTGCTACATGGCTATGACACTTAACAACGAACAGACACATCACAATTTTTGTCTGTTCTGCGATATACCCGTACATAATCAAATCATCAAGAGAATCACAAATGTAGGATTTTAAAGGAGCAGGCAGGACTATAATCAAATCAGTGCAGACTGGTCTTTTCGTCCTGTACCCCTATTCTACATGTCAATGCCTTCAAATGTCCAGGACAGTCATCCCAGTAGCGAAGGTATTATTCACGTGGCAGTAGTACTGCAAGGCACACTCAGAAGCAATCCAAGTCGTCTTCCCATAGTCGTTTACTACTGTCATGTCATTCCCTGGGCTCTTTTCATTATCCCTTTGTCATGTGTGTGGAATAGGCAGCTGCTGTTAATCCTTTCTAATCAGGATTCAGAAGACCAAACCCTTCTTGATTCTTGAGTTCAGGATTTCTTCCTCTACCCCACAGACACAGAAGACACTGAAGGACTACATGAGAAGTAACAAGTGGGCTTGGCCAGCCAAATTGTGAATACAAGCAAAGGTATTAACAAGGGCTCTGAAGATTTAAGATGCCAAGATAAGCCACTGAGAGAAAGGATGCAACAAAAATCATTGGAAGTACCCAAAGGAGTGAAGGGGGTTCTGGTAGCAATTCTGAGAACAAGCAGAGTCAGCATCACAGCTTGGCTTCTGGCGGAGGAAACTACATGTACTTTGAAAACTGAAAATAACACCTGCCTATGTAAAACTTCACTTCTATCTCTTTTCTAATAGTAAATGTAGAAAAGCATATCTGTGTATAAATAAAGTGCTTCTAGGAGCATTTGAAGCAGATAATTTAAATGGCCAAACCTTCACTCCTTTCCCCTTCCCCTTACAAAATGCTTCTCAAAAGGAAAACACACACTTGAAACTCTTCCGCTTCTTTGCTCAGAGAGGGTAATAATATGCTAGAGAGCTGATCCACGTATCAAAATCAAGTCAGACCTCTCTGCAAGGGTACAGACATTTCCTGTTTTTCAGCACAAGCAGTGGCCGAGGAGCTGCTGAGAAATACCTTGTGTCACTTTTTAGTCACTTATTTGTTAAGTGTGCCTTCATCATGACTTGGTTCCTTTTCTCTAAGCAGGTGTGAAGAATTATTCGCAGCACAGGAAAATGAATCAGAATATGACAATTTAGAGCAGCATAGACCATAAATACCAGCAGAGCCCTCCTGCCTGAAAGCGTGCAGCCTAAAAGACAGATGCACAAAACCAAGACAAACAGCAAGAATGAGAACTGAAATCTGAAATACGACTGCATGGATGTGTATGCACATTTTCTTCTTCTCTCTCATCTATAAGGGTCTGAAGAAAAGAGTTTGTCTGAGGAAAGGGTTTTATTTTTCAAGGCATATCATTCATGCAGTGTACCTACAGTTCATATGGATCTTATTCTTGTTCTCAAGAATTCACACTGTACAGCCCTGCAACTCTAACCAAGCCAGGTACAATATCCCTGCAGCCTTCTTTCATAAATTTCTGCATTTTTTCTTCATTGCTGCCTTTAGTTTTGGTGCTTCCTTGCACAACTATTCCGACAAGTCAGCTCCTCAAGTCAATTCAAATTAGCACTCCTCCTCTCCCCCCACAAACCAACCCAACTCTTCTACGCTATGCTTCATAATGCTACTCCGTTTTCAAACACAGACGTGTTTAACTAACCATATTGCCCGTGTCCTACCTTACCCTTTTACTATCTGATATGTGTAACATCTTGCCCTTGTTCTGTCCATCATTTTATTGTAAGCTCTCTGGGGAAGCAATTAGCCCACATGTGAGCACTATATAACGTAATTAACAAATAATAACCATCGAGAAATGTAGGCCAAAAAAGCAAAGTTATCTGAGCAACATTTCTGCAGAGACTTGTATTGTTCTGTACTCACTTGCAGCGTTAGCTTCCAAGTTCCTGGAGGCACATATTATACTCCAAGCAGCATAAAAGCAAAGGTGAACACTGTGCTTTAAAGAAGACATAAGATGTTCTGACTTTATTTGGATTTACAGGCTTTGCTATTTTTCCACATTCATTAACATTACCAGTAGTAAGTATTTACACAGAACACCACAGTAAATAAATTTCAGAATTCAAGGTGAAAGGCTTATAATTTGGTTCTAAATTAACTTTGGCAACAAGAGTATCAAAGGAAGAAAAGACAGGATGACTGTAACTATGAGCAAGATGCAACACAAACTTCGTAAAGTGACATCATTTAGTATGGAAAAACTACTTGAGGAGGCAAGGACAGAACCTCTGTTCTTGGGTATTCATCCCCACACTCCGCAACAGCTCGTAGGGAATGGCAGCAATTGTTGCTGTCCTAACAGGGAAAGCCTAAAAACTCCGCTCTTATTTCAGCAGGAAACAAAATATTTCCCATTCCTGAGGCTTCCTACTGTAGGACAGGTATTTCAGCCTCTTGCACACTTCCTAGAAAGTGTAATGAGTCTTGGGTATCCCTTCAATGCTGTCTCTATCCCCTTGATACTGAAAAATAAGTCTGGCTGTTAAGGTGCCAAAGCAATTAGACAAAGGTTTCTAATAAGCCCGAAGCAGACTTCCCACTTCATGGGGACCTGGGGAGCTAAGGAAGCATAAAGAAGGATGAAAGAAGGGAAGAAAAGGAGAAAGGATCAGTTTGGAGTGGTTATTGGGACGAAGAAAGGTGGCTCTTGGGATGTACAGAGGAGGAATAACGTTCAGGAAAGAAGAGGGAGAAAGTATGTGATGACATCTTCACATTTCTCATCCTTGAGTATGTTAGCAACAGCGACCGTACTCTGAAATGCTGATTTTAGATCCAGCAATAGCTGATCTTGTCTTGAAGCACCAAATTAAGGTGGTCCCTACTGAGAACATGACAGTGAACAGAACATTTTAGCCACAAAGCAGGTGGAAAACTTGTCATCAAGCAGTTGGCACTAGTTTATGGGTAATCCCTGGAGACTACAAGCGCCAGCATGACCTACGCAGCCTTGTAGCCTGAGCAAGACAGAGCACGTATGCTGTGACCTGTAACAAAGACGCTGGCTTTTCATGGTCAGTTTGTGAAATCTGCAATCTTTAGCAGAACTTTGGCTCTATCAACCTACAAAACAACTCATCTGTTTTAACCTATGTAAGCAAGCCATGTGAGAAGAGAATAGCTGAGATCAGCACGTACAGTATCTACATTACCAAGGCCTGCTTTAATGCCAAAGAAAATCCTAACTATCCAAATGAAGATGACAGGTCCTGTGCTTCAAAACTGACAGACAGCCATATGACGTTGAGACAGTTTGTACCCTCAAAGTCAGGGTCTTATCTCAGCTTTTCTGCTCATGGGCAATCCAGCTCTGATCTCCCAAGCATTAAAGGTGAAAACATTTAGTTTATTTGTGTTTCACATCTGTACCTGTCCAGACTACCCTTGGGTTTATGTTATTTCCCTCCTCTGGGAGTAAAGAGCCTCACTCTCCACCTTCAAACCCCTCCTCAGACTTCATTTCCTTTGGCTTGCTTTCCATAGCTGACCTTTGTGTTTCTGCTCTGCTTTTCTTGCCTCCCTTCGGTTCCTGCACCTTGCAAACCACAGCCTTCATTTCACACCCTTTTTTGCTGCTTCCCTTCCTCCTTACCTTTTCTTTTTTTTTTTTTTGTGATGGTTGCTTCTATAATTTTGACTTGGGTGAGTTTTAAAGACACACATGTCTTTCATTATGCTAAGTATTAGCTTTATGGTACTGCATAAAGATTTAGCGGTAACGTAAAAAACGACAATGAGAAAATCCCCGTGTGTGTAATTCCAAATAGATTTCCTAGGATTTTATTATTAACACTTTGTGTAATGCCCTAAGGGGAGTGAAGTGCTCTATGGTTGCCCAGTGAACCACACAAAACACATAACCTGTGCCTCAAGGGACTTGTGGGTTAAAGCTATGAGTGGGTACAAAATATACAAATAATTGCCAGGTAGGCAATCCTGCAGGCAGCGTGCGTGTTCCAAGCCGGAATGTCTCCTGGCACCTGAGCTTCGCAAAAGGAGTGGGAATGGGATGCTTATCACAGCTTAACAGCAAACCGCTCCAGGAATAAGCAGCAAAACGAAGAGGAGACTCAGGAGGAAATGTCAGATTAAAGGAAAGACCAATTTGTTCCCAATGTCTCATTTGCTCCTAATACTCTGCTGTCTACAGGTAGGCAAAGGCAACCAGTGTAAACCAGAGCTGCTGTCTCCAGTCCCTCAGCCGCGTTGTGGGAAGCTGTTCTGTTGAGAGGGAAGTGGTGCCGGTTGGGGTCTCAAATCCTTAGTGGAAGGCTTGGAGTAGTTCTCCCAGATGTCCTAAGTGTCCAGAGAGAAACCAGATGCCAGATAGCACAGCAACTCTTGCTTTACATTGAGCACTAAAAGAGTGTAGACAAAAGAGACAAAAAGACCCTTGCCCAACAGACCTGAGTGGCCTAGCATTCAGCAAAAGCACAGAAGCTTTAAAAGATTTTGTTTACCCCCAATTAGACTCTAACAATCCACTCTTAAAAGCTGCTTTCTACTTTTGCTTTACCTCCTTTCAGTCAATCCTCCTGCTACCCTGCTCTCCTTTCATCAGGTGAGCCCTCTGCTAATCCCTTCTGCTACCTGCAAAAGCTGGAGGGTCCCTCCAGCCTGAGCAGAGCTCCACCAAGTCAGCCAGTCTCAAATCTCGGCAGTGACTCAGCAATGCCAGCTCAGTTTTATTTCTTCCCTTCATTACCCCACACTAAATGCCATACGAAAAGCAAGGGGGTGGAGCCACGGAGTTTTTAAAGAAGTCATTCCAAGCACGGATGAAGGTCACGGCTACTCCAAGATCTGAGCTATGTTTTTCATTTAAAAAAGGATAGTTGTAGTAACTCTAAGCAAAGCAACTTGGCTTCCTGTGGCTTTGCATCTTGTGGCTGGATGACCCCATATCTAATGAAGTGCAAGTTCTGATAGAAGCTGTTCCTGTGGTTACAGCATTCATAACGGCTTTCCTCTGTGTGGATTCTCTGATGTCTAATAATACAGTTGAGCCCAGCTGGGAAAACAATTTGTCTTTCTTTTTTATGCCACCATTTATTTTCACAAAGCGTAGGAACTTAATATTTGTAAGGCTGCTGTCTGCCTATGTAATGTGGTTGAAATCAGTGAGAGAGGATGGAAGAGACAAATGGAATAATCATATATGCTTAATTCACCTGGAAACCAGGCTAAAAATGAGGTAGCACTTTAAGTAGTTGAAATGATAGCAAAAGAAATCCTGTGTTGATAAATATAAAGTAATGCACTTGGGTGAAAGATAACTTAATGTTAAATAGTATAAAAATTAGGAAGTCGGGACATATTTCAGCAGTCCATCCAGCCTGCACGTTTGAAATGCGGTATACATTAGTAGTTGGACAACTTTAAAAGGAGCATACCGCACAGATACAGGTTAAAAAGAAAATCCGTGTAACGCTGATTAAAGAAGTCCAAAGTCCCCAACAGTAAAGTGTGCCAGCGCTGCTTACCATTAATGCACATTCATACTACCTCTAAACCGGTTTCTCAGACATATCTCCTTCATGAGAACATGATTTGTGCTAAAAGGCAGGTGTTGATTGAAGATGGAAGTGAGGCTCAATGAGAAATAGGAAAACAATAATGACAGCATAAACCACCACTAAAGACGATTTAGAGTAACCGGCTGATTTTGTGCTGAAGCAGATGAGAAGCAGTCACAGAGTCTGTTCCACCACCTCTGCTGCAGAGGAAATCACCTCTGGAAAAGGGGCAATAACATACAAATGGAAGTGGCGAGGGTAAGGTGCAGATGGCAACCATTAACACGACTATTTTTGCAGCAATCAACACCTCTTGAAGAAAAAAAGAATCCATGCTAAGTCATAGGTGGTAAGAAGCCAACACATCACTAAAGAGGAGGAATTGTTCAATTATTATTCTGGATATGAGCATTGCAAATGCAGGCACTAACATCCATGTTACAACCTGTTATCAACCGCAGCATGTTGAAGGGATTAAAAGCTAACGTCGCACCACCATTCCTCTTAAAATCCTGTGCCATGCCAGGGTCTTCCAATTTCTCAGCTTAAATATCCATACAGTTGCAACATCAGACCAACTTTGTTTGCTCCTAATGAAAGAGGTGATTCACTTCCTTTCAAGGAGCTACACTGTAAAATGTTGATTAAAGCGCAAACTGCCCCCAAAATCTAAAGCAGAGGGAAAAAGAATACAAAGTGAGGTGTAAAAGAAGATGGGAGTCGAGGGGAAAATCAAAGCAGAGAATTCACCAGGAGGTAGAGATTTTATCAAAGCGATTGGTTCATTAGGCAGAAAATCTGACTGCGCATTAACACTGTACAGTAGTGTTTTTCATTAGCGAGTTCTTCAGGGCAGACACCTTTGTCTTTATACTTGTAAAACACCAATTAGTATCTTAGGCAGACTACAAACAAATCAACATTAAAACAAAGCAGTGAAATAGAACCATTTGTATATCCTGTTATGCCTGGAGTCACTAGGACAGATTCAACTCTCTGGGGAGAGACCACATTCTCTTTTCTCTAATAGTCTTGCCCGTGTGTGCTGCCCGTCTGTAGTAGTTAAAAAGCACAAACTTTGATTTATCTCTCTGCTTCAGTTCAGGAGGAGTTCACCATAGGATGCCGCTCTGGGAATTCTTGTTACCCTTTTCGTGTATGTGTATTCAAGCTAGCTTTGAATTAGTAACAGTATAACTGCAGGAGCAGAGTCCTCTGCAAGCTGCAGAGACCACCCAACACTGCACAAACCAGCCCTGTGGCATCACTGCTTTGCCAACACGAAACTGAGAGTACCTGCTGCACACCCTCTGAAGGGCTATGGGCATGTCTGGGAGTTGAAAGACTGCTAGAATGGTACTGGAGGACTATATAGGGTGGAAGGAGCCAAACCTGGCTCGGTCTTGTCCATATGGTTGGACTGGGAAGGGTTCCCGGCACCAACTATCTCCAGAAGTGCAAAGGAGGGGGTTTGTCTTGGAGAGAAACAGCTCGTTCACTTCAAAGCAGAGTTTGGGAGGGAATTTACTTACGTGGATGACTGGTCACCAGTATCCAGGAGGGAAAAGGAGGACGAAGTTACATCAGCAAAGGCATACACAGTAACTCAAGAGAACTTAATCCAAAGCTACTGCAAGCTTCCCGTTCAACCTGCCCTACCCCATACAGCATCTCCCCCCACTTACCACACACACTTTCTAAACCGGAAAAGCCACTTAATATTGTTTAAGTCCCTAAAATATGTTCAGAGGAAAGGCCAGACACAGCAAAAATTTGTTGGTTTAGGGTCACGGTAACAGTTAAGATGCCATACTACAGATTCAGATTCTGAGCCTTCCCCTGATTCACGCTAAGGGCTGGTCAGGTTGTACTTGCTGTAAGTAGAAAAATGGTAATTTAGACTCATGACTGAAAAAACCTGAAAATATGCCAGCCACGTCTCTGTCTGGCATGCCAGAAGCTATTAAAACTCTAACCAAGGCTACAAGCAGGAATGCATGATTTGGGGTTTACGATTCCTAGAGCAACGTTCATGTCAAAGGTTGGAAGAGAACAACGGTCATATCTCCATGTTCTGCTCCCTATGGTAAAGAAATAATGATCTTAAACAGCAGCAATAGGGATGCATTTTTTAAGAGTTGGAAAAGCCTTCCCATGTTTAGTCAAGCACACAACAGACTGTGCAGAGTCTGTGGAGTTCATGTAAGAGAGGCACCCATTTAGTGTTTTTTTTAAGCACATCTGTCAAGACTCATGAGAGCAGAGCTGATCCCTCCTAGAGAAAAGGTGATGGATTTGATGAGCCCTTAAGGTCCTTTCCTAACTTACCTCCTATGAAAAGAAACCTAATGGATAGAAACACAGAAGAGAGGAATTAGTAACTGCATCCTGTGAGTCAAAAATGGTTCCAGATCACCTTGCACCTTGTCCTGAGAAGCTCTGGTGGACAGCAGCTTGGTAACAGGAAAGGGTGAGATTTAGAGATCTCATGAAAGAGTTAAATATTCAAACAGGTAATATCTGAATTTTGAAAGAATTTGGCCACCAGAGCTACTTCCCTGCAACAGTTACGAGAAGCTGCTGCCAATGTTAACATCAGTAGGCAGATACTGACAGGTTTTTTTTGCCCAGTCAGATGCTGGTATTGACACTCATTTAGACAAGCCAGTACAAACACGCATAAAAGGACATTTTCTATAGCAACGGCTTCTCAAGTAACTAAGGAATTTACCGACAGTCATGAAATCTCTGGCAGGCGGGTGGAAGGTGGTGGGGTTAGCCTCCCAAATGTCCTGGGGCACGGAAAAGCTGATGCGACTCACACAACAACGGTTCCTACCACGCTGCTGAAGCCTGGCTAGTTTGAGAGATGAGTGACAGCCTCCCCGAGCCGTGCAATATGCAACAGGAATTATTGAAACTTGGTAACGTGTCCTTTCGGATGGTGGCCAAGTGATGTGGAGGATGAGTGATAAATTACAGTTGCAGGTCAGGCTCCTCATGAGAGGACAGGAATTTTTGCAGAACCAACAGCTACTTGAATTTTTCTTTAGACTGGAAAGCAAATGGCAAGTTTCCTTACACAAGAGTTGCTGACCAGTTGTTAAAACTCAAAGCGGTAAGTAGTACCCCTTCTATGGGAAAGCCTGAAAATGCTTTATCAGTGTTAGACCTAAACAGGACCAAACTATTGTGAAAAAGGGAACCTTGCAAAGAAATACACGTAACAAAGGTACGAATAACAAAGGGTGGGTAGAATTACCATCCAAATTTCTGGCTCTGCATTTTATGCCCCAGTTCATAGCACACCATCTAACCAGACACAATGCAAGTCTCTGTGCTAGTGCAGAAGGTAAAACTGATTCAGAGAGAGGAAGCTGATCTAATTTTGCATAGTGTAGGGGAAGGGTGAGCTGTGCACAGGGTGCAGTACGTTCCCTCACAGACTGGGATCTTCACACCCAGTGCTCAGACCAGTTTTCCTGTCTTGAAGAAAAGGGGATGTGGGTGTAAGCTTGGAGCTGAACTCCCAGCTCGAGCTGCTCTGCTTCTCAGAAGACTGGCATCAGCATCCCTATATTTGGATTTTGAATCCAAAACTGTCAAAATTTATGCCTTTAGTCCATCACTAGTTTGAAGGCAGAAGAAAAACCTGTCTCAACAAATTTAATCTGGTCTCAGATTCGTAGCACTTTAGGAAAAGATTTTGCAACTTTCACCAGCAGTTGTGCTTTTGTCTTTAAAGCAGAGGTGAAAATAATACGAATCCTGAAGAGCTGATAGCCATGTAAGAAAGACAACATGAAAGGTTCCAAGATGATTTTTTAAATACCAGAAGAGAAGGTCTGGATAGGTAGCTGACAGTCTGCTACAGATGACAGATTAGCCAACTTTACAGGGTACAATTTGCATCTGATTCATGGGGACTGGAAGAGAACTAGAAAGTTGAGATTATAATGAGATTAATCATACAACTCTAGGGATCCCATTCATCCCGCTGCTGAAGGGTCCTAGAGCTGCTTTGTACTATCTGAGCTGCATTTAGGAAGTTATTGGGGGTTGTCTGGGACAGAAACATACCTGGTTGGAAGGAGGGAAGAGATAAAAGTTTGCTGGTTTTCCAATTAAAGCTGAGCTGAGATTAAGGACTGTAGTAAACCTCAAATTCCAGACTAGAGCTGAAAAGCTTTGAGATTTAATGCTAATAATTCATACCGCTCTCACATTTACCAGCAGTGACTGGTTTAAAAAAAAAAATTAAAAAAAAAAAAAAAATCAATCAATCTGGAGGAACTGTTCTGCATCCTGAAACAAAGGGAAAGGATGAGATCATACCTATTTCTTCAGCCTTGGTGAGGTCTCAAAGTTAACATATGAAACAGATGAGGAGACTCGCATTAGCAAGGCATGCCAATGTCATAGCAATAAATAAATGTTCAAATAATAAGGCTGCACCTTCAGCTGATGTGGCAGCCTAGTACACTGCTGTCAAACCTGGGCAAACTGCATTAGTCCCAGGATCCTTGGGTAATTGAAGATCTGGCGCCACACTTACCTGAAGGCAGACTTCAGAGCACAGCCACTACATAAAGTGCTACGTTGCCAGGCAGGCAGTTAATTAGAAGAGAAATACTGTGCACTTCCAAAGTCTCTTTCCCACTGCGATCTTCTGTGTTGAACTTGGCATTATCATGGAGTTCTTGGGCTGTCCTACCAATAGGGACACCAAGGCCCAGAAAGCAGTGAAGCAGTTTGCCCCAAACGGTACAGCATCAATATTTGATGTGGGACTCCTGGTTTTGTTCCTGGATTTCTCTTCCTGGGCTTTGGCCACGAAGATATATTTCCACACGTGGCCAGAAGAAGAGCTGCAAGCTGGGGCTTCTTGTGCCTATCTTAATGGCGAAAATTAGGAATGAAATCTAACTGTTAAGTGTAACAGAAATGAGCCAGTCTAACCAATTCATAACTGTGTTTCTATTTTTCCAAGAACTGGTTACTAACCTAGAGTCACAGCACAGACCCTGGCTAGGATCCTGAGGTCCAGTCACACCGAGGCTCAGGCAGTCCTGGTGGAAGGTTCTCTTTGCTCCAATTCACATTCCCTTTGACTCAGACCCTTCATTTCTAGGTCACATAAAGACAATACATAAAAGAAAACCTCTGATGTTCATCTATAAAGACACTCACTGTCCAAATAACCCCTTCTTTGAGGACAATTTTTGTCTGACCTTTGTTCCAAATCTGATAGCACAGCTCTGATTTTTGTAAAACTCTCTTAGAAAAAACAGTTAAATCTTTTTTTTTTTTTTTTTTAAAACTTAATTCACCTTCTGGTAGAAGTCTAAACAAACAGTTAGGAGTTATGCTGAATTTATGCCCTTTGGGGAAAAAACCCCACAAAACACTACAATGTCTACAGAGATGTCTATTGACCCAGCAGTTATCAGAACTGTGGTGGTTTTTTTCGCTGGCACAAAACCAGCTTTCTAAACAGCCACTGACCCACTTTCACCTAGCTGGCCTCTGAAGTTGAGAGAAGATTCATACCCTCTAGACGTTAGAGGCTCTGTTTGAAGTCACTGCTGTCAGGAGATGGTCAGTTTACGTCTCCTGTCCTAGGACAGGAAAAGGATGCACTCTCAGCTCCATGTGTTGCAGTGAGATAAGCACAAAGATTTCTGTCCTATGCCCTTATCAGCTTTTCCTGCTACTCTCCAGAACAGACACCACCAAGACTGGCAGTAAAAATTAAACTTGCTTAAGCAAAAGGAAAAAAAAAAAAAAAAAAAAAAGGAAAACCAAAAAAGACTCAAGTATGCCTCATATCTGTAATCCAAAAGGTTGAAGTTTTGGGAAAAATTTCACATTAGGATTTTTGGGAGCACTGAAAACTACCTAAAATCTTCTGTATCCTCAATATCTGACAGACTCAGGATGACTTACATTTTAAAACATATCTCACTAGTTAAATAGCAGTCTTTACTACATGAAAGACAGAATAATCCCCTTGCAAATAAAACCAATTAGCTGGCAAAAGGACATTCCTTGCATATAGAAATTACGTTGATATATTAAAATTTTTCTTCCATGGTTTCCTTTGCATTTCATTCTCTCTCTGCTGCTCCCTCCTTCTCTTTATGTTACTTCTGTCCTTCCACCTCAGTTTCTTAGTGTGCAGAGGACAGGCTAGACAGAGCCTCCAAGGACCTTGGTTTATCTCCTGTCTTTCCATCACCTGCCCACATATTTAATTTATGGGTGCTTCAGTCTCCACCCTGTATAAAACTGGTGTTACTTCTTGTTAAAACATGGTCATCCACATGTGAGATGGACTCAACATCACAGTAGCACGTCGGTCCAATAAAGGGATTTTACAAAGTTAAAGGTTTCTGTCTAATCTTGTGGAAGACGTGGTCGTGCTTCCCAAATTCTCAAATACTACTGTGGTGGGTGAGTAGCACTGTCAGGATCACACATCCATGCCTATATATGTATGTTGGTTTTTTGACATCTACTGACACACTCAGTTTCACCTTCCAGGGATGGTGCAAACTGCCTGCGCAGTGCAGGTCCAGGAATCAGACCCCACCATCCCCGGCTTTACACCAATCGCTCAAGTGATAGCAAGTGGCATTGACATTTGTCACCCCGACGAGACAGATATACATCCCAAGGGCCCCTTTAACACATCAACACCCCTTTAGGAGGCATCCTCAACTAAGACTTGAACATCTAGGTGATAAATAAACCTTCCAGACAGAAACCAACTTCCCAGTCTCTCTACAAAGCCCCACTTTGAGCTACCAACATATATAAAAACAAATACCATTTAGCGTATACCTAGATATCATTGCCAAATGGCATACTTCAGAAACATCAGCAATTGCTCTTATGCTCCTCCTCAGCCCTCAATATACATCATTATTAAAATTATGACTGCTGACCATCTATGATTGCCTTTCTGAAGTACCAAAACCCAATCCATTCTTGCCCACAGAAAGGAAATAAACCAGCGTGGTCATTTTATACATTTAAACAATTCTAGAAAATACACCATATTTAATTGCAGCAGCTATTAAATACACATCATAGAAGTCACGGGGTGCCATAAAAACGGGGGGAGAACTTTACTGATGTGCAAGGTATCACTGAAATGCATGCCACAGGAAAGCCCTTGAGTAGTTCAAGACTCCTGGCTTCTAAACTCACTTGGACCTGTTGGAGCGAGTCCAGAGGAGGCCACGAAGATGATCAGAGGGACTGGAGCACCTCTGCTATGAAGACAGGCTGAGAGAGTTGGGGTTGTTCAGCCTGGAGAGGAGAAGGCTCCGGGGAGACCTTATAGCAGCCTTCCAGTACCTAAAGGGGGCCTTACAAGAAAGCTGGAGAGGGACTTTTCACAAGGGCATGTAGTAACAGGACAAGGGGTAATGGCTTTAAACTGACAGAGGGTAGATTTAGATGAGATGTAAGGAAGACTTTCTTTACTGTGAGGGTGGTGAGGCACTGGCACAGGTTGCCCAGAGAGGTTGTGGATGCCCCATCCCTGGAAGTGTTGAAGGCCAGGTTGGACGGGGCTCTGAGCAGCCTGATCTGGTGGAAGACGTCCCTGCCAATGGCAGGGGGGTTGGAACTAGATGATCTTTAAGGTCCTTTCCAACCCAAACCATTCTGTGATTCTGCTACTAATTTCTTCTAGCACAAGGTATTTTGGGTAAAGTTTAAAAGAACAGTCTAATTTCATTTTTAAAAGCACACAAGATCCTCAAACATATTAACTTTCCACGTGACTTAAAGACCTACCTACGTATCTACACAGAAGAACATCTGGAGATCCAAAATGAACACAAGCCACTGAAGCTATAATCCATGTATTGGTTCTTTAGTCTAAGCAGGACTTTCCTGTTAGGTAAACAAAGAAGCTTCTAAAATTTTGCTTTTAAAATTAACATGTTCCTGATAATTTCACTCTTCAACCTGACTCAGTATCCTCATTAAAGTGAAAAAAATAGTTCCCTACATCCATGGAATACCAAAACTTAGTTTGTTACTCTTACTGCTATTGAGTAGAGTTTTCAAAAGGAAGATGTTGATGTATGAGCATTTCTCTAAGTCACTTTGCCATTTCTCTTTATGTTCTACTACAATACAGAAAAATCTACTCACTCGAATCCCCTGCAGTAATACGAAAATATGGAAAAGACTGATGATGAAATGATCCTTGGGCAAGACAAGAACTATGGTGATGGCATAAAAAATGTGAAATATTCCTTCAAAACCAAACTGGAATGAAACAAGTATTTGAAGATCCTAATCACATGAAACCAACAACAGCATTATGCACAGCATTCTGGATAAAACAGCATGTGTGTGTATGTGCATGTGTCCGGGTGTGTTTATCCCTAGATATCAGACAGAACAGGAAAGGAAGAGCTGAAATACTTGTCCAGTAAATGCTCAAAAAGAAAACACAGCCAGGACAAATTTAGAAGCTTTACTTAGCTGTAATATCAAAGGCAGAGTTGACTGTAAAAGCAACCACCTCTCAAGAATGGCAAAATAAACTTACACAAGTCTCAGGAGGAAAACACTGATCAGACACTGGATATTGTTAACCGCTGCTGTTTTGGTTAAATGAGGTCCTTTTTGACACTACTAAGATAGTCTCGTCAAAGAACAACAGAAATGAAAAGCAAAAAAAAAAAAAAAAAAAAGACAGACAACAGCCATTTCAGCAGGAATCTGTTTGGCAAAGCCTGGCTTTGAGCTGGTGTCTGAAGAAACAAAACTCGGAATGAACTTCCTAAAACATTGGGTTTTTTTGGTCTCCTTTGGAAAAGCAGTATAGGGTCTTTTGCAAATTTCAATAGTCTGACTGGCAACTTGTTTCTTGATCAAAGCAGAAGTCTGAAACACATCTGAAAAAGATTTTCTGAAAAAAGAAGGAAAAAAAAAAAACCATTTCATGCTCAATTCAGAAGAAAGTTTCCCTAGCAGAAACTAGGCTATTTGAACTTTTTTTTTTTTAAAAAGAGGGTTTCCATCAAATAAAATGAGCCAAAAGCAACACATTTTAATAACTTCTGTCTTAAAGACATGCAGTTTACATAGACCTGTAGCCATTACCTAGATATGATACCAGTGTACTGAAATCATGAAGTTGTATGATTTTCTATACAGTGTAGATTAATTTGGTTACATTACGCAGAAGAGGATTTACCTCAGACTCTGAAAAACATCTGGATCTCTTCTCTTACAGTAACCATAATCACAAACTTATGCTCAGAAATAGCGTGCATTTAGATAGGAGTGTGGCATCCGCCCATCTCTGCCAAAAAAAAAAGAAAAAAAAAAGAAAAAAAAAAGAAAAAAAAAAAAAAAAAAAAGAAAAAAAAGAAAATCCCGAACTTGGTTAGTAGCATGCCTTGAAATTGCTGCTACTTCACCTGGGGAAGTCTACCTTGAGGATTTAGTAAAAGCAATAAAGCATGTGTGTCAACACGATCTATACAATCCAATGGATAAAATTGGCTTCAGAATTCACCCTCGGAGTGCCAAACTCCTGCTGTCTAGATATTCAGAAATTTAAGTGATGTCAAGCAATTTCCCTTGGCTTAAAGTAATGCCAGTAGACAGACACTCTGACGCCAAGAGAGGATGATGGCGAGATAGTACGTCCCTCTCATTTTCACAAGAACTCGAGGGAACTGCTCCCATATCTTTTGCAGAATTAATCAAGATAAGTTAATGTGTGATAACATGTATCTGAAGCGCTCTGACGGGAAGAAAACCTGAGCAGCTTCTGGCTCTCCAGGATTAACTTTAACAGCTCTCCAAGAAACACAAAGCTTTCCTTTTCTGCCCTGATCCACCCCAAAAACAGAGTTCATACTGTAGAGTCAGAAATGTTGAGGATGAAAGAATAAGGTATGTCACAGGAATGTGACATGATGGAGAAGCATCTCATCATACAGAGGCGCTGACATACTATTGATGCTTTTACACCCTGGCACAAGAAGTTTTTACCTGACCTGTAAGTACTCCTCCTACTGTTACTCTTAAAATACTCCCCAGTAACAATACATAAATGGTTTCTGCATATACAAGCATGGACATTTTGAGGTATTTCAGAGAGGTGTAAACTATATTTTATTGCTACATTACAAATGTGACACGTTTTACATTTAATGCAAAAGTCAGAAACTATTGGAACATTTGACTTGTGGGGAAGGTAGGAAACCTGAAAAAGGTTTTGGTTGCAACCACGTAAACTGGAGTATAAAGAGACTATCTCTGCACACACACATGCACACACGCACTTTTCTCTCTGTAACCCAAGCGCACCAAGCAAGCTGTTGCCTTCCCAACCAGTCTTGCCTTTCATATGATATTCCTTTTTATTCTTCTAAAAGCTCTTTTCATGAAAACAGAATGAAAAGATGAGCTTGACTTCTTACTTGCTCTGTAACCAAGATGTTGGCATGCTGGTTTGCGAGACACTAGAAGGTGGGCCATGGGATAATTGCAAAACCCCCACATGCAATCCGTTCGCACTCAGCTGACAGGACGAGTCACTGCATGCAGGCAGACACAGGCAAGAACCAATTCCCCACAGCAGTCAGTACCTAATTAAAAAGCTAACTGAAACAGTAAAATGAGGGGTTTGTAAGATAATATGTTTTTGCTTACTTCAATATAAACTACTTTGGTACCTCTCTCGCCCCCAGCTGCCAAACACTTGGAGGTAAGATAGTCTGCAGGATGTTTCTCTCAAAGGGGCTATGGTCCTTTGATTAAGAGCTTGAGAAGCACTGCCTTCCCCAGTGTAACACAGCAATTAACACAGTTCTCAACCAGCTATCAGTGTCTAAAGACTCTAGTATCTTGTAGCTTTATTCATCACAAATGAGGTACTTTGCAGATTCAAGAAGTCTTCCAGCCACATGACAGTAACTAACGCACCAGGAATCACACGCAAGCAAGCAAATATCTGCATCGAGTGCTTTGAAGTGTTCACAGGGAATTCCCAATGAGTGCAATGAATTAGATCTAATTAATAAACCATGCTAGCAAGACATGGTCTGTCTGTATATTTGTGTTCACAATCACTTCTAGGCACATACAGGCACAGATGTGGTGGTAGGCAAGCACCAGGCATGTGTACATTATACACAAGGACATCACATATAGAGTTAGATAGCCAAAGGCATCTAAAAATATCACCCAGTGTTTTTACAGAAAACACTATTTGAATGGAAAGCTCTCATGCTCCATTTTCTCACCTGCACCGTTCACAAGGTGACATATATAAGAAGCATCCCTGATGGCATGGATTAATAGAGCAACTTCAGAGGATGAGCTTCTAGCCAGGTATTTATATCATCTCCCATTGTGAGTGAGCTGACTGTGCTTATATAAGAAACTGTAACCCAAAAAAGGCAGAAGTGTCAATGCATCAAAAAATGAAATCAAATAGGAAAAAAATTCCAAATTTGTCTGTTTTGTATGTAGACATGTTGGATACAGAATAGCCTTCTAAATGAAAGGTGATTTGACCAGCGTATTTCCCTGAGGCATAATTTGCCTCTCTAATAAAACAATAACTTCCCACTGTGCAGTCATGAATAATATCACCTGAAATAATGTGTATTTGTTTAATCCAGGAATATATGGAAGGATAAAAAAACCTCATTCCTATGTATAACAAATGAACAACAAAGCAGCAGGGCTGACATCAAAACCTCTCTCTTCTTTAGTACTTCAGAGTTATTCTTGCCAGAGACTAATAGCGAAAAACTAAAATCTTTCAGCTCCAGGCGTGTGAACCCGAGTTTCGAAACCTGTATTACAGAGAGAGACAATTTTCAGAGCTAAACACTAAACAGTCACAGAATTCTATGGGCGCTGGAGGGATTACTATAACTCACATCCACAAGAATATTTAGGTGCCTGACTTTTTCAGCACCTTTGTGCTTTTGCATACTGATACCACTTTAACTATGTAGCTACGTGTAATGTTTTGCATAGGACCTCCCCTCATGAAGTGAGCAGGACAGACTTCTTCAGAGATGAATCAGAGGTTTGCAGTGAAGGATGCAGCGCTCGACAGGACCACATCTCATCCGGAGCAAAATGCAGAGCCAAACCAACACGAGTCTTGTAGTTAAATTAGCTGAACGCTGACCTGAGAAATCAATTCTACTTTGGCCTTGGCCCCAGCGCACACTGATAAGAAGTCATGCCCTTAATTTCTGTTTCTCTTTTTGTAGGTACCTGTCAAAAACCTCAATCTGAAAACCATTCAGAGCTTTTCTTAAGTCAAGAGTAGTAGTACTGTGAATACATGCAAGTCTATGATTTGAAGTAATATGAAAAGAAAAAAAGCTGAGGTCTCAATCTCAACCTGCAAACCTAAAATCAGTAGACATCTATACTGCATTGTACAAAATGGGGCAGCTGCACCCAAATTACTTCCTAAGAAGAGATCCTGGTACGTGCTAGTTTCCTAAAACAGGCCAGGGCATTGTATGCGACCGTCATTTGGCCAGTGCTTCCAGTTTAAAAGCGTGGAGAATTGGAGGCCAGTAAACAGGCTGGTACCTCAGCCTTTTAAGTTTACTATTAAAAAAATACAGGTTTTGAGCTTCTTGCCCATCAAAAGGTTGGGATTGTATCCTCTCCATCTCATAGCAACGTTGTGAGGACTGGGACAGGTAAGGGGGGAATTCTCCTCCAGATTTTGACTCATCCGACTTCAGGATGTAACAAACTGTCCTCTACAAGCACCTGATCTCCTCCCCAGACCATTGAGGAAACGCTGAAAGGATGTAGATACTACTGTAGCAAACAATGTAGAAAGCCAGCAAGAATATTTGTAATTCTGTCTTCTGAGCAGCATTTGAATTGTATGTAGTAAATAAAGACCAAGGCCACACCCTAAATGAAAACAAAATACTGAATAGTTGTTCATTATGAGTGCTATTTCCAGAGAAATGAACAGTACATAATTATGTAATTAACAATGATGATTGTCTAAATAATCTCATTGTAGAATCGGAGCGAGTCAAGTTACACGATCAATCTCAGATTCAGCATTTCTAGTTTTTGCAGTACTTACACAAATCAGTATTTGAACTAGGTTCAGTATAATATAGTCTGTATTGAGAAATAATATTACATAGTGCAGAAAAAGGATGAAATAAACATTAAACTCCTAACTGTACAAGTGCATTACATAAAGGTCTCTAGGAGACGCAGTCCGATCCACTTCAACCCACACAGGCTACAGGCACAGCCAACTCACATACACACTCAGCAGCCAGCCCAAACTCTGCGAGAACGTGCAATCCCAACCTTATGTAAGTACGAGCATGAAATTCGGCTGACAGCTTAAACATTCCTTGTGTGACATGCACATGTGTCCTATGTAGGGAAAAAAGAAAAAACTTGGATGGATTTTTTTTTTTTTTTTAATTCAAGTACTGTCAAAACAGCCTAATGAAGTACATGTAAACTTTTTAAAGACATCAGAGAAACTTCTTTCAAAACGTTGCCATAAAGAACCAAGAGCAACATCCACTCCCTCAAACAAATTATTTTCAAATACAGTGCTTACACCACCAGGCAGTAATTGTGAAACATTTCAG
The DNA here is from genome assembly GCF_018139145.2 of Gymnogyps californianus. NCBI lineage: Eukaryota > Metazoa > Chordata > Aves > Accipitriformes > Cathartidae > Gymnogyps > Gymnogyps californianus. Next base: position 125,047,242 of record NC_059473.1, on the reverse strand, counting down.
AATTTTGAGTACAACCAAAACTCAAACGTACACTTTACTAAAAACTAATTGGAAAAAAATTTACATTGGAATGTTTGATTCTTTCCACTGTGAAGCTCGCTTATTTCAAACGCACAGCAGCTAAGAGTGCTCTGTTAAATATCAACACAATATTTCAGCCCGCACTGAAATTTAGGAACCCACCCTATATATGTTATGTTAAAGCAGTAATGGTTTTTACAAGTAAATATTTCATTGTTTGCCTTATGAATGGATTCTTTTTGTCAAATGCCCCTTCAAGACCGTTCTGAAGACAATGAAATTTTTCGTCTTATGGTTTCCACTTCAGAATGGACAAACCCCAGCTTTTCTTTCAAATAACGCCAGCCATTCCTCCAGGCGATGACATTACCTCTGAACCATCCAGACAGGTACTGAAATCAATGTTGCAGGGCTTGCAAAACAGAAAGTCACTTCCCACTCAGACGGTTAAAACCTGTCTGTAGCCTGTTGGACTCCTCAGAGCAACTGGATGCTCCAATAGTTTTGGCAATACATGTTCCCATTTTCACTGGGGTTAGCCAGAACAAGATTAGACCACATTCCTGTTAGCCGACTGTGGCCGTGGCAATCTACGCTTGTGTAACCTCAGGTACAAAGGCAGAAGTTTATCTCCACGTCTGAATGCAGCTAGCTCGCTTTGCAAAACCACCTGCAGTGAAAAGAGCAGCTCAAAGAACAGATCTCCAAAGAATGGCAGCCCACTGAAGAGAGAGTTCATGTTCATTGGCTTGATACTCGATAGCTTTCCTTAGCATCAGACAGACATTTTAGAGATGATTTCCACTATCAAGCATTCGTGGCAGTCTCTGCTGCAGCAGGGAAACTCCTAGCTGCTACATGGAAGCTTCTGTGAGACAAGGTCCTTATTGCAGTAAGATCCTGGCAATGGAATCCATCCGTCCAGGAAAATGCAACTGGCTGCAGTTGCAAGAAAACCACTTGCACCTTCAAACAGCTCAGTGGTTTCTTCACACATCACCAGGTAAAACAGCTAAAGCAGGAGAATAAGTTATTCCTTTTCATTTAACGAGAAAGAAGAATTAAAACGACATTAAAAAGCTTTAAAAGTGTTCAAGAATGGTTTTAACAAGAATTAGGGGGAGCCCTCCAACTTTTGGAAGTTGATCTGCCCTCAAACCAGAGAACAGGTGCCTGGGAGGTATCAAACCTAGTAATCTCTTGAATAGAAAGTTAACCAATAATATTAGAATAAGATCTAGCAAACCCTATTAATGCTTTTAGATGTGCCTTTTTGCTTATGTATTTGAAAGATGATTGAACAGCTTGGGTCCTTCTCAGCTCGTTATAGGGTGGGGGTACAGTATACAGCTCTATTCATCACAAACCCTTCTCTCCAGCAATTTTAAAAAATAATACGGAAAAGGTACTTTGGTTCCAGTTAAAGCCAGAACTACTATCTTTCAAAACAATTACTTTAGAGAGGCTTTTCTTGGTTTAGAAGCCACAGTCTTGTGTTATGAGCTCTGAATCAGTCTCACATCTATATTCTCTCAAACACTTGCCGTCCAGGACAGCCTTGGGAAGCCTAGGCAATTAAAACAGCGTGCCTCAGTTTCCCTGAGTGGAGAGAGCTAGCAAATGTATTACAGGGATACTAAAGAGTTAATTAGGTAGTGCTTTGTGCATCTCAGCTTCACTGTTTCAGCAAGTCTCCAGTAACACCTAATTAACAAATCTCTGATGAGCTGTTTCTTAGAGAGCTCAGCATTAGTGTTCCACGCATATCTTCTTTAACATGCCAGCCATGCAGCTACGATGCCCCTGCTGCCCCTCGGTGAGGGTATATCGTGATTCTTCTGGCTGGCTTTAAGCTGTTATTCATGCCCCCTTCCCCCCCCAATAAAAGTTTATTTACTAAACTTTGGAGCATTTGGTACAAAGCAAAAACCAGCAAGCTACATCAAAGCCTCCCTATTATCACTCCCTAGTGAACTGTGAAAATATAAATTCAAAGCTGACAAGCTAGTTAGACTTTTAACTAAAATCTGAGTGCAATTAACTTTAACCATGCCACTCTGCTACTGTACTTCTGGCACCGACTTTGAGAAGTGGCCCAAATTCTTCTGAGGAACAGAAAGACCATTTATCTACTATATTTATTCAGGGCAAACCTCCTCCTTCGTGTCAAGCAGGGAATGTAGCGTTGCTGACTGTGACTGGCAGTGATAAAGGAGCTGGTACGATTTTCAAATGAGTAGCATGTCCCGCTTTCCCAAATGTTAGAGAAAAGTGAAAAATATGCCCTCCTAAATAAGAACCGGGTACCGATTCAGAGATGCACACTGAGGAAAAGGTGCTTATAAATTACTGGGCATATAAAGCTACTGCTTTAAGAAGGCTTTCTGCTTGGATCTCTTACATAAAGGTATTTTTATTTGCAGAAGTTGATTAAGGAAAGTGATTCAGAAAGATGGAGAGCAGGATCATTTGTCTATGGTAAAGTTAGGAAATGGCATTAATTTACAGAATAATTTGTGTACACATGGTCCTTTCCAAGCTTCCCTGAGGTCCTATGCACATTCTGTGTACTGAATAATTTTAGTAGTACCAAATCTGTAAGATAGAAACTGTCACAAACGTAACGCCTTACCTAAGCATCCATATGGAAAGGAAAATAATATAAAGCTTTTATATATTTGCAATATGTGTACATAAACCAAGAGCTTTGTACCCAAAGCTCAAACCGTTCCAAATAATTCTATTTAGTGGGAGCTTTAAATCTGGAGGCCAAAATCATCATATTCAATGGAGAGAGGTGACCCTCAAACGCACAGGTCATACCTTAAGTGGGTTAAATGGCCCTTCACTGGTGCTTTTCTCTTCCCCTGCTTCTTAGATGTTACATCACTATATTTAACCTCTCAGCTAGGATTAATCTCCCTCTACTTTAGGCATCTAGCTTAACTCTGAAACAATTGGAGAATATTGTCTTGAATCCATCATTATCAGCAAATCTCCACAGCAACAAGATATCCTGAAGGACAAAACAAGAAAGCTAAGTGGGTACCTCTTGCATGACACCCTGAAGATGATTGTGTGTCAGGGCCCTTGAGTGGTATTAAAACCCATCACTCTCCCTTGAGAGCAATCTCATGTTTTCTTTCAAGGACTTCAGACCCAGGAAGACAGAGAATTCTCCTACCAGCCTGACAATACAGGTTCCAGAAAAATTGATTACTAATTAGGACAAAAGAATTCTGCAGCTTTCAGTTCAAAACTTTTAACTATAAAAGAAAAGCTTCTTGGAAAAATAAGTACAAAAAGTACTTTACAGATGTCACAGCAAAATTTTAATGTTTCATTGCCTGACATCAACTCGAGATAATTTTTCCTAGTTATCAACCTTGCAAGCTTCCTCTGAGAGTGCAAAATCAGCACTGAAGAACATCTGCCTGTAAATCGGTCAACCTAGAGCAAAGCCACCTTGCTGATATGTTAAGTCAAGAAGCCTCACTGTATACTAGTGGCTGAGGCATAAGTATGCTGTTTTTCTTCAGCTGACTGCAGTAGGGCAGGTTCCTGGGAACAGAAACTTCTTACATCCTCATAAATTTACCCAAGCTCTTCTGTGCTCAGATGAAGAGCATTTTGTTCCACTAATGCTTACAGGAAAGTAAGAAGCTTCAAGACTAAATGAACTTTAATTCTGTGATTTGAACAGTGTCTGCAATAGCCCTGCAAGGCTTTAGATATTATCAAGCCTGTGGAGGTGCCAGACTTTGAGGTACAGAAGGCACCTGGAACCAGACAGGCTCTACAAACCGTTTTGTGAATTCTGCCATCCAAGGACAGCTCTGTGGGTTAAAGCAGAGGGTCAGCATCACCACTACACTGGAAGATTCCCAGAAAGCAAGCACAAGCCAGGACTGGGCATGAAGCCCTTTATTGTTATCAGTGTTTTTGTAAAGTCAGTTGCCAGGAGTGACAAACCTCTGTTTTCTAGTAGCAAGTGTTAAAATCAGAACACCCAGACTTCTGTTGCTGAAGAGCAAGGGCTATACCGATGGGCGTCTCTTGGAGACACCCATTTCCCTACGACAATGGAGGAAAAAGGAACAGGTCATATTTTGTGCCTTTGGATGCGATCCATTGCAGTTGCTACACACAGCATTCCTTTGCCATTTGGTAACTGAGAAACACTAGGCTTATTAAAAAGAAAAAAAAAAAACAACCGTGCAGTGCTCTGGTTGGTAAGCACTGGTCAGAGGAGGTCTGCTGTAATGAATGGATGTCAGAGAATCAGCAGCCCAAATGATACATTAAGTACTAGCTGTCAAAACAAGGGCTGCTACTTCACTTGACCAGAAGCAACCATTTATACAAACACTCCTGCAGGTAGATACTTCTTCACTTCTTGCTTGACCTCAACTTTCCAAGATTCACAAATCTGCAGGGTTACATACCCTCGCCTTCAGTTGTGCAAGTAAGGTGGTGCTCTGCAGCATGCTTCCCCCTCCCATCCAGATTTTATGTAAACAGCCTTGCTTTTGCAGGGATTTCAGAAAAGCCGGAGACAGTCACGCTTCAGGAATCTCTGAAAGTTTAATTAAGTTACAATGTCCTAAAACCACAATATAGCTTTTACAGGCACTATGGCTGTAAAGTTCAAAAGGTAAACAGGTAAGCACATACAGTACACTTCAAACAGCTCTTCTAGTTCTCCAGTAACTGTCAGGAGGAACTGAACATGTATGATATACTTTGCACTTAAACATTCTCACTTATCATCTAAATATTTCAATGCACTTCATGAAGAACTACACACTTAACACAAATTAGGCTAATACCACCTACATGGGGTACGTGAATCATCCCCAGATTTAACGATTGTGAAATTGGGATGCAGAGAAGTAACTTGACCCAAGGCTGCATAGCATGTGAGCAGGACAGTGGTGAAAGCGAACCAAAGAGCCCTGACTACAGGCTGCCTGTGCCTCACCTGAGTCACATTCCTGGGATCCACTGTGGGAGTGATGTCCTCTACAGACAAATCACATGCTCAAATCCAAAGGGGCTGGGAGAGAGGAGTTTAAAAGCAGCGATTAATAGAAGGCTTAACAAGGCTTAAGTTAAAATAGGGACATTTTGCCTTCTAACTTCTCAGTGTGCAAGTTACAACAAAAAACTTCCTCTTCCAGTCGCTTGCTGACGTGTAAGATTACACAATTTTCTCTCATCACCTCAAAGTTTGGCCCAGCATTCTCACTGCTTTTAAGATGAAATGTAAATGAATGCCTAAGCTTTCAGCATTAGCACAGTCACTGATATTAAGAGGCTGAAATTAGGTCACTTCGGCCAACGCTGAATGGCTCCCCACAGAACATTCATTCTTCAATTCAGAAACGTTTTTAGGTAGAAGCAAACTTGAGAACTGGATAACCCGACAGTCATGTGTTTCATTATATCACTGCCCCAGATTCAAGCTGAGTAGCACCAAAAGGTTTATATAAACAGACTATTATGGTGGTCTTCGTGGAACAATTTGAGTTTTGAACTGATGCCATTACTGGACAGACTGAGAACATAGAAAAGGAAGATATTTAGAAAACTTAATAACCCACTGGGCTAAATGTGTCATTTACTGATTAAGGACCTTATACTGGGATGAACTGAGCCAGGTAAGTAAATAAAGATTTGAAGCTCTAAGATAATTTGAGAATTGTTGGAGGAAACAGCTTCTGCTTGAATGTGACAGCAGGGGCATATAGAGTTAGTAGCCCCCGATATGCTGTGCATCAAAACAGAATTCAAGAAGTTGTCTTTGCTGCTTGCTAGGACACTATTCATACCAAATGTCTTAGTGTCTTAATACATGAGTAGTTGCAGAGAAATTCCACATCTACTGCTATCCAGAGGACTTTACAGTTATTTTACTGAATAACAGCTAAACCTAGGAAGTGTTCCAGGAACCCTGGAGTGTTTGGTACAAAAGTGCTTTTTGAATACAGTTAAGAGTTAAAGGTAGGTGAGAGGTGGGGAGGATCAACAAAAAACTCCTGCTTAATTACTTACACTGTTCCCCTTTTTCTCCTGGAAATACATGAACCATATTCATATTAATAAGACATCAAACAAATATATATACACAAAGGGTTATCTGAACTAATAAATAACTAAAATCGGATGATTTTTTTCCTCATCTAACATTTTTACTCCATTATGAGATATAGTGGTCTAATGAATAATAACAAAAAGCACCTGCAAGCTTGCACTTGACCGCAACAAGATGTTTGTAGTAATTCCTATTTCTCTAACTGCAAATATTCATTGCAAAACATAGAAGTTGACTATTTTAAACAAAAATACTTTTTTTAGAAATTTGCCAAAGAAAATTGATCGCATTTTCTGTGAACTAGAAAGCACTTCCTAATTAGCCTTAGCCTTTGACTAACTCGCTGTACTACAGTAACTTTCTTCTACTCCCAAGCCTACAGAAATTTTTTTGTAAAAAGTATTGAGAATAAATAATTTTCTTTCAAGTATTGAAGTACTGAGTGACATTTAAATTCTTCAATATTCTGGAAAACAGGATTTTAGGGCAGACAATATTTTTGATCTTCTCTTCATTTGTTAATAAACAACCTGTAACACATGGGTGACATAGGATCTAGTTAGCCTGAGCTGGGTTTGATTCTGCTGCTGTCAACAACATGTCCCAGCACTCGGAAGAAATCAGCTCATGGTGAGAACAGAGCAGATTTAAAACAAACCCCAGCAAAACATAAATAATAAGAAAGAGCTAAATTATCAGAACGCTTCAAGCCTGCGGATAGCCACACTTCTCACTCTCTGTCCCCTCTACTATCCCTGGTCAAATCAACCCTGGTTTTGTCCTTTTCATAGGAGCTTAAATTTCAGTGTAAGGGCCATGCAGCAAAGTATTAGTGCCTAACTTCAGCTGAGGGACGTGCGAGCTGGTCACCAAAACAGCCTTGGTGACTCTGGATCCTGAGGGACACGAGCATTTTGTACCAGCAGGTTAAAACTCAGCTATGTAGAAGGTCCACCGCAGACTGGGCAACAAAATTCCACAGAAACTAATTATCATAAACAGCATCATCATCTGCTCCAAAGCCAGAGCACACTTCAACTTGTCTTCACTAATACCCACTGGGTTCGTATTACCGAGAGTCTGCCAAATCAAAACACTTCAATGCACAACCAATTTCCCCCAAGGAGGGAAAGACAGACGTCACATCCCTTAATCCAGTGCAGGGAAGAGCTGACACTGTTACGTGCATGGAAACTTCAGAATCTGTACAGTACCCAAACACTTTCCAACTCAGCAAAACGCAGGTTTGCTTGAGCTCCCCTCTGTTCCCTTTTCTGTTGCTTACTTCAGCTGTTAAGACCTTGCTTCCTTGCTGTCTCCTCTCAACAACAGACAAACTGGCTTAGCAATCAAAATTGGACAATATTCATCCTTAACACCAAATCTGAGGTCCTTCCCCCAAAGCATTCTGTGACGGAGAACAGTAAGCCATCATCATGAAGATACTGGCAACTGACATATCATTTTAAAGATGATGCTAAAGCAAACAGAGAATGGAAGGTACCTAGTATCCCACTGCATGATCATCTTCTCCATCACAGTCTTCCTCTTTTCTTAACTGAGGGATACATGCAGTTATTAGCAGATGGTCAATTTAGTGACATTAGTCAGCAGGTCACATTTGCCTCTCTCTCTCTCTCTATGGCAACACCACAATTATTCAAAGGAAACACACTGGGATTGATAACAGTTTGCAGAGTGAGGCTGTAGATGGAGGGAAAAAACACAGACAATGGATTTCTTGACCTTGTCTTATTACTTTGAGAAAACTCAAATGAGCCCACATTAACTTCAAATTGCCAAACTTTTCAAACATGTCAGGCAGCTGAAGTGAGGTCAGAGAGAGGAGGGAGTACCTCATACACTCTCAAGGTTACCCTGATGGGGAAGTTTACCATTAAGTCACACTCCAGCACTAGATATTTCTCCTGATTGGAGAGGAAAAAAGGCAAATGTTCACAGCTGAAGAAAGAACAATTCAGTAGAGAAGTTGCAATACTGGATTGGAAGTAGAAAAGCTTGTTTCTTTGATTTTAATCAATGGATCCGGCAGCCTTCTTAGGGGGGAATAAAATGTATTCTATTCCCTGATTTCTGGGAGAGAACACGCACTGCTATTTTCCTCTCCTTCCCACAGCAGCATTATTCCCACAAGATACCAATCCCAAATGCCATCTCACGCTAGCCCTACTCCTCGCACACAGAGGAACAAGCTCCTTTGTGCAAAGGACCATCATCTTGGCTCTGTGCTACACCAGCAGAAGGAAAGAACATGCAGGATATTCTTGCACCAGGACACCAGGGAAAGCAGGGCAGGTAGCAGCCTGCGAGATCAACTCATCAAGAACTTGCCCACCTGGCTTTAAAATCAACAGGAAGCCACCTGCTTAGTTCACACTTCCATATACAAATCCTGTTATGATAGGATCAAAAAATGTACTTTTCCTTGTTTTGAACTACTGCACTGGAATTTTTTTTTTTTTTTTTTTAAAGAAAGCTCTTTGATCAGACAAATATTTTTAAAAGGAAAAACAAAACAAAGCTGTGCTGTAAAGCGCAGGCCCACGACAAGGGCTGTTTGGGAGGAAGGGATTACACATGACAAAAATAAGGTTACCTTTATTCCCTAGCAGCCAAGCCCATATTCTTAAGTACTGGTATGTTACTTTCTCACAGTATACACACAGTTAAAAAAAAAAAAAAAAGAAGAAAAAAAAGAAAAAAGCACAATTAGAATTTGTTTTGTGTACCCAGTGCACCCAGTTAAGCAGCTATGCCAAACATTATTGTTTTATGGTTGCTTAGATGATTACACTGCTTTAACCCTATTTACACACCCCACGTATAAGAGCAGTTCTGGATCACATTTTTATGTCATTTAATTTAGAGCTGGATTTCCTCCCTCCCTTTTTTCTTTTTTTTAAACCCTCAGTGAAGAATCCCCTGGGGAACCATCTTTTCAGGATAAGGTGTTATAAAGTATACAGATTACAAGATTCGGCATATAGATGCCAAAAGCCAGTATTAACTGAATTGGGTAAGATGAAGTCTTTTACTAACACAGACCTGCATCTTACTTCATATATTTTCTCCAATTATTTCATTAGACCCATTTATGGATGTCAGCTTTGTTCACGCAGTGCCTGAGGACTGGAAACAACCCACTGAACAGTCTCAGTATATTTAAATGACAAAAAGCTATGAGCTGTTCTGATTAGAGGCCCGCTCAATCTCAATACAAAGCCATGACAATGATACACACACACACACACACACACTTTGGGGAGAGGAAAAAAAAAAAAACAAAACCAAACCTTCAGGGTTTTTTTTTTGCAATTCAGAAAGCAGAAGAACTACAATCGTAACAAAGTTCTGTTTGGGCTTTTCCTCCTGAAAACTTTCACAACCTAAAAACTCCCACAATGCAAAAAGCAAGGGCAGCAAAAATACACCTCCAAAAATGCAGTGCAGCTTTCACACAAAGTGTAGTTAAAAAATGACTAAGTTTTCTTGATATATGAATTTGTGGGTAAACCATTTATCAATGACCTGTTTACCTGTGCAGCAGAGTCCCTCAAGCCGAGGGCCATGTCATTCCCCTTTGACTGATTAATTAGCCAATCAAGGGATATTTTTCACTGTGAGGCATGATGGTTTATTCCAGCTAATGCATGGTCTCTAATGGTAACACATTAAAGCCAACTCGGCTCTTTAAGACTATCGAAGTGACCAAAAGGGAAGGAGAGAAGATAAATCAAAAGAGCTCCCCCCAGTTTTGTTTCTGTTCCTAACAACCCCCCCAAGGAACTAACGCTAGAGGCAAGACTCTTCTCCAATGAAGAGAGAAGAAAAAGCACCACTTCTTCCAGATCGGGAGATGTCTCCTCCTCTCCCTCTCTGCTGATATCTGAACAGCAATAATTTATCCTCAGTTGATTAACAAGGTGCTTATAGAATAGGCAACAAAACATCAATACTTTGCTCTTCCTCCTTTTATCAAAAGCACTACTAGGACACCATGCTGGGTAAAGTCATTTTTACCGGTGCTCCTGGAACAATCCATCTGCATGGAGAAGTATTAAAAATATGGCCCAAATTAACACCTTGAGCCTAATTCATTGTTTTTCTGACTTTCTATATACGGTGTTACAAGTTACCAGCTCAAAGCAACAGGGTTTAGATCCACTTTATGCCAGAAGATTTGCTCTACCTGTACCACTTGTGTACACTGAAGATGCATTTAGCCCTTCAGCTATATTGTCACGTTGCCCTCTGTGAGTTTGTCTCACCAACCTGTCCTCGTTGCCCCTCAAGCATAGGCAAAGGCCTTGTACTGGTAACTGCTGGTGGAATCTGGTTTTGGGGCTTTTTTCCTCTTCTTTTTTTTTGGAAATGATCCTTTTGGCTGTTAGAGTCCATGGTATGCTGCAGAGCAAAACTGGAGAGGCCAAAGAAGTAACTGCAGTATTACAGATGTAGTAAAAAGCCCCTGCTAATGGTAATTTTAATACATTTCACTCAAATGGTCAGAAAGAAAAAACAAAACAGATGAACACATAAACCTAATGATATCCTCTAACAGTGATGCTGCAGAACACAGTGAGCTCCTATTGACGTCAAGGAGAACTAAGCCACTGTAAGCTGAGTGTTACCATCTCCTAGACCACGAGTCAAAAATCTGTAGTGATAAGCCATGCTGGTCAAAGTAGCAGTGAACTAGAGGCTGACAGAAACCCTTCTAACCAGAAGCAGGTTCCTGGGGATACCGAATGCGTAAAATCATAGAATCATAGAATGGTTTGGATTGGAAGGGACCTTAAAGATCATCTAGTTCCAACCCCCCTGCCATGGCAGGGACATCTTCCACTAGACCAGCTTGCTCAGAGCCCCGTCCAACCTGGCCTTGCACACTTCCAGGGATGGGGCATCCACAACCTCTCTGGGCAACCTGTTCCAGCGCCTCACCACCCTCACAGTGAAGAGCTTCTTCCTTACATCTCATCTAAATCTACCCTCTTTCAGTCTAAAGCCATTACCCCTTGTCCTGTTACTACATGCCCTTGTAAAAAGTCCCTCCCCAGCTTTCTTGCAGGTCCCCTTCAGGTACTGGCAGGCTGCTGGCTGCTAAGAACCATTATATTGTCTTGCAGACTCTGCCGCCAGGTCACCAGCCTCTTCCCACTAACCAACATTAAAAAAAAAATTTAAAAATGCAGCCTTCACAAGAACTGAACAGGTCAAGAGGGCAGAGCAGTAATCACATGCTTACAAGAACATAGCTTTTGCACTGAAACAGAATATATTCAGAATATAACTTCTTGGATAGGATGTCCTCTACGATCAGTGAAGAGGCACGTATCTCTAGGAAGCATTCGGCTTCATACATCTTTACCATCTTTGGAGACAGGGAACACATCTGTTTGGGCACTTGTGCCTCATCACTATGAAGGGAGTCTGGAGAAGGTGCCTAGATCTTCTACCAATAAAGTCGGGTGGGATTAAATCTCACCTTTTGTTACCTATGTTTCCATTTGCCTTGATTCTTGGTAAAACGTTGTATTCCCTCTTCCCAATGACACACAACACACTACGTACTTCTGTGCTAAATGGTCAAGTCATATATAGGAATAAGCATTGTGCAGTTCTAAATTTTAACCCCAAATCTGACAAACCCTGTAGCCTGGGGATAATAATACCTAGGCACAAGATACTCAGTGCCTCTAAAAATGTAATTATTCTCTCTGACAACAAATGTATAATAAAAAAAGAAGGAAATATGTTAAAGACACTATCTCAGTGTTTTCCTACTGTCTTCCTCCGGAACACACTGACAGCAATTACATTTTTACTCTGATTTCTTAAGGAAGCAAAGTTTCCATAATCATTCTGCCCAGACATTTGTGTACATCATGCACTCCTTTCTCTCCAGCAACTTTTTAATCCAACCTAGCAGAAGCTTAGAGATTTCAAAGATATTAAGACTCTAAAATATTTCAAGAAAACAGGCAGCTGGACAGAAAAGGCCAACAGATCAGTGTGCACATGGACAGGGATTTCAGCATGAGCTCATCTCCTTTAGTCACACAGAATCCAAGCACAACACAACCACAGGAAACTAAGCTTCAGTACTGGAGCCGCTCACAGAATGACTTGTTGGGAGATGTTTTACTTAAACCAGTTCATCTTTGCCCATTCCAACAGGTCTAAAAGTGTTAAATTCATTTTTTTTCTTAGCACCACTTACTAAGGAGCTGGGATTTCCCTCAGGAGACTCTTCCACTGCCCCGCTGACATCACTGCGAGGAAGCCTGCCGAAGAGTAAGCTTGTGTCTTCCTTTTTCTAATTGAAGTTCTCACCCCCAGTACCATTCTTGGCTTTTGCCTACCCTGATTACTATCCCTTCCCTTCCTCTGTTCCTCCCTCCCCCCGACCCCCAGATATTTATAGGCAGAGAGGTCATCTTTTTCTGCCTCTTTTCTGAGATGAACGTATCCAGTTCCTCCACTCTCTCCTTCTAGGACATGCCCTCTAACCCTGTCACCCATTTTACTAAATCCTTTTGGACTCTCTCCAGGTTTTTGATGTCCTTTTTCTGTCCTGCTTCTCAGTCCCAAATACCTCATGCTAACTGCAGTCTCCAAAGCAGAACGGTGAAAAACCTAAGTTAATTTTTAACTAATTTTTCTCTGCTGCAGTTTTTTGTTCCCCGACATTGCTGAAAAAAGGAACAGCAAATTAATTTATATGCTAAAAGTCTCTGCAACAGAGACTTTTGTCACAGGTTAAAAAAACCCAACAGACTAAACTTGCAACTTGCCTAAAAGTCACAATTGTGAAACCTCACAAACATCAGTATCATGATTGGTATTTTGCAGAGAGAAAGTTGAGGTGTAGGGAATTATATCACTTTACCTATAGCTTCAGTGAGCCCATGGCAGAGCCAGACTTTAATGGATTTTCAGTTATGTCCCTTAAGATTAGCCAACATGCTTTTCTGATAAGTGCTGGGAAATGTAAGTCAGTTGAGGAAGTTCTGCAAAATGTGTCAGAAGACAATTTCCTGATTTAAAAAAAAAAAAAAAAAAGCAAAAGCAACAGAGTGGATAGTTACATTTCTAATGACTAACATGGAAGAAATCACCACGAACTCGAGACTTTCGGGCTGCTCGGATTAGGTGGTTTAAGGGAACTTACGCAGGTTTGCATCCAAGTTACAAAAATTTGGAGGAAGCAGATTACTCATCAGATGGCCTGAGACACGGGATATGGAAGTGAGATGGATGCAAAACATTCAGTTTTCTACGCATCTCAAACAGAGTTATTACAAATGCGCCAGCAAATCAGAACAACTACTCCCCCAGCCCCCAAAGCGAAATCAGTGCCAGAATCATGTTGTTCAGCAACCAAGTTGGGACTGCCTGTAACTCATTCCCAAATTCTCAGTCTCACTCAGGAGCATTTTCTCCAGTGATAAGGCTTCATCAGGAAACACAGCTGGATGAAGGAAGGAAATTCTGAGAAGCAAAAAAAATAGTGGGGGTTCCAGGAAGTTCAACCAGATAGGAACTAATGGAATTTGTTTTTCTGTCTCCCCAGCTCCCAGTGTTCCTAAGCAAGTGAGAAAATCAGAGGGAAAGTGGGGGCAAAAAAAAGTCTGGCAGATCTTACCCGGCAAAACAGGTCCTCACTGCAGGTCTCCGGAGAGCATCATAATTACAATTCAATATTTTCGATCACTTACTCTCCCTGGGAAAAACTGCAGACGTTTTCAATTTAGGGCCACTGTGAAGCCCAGCCATTGTTTTCTTCCCCCCATTTTTTTTATTTTTTATTTTTTTTTTTAAACAAAGGTCCCTGTGTAGTTTATTAAGGAGGTTTTAGTTGGACACATGATTTATCAAAAATAATTAAAAAAAAAAAAGTACCGTTATGTTTACCATTCAGGACAATTAAAGGTTGCAAGTGCCTATGATTAGTAACACATATCCCACAACCATCAAAACAATAGCTTACACTAGCATCTTAGTGTTATTACTTCTAGAGAAACTCCTTTTGACCCTTAGGGGCAAACAGCATTTCCTTTCATATCCTTTGCAATTCCAGTCTTTTGCAATCTTTACCATCCTCTAGCCAACTCCTTCTTCCTTTGATAAGGTAGATAATCCAAATTTCAACATCCTCACTTACTGCAGTAGTGTCAGTGTGAAACAAGAGAAAAGATCCATTAGCCAGATCAGTCCTAGGCTACTGAAACAGTTAAAAAAATGAGTCTGAGATCAGCTCTACAGTTAAGACAGCTCAGATTAAGCTAGCACAAAACATCTTCTGCCAAAGACTACTCCACAGGTCAAGATCATAAAATGATTGCTAATGACCATACTAGAAAAGACTGAACACGACTAATTGGAACAGTGTCTCTGTGACATATCTGATTTGTTGAGACACCATTTATCACAGCAGCAGTTCAGAGGTGACATATTTTTGACAAGCACTTCAGAAGAGCCAGGATTATCTTGCTGGTCCAGAGACCATGTCACACAGCCTTGAGCCCTTCCACTCGTTTCCATTCGACCATAAGCACAGATGGAGTTTCCTGGGTTTCACGTTTTTCCCCTCCTTTTCCTAATCTTTAAGAACAGTTTGGTGTAACACCAGCCAACCAGCCAGACCTAGTACGACAGTGCTGATGAGCCTGAACATAATACTACTGCCAGGATCTACTGCACATTAGGCTATTTGTAGAAACAGAAAAGCTCAAAGGCTGTGGGTACAACAGCTCTTAGGAATAAGAGAAGCTCTGCAACTCACTCAGATGAAAAACCTGGCCCTAATGCCATCAATGGCATACATCATTGAACGTTTCCATAACTTCCACCATGTCTCTGATGCCTACAGAACTGCAAATGATCACCCAAGTCCGTTTACAGCGTGTTTTGTTATTCCAAAACGTTCCCGTTGTCTGCTCCTTAAGTGATCTCTTTCATCTATCCACTGAATTTTGTCACAGGCTTAAATTGGAGGCTTTAAGGGAGGGAGATAGTCAAAACTCAGTTGGACAAGGTCCTGAGCAACTTGCCGTAGCTGACCCTGCTTTGAGCAGGGCAACTGATCTAGAGACCTCCAGGTCTCCTCCAATCTCAGTACTTCTGTGATCTTATGAAAAGTAGTTCCTGCATCTTTCCATGAAGTTATACCCAAGATGGGACTGAACCAACTAGAAATATGGGAAAAAGAATTATGCTGAATACCTTTGTCAAAAGATCAAGAGTAGAATGACAACTCTATTGCAAGCTGACGATCGGTCATTCAGTCCAAATCAAATCTGAATGCTCCTCAAACTGCACCTCTGAAAAAAGACGAGGAATCTAATACCTCGGAAAGAGCCTTAAAGATAGGACTTCAAGCTACAGGATCAATACATAACAGGTACTTCCACGTATCATCTCTGCTGAAACGACAGCTGGGAACCTGCCATCAGATTAATTGATAGTAGCAGCTCTGGCACCTATGTACGTATGGAAGCTGTCCTCATCTACTTTGAACAGGGACAGCAGCATAGAACTGTTACTAACCGTTGCAGGAGCTGCAATTAAAAGGGACTGCAGCCTACCACAGCCTGAAGGCATACCCCAGGGCTCTGATGGACACCAGGACTCTTCCTACATTATCTCTACACAGGAACAGATATGAACAACTCACTTCCAGGAGAATGACAGCACTTTCCTGCTCCTGTAGTGCGCTCTCTGCCACATCAGGGCAATGCCCAGAGCCTAGAGATTTCAAAACCGAATGCAAACACACACAGAGAACAGTACTGCAAATCCTCACAAGGCAGTTCCATTTGTGCCACCTTAAGGACCAGGCTCTGGAACATGATGGAAGGGGATCATGAGAGTTCATAGGTGCAATGAAATGAAATTGCTCAGAGCTAGAGGGCCTGAGCAATGAATTTTTGTTCTGTGCAAACTCCACAGATCTCTGATCCATGAAGAAAAGGAGAGGGATTTAAAAAAAAAAAAAAGAAAAAAAAAGCAATTGTGCTGCCTCTGGCTTTCTCTCCCTGTGGCTGCTTAGCAGCAGACGGTAGCCAGAAGACAACAATGCAGCTCCAAATTACATTACCTCCTGCCTGTATTTGCATGTGGAAATCTGGGTGCTTAACAGGGAACAGTCTATGCCTTTTTGCCAGAACCTTGACCCACTAGCTTAGTGTTCAGTGAGGGGAAAAAGGAAATCTGCAGAGTAGTCATCAGCCAACCACTGCATCAGTCAAGGAATTAGCAAAAGCATGCACAAACTTATACACCCTTCACAAGCAGCCATAAATGCACATGATCTGCACTGTCTATCAACAAAACAACAAATGCTCTGCAGGATTAAGTCCCAGGAGAAGCAACGGCACTTTCCAAACTTATCTTTAGTTTCAAAAGATGTGGGACATGCAGAGAAAACAAGACCAACTATTTGGGACAACTCATGGGTGGGCAAAATCTACTCCCCTAACCACAGCACTGTTGATTTGCATTAAATCCCAGTTTGACTTGCTTCATATTGATCTGACAGCAAGGGAGCTAAGAAGTAGATCCATGGCATATTTAGGTGATCAGAAGTGTTAATCAAGGGGGCTCCAATGGTGCAAGCTTACCCACAACATTTGAGACCTCTAACTGCCCTCACGGACTTCAAGTCCCCAAATGCTTATTTCGAGACAGCAATAAGTTAAGATGCGTTCTGTTGTGGCTGATGGCCTCCTCCCAAGCTCTTACCTTTCAAGCCCAACCATGTAACTTGTAACAAAGGTTCATATTGTTTTTCACAGTGGCAGACAAGACAGGACAGTTCTTAATCTAAATTTCTTCTAACCTCCCAGTTTAATTAACTGTAATTGTATTTTTGTAGTTTAGAGAACAGTACCCAGAAAACAGACTTGACATTTTTCTCTCTCCTACCAATAACTTTAAAACGTACAGCACATTCACTGAAATTATAACACTGTATAGGATAATGGCAAGACCAAATCCTTCAAACTGTCCAATTCAAGACACTCCACTGAAGTATTCTTTATTCTATAGTAAGAGTTTTTTCCAGTGAAGAATCCCCAGTGGATACTATTTGTTCTTCGCAAGCTCCCTTGTCATTCTACCCAGTATTTACACAGCTACAAACCTTATATTACTTTCACTACTATCCAGGATCTCTTAGCACACTCTTCCCCCTATTCCTCTCCTCCCAAAGTTCACAGTGGCCTACAGAGAAGTTACAGAACAATTTTCAAGAGTACTGCACAACGAGCAAGGTGTCAAACACACACATGGTATTTCAGAATTCTCCATTCAATTTCGGGCCCCATCTTTCACTCTAGACAAGACACTTCAGAGACCTCCGAAACTACAGGGCAATTCTTCTAACATATTCATCTGTGCTTTTCCAGATGTTATTTTTTCCAAAGAATTTTTCTGGAATACTTTAGTCATGTTGCAGTGTCTGTTACTTTACATACTGATATCGCAGGTCTATTCTCTGCAAGTGCAAAATGCTAATGAATACATAAATAAAATAAAATACATGCTAGTACAAACCTTGATCTCATTACACAAAGTTGGGGAAAAGTCTTCTCGTTAAATATTTACCAGTGTTCAAGCCATCTTTGAATCCTTTGTCCGAAGATGAGCAAGACTTTGCAGCTGCTCAGCCTTTCCCAGTTCTTGTGAAAATAAGGGCAGTTTGCTGAGATTGGCCAGTTGCTACTGAATGTCAAACTTTATTTTGGATATTTATGCAACTTTCAGATCAAGCAAAACTGATCTACTTTGCGATGCATATTGCTTAACAAGTGTAAAATTAAGATAATGAAGATTCCTAACTCCAAAGAAGTTACATCACAATAATTCGTAAAAATATGTATTAAATTCACTCTTATTTCCTAACGGTTAAGAGCACAGCCCTCCACCTGCAGCCTTCACATAGAAACAACAGTAATTTCACAGGCAGAAATTTGATGGGCACGTGGTAATCTCATTAGCAGAAAGATATGTAAATATGTTTTTGTTACGAGGGAAAATACGTAAGGAAACAAGAAAAAGGTGAAGCTTCTTATTTACCTGTGTCTTCATACTCTTCTGTCGCTTCCCAAATATGCAGGACAGATCATCTTCACTGCGCGAAGAGAGATCCTTACCTGAAAGGGGTAAGGGGAGGGAAAAAAACCCACAACCTTCACATCTGATCATGACAGGTACATTTTGATAACGCAAACTGTGACCCACGGAGGCAGAGAAATTGTTTTTGGAGGTGATCAAAAATCAGGAGGAGAACGCTAAAGACACTAAATGAAGGCTGACTATGACTCCTACATACACTAGGAAATATGTGTGTAGGGGGAAAGGCTGGTGAGGAGACAACCACAGCCTGCTGGTGTGTGCCCACAGGGAAACATATAACAGCAGCTTGTTTCCCCTGACTTGATGCTGCAATTGGTATAGCAAGATGAGGGAAGCAGCCGGCACTATGCTAAAGGGAAAGAAGACTTGTAACCTCCTACACACAAGAAAAGTTCAAGGAGAAACTGCGCATCTTTGGATTCTCATGACAATTCCCCATCTCTGACAGAGTTAAGGAGTTATAGCTCCTCCATACAGTGAAAAAAAAATATCCATCTTTACTCAGTGGGGACTTTTCTGATTCATGAAATTGCTTCTGAAAAGTAAAACCTCCATCTCTGCAACACACTGGATTATTCCAACTTCAAACAATTTCAAGGGTGAAGCAAAGATTTCTCTGAGTTCCAGGAGGACCATTATTCCCATCTGACTGTTGTGTGGCTAGCTGAATATCAGACATGGAGCAGGGAGGGGGAAGCAAAAGGGTGTGATGCGATATTCTGAGATACCGCCGATTCCACAGTGCAGAAGCCTTTATATTGAGTTATCCACAGCTTTGTCTCAGAAAATTCTTTAAAAAAAAGTCAGCAAAAGTTAAAGAAACAAAATTAGCCCAGATAGGCCAACTTATTAGGAGTCTGCTGGGGTCTTACTCCACTTGCTTTTCTGATTCCGAAATCACTAACGTCAAAATGAATCTAAGCACTTGTCATGGACAAAAAAAATAATCTGACTATTCCACCTGTTGTTTCTTCTCAGGATCCTTAACTGCCCACAGAGGGTAAGCAGACACAGGAACCTAGAGGAGAAAGTGTTACCCAACTTTCTGGTTCCTCACTGCGCAGCCTCTAGATGCCCTTATCCAAGCAAGCTGGATGAGACTGGTGGCTGTTTTCAGCTTTATCTTGGCCAAGGCTTGGAACATGACACTTAGAATCCTGCTGCTCCTCCTCTCACCCTACACTTTCTTTCCATGCCTTCCCCCCCCCCCAACGTATCCCCTCTCTTTTTGCATTCTCTAATAGAAAACCAACTTAGCTGACAGTTCAAATCTTTTGCAGCATCACAGTGGAACAGCTACTAGAAAAGCAGTTGAAATCACTGTCTTAATCTCATATTGGTGTGTACTTCCCAGATCCAAGTGTGGCTGCTAAGGCTATGTGTGGTGCCTATGTTCCTCCAGCAGCGAGGCTACAAAACAGCACCAGAAACGGAAGCTGCATTTTCTATCGTTGCTGCTCCCTTCTCCGCTTTTGTGTGAGCTCGTCTTGTTTAGTCTAAAAGGAAGCAGGATCGGACTTGAACAACAAGGGCCACAACAATATTAGCCTTTCTCAAGTAACTTTTCCTCTTTCCCTGAAAAAGGACAATTTCCCTGTTTTAGACCACAGAGGGTACAATCAAACAGGGTCTTACCTTATAGAAACACTGCAGCCAAACAAATAAGGGCTATTGTTAATATGAGAGCCTTGTTCCATATTTTACATGCTCAAAAGACACTTCTTTTTTCTCTATATTTAGTAAAAGGTTAAATCCAAATCAAAATAAATCGTCTTTGCTACTACCTCAAACAGGCCATGGCCTCTGTACTTACAAGCCCTGAACCAATTTAATTGTTTAATGTCATAAAGAGGCAGGGTCATGTTAACATGTTTGACTTCAAGGCCGAATTATTTAATCAAAAATCCCGAATCCCAATAACAGAATTTGGCCTCTATTCAGACGTCAGTTACCTCTGTTTTAGCAGAGGCATTTGCTATCAGAAAACATTACACAGAGCTTTAATAAATTAGCCGTTAGTGGAAACCAATCCTATCCATATACTGGAACACGTATATACACACACCACGTGCACACGGGTGTGTGAAAGGGGAACACAACCAACAGAGAAATAGAGCAAGGGATTGAACAATTGTCAAGAGACAAAACCAGGGGTGGTTGAAATAATGCCATCACTCTAAGAAAGAAATTACTAAACTCCAGGAGTTCCTCATATAGTTTTTCTGGCCACCAACCACAGTCCTAGTTTATCCAATAAAATATCTGGTAGATGTAAGAGGGCTTTCCTCTTCCTGCATTCAGGTTTAATCTGATCACTGATCTTATCCACATGATCTCTTAGCAGGGGTTACTGGAGATTGCAGAGGATAGTGCCGTGCAGGTGCCCAAGTAACTCTGTTATAACCTTTGCCGCCTCCTCCTCCCATCCCCTGCCCACGCACAGATCACTCAGAATATTCACTGTTCCTTTATTCAGCTGATGGTTCCTTCAGATAGAAATTGTTTTATTCAACAATATCAGCCTAAAGCCATCCAAAATTGTCCAAAATAAAGAGGAACAGCGTATTATAGCTTTAAGTAAGTTGCTGCAGGGGGTATTTCTAAACCAAGATTTTACTTGCCAAATTTAGACCCCAGAAGGCAACAGATTACCTTGACACACGTGGGTTTTTTTCCTAATCTTGGCTAGAGCTTATGAAACAACAAAACTCCTCTTACCTTTTGCAAACTTCATATAATGCACACGTTTCTTGGAAGATTTGGATTTTTCTTCGAGACTGAATGTCTTCTTCTGATTGTTCACTGAGGACTCTAAAAAAAAGAAACCAAACAAGTTCCAATCCTGTTAGAGGCACTCTAACCATCAAATTCAAACATCAGTGTATTTAACTTTCTCTCTCAAAACCAAGTCTCAACAACATATCACAATATATTACTGAAGGAAGCATGGTAGGTTTTGTCCGAGACATGTTACTGCTTGATTTTTTTTTGCCACATCCCCTTCCCTTCCCATTTCCAATCTAATGTGATTTGAAAAGGCAGATACAGATACTCCAGGTCAAAGGCAAAGTCTAATTTAACAGCATTTCTACAGTAAGAAAGAATAACAGGTTAGGGTTTATTGTGCTGTTTGTTACAAAACATCTCCAGTGCCAGAGTCTGAGAAAGATCTAAGAAATAGTACCAAATAAAATACTGAACCTGACTGGGTAGAAAGAAAAAGGGGGGAGGGGGGGGCGGGAATCACACAGACAGGCATTCCACTTCTAACACTACATGAAGTGCCTCTATCTGGACATAGTCTGATACATTTGTGTAAGGAAATTAAACGGTGGCAGAGCTTTTCTGTCCCTGAGGTCAGCTAGAACAAATTGCCACATCCATATTATTTAATTTTCCTAGCTTCCAGAAGAGGGGCTGCATCTAAACTGTCCACTGGGAACGGTCTCTGGGGTTGGCTAAGTCCCAAATTCACTCAGAAGTTGTTTGGGAGAACGTTAGCTTGTGCAGGTCAAAACCACGTGAAGGATTAGTCCAACTATTTAACAGTAGAGGTATCAAGTTCCTGTGCTGTGGCAGGTTATTTTACTGGTACAGATGTACTCTTTGCATCCACAGAGCCTGTTAATTTACAAGAAATTCTCAGAAGGAGGTAACCCGCTGTCCAGTTAACAACTACTTTATTAGTCCTGTCCTGAAAAGAAATAGGCACCACAGGACTCTCTGCTCTGTAACTCTAGAAAAGGCTGCTCTGGTGAGATGTTTTTTTTCCTCCCAGTAGCAACTGGGATGGGTAGGGAAATCAACCCATGCCCTGAGGGCCAAGTTGAGTCACCTTTTTCATATGATCCCACCCCTGAAAGCTCTGCAGACCAAGCTTTTCTGACATTGGAATTACAGCACTTCACTGTTTGATAGGTAGTGACACCCGATGATAGAGTCATTGACCTAAAAATGAAATCCGCAGCCTACAGTGGGAGAGCTGACTACCAGAAAGCAGTCTGAGATCTACTCTGCCATTTACACACTAAGCCCTAAAGAGAAGAGGAAGGACTAGCAAACCCAGTGTTAGACAGAGTTTGTAGTTAACCTGAAAATCCTCAATAAAAAGGGTCTAAGGGGAAAGTAAGCATCACAACTAAAATATCCTGACCAGAGATGAGGCACTTTGAGTCTGCTCTCCCATCCACTTGTACCAAAGGGAACATTACACAGCAAAGGATTTCCACAGGGCTTCCTCCTCCACTTTATTCTTACAGCGAAAGGGGCAGCAGCACCGCCTTGTGCCTTCAAGGAGGAATTTCACTGCTGAAACGTGCTGGCACTTGCAACGGACAGGTAGGTACAACCCTGTGTCTTCCAGTGACTGGTAAATCCTCTGACGAATTGAGTAAGCACTGCAAGAATACTAATGTGCTTTTTAAAGCAATTTAGTCATTGCTATAAATTTAGTTATTGCTATAAAGCCACGTGTCATTTCTACAGCAAATCTGATACAGATGAATATTCCAAAGCACATTACAGACACGGCCAGCACGTTGTTGCCCCATTTTAAAAACAGGAAAGGGACACAATCATCATCACTTCGGATCCCAGCAAAAGAGCCAGGAATCAATACTCCTCACTAGGTGCTCAGCTAGAAAAAAAGAAAAGAAAGCTAAAACTATGTACGTCAAGGGTATTTGAATGTTGGCATACTAACCACCACGGGGCCCTTCCTTCCCGATCTCTAATTGCAATCCAACTCTGGCAACTACACCAGTTATTTAAGAACAATGAAGTTTTTCAGCTGACTTTTAATGCAATTTGAAACTGGATGATGGCCAATAATGTAACATTTGATCCTGTAGCACAGCTGCAGGCAGAGTTATCTGGATGAGTTTTGCCAGCTTAAACAATTGCCAAAAAAACAAGTTTCAGAGCAATGCTTGCAGTCTGCAAATCACCAAACGTGATTCTGACCGGGAATTTTCAAAATGCACCCAAATTTGTCCTCAGTGATTGAAAACTCTTGTCCCAGCTCCTAAAAAGACCAAGGAAAAATAACTGAGTAAAACAGGGAGAAATACGGTTTTCAGGAGCCACTTTCCATCAGTACAGATGACCCAGGGAATACTGCACAGATTTAGGAGCAAGACAGCCTTGCTCAATGAACCTGCCTCTGTGCTGACTCATTGTGTCCTTGGGCAAGTCATTTCAGCTCTCTGCTCATCAGTTTGCAGGTTTCCCACCAGTTACACCTAACCGATCTTCCCATGGCTCAAGTTGGAACTTGGGTAGGATTTAGTTATAAAAGTAGAAAGGAACTTTTGGAATTTCCCTACGATATGCTATTCTACCTCTTGAGGACTTCAGCTACAGCACCTAGCACTGTGTGGCCTCAAACCATGATCAGGGCTCCAACGCACAGGGACAACTTACACAGCAATTTAAAAAAAGTGTTTTTAAAGCATCAGGCTCAGAATTTTAATCCTAGTTCTCCAGGATTAGAAACCAAGTTTGATCCTTCTTGCTAACTCATTTTCCTCCTCTTCTTTCTACCTTTCCTCTCCTAGAACGCCTTCTGTACTCAAACGTTAAGAATGAATGAATGAACAGTTGCTAAATTCACTAAGCTGGCAATTCTGCCACTAGCAGCATGTGGACAGGCTGCTGTGTCCCAACAGAAGCCCTTGGTTTAACAACACTCCACAAAGAGTTGTTTAGATATACGATCAGAGTTTAAACTTCAGTCTAACTAAAGGAGAGATGATAAACCATTTGATGATAAACCATTTGATGTGTACAATTCTTTCTGTAAGCTCACACCCACCAGTTTTGCATAACTTCATTTTTACAAACGAAGGTCAAACTGTACAAAGCTTTTCAAAATTAAAAGACTCTATAAATAGCCCTTTTGGGAAAGTTGTGTAGTTTCCCCACTTGTGTGCTCTACATCAGGGCTACAAAAATCACATTATACCACACTCAAACCAGAGATGCATAACTCTGAGTCAAAAGCTAAGAAGCAGCTCTCTGAGGACAGGAAAAGTAGGTATTTAAGAAACCACCAGAGCATGGAAGCCAGGTGTGACAGTTCATTAGTAAAAGGAAGGCAAATGCATTGGAATGGTGAGTGATTGTGTTGTGAGCCTTCACACTGGCTCTGGTTGCTTTATAAAGAAACAAGTGCTGCTGTAGTACATCCCAGCAAAAGGTCCCCCATGTCGTGGTCCTGGATAAAGTAAACAAGCTCAAAATTTTATGTTTGCCTTCCCCAACAAAAAGCCTTTAATAGAGGCCTGACTGAGAGCAAACCTGATCCACTGAGATCTACATATCCAGGCAGACAAACTTGAGCACGGTCATGGATGGCAACGCGTTCTTCGGCTCCCACTGATTTTGGGGGCGGAAGGGGGAGCTGTCAGCCGCAGCAAGGAGACTATTAGCAGCCCAAAGGATTGGGCCTCAGCTAGCCTTTTAAGACAAAGAATGGAAACTCTGCTAAGCTTCCAGCATCTGATTGAGCAAAGCATGAACTTACCTGTTTCACCCTGTCCATGGCAATCATTCAGTTCAGCCAGAAGCTGGTTGAAGTCATCCTGATGAGCAATCCAGTTGTCCTGTAAATATCACCCACATGAATACAAGGCAAAAGTCTTCAGGAGGAACAGAAGTTTTGCTAAAACAGATATTAAGACTCTGCACTCTAAGAAGTAACTTAATTGTATGTACTCAATCCTTGTTGGTGGGAGGGACCCTCAGAAGCTCCACAGGTGGCAACGCTAAGAACAGCTCGCTACAGTCACTCCAAAGTGCAGAAATGATAAGGGTTGCGTTTGTAAGTCCTTAAACAATACTGAGCTGCTGTTGGCTCTGCGTGTCCCCTGTCTGCGCAAGATGTTTTCAAAAGTAGGCAGGAAATACTAGTGCGATTTTTTCCAGCAACAAAGTTACTTAAGATGTTGATTACGAGACAAGCACCTTTAGGACTATGTTCTGCTCTGCCTATGTACCTGAACTCCAGTCAGAAAGGTGACTGTATCTGGAAGAGGGACAGAAGGCATGAAGCTAAGCAAGGCAGAAGACACAAGGAGAAAGCAAGTATTTCAGTGATTTGCTTGGAAGCAAAAAAATCTCTGAACACCCTGCTCCCAAAATTCACTGTAACCTTTCCAAGCAGGTACTTACTCCTAAAACTCCCAACAAAGCAGAAATAAACTCCAGGTCAAGAGTTTCTGCAGAGACGTTCGCATAGGTACATGCTGCCACCAGATGTGACAACAGATTTCACTAACGTCCCATTACAAAGATTGTGCTTTAGCTGAAATGGGAGCCATTTCCTTACCTGGGTCTAGTGCTTACCTCGTAATTGATGGTTGCTCCTAACCCCAGCGTGTTGTTTTTCACCTGAACCTTGATATGTTCTGTATTTCCTTGTTCCTGAGCCCCAAGACCCTAAGGAGGATTTAAGGGTAAAAATGTAAGGATTTTACAGCAGTGACTAAGCAATTAGAGCTTTTGTACTGTAAGATGGTTTGCAATGAAATACAGCAAGAAATCACAACTTATTATTTATTTGCTTGCCTGTACTGAATTCATTCACAGGCATTAGCACACATGAGATATTAAGGTTTTTTTAATTTACTACTTAAGCCTCCAGCAAAGTATTATAAACACTAAAATAGCAACAACATTAAGTAGTTGGGTGATTAATCAGGAAGCCACCTGACATTCCTAGGCAAGTCCAAAGTGTTTACAATTTTAAAACAAGACACTACATAAAAAGAACATACCTCTCACCAAAAATACCTCCATCATTGGGAAGGCAGCTGCGTAACACAGATGCCACATAGAACGTACAATACAGAACGAAGTTATATGGGGGGGAAGCGGGAGGGGAAGGGTCAGATTGGAGCTAGCAGGACAGTAAGAACTTCTTCCATCTCATTCACACTAATAAACTGATGAAGATATTGGAGCAAACAAATGTTGGGTTTGTCTATCCTAAAAAACATAATCATTCAAATCTGGGAAGCAATCTTTAGGCCCAGGATTATCTTTCTTAATTGTACGATCGGGGCGGGGGGGGGGGGGGGGGGAAGACAAAGCATTTGGTTTAAAACTTTATTCCTGGTATCTACCTGCTTTTTCCTTAATCTGTCACCAGTAACAAATCATCAGCTAAGCGTATGGCTATAATAAACATGTATGTGGTGGAGCAGTGGAGAGAAGCCCTGTGGATAGATCCTGGGCATATCTAATATTTGAAGCAACGAGGCACGTTTGAAAAAGGCTGTTGCTATTACGAATCCAGTAGAGTTTATTTGGTCAGCAGGGTCGAAAATTTACCTTGAAACTTCTGCTAACCAAAAAGCATGGAAGCAAGAAGGACACTTGGCTACACATCCTGCTGGGACCCAATTCCAATACAACTAATAACAGGACTAGTGTAAGCAGCTTAATTTCACTGCACAGATGGGCTTTTGCCCATTAATTTGATCAAGCTAAGGTTCCATTTGTCTGAGTTTGTAGTGGAATGGAGACATAAATCCTTCTCGTACAGCTATAACTGTTGTAAAGGAAGATCCGGTAGCTCAAGTAGGAAACTTATTGTTGTGAAGAAGATGGGGGGGGGTGACGGCGTGGGGTGTGACAGAGAGAAAACAGCATGAGGCCTTCCTTTCACACCCTGACACAAACAGTGTTCATAATGGCAAAGGTGTTATCTATGGTCAGAGAAGCTGGCTGCCTAAAATACAATCAGAACATTTAACAGCATTTTTTCTACTCTGGTTTACATATCTATTTTAATCTTACACACATAAAACACCTATGCATACACTTTACATAAAAAGACTGTACTCAAGGTCCATACTCTTAACAGTCTGGTCTAACGCCTAGGGAAACCAACGCCAGTTCCTTGACATCAGCAGCCTTTGAATCAGGTACCACTGCTTGTTCATGAAATGAGAGGCAGTTAGAAGCCAGATTTATACGTGCTAACTGTATGACAACTGAGGCAACAGTAGGCTACACTGAGAAATCCAAGAGTAAGCTTATTTTTCTAAGTTTTAATGCATTCACAGAATTGAGAATGATCCTAATTTTACTCCTTTTAAAAAAAGGCTGGGAGAGGAAATCTAGGAGACGAATTAAATAAATATCGTGGGAGTTTTGTGTGCACTCGTTTCATTAAACACGCTGATGTGCAGGCCCAAATCTCAGCTTTGCTGAGGCACTTTTGTGGAAGTTAAACTGCTTTTAAAGGGCAGCTGAGAAGTCTGCAGCTGTCTGCACTGACCTAGAGATTATTCTTACTGCCAGAAACCAGTCACCTCACCCCACAGGTACAGACTGGAGCTGGGGAGGAATACAGCTCACATAACACTGCATTTTGGCCATTCAAGGAACAGATCAGAAGTAACCTTTAAAAACAGGTGAAAGATTAAAGCAGGTCTCGGACTTGCTTTAAACAGTAACAAAAGCCAGGGAGAGAACTGAGGGTATAAAGGCAACTTAAAGCCTTTAACCATCACCTGATTTAATGTGCCAACTCCTGCTCTTACTTGGGGACATTACCTTGTCAAAGAGAGGGGGGAAAAATTGGAAAGCAGGACAGGCACAAGCAAGCAAGTACCATTGTAACAAACTGTAGAAATCTAACATTGCTCAAATTCTTTGTGCACTTAAGAGAATAAATCAAATAGAAAGAACATGGCTGTTTTAAACACTGAGACCGAGAGTCCCCTGGCAGTCTTCCACCCTTCAGCTAGACAACGCTCCTTTAGATCATACCTTTCCTTTGGACCAGCCCATCTTTTCCAGCATCTTCTGGCCAAATTTAGATTCGTCTTTACTCCAAGCGCTATTTCGTGGATCCACAGACCACTTCTGCCTTCTACGGGCTAGAGCAGGAGGGAAAAATTCAAACAGGCTCTACTGACATTTCCACAGTGTTCTTAGTATTTAATCAATTCAAGAAAAGCTCTTCATTGCAAAAAACCCAGAACTTATGCCAGACTAAACGTGTTTTGGGGGTTTAATTTTACTAAACCTTATATTGAAAAAAAAAGGCCAGTGAAAATGTTAATTATTAATGTGAAGAATGCCAAAGTAAAATTGCAATGGAAGTTGTCATCCCTAAGGATGGGCTGCAATTCTGGGAAGGCTTTAAGGATTACCATTTAGGTGTACAGGTCTAAATTCCATATTTATTCCAACTTTGTTTTACATCTGGCTTCGATGTGAAATCTATAGGGGATGAGACTACAGTGCTGGCTTTCCCAGTTCTGGAAAATATCCACTAGCCAGTCTTCCTTTTAACCAGAACACAGAAGTTTTAATATTTGCCTTTTTAACAAAAGCCAAATCAAAAATCAAACGTAAGTGACCAGAGAAACTGAATTACAGAACACAAACCAGTGGGATTTCAGCTTTTGGATCTGCCACAAAATGGTTTATTCAGAAACTGAAAAGTCACCGGAAATTATTGCAGGTGTTAAGAGATCCAAACGAGAATCAAGGCTCCTTTGTCCTATGCAAACTACTAAAGAAACTACAGTCCCCCAGGCCCACATGCGTGTGCTTGTCTCTACCATCAGGAATAGCTTCATTGAAATCAAGGAAGAAAAGCTAGCACAGTTAACCAGTCACTTTAAGCGTGCACCTAAACATATGCAGGAAGACAACCTAAATAAACAAGACAAACAAAGAATGGGAGACAGGAAGATTACAAACTTCATTAAACACGATGGGAAATGGTGGATCAAAACTGACCGATTAACCCAAGGCCACACAAAGTCAGCGAGAAGCCAAGTCCACTGAGGCGTTTTCAATATAATCAGGAAGTCATCTTTCCCTAAAATGCAACACTTAGGATTTGGGCCAGAGGGACAGAATCTTACAGGGATGTTTGATTCATTTTTTGCCCAGTTTTGCTTTGTTCTTAAAGAAGAGTACTTACTGTCAGAATGCATGATGGTGGCTTTTTTTAACATACTTCCGAAGCTTTGAAGCTCAAAATAGGTGCTGCGTGGCAGCCCCATAAAAAGTAATAGTCTGATAAAGAATTTCATAAAACCCCAAACAGTCCATAAAAAAGATTTTACAGTAGGTTAAATGACTGAGTGCTGTGAGAGGAATCGACACAGCTTTCGCTTGGTTCACTACTCTACAGGAAAACAACAACTTAATTTCCAACAGGCAGCCTTCAGAGAAGCATCTACTATAAGCCCTACCTGTGCTGCTAACAAAGGTGGTAAAGTGTCAATGTGGACTGTGATTTTAAACGCCCAAGCAAATTAGGGTTCCCTACTGCCCCACTGAGACCAAAAACTCTGGCTCCCTTAGCGACGTGGCTCACCTCACTCATTTATTGCGGCGTTTGAAACATCGAGCTAGGAATCTGGGACAATTAATGTGCTTTGTCATCTTCCCTCACCCAAGATGCAAATGATCTCTAAGGACCCAGGTTTCCAGTGGTTTATGGGGGGAATGAATTAAAAAGCTATCAAGCTGGCAGCAAAAGCTAAGTCCTATAAAAACAGGGAACACCTTGGCTTTCGTCCGTAGCTGACAGTGAAACAAACAACATAAAAAGAAAGACAATAAAAAGAAGCAATTTAATAGGGGTTATGCTGCCCAGCTGAGCAGCAGCCCTCCTTTTCAATCATGTTTCTTAAGTTGTCCCTTTGTTTAAAATCTCTCCATTAATATCAGCTTTCCCCCACTCAGTCACCAAAAACTGTTCAATGCCGTTTTTTAAATCTAACTATAACAATATTTTAAGTATGCCCATATTCTGTTATGCTCTCTGTAACTAGTTCCCCAGGTGGTGACTTTGCAAATCCCAAGAAACTAAATTCAATGCAATTCTTACAGTTGTAAAGCCACTGTATGTATCTAAAGATTTGTCTACACAGCAGAGGTAAGCCATGTCAACTGAATGTGTGAACTTAAATTAACTTCCAAATTGAGCTGTTTGATGTAGTTCAACTAATCCACTTTAAAAGTTAATTTATATTAATTTTCCTGAATATTTCTCCATAGAGGAGCCCCGAGATGTTTCATTCCCAGGAGGACACTGGTAACAAAACACAAGGGCACCTAATACAGAGATTTCTCAAGCGTGAAATTTTAAGAGACCTTCCCTTTCCCAGCAGTTTTAATCCAAGTATTTCAAACCTCATAACTACCTTTACGGCATTAATCCTCACATTTCTGCCAGGTTAACACTCTCAAATATGGTAAGCTAAACTCAGGAAAATAAAGAAACTTGCTTATATCTTTAGAGAAGTATCTAAGAAAGCCAGGAACAACTTCACGCCACATACAGCAACCATAAAAGCATCTCCCCTCTCCAAACAAACAACAAAAAAGACTGTTTAGTCAACAATTTATCAGAAATGTTTGTTCACCGATGTCTTAAGAGCGAGAAACGAAACAACATACTATCTTCCAGCTAAAAAATTCAGCTCAGAAGTTAATACCAATCTTCTGGGCTGCTCATAAAATGATGCCAGAGATAGTAACGCAGCTCTGGGCAAGCAGCACCATCCAGTGGAGAAAAGCGTCATTTCTTTAGATACTTCACTCAGATACCCTACGATTTGAAAAATATCAATTACTAAAGCCTTTTACCAAGACTAATGCTGTGCTTGGAGCATGTGTTTAACTATTATTTGTGAGAGTTCCCTATCAGTTCCCATCCAAACCCCTGCTGTGTGCCCATATAAGGTGATAACACGGAAAAGAATAAACAGGTTAAATTTCTCCGATGAACGGAAAAAAATATACTGCCCACAGAAGGGATTTTATTTTCAATCGAAGCTATGAAACCCATCATTAACATATACTTTTTTTTTCCTGATAAGCACCAATAAGACAGACAGTTAATTAAAGTTTATTAGAAGTTAAAAAGAGTTAAAAATAAGTGAAAAATAAATGCTAACTCTTTGGCCATTTCTGCAACTGATACATTTTTTAAATTCAAACTACATAAGCACAGAAGGATCAAGTTTGTCCTTTCTCAGTTTAGTTCACAGCATCACAAAAGTTGGAAGGACCTCTCGAGATCATCTGCTTCAACCCCCTGCTTAAGTAGGTTGTCTAGGACCGTGTCCAGTCTGGTTCTGAGTATCTCCACAGCCTGATACTCCACAGCCTCCCTGAGCAATTTGTTCCAGTGTTTGGCCACCCTCACAGTAAAAAAAAAAAAAAAAAAAAAAAAAGACAGAATTTCTTGTGTTTCAATTTGCACTCGCTGCTTCTTGTCCTGTCACTGGGTACCGCTGAGAAGTTACTTTAAGTCCCTGAAATGTACGTGCTTTCACAGCTGTAATAAAACCAATTAACCCCCCCCCTACTTTTTTTTTAGGATGAATATTAATAAGAGCATCAGAACTTGATCCGGAACTGCAAACAAAAATGCATGTGCGTAACATGGCTTCACAATTATAGCTGCAGCTGAAGGTGATGAACAAAGGCATACCACTCTGCAAAGGTGGCTCTCAGCAACTAGACTCGTTTTTTAAGGCATTTGATTGTAGAAGTCACTACATACAGAAGCTACATTAACACACTGGCACAGGTTGCCCAGAGAGGTGGTAGATGCCCCATCCCTGGAAACATTCCAGGTCAGGCTGGACGGGGCTCTGAGCAACCTGATCGAGTTGAAGATGTCCCTGCTCATTAAAGGGGCTTGGACTAGATGACCCTTAAAGGTCCCTTCCCACCCAAACCATTCTATGATTCCACGATTATTGATATGTGCAGTGTCCAATTAAAATAATTAACAAATTCTGAAAAAAAATGGTACCAACAAAGTCTACATCTAAAATAATCAGAAAATTACCTATGTAAATTCAATTTTGTTTTCCTCAATTCACACCTGTATTTTCCACTAGAAACTATATTTTCTAATTAGTCATTATACTTAAGTCCCTCTTTCCTGCAGTCAAACAGACAAATTCATTAGACCCTCTGCTCTCGTGTTAAGGGTGTCCTTACACCAGTAAGCTTACCGAAACCACCTAAGGGCATTAACAATATTCAGACAGAAGTATATTAGTCCTGTTACATAAAAATCTGCACTTGAGAAGTTTAGTCTTTCTGCTCATATACAGTTTTACACTTACTAGAAAACGCTACTTTACAGGAATGCATCTTTAACTTGGAAGAGAAGGCAGCAAAAGTTTTTAGTTCCCACTTTGGCCAGCCCCGAGACAGTTCTGTTTCCTGACTTGAACACCTTTACCCGAGAAAGAGTTATCAGTCAGGATATTCATCCAATGTTTTAATCAGTTCTTTTAGATATGGGGAGCCCAAGTGGCCAATCACCTCAGAGATAAGAGTGAAGCTCTGTTTGATTCCAGTATCAGGAAAAGGTTAAACAAAATTATCAGGCTACATATAATAAAACTTTCAAAAATGATTCACTCAGCAACACCCTTACACAAAAGGCATAAGATAACCACGCGGCCTTACCCCGAGTCCTCCCCGTGAGTTCAGTGGATTTACTTGCCTTTTCTGAAGCACCCGCCTAAAATCCCTTACATCCCACTCTCACTTTTCCCAACCCAGCATTCAGCTGATCTCCAAAGCTCCCTGTACAGACAAGAGAGCCAGCTAAGCTCAAATGCTAACCCTGGATGCCATCAAAAGACCAATGCCTACGTACACACGGCTCCGCCGAGCCCTGCCTGGTTGCCACACAGCAGCCGGCACCCCAGCACAGCCCCGGCCCCAAGGCTTCAGGGTGCCTGCCCTCTAACACGCCACCGCAGAGATGGCACCGAGGCACGGAATGGAAATGCCGGCCCTGAAGGCGTCTGAGAGACATCCCCGCCGTTCTTGCACGCGTCCCCCCCAGGCCGGGAAGCAACAGAGCCCCGCAAACCCGTACCGGGCCACCGCGGGGCCTGCGGGGACCCGCCAGCGTCCAGCCCGCCACCCTCGGGAGGAACAGCGGGGCCCCCGCCTCATCAACGAGGGCGCTGGGGAGGGCCTGGGGTAGCGCCCCCCCAGATCCCTGTTCCCCCGATCCCCGCTCTCAGGGGCATCGCCCCGAGCCCCGCCGGCGCCGTCCCTCCCCACGGGGAACGGCACTCACGCTCCGCCAGCATCGCCATCTTGGGGGCCTCCCTCCCTGCGCGGCGCATGCCGAGGGAACGCCGCCGTGCGCCCCCCTCCACCCCGAGGGGGACTTTTGAGACCTCGGGCGCAGCAAAAGGCGGCAAAAGAAATGCCTGATGAAAAAGTCTTGAGGCAGGCGAGCGCGGCGGCCGCCCTAGTGGAAATAGAGGGTGTAGGCGCGCTGAAGTTCTACTAAAGATATCAAAAGACGTGTGGGGTTGTATATCGGCTATTCTCGCGCGTTTCCCGGCGGATATTGGGCAGGCACTTTATTGGCGGCCGAAGAGCGCGCGGGCCGAGGGCGCGGCAGCGGTCTCTGCCTCCACAGAGAGGCGGGCTGCTCTGGGCGGTACGCGGCGGCTTCTCCCGGTCGGCTCGGGGCTGCCCCGGAGCTGTTAAAGCCGCTGCTAAAGCTGCTGCGAGCGGGTGGCGGGGCTCCTTAGGGTGTGTAGCCGTCCTCACAGGCGAAGCTCGGGACAGCTCGGGGCGTTTCACGGTCTCCACAGGCGGAGCCCGTTGTGAGGGGGCTTTTGTTGGGCGGGAATGGGACGAGCAGCGCGCTTGCTGTGGCCTCGGGGTGTGTGGTTAAATGTAACGGGGCACGGGCAGTCTGAATCCTTGAGGAGGGTGAATGTCCCCAAACGTCCCTAAATCGGTGCGCGTCGCGGGAGGGAAGAGTGGCGGGCGGTGGGGGGACCTCGCATGCCCTGTGCACCGTCCTCTGCCTGCCCTCTTGTAATAAAGCTGAACGTGTCGTGATCGTGTCCCAGGGCAGCTCTTGGTATAGAAGTGGTCAGAGATGTCTAACGGCAGCAACTTGAAGCCTCCTCAGGCAAATGACATCTTTATTCTCCTTTTCAAGGTTTTTAAAGATTCTGTGATGAACCCAGATCTCCCTTCCTATAATATCAGCTCAATGCTCCTTGTCTTACCCAACTTAGATGTGGAAAAAAGAGTATTTTTTTCCTTTCTGCAACAAATTTTACGTATTTGAAGACTGAATGCAACCCTTCCTTGATGTTTACTTGCTGAATCAAACCACCGCTATTCAGTAGTCTTTTCTTGCAGATCATGTTTTTGAGCCCTTGGTCATTCGTATTTTCTGTTCTTTTAGTCACTTTTCAGTTGCTTCTTGTTTTATTTGAAGTATAGCACCCAAGACACGTGATGCTGCCGAGTTCTTCAGAGCACTTAACTGGAGTTGTAGGCTGCTGCTTCTGCCTCTACTCTGGCTACGTTTTGCATCTGAGTGTAATATTTTGTTTTCTAACCTCCGTATCCCTTTCAGAGAAGTGCTACGTAGGGGTTTTGTATTCTCTGTTCAGGGAGTGTGTTAATCCTGTCTCTTGCCCTTACTGAATCAATACGTCTGTCTTTCCATTTTCTGGTATTGTTCTGAATTGCAGAGCTTTGGGGTCTCTGCTGCCCCTTTCCCGGCTTGGAGTCACCTGCAAGTGTCGTAAGTGTACTCTGTACCTTAAGTCAGGTCGTTAATGGGAGTATTGAGTCCTACCAGGATCAGAACAGATTGCCTGTCACTCTTTCTTCATCCATCCTTCCGTTTGGATGACAACTGGATTACAGCTCCCCCGGTTCAGCATTTCAAACTGCTTTGCTTCTGTGCTTTTTGATTTAGATTACATTTCCCTATTTGCTTATGAGAATGCTGTGCAAGACAGTTTCTCAAGACTTTATAGATGAAGAAAACAGGAATGATAACCGTGTCTTTTCCTCCGTAAGACCCATTCTGTCGGTCAGCAAAGTTAGATTGATACGATAGAGCTTGTTCTTGGCAAAGCTTTAAACTTACAAATAGCTTGTTGATTTTTTTTTTTAATAGTTTATATTCAGTTCCTCTTAAACTGGCTGCTCTGACTGCCCCACTTCCTCCTTTAAAGAAGGGTATCAAGCTGGTCCTTTCGTAGTCTTCTAAGCCCACATCCAGCCCTGAAAAATTCTCAGTGTATATTCTCACCAGACTTTTTTTGCCAGGTCTCTGTGTACTTTCAGGTCACGTTCATCAGGCTTGACTGACGTGAAAACAAATAAATAATTCCCAATCCCTCACTACCTGGGAGAGAGATCTTTTCCCTTTGTCTCTCGTTAATTCTCTTAGCCGCTTGATTGCATCTGGTCCTTTTAGTGAAGATTGAATGGATGAATCACGCCCTGCTCCCTCTGCTGTGTGGTGGATCAGCCTTGCCTTTGGTCTTTCCCTTATGCCTGCTGCGCTATATAAAGCTTTGCAACTGCAGGTTTTATCTCATGCAATGCCTTGACTTTGTTCATTGCTCATACTATATGTCTGTCTGAGCTCTGCATAAGGTGGTCTTGCATCTACTTCTTGTGTCCTGGCTTGCAGCTGGGTGTTATGCACTGATGCGCTTATTAGTGTTAAGGAGTGACTGTCTTTAATTCATAAACCAGACTTCTAAGAGACTGCCTGGTAATTCTCTGAGCTTACTGAGGTCTACCTGAAATCTCTGAATGTTTTTTTGGCTCCTCTACTCTCCTGCCTTAGGAAGAGGAACCATTTGCACCTGGAAATAACCAGGTATGTAGCAGCTTTCAAGCTTTCACTTAATGTTTTCCTCCAGGAGGAAATCCCTGGAGATCAGAATCAACCCTAGAAAAGCCTTCTTCCTGTTTTCTTTTCTCCTGTCCTAGCAAAATTCATACACACCGGAGACCTGCTTGGACAGTCTAGGACAGCGTCCACCTCACCTCCCTTAACTGCGTACAAAGCAGGCCTGTAACCTGAATTCCTGGTGCCCATCTTTCTGCTAACCCAGAGGGAGTTTAGATACCCAGCTGATGCTCTGGATAGCTCTAGCTGAATCCCATCAGCCCGGCTCTTTTCCTAAGGGAGGACAGGCCGGATGAACTCTCATGTCACCGCCAGCTCTGTGATTCTGGTAGTTCTGAGCCTGACACCCCGTCTGCTTTCTAGTGCTCACAGGTCACCCACCAGCATCCTCCTCCCCTTTCATCACCGCCCAGGGATTCTCAGCAGTGGCCACTCTTCGCTGTCGTCTGGATCTGAAATACAAGGGGATGTATCCTCCCCTCCGTCATCCTTCTGCCTGTTTTTCCTGAATCAAGTACTCCTCCTGGCAGTAATAGCCATTATCCCTCCGAGGTCTCTATTGCATCAACTCAATTGTAGTGTCATCCATGCATTAAGTGTTCAAATGGTCACTTATGTGTGTGAGCCATTTCACACCAACCAAATTCTGCTTCCATTTTTGATTCTGGAGAGATTTAAGTCTTCTAGCTGAGAATTGAGTGTAATATTTGATCGCTCCAATAGGTAGCAGCATTACACATGTTTGAGTCAGCTTCGCTGTGCTATGAAGACATCACTGAAGGTGGAAGATTAGAAGTAATTTCTGTTAAAGGATGCCTTGAGGTTGAGATTTGTTTCTTGTTTGTTTTTGAAACTTAATATTCGACTGCATCAGAGCACTTCTACTTCCAAAGCTGTCTTACTCCCCTGCTTGCAAAGGATCGCAGCTCAAAACACAAATGAGAGCATACCTGCTTGAATTATTGCTGACTGTATTTGCTTATCAGGAGGCTTGAGGTCAAGGTCCAAATTATTCTACACACATGTAGGCACAGTTCTTGCAAATTAGTAGTTTAAAGTGCTGATCCTAAAAACATTTAAGTACATGAATATGCACAGGGGCAGTGAAATCAGGCAACACGCACAAAAGGGGAAGGTTCCATCCAGGGACAATTATTGTATTTCACAGTTACATACCTGAGTAAAAGCTGGTGTCACAGGAAAGAAAAATATGTGTATGCATATATATGTATGTTTGTACATGTATTTTCTTTCAAGAGAACAGCTGATATGGGTGATTATAGCCCTCTAAGAATATAGCCTGAAATCCTATTTCCAGTGTGCTTAGAGTGGTTGAAATGTAGCTCTTCTCTGAAAAATAAAGCGGTAAAGATGCCTGGTGGGCATTACGTTCAGAGTTCTCCAGCGATTCCTCCCAAGGGTCTTACTTGAAAAGAGGTGTTTCCCGACAGCCAGCACTGCAAAGATCATTTAGGGCTCAGAGATTTGAGCAGGGTATTTTCCTCCTGGCACATCGTTATCGATCACACGGTGGCTGCAGCCTGCGCTGTGCTCTCAGCGTCAGCTCCGGAGTCCCCACAGGCTTTGGGGGAATGCCTTTGATGCCGCTCGCAGGTTGAAGCATCTGGGTCTTGGGGAGAGATCCAGCTGGGATGAACAGAGCCAACAATACAGAGAAATTGAAACGGCAGATAAACGGAGGAGGGTTGCGAGCGCGTCTGAGCCTGATACCCACCTTGCCGGCCCCATTCCACCCAGAGGAGACCCATGGAAGGGAGGAGGGAGAGAGTTACATTTCCCAGCTAATGAGCAGCTCCTACGCCTTGCAGAAGGGCAACCACGAGTACCAGCGACGGGCTAATGCCACGGAGAGCTCTACACCAAGTCTCTTGCTACCTGAGGACACTGGGGTGGGATCCATGAAGATGTTATAACCCCTGGGAGTCGATGGGGAGACAGACGCTTGCAGGTGGGGTTCAGGTCCCCTAACACTAGATGCCTGCAAGAGATGTCTAGATCTGAATGCATCGCCCCGAGTTCAAATGGAGAAGAAACAGCATCAGTCAAAACACCCATTTTTCTCTCTCTATGCCCCATTCAAAGGCCCCATCAACAAGGGAGATGTGAGGAGGGAGAGGAGAGGCAGCCAGGAAAAGAAAAGGGGAGAAGTGGGGGAAAAAAGGAGGAGAAAAGCAAGTAAATAAATAAGATGTGAGTCCTGGCTGTGCAACAGGTCATTTGTGAGGCAAATCAGCCTCTGTTGTGTGATAAATGGCCTGAGGCCAGACTAGAAATGCTTATTGAGCGAGTCCTGGGAGAGGTGTGATGGAAGCACTAGGGACAAGGACTGCCTGGAGACCTTAAAACAAAACGACAGGTTTGATTTAGGACAATGATTCGAGAGAACATGCGGATTAGAGGTGAGCTCTGGAATAAAGCTGTATTAGCCGAGCAGAGAAGTCGCCCATCAAGTGCCAGGCAGGGAGCAAGAGATTAACAACGTCTGACCCACGGAGCAGAAGATGTCAGAACGAGTGCCCGCAGCCAGGAGACGAGGGGTTCAAAGAACAGCTACTGGGGCAGGCGAGGAGCAGAAACAGGCTCAAGGCAAGGGGTTGGTGTTCCTAGAAATGCTGCCAGCGAAGAGCTCAGCAGCAGTGTGCAGTGCCTGGCAGGCAACGCTGGAGGGAGCGTGGGCAAAAGAGGCAGCGGACAGAAATCCAGATAATTTTCCTTCTATTCCATGAGCACAGTGCGTTTTTATTATTATTGCTATTGTTGTTGTTATTTCATCAGCCTGGGCTTTATGGGATGTGAGACTGAAGTCCTGTTGTAAGCAGTTGGTTATCCAAGCAGAGAAAGGAGGTGGGGAGCAGATGAAAGAGCAGCAATGGTTTGTAGAGAGGAAAACTGAGGCACAGCCATGATGTGAAAGTCAGGGCGCTAACAGCTTGCATTTCTTGTGGAGATATTTTAGAATATGATGGAGTGCTGAAGAGTTGGGTGCTACTGAGAGATTAGACTCACGTCAATCGGCACAGAGTGGGTGGGGTTTTTTTGTTATGACTGGTATTTTGGTGATCAGATTTCCTGGCCGGGCTGGGCTGAACGTGGGTTGGAAGCTTTGCTCTGAGCTGCAGTCATGGCAGGGTGAGGCCAGGCACCAGAGCGTCCCAAATGGACCAGTCCAAAGAAGGTCAGGAAGCCAAAGAGTCGGAGCCAGCAGGTCTCAAGGGCAAGCCAGGGTGTAATCCACGGGTGGGGTGAAGATGAGGATCCCAAGGACATGGACAGCAGCTCAGGGCTTGGGAAAAGCCTCGGGCAGGTTGATTTAAAAGAGATAGGGGGAGGCAGGGTCACAAACATTAAGGACCAGGCTGACCTGAGAGGAGTATCGGGGAGGGGACTGGAAACCAAGTCATGGAGCAGAACTACAAGATCTATAAATTGGCCAAGAGCCTTTGCACAGATGCGCTCTCAGAAACCATGAGCTACAGATAAAACCAGCAGGCAAAGAGTGCAACTGTCAGCAAACAGAGGCTTTGTAAATACATTGTGGGAGAGGTAAGAGGAAAACGGACCAGTCTGGGCCAGTTCTTAATGTAGATGAGATGGTAACAAGCCCATAAGAAGCGTTGTCAGGAGACCAAAGGATTTACATGTTTCTTGTTTTAGTCTTCCCCCAAATCCTGAGCGAATATTCAGTGCAAGTTAACAGTGCAGGTTCGAGGGTAGGAAGAGAGGGCTGACGTGTCTACTTGGAGGTTTGTAACTTGGGTAAAGCTCAG
Organism: Gymnogyps californianus; assembly: GCF_018139145.2. Taxonomy (NCBI): domain Eukaryota; kingdom Metazoa; phylum Chordata; class Aves; order Accipitriformes; family Cathartidae; genus Gymnogyps; species Gymnogyps californianus. The sequence continues at coordinate 125,007,476 of NC_059473.1, read as the reverse complement.
CCTGGAAATTTTGAGAAATGTCATGAAACAGTCTTTGAATCGCTAATCATTATCGTGGGAGACAGAGGACAGTGGTAGAGTCAGGGAATCATGGACGAGTTACCTTGACTCCAGTCCCTGGGAAAACACTGCAGAAGTTCTTACATAATTGGTTGAATATTTGACCACTGGAGGACAACGGAGTGATGAAAAACCACCTACGTGGCTTGCTGGGAACAATTCTCAACAAACCAACCAAATTTTTATCTCTGACCAGGAAGCTGGCTTTGGTGACTAAGGTAGCAAGGTTTTTCATCTAGCCAAGAGCCACAGACGCATGGTCCACACCTCAGCGCTGAGGGTATGGGGAACTTTGGGAGTCATCCACAGATAGCAGAGGACTGGAGCTCCTCAGGGTTCCCTGGCCCCGTGGTGGAACAGGTCCAGGCTGAAGCCCCGGACGTGTGACGAGGTCCCAGGGTGACACGGAGGTGTCACATCCTAGCAGCTGACATCCTCCCATACCCAAGGACTTGGACAACCCAGCAGCCTCCACAGCAGCCCCAGCTTGCTGCCGATCATGCAACAAAGCTCCCATATGGGATTTGCTCTTGGCCTTTCCGCAGACTATCTGCAACACAAAGAGCCTCAGGTTGAGCATCCCTAGGGAAAAAAATTGTCTTTAAAAAGACTTTCAGCACCATCCCACAGGCAGACTTACATTCCAGACAGCTTCCCCATAGCATGGGTGCACAATGTGTCTAGTTGGTACTCTCTGAACAACCTGGTGTGGGACAGACCATCTGTTGATGTACCGTGCACAGAAGGGCTGCAAGCAGTGTGGAAGACGGGATCAAAACTCAAACGATCACTTTGGAGTGGGAGGATAGCCTGAAAAAGATGAGCTAGCAAGCAGTAGGATAAGACTTAAACCTGGGAAATATCACATGTAGGGAAACTGGGAATGACCAGAAGGCACCAACATGATGGGGGGGGAAATAAAAAAGGAGGAAGGAGTAGAGCTAAAAAATAACTAATGAAATGAGAACCTGTAGTAAAATACTGGTTCAAAAGGACCAGTTTCTTTCTGGACCACATTATCTGTGATGAGAGAGGATAATTGTTCCCTGTCTCAGAGATGGAAAAGCCATAGCTGTAATACCATGCCCATATCTGGCCACTGCACTTAAGGAGATCAGGGAGATGAACCAGATATGGAGCAGAAAGAAGAGGAAGGGACACAACCAGATGATTAGAAAAGACGGTCTGAGGAAGAGCTTGGAGGAACTGGACTTGTTTGGTCCAGAAATGAAAAGCATACAGGAACTCCAGTGCAGGCTGCTAGGGCTAAGGGCAAGCAATTGGTTTCCTTGTCCACTGCCACCTGGAAAAGCAGAAATCAACATAATTTACCATGTTGGAAAATATGCAGGGTACCAGAACACCCGGGACTGGCTAAGGGGTGGTGGGATCGTCTTTTTTGATGGTCAAACTTGTCACAGATGGACTGTTTGACCTGACCACAGAATGGGGAAAGGAGCTAGGTGGCTTCCCAAAGGCTCCTCCAGTTCATCCAGTTCTCCGTATCTATCACTTTATGAATCAATTTAGGAAGCCCTCTCAGAATGCATCTTTCCTCAGGTCCGATGCAATGTCTTAACCACAAAACCAATCCTGTGCTATTTACTCTTCTCTAAAGTGCAGTTTACTCTTCTGCAAATTAAAGTGTCCCATTTAATTCTATGAAACACTCACTTGCTTTGTTCAAACTGAGATGGGAAAGGAAAAAAAAAAGGGTTTCCTGCAGATGCTCACTCAGATTTCAAAATTAATTCCCTTCCACCATCATTGTGTTCATTTTCTGAGAAGCAGTTAGGGAGCAAATTTCATTTACACAAGACATTTGTTGCCAGCCAGGTTCAAGTGTTATTTACCACACACATGAGATAAGAAGCAAATGATACTTTTGTAGATATGGGAATTGCTCCTCTGGTCAGGAAGCAAGAAAAGGAGTAGGTGAGCAGCACATAAGCAATGCCAATGGCTCAGTTCAACAGGACCCACAAAAAATAGTCATGATGAAACTGCTGAAATAAAAAACCATTCCTGCCCCAGATATCAAATTCTTTTGGATTTGCAAATGGTCGCAAGGAAAGTTCATCGTTTTCCATGAGAAGGAGAAAATGCCAGGCCCAGTAGAGCGTGTTTGATATATTATTCATAAGAAATTACATACTGCGGACTAGTCAAAATCCAGCAGCGGCAAACAGGGGTCAGCAGTGAAAAAAAGCAAATAGATCTGCAACAGTTTTTAAACTGTTTTAATGTATCCAGTTTATAGCCCATTTTATTCATTAGCCCTGGTTGTCTGGGAAGTTCTCGTGGCAGGATCGAGGTTACTTCTGAAGATTTCAGAACCAACATTGCTCACAGTCTCAGCAGGGTTCAGCTTTGTAAACACAGCAAATTAGATTTAGGGCTTTTGAACAGAAATAAAGAGGGAAACCCAGAAGGACATTGCTCACTTTTCAAAGTGTAGCTGCACTTTCAAGGCTGACCCAGTACTGTCATTTCAGGGCTGTTTGAGCAACCACTGGAAAATAAAAGAGCACTAAAAATAGCCAACACGGGCTCATTAGCTCTTTAATTACACATTGGTTTTCCTTTCTCTCATCTACACTTGCAACTTTGTCCTGTGATCTCACCACTGACATTGACTGGAGAATGCCAGGAGCTGCCTTGGTCTGGTGGACACCGTGACGATTCACAGTCAGTCCATCTTCCTATCCTTCCCTTTTCCACAGATTGGAAGAACGGGATTCCCCCATGAAGTCCGTGAGAAGACAAGCATCAAGGAAAGGAAACTGCAGGAAAAACAGGGTAGGAAGTGACAGTAACAGCCTCTGAAGTGCTCAGAGCCTGTCCCTGTCCCTGAAATCCAGGTGCATCTTCAATAGGAGGCATGTGTTAAAGAAGCAACCATGAGTCCAGCTAAACAGACATCCATGAAGCTTAGGTTACAGCAGTGCCCACGTTACCAGGGACAACTCTAGTTTTAAACCCAATTCAACAGGTATGGCTGAGTAACATATCCGTAATATATTCCATAATCCTGGATGACAGGATTGTCTACACAAAGGTCACCCTCTAGACTGGGCAAGGCAGAGGATGTGTGTAGGATGTGTCCTGCTACATCATTTAGACTTAATAACGGCACCAATGCTACTACACTAACCTGGGCTCAGGTTCTGGGAAGCTGTTGTCCCCACCGGTCAATTGTCAGCATGGACCTTGGCCTGGTTTTGACCCAGACCAACCAGCGCCGATCTTCCTGAGCACAGTTCAGGAGTCAGCAAAGGCCAGGAATTATTCCCAAGAGCAATGTGGATGCAGCCGTCTTGTTTTGGACCAGTGTCCGATAGGGGTGGTGACGCACTGAGATCTGCTGATCTTGCTGCAGGCCTTGCATCTGCTACTGGTGGACTGTATCACGAGCAAGCTGAGCACCATGGCAGCCACAGGGCTCGTGAGCTGCCTGGGTTGGGTGGGTCAGAGGGAAGAAGAGAAGTGTGAGTTGCGCCCATCAACCAAAGCAAAGGGGCAGTGCCTTTTTCTGCAGAGGGAGTCCTCCTCCTAGAAGTGTAGGAATGCACCTCCAGGCTCAGCTACCCAGGGACACTTGGCAAAGTGAGTCTGAATAAACCAAGTGCTTCCCTGGATGGGGAAGTTAGACCCAGCCTCATCGTTCCTGTGCTGGGATATCACTGGAGTTGCCTGAATCAAGACCTCTGTCAATCTACTGGCTTTTCTGTTTGCAGTGCTGACACAGGAGCCTCCTGTTTCCCACCGTTCCCTCCCATATCACAACTGCTTTTACGGTTGGACTCGATGATCGTAAAGGTCTTTTCCAGCATAAATGATTCTATGATTCTATGAAACGATTCTATGCTCCATTGTGGTACTCGTTGCCACAGGATGCTGTGGAAGGATACAGGGGTTGGAAAGGGGTCAGACACATCGCTGAAGGGTGCCATTAAACACAATGGTCCAGCTGCTACTTCCAGCTCAGGCAGTCCTTAAAGACATGATTATAGCAGACAGAGATGTGCAAAACAGAAAGATCACTCCAGACTTGCCATGCGTCTTACACTTTTTCCTGCACATCAGCTTTTGGCCACTGTCTCAGGCCGTGTGCTGGGCTAGGTAGACCTTCAATTTGATTTAACATGGTCATTCTTCTTTTCCAATGTTGTTGAATGCAGGTTAATGGTGCTTTTTGTGGAGCCCAAAGACAACAAACCAGTTGGTTTTCACAGCATATTTGGCTGCTCAGGTCCATGACTCTGCTCACTTCACCCACAGATGCACTGCTCATGCTGTGTACCTCAGTGGGGTGACAAGCTGGGATACAACAGCATCTCTGAGCTACAACAGGACAAATAAAACAAATGACTGAGTGATCTCACGTTCTTGTGGCTTCCCGAGCAGCCAGGAAACACTCAGTACACCATGTTGTTCGGGACATTTCTGTTTCAAACACTGCAAACTTTTTAATTTCCACATGCTCCTTGTAAAACGGGAGCTGTGCTGGAGCTTTCATTCGTTAACTTATCACAGAGTCAATGAGCCAGGGAATGTATCATGGCACACTTATCCCACAGATGCATTCAAATCCACATCTAGTGCAAACGGCAGCACTAATAGTGCTTGTAAATATCATTGTTTGCTTAACGTTCTCTGAAGCACTTGGGAAAGTGCTCTGCTCGAAAAGAAAATCTCCACTTTAACTCAGCACTCGGGTCCCAGCTTGCTCTACAGAGAGAGAGAGATTTACAAACAGGTAAAATGCACATGCACACGTGATCAGACGTTTTGTTAAGTTGTAGGCAAGGAGTTGGAAAAATCAGTTTCATCTACTGAGGTGTACCTCTAATAAACCCTGGGATAGTGTCTACCTTCCCAGTGGTACTCAGAAAGCGGGCACTGCCAGAGGTCAGGACAGCATCAGCGCTACCTAAGCCAGTCCTACTGAAGCGTGTCTAACTCCTTCTTCATCTCCACTTGTGAATGCTCAGCTCCCATCCAGATAACCTACCCAGTGTCGACTTATCCTACCAGGAGAAAGTTTCTCCTGGTGTCTCACCTCATGCTCCTTTTCAGCCTGAAGTCCATTTGTTCACTTTTTCCTTACTGGTTTGTTTTCTAGACTGTTTATCTTATCGCAGGACGATCTCTAAGCCACTCTTGTGCCAGGCATTGTATAAACACAGTGATCTTCAATTAAACAATGATGTCATGGCCTGGCACTCTTCTCTGTGAAGATGAAGACACTGGCGTCTGGTCCCTGTAACTCTACTTTTATTTGCATGGTTTCAACCCAGACCAACTAGCCTTGGTTTCTAGACATGGTTTCGACCCAGGCCAACTAGCACTGAGCCAAAGCATCCCCAGGTGCTACTAAGGAGCTAGCACAGGTCATGGGTCAGTCCCAACATGCAGTTTGGGCATGGCCATGTTGACCCTCTCCATGCGTCGGTCCATGGGCATATGTGCCTTAGCTCCTGTGAAAGAAGCTACTTCCAAACCTTCCTGCAGAACCGAAGACTGGGCAAGTCTCCAGAATATTCACATTGAAAACCTGGTCTAGGTGGAGATGACTGCTGCCTACCTTGTGCTATAACGTGGCAGGAGTCCACTCTGCAGGCAGATGGGGAACAGCACAAAAAGCAGTCAGGTTGTAGACTGAGCTGAAGTTGTCCTCTCCAGAAGTTGTTTGTTAGTAGCAAGCCAGGGAAAAGTATTAAGGAAAGTGTTAAAAGGGAACTTGGCAGACTGATGAAAGGGAACAGGGAGCCTATTTTGTCAGAAGGGTGTCCTGGGATGGGTATTAGGAGGAAAGACGTAATTGCTGTGTAAAGCAATTTCTTTACTTTTCCCCACCCTGCTACGTGAAAGGTGGTCTTTCCAGGATTGCTGCTGTGCTCTGGCCCTGGTGTGGGTTAAAACCCCTTGGCATTCTTCCCTTGGCATGTATTTCTGCCTCCCTTCCCACCCTCAAAGGTGTCCTGGCTGTTTTTTTCTTTCCCTAGGTCCCTTCACAGCTTCTCCCACTGTCCCAGGATCTCTGCAGCCTCATCCCTATATCCTACTCCTCTTCCCTCCCTTCTCTTCCACATCCCAGCCTCAAAGACCACATTGCTAAAGCGTTTGCCTGATGCTCGTGAGCCAGACTTGTCATTGTATGCAGAGACGTGCAAGGATCTCATTGTTCCTGACACATCTGGGGAGCTGAGAGCATGGAGGGGTAAGAAGAGATACTCTTTGCATCTCAGGGCTGATTACCCAAGCCTAAGAGAGCAGTTTGATAGCTCCCAACCCACACCACAGTCCCATGCCGCAGCACACAGGCCATCATCCCTCTAGTCCTGGGGTAAGAAAGGAACGGTCTGTCTCCCTTCTGCTAGAAGTGTCTTTCTGCCCCTGAAAGAACAGGTGAGGCCACAGTGAATGAGGTACAGGGTAATCAGAAGGGCAAAGGTCTTCACAGAAGCTTAGGGCAATGGTGTGAAAGTTTGTCATGGATGCCATTCCCAACACAAGTCCTCCTGTGCTGAAAATCCCATCTCCCTCCTGGTGGGAAGCAGAGGAAGATGTCCCACAACAGCCAGTGTGTGCTGCACCGAGTTACATCCACCCCAGAAGAAATGGTCTCCCTGTATGCCTCTCCTTAGAAGAAGTCAGCTTCTCCTGGAACATAGCTTTTCTGGCCATGACCTATTTCCTCTGACTCTGAAGGACTCCAGCACACCTGGCAACCCCTTTGTGGGAGAGCAATCCGTAAGACTCATTCTCCTGTCTTAGAGTCGTGATGAGGGAGGACTCCAACTGAGCAACCTGGTCTAGTTGAAGATGTCCCTGCTCACTGCAGGGGGGTTGGACTAGATGGCCTTTAAAGGTCCCTTCCAACCCAAACTATTCTATGATTCTATGATTCCAGGGCTCCCTTCAACTCATGCCATCTTTTCAGATGGCGCTTGCCCCATTCTTTGGGGAGGAGTGGATGCAATGTAGAAAGTGCTTGTCCTTCATTGGTTCGCAGAGACGTATGAATTACTTAGCTCAAAGAGGATAAGTTGAGTCAGAAGAAAGGAAGCTATCTGCAGTGAGTGCCCACGCTCACCTGGTTTTCTTCCAAATGCCTCTCAATAACCCATGTGCTCTCTTCTCTGATGTCCCTTAGGTGTAACATTGAGGTTGCACAGCCTCCCACCCCCTTCTCCTTCCTTTTCCATTCCATATCTCCCAGACCTGCCTTCCAATCCAAGTTTGACAGTGTCCTGAAATTCAGATCCTGTCCAGAGCATCTGGGAAGCACAAGGATGTTTAGTTTGAGCTACTGTTGTGTATGAGACGCCTTTTTTCCTACTATGTATTCTTTGATACGACATGAAATGCTGGACCTTCACAGCTGTGTAGGGCTAGCTGTGGAGTCCTGTCTGCTGCAAACTATGACAGATGCGGCAGAATGACTTACTGTCTTTGTATTACAGGGAGTTTCTTAAGATGAAGCTGATACCTTCTGGAGAAAATCACCAAGATTTTGGGACATCACTGTACGAGAAGTCCACTTTCCCTGTCACCTCCCAGGGGTCAGGTGTTTGACAACAGAACTGGTACCACAAAGCATTTTTGTTTTTAATGGCCTGGGCAAGGTTGATGAGGAACCTTCCTGGAGTGTGTCTGTACTGAGCGTTCATTCTGCTTTGAAATATGGGAGTGGAAAAATTGCAGGTTCATATTCCCACTGCTACAAAAACCCTCTCCAGAGTGAAGAGAACAGCGGTTTCTTGAGGGGAACAGCTATGTATTTTAGTCATGGAGAATATTATCTGCTTTTCCTGATAATACCCAGAAGCTGTCACCAGAGATCAGCACCCCACCGGGCCTCTGCAATGAGTGTCCACCCTCCCTTGTTGTTAGTGTGCTCTGCAGTCCAACAAGTTGGCATGATGATCCTCACTGATTATATCTATAGCACTAAATGAAGCAACTCCTGGACAGGTTTACAAGCACACTCCTGAGTACAGTTTTGGACCAGGTCAGCTGGAAATGACCCAAATAATCCTTGGACTTGGCTCAGGAGTTAGAATAGACCATTCCCAATAGGTGGTTTGGATGTGACCACCCTACTCTGGAGGCTGAAGGAGTTTGGTAGCATGGACCTGGCGAGACGGTACCTTAGAGCCAAGGATGGAGTCAGCATTTACCTCATGGTCACAAGCAGATTTGCTTTCCACGCAATACCAACCTCCAGCACCAATACAGAAGCCTCACGAACAAGTTTCTCTCCTCAAAACTGGCATATCCTCAGTCCCCGTAGGCAAGAGTTACCTTTGTGTGATAGACCTGCGTCTGAAGGAGGACAGCTTGCATAGCCCGCTTCATACTTGGGCTTTCTCTATGAAGTGATGGATCAAGGGGTCAATTATTAACTGGGCTAAACACGTGTTTGGGTTCGGCAGGGGGTTGGGAGAGGGACTCAATAGGAGGCACAAACTGAAGCCAGAAAACTGGACCTGAGAAGCCAAAGCACAGCTCATCGGCAGGAACAGAGACGTGTCCCTCCGTGTGCGTGGCGGGTTTATGCACCATCCTGGGCAGGGGTGTGGAGGAGCAGGAGGTGACAAAGGAGGTGAATGGAGAAAATCAGGAACAGGAGTTGAATTTGGGGGTTTGGTAGAGGAGATGATAGTCAATCCTTACTTACGGATTGGGTGAGTGGGGATGAGGAGGGACAGGACAGGTATCGGGCACTCAGTCCTTGTGTGAGTAGGCTCACCTGGGAGTCTCAATGCAGGGACCACACCACTGCCAGAGGATGCAAACTGCTTCCCTTGCAGCGGTGCACACGGGAAGACACGGCGTGGTTGTGCCAGTCCCCATCTGGGGACTCCACAGGGAGGTCACATCACCTAGAGCCAGCAGCAGACAATTAGATTTCCACCTGCATGGTAGTTTACCCTAACCCTGGACCATCCTTACCCCCAGGTCTTCTGCTCTCTCCGGCTACCTCATCCTGTGGTTTGACCCAGGGCCCATTTGGTTTTCCTGGAGCGTCCCGCTAAAAACAGACTCTCGCTCTGGTTTAAAAGAAACTCAGGATTGCCAGGATCTGAAATGTTGCAGATCTGCTTTTGGTTTCGTAGGCTCTGTGTCCAGTGTGGGGTAGAAAGGAAAGAATAAAAAGACACAGCACACTGCAAACATGTTATTAAAATGAACTGTTTATATTATCTCAGTTGAGTCAATACATTATAATGTATTAAAATGGAAAGGTACAAAATTGAAATAAATACTTTCTGATTCATGTATAAATCTTTTGTCAAGATGACATTTTGTTTGTTTTTTCATCAGTACATGTTTCAATAAAACATTTAAAATGACAAAGTATCATTTAAAATATGGTTCATGGAAGAAAAGGTTGAAATCAAACAACTTTTGGCTTGTTTTGGCATGAGATCTTGACGCAATCTGGGTTCCCCAAAACCACGTAAATGGTGGTAAAATATAAATGCTCAAACTTATTTAAAAAAATAAACAGGCTTTACAAAACCCTCTGATCCTTGACTTAGCCACTTTTCTGTATAGTCTGCACTTACGATATATACATTCATTATTGTCCAAGGGAAGACAGCCACTGACGTTCATTTAAAGAGCTTGGTGGAGAGGCCTAACAAACATTATGCAGCCGACTACAATTAACACGGTTTAAAAAAATTCCTGACAGTGCAAAAAACCAGCTCAGAAATCAAAGCGCACAAATGGGGCAGGGAAGAGGCAAGAGCACAAGCCCAGATCCGATGCAAAGCTCTAGGCGTTTCGGCCAGGTCTAACAAAACAGCTTTTGCCAGGATAAGCCAGCTGGTCAGCTTCTCCTGCAAAGGTCTGCCAGCACGCACCTAACGTAGGCTTGCAGATCAGCCTGTTTGCTGACACAGGTCATTTCAGGCTCCCCTGCAGCTCCCAGAGGTATTTGTGCTCCCGGGAAAAGCACCCCTTAGCACACGGGGATCTTCTGCAGAGACTCCTTTCTCGTTCGCGGTGAAGGCGAGAGCCGCGCTAAGCAGAATGTACTGGTGTAAGCCTGGCCTGGGAGAGGGGGGCGAAGTCTAGACGAGAAATTGCAGAGCGGGAAGGGAGGAAGGGGGGAGTGCGAATGTGGGTTTGGGACCTTTGAGAAGAGGCAGTGGGGAATTCACTCCTAGGCAGCGGTTTTTATCAGGATCGTGGAGCAGGTTTGTTTGTGTGCTTTAGTCTCAACAGTGTGCTTATTTCTTTGTCACCGTAGCCATGGGCTGTTATGGTCCCTCTAACCTCTACCATGTGCTTATCGTTCTGGGGCAATGGACAGGGTGCTGCTTGGGGCAGGATGTGAGAGCATGGACTTCCCTCTTGGATAACGGTGACTTTTTCCACATTTCAGTATTCCAGGAACTTTTCAAGTTTCACCCAAAAGGGGAAAAGAAACACGGTTACATGAAAAATAGTATTAAAGAGAATCTTCCTGCCAACCTCTAGATAAAACTTCTCAATGCCTGGTACAGGTCCTGCGGGTTGTATTGCTGCCAGCAAGTTAAACTGCATAAACCAAAGAGTGGATTTGCTCTGTTTGGTTGTTTTTAAGGCAGTAGAAGATTTTATCGCCTCGGAAAGGAAGTACAGCCCCATCCTGGCTCGGTTGTAGGGCAGGCAGGACTTGAGGCGGTGCTGCCTGTGCTGTTCTTCTTGGTGCTCTGCAGGCTGATGGGGACTAACTCCTCTTGGATACCTGGTTGTTCCCATCCTGCGAGGGAGGATCTCGTGGCACGAGCTGTTTGCAATGCTCTGAACATTGCTGTGGGTGCAGGGCTCCGGTATCAAAGGCAATTCCATTGCAAAGAGAGCCCTGTGAGGTTTGGGATGTGTGGGCTAGAGGGTCAAGGGATGTGAAGGGTATTGTTTGGAAAAATTGTGTTCTCTCCCCCCGACAAAAAGCCAGTGTGTCACAGTTAAAACTTCTTGGAAAATGCCAGCTTCAGGCCGTTTCCTGTTGAAAAATACCACAGCCACGGGGAGATGAAGGACGTGATTTGAGGCTCTTGGATGTCTTCTTTGACATTTTCATTCAGTTTTTTTTCATTTCAGAACAGCTTTTCACTTCAAAATGCAGGGTAATTTATAAAAAAAAGGAGGGTGCAAACAGGGAAAGATCAAAACAATCTCCCTCCAAGATACCAAAACTGGTTTTGTTGGCATATGCGTTGTTTTGCATATTTTTGTTTCGTGTTTGCTGTTAGCCTTGAGGTTTCCATGTGGGTTGGAAAAACAAATTCATAAAAATTCTTAAGGGATGGAACAGTTCTTTCCTATCCAACACCCCTGTGCAGAAAACTTGGTTCACCTTAGCTAAAGCTCTCCCCTTCTGTATTTTTGAGTTTGTGACTCAATTTTCAAAGAAGGCAAACAAAGCAGAAGTTCTCTGAGTGCTGCTTTCCAGTGAGGGGGACCCACTCGAAGCTGCACCAAGGATTTCCATGTACCAGTGTGGGTGAAAGGAGATAATTCATCCTACTGTTTTCCCTTAACCAAATTCTTACCAAAACCAAAAGGGTCTTTTGTGGGCTCCTTTTCCACCTCTGGGAGGATAATTTGCACTTTTTTCTTTGCTTTTTCTTTTACCATTTTGTGTCCTAATCCAATCTTCTTGCAGCTTTCAAAAGCCCACCTCAATGGAGGTCCTTAGACTACTGGCTTTCTTGAAGGAAGTAGCAGAAATTCCTGCACTTGGACAGAATGGTTTTTATTCTGTTAACCATTCATTCTGGTTAAGATGAAGCTTGGGATAAAATAGCATCCTTTGCTGACTATGGGGTAGGCTAGGAATGTGACAAGGTTTTCCTCTCCTCCAGTGCCAGTTGCTGGGATTCACGTCATAAATCCTGTCTGCTAGAGCCCGAATCCATTGATTGAAGTGTGTATGGTCAAGGAGAGCCTGTCTCTGTGCATCAAGGTGCTAAAGTCCTAGCAAAGCAGAGAAATGATTTAAAAATTACTTTTCTCCGCACATCCTTTCGAATAGCAACCAGCAAACGTTTCCCTGGATGTTCCTGTGGTGCTGTAGGACAGCCTGGACTGCGTCACAGAAAGCACTGGCATCTCGTATGCAGCCAAAATGTGCACTTGCATGATTCTCCAGTGAGACTTTGCAATCCAAAGAGTGAATGTTCATGGTGGCAAACAGATTGATTAGGTGGTTGTTTGGCGGCTTGGGACAGCAGGGCAAAACCCCCTTTGTCACAGTTGTGTCGGTAATTTCAGCTATCTATCTCAGGAATAAGAGCAGAGCTTCCCATATCGATCTCCTCCACATGTCATATTCAACCTTGCCTGCGGGGAGTCTATGTAAATGCCCCAAACCTTGGCATCAGATGAAAGCAATGAATAAAACTCATAACAATGTTGACTTCTGCCAACACCGGTGTCTCAAGAAAGAGTTTGTACAGGGAACGCTGATGAGCTAATCTATGAACGGTGGGCATTTCTACCCCACCTTCCAGACAAGGGTTTCAGTAACAGAGCCTCACAACACCCCTGTGAGGTAGATACTATTATACCTGGGTGGATAAACTGAGGCACGCATAGACAAAGTAGAGAGCAAGTGCGAGGAAAAGCTATGATGGGGATCCAGGGATCCTTGATGCCAGTCTGTTGCTCTGAGTAGCATTTCCTCTCTGAAGAAGAAGAAGACATGTGGTTGTCTGCTGGAAGGTGGGAGAGACAGACCAATGAGCTCCTGGGACGACGTATCAACATTCATTTTCCTGGTTGAAGTCCAGGGTTCAGCTTGTTGAAGGTCAAAAAAGGACACTGGGCATAACATCAATGAAAGAGATAATCCAGAAGAGGTAAGAAACCAAGTCGGGAGGGGGACACGAACAAGAGCACAACCAAAAGGTAGCTCCAAAGGGACATCTGTGGGCTCTTCACAAGAACACCCTCAACTGAACTTTGAAACTGTGATGGAAAGGCCAAAGGGATTTCCTTTCCCAGATCCAGTGGCTTCCAGTGAACCTTCTACCTCCTCATCTCACAAGAAAGAAAGAGGGAAGGAAGGAAAGAAGGAAAGGGAGAAAGACAAAGAAAGAGAATGAGAGAGAGAGACTGAGAGAGGGAGAAAGAGAAAGAGATTAAAAGAAAGAGAGAGAAAGAAAAATGAAAGAAAGAAAGAAGCAAAGAAAAAAGAGAAAGAAAAGAGGAAGAGAGCGAGGGAGGGTGGGAAGGAGGAAGGGAGGAAGGGAGGAAAGACAGAAGGAAGGAAGGGAGGAAGAAAAAAAGAATAAATAAGGAAGGGAGAAAGAGAAAGAAAGAAAAAACACATGTAAAGCCACATAGTTTTCCCCATTTGCAATCTGCCCCTCCTGGGACAGAGGCAAAGGGGGTATTTTCCCTTCCAACGTTCTGCAAAGTGCTGCTAGGCAGAGAAAATACAGGGCAGACTGTCCCATGCAGAAGGTTTTGGGAGATAGCACCTGGTGCAAGGTTTGCTACAATAAGTTGGTTATTCTTTATTGCGTTGGAAATAAAACAGTCATGTAAAGTCCTGCATAAATCCGCAGCTCTGGCCTGCAAAATCTCAGCCTTACCTTGACTTTGCTGAATATTTTCAGGGTTTAGGGCTTGAGCGTTTTTGTTTTATTTTATTTGGTTTCAAGGATGGAAATTAAAGCTGGTCATGGGATTTGTTCTTCTTAGAGGCAGGAAGGGGAAAGTCTGCCTATACAGAGAGATTCTTCTAATGGATTGCTAGTGAGGTTGAGGTTAGAGGGTGTGCGAAGCAGTGTGCCCAGCTTGTAAACTAGTGTCATATTTTTTAAGAGGGTTTTTATCTAACCCCAGAACATGCTCCCATTGAGCAAATCAAAGCCTGGTAGGCAACTAGAAGATGAACATCTTTCTGGCAGCTGGTAGAGAGCTGTGCCATGCCCTTGGCCGGTGCATGTTAGAATAGTTCCAGTTATTTCTGTGGGACTCTGATAATTTACATCAGATGTATGGTTAATTGCTCAAATTAAAACATTTTCATGCTGGCCTTGAGATGGGGGGGAGGACTGACCATCGGAGGCTGACTTTCTGCAGGATGCTGCTCTAAAAGCCAGCTTCCTCTTGATGCGTGTGGGGCCACGAAGAGGCAGATAGACCAAGAGCAAGGTGACACCACATGAGCATACTTCCAGATTGCATCTGTCAAGGAATAAGCTCTTTTTTAATAGGGCACAGCTCCTTCTCCCAGACATGTTGGAGATACAGAAGGCCAGCTTTGCAGAAGCAAATCTTGACTATTAGGATCCCTCTTGCAAGGGATCAAATACTGATGTCCTCCATCTGAGGATGCTCCACGTACAACCTTGAGGTGTCTGAAGTAACTGATCTCACAGCCTTTGAAAGTAAAACTTGATTTCAGCAGGACCTTTTCTATATAAAGACTTAGGAGTCAGGATTGACTGAATCCCTGTTTAAGAGAAAGATGCACTGAGCATCACGCCATGAAGCATCAACCAGGTGTTCTCCTCCTCTCGCCAGAGAGCCAGTGTTTGGGCATCTCCACTCTTTCACTGGAGAAACTCTAGATCTGGAACAAAGTAAGAATAAAGCTTACCAAGCTGGGGAGACGACCGCCATGAGCAGCTTTTCAGAGATGCAGCCAATCCTGCAACAAATCACAGGATTTGTAGTCAGCATCAAGGCCACAAGCCGGCATCCATCAAGCTGTATGATTTGGCCATGGGACAGTGCGTATATCTGCATGCCAAGCAAGGATTCCTGCCAGTGCCTAATGTCAGGCTGTTTATTTCTGTCCGGATTAAAAACAGTTAGAACATCAAGCAGCAAAATCAGAGTGTAACCGTGGTTTAAAAGAAGTAGTGGAGATCAGAGAAGACTGAAAGTTAGTTGGTCAATAGCTTTGTATAAAGAAGGGAGGCAAGGAAAGAGAGAGGGATGGAGTTGTTTTATTTCTGGAGCAGAGGAGGGGCAGATTTGTTCCCCACTCTCCTGTGTGAAAAGAATATTTTAGAAGCTTTTAGGAAAGAAAAAGCTGATGAAAGCAAACTGGAAAAGTTTAGGTTACTTGGACAGCTCAATGCCCAACATTGTGTGAGGACAGAAAAAAAGAGGGGAACTGCCCAGAAAAGGAAAATTAAATGAGTCAACCTGTCCTCCCTGGTCTTAGTGTGGACTTAGCTGGGATTTGTGCATGTTATACTTTTGCTAAGTTCCCCCAAAGGTGTGATCCACACCTCTTGCACTAGACTGTTGCATAGAGTTGCCAGGAGCTGGCAGACGTCGGGCAGGTTCACCCCAGAGGTGGCTGCAGGTTAGTAACAGTGCTCTGCCACTTTACAGGCTGCACGAGTGAGATCGTGTTATGCTGGAAAAGCCCTTTGAGACCCTCTGGGATGAAGAACACAAAGAAATTGGATAGCTCTATGTATCTAAGTCTAGCTCTGTCTTATTTTTGGGAAAGGCCACTGGAGATTTTTCAGGCATTAAGAGACAAGAACGTGTCTGCAGTGACCAGCACAGGGAGGTCAATCCCAGGAGCCATTAATGGTCACTAAAGCCAGCGACTTGATGGTGTTGGTGCGGTTCCTGCTGGAGGCTTGGAAATGTCCCCATTCTGGTGGTTCAGCAGAAGCAAAACTTGGAGAAAACTGGTAAGAGGTGAGGTGGGGGCAGGAGATGATGTGAAAATGAACCGTGACCATTGCCCGTGCGGTCCCCGCTTGGATGTTTGGTCCTAGCTCTCATCACATCCATCGGCCAGACTCAGCTCTGCAGGGCACAGAGCCAGCTCCTCTTGAACGTGATGGGTTTGTGCTTCTGGAAGGGAGCATGGAGCTTATTGCGAATGCTGAAGGTTCATTGTGTTTCTCATGGTGGCAAGAGCTGGTTGTCCACACTCCGCTGCCGGTACCCCGTTATTTCAGCAGTGTTGGATGGCTGCCACTAAAAGCCAAATTCATCCATTAGAGAGCTGGGAGAAACCCCAGGGGATGCCTGCTGTGATCCTGATAAAACACACGCTGCCGAGAGGAAAAACCCAGCCTTCGTTCGTTAAGGAGGGACCAAATCCTGCCCTCATACCCCTCCGCTGTCAGAGACTGCCAGGCCTGACGCTGATGTCCTGGTGTCCGACTGGAACGAGCCACTTGGGTCCTCCTTGTCCCAGCGGCACTCACAGCCTGGCCTCTAGCATCTCCCCGCGGGCAAGTAAGATCCCAAAGGAAAGTCAAACCTGGACTTCACAGCAAATTAAATGGAACGCAACTGAATCACAACTGTGATGCAAAACATCATTTTGCCGGACGAAATGCAGTTTCCACAACCTGGTTTTAAGGAACAGTATTACATATAGATAGATACACTATGCTAGATCTTGAGAAAGAAAGAAAGAAATATGCTAAATAAACTAAGACATACAGTATAGGGGATATTCTGATCAACAAACCAATCACCATTAGAATCAAAAAGTAAACCAGCCTTTCACTTAGGACCCTAACAACATTTCTCAATGCACTAAGTACATTTTAAACCATGCAAGTTTACACAAACATCTTAACTAGGTTTTTTTTTTTTAAACTTTTTAAAACACCAACATTATGCATTTCTTTGTTAATTATATTGGTTAAAGTTGCAGCCGTTCACTGCCAAATATCAGATACATCATATACATATTTTTATACAGAATCTGGACAACACAACATTACACAGCCTAAAGAGAGAAAAAAAGATTATTTGTTCCTTTGTTTGTTTGGTTTTTTTTCAGTTTTGTAAAAAAGATGAAATGATGATAGGAAGGAGGGAGAAGGTGTGGGAAATCTACCAAATTAAAGGATTATATCAAAATAATTCCCGAATCACAGTACAACAAGGAAAAAAAAGGGTTCAAACTCAGCTCCACATTTAAGATTCTCTTAGCTAAGAAACAAGACTTTACACACAGAATGTATCAGTATTTAAAAATAGAAAGAACTGCAACACCATGCTGTCTAATTCCAAATACATCTTATTTAAAAAAACGTTTAAAAAGGGGAAGAAAAAAAAAAAATCAATAAACGTAGTGATTGCAAAGTTATCTCGTTGGTTTGGATTTCCTACCTACTCGCAATGCATTGCTGTGTGAGGGAGCTGGACAGCCAACGTGGCCAGAACAACGCCAGAATAAAGAAATGACTTGGGAGTCGCTCGCTGGTTCTGTTGGTCGTGCGATCGGGGCAGCTGGGACTCTGAGCGGGATCTGAAACCATCCAAATGGTTTGGGGTCCTTCCTTTTCCTTCTGCTCGGCTTGTTCGGGCGCACCTCTCTGAACAAGAGCAGGGGGTGACCTACGCGGTTCCCATGGCCATAGCCTGCCCGTCAACATGTAGCAATGCATGTGTTTGATTAGATGGAAAGGAAACAGAACTCGGAAATTAACCATGGAGGATGCTATCGTTGACATGGTAAGTATACAAAAATGCTAAAATTTCAGATATAATCAAAGATACAAAATCAGTTCTGACAAGAGGTTTTTTTTTTTGTTGTTTTTTTGTTTTTTAATAGTAACCATTACAGTGCAAGGTTTTAAAAGTTATTATTACAGTAAAAGGTGTGTATCTGGTTTTACAGTAACTGTATCACTGATTTTTGTTATGTATAGTAGGTCCCTGATGTAAAGTGTATGCACCAGTTTGAGAGAAAACCCCGCACAATAACGGCTCTTTAGCTTTAAATACTTTTTTTTTTTTAAACAGATACAAAATAACACATCAATTTCACAATTTCACAAGCACGTACTTTTGCCTTAATAAAAAGCATGAAAACTTTGTCGAAACCCCGACATTTAAAGAAATGTAAAAACCGTTCAATGAGGGACGCGACTATGTGTTTGAGTCACGGCATTCTGCCACCCCACTGAGCTCCTGGAGTTCACGGATGATTTCATGTTGTCAAACTGCTGCTTCTCGCTCGCTCACCAGTCTCTGGCCAGGCAAACTTGTGTTCAGCTTCCCACAGCTGGGATTTGAGTTTGTGCCTTTAACATTATAAATGTTATGTGTGGACAAGTTCCCTAAAGAAGGCTCATCCATACTGGCCCTGTGACTCCAAGCCACAGATGTATTTGGAAGGGGCTCTTTTTTGAAATTATCAAGATGAGATGCAAATGACTGCAGCCCTGGCAATAACGCACTGCGTGGAGCTAACTCAAGGAAGATGCTCAGCTCCTACCCTAAAAAGCCAACTTCACAGCTAAGCAAGCAGGCACGTAGAACGTACCACAAAGGAGGCAATTCAGCAAATCGCTGGGGCGAAGCCGACTTCAACCCCTTGATTCAATGGAGTTAATCCAGAATTACCTTAGTGCAACTGACTGCCCTGTGTCTGCGGGCTGGATGAGAGCAGCTGAGGTCCCACAACTTTATACTCGTGTCTACTCTGAAAGCACAGCAAAACATCCCAGCGCTCAGAGAGAAACCATCACTGTGCTGCTGTTCTGTCACTCGTGGTACACTGCTAATATACATCTTCCCTGTCTTTGTACATCTCTCTGTCTAGCCTATCGCATGCCCTAGACACACACATATGACTTCGTGGCTTACTGCAACCAGCTTTGACTTTTCTGAGTTAAACAAGCTTTAAAATAGTAGAAGCATGATGGTAACTTGCTAATTTAGTCAAGCACATTGTTTTTACTTTATAACCAACTAGACTTTTATCTAAACAGGAAAACACAGTAATCAGAAAATAGTCAGGAAGATCTGAGGCTACAGGTTAAATCACAGCTCCAGGAAGAGGTATCCAGATGACTTCATAACCCCCTAAAATACAGGCTTACAGCAGAAATGTCCCTGTCCCTTGAAGAGTATTTCAGGAATTTATTTAGTACTTGATTCCGCAATTTCTACCTCCTCAAGTTGCCTTTACTCAGGTAAATAGGACGAGTTTCATCTAAGTTCAAGTTATTGAAAGTTAGACCCAAAAAAGTGGTGGGAGATGAATTCCTCTCCAAAGGTGCCTGTCTCCTTCCACTGATGATAGAGGAAGCAGAGGCAAAGAGGTTAGACCAGGCACTTTAACTTTTAGAGAGTGAAAGTTAAGTGGGATTAATCTCTCTTTCAACTTCTCTCCCCACTCCAAATGGCTAGATAAGTAAATATATGGTACTCAGGTGGGAAAGGCTGCAGAATCACTTAGAAAGAATATTTTATACTAAAAGAAAAACCTCATATTTTGAAAATTGCGTCTGCAATCCTCAGCTAAATGAAGTCCCAGCCAGAGGCTAGAAGAGGTTGGATGAATATTATGAGCTCAAGGGAGATAAAGACAAATGTTTTTTCAAAGGTCTTCCATCTCTGCCTCCCTTTAGATTTTATTCTGAACGCTTGTGAGACTGTAAGACTCAGCACGAGCCCAGCACAAGAGTGGGATGCTCTTGGTTGTATCAGCCGCCGCACATTAGTTCTGTCAGACGCTACGTCCTCCCATCAGGCTTGACTCCTGCAGTCAGCTCCACCATTGCTCCTCAGCTCCTCATTGCAAAGCCCCTCCATGGAGGAACCCACACCGCTCTCACATCACACCTTGATCTTGGCCTGAGGAGCTCCTCCACATGGCAAACCTGCCACTGCACCTTGGTTAACTTATTTTTAAAAACGACCTTCTTTTTGAGAAGAGCCTGCCTTTGCTGGTGCAGTCTACCTAACACCACGGGAGCTTGTATCAATCTGGCTCATAGGAAAGTAAACAACTTGACAAAATCCCTGGTCAGGAAGAATGCTTATCCTTTTAAAGAGGAAAGGTTCAAGGATTAGACACATTCTCATCACAGTGCTCCTCTACCCTGGGCTTTCATTAAATGAGGCATTCCTCTCGAAGCTTGATGAGCCAGTGGAAAAGCAGTCAAAGCATGGAGGCATGTGCTGGGTGTGCTGCCTCACTGCAAGCGGCATTCCGTTAGCTATGATCATTATTCTAAAGCAAAAATCAACTTAAAAGACAAAGATAAATTCAACAACAACAACAAAAAATCCTTGTAAAAGGAAAAGCACCGCTCCTCCCAAACTCTAAGCAACAACAAGACAGTGAACCACAAGCCTAATACAAAAAGGCTGAAAAGTCAGGATGTCCATGAAGACTTCTTTACTGCCTACCCAGAAAATACTCAGATACTTAAAGCACAAGCTCCCAAGCTAGAAAAGAAGTAAGTGGTCAAAATCTGATAAGCCAAGTTGCTTAAAATTAGACTATGTAAAGCTTTGGGACGCAAGACTGTGAGGCTAGTTGAGAGGGGTAGGCTTCATTATTCTAGGAAACAATGAAGACCTCTGCCTTCTACAGTGATTCTGCCCCTTGGATGTTAATGTCTGAACTTCTCTGATGAATCGTGGATGGAAGAAGGAGAGCAGGAAGGTTACCTCATTCCTATTTGCTGCATGACTAGTGAAAATGGCCTGTGATCTCCACACGGTGTTAGAAAATCACCCTTGGCTCCTTTTGTAGTCAGTGGAAAGAAACAGGCATTTCCAGAGACTGATTCATCTCTCATACTTTAGATATCTCTGCTAGGAGAGGTCAGTATTATTCTCCAAGAATCAAAGAGAAAGTTGAGCAGCACTAGCTTGAGTTTGGAGAGTTAACTTTTAGTTATCGAAATCAGATAAAGTGAATCTTACCAGCAATATTCATTCTGTCCAAGCTCTTAAAAATTGGTGGAGCTTTGGATTTTCTGAAGTACTGACACATTTCAATGCTGGCTTATTCCATCTTGAATTTATCAATCCATCTTGGAGTGACAGCTATCTTAATTTTTTGTTCCTTCACTTCATGCCAAGGCATCACAGCTTCTTTTCCACAGCAGTTGTCAGAACAGTTCCTCTCATCTAAATGCACCGGTACTTTGTTTTCCCAGTTGGGTCACCTGTGTGCAGCCTTTGACTGTAGTCTTAGCCAGTGGCTTTGGGAACCGAACACATCTTGTTCATTGGGTCATGCAAGGACACTGATTGCTGGAGCAGTTCACAGCGTCCAGATTCCAGCAAGATGTTCACAAAGAAATCTGCAAGATCTGTGCCTTATGGAACACAGGGAATGTCTCAGCGCTGGATCCTTGACATTAGTCAGCTAAACCCTCTTTGGAAGATGAGAACAAATGATGCCATTTGTTCTGCCAGAAAAAGATGTCAGTTTTGTGCAAGAGAGATGGGTACACTGAAAGATTTCCTCTTCAGTTGTAAGGTAGCAGACATTGCAGTTCAAGCCTTTGAATTGTTTTTATATGTTGCAGTAAAAATCTGGAAGAGGTGCTGAAGGACCTTACAGTGTCCCTTTGGAGGGGCCTGGCAAGCTGATCTTAGTTGTTTAAGGCTGTGCTACCTTGTGCTGCAAGCTTATCTGAATTCACAAGCTAAGTAAAATTGACTACGACCAAGTTGGGATAGAAGACCAAGACTGAAGGTGACTCTAGAGTTTCAGCAGATTACACTTCTCTGCTGAAACCCTGAGTTGGGGAAGAAGATGAAAACTAGATTGTTTGGAGGTGCTGCTGTACAAATAAGGTGTAAACTGGCCATTAAGGTTCCAATGAGATGTTTTGCAGAAATAGAAATATCGTAATGTCATCAACTTGACTCATAATGTTGAACACGAGAAGTTCTTTTCCTTCAACACCCATAAAGAGTGTAAGAAACAGAAGACGTTGACAGGTAAGCAGTGTGCAGAGTACACTTCAAAATCGATTTTGATCTTGAGACACTGGGAGCCTCATTATCTGAACAAACAGAGATTGATGCTTGTATTTGAGCTAGTATCTTGGACTTCTTCTAAAGTCAAGACAGACACAGACATTTCTAGGACATGATTCATCCAACAAAGTGCAGGCAGCTGCTTTATGGTGACAGGAATTGCATCCCAGAAGCGCATATTCCTTTCTACAGGCTGTAAAAGTGGCCTCCGTTCATTAGTCTACTCATGTGGGGCATCCACACTGTAGATGTCTAAAGTCAGGTGAGATGAATCTCACCTTAGATTGCAAAGTTATTCATTTTTGCATCTTTTTGCCTCCCAAAAAGGCAGCCCGGATGTTACAGAGCAAACAGAAAGCTCAAGGACCAAGAATCACTCACATGGAAGAGATCCTATTTCTAGTGGAGGCTCAGTCAAAATCTTAAAACTTCCTACTGGAGCTCTGTGGGAGACCTTTTCAGTTGTTGCTAAAGAGCAAGAGGAAGAAATAAAATTGCCCTGGGAGAATGACAGAGTACCAATATCTTGCCTCACACATACCCATGTAAGGTATAGAGGGGTGGCTAATTGTCACGGTGATGTAGATGAAAGATACCTTAATAAAGAACAGTAAATAAGCCATGTACTAAAAGCTTATGTTATTGCTGCTAAGACAAATTTTCGAAGAACTAAAATGGCAGGGTATTCTCATAGTGTTCTTAGTGCCTACAAAAGCAAGCAACCTAAGATCCTATCATGATAACAGCCTGGACACACCTAGGTGAAGAACATCTGGCTGTACACGGGGCTGCTAAAGTTTGTAAGTTTAAAGGCCATATCTTCTGGAACTCCTCAAGTAGCTAAATAAACTATAGATGTAGCCATGGGACATGAAAATAACCAGACTTTAATCATTGCTTATGCAGTTTTTCAGACTAGACCAAATGAGAACTGAGCAGAGAATAGTTTCTTCAATTACCAGGTACGTCAAATGTATCTCAAAGCAAGTAGGCTGGAAATGGCAGTGCTGATGGATGGAACAGCAGAGCTAAAGAATTTTTGTCCAATGTCCCAATATCCCATCACGAAGGCTGAAGCAACAGTGGGCTCCAAGGAACATCTCCATTGGCAATTTCAGCCAAATAGTTCGATGCAGGGAAAGTCATGACCGAAAGGGTTGTGTCAGAATAACGATGTTGTACATCAGCAATGCAGAGATAACTGCACTGATGTGATCTACATTCATCTATATTCCTCACTGATGCCAACCTCTCTTTCCTGCATTGGCTTGAAATTCTCCATTTTGAAAAATGATGCCGTTTGGTATAATTTTTAATACCAGATTCATTTCAGCCGTCTTTTTGCTCCGTGTAGACCAGGCACTTCTTTTCCTGAGAAAGGAACTGTACTGCTCCAATAAAGTATTATGGGTGATCTCTGCTGTTTGAATTACCTATATTTGGCTGATATGGATCAAGGTTGCTTGTGTCATGATATAAGGACAGGCAAATGCATTTGTGTTCTCCAATAAAGAAGTTTCATACTTATAGAAAAAAGTAGTGATGCAAAAGCATCTGATGCACTGAATACAGGACCTGACAGAGCGAGCAAATACAAGTCATCCAGCGAGTTGTGCGGCCATCTGCTTTACCAAATCTGTGAACTCCTAACCCAATCTCAAGTTGCCATGCTGAACACCTCCCCAGGGCTCACTTGATGCAAATTCTTTCAGCGCTCTTGGCTATGAGTTTTGAGAAAGCCCAAGGCTGAGTTCCTAGTGAGCATTGGAGCTGAGGAAGTATTTTGGGAAGAAGGCAAAGAATTACATTTTAAATCAGTCTTGGACTGGGGGGAAGCAATCATTCCCCTACCCTGAAAAATAAAGAATTATTGCAGGACAATGCAGCCAGCTCTGAAGCTGCTGAATTCTGCAGAAATATCTTGCTTGTTGGAGGGAAATGCACATAAACACAGCACATTTTACACCATTAAAACTCATGCAGCACTGTGGAGTCTTTATTTTTTTTAAAAAAAGCAAGCATAACAAGGCCATATGCTGTCCTTGAGGCTCTGTTGGCAGTGTAACAAAGGGAAGGCATGGAGCAAAAAAATTCTGGGCTCTTCCTGGAACATACTGATCCCCTCAGCTCCCACGGAAAGCAGGGATGGTATTTTTGGACTTAATAAGAAACCTTTGGCACCTTGCAAAGTTGAAGTCTCTTGCTTTGGTGTGTACCCTGGGATAAGAACAGGGTGCAGGCCATAAGGATTAAAAGGGCCACAAAAGTTTGTTAATGCTAGAATGACAATGCTGAGACAAAATCCATTGTAAGACATTTCTAAACACTTCCTGGTCACATTTTGGGAGCTGGCATAGTCTAAGGTAATGCAAGAGGCATGGTTTAAAGGGGAAGGTATTTTAATAATAAAATATATATTTGTAGTAAAAGATATGATCTCTCCTTCAAACCTTGTCTCTCTTATTAAGCAGGGACTTGGTTGCAGGCCTAGTCTAATATTACCTCCTCTTGACTATCACACCGTAGCTTGTCATGCCATTTAACTAGCAGCTGGCAAGGTTCATGTTGACTATATCTATAATAAACAAAACACTGCCAGGGCCCATTTTTTCTCCCTGTGACAGACTCCCTTAGCCTCCAAGACAGCGTGCCCACAACCCAAGTGCCTGTTGTCTCCAGACCCCCTGCTAAATCCTCAAGTAGGGGATTGTTTGGGTCAGTGCTAGCTGTCCCCAGCCAAAACTGTGCCAAGTATCTCGCTTACAATTGAAAAACATTGACAACTGAGTGCCAGTGCCTGTAGCTAGGTCCTGCTCTGTTTAATTTATTAGGGTGGAGGTAGACAAGGAACCCAAGAGGAATGGGATAATAATCTGTGGCTCTTATCAAGTCTAGAGCTTTTACATCTTCAGAGCACATCCAAATGTTATTCAACCTCTCCCCCTGCATCTCAGTGGTATATAAAGAGCGTGCTAGATCATGAGAGGAGACCCCAAGCAGGTCCACCAGCAAGGTAGTTTGGTTGTTCATCCTGAAGACTGAAATTGGCTGGGCAGTACAACGCTCATCTGGTGCCCAGGCAGATCTGTAAGAAATTCACTGCCAAGTGATGTCACCGGTGTTGAGCTACCGATCCAAAGAGGGACTGGCACCAAGAAGAGCTGAGTGTCCTCACAGCTAATGCCATTATCACTTCAGAAAAGTAATTCAAGGTGCATGTTTGAGACTCAAGCCAGCCTCAGAGATGGGACAGGCCCACTGAGTAGGGGGAAGATCATCCTTTCAGCATCTACCAGCCTTACACCTCCTCCTTGTATATCTAGTCAAGGTTACGGTCAGGCAGGACTATGGGCTGGATGGCATGACCGCTTTGGTGATTCCAGGCTAATTCTCTTCAGGTTTAAGATGATCCATCACTTGTTTGAACAACCGCCTTTTCCTGACAGTGGAGTGGCCATAACAAGTAAAGCTTCACAGTTGCCACCTCAGGCATTATGTTCTTAGCCCCTCTTGCTAAGTGAGTCCATATTTCAGAGAAGGATTTCAATGGGCTAAAATTGCAGCACTTTTTCTATGTATTTTAAGCTCTGGTATCTTTTGTAGGCTCTTCTGATGGTGCACTGGTCTCCCCTTCAGCATATGAGCCTGGGCATGTCCTGATGCCCAACCATACAGCCATTAAAGGATCCAGAAACCCTCAAACCATGGTTTCACTGTCATACCTTGGACACAAGTCTGCTTCTTAACAGCATGGACATCTCCCTCACCTGCTGCCAACCATCTTGACTTGACCTGAGCAGTGAGTGAGCCAACTCTGACTCTGTGTGGGGCTCTGTGCCTTCAAACCTCAGGAGATAACTGAGAGAAAATAAAACAGAGTCCTGCAGGTGAAAGCCTCTATCAGTACTCTGCTGCCTAAAGGATCTCAGGAGACCCTTGATCCAAATCAAATGAGTCTTGGTTTCTGTAAGGGCTCCATTGCCAGAACCTGCTCAACCCTCTACCCAAATCTTCTCTTTCGTGAGACAGCAGAAGACATTCCCAATGCTATTATATCCACTTTTTATAACCCATCTGTCATGCAACAGTCAACAGAGAGGCAACTCCCACTCAAATAGCACACCCTTCTCACCAATGCATGCTGCTACTCTATGCCAGGATAAATGTTGAGTCAGCTCCACTGAAGTTCCTAAAGCTCTCCCACATTTACAGAGTTGGAGTAAGAGGAAAATTTTGCTCATGATACAGCTGCCAAAATAAATGGGACCTTTATAGAAATGAACAGTCTTACAACCTGGGAAAGAGCAGATAGCACAGCAGTGAGCAAGAAGCTAGAAGAACCACTCTTTCTTCCACAAAGATATTGCACATGATGGAAGAGACACACAGAGCTTCTCAGTAAAGCAGAGCTGATGCTACCGAAGGACATAAAACCTCAAAGTCAGCATTAGCAAATCGTCATGATACGACCACAGTAGCAAAGCAAGAAGAAGATGTGACAAGAAGATGCTTCCATGACCAAACCCAAAGGCATCCCATTAGCATCAGTGGAAATACTTGTGAGAGTAAGGGAAGAAAATCTAGGCTCCTTTCAGACAAAGAGATGAAGAAAAAAAAATGCTTAAGACACTCCCATTTCATCAAACAACCCACCAGCCCTCTGAACATCTGAGGACACCGTTAACGCTACTTCAGACATTTGCTTCATCCAGCACCTATACCTGCAGCTGCGGAGTGCGACAAGGATAAACCTGGCCCCTCGTTAACATTTATCGGCGTGACCAAATCAGATCCACAAGCGATTTGCATGACCTAGTCCTTCACAGACCACATTTCCCTGCAGATGTTACAAAAAACAGGCTGTCTCTTCCATTTACTGGATAGAGTCTTTCTCACTCAGTTAAAAGGAGACCTTTTTGACTTTACAGTAGGTCTCAAAGAGAATAACCACTAAGTACAAAATGCAAACCTATTTTTAAAGCAAATAAAGAACAAATAAGGCCAGGAATTCTGCATGATTTCTGAGCAGAAATGAAACAGCTGCATCTCTCCCTCTTGCCTAATGCAAGATGATTAATGAACAGATATAAAGGATTATATATTTCATGTCAAAATTTTGGGATTATAATGTTCAGATAGGCAAAGAATGAAATAACATAATGGAACCTCAGTAAAATTATAACAGTTTAACAATAATTGTGCTTTTTGGTATCTCAAAACCCTCAATCTTCATAAAGTCTCATTATTTCAAAATAAACCTTTCAAAAAGCTCAGTAGAATGACAAAATGCTCAAATTCAAACACACACTTTGGAAGCATACTTTTCATATAGATATTTTTCTCATTGTTAGATTTTTTTTTTTCAAATCAACTCCAACCTGTAATTCCATCTGCTATACAATTTCATGAACACATCTGTATTTCATTCCATATAGACAAAATACTACACCATAAAAATAGAAATAGCTGGGAACAGGCAACAGAAATAATAAAAACAAACCAAAAACCAAGCCAGATTTGTACAGACACCAGATCAGAATGAGGAAAAAAATGCTGTTTGTACTGAACAATTGTGCCAATTTTAGAGAGAAGACTACACAGAAGGGGTCTTGTGAAACCAAGTCTAAATGTGTTTTGCAGTCCTGTCTTGTGCTTTAGGTGAAATCCAATAGCATTTTCTCCACTGAGATTTATTCATGTTTGGGTTTCATTTCCTGCATCTTTCTTTTTTTTTTTTCTCCCTGATGGAATAGCTGGGTTTAAGTTCGGTAGTATTTTTTCTCCTTGCTTTAAAAAAATATGTCATACTCCATTTGTGTCCAATTCGTTCTGGTTACTAATTTTTTGTTTACTTTGACAAAGCAGTGGGGGAAAATGTTACTTTCCCCACAGTCTGGTGGAAAGGAAACGGAGAGGATTCCCCTCATTCTGCTCCCAGTAAAGTCAGTGCGTGAGATCCACGGAAATACTTTCTAATCAAGCAAAGAGTCCCAGCATTTGGGGCTCGATGCTTTTTTTCTAATTCCAGCCTATAGGAGCAGCGTGGGGGTTGAAGAAGGATTGCCCTGGACAGATGTGGGCTTTGCCCCCTCACATTTCTGGCAGCAGGATCAAGCTGTGAGGCTCTCGGAAAAGCTTTACTGGGAATAAACAGATGAGAGGTCCCGTCCACCTCAACAATCCTCCCTGACGCTCCTCCCCACACGGAAGGACTCAGCCAGCTTTTCTGTGCCAGATGTTGGTTATAACGGTATTGCTGGCTAGTCACTGGGTCCAAGGACGTTTTCCACCACATGAGCACAGAAGCAGTCGGCAAAGTCCTGCTCACTTCACCAGGAGCTCCCACCTTCCTCACCCCTTCCATTGACAGAGCACAAGCTACCATGTAGTTCAGAATAATGCACATGACCAAAAATTGAGAGAGTTTTCACTTGCCAGGATGATATTTGTGCCCTGACAATGGGAGTCCTTGAACTTGGTTTTAGCCCATGAAGCTGAGCTATCCAATGTGAGCTCATCTTCTCAGTTCCATCCACAGAGATGAGGAGAGACAGCCATCCTGAAGGAGATGCATCCCACGTGCCTTAGACAAGTGTCTTAGCACAGGGGGAATTGTCCTAGGGAACTTTTTGTCTCTCTCCATTCCCATAGAAAGGACCTGGATTAGTGACTCTGGGTCAGTGACTGCCATTAGACAGACAACTTTTCAACGGCTGGAGTTAATTTCGATGAGTGTAGTCCCCATGCTCAGGGAAGTGCCACATTTCAATTATTTCAAAGAATGAATCCCCTTTTCACCCCAATGGAAACAGATGAACATATTTTTCCTTCATCAGTCCTAACAGCCCCTCTTTTTTTGCTCCCTCTCCGCCCCCTGCCAAATTCAGTGTTAAGATCAGACAAACCAAAATTGAAAGATCAGGACTGCAAATCATTTTCTTTCAATTTCGCTGTTTGACTCCAGTTACAAACAGGCTGTCTTTGGGGGAAAAAAAAAGTAAACCAATTCATGTTTGACAATTCTGGTGTCTATCTCACATCTCAAAAATGTCACTTAAATGGAAAAGTAACAGAAATAATAACCATTCACTCATGAACACAATATTGATTCTAGTGTACAGGAAAATAGGATCCAGACAGGATTTTACAACTAAGAAGGGAACATTACAATAAAGATTATGACATTTTATGAATATTTGTGTTATAGCTTTGAGCTTTATTGCAAAGCAAAAAATATATATTTGTATATATATATATATATTTTTATCTACATATCACCTCTGACATTGTATACAACACTAAATCACAAGAAATCAAAGAAATCATAGTGAGGTAGATACAAAACAAAGGGATGTTGAAGAATCCAGCTGCTAAATTTGGCTTAACGCAACTGTCATTAACATATGTATATCCAACACAGCAGTGAGCTTTGATTCACAGCTTAATCAATGGATCCTACTAACATTGATATTGATATTAGAGCCCATTTAGAAGTAATGCCATTTGGAAAGCGGGGGGGGGGAAGGGGAAAGTAAATCAGAAGCGTTTCCTACAAACTAGTCATCTCCAAGGGAAAATTTTCCATTGATTTTTCATGACTTTCAATGTTGATAAAAGAGCTCTGAGAAATAGCCTGTGCTCTAGGGGTACTAGTAGTGCATGAGGGCAGACAAAGAGGGAGGACTCTACAGTAGGGGAATCTACTGGGGTTGAACATAAGTGAAAGAAAGATAAGCCATTTTCCCTCCCTTGTTGATGGCCAAGCAGAAGCAGCACGCCCTGGGAATGCTTGAGGCTACATTCACCAACGCATGCTTGTGAATATCGGCTTGGACTTGTTGATGATGGCCAACGAAACAAGGCTTCGGTAGAAGCGCAGCCCCTTGATGGATTCTGTTGCTCTTCTCAGGCAACAGCAGATACGTGGCAAGAAAGATAGTACCCCTGAAGTGACCGGGCGTTGGTGTGACCGGTGTTGGTACCTGGTGGGATCTGGCTGCTTGGTCTGCACTCCCACAAGGAGACTTGTTAAGGCACCTGGATGACTGGGGCTCTTCAGTTAATTCTCATCACAATAGCTTGGGAGGGATTTGGAATAGCCTTGGGCTTCCTGGCTTTTAAATTTAGTCTATCAGTTCAGGACAATAGGTACCTGCTGCTTCCACAGGAGAAAAGACACGAAGATGAGAAGCAGTGGGTTTAACTATAGCAAGGGGGAACCAGGTTAGATACAGGAAAACCTTTCCAATAAGGTTGAGTATAGGGATGGTTGATAAAAGCTCTTTGGGCCACTGGACCATCCTCATCCATGAGGTGGCATGTGCAGCAAAGGAAGGGCATGGCACCCTCATATCCCAGGATGCAGGAGCCACATATTGTCAGGGATGTAAGGAGCTCTCAGGTGCTTTATGTGAAACACAGACAAAACCAAGTTTGAAGCTCTGGACTAGGCAGCCCCTCTGCTGCTTCTCAAACATCTAATCTTCTTGCAAAGGTAGGAAGTGGTGCCCTGGAAGGAGTATGATTCCCCAGCTGTTCTGGAAACGGTGGCAATCTGAGCTTTATTCTCATGTCATTTACGATGTCATGGCTGAATTAAAGAAAATGAGGAGAATTGACCAGAACAGATTGCTAATGAGGAGGAGAAGAAGCGAATGTGATTGTAACCAGCTTGCTGTGTGAATCTACTAAACAAGTCACTGTTGTAGCTCAGATTTTACTTTTTGCTTTTCACCTAGCCAAAGAATGACCTTATCCTTTAGGAAAACACACAGCAGGTTATTGCTTGTGCATTAATTTTCGAGGGTTTTTTTTGTGAACCCCTAGAGTGACCAGAAGACTGTTGCAGAAAGTG
The DNA here is from genome assembly GCF_018139145.2 of Gymnogyps californianus. NCBI lineage: Eukaryota > Metazoa > Chordata > Aves > Accipitriformes > Cathartidae > Gymnogyps > Gymnogyps californianus. The sequence goes on along the minus strand of NC_059473.1, from coordinate 124,976,824 downwards.
TGGATCCCTTAAGAAAATCAGATTCCCCCCTCTCTTGAGTGGGTCCCACTCTGAATTGCAACCGGATACCCTTAGTCCTGGGAGGGGAATGCCTGATGTGGATGTTCCACTTTGGCAGGGGCTGCTGAGCAAGCATGGAGCTATGTTGAAGGAGATAACTTAGAATGTTTGTTGGCAGAGCGGAAAGAGGACAAGTCTCATGGTAAGCCATGGTGGGAAATGTTTTGGAAGTGTGGTAAATCCTGTCCGCTTTTGGTGGGATTCAACTCACCTAAATTTAACCAGCTAAAGAGCACACAACAGATCTAAACTGGAAACCAACTGGCATGAATCCCTACCTGGAGGTATCTTGCTGTCTCTCTTGAGTATGGAAGGGACCTTGATAACCCACTGGATACCCAGCTTTTCTGGCTAAATTAGAAGATTGGATCCCATGCTCACAGAGCCAGCAGGCAAAGTACTTTGGACAAACATCCCCAACCCGGGCATGTGTGTGTGTCAAGAAATACGCTCTCTCTTAGGGTCTGAAAGCTGCAAGTGGCTTTATACTTGTCCACAAAGTGAACCTCTCCTGCTGTTTGCCAAACATGATCTTAAAGATTTGGGTTTTCATGTCACAAAAAAAGCCATTTTGAACTGAAACACAGGTCTGCTTTTATTTTAACTCTGATGGGTGCATTGGTTTGCTTTGAAGGGGCTGGGTAACCTGGAGAGGAAAAGTACATTGCCAAGCATCTTTCATGTCTTTCTTTCCATTAATAGATTTTCTTGGTGAGTCATGGAAGGAAGAAACCTTTGCAAGTTACTCCCTTTAAGAAACTGGAGTGTATGAACTTAAAAGATTTTAGCTGCAAGATTACAGATTGAGTCAAACTTGCCCTCTAGGTTCCTCCATTCGCTGAATCTAGCAATTAGAAAATTATCTTCATTTTTTTCCTTAAGGCTTTAGTAGAAACTGCTGACGGGGGCAGAGGATGACTCCACTTGGCCTCCTTAGGTGGGCACCTCCCAGCACTACATTTTCAGGGAAGGAAATTAGGTGTTCTGCCTTAAAGTGAGCCAGGGGAGAAAAATACTGTCTTTGATTTGTGTGGGGGATTAACCATTAACACAGCCCATAGATGCCAGCATCCTAATGGCAAGGCCAAGGGACAACCATAGCTCCTTGCAAATACCAGCCACAACCAGAGCCTAAAACCTGTCAGTGCAGGTAGATGGAAGAGCCCACGTTTGTGCAGGAAGAGCAGGTAAGTAGACACTTGAGGCAATACAGCTGTGTTACATACTATACCATTAAATAGACAATGTGTAACATTTAAGGCTGGGTGAGGTGTTCTGCAATAAATTATTTAGGTATGAATGCTGCTTTCTAGAGAACTGAGTTACATGAAGCACTCACAGGAGGTTTCTGAGCCCACCTGGATTTACAGGTCAACCAACTGACTGCCAACAACTGCAGCCATGAGGTTGTGCAAGACGGGAAGACAGCCCCCAGCTTTTCCACTACAGTTGTTTTCAGCTAAATGTGGCTTTAACTTCAGTAGGAAGGCTGACATGAAGTTCTTGTTAAGGACTCAAGCGCAAAAGACTGGCTGAAAGAAGCACCCATGCTGCCACAGACTGATGTGGACACTTCTGTTCCCACTGACACAAGGAAGAGGTGCCACAAATCCATTCCCCTCATCCTTCCCGCTTTTACTGGCTTCAGTAAGGGCCCTTTCTGTATCCACAGCTGTGTATGATACCCAGCCCAGCTGTCCCTTGGTCACTTGGAAGAGCTTCACTAAATCAGGTGTCCAATGAGTCAGAAATGGGGTTTCATCTGCCCTACCCCAAGAAACCTGAGGTCATAGAATCATGGAATTACAGAATATCTCAAGTTGGAAGGGATCCATAAGGATCAAGACCATCACGTCTGCGTGTAGTATGTAGGGTAAGAGTGGGCTAACGGCAGCAAACCAGGGTTTTGCCCTTTGCCAAGTTGTTTTAGTGCCTGGAGGTACCATGGCTGAGGAGAGTCCAATAAAGGGATTTGAAGAGTGTTAGCGTGGTGGGCCATGGCTCTCAAGGATGAGGAAGCCTTGAGTGGAAGGAAGGAGAAGCACGACGGTGCTCATTTAAAACATAATGGTGAGGGGATGAAGGTCAAAGCATGGCCCAACGAGGCAGCATGGGCTTCCTGAACAGAAGAGGGATGGAGGACAAGGGGTGGGTTGGTGAAGATCTCACCGTAAACTGGTCCGAATCACCTCCCACTGGTATCGAGAGGGACCCTGTGGTATTTGCAGAGAGGGACCATGAGTGCAAAGTGCTTAAAGGCTTGGTAAGCATTAGCAACCCCAGTTTGACAGGCACAGAGAAGTGGGAGTGATGCGCTCTAAGTTGCATGGTGAGTCAGTGGTGGGCAGGGGACATGGCAGCCACATCTCGTGGTCTCGTGGTTTCCTGAGCTCATCACTGGACGACCCTGTTTCCTCACCAACACTCTCTCCTCGGCACCCGTTGGTAAACTAGGGTGGGGAAAGAAAGGTTATAAAGGCTACGTCCCCCCAGGAATATGCACTGTGAATAACAGGGGAGGACAATTTTCTGCCTTTCCTCTAAGGACAGGGAAGAAATTTACCCAGTAGAGTCAGGCTATTTATGATAGCTTAAAGAAATACAAACCCTCTACTTTAATGGTATAGATGGGCATGATCACGTGTTTGGATGTGTGTATATATTATACACACCCTAACATAGACATACGCTATTATATATTTCTATATAATATAGTATATAATACACACACACACGCGCGCGTGTGCGCATGAGATACTCAAACATCTTAACTCCTCAATCAAAATGCTCTTCTTTGAAGGTCGGGTAACACTACATTTTCTATATAGACAACTTTGTACATACAAGTCATAAAGTGCGTTAAAAAGCGCGTAAAATTTTCTATGTAGAAAACTATGTACATATAGCACACACATGTACTAAAACACTTGAAGTTAAGCCAAATTTCACCTTCATCTTCACATCCCCAATACCTACAATACAAAACCAGAATTTAAAAAGAAAAGATATACATAAGGAAACAAACAAATAAAATTAAAAAAAAAAATAATCCTAAAACCCAAGAGAGAGAAAAATGAATCAAGAAACAAAACCAAACCAAAAAACAGTCAACAGAAGCCTGGCACATGTAGAAAACATCGATTCACTTAGAGAACGTAAAGAGGGTCATGTCCGAACCTCCTTTTTCTTAAAAACAAAACCAAACCAAACCCCTTTTGTTTGTCTGTTTGTTAGCTCTTATCGTTTGAGAAAGTCACAGTAGCACTCTCACCTTGAACCAGAGTTTGGAACTTTTTGTGTTTCTTTGTACAAAAGAAAAAACGGTTTAGGTTACGGAAAATAGTTGGGAAATTTGAGGTTGGAGAGAGGAGATAGAGAGAGAAACTGGAAGATTGCATAGTTGTGAACAGTGGCTTCTCATCAAGGTGAAAAAGTGCATCATCTGATAAAATAGCATTTGATTATTATTTTTTGTTCGGTTCCATATGTTTTTTTTCCTCAGTCAACTGTACATGTCACACATGAAAAGGTATATACAGCACACACACATGCTAACATTAAACGTCTGACATTGAAACAGCCATTCTTTAAATGTTCCATCAGAGTTTTTTCCATGCAAATTTGTATTCTTTTTAAATACATTTTTTGCTACATCCTAAGTCCACAAACTTGTCTAAGCCCATTTCATGTAATTTTGATCATTAGCAACACAAAAAGGGGAAAAGCACCAGAATGGCTCGGTTTGATCACCAAACCTCTGCTTTGACTTCTTTCTTTTTTAATTTTCATTCCTTCATTCACTGCTGGTTGTTTGCTTTTTCTTTTTTTTTTTCTTTTTTCTTTTTTTTTGTTGTTGTCATTTGTTTGCTTTAATTTTCCAGAGATGGGAAAAAACAATTGACTTTTTTTGTAAGCATTCTTGAGGTAAGAGTTATGCTCAGCACCTGGGGCAGGCAACAAAGCTTTCAAAAGCATTTGAGAAATGAAGTGTGAGTCCAAACACTGTCACCAATGTCATAAACTAACAACAAAACAAATCAAAACAAAAATAAAATCGAGATGAATATCCCAGGTTTCCATGCTAGCTAAACCTCCCACCCTCTTTCCATCCCTTTCCTTTTCCCAAAAATCACAAACAGAATTAAAAGGAAATAAAAGTGACTCGGCACATTCCCTCTTGCACCAGCCAAACGAAAAAAGACAGGTGGTGTGCATTAAACGGGATACTTCAAAAGCTTTTTCATGCTTGCTGCCTGCCTCAAGTGCATTTTAATATATGTCTGATCATTTACATTTATATAGGAAAGTCATATTTGTTACACTTTATACAGGATCGCTTCATTTTTGTCCTTTTTTAACCTTTTCACTTTTTTTTGTTTTTTTGGATAAAGAGTTGGTTATAACAATCTACAGTAAGGCTGCACAGGAAGAATTCTGTGTATTTTATTTTTTTTCTCTAAGAACCAAAGTATATAAAATGAGGTTTGATTCTAGCACCTTTTACAGTATTATTGGTGTTGTTCCCTTTAGTAGAAAATACCTTCACTCAACATCTGTTCTATCATCTATCTATAGTTTCAGCAATACTTCAAAGGTAACGATAAGGTGACGATTGACCCAACCCAGCAGTCCCTTGACACAAAAAAGTCGTCCCCCCCCGAAGTCAGGCAGAACTACTCGCGTGAGCAAAGCAAACCGCCTTCGCCGGCTTCCCTCCTCCCCGCCAGCGAGGGCTGCGGCGCTCGGCTCGCTCGGAGCAGCGTGGGAAACCGAGCATCCAAAGAGGAAAAAAAGATAACACCGAGTTGCTGTCTCGCTGGGGAAGCTGAGATGGAGAGGCTCGCCAGCAGATGGTTTCGCTAGCGGGGGAATAACGCCGCTTGCCACCCGGCAGGTTGCATCACCTCGGTGCAAAGAAAAGGCAAGGATGCTGCCCCGGGATGCCGCCGCGCCTGCCCCGCCATCCTCCTTTCATGGCAAGGGGAGACCTCCCCATACCGTGACGGGAGGAAGATGTTGCCTCGCGGCATGTGCTGGCGATGGGGAGAGCTATTTGGAGAAATTGCTACAGTGCGAAACAGCAGCTTTGACGGAGTGCATTTCTGGGAGCAGGGAGGAGAGGGGCAGGAGGAGAGAAGGGAGCCGGAAAAACGAGCGCAGGAAAGAGAAGCTCCTTGCCAAGGTTGTAACGCTTTACAGGACGTTGAGCTGTTGGTTTCACTTGAGCAGCGTATAATCCTGCAGAGGAATGGTCCATTCCCCATACAGCGGCATCAGAACCTCAATTATATATATATAATTATAACTATAGCAATATATCTATCTATCTATCTATCTTTATATATGTATACATTAAAGTCTGTTACTGCACTGGCACGTAATACAGAGGAAAAGTACTGGCGTTGCTGTTTGATGCAAGTGGTTGCCTTGACTGAAGTCCTGTGAAAGGTAAGCACCACAAGAAAAGGCACCACAAGGTTTTGAGAATTGAAATGTCGCTGCCCTAATAGAGCCGTCGTCAACAAACATAAAGGGCTTTTTGGAGTTAATGAGGGCAGGTGGGGCCAGGCCAAATTCTGGCCTTGCTGATGGCAGAAAAACCAGGGCATTCCCAGAAAAAATAGTGGCCTTCATGCAGGGTGGCTGGTGCCTTGGTGAAACCGAGACCAGAATTTGGTCTTCTAAGGGGCACGTTGATTTTGCGAGCTCTTATCTAGCACTTTGGACACTTTTTAACAGCCTTCCTAAATTAAAACAACCGCATCTTGTCACGTTCAACATGCTTGCACCAGTGTAAGGAAAGCAGAATTCAACTTTGAACGCTCAAAGCATAATCTAACATAAACCAGGCACAACCTCACGTGGACTGCCTCCTGGGATGTGCTGGATGCCTTCAGCTTCCACTAAACCAGGCGAAGTCGAAGGCGCTTAGCGAGTCTGATCTCATCCCTCTGTGGAGCCCTGCCCTGAATATCTCAATCTGTCACTCCCCGGGAGCCCGGAGAAGAAATTGTCCTGGACACAGACAACAATCTTGATGGATTTACAGAAGTCGCGCTGGACTGAGACGGAGATCAAAATCTGCACATCTGGTGTTCCCGAGGTATAAGCCCATGCTTCTCATTCACTCCCTACTTGGTCACAACCTCCATTACACTTAATATTTGTGTTGGTCCTTGCTATATTTCTTTTGCTCATAAATTCACACTCAAGCACACACACGCATGCATACCTTGTCCTCCAAGACACAGAAATTAGAGGAGGAGCTGGGGAATAAGACAGGGTACATTCTCAGAGCCCTCCTGTCAAACGAGAAGTCGCTACAGATGCTGTCTATAAACAACGGGCTTCCCATGCGTAAGGTAATTGCTTGGTGATCGAAAAAGAAAAAGAAGAGACTCGCAGGCACTCTATGCCAAGTTAATAGCACCAGTTTTGCATCATGTTGACACCCGTCAGCCCATCCCATCTAAACCACCTTAGCTCTTCAGACAGCTGCTGACGAGCAGCCTGCCCCTGTTCTCGGTGGCATTGCACCAAATCAAGGGCAATGCCACCGAGATCGGCAGAAATGTGCTCGCTGGACAGAGAGGAGGGTCAGGTCTGCCCTCGGCCACTTCTCTTGGCCAGCTCAGAGCAGGGATTGTTGGCAGTCCTCGTATCTCCCACCATGTGTGCGGCTTGCTGGCAGAAGCTAGAAATGGTGTTGAAACACCACTGTGGGGGAGGAGTTGCCTGTGGCAGGACTTGACGTAGTTTTCCTTGTTCATTCAGATCTACTTTTGGGGGTCTAATTTGGATCCCAGTCTCTCTAGACCCCCAGTAAGGGTGGCTCAGGTGCTCAAGTGACCTAGGAAGGAGCCAACCTCTCCCAGTCGAACTGGCAGATCCTTGATCGTAACTTGGATGGATGGGCATCTTCACCTGCAAGCCACGCTGGGTCAGAACGGCACTGGAAGGACAACTTCAGATGAATGACCTGGGTCCAGAATGGGCTGAGTTCGGTTAATAAGGCAAGATTCAAGGCATGGGCATGACTGAGTTTCAAGCTTAGTTAACAAAAAATGTACTTCTTACTAGGAAAACTTAGACCATTATTTCTGTCTGACGTGCCTGATCAAGAGGGTCTGGGGTGAGCAGACCCCTTCTTTGGAAGATTTCCAACCAGACAGGATTTAGGGTGGGAGAATAAGACACAGGGATGCCTGTGGCATGAGCTGTTGGGAATGTACCTGATGACCCACGTGCTCTTTCCATCTCTGCTTTCTCCAACTCCATGACCCAACGGGACTGCGCTAAATCCCTGGCTTCTCAGTTGACTTCCCCGAATGCTTTCCAAAGGGAGAGTGGTGCATTTCAGGGGATGGAGAAAAGCACTCCCCAAAAGCTTAGCGTGGCATCTTGAATGGGTTGTGCTTGTCCTCCTCGAGAAATCCAATTTCAGACCAGCCTGCCTCTCCGTCTCTGCTGGGCTGGATGGAGACAGGGGAAAGGTGACATGCTGCGTTGCTTTGTCCTGCTCTGCCCAACACCACCGCAGTCCTGCAGCGCTTTTGATGTTAAGGTCTTGAAGCGCTTCACCAACATCGACTAAATAATCCTCACATCATCCTTGTGAGGTAGGCTTTACACCTCCCATTTTACAGACGGGGAGACTGAGGCACAGAGCAGTTACATGACTTGCCCAAGGTGACACAACCAACCACAGTGAAAATGAAGGCTATTTTGGGGCAGGTCCCTGTCTCTCTGTGTTTTGGTAAAGTGCTTAGCACAAGGGGGTCCTAAGCCTGGCTGGAGTCCCAGTGTGCCTACTGCAAGGCAAACGGACAATATTCAGTGGTTACAGTTTATTGCATTCAAAAACATAAGAAAACCCCAGGTGTCCTGCTTTAATAGCTTCTTTTTACCATTTTGTAGTGATTGGGGAATTTGTTCTCCTTGAATAAGGTTTATCTGAGGAATCAAGTGCAAGAGTATTTTCCGGGTTTTGAATGTTAACAACGAGTTCCAGCAGTGATTAGTCAAATTTCAATGTTTATGGGAAAAGTGGCACTTCTGAAATGTAAGTATTTAAATTGTGCTATTCTCTATGGCTGTGCCAATTTTCCAGTACTATCAAAATTCACTAATCAAAAATGCTCCTAGGATGAAAGCTAATTTGAGAAGATACCGTGAGCTTTCAGAATTCCTTTCAATTGCAAGGTGCTCAAGAGCTTTGCAAGAAGTTTGTAACCAGTCTGTCTTCCCAGCACTTTCATAGGGTAGACAAGGATCTTTAAACCCATGTTGCAACACCTGGGGCAAGTACGGCAGAGCTGGAGGTGGGATCGGTGATGGAAGCCAGGCAACAGCCTGACCATTCCCATATCACGTGCCCTGGAGCACAGGCCAGTGGTACTAGGGAACATATTACATCTGCCAGCAGAGACAACCCTAAAATCCTCTTGGCTTTCCCAACCAACAGCCCATGGCAGAGATGGAGAGAGAACGTGTATCTTCAAGCACTATCATTTTACCTTCCGTATACAACAGTGCACCCCAAAATATACACACCAAAGGGATGATATTTCCTTGCAATCAAAAAGTCATTCAAAGCCTCCAAAATATATAGCCCTGCTGTGAAAATCCTGGTTTTAGGGGAACAGCTCCACGATGGGGCATGCTATGTCAGGTTCCCGAGCACATCACTGTAAGTCTGTGACTGGGAACACACAGGAGACCATGCAAGGGCCTCACCCCAGCTATTATCTAACTCATACTGGTTTCATACTGTGGGTAACCACGTTGGCTTTAGTGGAATGGTCTGAACTTGGCCTGATGACATGAGTGGAAGTCACCAGACCTAGATGTGAAATAGTCCTTCCCTGAGTAATTTAAACACTTTCGAAACTACTTCCCATTCCACACTGGAACAAAAGGCTGGAATGGTAAAACAGTTTGCAGAGTGGAAACATTAGCCATTGTTTTTTTCTGATAGGAACATGTTTTCCACCAAAAAGAAGTTTTGGGTCCATTTTGGGAGGGGACACATTTTGTAGCTAATGGCAAACTTTGATGTTCAATGTAAAATCTCTTCTCTCTCACTCTCCCTACATAGAGAAGATGGGGGCCAAGGGATTTGGCTGTGATACCTATTTAGACGCTTTTTTAGAAAACACGCATCACAGCTCTCCTCCAAATGGCTGCAATTACATCCAATTTAAGGCTTGTTTAATTGCTGGAGTAGTACTAGGAGGTCTATGGATAAGCGCGAACCAGTCCACTTCCCCTACTACTTATCCGTCGTAAATTTGTTGACTGATTCCCAGGCTTCAGTAATTGTTGAAAAAAAACAGGTTATATGGGAATGGTGTGAAACTGTAGTAATTGGAGGGGGTCGCCTGGGGAACACTTGATGTATAGTTTCTCTTGCAGCAGCGTCAGCTCAGAGCAAGTCCATTGAAGTCAAGTGGCTTCAACTCCAGGCTACTGAAATTTCTGCGGGTGCGTGTCCCTGTGTGTACTCGTATGCCCTCAGAAACTGAAATAAAATCCTAAAGCGAACAGATTGCAGGTGTAATCATCTGGCATTTGTCCTGGATTTTCGCTACTTGGGAAAGAACAGCGTTTGCTTTTAAGGTGGAGGGAAGGGGAGGAAAGACGGGGGCGGCATGCAGGTGGTGTTCAGCTGGGTCTGAGGGAAGGAGGCTCTGGCACTGCCAGCGTGTTTTATTGGTAAATACCGCTAGAAAGGAAAATATGAGCTGCTTGTCCTTGTGACTGATGAACGGGAATGACATCTGGAGAGAAAACAATAATCATTCCCTTTGAGTGGCATTTGGCATTTGAATTCTAAGGGCTTGAAACCAGATTTGGAGGGTTTAATCCCTGCAAAGGAGGGCCCACTTTGCTGTGTGTATTAACAGGGCTGTTCTCATTGCAATGGCGATACTGGTGGAAAGGGAAACCATCTCTTCCTCAGCTAAAGCCAGAGACTACAAAGCCCCCATGTAGGTCAGGGGTATGCTACACTCAGACGGCTCCGCTCGGAAAGAAACTCCTCATTTTGTCCAAGTTTTGCCTGGGTTTTGACAAAATCTACAAGCTCAAACAGGAAATCTATTACGACATGTTAAGGAAAAAAACAATAGGGCCCAGTTTGGGCTCCCCTGGCACCAGCAGAAATGACTGGTTTTAGCATAGGGAGTGTAAGAAGGCACCTGGACATCAATGGAGCTTTACTGATTTATACTGACACTGCATTTGGCCCCCATTTTTGATCTGATTTTGGCTTCCAAATTTCTTAAGCAGTGGGAAATCAGGAGGTACAGCATTTCCCCAGAAGGACCTTAAGCTTCTGATGGACTTTTGTCCCTGTTTTTACTTTTAAAAAAACCATACAAGGAATATTTATTTCAACTCTGCTTGCAAATCCCAAATTGCTAGCACCTCGCACCAGAAACTACCTTCCTCATCTCAAAAAGCCCTTTGGAATTCACAATGTGTTCATATATATTAAAACATATATACTGTTGCAGTAACATGGCATGTATGCTTTTCTCTGTTTCCACAGGACCGTGTATATAGACACAGACATACATGTTAATTAGTCCCTTTAATCCTGAAAATTCATAGCCACCCACTTCACATCAGACCTAATATATAGTAGGAGGAGTTCTCCCTCTCCTCCCGCTTTTTTACCTTTGCAGTTAAAGTAGCCATTGCTGCTGAAGTGGGTCAAAGCAAAACAACCGGGTGCAAGCACAGCCAGGCGTATTTACTGTTGAACAGTACATTTTCAGGAAAATTAAAGGGCGATTTATTGATAAGGTGTTCTTATATATTTTTTTTTAAATATATATATATATATATATATATAATGCCCTCAATACCTTATAGGCTATATCCTATTTACTTCCACGAGGTGGGCAACAACTAGCTTTGAAAGCAGTCTGCATTTACATCTTGTTTTCGCTCTACTAGATACACATGAGACTTTAATTGCTTTCAAAGCCGCCCTTGCCCTCTCTCACCCCTCTCAGTCCGCCCCTGTTCAAGACACAGATGTGTGGTGCTTCTTAGGACAAAGAGGGAAAATCTATATGTTGGCCAGCATTTGGTTGGGTCAAACAAAGCAGTTAGCATAGCACCGAAGGAGTTACATTGCTGTTTTTTCCCCAGCTTCAATCTTTTTGGAACAGAAGCAGTAAAAAGAACCCAGAAGCACTGAGCTGAGTGCTTAGACCAGGGCAAATAAATGGCTGGGGAGAAGAACAGGGAAGGAACAGACCCAAAGCCAATGTAGATGAGCAGTGGCCCATCTGCAAGAGTAGGGCTTCTGAATTTGCTCTGCCCCAGCGGGAAGATATGCAGCTGCCTGGTTAGTCCTGTGGAAGAGCCTGGCCCATGTAGCCAGAAGATTTTGAACCACCTCCCCATGGTGGGTACAGAAAAGGGACAGGGAAGGTACGTGGCAGACCAAGACAGAGCTGGAGGAGGAGGGTTTCCTAACTTCGTTCGCTTCATGCAAGGCAAGTCGTGGGTTAGAGAAGACAACGGCCGCCTGAAACACCACCCGGTGATCCAGAACAGGCCAGATTTCACAGTCCTTACTCAGGAGAGAAAACGAGACCCAACAACAAAACCCAGGAGTTTTGCCTGAGTAAGGAGTGCACGAGTAGGCTTCAAAAAGCTTTTCTAAAAGGGAGCAGGGAGTCTTGCCTCGCATTTCATTTCCAAAAGAGTCATTTTATAATGGTCAGGACACTTAGACAATAAAAACACTTGGCTCAAACCCACAACCCCCCCCCCAGGCTTTCTATCACATGCTTTTTTTCCCTTCCGAATTCTGACCAGTGGCGATATTTGGAGCAATGAACTGGATCCCTTCCCTCGTTCTAAAGAAAGATATCCTGGGTTTCACCCGAGTGTCTTGGGGTTCAACCAGGGATGAGTCCACCTTGATGGACACATAATCGACAGTCAAAACTCCCGCAGACAGCAAGGGAAGTTTTGCCTGTGGGAGGACGGTGAAGGCAGGCCTGGTCTAGTCTCTCTGGATGTGGCACAGATTTTTCTCCAGGAAAGCGAGTACTTTGAGAAGAGTCACGTGTGAGCAGCGTTGAGTCTATCTAGCTTATCCTTTCACAACCCACCTTCGCGTAAGGAAACAGTTCCAAAAAAAGCTACTGTATAACCAAGTAAACTGCAATAATTGTGCTGTCTTAGGCAGTCAAGAAACTTAAAAGGCAAAACCAAAAAGAAAACAGATTTTTCATGTGTTTATCAGTTGAGACTCCCGTTTTCCCATGCCTACAAGAGTCCTCAGCAAACAGTATACCAGCCTCCCAAATAAGGTCCAGGCTATTCCAAAACAGCGTGAGCAAATTTTTCACTGTATTCAGATGGAAGCTGATGACTGAAAGATTAGTGCACATTAACCGTGGCTGATGAGAGCAACTTTTAAAGAAATTCAAGTATTCATCAGTAATCTGTTCGGTTCAGAAATACTTTTGTGATCTTTAGTTTCAAGTTTCCAGAAACAGAAAGGAAAAAGGAAAGGTCACCTGTCGTGTAAGAAAATAATATTGCAAACAGTGCGATTACATTTGACCAGGAAAGCAAGGCTATTCAGTTGGCGCACAACAATTTTCTCCATTCCTTGCTTTTGGGGAGAGAAAAGACTTAAGATCACTTTCTCGACACATGCACGCACCAGCAGGTTTTCCTTCTGCGTGTTGTAACAAACCCCTTTACTGCTCATTCCTGATAACAGCACAAACCCAGCAAGAATGAAATTTTTACGGCGCACTTCCAGCACCTCTCACACGCATTTACTTAAGCCTCACAACACCCCTGTGAGGTAGGTAAATATTATTATACCCATGTACAGATGGGTAAACTGTAGGCACAGAAAGGTTAAATCACTTGCCCAAGGTTACACAGCAACTTCGTGGCAGAGCTGGGGTCGAAACCCAGGGGTACTGTCACCCAGAAATCTGCAATGAGTTTTAGACCGTGGCCACTTTCTACGCTCGCTGTAAAAGACCATCTGACAAACACAGCATTACACAAATCCAAATAACCCCGCGTATTACAAAGTGCCTGGTTTTCAAACAGTTGCCTTGCTGCATGTGTCCCAAAGGAGGGGGGGGAAGTAAAGATTATGCTCTCAGATCATTTTTGTCTGCTTTCAATGCTTTATTTTGTTGTGGTTTTGGTTGTGTTTTGTTTTTTAGTTTTTTTAATATACAACAGGAAATGATAGTCCACATTATTTTATCAACATCACTTTCCAATTGGGTTGCGTGTACATCTGAATATACATTAAGGTCCAGATGGTTTATGCAGATTTATTTTAATTGTCACAAATTGCCTCCCTCCTCATCAGTGAAGAGCCAGTGGAACATATGCAGCTATCTGTCATCTCATTTTCTCGTTTTTCTCATTATCCTACTGTCTGAGCTTCAAGTAAGGAACAAGGGTCGAACACAGGCAATATCTCGCACAGCAGGAAGGCTCCTACCTTTCTTCGCGTCGCACCTCAACAGAAAAGAGTCACCACACCATTATTCCCAAGTTCAAACACAACAGAACAATGGAGCGATTCTGAATGTGCTCATGGAGAAATAAGTGGATTGCAACAATCTCTAGTGGTACCCAAAGGTCTGGAAATGCGTTCTGCACACAGTGAAAGGTTTGCCCACGTCTATTTGGGATAGCCTCAAATCTTCTCGTTCAAACCAGGCTGAGATTCTCTGCACCAGAATACACCTGAGCTCCAAGGAAAAATAAAACCAGCAATCATAACCCTGGGAAACTACCATCCCCAAAGCCCCAGGGCTTTAGACAACTGCCAAAATAACAACATGCAAGCTTCAGCAAGCAAAGGGTACACAACGGAATTCACATCATCCCTACCATCTAACATCAACTACCTCGGCTTCTATGGGGATTGGCATAGACCTTATTTTGTTGTGGTTATTTGGGTTTTTGTTTTCTGGGTTTTTTTTTTGCATGACCACATTCGATCGGAACAGAATCCAGAGAAAAGCTAACCCAGTAACAGAAGAAAAGATCCTAGAAAAGCCTGTCTCCACAATTTTCCGCTGACTCCGGCAGCTTCCAAATTGTCTCTTGCCCAAGCTGCCCAGCAAGCAGGCACTAAAAGGTTTTGCAAATGCACAGTAGTAAGTTTTCCTTTTCAAAGCACCTCTGAGCTTCAGTGAAATCATGCTGGACGAACCTCAGACCACATTTTCTTCAGGAGGTTTAGTCATGCCGCAGGTATGTGGGTGACAAGGAGTGTCATGCATTTCTGTGTAGGGACGAGGAGTAGGGATAAATTGTGAAGTGAATCTTGTGTGCACAGAAATATATCTGAAGAGCGCAGGATGATTGCTCTCTGAAAGTCAATAGCAATGCTCCCCTTGTGAGCAGCATCAGCCAGGTTTTAGCAGACCACTGACTAAAGCTTGAAATTAATTTTGTCCTGTTTCATCTAGTCAGCTTTGAATAAAAATACATGCAAATGACTACTGACTTTTGGCAGGTGCAGAGAAGGACAGGATGAAGCAGATAATTAGCTGCAATCCAAAACACTGAAAATATATATATTTACACTTGAAATTGGTGGCTCAACTTGCACTTTCCACTGGTAATTGTACAACATTGGCTCCTCTTCTGCAGTTCGGTTTGGATATGCTTCAGATGAAAAATACCTTGTGTGGGTGGCAAAGCATGACAAGGGCATGGGCAGAGACCTTGTAATTCCTGCATTTCCATTGTTGATTTGGTCTGGTCTGAATCATTCCTGTCTCCAAATTAGCTGCCTACAGATGTATAACGCTATCACACTAAGCATGCCAGCCATCTGACATGGATGGAGGGATGGATGGATGGGTGGGTTGACATCAGCACGATAAAAGTGACGCTGTTTGCAAAATAACCTCAGCAAAAAGAACAAAGTGAACGGAAAAATACCTTGTCAATTGAATCGGGCAGAAAATAGAAAAATGCCAGATCGGAGCTGATGTACTCCACCAAGTCCTGAATCCTGCTCTATGGCATATAGTTACATCTTTATTAGTAAACTAAGCACTGCCAGCATCCATTCTGGCCGTGAAGCCAACTGGCAAGTGCTGGCCACATCCACACCACTAAACTCTTTTACCCCTGATACAGAGTGGCTGCATCCAAGCTATCGATTGGGGATGGTCTCTGGCCGGCGTCAACGCCTGTGCAAGCTGTGCCCAAGTCCGGGGCTCATTGAAGTGGGTCAAAACCATGCCAGGGAAGGTTTGAACAATATAACAGTGGGGATGGTGGAGCCCTCGTGCCCCGGCTTTGCCCTGGCACAGCATAGTTGGCTAGTTTAGATGATCCCAGGGTGAATCCAGCAGTACAAACGTGCCAGAGAAGTTGCCCACTGATCTTGTGATGTGAATAAATATGGACTCAACCTTCTCCATGACAGTCTGAAAAACCCCTCATGCAGTGTCTTCTGGCAAGAAGGTGGGACATGGTATAACTAACCTACAAGGGAGAAGCTGAGGAGTTAAAAATCAAGTGAAACCAAAGCAAGTCACTGACCGTCCTGCCAAAGTGCACACCAAAAATCAAAGGGACCCTGGGCAAAAAAACCCAGGAGGCGAGGAAGAGACTCTTAGCATTGAGATTAGTACCAATAAAGAGCTGGGGGTAATTTTGCTCCCCATGCTTTTGGCTTGGCAAAAGGCGCTGTTTGGCAACAAGATCACAGATAATTCCGAGAAGAAATGGTCACCACACCAAACTGTCCACCATGAACTCATTGGGTGTAGTGGTAGAGCGTGTGCTTTACGTTAAGGCTGTAATGAAGTCCTTCAAAGAGACATAGCTCTTCAGGGTTGACACAGGCTCTCCCTGGAAATCTTTTGCTAAATCAAGATGCCAGTGGATATCATTCAAAGAAAGGACTAATAGTGGAAGCAGAAAGTTTGTGCAACTAAGCGTAATGAAACAGTCTTAACACGCAGTGGAGGCACCCGCCTTCATTGTTATCCATACTATGAGCCACGAAGAAGGAGGACTTTGGAGCAGGGGTGTGTCAAGCCCTTAGTCAAGCTGGTTTGGCTGTGAGAAATTAGCACGGCATTGAGAGGTAAGGTCACTTCTAGAGTGTTTTGCCCCTCCGCTCCTGTAACAGGATGGAGAGGACGGCTGTTGGTGTGGTGGTCTGGAGCAAGGGTCCCATTCCTGAGGGAAGGCAGGCTGCAGATGCTCATGAGAGGCAACTCTGAAGGGTCTCCTCCTCGACTCCTGATGAGTGTGCCTCGGCTCGTTGACTCATTTCGCTATCCTGGTGTGAAGCGGCAGGGTCTGGCTGTTCAGTGGGGCCAGGGAGTGGGATCACATCTCCAAACCAGACCTCAAGGTTGACAAGTTCAGGGAGGGAGACCTTCTTACGGTGCTTTTGGAAATGAGGATGCTATCTCCTGGAGGAAAGATCCCCAAGGAACAGCAGGGTTGTTTGTCATCCATACCTTTCTCATGCTTATGCCAATGAAATGCAGATGTGTAGAGGAGAGCTCTTCATGGAAGGACCAAGGAGAGTCTTTACACGGGGCATGAGTCTCGGGAAACTGGATCAGAGTAAATCTACACTAGTATTAAAGGCAAGTCAAAAGAAAGCCCTGGGAGGAGAAATGCAGGCCTGTTGCTGGAGGATGGGCACCTCTGTGTTCTTATGACTCAGTAGCTGGGGACAGCAAGTTCACTTCACAAATTACCTCTTTTTATGGAGACAGCATACCGATTAGGGAAGAAACAGGGTGAAATGTTAGCAGGACACTTGAGAAGGGACTGGTTGTGGGGCACAGACAACGGAGAAGGGAAATGAAAGCTTTTCACAAATATATATAAGTGTATGTATATATATATATATATTTATGTGCACAGTAAACAGTGGACTGGGAATTTTAGATAGGGGATGACAAGACAAAATTCCTCCCTTTATATGAAAATGTGACCATCATATTGGTTGTAATCAGAGCCCAGAAACATTTGCCTGAAATGGAGTTTGACTGGGAATTACAGTACCAGTGACAATTTGGCTTCTTATAAACTTTGCCGTGTGTCTATAGTTTGGCGTGAATGAGTCCTGCCCTCCTTAAAAGGGACAGACACCAGTTAAAAGTTTTCTTTACAAAACAAAATGAAACAACTCAAGAAACCCCAATGTTTTCTCAGAACACTGCAAAGGATCACTGATTGAAAAAAATGTTTCTCTTCAGGTATATTCAGGCGAAGAAAGCATTCAGCTTCTTTAAACTGTTATATAAAATTGGTACTAGTTTCTTTAAATACTATTATAATTAAAAAAACCAACCGATTCCTCAAATTAAAAAAAAAATCATAATCATAATTAAAAAATATCCCCCCCCATGCTGATCTTCTCTTCAGAATAGGTCAGCATGGGAGTTTTGCACCCTAGACAGTTACAGTATTTCTGGAATAAAAAATTGCAATTACACACAGAAAATACTACAGCATTCACTTAAAAATATCTCATTTTGTTGTTGTTGTTTTTCCCCTCCCAAGTAGAGGGATGGTGGGATTGAAAAGATGCCCTGAAACGGGAATATTCCTTTAAAGGAGCAATACTCTCGAAACGGAAAAGGGTGTTGGATAGATGCAAACCCGTGATTTAACTCGAAACAAGAGATTCCAGCACAGAAACAGAATTCGAGAGATGTGAATGTTCAGACACCGAGCGGGTTATTTGGAAATGTCAAGACAACCACACAACCCTCGGCAGGTGACCGTCTAGGCTTTGCCATCATCGGAGGTGGCAGCATCTCCTTGCGGTGAGAAGGCTAAGCTAAACCACGACGCTCTCGCTACGCTCTTGAATTTCCTCTGGTGTTGTTTCTCGCCATGTACTTACAGTAGAGGGTGACACGAGACAGTTTTTATCAGCAGTTCCCCACATGTACCGAGTTGAAGAATTCTCAGCTAAATCACAACAACAACATCAACAAAAATACAAAGCACCAAATCATCTCGAGACGTGAGTCAGTTTACAGGTTATTACCGTTTGAAGAAGTTGGTTGGTTGTTTTGTTGTTGTTTGTTTGTTTTTTTTTAATCCCGATTTTCATGTTTTGTTTTCCTTAAAAACAAAACAAAACAAAAATCAAAACCCAAAAACCCCAAAATGGAACGAAGGATGCTTTACAATCACTTTAAGGCTCGCACTGAATGAGACATGACAGGTCTTACACGAGATTACAAATAATACATGTATGCCTTTCACAGCCTTAAAATGATACAGTAGGTCAAATTATTTTGCCAGTCACTGATCAAGTATTGTGCCTTTAAATTGACTCGCTTTTTGCTACTATGCTGAGTTTTATTATTACTGAAATAGTTATTAGATATGTGTAAATGTACTTTAGTATAATGTTTTTGGTATATAATTTCAATGTTTGCAGATTTCTTATTTTCCAGACATCAAGGTGGCAGGCCTTATTCTGGGCTCAGACGGTTGTTATTTACTCCACTGAAGACAGTGGCGGTTTAGCGTGTGCAATTGTTCGAAACAAGATCAGATACTGTATTACCACATTAATCTGGTGCAAACCGACCATTACGCGTGGCCCATTTACACGAGGAAAACGGTTACATGGTGGGATCGCATTTATAACCTGACTCGGTCAAGGCTCGCAGGCTTGGCCAAATGGTGTTATAAATGCATTGCCAAATTGAGTTACAGACCTGATTTTGTCTTTCAGCTGTTGGAAAAATCAAACTCCATTGGGGGTGTCTTGGCTTTGCTTTCTTATCTTTAGACGTTTGGTTTTTTTCTGCTAAATCCAATAAGAGTAACAAGATTTTTTTTTCATACGTTTCTCTCTTTTTGTTGTTGTTGTTCATTTTTTTCTTTTCTCTTTTTTTTTTTTTTTTTTAATGTTAAGGTTTGTATTTCAGTTGGTTGTTTTTTTTCCTGGCATATAATCATCAAAGAGTTTTGCATGAGAAAGGTGACAGTACTTAATGAAACTCAGCACCTAAGGGCATAAGGCAGTTGTAGGTTTGTTTGTTTGTTTTTTTATTTTTCAATCAGCACCAATCCCATAAATAATGTTCTACACTTGGTGTACGGTATAAAACTGATGTGGAGATGCCTCCTTCTCCACCTGTGAATCCTAGGTGTGGAAGTTGAAATACTGTTTCTTGTGTGTAAAAAACAAAAGAAAAGTTTTTCTTTTTGTTTTTACTTACAAAACATAGAGAATATCTTTTTTTTTTTTATACATACAGCAACCAGAAAGAAAGCTTATCTGAAGGTTTGTGTTTGTTTCATGATCTGTGTTTACCGTAAACAAAAATAAGGTCCCCTCTTTTACTTTTGCTTTAAGGAGCTTTAAAGTGAAGATTCATATTGTAGCAACTCATATAAGAGAGGTCCATCTCTATACCTAATACCTACAGCTGTGGGGGTGACATATTGGAGGATGTTGATAGTTCTTCTTAACCTCCTGTCTACAAAATGAGCATCCCATGCAGGATATCTTTTTCTTGGGATGTCAATCTTAATGAGAGGCCCCTCGGGGGGGTAGGGTCGCCCAGATGGAGTAGATGGTACCATTGCTCTCACCTGGAAAACGGGCAAGCAAGTGTCAGCTGTGAGTTCCTCCTGTTGCTCCGTGACCGCTCTGGTGGGCGTAGCCTGGGCCCCCCGGTACCCAGGGGTTTGGGGTGCCATGGGCTCAACATCGGGGGGCAAAGGAATGCCCCAGAGCAGCTCGGCGCAACAGGAGCTGGCAACGATCTTAGCTCTTGGCCCCATGGGATGCAGCACACCATAATATAACAGCATCAAAGCTATCCCAGCAGCAAAGCTAAGAAAGACACAACACAGTGCTGGCACGGCATATGCGTCAGTAGTGTCAGGATCTCTGTAAAAATACCAAAGGAGCGTCAAGGCAGCGTTCTCCGTCAGGACTACCGTGTAATACGCAAACATTCTGTATCGAGTCCGCCCTTCCTTGACATTAAACCAGCAGAAAATGTACACAATCCCTACCACCATGTTGAAGAGGATCTCCTCCCACTTAGACATGCAGAAATCTGTCCCACCATGGATGATCCAGAAAGCCATGGCACACCAATGGACCACTACAAAGATCCCAAAGTAGAGCTGGAAGATGGAAGCAAAGAGAGCAAAAGAAATAACTCGGGATGAGATGGTGAAGAGGCGCCAGAAGATATGGATGACGGCCCCTCTGTAGCTCATACTCTTCTTGTCGTCCCTAGAGTCCCGAAGAAGCTTGTGATAGGAGGCTAGCACCCAAGCCAGGGACATCAGGGAGGCCACAGAGGACACACCTGCCGGAAGACACACAGATCCACTGAGTTAGACAGAAGGTTTGGTTGAAAACATCATCTGCTCACTAAATTATTGCATCTGGGGCAGGCTCAGTAGCCCAAAGGTTCAACTCACGTCAGGTTGTCCTTACAGTCTGGAGGAGAGAAATACAGAAATATCAGTGTGGGAATTGGAAACGATGCTGTATTCAGGAGTTCTCTGACACAGCACATTAAGCTTATCTTCATGAGCTGTTGGCTCTACCACCCCACCCCAGCTCTCCTCTTCTTACAGGGAACAGCCTCTGTCCTCATCCTGATTAGATCCACATTTGAGAATTTGAAACCCTGATCCATCTAAACGCTGCAGCCCAAGTATGAAGGTTACTTTCTGTAGAAACGGGTCTATCTTGGAGTGCACCATCGCAAAAGCAGGACATCTTTATTCCTTGTAACTGCATGGATCTTTTTCATTCTAAAATACTTCCATACAAGCAACATTCACATTGACTTGTACTTGATTCTGCCTTAATCAGGAATCCCCATTTGCATTCGCCTTTGGGAAAAATAGGCAGGTTTTTTGTCACCCTGTGGTCCCAGGCAGTGAATATGTAAATACAGGGAACATGAAGATTCATCAATACCCTCCAAATGCTCCCAAAACAAAGAATCTGATCCCTCCAGCAGCTCCCCTGCCCTGTTTCCAGGATGGACTGAAGACCTATATGGGAGGTAGCTTATCTCCAGCCTTGTCTCCTGGATGGACCACAGATCCAAGTCGCAGTCACGTCTCCAACCCTGTCTCATTCTGCTCCTGGTGGGACCCCCTGAAGAGACCTTGGATCTGGTCCATCCCCTTGCCTTGTCTGGGACCGCTGAGGGAGCCATTACCAGCGTGCAGCTCTGCCCAGCGCACTCAGACCCTGCAGTACTGCTCCCATCAGTGAGGGCATTGCCTGTACTGGGGTCACCCTCAGTTCCCAACTCACCCCTCTGCGCTCTGGCACGGGGCAGGCACCCCATGATATTCCAAAGGGGCCTGATCTTATTCCCCATCACAACCAACACTTAAACTATTTATTTGCTCCAAAGGATAAAATAGTGCCCCATCACACTTCAGGAGCTTTTAAAAATATAATACCATTGATTATCGCAAGGGTAAATTGAACAACTCATTGAGCAAAGCATCAAAATAAAAATTAATTGACAGATTCCTGGGAAAAGAAAAGGCCACTGGCATCTTATTCCTTTCCTTCCACTGCTGCTCACTGGAGAACTGCTCTGCAGGTGAGGGAACAGATGATGGACTAAGATCTACGTTTGGGAAGCTCAATAATTTGGTAGCTATAGTTTGATAGGGCCTTGGCCAAAGATTTGCCTGGGAGCAATCACCTATAAAATCTAAAGGAAAAATGCTAATGGTTTCAAGCAAAACAAACAATAATGAACACCCCTCCATCTCTGATGTGTAACGTACTGGAAGATAGGTCCAGCTCTTTTTTTGCTTTTACTACTTTAAGAAAACCCAAGGAGCAGCTTGCTGCAGCTGCTCAAGGTTAAAAAGCTAAAATGTCTGAAAACCCTGAATTTCTTCTTCTCCTGTTTTCTTCTCACTTTTCCCTCTGCCCGCAAGGACCTGGCTCCCATAGGGATGGAAAGAAGATCCACTGGCTCTTCAGACCTCACTCTAGAGACTTTATCTTCTTCTTTTTGAGGAGCCCACCCCCCAGTGCGGTGGGGTTAGATTTCCCCCCTTCCAGCCTAGCTACGTGTGGAGGAGAAGTGATGGAGAAGGTGGCCAGGAAGGATGGCAGACCAACATCTCTGCCCCTCATTGAAATTCTCCCAGCCTGCAGGTCCACCAAAACTACGCCCTTCCATCAGCTCTCAAGTCTCTCTCTTAATACCTTGCTCACACATGCATTAGCATTTCAGACTGAATTTTAAAAAACAACAAACCACAAACCAATAAGATCAGTAGCCTTATCAAAGAGGGCCACCATCTTTAAGAAAACCACAATCTTCCCCAAGTTCTAAGTCCTCAATAAGAAACACTTGCATATAGGCCTTGGGGACTCTAATGGATGGAAACTTCTGAAAGCGAATAGCCTCAGCCCCAAACAGATGTAGGTTAGATTTATTTTTAACCTACCAGATGTGTAACATTTTTGGTAGACATTATTAACAGTTTTGGAAGGCTGAGCAATGCCACACAATTCTTAAGATAAGTGACGCTATGTGTATAAGTACTGTTTGTTGCACTATCTTCTAGCTATTCAGTTTAAAAACTTTCCACGATTAGCAGAAAAAGAAATGTCATATATTGTCTTATTTTAGTGCTGTTATATTAGAAACTTGTACGGCATTAGATGTACCTGTAGCAGCACCAACCCACAAGAGACAGATGTGTCACACCGGCTTAAAAATGTTTCTGTTGGGTTCATTTATTCTAGAATAGAGAGAGGAATAAAATACACCAGAAACAAAACCCCAGTATACACATAAAGGCTTTTCCCACTGTAACGTTTTCAGTGCAGAAACCTACACTAATCACAGTCTTCGCTGTAAATTGCACAGAGCTGGCTGAGAGTATGTGTGTTGAGTCACTCGCATTGCACGGTACCATGCCTGCTGATAGTCATCTGAACATCTCCTCGAGTCAACAGAGAGAGGCAGACACCCCCAGAAAGTGATTCACCCTGTCCTAAGATCCATGTGTGGGACAGGGAGGGGTTGACTCATGCTCCCAAAGTGTCTGACTCCATCCCTTGACAGGGGAGTGCGGGGACTTGCGAACACCAGCAGTCAGGCAGGATGAGACCTACCCTTACAAAACAGTTCGTTGCCTCCTCATTTGCACTAAGATCTGAGGGGGGGAATGAAGTATCTCTAGGCATTTTTACATTTCCTGCTATTGTTTAAAAATTGACGACTCTGTGGCAAATGCGAATTTTGGCATCCTAATGATGAGCAGGATCTGGACCTGGGTGTCAGGGGAGTGTGATCAGTAGGTGGACGTCAACAGGAACCATGGAGCAATATAAAGACTTCTCCAGTACTTCTTATGGTGTTGCCACAGAAATTATTCCCTGGCTATTTCATACAGACTTAAATGACAAAGCACGCCTTGACTTCTGTCATCTTAACCGTGAGTTTCTCATTCCCATCTTTCCCTGTTACTTCTAGCCTGTGACATCTTCATCCAATGTACAGTTCTCCCAGACTGTGGGATACACTGGTCCTTTCTTTTCCACTTCTCCAGGCCTTATTTCTAAGCAACTATAGAAATCTCTCCAATTATAACTAAACAAAAAGTCCTGGTAATTTGGATCACATGGGAAATATTTTTTTATTTTGATTTTGACTTTTGCACATGGTGACTGACGCACCTTCATCTAGCATGAGTGGGTTTCAACTCCCTTCCAAGGTTTGTTTATCAAAGGGTTGGGGTTGGTTTAAAACTGAAGTCACTTCAAAAAACCCACTCCCACTCCTCCCACTCTATGCTTAGTCTTGGGAGTGGAAAATACCCACCATGCACTGCCACATCTCTGTGGGCATTCTCAAGCCAGGAGGCCACCAGCTATGATGGGGCTGGAAGCCCTGTGACTGCATCTGTGGGATCTGCATCCCACCTGCCCGTAACGTCAGACCGGCATAGACTGGGGTTATCTTCAAACTCTCTGCACTGGGCTCTACAACAGCCCTTGAACTCCTCCTGTCACCTGCTAGGAAGCGATGAGTGACTCACAGGCCGTAGTCAGCAGCATTGAGGAGTCAAGCCCATGTGTCTTGAATGACACATCACAAGAATTAGTTCCCCAGATCCCTTTAGTAATGTGCCCTGAAGTCCTTATGGTGAGACATCTCCTAACCTACATTCAGCACAATGAGGTAGAGCTCTATAATGTCCCCATTTGACAGATGAAGCACTAAGATTTGAAGGATTTACCCAAGGTCTCATGTAAAATCCATGCTAAAGCAGGGAATAGATCTCCTTCACATCACCGTGCACCTTGCCAAGGCATTTCAGACAGGATTCAGCTCCTACTGTGGAGAGTCACCTCAGGGTGTCCATGGGTAAGCGATGTCTCTTACTTTACCCAATGGAGAATTAAGGCTTAGTGCAACCGTCACAGATGGGAATCCAGCAACATTTGAGATGCTCTAGGATATTCAAGACCTCTGTGTGGAGCTGGCAGATGTGACAAACTTGCATACAGAAGACAAGAACATTTTTGAGCTGGGAGCTGGAGTGAGGCAGGGTACTCAGGGCATCTCAAATGACACTAGGCAAGTCGACCAAATTGTTTCTTGAGTCATTACAGCCAGCGCAGCCAGAGCTGTATGAAGGTCGTTGTTTAGACCCTGTGGCTGTATTGCCTACATCTCTACTGAACTCAAGGGAAGCTTGGACACCCTCATCACGTGGAGACACCTCTGTCGAAGACACCTTTCTTTAGGTGTCTGAATCTGGAGCTGAACTCACCCATCATCTTGAACTGCCTTGATGCTGACTTCTTGCCTTAGTAATTCTGCCTTTCTCAGGGGGAGCTAACGAACAGTCCTCAGTGGTAAACACACGTGGCACGGAGACTAAGCAACAGTAAATGGTGAAGAGAAATGAGAAAGCGGTGGGAAATAAGGCAGCTATATAAAAGGCTAAACTTTCTGAGAAGAGTGTCGGACCAAGGAATAGAGTCTCTGAGAAAGGGAAACAAAAGCCATTGCTTGGGGTCGTGAAAACATGGGTGGACTAGAGTATCATGCAGGTAGTGATCCGATACCAGAGGAGAGGAGCATGAACCACTCTGAGTTCAAGGGAAGCTCCTGGAGCCTTGCTGAAGCTCTCGGGGGAGGCTGAATTTCAGCCTTTTTTGGTTTTCATCCTCCAGTTCCTACTGATGGCCCAGAAAAAGAAAAGGCCATCTCAGAAATGTAATGAGGGTCTTTGAAAAATCCACATCCACAAGAGAGACACAACACAATGACTCCCCTTAAATCGCCATTGCTGTTTTTAAAGCCCGTATATGTGTAGGAATAAAAACAGCACATGGAAAGCCATCCCAGTCTATCTGGCCTATTCATGCCATGCAATTACACATGGTTTTACAACTAGTCTAATAAAAGCTGTAGACAAATCACACACACACAAAATTAGTATTTAAAGTGAACAATATATCCATTTTTCCCTTACTCTCAGTGTTGTTCAGCTGAGGAGAGAGGTTTTTCACTAGGGGTATGTACAGTTTTCATCACAAATCCAGCTGCAGGTTATTGGCTGTAAGTAATTTGAATGCGCTTACTGTAGCATATTCCCTAAGTATTTACTGTGGTGCCTGTCCCTTTAAAACTGAAAATGATGCCTAAATGGTGCTCTATTTCATTTTTGACGTTAATTCTCCTGAAGACCCTATTAAAACAAAATGGGAAGATACCAACATTTCTCCCGGGTGAGCTGAACAGCAAATATTCAGTGCGACATGAAACCTTCCATCAACGCCTGTGCGAAGGCAGCGCTTGCTTAATGCCAAGTGCCACGTCTCGGTTCCTCCCCATCACTCACTGGCTGCTCAGGCCTCTGTGCTGTGAACCCTGTTATCGTGTTTTCCCCTTTGGGTGGCACGTTCCTCCCTGAAGCTCAGTACGAACCGAGGAACAGGTTTTCATTTTGATGCACACAGAGCGAAAATGCATTTATATACAAAAGAGATCGAGCCAGATTCTGCTTTCGTAACAACATTGCCTGAAATTTGCTCCCCCTTACTTTTTAATCTGTTTTTATTTATTTGCACCAGAGTAAAAGGGGTCAGAATCAGGCCCCAGGTCTGATTTTCATTTGTTCCTGCTGGAGTTTGATGCTTGATCTTTCTTTTTTCTTTCCTTTCACAGGAGAGAATGACTTTTGTCTTCTTTCCTTCATTTTCCCTCTTTGTTTTTCACTTTGAACATGGAAAAATATGGATCATTACCAGTATATAAACAATAAAGGGCTGCACAGACTGTTTTGCCATTCATTTTCCTCACAGGATTTCAGGACACTTCCGTAACCAGTTTCTCCAGTGTGCCACCAGTCCATTATGGCAGATGAGCACTATTCCACCTATGGTGAACATCACTCATAAGTCTGACCTAGGAATGGCCTCCTCACATCTATGTGACACCTCTGTACTCTACTCAGAGCTGGAGTGACCAGGGATGTAAAACCAGAGCCTGACACTAGGAAGAGATGTTACACCGGTGTCCTGTCCTTCGCTCTTTTCTCATGAAAAATGTTTTGGTTTCGTTGGGCAAGGGGTGAGTTTCAAATCCTCAGCATCTGCTCCCTTGCTAAGGAGCTCTTCTGAGACCTTCCTCCAAGGAGCACGCACAGCCCCATTCTCCCCAGGACCTGACTCCCACAGGACGTCGCCTCACCAGTCCATAAGAAATAGAAAACTGCAGGTGACTGTTTGAGAAAGGCAGGAAGCAAAGGTGAGTAACTTAATTCAGGGACCAATCTCCAAGTAGGTCTGGACAACAAGAAGAGGGTCTTCTACCACTGAATCCCACTGGGACTTCCTGACACGAGGTTGCTTTGAGTTTCTATACAGGACAGTCCATGTCCAAGCTTGCACAAGGAAGGCTCTTCCATGTTAGACCAGAGGAACATCCATGTTCCCAAACCTTTTATTGTGAGACTGTGAAAGTCCATAGCAAGGCAACATCAGAACGTCTTGCTCACATGGAGAGTTGCCCTCCCGCCCCTTGCCAGATAAAGGCTGGCTCATGTCCTGAAATGTGAATGCTTCCTAAAATCTTTTCTTTTTGCTCAATTAAGATGTCCTCACTGACCCCAGAAACATTGGATCTCTTTTTAGTTCCCCTCTAGCCTTCGCCTCAGCACTGCCTTGAGGAACTGAGGTCCACAGGTTCACTACAGATTGTGTTTCAAAAGGACTTACTTTTCTCCCCTTTCATCCTGCTGCCTTTCAGTTCTCCCAAATGCCCCTTTTTCTCTACTGCTAGAAGAGGTGAGCGGCCACATTCGTCTGATCTGTGCTCTCATTATCTCGGTTGCTTCTGTCATGTCTCCTCCTATTCATCTCCTCTGTGAACTCGGGAGCTGCCAAACTGGCTCAGGCCCTAGGGCCATCCAGTCTTGTATCTTCTGCTGGATGCAAGCCAGTGACTGATCCTTCTGCGGGAGGCACAAGCACCCTAGGCCAAGCAGAAATGGGATAATCTGCCCTCTGTTTTGGATTGTCCTTGAATACCCTCAGCGAAGTGTCAAATCTCCTGTTGAAAATGTTGGCTATCACCCACCACACGAGGATTGGCAAAGCTTCCCCCCCGTTTTAAAACGCTCTTAATGAAGATCTTCCTTGCATCATGTGCCTCAGTGTTTATCCCACCCAAGGAGAGCTGTCTGAGACATCGTATGAGTTGCCCTCTGGAAATGCCTCCCTGTCTCTCCATTGACTCTACCTGGAGTGCAGATGATCAAACTGAAATGACCAAACAAGAAGAAGTGGGTAAGATGAAAAATACCCTAGGTAGCAGTGGTTTGGCATCCACCAAATCCCCACAAGAGCTCAGAGGAGAGCCCTGACTTCCAGCAAGGTAAGGAGAGCAGAAAGGAGGGTTGGGGAAACCTGTTCCTGGCTCCAAGATGGGCAGAATAGCTAGCATCAGCTTCTGCAGAGCAGAAGTTGACAGATCCAACATAATGTGGGCAAATTCAAGTGATGCAACCCAATGATTTTATACCACTGAAGGCCAAGCAGGCAAAACAACCCCCCAACATCCTCCTGATGAGAGAAGGGTGCCATGATCAGTCAGAGGACATATTCAAGTTGCATTTCCCTGAACAGCCAGACAGAGTTATCACCATCCTCAAGAAAGTGGTAGCAGAAAGACAATATCCCCCTGCTACGTCAATGAGAAGAAGGCTAATCTCAACAGGCATGTATGTACATGGTCCTCATAGGCATGTAAATCCACTATTTGCTTTCCACAATAGCCTTGCCTCTGTCCTAGGATGCTGACCACAGGTATCTCTGTTTTTACCTACTTATGAAGGAAAAAAAGCTGCTGACATCCACTCCACAGTTGAAACATTTCTGCCAGCACTTAGCTGAAGCTGAAATCTCAGTTCTTACATATGCACAGATCTTCAAACAAGCCTCTCCTCACCTAGCTAACGGGGATCTTTGATCTTGTATAATGGCTTGCCACCAGATAATGGCTCATAAAAAAACAGTAGAGAGGAGAAGGGCACATGGGAACCCAAGCCTTGAGACAACCTGGGTCACTGTGGTGACATCTAAACTAGTGAATGAGAGACAGAGCCAGGGCTATTTGTTGACCCTGAGCCCAGCTGGCAGTATCTGCCATGTCCGTACTATTAAAATCTCTCAGACTACAAAACAGAGTAGTTGTATCCTATCTGCCTTTTGGGAACGGTCCCTGGCCTATGTGAACTCATTTTCCCATGCCTGGGAAAGCTTTGAGAAAGGGCTAGCTGGCCAAAACTGTACCAGGGACCATGTTAACAGAATCACTTGAGTGCCAGTGCTTGGGCTCCAGCACTGTTTGCATTACAGGTATAGACGTAATCTGTGCACAGTCCTCTGCCTATCACAAACATGGTCATATAATCCTCTTCATCACTTTAAAAATAATGTGGAAGACCTGTGGTTCAACTCCTGGAGATGGAGCCTCTCATATTATCAGATTTGCCAGTCTGAGCTTTTTGGCAGAGTCGGTGCTGTGTCCAGACAGCTCTGGGGAGCCCAGACATGGCAACTAGAGCTTAGGTAAGGCGTAATACAGACGTGTAGACAGCTTTATGCCAGCAAAATGTTATTTTGGCAGTATAGGTTAATCCTTTTAGGAATCTGGTCTCAGCTATGCTCTCAAAGCTATGTCTGAGGAAAATGCCAGTGTGACTCTATTGCTGTAGCCAGATGGGCAAACCCTGCTTTATGGAGAAAAGCCCTCTTCTGAAGATCCACCCAGCCGCCAGAGTCTCTGACTGGAGTCTAATGGAGTTAAAGGAAATAAACTTCAAAATTACACTTTTCAGGGAGAGCAATGCATGGCAGGCATCTAAGACCACTCAGGAATCTGGGATGAGTTTGGTGAACAGTTTCAGTCCTAAAGAAGCTGGAGGCAATCACGGAGTAGAGGAGAAGGGGGACACACAAGAAGACTAATCTTTCCTTTGTAGTCCCTTTTGATGTGACATTATTAATGACAGGTAGCTATTTATTTTGAAATCAATCCTCCATTTTTAAACTTCCCCTAAATGTTAAGAAAATAGAAAGAAAAGAATTCACTGTCCCCCTCTGACCAAAAGCAAACAGTTCCACTTCAGTGGATGCTATTTTGGGGGTGTTAATATAGAACAGTTCTTTCCTTTGTGATTTTTGGCCAGTAAACCAGAAATCTCATTAATCTTCCTGACGGTGTTTTTTGATGTTGGTGTGGGGCTACATTTGATGGTGTTTCCAACTAGGATAGCTGCTGTTATCACTTAAATTGGGGTTCATATAGCCTGGTAACCCACACCCCGAGCAGTGAGGCACTCAGGCTATCATACACAAGTGCCAATATCTCTCCAGGATCTTCCCACCATGCGCCGATGCATCCTTCCCCAGTACGTCCTCCAAAGGGCATGCTGGATCTCCTATGGGCAGGGCTGCATTGAAGTTCATAGAGATGCTCAGCACCAACAACTACATGCATCTCTGTCTTCTAACGCCACACATATAGAGGAACGAGAGACAGTCTGGCCTGAGCCTGGTCTAAACTTACCCAGGTACCAATCACCTGGGCTAATTCTGCAGTGGAAATGTGCTGGGAGAGCAGCAGCCAGGATTTCCTGGGCACAGTTTAGGTTGTTTGGAAATAGGACATGAGAATTCTCATACGTGTCTATTTTTGTCAAAGGCTGTATGAATTGCCACTCTATCCAGAGAGAGATACCCTCTGCACAGTCATCACTGTAATTATAAAGACTTCAGTTAAATTCCTGTTAATCTGAATGCCTTCAACCACTGTCTCAGAATCACACTGGAAAAGAACCCCACCCAAATCCCCAAAAGTGAACAGTCACAGACAAGAGGATTGGAAGCTCCTTGAGAGACCACAAAGGATTTCATTTTAAATGCTCCATCAGGATGTCCTGACAACACCTCCAGCAAGGACAGGATTTAAATCTATGCATGCAGAGCAAAATCTCTCTTTGTAAGCAATGATACAGAGCAGTAGAGTCAATCACAGAAACCTGGTTCAACCTGAAAGGAACACGGCCAGGAGAGAAGTGTACAAGTCATCTCTACAGACTTCCATTGCTTTTTCTTCGTGTACTTTCTGGTTTCTTTTGTGCTCACTTGCTTCTGATCTCAGTTCAGAAAATCAGAGTAGCCTGAGCAGAGCCTTCTATCTACGTGGCCATCAGCGTGTCCCAGAGGCACCCAAATCTTACCAGGTACCTGAGATGGGAGAAAAGTCAACCTAAGCTGCCTTTGTGATGAGCTAAGCACCACCATTGGCATGGATCTACCATGGGTCTCTGAAGACTAAAGACACCCAAGCATGACTGTGCTGCTCTTGTAGCCTCATGGTTAGATGTGCAGTGTTGTGTGGTCATTGATTGCTGAGATCTAGATTTTTTCCCTCTGCTATTTAAAATAGTCTTTCCCAGAGCAACAGGAGAAAAAAAACCCGAACATGTGATTACTTTAACTGGGAAAAATAAGATGGCAAAATCCAAGAGGAGTTACTCTTGGAGGAAAAATCATACTGCACGCTCAACAGCTGGTTCTTTGTGAAGGACACTTTAGGTGCAAATTTTAGCGGCCAGTTCTTTGCTCGGATTCTTGAGTATATTGAATCTCTTCACAGACTCCAGCAGAGTCGCTCCCAGTTTACACTCCGCAAAGATCAGAACGAGCCTCCTATATTGAGATTTTTCAGACCTAATGATATTTGAACTCTACCACTAGGAACCTTTAGAAGACAAACACATCTTATGATACTACTAGAATGCACTGAAATGGGAAAAAAACCCTTTGCTAAGGAAAACAACACATGGCTTGATTTAAAACAAAATCTTTCCCCATCCATTTTTATGTTCTGAGTAGGGGTAGTTGGCATGAAACAACACAACTCTTACCACAAACACATACAATATACTTGCATTTTAACACCGTACGTTTGGTATTTGTTACAGCATCTTTATCCTGGCATTCTTTCTTAATTCAGATGAGAACCGCAGCCATTGAGAAGAATTTAAATCTGCCTAGCACAAATTGAACGGATGTTGTAATCTTGCAGGTGGGACTAAAATACTCTGAAAAATAGAGGAGCACATCAGCACTGGCAAGGAAAGCCCTAGGAGTTCTTCTGTCCACTTCTGAAAGTATCCACGAGAATCTCTTTTCCCTAGCACTGGTCTGGGGCAGCTTTTGAACCTGGGACCCTGTGCCTAGAGCTCAGTAATTGAGCAAAGCCTAATTCTGTTGACTGCTACATCCGTGTCATTATGCTGTCTCAGCCCCCAAAGCAGGGTGGCCCAATCCAGACTGCTTGTTGGGAATCATCCTTGGCCCGTGCTAACACCCGAGCCAAGCCTGGGAATTGTTTGGGTTGGTGCTAGCTGCCGTGGGCTAAAAATGTGCCAAGGACTGTGCTGATAATTGAACCACGTGGATGACCGAGATCTGCTGGCTGTGCTCATGTTCGGATGTGTTTCAGTTTATTAGCATAGATGAAACCCAACAGACTCGTCACCAGATTGAGGAAGCAACATCTTCTGCCAGGGCTTAGTGAAGGAACTTCCTGCTATAAATACAGCTCCCACGGCCAGTTCCTTGGAGACGAGGCAACATCAAGGCAATGTTTCAAACAGTCTGTGACAGTACCAAACATGGAT
This sequence comes from Gymnogyps californianus, assembly GCF_018139145.2. NCBI lineage: Eukaryota > Metazoa > Chordata > Aves > Accipitriformes > Cathartidae > Gymnogyps > Gymnogyps californianus. The sequence continues at coordinate 124,944,517 of NC_059473.1, read as the reverse complement.
CCTGCAAACCACCTCTGGTTAACGGTTTGGCGTGGACCCAGCAAGTTTGCAGGCCGTTAGAGAAATGACTTCATCCCAGTTCTGGAAATGCTTTTGACCTGATGGGGAAGAGGAAGGAAACCCAACTTGGTTCACACTCACTGGCCAAGGTAAGAGGTCTTCATTCAGTGTGTTTAGAGGAGATGTGTCAGCAGTGCACACTTTGCTAACCTCATGGTTTGTAAATCTTTGTTATTGTGTAGGGGCCCATTGGTGGAATTGTCTCGGCATAATTGCAGGTGAGGGGACTGGTCTCCTGAAGAGAAGGAGCATCTCAACACTTCTGGAGAGTACACAGGGCTGGCATCATTCGAGTGAGTCTGGCAGAGCATTTCTGTGAGGGGGAGTGACAAAGTGACAAAAACGGATATGGTGCAGCTGGTGCTGTCTCGCAGTGGGGTAGCTGAAGGCACCAGGGACACTGATTTCCAAGGATAACAGCAGGAACCTGTTTCTTCCTCTGCTTCTCATGCTTTGTACGCTCTGCAAAGGTCTAAGTGATGTGTAGCAGGCCAGAACTCAATGACACGCCAGCATCCACCGGTTAAGTCATGCTCAGGTTGGCTTGTCTCTCCTGGGTCTTTTTGCCTTCTCAGAAGTTCATGCATGTACAAGATGGAGTTGAGACTGCCTTTTCAACAGGTTAATGAACATCACCTTCCCCAAGGACAGGCTGAGATCAAACCATGCATCCGTTCCCCTACTGCAAACGTCTGTTTGCACCTTAGGGTACTTCAGATATGGGCTCCTGCGATAGGGAAACGGCTGTGCCTGGTGGATGTCCCCCATCAGTGAGCGTCCGTGCGAAGACGTGAACATGACTGAGGGCACTGAGAGCATGAGGTTGGTCAAATGCCACTTAGGACAAAAGTCATTTCAGGAGATTTCCACTGACTCAGTAAATCTGCTGCACTCCCAGACTCAAGACTGTCACCCTGAGCTAATCATAGAAAACAACTGATAGCTGCTGGAAAAAGAGTGTTCTTTCCTTCAATACTCAGCGATTTTGAGCCAGTTGCATCAACGTGAACTGCTCCATCTACATCAGGGGTAGAAACACAGAAACGTCCCTGCCCAGCACCCGCCTGGCATCCTCCCCAGTTATTTTTGCACATCTCAGTGGCTATGTGCTCTCTGTTTATCCAGAGTTAGCATACTCTCCTGGATGCCTGATGTGAGCCCCAGAGCTGCACACTAGAGCAACCTGAAGACGAAAAGAGTTGAATTTCCATGCATTTTACTAGCCAATTGCACAGCACTGTGCAGCTACCTTTTCCTATGCTCTAATCATGAATCTGCTGCGAGAGGTACGTCTCCAGGAAAGTCTGCAGCATAAAATTACCTGAAAAAACCTTAATTTCCTGCCTGGAATCTGTTTGGCATGAACTTGCTCCCCAGGAGCCTGCAGCATAGAAATCCTCCTCAAGACCTTAGGCTAATGAAACCTCTTTCTCCGTGCCTCAGTTTCCCAGCTGGCCTGCAGCCCCTAGGAACAGCATGGGCCTAATGCTTGTGTAGTGCTCTGATGATGTAACCCCCTTCCAATGATTACCACAGTCTTACAAAGCCTAAAATTGGCAGCGCTGGCTACCTGCCAATGCTGTCCCGTGAATGGTGACTCATCTTTATTGGCTGTGGCATGTCATATGCGTGATGGTGGCACGTGGTACAGAACAGAAGGTTTTTGATCCGCACTCCAAAATAACAGAGCGAGAGGTATGGCAAGGTGGTGGACGGAGAAGCTGTAGGTGGGGATGGGCTAAGGGATGACATCTCTCTTTGGGCTTGCTCCAAAGCCCATTGGAAAAAAAAAAGCTGTCACTGGCTTCAAAGGCTGCTGGACCCAGTCCTTCCCCACCGCGCTGGGACAATACGGCTGATGGTAGGGCAAGCTTTCCCCACGCCGCTCCATGCCAGCGTGCCTCGGGCTTGGCCTGCTCTCAGCATGCCAGAGCAAGACGTCCTCAGTGCCCACTGCCAACTGTGGAGATGGCTTTTTGATGCTGCTGGGAATTGGCCTGGGACCAGCGACTCATTTCAAGCAGGGCACCAAATTGCTATCTGTCATCCGGCTTTGGTGAGAAGGAGGGGAAGGCAGGAACAGAGCCATATGCCCCAGTCTGGCAAAGCACTTGAGTCATATGAGTGGCCTTCCAGGCGAGCTGCTTATGTGTTTGGAGCTATCTGGGCATTTTGTGAGGTGCCTCCTTGGTTTGCTGATGAACATTTAAAGGGAAACTGTGGTTGTATCAGGACAAACTTTCAACGCAGATTACCCCGGTGCCTCCCTGCCAAGCCCCTTCAGCAAGCACACAACTGGTGGGGTCCCTTGCCCACACGGCAATGAGCAACTGCTTTTCTGCTCATGCCTCTTCTGTCACAGGGAACCAGGTCTGGGTGATGGATGTCTCCCATTTCTTTTACTCCCCAAGGAATGGCATGAGAGAGAGGAAGAAACAATAAGGCTTCAACCCCATGGGCAAAATTTTAGCATCTGTTTTTTCCTTATGATCTGTCTCACAGCCCAAGCCAAAGCCCAGAGTGTGACTCTGGTAGACCTTACCCCCCACCCCGTCTCCTGTTACTGAGGACTCTATGAGGCAAAGACTTTTCTAGGCATACACTGCAGTTATCTCGCCGGAGCTTAGGAAAAATACACCAGTCAGAAAAGGGAAGGGGATTTCTGCTTCTGGAGGAAAAGGACTTTGCTTGGACCTGCATCAATGTCTGACCCATCCCAAAGAGAGTCTGTAGATGACATGTTGGTCTTTTTTGTACTGAGCCCTGTGGAATCTGATGCCTGTGTAGAAAGGGTGAACCACGGCTTATTTATGATGGGTAACTCTGGTTACAGGACTCTGCACAAATGGGGACGATTTTGTGTAGTGAGGTCACAGAGATTTGAATCTGGGGTTTTGGATTTGAGCACTGTTGGAATGCATATATTTAGTTACACCGAAATTGAAAGACATCTGTGGAAAACAGGCAGCAACATCCCACAGCAAGCATTTTCCCCTACACGTGCTTTTCCACCCATAGTCCTCCGTGGCTGCATCTTTACTAAGAATCAAGTATTTGCAGGGATTGTTCTCCAGCCCAGCGGCCAGTAGGCACACTCTGGTCCCATGCATATCCCATCTCCTGCCACCCAAAGGTGGCCACATCCAACTGCCTGCTGGGAATGGTCCCTGGTCTGTGTTTACTCCCAAGCAGTCCTTGGGGATTGTTTGGCTTAGCTGGTCCAAGCCAAAACCATGTCAGGCCCATGCTAACAGGGCAACAGTGGTGATGATGGATGTCCATTGCTGGTGCCATTTCTGCTGGGCTCTCTGATGGACGTACCTGCTCAGCCCAGGCCAGCATGAAGGATCTTGCACTAACTTTTAGTGCTCCTTCAAGGTTAGCAGTGCTACTTGTAGGATGAACTTACAAATCTAACGAGTCTCTTCACCACTTTCAGTGGAGACATGGGACATTTTAGTCTCTTCAGTTACGTTCAGGCCATTGTTGATCACATTTGAAAATCACACCCTTGGGCAACTAAAGGCTGAAGGCTCCCTTTCTAACTTGGTTGCCCCAGCTAAGAAGCTTACTTTGATCTTTGGGGCCTGTGTGGGAGGGGGACCGAGTAAGAAGTAATCCATTTATGTGTAGTCCTTTAGATATGGCCTTGGTTTTAGATCTCAAACCATTCCTCAACAAGTCACGGTGCCTTGAGATATTTCCTATCCTATGAATATATCTAACAGGACATTTCAGACAGTATGTAGTTCACAGCATATCCATTATTCACAGCATATTATTGGTTAACTATTGGCCTGTCATCAGGGGAAAATTAAGTGAGAAATTTATCTCCACATTAGACTTAACTCACTATCACCCACACAGGAATCCTCTCACTCAGGTGCAGGAGTGTTTAACTTGAGGTTGGCTCATCCCGAACCCACTCAGCTCAACCGGGGATGCCTTCTCTGGGCAGTGAGGACAACGGCTAACCCATCCCTGCTGCTTGCCCTTCCATACTCTGCAAAGACCAGTTAAGTCTTCTAAACTAAGTGACAGGGAAAAGCATCTTAGTGTGCCCCTGCACAAAAGGACAAGCCCTGATCATAAACGGCCCCCAGACATGGTACAGAAAGAGTGAGGACATGATAAAAGATAGGACTTTGCTTTGGGAGGGACAAGAAGATTTGCAAGCTCCACCAGGATAACTCTGCAGCCAACACACATTTGATAGCTGAGATGTCTAAAATCCCTTTTAGTGCCTAACTTGTATCACTCCGCTTAAAAGAGCGACCTCCGAGAAAAACTGAAGCTAGCGTTGCTTTTTCTTAAATATACGAGCAGCTTCAGACTACTCATTGTGGGCTGCAGAGAGTGCAGACACCTCGCAAAATCCCAGAAATTTCAACAGGACTTTGCAAAATGAAGGCTTACGCTGCAAATCTCTTTCAGATCAACAGCAGGGTTATAGAGGAGGCAGGCATGGCATCGGTGGACAGACAGTCCTTTTTTGGGGGGGAAACCTGTGCTGAAAACTGCAGCCTCATGCAGGCAAATTCCCAGCAAAAGCTTTGTGTAAAGAACTCGTGACATGAGTGGAAGGACATTAGAGGTTCTGCTAAATCTCATTAAGTCTTAAAGTAGCCACATGAAAAAATTAAGCAAAAGGAAACCTCTTTAAGAGGAGATTTATGCTGAAAAACTGGAATCCCTCTCACCTCACTAACTGCCTAGAAGTTGGGTGTCTCCTTTAAGCTGGTCGTCTCCTTTAAGCTGGTTATATATGCTCCTTTCCATTCAGTGCAGAGGAACAGGCACCTCTGCAGGGTGAAGTGGATTAAGGATGGTTTATTCTGCAAGAAGTGAGGTGGATTATCTGCTAGGAGTGATTATGAAATGAAGATCTGAGTTGCTGGGCTTTTTTTTTGTTGTCATTAATATTATATTTCCCCCCTCAAATACACTGTGTTATTTAAATCAGGGGAGTCCTCTGGCCAGCACTGGTCCAGGAATCTGAGATGGCCACCCTTTCATACCATCCTCTCCTAAATCTCGGGGACAGTTACAGTAAGGAAGGGACAGGGCTATGTCCTCTTCAGAGTCCCACCACCTCCTTTTGCCTAACCCTAAGTGTAGGTCTAAATGCTTCACCTAGGTTGTGTCTAGATTCCCTGGAGAAAGGTGCTGCTGGAAGGCAAGCATCTCATCTCACCTCCTTCAGCTGCTTTGGACATGGCATAGACATGTTTTGAAGGCATCCTCCCTCCCTCACCTTCCATTGCCTCCGTTTTGGACCCACACAGCTGTGGTTGTAGCAGATGAATCGCTCGCGAAGGGCCTGCATAACACCAGCTCCTTCCATACGCATATTCAGGAGCTGGTGTCCACCCATTTGTCCCAGCAGCCACAGCACAAAGTACTCCAGCTCAGGCTCTCAGCGTGCACCTTCCAGGTCAGATCTGCTCACCCGATGGAGTACACCGAGTTCTTACTTCTTTTCTCTCTGTGCTATTTTCTGCTCTTCCCGAGTCATCGGGCAATGGCAGCTAAGCTGGGATCTGGTCTGCCTTGTGCTAGGGATATGATGAAGGAACGAATCCTGACCTTCATGAAATCCCAGGGGTGTTGTCCCAAGCTTTACTGAGGCTGGGACTTGACCTCAAATTCCAGCTCCAGCACTTCTGCTGCTGGTGGTGTCAGACCATGCAGGAGATGCTAACTCTTGGCTGAGCCAGGGGCCCGTTAGTGAAACTGGGCTGTTCTTTGAGTGCTGAAGGAGCAACAAACACAGGTTCCACCCAACCCTTTCAAACAGGTACCTCTCAGGGTAAAATGGTTCTTGCAAGGCATGGTGAGGCTTTTCTTTCTTCCACCCACCCAATAGATAATGGAAACCAGGAAATTAAGCATTAGCCTGATTGCATCCCCTTCTACTAGTCCTCGCAGTGCTCCCCTACTCACTGCAACCACAATAGGCATGATCAACCCTTTCTGTCACCATGCTCCTAAATATCTCTGGAGGAAATGCTCTGGGTTTGAGTAAAGACCTCCAGTGTATTCACTCTTCTTACCTCAACAGCTACCTTAACATGGGAACTAGGAGAAAAAGCAAAACTTCCTGATAGCCATTCCAGTAATTCCCTTTCTAAAGCTCCTTAAATAGGAGATGGAGACGTTAGCTGACCCATTTGGAGAAGACTGGAGCCTGGCTTGGCTTCCTGCACTGGGCTTGGCATTGCAGTCTTAAGAGCAGGGAGGACTGGGGCTTGGAGGAGGGATGTATGCCATATAAAATGGTAAATTGAGCTTGTTCTAGCACTAAATGAATCCATAAGAGACTGTGTGAACCCTATGGAAATAGCTGGAGTCTGGACATATTAGCACGGGCTGTACCTGGGTTTATAAGCCCTGCTGTGGGCCGTCTTGCCACCGTGCATCCCTCCGTGACGCAGCTGATACTGTCCCTGTTTAGAGGCAGAACTGGCCTCTTCCTGTGATGAGCCACTCTCACCTAGACACAACGAGCCAGGAGAGACTTGATTTGATTTTTAAACACACTGCCTTCCTAACAATATCCATCTTCCTTTGGTTTCTGCCTCCTTTAAGGGAAATCTTTGATGCTCCCTTTCATAACGGCTCCTCTCAGCATTTAATTTCCTTTTACGTAATTACGTACTGGCCGGGAGGAGGAGGAAGACAGAAGCACTGAACGGGCATGGAGGAGCTCTAGGAAACCTTGCACCTGAGTCAGGAGCACTGATTAAGCTCTGCTGCTCGTATCCATCAGCAGCGCCCGCCGCTCAGCACGCAGCCTCGAGATGCACGACCGCATCTCTGGCACAGGCAGGGGGGAGGCAGGGAGACGGGGCACTGGGGACCCTGAGAGCTCGGCTGCTGGAGCATGTCAGGCAAAGAGCCCTCCAGGGCTCGGGGAGGCAGGTGAGGACGTGCGCTGCCTTGGAAGAGAGCGCAGCCTGCTCGGTGTGGTGGAGGAACGGAGGAACTGCATAGCTGAAGAAGGGAGGGGGTTGGAAAATGATGCAGCTTGTTCAGTGGATTAGGCGGCCATGCCTGGAAGTGGCAAACCGAAAGAGCCACAGATTTGAAAGCCTAGAGGGATTATTCGGCTGTGTCGTCTGACTTGCAGCACAACAGAGGCCAGCAAACTTCACCCAGTGCTTTCTGTAGCGAGCCCAACAATCTGCATAATGCCCTGGCAAGCCTCTTAGGTTATGATTTATACGTTTTTAGTAGGGTTAATAATGTTGGAAGCAGCAGGAAAAGGGTGCTGGCAAATGTGAGCAGTTCTAGTAGGAGTTGTACAAAGGGATGTTCATCATGTCAGCACTTTGGAGGCCTGGAGAGCTCGAGATGAGAGGTTTCAGAAAAAGACTGCATAAATAGGAGAAGGGAGGCCTCTATAAACAACTGTGATGGACACTCTTAAAGCATGGAGGAAGGGGAGAACAGTCCAACTTACTGATGCTGTAGATAGTGGTGACCTTGGTCCAACCAGCAAAATTTAACCCTGAAGAACTGCCCAGTTCCAATTTCAGCTCCAAGAAACTCCTCAGGTCTGTCAGAAATGGCATGCCACAAACAGGCTGTCTTTGGGAAGCCGAGTGTCATCCCTGGTATGTGAATTGAGCAGGGGCTGAATCACCCAGCAGCTCATCAGCTGATACCACTGTTGGTCCTCGGAAAGGACAATTCTCCCTCGAGCTGGTGACCCTTAGGCAGCCAGCATGCCTGCCCGTGGGCATGGGCTGGTAGAGCTGCTCACCCCAGGGCTGGGACAAGGGCATATGCCTCTCAGCTGGGGTGGATGCCCCACGCTCAGGACATCACTGCAGCAAAGGACATCAGCATTGGCAAACTATTCTCTGTGGTTACTTCCAAGCCTCTGCTCATCTATCCACCTTTGCAATGATACCTGCACTACAACATCTCTGTCCCTACACAATCCCCTCCACTGCCTTCCCCCCTCTCTTTTCTTCGACTTTCTTAGAACCATGGTACCAATGACTAAGCCTTAATTCCTGGGCAGTCTTCAGAAAAGGTCCTACAGTGTTTAGCTATTAAAAAAACCCCTTATACTACACTTCACACCATCAGAGCATTGCACAGGCATTGAACCGTTTGTTCTCGCATCACAAATTCAAATCTGGCCAGTTTTATCATTCTACTTATGTAAGGTGGGAAACTGAGGCAGGGAAGGATTGTGTTTGCCCAGTGCCAGGTGGCAAACAAATGGCGACACTTGCCATAGCAGCAGAGACTGCCTGCCTCCTCCTGATAACACCATCATTTCTTTAGACTGGACTGGGTGCGGAAGAGCTGAATCTCATCTTTTCATTGATACTGTTTTTTTTCTCAGCGGAATGAGCAGAAATTTTACCCAGCGAACGCAGCGCGGAGCTGGAATGAGATTTGTCCAAAGTGGCAGCCCCTTAGACGCCAGGTTGCGTAGGGCGGACGGTTAGCAAAACATCCATCGGCAGCTCAGCATGGGATCAGAGGGGGGAGGCCGGGAGGATGGGGAGGGGGGGACGAGGGGGCCACTTACATGGTAATGTTTCTGCACGGTTCTTTTGGATCATTATGCAGAGCTGTAGCACCAGTTGAGGGGCGCTCTCGAGGAAAGTTTCCAGGAGGCGCAACATATTTACGTCTGCATATTCGTACATCATAGCCCAGTAGAAACGCCGCTGGTGTTCCTTCCGCCTCTGGCTCTGGATCCCCAGGTACATAGTTCGGAGATACCTGCAGGAAACAGGAGGAAAAGCTGAGTGTGAGACTTTGGCACGCTTCACAACCTGAGGAGGATGGGGCTGTGGGCCAGTTGTTTGGGGAGAGGGAATCTGGGGTAGACACAGGTGTCTACGCAGTTCTGACACTATCATCTCCTGCAAGATCTGAGGACGACTTTCGTATTGCAAGAGTGGGAAACCTTTGACTTGCACCACCCAAATGTGAAGCGTGGGGGTAAGAAATGCTCATGAAACATTTGCACAAGAAAACAACTCCCCTCACTTTGTTTTCATGACAAGAAGAGGAGAAGCTACTTGACAAATACTGGTCATGACACTTGGCGGTGGCTTGACAGATCGTCTAAGTCCCTTCAGCACTCTAGTAAGGAGCTTCCCTCACAGACCCCAGCGATTTGACCTTATTTCATCACAGGTGGAGCAATGAGACACCACCCTCACCTTCAGCACGTGTGTGACCCACAAATCCAAAAGGCCACAGCTTGCCACTGGTCAGCTATTGAGACTCTGGGCAATGTTGGACTAGAAGGAGGTGTCTCGTGCATGGACAGGTACTGCTCTATCATTGCCTCTGTTTCCATATCAGGTGTGCAAGGAGACCTGCAAACCTCACCCTGGGGACACAACTTCCCTTCAGGGAACATTTGGCCAGCCTTTGTAAAAGGAGCTGATCAAGTCAGGGTAGCACAAGCTGCCCAGATGTCACAGGACTCGTGGCATTTAAGAAAGGAAGCATCTCCTAACGGGGTCCTTTATAATGCTTGCTGATATTAATGATCTAATATTGGGTCTTTTTCCTTCTCATCCTGAGCGGTGGCTGTAACCTTGTGCTCTGAAATTTGGGATGGGAATCGTTTCACCTAAAGCCGACCCTAAAGTTGGTTATCTGAGCTAGTCAATGGATAGAAATGTCCCCTCCTGGGACTGTTCATCTGTCCCACCTCAGCTGCCAGCATGACAGTGGGATGAAGTGCCTTCTGGAGGCTCTCAGAGGGACTCACAGCACAGACTGGGGTTTCGCCAAAACGATTAGATCATTCCTTGCCACTCGGGGCGAGATTGCACAGCAAGGAAGAGCAGGAGGAAAGGACATAAGCCTCGACAGCCTCTGTATCTCCAAATTAAACCCAAGGACAGGGTGCTGGGAGAGAAGCAGAGGTAGTTCTGCAAGCCCTGCCCTTTCTCAAGCACCTTGTCCTTCCTTCCCGTTTGCAGTTCACAAGCACAGAAGACGAAAAATCCCGAAAGAAGACACAAGGACACAAAAAAATGACGCAGGAAAGCCACCAGATGGGGCTCGACACTCGAGAAAATGCTACGCCAGTCATCTACGACACTGGTGACACTGGTGTGACATCCCCGGCAAAGCCCGAGTGGGGTGGAAATGCCCGTGGAGCCACCTGCACTCCCATGGACACCAGTCCTCCTCCCACTCCCCCAACATGCCCAACGCCAGTGCCTGTACTCAGCATTTCCCTGAAAGCCCCCAGCCCCAGAAGCTGCAGGATGACACAGGAATCCTGCCTTCTCTTCATGCATGCAAGAAATTAAATGAACGTAGTCTAGCTGGAAAGGCAAAGTTGGGGAGAGTAAGTTGCAATGGCTCAAGGAGAAAGCAGAGAAAAGGAGCACGCAACTAGTTTTTATAATATCAGTGACATAGGGCCGTCAAAAACCAAGGTGGTGGTGCCCATAAGGTGCTGCCCGTGGGCAAAGAAAGTACGGCCTCTGCCAAACTCTTTCCAGAGAGATATTCACCGAATCTGTCCTGTAGTCTTGCATGGCCTCCCCTTCCCAGGAGCTCCCATTCCTGCTAGCACATGAAAACAAAACTCCTCTTCTGAAGTTTAAGCCACTAATTTCTTATCATCCCAGCCATGGATAAGGAGAAGAATTTTTTTTCATTTTCACCCAGCAGCAGTCTTTTACCTGTTTGCACCTAGCTACCATGTAAACCTTCAGTCTTCTTTTCTCCAGACTAAAAAAACCCAATTTCTTTCAGTTCCTTCTCACAGCTCACATTTGCTAGACCTCTGCTCCTCCACATTGCTGTCCCCACCAGCTGTCTCCAGTTTTTGGTTATTCTTAAGACTGTCTTTACTTTTCCGAGCACTCCAGGTTGGCAGAACCAAACTGTAACAATGGCACTGAGTCACTCAAAAAGATTAAGAAGAAACTAACAGAAGGGAGACCATGTCCTGCAATGATTTTTTCCTTGATCTCTAGGGATTCACCACCAGCCACACAGTTTAAGCATGAATGTTTCTAACTGGCCACAGTGAGAGGACATGCCACCTATTCATGGAGGCAGCACACATAAAAGGACGTAAAAATGCATTGGATAAATGTAATGCCCTGGTCCCGTCTCCATCAATGGCCAGAATGACGACAATGACAGTAACACCAAATTCTCTTGGCTGTCGAGCCCACAGCCTTTTGCAAAAGTCTCCTGTATTGTGCCCCTTCCACAGATGGGGAAACTGAGTCATGGAGCACCAAAAGCGCTCTCCCAAAGTCTTCTGGCAGCAGACTTTGTGCTGTCCCCAGCTTCTAAACATCACAACACAAACCCATGAGTGGAGTACCACTCTGCCTGCTGATGGTCCTCCACCAAGGGTGGACATACTTCCTTGACACCGTAAGGCCCAGTCCTGCCCAGTCTGATCTGTGCTGGACAAATCTGTCCCTGTCCAACTGCCACATGGGACTGTGACCTCAGGAATCCCTTGGCATAATTTTGGCCAGCAAAAGGTCACAGCCTCCCAAATGAACAGCGCGTGAGCAAAACAGCTCCAAGGACCATTTGCAGCAGAAGGGAAATGAACTTCCCTTTGTACTCTCTTTTCGGTCCATGCAAAAATTTGCTGCTCTCTCATTAGCATCCTTCAGACCCAAATCCAACAAAGAGAGCAAAGGGAGGAGTAAAAACCCATTCCTCCTTGATGCCAGTCGATTGGGAGATTTCAGCAGAGAAAGTGTGAGAGTAACTGGGAAAAGCCGTGTTTCTACCTGGTAGGCTTTCAACAACTAATAAATATCTGTCTCATTAATCAATATAAAATTTCACCCAGCTGTAACATTGGTAATGCTTAATCCTATATCCGAACACAAATGTACAGCACTGCTGTAAGCAGTTTTATTCCAGTATATCTGTTTCTTCTTTGTGGCATTTTATTTACTCGTTTGAGGGCTTTTTCCTACCTTTACTAACACTGGTTAAGTGTAGACAAACTCTGAAGAAAAAAAAAAATCAATGTCATTTCACCTGAAATTTGTTGTTCTCGGTCAAGCTGGTAGCAAACAGTATCTATAATTAGACTTTCAAATCCATATTCAGGCCTGATCTTCAATCTTTGGCAACACGATTCTTCCTCTTATGTCAGTGAAAGCCATTCACCACTCTGTGCTTTTGAAAATCAGGCTAATTTATTTATTTAAGAGCTTAATTTTGGATACAGGAGCCTAACTTCGGGCTTTTTATTTTTTGAATGCTGGCTATTTTTATATACGAGTGTGCGTATTTGTGTGTATGCATGTATTTTTAGTTCTAAGTCCCATCATGGCTTCAAGAGATAGAACTAATTTAGGATTGGGAGGGGGATTTGGGGTGATTTTCTTTAAATGCACAAAGGATTGGCTGTCCCCTCCATTCTGGCAGGGCTCCCAGAATTCCTGTTGGTATAATTACCCTCACGCTTATTTACTACGTATGTCACAGTAGCACACAAACTGCGTGGGACAAAGTCACTGCTGTCCCTGCGCCAAAACACGTTTTGAAGGAACCAAAGCCATCGACTCCAGAAATGTGGTGAAACAATCTATGGAGAGAGCTGCAGGATGCCACCAGGAGGGAGAAGAGGAGATGTGCCTACTGCAAGAAAAAAACCCCACCCTAAGTGCTATGGAAAAAGATGCTTCATGTGGATGACAGAGGCTGCTCAGCTGTCTCAGCAAGGACTGTAGCAGAAATGTCCAGAGATAGGATTATGGAGTCAGAGGCTCTGTCTATACTATTAAACAAAGCAGACCAAAGACCAACCTTTGTCCTTGGCCAGCTGGCATGACTCGACTCCACGTGGCTATGTCCATGCTAGCTGGCCTTGGCCAAAATCGCCAGAGACTGTGCTGACAATTTAACAGGGTGAACTATCACAGGATCGTGCCTGTGCCTTGGCACTGTTTGATTTACAGAGGTGGCTCTGAATATCACCACCAGAAAGTGTAGGAGGATACCTCAGGCAACAGGTTGGGTTGAAACAAAGAGGATGCTGATGTGCGAGAGGGTTGCACGGAAAGGCACGTCAACACAGGCCCTGGGCTATGTTTTGAGGAGAGAAGAGTCCTGATGGCCTGTCACATAACCACACAACCACAAGCTGACCAAGATCAGGAATCTCAGACTATATCTACAATAGTCAACAAAGTACAGGGGCCTGATCCCTTTTCCTGAGGCCAATGGGCCAAGACTGACCACAGAAATGAACTCTCTCATTCTCCAAAACCAGGTAGCTGCCTTCATACTCAGTATTGGGAACGATCTCTGGCCCCTATGGAGTCCTGAACCCTGCCCAGGTTATGATTACTTGGGAGAGTTCTAGTAAGCCTTGACCAATCTAGTGATGATACTAACAATTCAGCAGCATGATGAAGTTACAGTGCCCACGAGCAGGCCTTGAAATTGCCTAGTTTACTAGAACAGGCATATGGAAAGATGGAAAGGAATAGGATTTGAGGTACTCAGTCCAATCCCAACAACTCCAGGTTGGGAAACTCTTCTTGACCAAGCACAGCCAAGCCTGCTACTGCTTTCAGAGAAGCGAATCCCGGCTTGAAAAATGGCAGAGCATGCTTGAGAAGTCAGAAACAGACCTCTAGGGAAAGGAAGACCTCAGAAAATTAACTCTGCTGAGTAGGTTGCAACTTACAACTGCAGCACCTTACATGCCCCTTTAGATGAGCAGGATTTATCAAGACCAGGAGGGCAACAGGTACAACACCTTTCCCAGTATCTCATTAACCTCCACTTCTCTCTGGACAACCCTGCTTTGCCATGGCAGTATGGTTATATCCTAGGTGTCATGGTAGCAACGCACACCGTATGGATGGACACCATCTCCCTCACCATCCTGTGCCACCAACCTTCTCCTTGGTGCTCGCTCCTGGAAGAAGAGGGGTGGGATGGGGCGCATTATTCAGCTGATGGCTCACCCTCCTGCCGTCTCCTCCGCAGGCACTCCTGCTAAGTCTTGCAAGGGGCCATTATCCTTATGCACTAGAGGGTGTTTACAGTTTAAAAGCCCACTCCTTGGAAGGGTGGAAATGAGGACGTGTAACTGCTCAGCTGGAAGGCTTGCAGTGGAGGCTGCCTGAACGTACCCTTAAAACGAGGTTATGTAAGGCCAGATCTCAGCTGGAGCAAGCTGGCATCCACAGGGCTCTAGCAATTTACACCAGCTGCGGCTTTGGCCCGCTTTTTTAATTTTAATGAATTATTTTCATTCTAACAGATATAAAAGGAATATAAGATGCAGCACTCAAGCAACAGGGGAGCATGAAAGTAAAATGCTGTCTATTAAAAAAATCAAAATCAAACTTACAGTTGCCATCACAATTAACGTGCTCAATATCAACATTTGTTAGCGATTTTTTTCTTTGTTACAATGTTGCAAGTTAGCGATAAGGATTCACAAATGGATAATTATTGTTCCTAGTTTGAGTATCAAAGTAGTAACTATGGGGCCCCATCCAGGAGCCGATATACCACAGCTTCGTCTGGCTGCTTCCATGGCATCAAACTCCTCCAGAACAAGGGGATTGCATCCAAACTGCCTCTAGGGAATGGTTCCTGGCCTGGGCTAATCCTCAAAGAGTGTGCAGGACTTATTTACACCACTGTTAGTTGTGTTGGGCCAAAACCATGCTGGGGACCATTGCTAAACTGGGAAAGATCACTTGCCATCTCAAAAGCAAGAAAGGGCACCTTAATTCTTCTCATAGGACTAAGCAAGCAGTGCACAAACCCTTCCTTCAATCCAGCATCCTCACAGGTCATCCCAACCATGTATGACTAAATCTCTCATCATTTTGATGGCCTTCATCAGGGCCCTGATTTTCAGAATCGAGATTCTCAGAGCTTTCTGAAATCTTGCCACTTTTGGCATTTCTTCATATGGTTTATACCTAAGAATGAATAAAATGCAACAAGAAGTGTGTTCTTCAAGTGTTTCTGTCCTTCTGCCTTGCAGTTTCTGCCCTCTTCTGCCCAGTAAACATGCTTCAGTGTACAACTACCCCTTATCTAATTAATTGCTTCCACCAGTTCCTATTAAACAATTAATAACCTCCATTCCATGCCTTGTCTTGCTTATTGGAGGAGAATGGAACACAAAACAACCTTATTCCATGCTTTAGAGACACCTAAAAAGCTTAAATGCATGGCATAACATCATTCATCAGTTGTGTAGACTAATAGGTCACAGAGGACCCTGTCTTTCTTTGGACACAGAGTTTATCGTCATCTCGGTGCCGAACCTGGAACTCCAACAGAGACTTTATCCACCTCCTCACTTATCACATCACTGTGATCCAGCATCAGGCTTAGGAGTCACTCACAACGAGATTACACACCGGTGATTTCATCAAGGTGAGAAATTGGATTACTTGGCCAATATTAACATTTTTGAGTTAAACTGTATTGCAGTTTACTGCATCAATCTCTTTTCATGTTTTCTAGCATCCAGACATTCCTGTTGGCTCATTATTTCCTTATCCCTGCTTGAAAACTTCTCTGTGAGTGAGATTCTCAAAAGCGTTAGCCAAGATCTGTTCCCTTTAAAGCCAAAAGGGTCAAGTCAAGTCAAACTTTCTGAATATCCCTAATTCATAGGCATGATAGCCACCACTTCAGGGAAAATACTGGTCTTTATGTGAATTCAAAACCCTGTTCTTTAAATGCACATATTTGAGAGGGGACGATACTTGAACGTCCATTTATATTAGAAAGTCTTGCTTTTTGCAAAATACTATTTGCAACTGAAATATCTACTAGAAAGAATGATAGTGCCAGTCTTCTGCTGCGCAGGAGAAACTGGAATAATTTCATATTCTAAGCCAGATGGCTTTACTATACACCAACCACAAAAGAGGCATCTGATTTATGAAACATACATTGGGGAGGATCATATTATAGAGTGATAGAATAATTTAGGTTGGAAGGGACCTCTAAAGGTCTCTGGACCAAGCTTCCCCTCCAAGTAGGGATAACTTTGAAGTTAGAGAAGGTTAGTCATGGCCTTGCGCAGTTGAGTTTTGAAAATCTCCAAGGTTGGAGACTCCACAACCTCTCTGGGCAACCTGTTACAGCACTTAACCACGATCATTGCAAGAAATTTCAGCCTGGGATAATTTTCACTATTTAAAGAAAGTCTGCAAATCAACCTCTCCTTGAAAACAGTCAATTCCATCAAATAGTTGGAGAGAGACAATAAAATCATGATGCTGTAGGATTTTTAGGATCTGATTCCCGCAGCTTTGACGTTTGCAGGCTGATTTAACTTGTGGCTGAGAATTTGGGGGCTCTGATACACAAAACAGGGAGCTGTGATTGATAATTTCAGAGTAATGTTCCCAGCTCCTCTGAAATTATTCCTTTGATTGCAATGACAGCCAAATGGGACATATACCTATATCGCCTCCTCCGGGACATCGTCCACGGTCTTTGTTCAATTCCCTTTTTACTGATGGTTTAAGCAGATATTTGGGACTACGAGACCACATGGCAGAGCTGCAGGTGTGCATTTCACCCTGCTGATAGATACCAGGGTCCTAACCTCCAGCAGATGCATGGGGCAGAAAACTGGGGCAAGGGCATCACTGCAGCTAAAGCTCCAGAGACCAAAAATGCGCGAGCTGCCCGTACCCGTGTTGCTCAATCTGGGGGATGCTTCTGGGATTCATCTTTGTGACTCTTCTCCTTTCCTCGCTGCAGAGTCCTTTTCTCTGACTCACAGACTGAAAGATCACAACCAGAAGAAGAGAAACAAATCATAAGAAAGTGCTAGCCCTAAACAGCCCCACTTTCTGGCACTAATTTTCAAACTTTCCCAAATCTGGGTTGTTACTGAAATATCCATGCTTAGCCAGAGCCTGGCTAGCATTTCTTTATTTGCAAAAATAGTCATCAATGTGTCATGGGTATATTCATTACAACCCCTATTTTGCACGCAGCTCTGCCCAGGCAGCCTCTCTTTGCCTGTGTCCCCTGGGCTGCGGGTCTCCCCTGGATATCCAGGTTGCAGAATCCCCATTTCCAGATCTTTGCTCAGTAAATCAATACAGAATCAGAGAATAGCTTTGTAGCGGGAGCTACTACAGTTTCGAGCCAGACTCGTAGAAATCATGTTTATGTTTTTACTTGTCAATTACTTTGTGAGGTGTAGAGTCCTAAAACAGAAAAAAACCCCGAAGACCTCTTCAGCACCAGGGTATGAATGCCTTTTTTTGATTTTAATGTGGGAAGCATCTCTGTGCTGCATAAAGGAGCAGGCAGGGTAGCAGGGGCTGCTGGAGAGGGTATCAAAGTGATGGGTGCTGCAGAGACATGTCACAGCATCTATCACGCGTGGGATGGTCTCGCGTCCTAGCACTGAGCCAAATGCCCTCTTTTATCACAGATTACCCCCCAAATTAGTTATGAATACTTAAGCCCAGTCCCTTTCCTATTTTACACATACTTATTTACTTAAAGTATACTCCGACACCTAGTGCTATCGCCTCCGGCAAAGCCTTCTGTTTTAAATCAAAGCTGTTAAACAGCTTTACACAGAAAGAAGGAAGTTGTACTCAGACTGAATTTTTGCTTCAAGTCTGTTTGAGCTAATGGGGTTTAATGTCAGGGCTCTCCTTTTGGAAATAAAACTGGTCCCAGTCCAGTAAGCCCTATAGGAACAGATGCAGCCGAAGGCCTTGAAAAGTAAGCGGAGGTCTTTGGATTGACTTGTCTTGGCTCCAAGCAAGGTAAGTTTCAGGGCAAGTCCAGAGAAACGCCTGAGGGCTCCCAAAATGTGAGTATTCAAGGGCACGATGCTACAGGGACACATGGGAATAGTCACCTTGCCCTTCCTATAGGATGGGCCACATTGCCATACTTAACTCAGACAGTCTTGAGACGTGATTTGGCCTCACGTGGACTCACCAGAGCCACAGGATCTCTCAGGAGAGGAGAAGTTTGCATTGCTCTGGGAGGCCAGTCAAAGACAGGGACACATCTTCGTCTCCTCACGGCTGTCTGCAAGCCTCCAAGATCCCTTGGTGGAGGATGCAGAGGAGCAGAGGGGAAAGCAATGGCTTTAACTAGCTGTGTGCCCCCTGGAGATGGAGACATAATGTGGTGGTTTTCTCTTCCAAGGGTTTTCCACTTCCTGAGTGATTTAACAAACCAGTTTGGGGTAGCAGGTCCAAAGATCTGAACAGGGACAGCAGGTTGCCTGCGGTCTAAACCCTCAAAAAGTGATGTGGACCCCAGAGCCAAAGAGGAACACAACTGGGAGCTGGTCCCCTCGCTCTGAGGGAAACATTTCCTATTCCCAGGCTCTGGCTGCTGAGGAAGACGAGAGGGTCACATCTGCCGCTGGGAGATCACGGAACTGATGCAGGAACTGATATGGATTCTAGGATAGTATTCACTGAATTTACAGTATTTACTCTCTCCCTGGCCATCAAGATCACTGATGCTGAAGCAGGACCTGAAACCACTAGACAAGACTTTTCCATACAGCAAAATCTCTCCTAATCCCCATGGACGGTGGCTTTGTAGAGCTGAGGAGGTGGATGTTCCAGAAGACACTCTGCCAGTGAGAGGGGATTTTTTGACAGCACACCAGAAAAACACCAGCCAGGAGCAGTTTAGGGGGAGAGGACCCTGCTTAGGAAAAGGGGAGCTGATTCCTGAGGACCTGGTGAGGCTGAAAAAAAGCCCCTGCCTGCTGCAGAGCTGCCAGGGTCAGAGCTGTAGGCTTGCTGCCGGCTGCAGCGTGCTCTCCGCACCGCTTGCATCCCCTTCCCGGCACACACTGCTGCAGAGCAAAGCTTCAGGGCTCCCCGGGGCCAGCAAATCCTCCAGGTGCTGCTCAGCAGCGATCGGGAACGCTGGGGTCCACCTTAGCCTTGCAAGGGACCGTTTCGGACCTGGGACTATACGTTCAGCGGCACGTCCCAGCTCGTCTGTGCCGCAAGGGTCAAAGGCATCCCTGGAGCAAGGCTCCCGATGCGGCGGCTTTGCACGAGAGTTGAGACTGTCGCCTTCGTTTTGCCATCCGTTTGAGAAGAAGGAGCTAAAAATTGGGTAAGCGCCTGTGAAATCCTGGAAGAACAGCCTCAGATCCCGGCTATTTTTAGTTTCACAGAAGCTGCGCATACATTAGCAAGGGCCTGCCTTCCTCTCCGGGTGTGCAAGGCTCTGAGAAATCACACAGCATCCTCCCAGCCTGTCAGGAAAGAGTTTAACCCTTTTCGTCTCGCCACAGTCGGCCCCATCCAGTTGCACCTTGATATGGACCCTGATGGGGACCAGAAAAGGGGCTAGAAAGGTCTTCATGGCCATTTTGGCTGTAGCCAGGTGGGGGAAGAATTGGGGTGGTCTTTGCCCCATGGCCCTTATATCATTATATCTGGTGGGAGGAGCAGGGATGTTTGGTATCAGCTGGGGACTGGAAGGAAACTCCAGCACAGAAATGGCATCTGACTCCCATCACCATCAGCTCTTGCTGGGAAACAGGCACCCTACGGGCTGAGAGGGGCAAGGAGGATTTCAGAGCATTTGCAGGAGCCAAGAGTTGATGTCTCAACTCCAATGACCTTTCGTGATGGCCAAGATGGACGCCATTCATGAACCACCACGTGTCACCTTCAACGCACCCACCATGAGATGCTGAATCCGAATCTACAATCTTTTAGCCATGCAATCTCCTGGGAAACAAGACCTCATCACCACACAGCCTCCTCAGATGCTTGGTGTCGCATCTCCTTCCTCCCACTGGCTGTGGCTCCACTGGTCCAGACACATCATGCCAGGAAAACCATTCCTTGGACCCATAAAGGGCCCATAAAGGGGATGAGGCCAGGGACGGGGCATGAGATCACAAGCTCGCTGAAATGCACGATGCCTTTCAACACACTATTCACAGCAAATAATTGCAACGTTTATTTCTACGTTTCTTTCTTCACGAAAGGATGAAAAGCAATGCCTGCGCGAGGTGCACGCAAACAATCTCTGCACTTCACACCCACAGTGCATGTCAGCTCCGCTGCCCGTGCACTTTAACATTTTCCAGCTCTTTAATATTTATTACCTCTGCTGCTTTGTATTACTCATCAGCTATTCCTGGACAGAGGAAATGTACTGGCAGGTTCTGAAGTGTGTACATACTCTGTTCTTTAAGGGGGCTATAAGTGCAACAGCAGTCCTGCAAACACGCACACGCTGCACTGCACTTGGGCATCGCAGTCTCCTGGGGCTTTTGAGGCATCAGGTACAAGAGAATCAAATGAGCCTAACCATCCCCTCACAGTGGCTTTTCAAAGGCCACAAGGATGTAGTAAGCCATCAGGAGAGGAGACACAGCACTTTTGGAAGGTATAGGAGCCCTTACCTCAGTGTATTTGTGCTGATCCCTGCAGAAACACCCCTTTCCCCCTCGGCATGCTTAGGAAGTTCACATGAGCATCCTTCCCTGCTTTACTTGCAGTTATTTTACAAGTCTCCTCCCAGCCCTGTGATTAACCACGAGCCTGCCAGCAGCTTTGCCTACTTGCAGTATTTCTTCCAGCTGCTGGGGGCTCGGGGGCTCCCAGTAAGGATATAATACAACGAAGCAAGTCAAGCTACGCAGGAGCCTAGGGGTGGCTGCACTTGCAGCTGTTTCATTTAATAGGTAACTCCTAATTAAGACTGACTCTAAATAACATGACAAAGAGGACTGCTTTCTAGTGGTCACATTCAGGGGAAGAAACAGCCCAGGTACAGCATTCCAGTAATTTTTCTTTTTTCCTCTTCTACTTCACATTCAGGAGAAGAAACAGCCCAGATACAGCATTACAGTAATTTTTCTTTTTTCCTCTTCTCCTACTAATTTAAAAGGAGCTTTCTGCTTAGGGCTTAATAAAAGTGAAGCCACCTGACCACGTCCTCGCTCCACCACCCTCTGGGTACAGCTGAGCCTTCTCATGCCGGCGGAGAGTTTATCCAAGTGACACAAATGCGGTCGCAGGAGCTTACTACCAGTGAACAGCATCTGGGCTGCGAGGTATGGGATCCTGCAGCCCAGCCCAAGGGACTCATGTTCATGCACCGTTAGGTGCAGAAATGGAGGCAGAGAGGTTAAGTGACTGTCCCCGAGCTAGTGGGGGAAATCGGTGTGGGGGTTGGTGTTTTTTTAGAATAGAATAGAATAGAATAGAATAGAATAGAATAGGAGTAGAGTAGAGTAGAATAGAAAAGAATAGAACATTTCAGTTGGAAGGGACCTACAATGATCATCTAGTCCAACTGCCAATTCAGGAGGTCCTTGTCTCCCTGTCCCTGCTGGATGGGCTCCTTGTCTCCCTTCGGAAGTGCAAGGTGTGTGCCGAATACAAAAGAAAATAAAGCCTTTCATTTTCACACACGTCCTTTCGACCTCCTGCTACTCAAAATGCTTCCCCAGCCCAATCGAATGCCTCTTGCATGCCTGATACTGCCAACGCAGCTGCCCTGCACTGCGCGGAGGATGTTTGCATTAACATTGACTATCGTAAATGCTTAGACGAGATATATCCCAGAAGCACCAATAAATTGCTGAACGCATTGATCTAGACGTGACTCAGGAGTCACCACTGAATAATCTCTTTAGGCACCTTCTCTGGCTGAGCCCGGGCAGAGTTTCTGCTCTCATCAGCAAAGCGGTAGAGGTCTCTTCCATCTTGCACTTCTGCAGGGGAAGGCCAGCTTAAAAGACACGTGGGGGCTATTGATTTCTGTAATGAATGAATGGATTTTCCCCTCCTGCACTCACACCCCCTCCCTCTCCTGTGGAACAATTCAGCGCCTCTGTCATTCGCTGCCCAAATGCCTCTCCGAAGTGCAAACATGCAACCTTTCCCTGCTGGCATTGCGCACTGTCTCCAAAGCCCTGGCCTTGGCTCCTCTGTTTTCTCCTGCCTTCTCTGATCTTGCAGAGCGTTGCCTCCTGGAGGGAGGATTTAACCTCGTTCAGTGAGGCAAGGATCCCAGGCAATGGAGAACATGGAAGTATTCCTCCCAAGAAGGAAGGCGTGTGGCCAGAGCGGTTGGGTCAGCTCGGGCTGTGTGTCAGATGCTGCAGAACTGGCTGGGAAAAGTGGTGCAGCTGCCTGTTGGGATGGGCCTGGAAGACATTCCTGCGCTCTAGGGATCTGCTCTTAAACAGGAGCAGAGCAGATGTTGTGGTCATTGAGGAGCTGAAGGAAATACGGCTTGGGGTTTTGCAGTTATGGGTTGAAGCAAAAAAAACCCCAGTGTACACTGGGGTCAGCTGAGAAGCAAAGGGATGTCCTCTTTGGCTCCAAGGAGTCTCACTGCTAGCCCAAAATGTCCTTTCGCCCTGCCTCCCCCGGCTCCTCCCTAGGTAACCCCCTCCCACGGTCTGCTTCTCCCCAGCCAGGTCTCCGTAGCTTACCTGAAGTGCCACAGCCGGTCTCCTGCTTTTGAGACTCTGCTCTTCACATCGCCCCACGTTCAGGTGACCTGTCCTCCCTGCAACCCGCTGCCCAGCTGCTGTTGGCCACGGCTTAGGAGAATTACTCTGCAGCTAAGGGATGTGCCAGCTACCTGTGCACATGTTCAAAAGAGCCCTTTTGCAGGCACAGTCGCCAGATGCAGCCTGACACTGTTAGCCCTCCTGCCCCGACAAGTCCTGCCTTGCCTTCCACGGGAGTTAGGACCTCAGACATCATGGGACATAGCATATGTCGCCTCCTACATTTGCAGAGAAGATGTTGGAGAGACCTGCCATCAGCAACTAGTTTGAACAGGCTCTGAGAGACGTCCTGCCCATAAACCTGAGATCGCAGAGCTCAGCGTCCCACCTGCCACCTTAGGGAGCTGGGATTTGACATAACCTCTCCATTACAAACTCTGAATCTGACTCAGGTTGCCCTTTCCCTCCAAAGCTAAGCCCTGACTCGTTAAAAAGTTGCAGCTGACTCTAAGCATCTCAGCCCAAGGATGTAAATCCCTCAAATCCTAGTCTAAAACTTGAGGTGTTTGAGTCCCTAAGCAGGTAAGCTACAGCAGGCAGACACAGGAGGGCTCGTCCAACACCAGTGACAGGTCTAGGCCACCAAAAGATTCATAATTGCCTCTTCCATCCTCCCCTGCCTCCAATACACCATCCTACGTGTTGGCCCAGACCTCAACACCCAACTAGGAATAGTCCCTGTGCCCTCTCCTGCCACCCAGGAGAGTGCCCAGGTGGGTTCAGACCCCTTCTTGTGGGTTCAAATCCCTTCTTTGTTAGACGTGAAGGAAGGGCTTGACCTTGGCCATCGAACATCACAGGCGAACCCATTAGCCACCCCAAGCCAACCGAGGAGACAAAGCCCTCAGATTCTTGTGTTGGGGCTGCTGTGCAGGACATCTAACACTTAAACATCTCCTAAGACAGAGCAGCATGTCAGGAAGACTCTTGTCTGCTGGCTTGAAGGGTGGCCCGGAGAGGATAACGCCGAGGTTTGATTCCCTGCAGCCAGAAACGCTTCCTCAGCCGCACGGGGCGGCTGGGTTATGAACATGGTCTCAGGTGGACACCCTGTTGGAAAGAGGATGCTGCAGGCTTGAGTCATCTCCAGGCTACAGAGGGAACTAAGCCCCCAGCTTCTACCCCCCTGCCTGCATGCCCTGCCTCTTGAGGTGACAACCAAAAGCGGGACACCGATCCTACGCCTTTTTAAGGTAGCTTTGTGAATGAATCCCTTTTCCCTTACTTTCCTCACACAACCTTTTTCTCTAGGCTGTAAGGAATATTTTGTGTCAAATGTTTCCCCCTCCAATACCCCCAAGCCTCTGGGGTGACCCTAGATGCAGTAGGACTTTGCTCCAGTTGTTTGCAGCATTTTGTTGAAGCTCAAGTTCGTGTGTCTGAAAATCTTTTCTGAAGCCATAGAAGTAGACCCAAGTGTCCTTGAATGGGATTTCCTTCCTTAGTTCAGCTGTCCAAAAGTGGGAAAGCTAATTTAAACTCATCATCTTGGTTCCATCTTTTATCAATGGAGAGAAAGAGAGAGATATTTCCAGAAAGCCATTCATCCCATCCCAAGATAAGTGTCTACAACACCTCCTACAGATTTCCTGTCTCCTTCCCTCGACTACAGAATGGTCCAGACAACTAGCTGAGATCTGATGGCTGATACCAGATGTCTCCCATCTCCTTGGCATTACTTTCCTATCAGATGCCTCTCACCTCCTTGCCATCACGTTGCTATGCCATTTTGAGGACTCACTTGCACTGGATGCACATAACTTCCCCATGGAAAAGACTTGGGGGACATGGAGACTGGGGCTGTGCCAGGGACTATGCTAACAGGTAGAAACGGATTTTCCCGTGGGAAGTAAAGTTCACACTAAAATTGAATGCATTCCCATCTGACAGCTGGAGTAGGAGCTCCCAGAGCTGGCTGGGATATTTTTCTTTCCAGTCATCTCTTAACTTGGCCTTCTTTTTCTTTGTGGAGCCAACACACAGCCTTGGGAAGATGACACATGCCATGAATTGCTCTTGTCTAGAATAGACTCTTTTGTATAGCTTCCATGGCCTTCCCCATCCAGAGGAGTAGTCTTGCCTTTCAATGAAAGTCCCCATGGAGGACAATCCCATGCATAATCCCCCAGCTGGCTTCTCCAAGGCATCCCTGAAGAAGCTGGAGACCAGGGGCAAGACTCATAGGCATCTGGGACTGTTCCAGAAGGTATCAAAGATATCCACGGACTGCTGGCAGGTAGGATACAAGGCATGCAGAAGACCTGTGCCCTTCTAGACCCACAGCTGGGGGTGCACTGGGACACCCACAGCATCTTGAATGGTGCTGGGCGCCCGGGTTGGACAACTGAATGGAGCTCCTGGGTCTCAGCCCAGAGGGGGAATCTCTACAACAACAACAGGCCACCAGGCCAGGCAAGCCAACTCCACCCTGCCACAGACAAGAAAGCAGGCTCTCCTCCTCCCTGTGTTATTCATTTCTCCATCTACCCTTTGCCCATGGGGAACCACCCAGTTTATTCGCCTCACGCCTGGAGATCTTGCCCTTTTCTGGCCCCTGCATGTACCGGCTGGAAGAAACCCTCGCTGTGAGACTGACAGCAGAGTCTGCACGTCCCTGCAAGCCACAGCTACCAGGACCCTCTGTCCTTGCAACCTCCAGGGCTGCTAGTCCTCCTGTCACCAGCTATGCCCTTTGACAAAGATGTCACTGTTCAGTGCTTAGAAAAGAGAAGCAGCATATAAAGGAGGTTTTGGAGTTCGCTCAGTAGGTTTGTAGGCAGCAGAGAGTGATACATGGACAGAATACATCTCTGTGAACAGCTTTGTTTATTAAGGCAGCAAACGGAGAAGGTCGGGAAGCACGAGGGAGCAGGATAGCAGTCACGCAGTGGAGCCAAGACACTGATCACAAAGCCTTTGCTCCGGTATTGGATCAGCCCTATGAGTAAGTGCAACTCCTTTCATTTTTTTTTCCTTAGGACTAGTGATCAGTTCTGTAGGAAGCCAAATCTAATTCATATTAGTTATTCACAACTGGTTATTCAACTCTTGCACCCCATCAACCTTACATTAAAGTTATTCATAAATAGATCCTGTTTTCCTCTGCCATTCAGCCAGTCCTTCTGACCACTATTTTAGAGATGCTTTATCCTAGCAAGAGGTAAAGTAACTTGTCCCTGGCTGCAATGCAGGGTTGAGAGACCTGGGCACAGAACCCAGGAGTCCTGGCTCCCAGGTATCACTGTTATTTATATTATAGCAATGTTAAAAGGCTTCTGCTGAGATCAGAGTTTGATTGTACTGAGTCCGGTGCATACACATAGTAAGAGACAGTTCTTGCCCTAAAGGATTTACAATCTAAACTGACAAGGACAGAAACACAGCAAAGGAAAGGATGTGTTATTAACAGCAGGGGACCGAGGCATTGAGAGATGCAATAAATCGCCTGCGGTCACAGAGGGAGCTTGTGGAAGAGCCAGAACCTGACCCTTGATTTCCCGCCGATGCTGTCTTGTCTCAGCCATCAGGGAAGGTGCACGCCGGGAATCTGGGTGAGTTGGGAACTTTGCTGACGGTTCAGGTGAGGCCAAGACCCCTGCCAAAAAACACAGCCCAGCACAAATGCATTCTTGCCCCTGCACCATCCTTATTTGTGCATGACTGGGAGGGAGGAGAAAAGCCCCCTCTGATACCACCCCCCCGGGTGTCATCGTCATCCCCTCTCAACTGGCTTTGGTTCACCCAGACAGGTCCCCTCCAAGCCCTGTTAGAGGGGTCAGGGCTCAGGCTGATAAACGACTCCAGGTACTTCTATAGATTGGCAAGGAAGGAAGGTGAAGCTGAAATCACTTTTCCTTAGGGGAAACCTGCCTGAAAGGGTAGGTTTCAGGGGATACCTGCCTGAAAGAGTGACCCTCAGCAAGTTTGCTATGTTGGGGACAACACTGTGCTAAGACTCTGGTGAGACTTGTCGATCATTTCTGAGTCTTGTCAGGACATCTCAAAGCATGATGAGATTATCCCACCTGTCTGTGCACGCTTACCCTACGACACTCCATGTCTACATGTGTGGAAGAAAGCACATGAAGACAGATAAATTTACTCCGTCTACTTAAGCAGAGGCTGGTACTACGTCTTGTAGATTTGGCCTCTGACATCAATTCCTTTTCCATTAGCCTACCAAAGCTCCTTGACTCTCAGGGATGGATTTGAACCATAGCAGTGACGCAAAGGAGTTTTATACTGAACAGCTATTCATTGGAACCCCCAAATCTGAAAAGTTCAAGATTAGGTATGGAACGATTTGATTTCAGTTGATAAACATGAGTAAATTTAGCTTTTTGCCTTGTCACATCCAGCCCTGTGTCTCATTTAGCTACTTGTTGTCAATCTGATCAGTTTTGGCTCCGAAGTGACCCAAACTCTCTAACTGTCCAGAAATTGTAATAGTCAGATCTGCAGGAGAGAAAGAGGCAAGGAAGAAGCATGGTGGCGTTTAGGTTTGGACTCTCGGAAGTGACAAACACCAATAAAAATGGCAACCAAAAATAAAATAGTGGTTTTGGCAGTTAAAGCTGTTTTTTCACAAAAATAAATGTCAAGTCCTACCAAGACAACTTAGACTTTCAATTGCTGAGTGACACTGCATAGGAAGGGTAACAGAAACAGAGAAATACGTAGGACTGTATCTGCACCCCTCATGGCTATGCCCCAGCATCCCTGGCCCATCCTGTACATTTCGTGGTTGTTATGCTGGTCTCTATTCTGAAGCCATAATCATCAGGGGTCTAGCCCTCAGACAAGCATAGCTATAATGTAGGAAATCAGGGTAATTTGCCCATGGTCATACGCAGCAAAACTCGTACTTCTGAGATCACCCTGCCTCCATTTGGTCACGGCTTCATCCTGTTGTGCAACTGCTTTTCTTCCCTCGCTGCCCTAGAATCCATGCTGGATTAGAAATGGTTATGATATCAATAAATAGCTTACTGCTGTGGGTGCTCTCAACATCTGCATGTAAGCCTTCGTACGCAGCCACGGCAACGGGGAATTCAAATGATCTGTCTCATTTCATCTTCTCCTTGCAGCATGCCGTCGCGGGAGCAAACATTCCCATGAATTATTCGTGTCAAATCATAGAGTCCCCGCGTGCTCCCGAGTGCAAACAAGCACTTTCCTTACACGATGTTTATGGAGCAGAAGCATTAGGTGAGGAACGAGCAGTTTTAGGGCTCGTATCCTTTATTGGGCCAAGAAAAGGAATTGTTTTTTACACTGAGCTTTGTTCCAGTCTCTAGGGCCTCATGTAAAGTAATAAACGAAACATTTCAGGGTCCTTCTCTTGCCCTGAGGCCAACAGGCAGAATCCGGCCACATCCATGCTATTGAACCCTCTGAGCCTTCAAAATAGGGTGGGCACATCCACCACCTGCAGGGAATGGGATGAGCAGGGGGGCTCCAGACAGCAGGGCAGCTACGCCGTAGCTGCAACCGTGCCGTGGGCTCTCATAAACCAGGAAGGACAGGATGTAATAACGCCTTATGCCGATTTATTGTAAACATTTAATATTATCAGTCTTCTCCCATGGGAAAGCATCTCTGACTGTGAGCTTAAGCCAGTCTGAGATAGCTGTTGCCTCTACAAAGCCTTAGTCTTGCACAGGATCCTGTCCCAGGGCACTGACAGCCTGCTCATTCCTGGACAGTCCCCTGAAGAAGGGTAAAGCCTTCAGGACCGGATCCCACAATTTATTACTATGGCTTTAGGAGGGTCCTTGGCTCTAATTTTCTTCACAGCACAGACTGCTTATTTGGGCATCGCACTCCCGACGCATCCCAGCATCGAAAACCATCACCCTGGCTCAAGCAGACTTCATGTTTGAGCTAGAGCCCTTGGGCTTTGCAATCTGCCCCCCTCCCTCTCCCTTGGCTTCAGCCACCCTCGGTGAAAGTTAATTTAGGATGCCGGTCTTCAAGTGAAAAATGCTGTTCGTTTGGGAAGCACCAGACTGAGGGCAGCTGTCCGTGCACAGAGGCGGCTGCAAGGAAGAGGCAATCCTTGCTTTTAGGAATATAAAGGACAAGTCCCCAGGAGGCAAAGTCGCGCCTGAAACTCCTGCTCAACTCACCGACCAAAGTCAGAGAGCTTCTTGGTGATTGCCACAGCACCATCCCCACCAGCATCATTTCAATAAAAGACAAAGCAAACCAAGTTACAGTAACAGCTTTCCTTCGTGGACCGGGTTGCTCTCAATCAAGGTCTTTTAAGAGCATGTACCCTGATAATAGGACTCCACCATAATGGTGTCACCAAAGCCCGGCAATGCCACTCAGGAGCCCGTGATCTTAAATAACATATTTTCCTTCACAGCGGTGAAAACTGCAGTGCCTTCACCCATTCTACTGAATAATGAGAGTGTTTCTGCAAGCTTGCCATGGTAATTTAAAATCAATTTTACTTTCGTATCCCATTATAACTTTTGCTATAGGAAATTAACACTTTAGTAAATCATATAATGTCTGCAAAAACAACAAAGCGCATTAAACGGTAGTACTGCAAGGTTTGGTTGGTTTGCAATGAAAAAAACAATGGATATATGTATTATAATTTAAATACGTACTTTTGTAGCACATCAGCTATGAGAAACACAGGGAAGGTAGGTGAATCTGGAATGGATCACGACATCTGCTCAGTGATGGAGAGGAACATGCCCAGCCACTTACGAACAAAAGGTACCCTTTGAGGTATCTTCTTGGATTGTAGAAAATAAAGTGATTGTACGACTGGGACTTTTCACATCTCAGCTATCACTTTTAATAACTTTCATTCAATGTTTTGCAAGAATAGTATGACTACATCCATGCTAGAAAACTCAACAGTGTGTGGGAATGTGGGAAAGGGCTGACGCCTGACTGCCCACACTTCAGTTGTTAGTGTGGTCCTGGCACAGCTTTGTGCTAGGAGAATTAGCCTTCTCCCAGACAATTCCCAGGCATGGATGAGGAATTAGCTGAAGCCTGGGACCATTTACAATAAAACATCTGGGGTGTTGTCACATCATTTGCGTGGTTGAGAGATTTGATTGTGCAAATGTGAGCAGACCATGCAGGTCAGCCTCAAGGTGAGAGAACAGTCACTGATTATTTCCCTGGTTTAAACATAGCCACAAAATTTGGGCTTCAAGTCCCATGCTTTACCTATTTTTCACCTGAAAGCAAACAGAGAGAGCTCCTTTTTAAAAGGTGTGAGGTTTATTATAAGGAAACTCCATGGATGGCTCTAGAAGACCTTTCTCCATAAACCAAAGAAAGCACGTAGGGGTGTCGTGGTTTAACCCCAGCCGGCAACCAAGCCCCACAGAGCCGCTTGCTCACTCTCCACCCCAGTGGGATGGGGGAGAGAATCAGAAGGGTAAAAGTGAGAAAACTCGTGGGTTGAGATAAAGACAATTTAATAAGTAAAGCAAAAGCTACGCGCACAAGCAAAGCAAAACAAGGAATTCATTCACTGCTTCCCATGGGCAGGCAGGTGTTCAGCCATCTCCAGGGAAGCAGGGCTCCATCATGTGTAACGGTGACTTGGGAAGACAAACGCCATCACTCCGAATGTCCCCCCTTTCCTCCTTCTTCCCCCACCTTTATATGCTGAGCATGACGTCCTATGGTATGGAATATCCCTTTGGGTCAGTTGGGGTCAGCTGTCCCGGCTGTGTCCCCTCCCAGCTCCTTGTGCACCCCCAGCCTCCTCGCTGGTGGGGTGGGGTGAGAAGCAGAAAAGGCCTTGACGCTGTGTAAGCACTGCTCAGCAATAACTAAAACATCCCTGTATTATCAACACTGTTTTCAGCACAAATCCAAAACACAGCCCCATACTAGTTACTATGAAGAAAATTGACTCTACCCCAGCCAAAACCAGCACAAGGGGATGGAAGCATATGTTTGGGTTGAAAATCAACTTCTCTTTCAATCTTCCAGGTGGTTATATGATAAGATGATCAGAGACTGTGGTGACAGATGATATTGTGCCTACCTAGACAGATTTAAAAACTCCACTAAAATCACTGTGGTATTTTTTTCTACTAAATAGAGATCTAGTGAAGCAATGCACATCATAACTTTTTTTTCAGTTCACTGGTGGAACCAAAGAAGAAACTAGAAGAGAGATGATGCTGGAGGCAGCTGGTGAGAGCAGATCCTCACTGCGTAGCCTGTGGTGGGTAAGGGCTGGAGTTCATAGAATCATAGAATCATAGAATGGTTTGGGTTGGAAGGGACCTTAAAGATCATCTAGTTCCAACCCCCCTGCCACGGGAGTTCAGATCCCTGCTCAAAAATCAGACTGATGTGGCAGGGGTGGACACAGGCCTGGAGAGAGCATGGGAAGATCTGAGCCTGTCCCCAAAGGAGGTCATGCCCAGCCTTCATGTGTGGGTCAGGTAATGGGGCTCTGGGAGGACGGGTGCCACCTGCCCATATGTACCCCTTGGAGGAGCCAGAATGGCCAAAGCATCACCCTGCGGTGTGCATGGTGGTCGCCAGCCTCATAACCAGTGCTGTGGAGGGGATGTTAATGGGTGGAAGTGATAAATAAAGCTCACTTCAGCCTGTCACCCTACAAATCATGCTGGGTATGATCTGAACTCAGGTCTTCTGCTGGCTGTCAGTTGGCGTCACCAACTGATCACCAGGTATGGTGGAGGACCCTATTCATCTCCTGCATTTGGGGAATGTTGCTCAAACCCTCTGCTGACACTGGCGTGAAAGCCAGAGCTATATCTTCCATGGCAAATGAACTGCTCCAGCACTCCTGGACTTATGGGGCTGGTTTTCTGCCTGTTTTCCCACCGGTGAGCAGAAATTGCAGAATGTATCATCGGTTACCTCCAGCCCTTTCCATGATCATCACTTCAATAAAAACATGCTAAAAAGAAGAAGAAAAAAAGAATTCACCTGTCTCTGAGTTCCATTTAAATTGCTACAGCCATTCAAAAGCGAGGTGTTTCATGCTGTCCAAACCTCCAGATTACCCAGCCCAGCTCTTTAAATGCACAGGACAAAAAAAAAGGCATTAGGCTGGGCCTTCATCTCCTCTCCTGACGATGCCTGCTTTCAGCCCTTGCTGTCAGCAGTCCCCTCCTACCATCAGAGGAATCAAAGGTGAAACTGGCTCCGACATGACAAATAACAAAAGCTCCAGCTCCTCGCTCCTGAGCTGCGAGTCATTAAGAAGTTCCTGCCTCTCTCCCAGTTGCGTGTTAATGAGCGGAGGGAGAGCCAGGGATGGTTTTGTTCTGTGTCTGAGAGCCAGCTCGGGAGATGAAACCTGCCGTTCAGTGGCTTTCACAGGAAAAACGTTCCCCTCCCAGGCTCCAAAAAAACCTCATCAAAACCGGCGGGCGCAGGCGGGCGCAGCCTGATCCAAAGGATGGAGGAGGAGGAGGGCTGGGGATGGATGGCTCCTGCAGAGCCCGGTTGCAGAAAGCCCCTCTGATCAGCCCATGTGTCACTCCTCGTTTCCTCGGAGGCATTTCGTAGGTGGGTGTGTGAATTTTAAGTGCAAGATGACCTTGGGATTAACCCCAAGGGTGCACAGCATGATCAGCGAATGGATAAGCCAGGGAGGATGTTTAGTGTGGACTTAACAAGAACCTCCTCAATGGTATGGAGATCCTGGATGGGACAAGAGATCTGGTTTGTCTTCCTCAGCTTGGTGGTGTTTGTACAACAGGGGCAAGAAGGTAAAATTGTGACAGACGGGACAGAAAAGCTATGTCTACACCTGCAAAACTGCCTTCTACCTCTTGGTCTCCCTCTTCCCCATACACACCAGGGTATGGGGAGATGCGCCTCATCCCCATATGGACACGCTTAGCTACTTCAGAAGATGGGATATGGAGCCAGAAGACCATCTTGAACCCAAAATAAAACCCTTCCCATGACAGCTTTCCCAACACCGGTGTTTTCCCACCTAAAACATTTGTTTTTGACAAATGGGCATTCTCCTTCGGGGGAGAGTAAGCAGCTTCACTGTAAAATGCCTTTCTTGTGTTAATGAGTATTTTGCCCAGACGCAGAGACGCAGGGACCCCCGCCTCTGCCACGTCAGTCGGTGAAAGCACAACTACATGCTAAGAGGTCTGGGCTCTGTAAAGCCTCTTGGGAGCTGGCAGGGTGTCTCGTAGGCTGCCCGGCATACCGTAAATCCTGGGGGATTACTCATGCAATGCCACGCCACTATGAAGTTGCATGGGCAGGCACGTGGAGAAGGAAGTACAGTAAAAAAGAAAACCTTCCTTGCCCCATCCTCTATCATCCCAAATCAGCGAGAGGCTGCCTGCGCCTGGGGTGCAACGTCCGAGACAATCACAGCTGACAGTGCCTTCGAGGGACGCTGTCAAAGAGTTTTAGGCTGATCATTCGGTGAGGGAAAGATTTCGTGACCGACTTCATGGGAAAGAGCCCCTTTGCAGACATGCTGGGAGCACAACGTGCAGCCGGCGCGGCTTAACCCCTGGTTCCCACAGCCCAACACCGCTGCAGGGTGGTACCACCATCCTTGAAGGTGAGGGATGGGTCAGAGAGGCAGTAGGAGAGGTTAGGTGAGGAGTCAGGCAAGGATGAGGAGGTCTGCGTGGAAAGCTCTTAGTAGGTAGATGGTGGCGATGCTGTGGTGCAGCCAGCCTCGGTGGGATGGGGCGATGCCCTTCGCTTCTCCTTCTGGTCCATGTTTGTCTAGCGGTTTGGGTACTGCAGGTCACCAGCTTGACAGGAGAGGTTGGCAGTGCCTTGGGGTTTGGGGTGAGCGGATGTGCAGTGCGTGCTCAGGGCATCAGGTTATTCGTGTCTCCAACATCAGACGTCTGATGTCAACTGGGCTTCCTCTGCAGCCGAGGGAGAGCAAGGGGCAACCGCAGAGGGTGACTCATCTCACGAAACCAGCCTCCTGCACTGAGTCATCCTCTGGAGAAACCTCTCTCTTGGATGGAGGGTTGGAGGATGAAGTGATACGCAGAACTCACGGGCAGAGGAGCAGCAACAGCTGTCAGTGCTTCCGATGGCTGCAGGGGATGGGGTTCCTTCCAGGTGGCAGTCAGGGACCCACTACCCACACATCCATCCGCGCTGGTAAGGTGCAGTGTTCTTATATTCAACAGGAAGAAAAAGCTGTGTTTTTTAACAGCGAGAGCCATCTGATATGCTTCAGAGGCCTGCTTTAGGCTGAGATGAATTATAAGTTTAATTAAAAGTTATATACCTCATTTAGAAATATCTCCATTGCCGAAGTGCCAAGTCAGGTGAGGTGAATCCCATCCTTCTGGTCCAACTGTTCTCCTATTTAGAAATCATCTACATATTCACCCAAATCCGTTTTCTGACACTAGACTGTTGCCCCACTTTCATCTTTCCCGGATCTTGCCCACAAGTCTCTTTATGTAATGACTCTGGAATGAATTTTTAAACTGTTTTGATTTTTTTTTTAATTTATGAGCACCACACAGGACTGTGTATCCCAAGGAAAAATATATAATTA
Source organism: Gymnogyps californianus (assembly GCF_018139145.2). Lineage (NCBI taxonomy): Eukaryota > Metazoa > Chordata > Aves > Accipitriformes > Cathartidae > Gymnogyps > Gymnogyps californianus. The sequence continues at coordinate 124,910,405 of NC_059473.1, read as the reverse complement.
ATAAATAAACCACGTACACATATACATACCCTTATACATACTCTTACACATAGATATAGGTTCATATATATGTACAAACCTACATGCATATGTATCTATGGCTTATTTATTCATTATAGGTGTCTATACCTGTGTATATATATACATAGAGGTATATGGTATATATAAATAAATGGATAAAAAACTGATTTATGACCTCTCTCTATATATGAATAAATAAACAATATGTGTGTACATATATCATATATATGACCATATACGTGGTTTATTTATTCATTTATACATCTATACAAACAATCTCCTGCTGGTGGAGTAGGTCAAATCAGGAATTCCTGTCTGATGTAAATATGAGAAATCAGCTTTGAGGTCAAGCTGGAATAAATAAATGAGTACTCTGAAGATTTGGTGTAAAAGACCTTTCAAATGATTTGGGAAAGCTCTTTTTAGAAACCTAGGAAATGTCACTTTTGGCAAAATTTTTCTTCCTGGTTGTATTTCACTTTTTAAACTTCATATTCAGTGTATGCCATCCGTAGTGCTGGATGGGATGACCCATTACCGTATAACGTATTATCATGGCAAAATGCTATTTCAAAATAAAATAAAATAAAATAAAATAAAATAAAAAAAAAAAACAAAATAAATAAAATAAGGGCAGCTGTAACTTAATACAGATTGAATCATTTTCTTTGGAAAGGCAAAAGCTTTCTCACTGGTGATCCAAGGAAGGAGCTAGGCCTTGGTACTCCTTCTTGCAGCTAAAGATAAGGAGAAAAGTCGCTTTATTGGGTTCCTGCTCCACATGGAGGCATCAAGAGACCATGGCCAAGCTCTCGCTGTCCTTCCCCCGTCCCCACACTCTCCAAGGCGTTACATGAGCTGAACTTTGCTCACCATCTGGCACCTCTTTCAGTCCTTCCATTACTCCCCTGCCTTTCTCTGGTTTCCCTCCTGAGCTGCAGACGGCTTGTCTGGACAGAGCCACTGCAGCGATGCCGGCAGCAGAGATCATATCGCTGCTCCTGGCTGCTCGGCAGGGATGGAGGAACCCGTCCTGCCGCGGCGGTGCGATGGGGATCGGTGCTGAGCCGCCCCGTCCCTGCATCCCCGAGCTGCATCCCCTTCACCGCAAGTCCCGTCTCCCAGTCTTTGTTCTGGGAGGTGTAACTTTATATTTGATCTACAAATGAGCATGGAAATGACTCATTTGATTATATACATACACACACGCATTCCAGCCTGATGTATATATAAAGGAATCTCTTTCATATTAATTCATGAATCAAATCTAAGCTCAGAGACGTATCTGGCAAACTCAGTCGTTGCAGAGACGTTCCCCTCCTGCTGCCGCTGCCCTGGGATTTAGTTCAGCTTTTGATAACCTCAAGGGTAGCTGGCCAGAGGGGCTAATTTATTAATGCCTTGATGTCTGGTGAGGGGGGAAAGCAGACACAGACCAAAGCCCTGGAGCGAGTGCAAGCCAGGGCGAAGAGGAACAGCTCTCCACCATGGCGAAGGATGGACGTGCCACCCAGGAGAGCCAGGGGATGATGCTATGAGAAGAGGTGAACAACTCGCTGCGGAGGAAAGAGAAACAGCCCTTTGCCTCTCCTGGAAAGTCACTAAAGCAAACAATAGTAATTGGAGAGCTACTTGTAAGCTGGGCATTTTCTCCCCTGCTAAAAGCTTTGCCTGTAGTGCTGAAGGAGCGGCTTGTGATAGAAATATATATATATTAAAAATATCTGCTCTGACAAGCGTGAAGCTGGAGAGCAGAGAGGGAGGGGAGGAGGTAAGGCGGGTAGGAATCATGAATCAAAACGTTTTGCTGCTTCTAATTAAATTCACCAACCTGTTTGTAACAAAACCACTCTAGGTCAATGCGAAGAGATGGGGACGAGAAGCTGCCACTGCCTGATGGCCGCGGCGGCCGACCGCTCCCTCCATAAGGCTGAGCCTCACGCAGGAATACGGTGGCCTCAGTGTCTTTACACTGTGTTTTCAGCTTCAGAAAAACCTCCAACCATCTGTGTCGGGCAGAGAAAGCGGGAGAAAGCAGAGCAATCGCAGCTAGGCAGAGCGGAGAGCCGGGGAAAAGCATTGCAGACTGTAAAGGGAGGGCTGGAAACCTTCTCACTGCACCGCGTCCTCTCCAGCCAGACGGCTGCAATGTGCTTCTGCCAGCCCTGCAGCCACCGCGGCTTGTGCAACCGGCACAGCCCGGGAATGGGTCAGAAGAGCAAAATCAGATAAAAAGGGAGGACCGAGAAAGGAAGAAAGCAAACAAGAAATCATGCTACTGCTTCACTGTCCAAGATGCTGCGTGCTGTGTGTTTGTGGTCCCCGCTCATCTCCAAAAGGATGTAGCAGAGAACCAGAAAAGGTTCAGAGAAGGGTGGTGAAGGTGGTCAGAGGGATGGAGCAGCTTCTGTACGAAAAGCTGTCATAGACACCAAGACTCTTCAGTCCAGAAAAGGGACAGCTGATGTGATACAAGATAAACGGCTGTAAAATCATGAGTGCCCCGCAGTGAAAGATTTTCCTAGCAAGAGCTAGGAGGACCATATGAAATGGTTAGTTGACAGCTCACACCTAGCAAAAGGAAGGCTCTCTTTTCTTCTATACAGCACAGTTAAACTGGGCAACTCCTTCTCATGCTGCCAAGCATTTAGAAAAAAATAATGGACAAATTCAACCACTGAGGAAAATTCTGTTATTAAATTGACAATACCATATCTAGCTCAGGAAGTCCCTTCAGGAGCATCCTGGGATGCAGCATTGTGTGCTTGCCTTGTTCTTACACCATCCTGCTGTTGCTCAACCTGCGCTTGGTGGACTTTAAAGCTGGCTGGCCCAGCACAACTGTTATTTTTTTCAATGCCAAACCTGGCCCATTTCAAGATTCTCAACAAATTCCACCCAGAAGTTGAGTTAGCATCTGCAGGGCAGCCTCTGCTGAGCCTGCTGCTTGTGATTGCAGCAAAGGTACCCAATGCTCTGAAATCTTGGACAGGGATGGCTTTGCCCTGGCTTTCCCAGGGCTCCCTCAAAAGCTGCCCCAGTTGAAGCACGTGAAGCCCCAGAGTTGGTCAGGGAGAAGCTGCGTGGGCTGAACTGTGATTTGTCCGCATCCCATCTTCTGCTTGCAAATGTCATCACGCACTCATTGCATGTTGGGGCCACATCATGGGAGGAAGGTGGTCGGGGGCATCACAGCCATCTGCTACGGTCTCTTCAGCAGGGAGTGGTGCAGCTGGTCCAAGATCTTACAAACAACCTACAACTCTTTCCACTTTCTTGATCTTTGCTCCCTGCCTTGCACACTGGCTACTGAACGGATTAGGGGATCTTTATGGGAGGGTAATGTTGTTCTAGTGATCGTATTGATTGCGAGTAGAAATCTGCTGACCTGTTGGAAAGAAAGTAGGAGGAGGTAAAAGAGCAAGCTCTAGAGAGACACGCTGAGGTTGCTACTACTCTTCAGTCACCAGACAAAATAAACACTGTGAAATTTCCACAGGTTGGCTGAAGTGCTGCATTAGTGCTAAATACTGCTGTGAAGCGGGCAAAGTGAAAGTGACAATTAAATACTTAATAAATGACTGTTTGGGGTTTTTTTTCTTCATGGATGCACAGAGTGGGAGGTGGTGTAACAGGACAGTAATGAGCTGCTGGAGTGACTGCCCTTAGCACCTTGGGTAGGGAATTTCACTTGAGAACGTCATCAGATCCCTATCACGGGTTTTGGGTTCCAGAAAGCTATCCAGGTTTGACTTATCCATGCAAATAAGGGAAAAAAAAAAATCACGGTCCCTGTTGGTGATTTGTTCCCATTACTGCCTGCCCACACTGTTCAAAGATGTGAAACATTTCAAGTTGGAATTTGACTCACGTCACTTTCCGAACATGGGAGCTCACTAGGAGATTTTATCTCCTACAGCAGATATTGCCTTTCTGAGTGTGAGTAACTAATGGTGCCCATTCACGAGGTGGCTGTGCTTTCAGAAATCAAAAGTTCACCCACTGGGGCTGTTCTCACTCGGGAGACAGGAGCCATGGGAACCATTGTTAGCGTTTCACAGTAGAGTGGGTTGATATTTTTTAATCAACATTTGCATGCTTTAACTTCACTTCTATTTTATTTTTATCCATCTCCTTTCTCCTTGTGTTTTCAGAGGACAAAAGGAAAGAAAGAAAGAGAACTTTTTAATTAAACTTTTGAAGAAAAATATAGTACAAAGCTGTTCTTTATATTACAGGAGATAAATCACTGCAAACATTTCGAAGAGCCCTGCCTATCCTACCGTCTTTGGTGCGTTGCGTCAGTGCAATCACACCTCAGAAGTGATCTGCGGTCCAAGTTTGGCTCCAGATTGAAGGGGGCCATCAGATGAACTTAGCTGTCACTACCTGTTATTCAGGCTAAGGAACCAAGCCAAGGCAATGTGATGCTGGACACATCTCGGGTACCTCTGGCAACCAACAAGCCTGCCACAACCATCTTATCCTGATGAGCCACGAAGGCATCCAACAGATCCTGCGTTTGGGCCCAAGATCTTCTGGACAGACGGATTACATCTGTGTTAGTAAATCAAGGTCTTGAGACTGAAACTTTTTAATCTGAACTTCTTTAGGACGGTCCTTGCTATCGTTTTTGCCCATTCTTTTACAAATTTTTGGCAAGCTTCAGGAATTAACATGGGCAGGGACAGCAGTCCCGATATGGCCACTCTATTTTGGAGGGTAGGAGAGTTTAATAAAATGGCTGTGGCCAAAAGGCTCTGTTTTATTTATTGAGTATATATGTAGCCAAAATTTCCTGATCGGCAGTTCCATGTGGCTGGCTTTCTTGTAGGAAACATTTTCCTGTAGTCACTGGTAGAAATTTGGACTGTAAGAGGAACTAGGAATGTGACACACCTCTCAGCTACTAAAACTACTAAAAGTTTTGGGGTCTGATCCACATTTCTCAAGGGAAAATACAACTTTTCAGAAGAGAAAGCTTAAAACCCCACAGGATTACAGAAATGTCATGACATTTTTTCCTCGGAGATGTGATTCAGACACTCTGTATTTTCAGTCTCAATAGGATAAGGTTTCTGCGCAGACTTGCATTTCCAGGACGTACCAGCCTTCTTCCCTGTGTGTGTGACATTATGGAGATAAAATCTAGTGTCCTTTCATGAACAAGACATGGAGACGCCTAGCACGTGCTTCTGCTCCTGGGCCACCCAGACTTTGTTGTTTCTCTCTTTGTGCCTCCAGAAGCAACTGCCAGGATGGTCATTTTAGAGCTGACTGAAACCCTCGTGGGTAAAACGCTGGCCTTGACGTGGCTCTTCGTGCAAGCAGATGGAACAGAGGCCATGGTCTATCCCTAAGCACAACCCCACACTGTAGTCAAAGGGGGAAGAAAAAGGAAAAATGAAGGGAACCTGCAAGAAATCCCTCAGGGGGAAGGTGTGAAGGCAGAGCGCTGCTGTGGGGCTGGAGCTGGGCTACCTTTAACCGCACCACCAGCCACTGCCAGCGAGAAGGAAGGTCTGACTGGCCCAACATTGCAGAAACTTGCCCTGTTGGTGGGCTCCAAAACACCCTCCTGTTTGTTACACAACTGCAAGGAGGCATCTCCCTGAGTAGCCTGTCCTGTACCCCTTGAGATAGCTTTGAGGATGCCACCTAGCCTCTTGCTGCTGGTCCAGAAGGGCACGGGGCTCCCATGGGTCCTATATCCAAACCACCATCCCCACATGGATGTCTCTGGGTATCTCAAGTGATGCTAGGCACCTGTATTTAGGCAAAATGCTGAAGCTGAAAAAGCAGTAAGTAATGAATAATGCAACAAGCTGAACTGAACCTTAGGTGACTAAAATATGTGTCTACTTTTGAGTTAGTTGCCCCAGGTCCTTTCTGTAATCAACTGAGAGAAATGCATTTGTGCTACTTTAGATACATGTTTCCTTCCATGAACTGTAAAGGGGGTCGAGGTAACAGCTCAGAAATAAGTGTCTACATTGTGGAGGTTTTCTTCTGGTTAGGTGACGCCCACTATTTATGTCATCTTCTTGTTTTCCCCAAAGGTAGATGGCCCTCTGCTCTGTTCATGCTGTTTATCCAAGAATCCCAGTTACTGTATGTTGTAGCCACCACTGCCTATGTATCAAAAACATGAATGCCCTGGATTTTTTTTAGAACACCCAGAAAAATGAAGCCTTGTTCTCGTCCATAGTGGAAGGGATGGGTTACTACACCAGACAAGAAGGCATCAGCTGTTAATACCTTACTCTGTAACACACCTCTCACTATAGAGTGTCACTGTGGAGCTCCTACTGCTTCTGCTCTGCTGTCAGTGATGGGCCATATATGGGCCAAATCAACACTACCCTAGAACTGGGATGGAGAGCTACAAAGACCTCAAAGAGGGCTATTTCAGGAGAAAACAAACAAAGGAAAAAAAAAGCCCTCTGCTCTAGACTAACAGTAGACTAATGAGAAAGGCTTCCTCAAACCCTCCTCAGCTGGCTCATTGAACACCACTGAACACAATGAACTCACAAAACACTTCTTCACTGGTGCCAACAAGGGTCTCGTCATGCTTCCATGGACTTTGGAGCAGCATTTTGTTCATCAGACCCAATTCTCCTGAGCAGCTTGGCAGCGGTAGGCTAGACAGCAGTCAGTCCAGCTAATGGGCAAGACAGGGAGGGACGCTCCCCCTCCACACCCTGGCAAGGAAGATCCTTGGATCTAATGGTTCGTATCCTGGCCTGCTCCCCCTTGCACAGGAGCATTTGCCTGTCAGATTAATAATGCAGTCAATGCAGCTTGTCACCATGCATAAGGTGAGCTGTGATAAGCCCAGCATCCGATAAAGCTGTCTTCAACACTGACAGCTAGTGTAATTTCCCAGACTGTCGGCAGCGAAAGAATAGAAAGAAATTTAATGGGACTCTTCCAAAGTATTTCTTGGGCTTGCTGATCCTGCCACCAGTGGGAGGAAAGCAGGCGGGTGAAGACCAGGATCAGTAACAGGGTGCAGCGTGCAGTGGCAGCCTGAAATCCCCACAACAAAATCCTCCCATCTGTCTTTGCTCAGACACCAGGTTTGGTTGATAAGGGTAACTGCAAAGGACTTCTGTCAAGTACTTGGCTTTGTGTCACGCAATATTCAGGTGGAAAACCAGCCCAACAGATCTCCTGCCTGGTTGTGGTTGCAGATAATCAGAGAAACATTGGGTGGAAGAGAAATCTGGAGGTGTCTGTCTGACCGTCTGCTCGAAGCAGGACTATGTCCAACACCTGATCAGGTCAGCCATGGTGTGGACTCACCACGTCTTGACAACCTCCAAGAATGGAGATTCCCCCACTTCCCTGAGTACCTCTTCCAGTGCTGCACAATCTCCTGTGAAAAAGCTTTTCCTGATGTTCAGTCTGAACATCCCAACATCTGGGAGAAACAAGACTTAACTGAAAAACGGCTAGAGCCAAGGGAAGTGATGTACGAATCTGGGTAACAGTTTTGCATTAGAAGTAAAACGGCATCGAAGAAAGAGCAGGAAAGTATAAGAATTCTAGTCTGACATTTTAAAAATCAAGTGTTTCAATCTCCCACGTCAGCAGTTAGCTCAAAATAAAATGGAAAAATCACCCTGAAACAAAGGAACTTTTTTTTATATCTGAAACCAGAGGGTGAGCTGCATTGGGAAGGGGAGGGTCTGTTGAACATGGAGAGGGCAGGAGCGCTCAAAATCAGGTAGTAAAATCAGGGGTGGATCCCCACCCCCCTTCATTCAGTTTTCCTCCTGAATTTCCACCCCTGCTTGAATCCACCCAGCACCCTTAACCAATATGTGGGTGTACCTCTAACCACGCTGCATCCCTGCAGACCCCTCCTCTGCAAACCATGAGTTCAGAGACCACACCACACATTATGTCATCCTGCGAGGAGGAGCTGGGCAATCCTGCAACGACTTCGTTCCTAGCCCTTTTATTCAATCCCTCCTCTAACAGAGAGAACTAAAGAACTGGAAAAAGGAGCCTGGCCAGAGGGGAAGGGTATGACAAGAGGGGATCCCCCACCAGGATCTCCCGATCAGCATCCCAGAATTAAAAGTGCTGTGGTGCAGGGTTGAGAGCGGCTAAACTGCCTCCCTGGCTGCTGCTCACCTGCCGTGCGTAAAAACCAGCTCGCTCTCGCTTGCAAGAAAACTCGTGTGCAGCAAAAGGTGATGTCATCCTTTCCCCGCTCCTGAAATCCAGCTCCTTGCCGAACAGGGCTCGGGGCTGGTGTTATTAACAGTCCCTTTTGACACATCCTGTGCTCTGATGATTTCTTTCTTTCTTTCTTTTTTTTTCCTTTTTTTTTTTTTTTTTCTTTTCCACTCCTCTCTTCTCTTTTTGCTGCACAGTGACCAGGCTCCTGAGAATCAGGTTGATTAAATTTCTATGCCTAGCAGCTTCCCTGGAGTCCACATAATTTATGTAAATACGAGAGATAAGAAATGAGGGGGAATCACAAGAAAAATGGAGCACTAAGCCGCCAAGATCCATTAAATTCTCCATCATCCTTTTCAGAATCTCAATGTTCAGCCGTACCCGCCCCCATGTTTTCCCCCTGCCACAGCAGCATGGATCAAATTAACACTCATCGGGCTGAGGAAATCCACAGGATCAGTCCTACCTCCTGCCTAAAACATTTGGATTTAGCCCTGCCTGCAATGAATCAGCGCACAAAACGAGCCCTATTTGAAAAACAGGTGGTGCAGCTGGTTGCAGCCTTCTTGCCTAGCTGTATCACGATGCAATGCCGAGGAGCTGGAGCTCCCTCCAGGCAGAAACGACGCAGGGCACATCCCAACGTATATAGGTATTCGCGGGTAAAGCAAGACGAGCAGGGCTTCTCCATTTTAGGATACGTGGGAGACCCTCTGCGCTCCTCTGGGGTGTATCCACGCTGTCAGCTAACGGAGGGTTAGTCTGAGCCCACTGTCATGACCAGACATAGCAATCCCTGAAGTTTGCCCAAAACGAGCCCTTCAACCCAAAACCCTGGAGAGGTGTGCCGGCAAGGAGCAGGAATAAGGTCAGCAGCCTGTTGCCTCCTTCGTGCAGGCTCTGCCCTTCCTAAGCCCTTCCTAAGCAGCTTGCTGAGTTAAAACCCCTTCTCCAGCCCATTCATCGCTTAGTTGTGTAGGCAGCGCTTCACAGCCAGCAAACATCTCCATGAAATAGAGTGCCAAGACATCGGCACTACAGCTTGGTGGTCTATCTTGTTAAACTGTTCCTCGTACCTTTTTGGCCCACAGCAGCAAGCAATGACCCAAAACGATTCCTAAGATTGGTTTGGGAGGTGGCCTGGATGGGGGACAGTTCCCAGTCGACAGGCTGGATGGAAACACTCTGTTTCAAGGACGCAAGGACAACAGGGACAAGAGACATGGTAGTAAGGGCATGGCCAGATTGCACCAATTGGCCTCGGGGCCAGCAAACACATCTAGAAATCCATTCCTAAGGTGCACAACCACTTGGTAAGTGCCATCCCAGGCATGGGGACAGCCATCTAGGCGTGCACATACACATGCCGACCACCTCTGCCTGCTCCCAAGCTGGGCTGAGCTCAGTTTGTGGATGAGAGTCACCACGGGCACAATGTCCACAATCAACAGGGGTGCTCAAAGTGTACCTGCTTTCACAAATGGCAGCCGAGGCCACTTCTGACAGCACCGGGAGCCTCGGGGCAGGCGGCACTGTCTGGAAGTCACTCAGACCCAGAAACCTTCTCTTACTCACAGCTTCCTGCTTCCCTGGGATTTTCAGTCCTGCACAGAAAATACAGTTAACCCCAACTCTTCAGAGATATGTATCTTTCCCTCTCCAAATGGATAGCATTACTAATAATACCACAGACTTTAAGTTTCGAGCTCACGGGCAGCACTCGAATTGCTTTTCTTAACAAGTGTGACAGGCAGAAATATCTCTTTATTGGAAGGAAAGACTCTCCAACAGCAGTATGATTTTAGGATGCTGGAGCTTGAGGAAGAACATTGCAAATCCTGAGTGGTGATGAAGTCCCAAGAGCAGAAGTCATCTTCTCTCACTCAGCCCTGTCCCTAACCTGGATGCTGCAGCATTACCTTGGGTGTTTCTTCTTACAGTGCTAACTCTGCAGAGTAAAACGTTGGTGCCTGTGATCAGGGCACAATTAACTACTCCAATAATCAAATATCAATTTATGGATCTTTCAATAGTCATCCAGGATCAAGATCTAATTAAGACTACAAATGAGTTAATCATGGGATGAAGCCTTCTAAGAAAATTACACCCAAGACTTACATTCTCTCTGAGCTGCAGATACTTTTGACAAAGCCCCAAATCAGAGACTAAAATAGTGAAGATTACATGGAGAGATGGGTATGAAAAACAAAACTGCATAGGTTTCAAAAAAGCAGGTTACCTATAATCTGCCGCTTGGAGTGCTGAGTTATTTGAGACAAATTTGATTTGACAGATTCCCTTGAAATATCTAATAATTTTGCAAACCACTCAGTGACCAGCAATCGAAAGAGACCTATTGAGTCTCTCTCTTTGCCTGAACAAAATAACTAGTTTTGCGCTGTGGGCAAATGAAACACACTACCAAGACCGCCCTTGATCACAGCCAAAAAAGGCCAAGGAGAAGTGACAATCTGTTTGAAATTCCAAACCAACAATGGGAACAACACAGCACAGTCTAAAGTGCCCTGTAAATAATATGTGTGCCTGACGTTTAACAGGGTTTGAAAGGTCTGTTCCTTGGCTTCATCCTGTCCCATGGATGCATCATTTGCTGTGCTATCATGCTAAAAATGACTACGGTCATTAGGAACAATTTATGCTTAGGAAAATAATTACGGTCATTAATGGGGCTGAAAGCAGACGCCATTAGGAAGCAGGAGCGGAGTTGTGACAGCCAACCATGCATGCGATGTGATTGACGTACATGGCAATTATGGTGTTCACATGATTAGGCATCCCGACTAACTCAATTTAAGGCTCAGAAGGGAGGCAATAAGTGATATGTCCAAGGGATGTCTGAGAAAGGCCAACAGGATCACAACAAGACAAGCCACACCAGTGTCTTGGAGAGCTGGCTGGAAACACAGCATGGGTGGCAGTCACCAACAGTCACCGTTGACCACAATGGTCTACAAAGTGTGCCTGCAGTTTTAAGACTACTGATAATATTCAGTGAGTGGTGTCAGTGGCTCATAACGACGTCATGTCTGGCTATTGGACCATAACTTCACAGAAATATGATGTCTACAAAGAGATGCCTAAGCCAGATACCTAAGTCTTTGGGCCAGCTGATGGCACAGGTAGGACTAAGCATGGGTAGCTGCATGGAAGAGATGGCTTATCCTCTGGTGTAGCTCTCCCAGTGGAAAACAATGGGGAAATGAAATCTATAAGCATCCAGTTGGGATCACGTTTTCAGGGCAGGTCACATGCTGTGACCCAGGAAACACTGGTCTAAGAAACTCGACGAGAACAGGAAAGTCCTGCCTGGATTTCCTCAGGCTCTCTCTTCCTGTGAAAAGCACGGGATTATTGGCACTTAGTTAATAAAGCTCATTTGGGTTGTCTGGACAGTCTCCTAAAGATTTAATACATTACTTAACAAAAGAGTGAATTTGGAAAGGATACTGGTCAGTGAAATTGGCCAATGGTTGATTGATATCTACACTAGCAATACAAATAGGTACTGTTTTCATTGAGACCAACTAGGAAGGGAAGTTTAACTCAGCACACTCATATCTAAGGCAAGTCTCTTCCATCCCAAAAACAGTAGTCTGAAGTCAGCCTTGCTGGGTACCCTGGCCACAGGTATGAGTTTCAGGACATGGATGGCCACAGTTTTGCTCCATGGAGGACAGCAGTGATGTCCTAGGGGCGATCAGCCCATGGTGCAAAGCCCCAAAGCCACCTTCTGATATGATATCCAGGAACAGTCACGTTCATCCAGGTGCCATCCACTTCTTTGCTACTCCCTGGTTCAAAACACTTCCCTCTCCCTTCTTTAACTCCAAATCCACAGACCAACTACTCCCCTCAGCGACCAAGTTATGGTCTTGGGGACCAAATTTCCAGCTGCCTTTAGAGGCAGACTGAAAAATGTCTTGTCCCTTCAGGAAGGAAAGGACTGATCATGTTTATGCTCCCTGCTCTAACCGTGTTGCTTACAATTATCTGGTCTTGCATTGACTTCTAGGTTGAATTTTGCTGATTCAGCAGCTCGGATCTTGTTGTCATTTAACTTGATAAATTAAGGAGCCTTTTAGTACAGGGGATCTCCCTGGTGTTTATTTAGTGAGCCAGATTAAATCAATCCATAGTGCACAAATGTGTGATTGAAGGCCAGGAGCGCAGCCCGAGAGCCCGACGGGGAAATTTTGCTGTCCCTGCTTGCCTTGGGATTCCCCCTGGTGAGAAGCAAGGTGTCACCAGAGAGAGAAGCACATGAACAAGGGGGTGGTAGGGAAAGAATGGGTTAAACCATCACAAAAGATATGCTTCCGTCAAACTTCCCATTTGGTTGAATTAAGCACGGCACAAAATGAATTAACTGTTTGCAAAATGAGGATGTGCTGCGGCCATTTGTCTCCAAGGCACCCCTTGGGTGGGAAGATGTAGTAATGGCCAGCAACGCTGAGGTCCTACCATCAGTAAGTCCCTCAGTGTCAGGAGGATAAATACATGAAGGATGCAAAGTGCTCAGATGTTAGCAAAATAAACGTGGCGGTGCTTTGGACTGCAAGGCTGACCAGACAGGAGGGGGAATTACCACGGTTGGAGCAGGCATCATGTCAAGCAGGATGCAAAGGTTAAGTGGACGCTCAGGCTTCGGTGCTGCCTCCCAGGCTTCAGCATTTCTATAAATAGTTCATTTAATAAATAGGCTGTTTAGTTTTGCAAACATGGAGTCCCTTCATACTGTATTCCAGCAGGTGGTACATGAAACATGGTGGCAGGAGGCAGCATCGCCAGACTTGCAGCATGGGGAAGACTAATTAACAAGCAAACAACCCAGCATCCAGAAAGTGAATCTGAAGAGGCAGCATGGAGAGAGTAAGGCAGCCAGGAGCACAAGCTTGCCAGGGAGAAGAGCCCCCATACAGGCATGGGAAGAAGAACTGAGGCCAACTGCAGAGGTGAACATGGATGATAACAATACATAAGAAAAAAATATATATTTTTGTCACTGCATTGTTGGAGACAAAATCGTACAAGAAGTGATTAAGAGTGGTGCCAATGATAACTTCCTAAAACACAGCTATTTGATGATTTTGAGGCCCAAAGGAAAAATGGGGCAGTTGACTAGACAATCCCCTGAGGTCCCTTGCAACCTCAAATACTCCGTGACTCTGTGAAATGCCTATAGTGGAGAAGGTTGTGTCCATGGACTGCAGTCAAACCCACGTAGTCCAAAGCCAAAGGAAAATGTGGGCTCAAGGAATCACTTGCAAAGCAATGGGAAAGCAGCCTTGTTTGGAAAGACAGCCAAAAGTCTGATAGCAAAGACAAAATGCAGAGAAATGCCACAAACTTGCTTCCCACAGGGAATCAGACAACAGCTTAGCACAAAGGTAGCCCAAGAAGCAAGACTCTCCTTCCCATCGAGGCTGGTTCCCTGCAATGTGGTCGCACAGCATGGACAGTCTACAGAGGCAGATAAGAGAAAGCCAAACCAGCCAGGTTTGCATTAGTAACCACTGGTCCCTTCAAGCCAGCAATCATTTGCAAATGGAAAGATAAAAATACAAAAAATATGAGAAAGGAAGGTGTAACAGCCCATGTGGAGCACAGAGGAAGTCAAGTTGCAGAAGGAGGAGGCGTCCTAAGGCTGTTTGCCTGCCCGAGGCTGGAGAGCTGCGTTCGCTCCTGGCCACCCTGAAAAGGATACGTTTAGAGATTAAACCATTTCATTTTAGAAGCATTAAGCTTTTTACCATGCTGGTGCTCAGGGCAGACCAGGTGGTGGCCCTTGGTCTATGCACGCTAGCAAGAGCAGGTGAAGGTGGCATCTCCACAAGCCTTGCGGGCAGGAGAAGGTGGATGACTCCTTGCCTCTCCGCTCTGCGTCCTGTAACGATGTAGAGTGGGAGGCAGAACGACCTACTTATGTCATGCCCTGAGTGCTTCTTTTTGCTCCAGCCAAGGCATCTACAAGCACCGCTCTTCCCGAGGCTCCTGTTCTGCCTATTTGCACCATCTAAAAGGATTGTGTTGCTCCCTCCTTCCATTCCCTCCTGTCCCCTACCCATCCCCTTGGCTCACCTGGAGCTAGGAGGGCTGCAAAGGCACTTAGAGATGCAATGAGAACAGACAGCAGCAGCTGGACCGATCACAAGCCCCGGTTTTGCCACGGGAGGAGGAGATGTGGTGGAGAAGCATCCATTGACGTCGCGCTGCCCATCAGCTCCCTGAGAAACAGGGAGCCGGATGCCCCCCTTGGTCACAGATGTAAATCCACTGGTATGGTTAGCGTTCCTCCAGGTTTACGGCAGGATTATTGAAATCATCCTCTCCTCTCTCCCCACAAGGAAGGATGGGAGGAGCTTTTGGGGACAGGGCTCTTTTTTTGGTGGGGGTATTTATTTATTTGCCTGCTTAGCCAAAAATATACGAGGGATGAGCTTTTCAAAAGCTCTCAGAATCAGCAACACTCCGCTCCTTCATTGATTTTGGAGGTATAACCCCTGTTGACTTCAATGGGAGCCGAGATAGCCCAGAGCTAAACTGCTTTGGAAAATCCAGCCCTAAAAGCATAAATTCTATTAATCATTTTTTTAAACATTTTTATAAAAACTATTGCCGCACGCATTATCACGGGCTTTCGGCACAGCTCCCACAAAGCCAAAGACATTTTCACTGCATCTTGTGAGGCAGTCATAAAGAACCTACTGTCTGCGTTATTGAGCTCTTGTAGATATTTCTTTGTCCTTTACTTGCGGCTGTAGCCTAACAGTTGTGACAGATTTCATTTAAGGTCCTTTATTTACAGCTACGATGTGCTCTCATTTAATCAGCCCTGTCCATCCCGCTTCACACATTATATGTGGCTAACTGTACCCTGGCTCGTTTGCTGGTCTGCTGCTAAGAAGATGGGAGACACAAGGAGCAAAACCTAGAATTAGACAGCTAATGACATTTTCCCTCTCCCACGGGTGAATAGTGGTTGTCATGTTGCCTTCCCTGCTGTTGAGTTTTCCCTGAACACTCGGACAGAAATTGCTGAGCAGACTGCAAGGGTGGGTAGACCCCATCAGAGCAAGATGTAGTCTTGAGTACTATTGCTGAACACATCTCTCCAGCACCGGCACCTCTCCTGTCCCTATTCCCCTAGTCAAATTGACCAGAGATGGTGGGATGTCTCAGACTTACCTGCAGTGGGCATCTCTCCCATTGGGCAAGCAATCCTTTCTTGGTCATCCAGGATCTGAGTGGTGAACACCACTTTCTGAAGACAAAACACCGGGACCTGCAGTCGGACGATGTCCTGGAGCATGTTGTTGCTGGCGCTGTAGTGGCATCTCACCCCTGCCTGTATGGGAAGCCAGGTCTGGCCAGCATGAAGCACAAACCACCTGGATCAACTGGCATTCTCCTGAACCTGGTGGCCAGGTAACGCAGGATGCCCAAGTTAGTCTCACATCGTAGGTGGCCTGATCATGACCCTGTTGACTGTGATCTAGCAAAACTCCTGCACATACTCTGAACCAAAAGGACAATTCAAGTGTTTGAACCCGGGCCTTGGGCGTGGTGCAGTGCCCACAGATTCAACCACTTGGGACTGGTGCTTGACGTTCAACGTACCAGCCACTTCTTCTGGAAGTTGCTCTGACTTAGGAAGGTGAAATGGAGACGTTGTTCAAGTTTTGTCCACTTTTTGTTCACTAAGACAAGGTCTTGTCAAGCCACATGCCAGATGTGTCTGCACTTCAGGACACACACTGGTAGAGGGGCCACAGCATCATCCTGCCCAGCCACCAGCTGCACTACAACTTCTCCTCCACACTGAAGCCACCAGCTTTGAAGTTGGCCAGTCCCACACCAGCTCATGGGACAGCAGAAAAGCTGTGGCTGTGGGCCGCGGACTGCGGGCTGCAGAGGTGTGAGGTACAGAACTTCAGTGCAGAGGGAGTACCAGGAGAGAGACCAACATATGCAACTCTGCTTGTGAGAGCTCACGCGAAGAGATGCTTAAATGGATAGTCCTGTCTGAAGAGCATCCGTGAGAGGTGGGTTTCCATCACAGTAAGCTACATTTGCACTGTGGCTCCTGGGAGAAGAGCTGTGGCCTCCCCACCACCTCGGCATGCTCCATCCTCAAACCACCACCCCTTTACTCAGTGAGCACAGCTCCTCTTCTTGCTGCAGACCTGGCTGAGAAAGCCTGGCTAGTATCTTCACATTAGCATCATCACCATAATCGTTCCCTCAGGGAGCACATCAAGAGGAAGCTAATGTGAAGAGATGGGCCTCACCATCATCTGTTCCAAAAGTGACAAAGATCTCTGGTCATCCTAATCTCTTGAGGATTGAGTCCCACAGCCGAAGGGGAGCTATGCAAAAGGTCTGACCTCGCTGCACTTGAGAAGTTCACCCCAGGGCTTGTTAGCACCAGCCTCCCTGGGGAGCTGAGCTGTCTCAGTTGGTTACATCACGGGGGCAGGAGACAGATGATCTTAGAGTTTCCCCTCCCTGACTTCATATATTTTGTATTTCACTAATCCTTGTGCCTTCCCACTGCCCCGGAGCTCCCTGCGTACCACAGCTCCTGCCATTTGTTCAGAGCAAAACCTGGATGGGGTTTCAAACCATGAAGAAGCACTTTCCTCTTTGATCTTCCACCTTTAAAGTACCACCCCAGCACTATCTTTGCCCTGTGCTCACTCCAGAAGTGCACCTAGGAACCACTTGGGCCAATGCTATTGGCCCCAAATCACGTCCTGGCACTGCCTAATTCATCCATACAGCTGTAGTCTGCAGGTGGCTCACTGAAATGATGGAGAATTTGATAACTCAGGCCACTTTCAGGCACTTTTAAGACTCAGGTCTGATACACCCTGGTCACGTGACTGCTGGGGTACAACTCTTGACTCCTTGCTGGTTTTATACCATGGTTGTTGGAGGCCAGGAGGTCTGAAGGAGGTCTAGGCCAGGAGGTCTGAAGACCACAGGACTAGAAGAGAGCATCTGATTCACGGAGCACCTCAGGGTGGAAAAGTGAAATACCTCAAAAGGCTGTTACAACGTAGAAATCACATTTTACACTGTCTGGAAAGCTTGCAGGAGTTTCCTGGAAGCAAAAGCGAGTCCCAACAATTTAGGAAGATCACTTGCTACCAGGCTCAAAACCAGACGTGGGTTGCTTCGTGTCTGCTTGTTTTCCTATCATCAATGCCCCACAGTCCCACTCTCACAGAAATTTTCACCTCTCTCTTTTTCCCCTGTCTTCTTCTGATAGCAGAGTGATTTTCTTTACACTGCTCTGGAGCCAGAAACCTCTGTGGCAGAGCAGGGGGTTCTGTGCTCAAGCACTTCACTCCAGGTTAATTACTGACAGGACCTCTTCTTTCTCCATGAGTAAATCAGGGCTCTTCTTCCAGTCTCCTTTGGGACTTTTCAAAAGGCCCCTTTCTGCACTCAGGCAGGAATTTGTTTAATTCATGCCATTGGGGACTTTTCCCACCAAACAATATCACAATCCCATCAAGCTGAAGAAAGCAACTGAAAGGGAAGACCCACTCCCCATGGTGGTTTGGCACACTCCTGCGACAGATGATGGAGACCACTGGGTCTCTCTGCCAAGGTCCAAGCTGTTGCCTCACTCACCAACACATCATCTGATGCGGGGTCAGAGAAATGAGGGGTTCAGCATTGTCCCGTCTGGTTCTGCAAGCTAAATATTCCCAAGAAAATGTGCAGTTACCCCTCGGACATGCACCATGTGCACGCGATGCTCTGGTTTTCAGCAATGATGCCTACACCCAGCAGGTGAATTAGCACTGACCCAAACAAGTCCCCAGATACAGACCATCCCCATCGGAGCTTAGATACCTCAGGGTCCTTTCCTCAGGCAGCTTATACCAGCCACACAACATTGCTACTAAATAGGCTCCCCCCCGCCTTTGGTTTTTTTTTTTTCATTTTTCACCTAGATTGCTTCTTAGGATAAGTAGATTTGTTCACGGCACCTGGGATGAAATTTCACGCTTGTTTCAAATTTAAAAATTCTTCAGCTATAGAAAGAAAAATCAGCAAAAATACAGAAACACTCAATTAGTGATTCATCAACTTGTACGCCAAGTGGTAAAAGAATTGGTAAACAATCAGCAGCTATGCCCAGAACGGAGCTCTCCCAACCTGTTCTCCTAGTCAGGCTACTGATCTATGAAATTTTCTCTGCAGATTTATTTTCAGGGGAAAAAATCAACTCTGATTACAGCAGGAGGAGAGTTTAGAGTAGAAGAGCTATTTCCCAGCGGTGCTGGGGGCTCTTACACTATATCACATCACTGCAACTTAAAATATTACCGTACATCAGCCGAGACTTGGTTATTGCTCATGTGTGTGTTTTTTACTCAGAGGCAGGTATTGCTATGTGACTTTATCCTCCTCTCTGATATGTAAAATTAAGCTGAATTCCTTTGCATTTTCTACTGGCGTGCCTGCCTATCCAGTTGGTTACTAAAGCTCAGCTGATTTGTGCTAATTTCTTAACCTGGTTTTGTGGCAGGGTCCCAGGTGGATTGAACTAATTTGAAATAAGGCGTGTCTGATTCTGGAATAAGAGCATCAACACAGGGAATTAATTACGAACCACTCATGTCAAGTATGTAGTCCAGAATAAGTCCTTGGATAGATGAGGCTTAAGGCCATCTCTAATTTTTCTCCAAAGCAGATTTTTTTTTCTCCGTCTACCTCTTGATCTGTCTATCAGAAAATACTCACACAGATATTTTGCCTTCACCTCATTTCAACCCCTGATCACTCAAGATCAGCTCTGTGAATGAGATGCTCAGTGTGCAAAGTCCTTAGTACACTTAGGGCTTGATCTTGCCCTTTAAGTCACTAGGCTTATTTTGCCTAAAAGAAGTTGCTCAGACCATAGTCCCCACCTAATCAGAGTTCAGCCAAAGAAATACAGACCTTCTCAAGCTTCCCTAAAGACTGACTGTATGGGAGCACCCTGACAAACTGAACTGGAAAGTGTGATATTCAAAGCCAGTGAATTATTCTGCAGTCAATGCCCCGTGCATACACCCTCTCCCAGTATTATTTTTGTTTATTTAATTTCATTTCGCTTCTAATAGGGGCCATTTGTTCAGAATATGCGTATCTGGGGTTTTAACTCACCTATCTTAGAAGACATTCAGACAGACTTTCTGGCATGTCCCCATGTAAATTCAACCTCTTAAGCCTGCACTAAAGTTCAACTGTCTTTATTTACCCTGGTTTAATTTATATGGTACAGGATCTCCACGCATGAAAACCCTCAAGTGTGATTATGCCAAGGTGGAAAGCATCAGTAGCCTCCAACTTCAGCCACAGCTACCCTAGCGATCCCATCGGGAGGGATGGGGACCTCTGGGGTTGTAGCTCCCTTCCCCAGCATGGGAGGTCCCCCGATGACCAGAGCATCTTGAGAAGATCAGTGAACTAATCACTCATGTCAAAGCTCAGCTAATCTCTGAGCCCTCTCCCCTCCTCACCCATCCTCCAAACGTGGCCGATGGTCCTCTCATCAGCTACAAAACTTGCTCAGCTCTGGGTGCAAACACTGCCCTGTTACAGCAACCTCCTGTGCTGGCCCCACTGAAGAGTTTTAGCCTTGCAGAAGTGTAAGCAGGTGAAACTTAAACCTGAGAAACTTTCTTGGCATGAGGACATTGCATTGTGGCTATGCTGGCATACAGAAACTACCCTTTTATCCAGGAAAGTTTCAGCAACCTTGTTAGAGACCATGATAGAGACATGCTAATTCTGTTCAGTTTGTCATTTGTTTGCTCAAATTGTTTTCAGTTAGAGATGAAGTGCATGGGCAATTCCTAATTGCAATATAACCATGACAAAGTGAGGATAAATACTAAACTTAGTTTGACTGGAGTGATTTGTAGAGCCACCAAGAATGATGCTGTAACATACAAATGCGGTAAAGATGTCCTTAGAAAAATCCACATGGACAGTAGATAAAATAAGGGCACCGTATCGGGCAGATCCTTTGGAGATCTCCCAGATGTAAGGTGAGGTTTCCGGCCGCTGTGTCAGACTGTGCAGTCTCTGGTAAACTCAACGAAGTGAATTATTGCTTTGATTTTAGCAGTAAGGAAGGGTAATTCTGTGTCTTGATTGCTGCTTGAGTAAACCTGTGAGTCCCTTTAATGGTTCTGGTGTGACTAGTCATAAATAAACCTAACAAAAGTAACAGTTAATTTGACCTTAATGCGATCTGATGGCCAACATCTATCTCCATAGGTAGTCACAATGCTATGAAGTGCAGTAGGGCAGGACGCAGTGATTGCTATGCCTGGGTGTATGTAAAGAGGACGCTCGCTTGCCGCTCTCTTCTCCTTCCAGATGTTTGACACCCCCCAGACATGATGGACATGTCACGAGCTGGGGAGGCTGAGGGAGATGCTCTGATTTCGCAGCAATGGGCTGCCAGTAGCAGTGCTCATCTTTGAAGAAGTCCTATCCAGGCAGCGGACATCCAGCTCCCCTGGACTGTGTTTGCTTGAGAGATGCATCGGCTCCTGGGGTGGGAAGAGCCAGAAGGTGATGGGGAAGATTTCGGGTGGATGCACTTGTCTGGAGAAGAACAACGGAAAACCTCTGGCCAATATCAACCAGACCTTTGCCCCAGATTCGGCGGGGCTGGGATGACTCTCCACCAGCTTAGTGGTGGAGCTTGGAGCTCCTGGCATCTAACAGCAATGACAGACTTGGTGGTGGTCACTGAAGAGCTGCACTGGCACGGGAAGTGCCACCCATCCCTATATGGGAAGGGGCTAAGGAGAGGGTCTCCTCCAAGAGATGTCATCTCTTCAGGAAGAAGGTCCAGGATACATCTCATCTGCAGCTTTGCTGCTAGATGTGTCTCCTTGCCTGCCAGAGCCCTTGGGATTAACCCTGGGGATTGTGCACCCCTTGGGAAGCACATGACAGGTTTTGCCCAGTGAAAGCCTCAATTTTACAATCCAGACAGCAGGTGACAGTGTGAAGATCTCAGAAGAAGATTTTCCATTTTTTCAAGAGTAAACACCACTCCTTTCCCTGGGACTCATCAAATATCAAGCCATCTTCAGGCACACAGCCTGTATTTTCTATGTTTTCTACCTGTCCCTCTACATACACCGCTGGGTGCAAACCTGACATACCCCAAACATACGTAGGGGACTGTCTGCTCGGGTCCCAACCCCGCCAGCACCCCCTGACCTCCCCTGTAGGGAGAGGTCGCCAGGACATCCCTGTGAGTGCCTGGCTCCTGTTCCCAGGATTCTTGTGTGCTATCCGCAGGGGCTGGGGTTTCAGTGATGTCATTTCAGGGAGGAGGGGGCTGTGATGTCAGCTCTCCATCAGCAGCTCTCCTGCATGCATGTACACACACACAGGGACTTCCACAGGTCTCCTGTGAAAGCCCCCACCCACCCAAAGCAGGGCCAACTTGGACATTAGATGAAGTTAGCTGTGGATTTCCCTCACTGCAGCCCGTGTCCACTGCCTCTCATCCTTTTATTGGCCATCTCTGAGAAAAGCATGTTTTGATCTTCTCCATAACCCCTACTTGATATTAGAAGACAGCAATTCAATCGCCCATCACTTTCTCCTCCCTGGGCTGAGCTCACCTGGCTTCCTCAGTCCCTCCTTGTAGGTCAGCTGTGAGTAGACAGAGGATACCTCTCTGCAACGAACCCAGGGTAAGTCACCTCACCCCCTCTGTGACTCAGTTTCCCCTCATTTTCTCTACCAACCTTCTCAATATCCATACAGAGCAGACATTGTCAACCATCTGTGCAGCCTACAGTCGCTTTCCACCCAGGGACTCCAAACATGTCCCAGTCTCCTTGGGAAACTTCACACCTCCAGGTGACTGCCTAGCATACATGGACTTGCTTTTCTCAAGTTTGTGTCACCGTCCCACCTCAACGCAACCCACCGGCCCCCAATGGTTGAAGGGCAACGACCCATGACAAGACCACGACCCTAAGCAACACCACCAGGCGCTGTGCTAATACAAAGCTGAAGACACCAGAAATCAGGAGGGCATTCAGCAGTCTTAGATGAAAATTCCTGGAAATAGAGAAATCCTGATTTTGGCTGTGAATGCTCCCACCCTAAGAACTCCGCAAACTTTGGTTTCTCCTCCTTCCCGTTAACCCCCTGTCTTTTTTAAGAACAAAAAGATTGATGGAGCTTAAAAAGATGAATTACCTGATCTGCATATTCAGTGAAGCTCAAATGTTTCATAAATGCGACATGAGTTTTAACAGTATTTAATGGTATGCATTAATTAATAATTCTTTAAAGATATCAAACATTCGTAGGTTTAAAAACTTTATAACTTTCAATATATTCAGTGGGGCTTAATGTATTCCTCCAGATTTATACAGCTTCTGAAACACACTCCATCTCAAACAAATTCAATAATGTATGCAATTTTAAGAGAAAGGAAGAAAAAGAAGGAAGGAAGAAAGAAAAAGGGTGGGGGGAAAAAAGAGACAATTTACTAACTCTTGATTTAACGGGAAATAGATGTATTAAATCACTTCAGCATTTTATTATGTTACTTGATTGATTTTTTTGAGGAGTTCTGTGGAAGAACTCTTGATGCAACGAAGGGTGGGGAGCTCACAGGCTGAGCAAGCCACTGGCTGAGCAAGCACCCTCTGTGAAAAATTTGCGGTCACTCCTTTTAATGTGGGTGGGGTGAACAAATCGGTACAGGATCTCAACCTCCTTCTCCCAGTCCAAGAAGAAAATAAGAGCTGAGATATTAACATTTACTCTTGGATGGAGTCTGATTTTCTGCCATTTCTGGAAATTTTACTAATTCAGAAGATGGCCTCTTTATGTCTCATTTACCAGTGCAAACTTAATTGTTTGTATTATGATAGTAGTTGCATTCCCTTCCTTAGAAAAGGGATAACACACAGCTGGAGTCAGTCCTTGCCAGATGATTTATGGTTATTAGCAGAAGAATTTCATTTACATCCTCCCGTAACACAGAAGCACTGGAGATCTCAGCCTAGGTCCTACAAAGGGTTGTCTTCCAGCTCCGATCAGGAGTAGTGCACTGCGGTGATGGGGAAGCGATGAATCATGTGAAATGGTGTCAGACCCCAGAAGAAAATCCCAACTCCCATGTCCCAGCATGGTGCCTTGGCTTCAAGGATGCTGCACCTCACCGAGCTCTGGAGGTCGCTACGGCTGGTGAGATTCCATTTTCCAACCGGATGGCTGTCCACAGGCAGGGATCAAGTTGTTAGAATCAGCTATTTCACTGGAATGTTCCCGTCTTGAGAAATATTTGAAATCTTCTGTACTCAAAATAGGAGACTTCCTTTTTTGAATTAGGACTATTAAGTTCTAAAACATTGTGTTTATTTTACAGGATGATGTTTTGATTTTTTTTGAATCAGAAGGCTGCAATAACAGCAATAAAATAGCAGCAAATAACTGCAAAATGAGGCCTGGATAGCAATTAAAATACATGTACATATATGTCTCTATACATCTATGTCTCTATATACATCTATGTCTCTATATACATTTATGTCTGTATCTGTATTTGTATCCATATCCACACAGCTACGCGCGCGCGCGCACACACACACACACACACACACACAGTCATTCTCTCTAATATATAAATTTTGCTAGTATTACTTCTGAAGCAAACTATTTCAGAAACCCAATTCCACAAGCATATCCTAAAGGTGAACTTCTTACATCCGTTTGGTATGAACACAAAGTCCGGATATTCCAATTCCCCCCACACACCTTTGGTAATTACATATTTCGGAGAAGCTCTTTGCACGGCGGAAAGCAAAGTGAGAGGCAGGGGGAGGGCTGAAAGCCAAGCAGGGGAAGGAAAGAGAACATAACTCGTCCTCATGGGCGAGACATGCATACGAACAGACTGGGATTTGTCCTAAAACAACTTCCCGTGCTCACGTCAGAAGGAAGACAAGAGGGACTGTAAAACCAATGAGTTTAGAGAGGGGAATGAGCCTTTGCTCTGGCTTGTTCAGGGAGTTATTGATTCTCCCGTGCATCTCACCAGCCTTCTAGTCGAGATCACTCATCCCACTCCTACAACATATTGGATATATAAATCTCAAGGGACGGTCACTGAAATGCTGTCCCTGCCTTCACAAAGGCCACGCTACAAGGGATGAGCATGTCATACCGCAGGGCACGTTGGCTGCTCTTAGATGATGGGGCTGGAGAAGGAATCGCAGAGGCGCACGCAGCCACTGCAGGTTTGATAGAGGGTTGGCGTTGCCTTTTCTTAGCCATAATCGCCTCGTGGCAGAATCAAAATGGCACAAAAATCAGAGCAGAGGCCCCACAAAAAAAAAAATGCGATGGTGCTAATGTAGGTCAGGATCTTCCCACAGATTCACCAGCAGGGACATGCCCGTGGTCCCTCAAGGTCTTCCCCAATGAGTCTGCATGCCTAGGAAGGCACAAAGAAGAACTAGCTGGATTTGCACCCGACAGCTGCTTTCTGAGCGAGCCCTTGCTTTTTGCATAAGAAAGATCTGAGAAGATTTAAGACACAGTGCGTCTCTGGAGAGAAGTGTGTGAAAGCAGGTTTGGAAACAGCCCACAGCAAGCTCTTGTTGGCGTTCAAGGGCCTGATTCACACCACAGGCTCCAGGACAAACTCTGTTAGGGTTGTTCAGGAGTACCCACGTGAAAGCGGGGAGGTTACTGTAATCCCTGTGCCTCCTCTTCTTCCCACTCTCCTCTGAGAGACTCACAGAAGGGAGAGGCATCAAACCAAAGGTCCACCTAGAGGTCTCCTCTGTCTAGTGGTGACCAGTAGCAGGTGCCTAGGGAAGCTTTATAAGGTGACCTTCTCCTGTGCCCACCACACACTGCGAATCAGCAGCTCAGGGACCCTCTGATGTACAGGCTGCATTGCTATCCACCGATGGACGTGCCCTCCACAGACATCTGCTCCCTGTTCAAAGAGACTTCCAGTCCCAACCTCCACAGCACCCTGCAGCACCAAGTGCCACCATGCACTACCATGTGTTTTTTTCAGGCTTGTTCCTGACCATTTCACTGATTGCCCCTGGTCCTTTCACTGTGAACCTTCATGACTTTAGAGAACAGTCTCAGGCAACTCTATTCCCTTTGTTCCTTGAATTCATTCACCCTAAAGGGAACTGAGTCTTCAGGAGGCACCTGGTCCACAGCCCCAGGCTGAGAGTCCCAAATCAGACACAAGTCCTAGTCTCAAATTAGCTACTGACCTTCTAAAGAGCGTTGCTTTCCTTGTGTGACCCGTATCCTTCAGGACAGGGATTATAACGTGTGCTTCTGTCTCTAAAAACGTAGTGCAGCAGGGCTCCAACCTTAGCCTCTGCAAGCTCCTGTCACGCGAACCAAACCCTAGCAGATGCTGCTCAGGTTTACCATCCCTGGTAATGAGGAGGACACCTATGCTGTCTTTAAAGCAGGCACAGACCTCATTTAGCTTCAGCCCTGATCTTCTTCAACAAGCATTTCTCTTTTTCAGTAACTCACGTGGTGACTTGCCCACGCTCTCCGCCCAGCTGCGCCCAACATCATGCACCCTGGGGACAAAACGCGCTACTCCACTCCTGTTCACTCCATTTCCAGTACACAGTCCCCTCCTGCATTCTGAAACCTTCTCCCCTTTCGCTCCCCTCATTTTATCCCCACTCCTGTTCATCGCCGGGGACGACAAAAAAAGGAGCAACGGTGGGATGCTCTTGCTGCCCACCACGGCTTTGGCAGGACCCTTTCTCCAGCAGGCAGCGGGGATGCTCAGCCCCTGTGACGGGACTCGCAGGGACGCCGTCACCCGTATGGAGATTTGCACCGAGGGCGCGTGTTGCTGACGTGCTGCTGCCTCCGCTTGGCCGAGGGAACCCGGCCGTGCGTCTGGCTCACTCCCGTCGCTCATTTGCTAATGCGGATCGGCTGCTTGGACTCGCAGCATCCTGGGAACTTCCTGGCTATCAGCTTTACCTGGCAGGCTGAGTTAGGAGACGAACAGAGGAAGCAAGCCTATAATTGCAACAGAGGGGAAAGCTGCAGGGGAGTTTGTCTCTGAATGACAAACAGGAGCTGTAAAGGCAAGAACAGGCTGAGGGAAAAGGGATAAACAGTAGCGAGCGTGGCTTGACCTGCTTCGTTGCATGGGTATAGCCAAGCACCACGGGGAAGGGAGAGGCAGGTCTCACTCCTCGCCCCTGACCTGACACAGCAGCACCAAAGCATTTTGCTGTGGCCACCCACTCACCGGACCTGGCCATGCAAATCAGACCTGGACTTGAACTGTTATTGAAGAAGATCTTGCCACGGCCAGAGCGCCCTGATGGATTGTTGTGGCATGATAAATAACCACTAAAGCAATGCTATAGTTGTGCTTAGAGCTGCTGACCAAGACTGGGACAGAGAGGAGATACTCTTGAGCTGATGTGGTCTACTGAGTCTACAAGCGCTGGGAAATTGAGGTGCAGAGCAGTGACCCAACTTGCTCAGTGCTCCTCTGGCCTGGATGATGCTACCCTCAAGGAAATCAGCCTTCCAGGGACATGCGAGAAAGGATGGTACTCTCCCATGAAAACACAGAAGCGATGCTGCCTAGAAACATCGCAAACTTCATCTACCAACCGCAGCTGGGAGCAGCTGGACACCAGACTGGCTGATTTTGGGTTGCTTGTCTTGCCTAAATTCAAAGGGAACACCCCAAGGAAATGCAACTGGTCGGAGGCACCTGGGAAAGGAAAACTTGAAGAGCTTTTGGGAAAGAGATTAAAATTTTCCTACAGCACCTTCTTCTGCCCTGTGTTCCCAGTCCTCCTTGAAGGCTTGGGTACTCGTTGTTCTGAAGCTGGAGTGATAAAAAAAAAGTCTGTGGCCTTTTTGGATAATATAATAAAGACTTAGATGCTTTTCGGACATCAGCTGCTGCCAGTAATCAGTGCTTCCCAGCTGCTGAGTCACAAATAGCTTGAAAAATATTTCCAGTCCTTGCTTTCCTGAGAGCTAATCCCAGAACGGGCAGTTTTAACAAAAAAAAAAAAAAAAAAAAATCCCCAAATTACCAGAACGGCCCCAGAAATCTCTTTACGGAGATTAGTTAGATGTCGGTTCTGGATTGTCTTTAGCTCGTTGCTTTCTCCTGCATGTTCCCACCTCCTCTCTTTTCCCTGGACATCCCCACATGGTTGGAAAAGGTCATTCTTCTGTCCCTCATCCTGTCCTCGTGCTGGTGACAAACGTGGCCCCAACCTCCGAACCAGCCCCATCCCCAACGTCTCAGGACCTGCTCTCCTCCTGGCATGAGCTCTGCCCTTCTGCTCCCTCCCCATACCTGCCCTGTCCCCTCTCCATGTCTGTCCCTGCCAGAAGATCAGATAAAACATTTCACTATGCACAAAGAGATTTTTTTCTGTTGTTTTTTTGTGGTTTTTTTTTTCATTTTTTCAGGGAGAACAGAGATGTTTCTGTGTGGGGTTGTCCACAACTTTTTCAAGTCACCCTTCAAATCAAACATAAACCCTTGGCACGGCTGTCTGCAAGAGATCTTACCCTGGTGTCCAAAGGGCTCCTCTAAGTTTGTCTTAAGGTTGTTCAAAATTGGTTTACCAGTATTACTAAGAAGAAACAGAAGAAATAACCAGCTCCTTTATGACACTTTTTTTAAGTGAATGCCAAGCACGCTGCGAGAGTTGTCATCATTAATTAAGCAGAAAAAAGGCCCGTTGAAACCAACATGAGCGTGTCCATGCAGCTGTTTGCATCAGGTTAAATAAATAAATAAATACATAAGTACTTTAGAGCTCCTTCTCCAGCTCTGGCCCTGAAACTACTTCCACACTACCAAATCCTCACGCAGCAAAGCAGGGTGGCTGCCTGTTGGGGATGGCCCCTGGGCTGGGCTGGGCTAACTCCCAAACTCAACCCAGCAACCGTTTGGGTTGGTCCTCTTCAGCCAGGTCAAAGCTCTGTTAGCAACTGTATTGGGTTTGCATGGCAAGGTTTTGGTAGCAGAGGGGGCTACAGGGGTGGCTTCTGTGAGAAGCTGCCAGAAGCTTCCCCCATGTCAGATAAAGTTAATGCTAGCGGGTTCCAAGACGGACCCGCCGCTGGCCAAGGCCGAGCCCATCAGCAACAGCGGTAGCGCCTCTGGGATAACAGATTTAAGAAAGGGAAAAAGTTCCTGCGCAGCAGCGATTGCAACCGGAGAGCGGAGTGAGAATGTGTGAGAGGAACAGCTCTGCAGACACCAAGGTCAGGGAAGAAGGAGGGGGAGGAGGTGCTCCTGGCGCCGGAGCAGAGATTCCCCTGCAGCCCGTGGGGAAGACCATGGTGAGGCAGGCTGTCCCCCGGCAGCCCAGGGAGGTCCACGGTGGAGCAGATCTCCACCTGCAGCCCGTGGAGGACCCCACGCTGGAGCAGGGGGATGCCCGAAGGAGGCTGTGACCCCGTGGGAAGCCCGCGCTGGAGCAGGCTCCTGGCAGGACCTGTGGCCCCGTGGAGAGAGGAGCCCAGGCTGGAGCAGGTTTGCTGGCAGGGCTTGTGACCCCGCGGGGGACCCACGCTGGAGCAGTCTGCTCCTGAAGGACTGCACCCCGTGGAAGGGACCCACGCTGGAGCAGTTCGGGAAGAACTGCAGCCCATGGGAAGGACTCACGTTGGAGAAGTTCGTGGAGGACTGTCTCCCATGGGAGGGACCCCACGCTGGAGCAGGGGAAGAGTGTGAGGAGCCCTCCCCCTGAGGGGGAAGGAGCGGCAGAGACAACGTGTGATGAACTGACCGCAACCCCCATTCCCCGTCCCCCTGTGCCGCTGAGGGGGAGGACGTAGAGGTATCGGGAGCAAAGTTAAGCCCGGGAAGAAGGGAGGGGTGGGGGGAAGGTGTTTTAAGATTTGGTTTTATTTCTCATTATCCTGCTCTAATTTGACTAGCAATAAATTAAACTAATTTTTCCCCAAGTCGAGTCTGTTTTGCCTGTGACGGTAATTGGTGAGTGATCTCCCTGTCCTTATCTCGACCCATGGGCCTTTCGTTTTATTTTCTCCCCCTGTCCAGCTGAGGAGGGGAGTGATAGAGTGGCTTTGGTGGGCACCTGGCATTTAGCCAGGGTCAACCCGCCACAGTGACCATGGCATCATTTTAGTAGTGTGGATGATTGAGTTCCCTTGCACCTTTTAATTTGCTCATGTAGGTGAGGCTGAAGCTGATCCCCATCTTTGAGGTAGGGCAGGAGATGCCAGAAGCCCTTCAGACCACCATAGCCCCATGTTGTCATGGTGGAAACCACACCTAAGCAGCTTGGTCCCAGTTAATGGCTGGTATGACTGCCTTGGTTGGTGTCTCCCAAGTTGGAAATGACATGCCTGGAATTGCACGGCCCCAATCAGATTGAGGCTGACCCAAGGCTGGGAGAATGGGAGAGGCAAGGTCAGTCTTTAGGGGCAGGTCCATATTACTAAACTCGTACCCTCTGAAGAGGGGGGGCTGTATCCAGACCACTTTGTGGGAACAGTCATGGTCCCTGCCCCATGCCTGGGCATTATGTGGGTCAGTGCTCGTTGGTCTTGGCCAACTGGTGCCACGATAAACAAGCAATATAGACAGTCAAATGACAGAGACTGTGCCAGGGCCCGGACACTGCTGCATTTACTGGTACAGACACCGTATGGCTCTCCCCACTTTCCTCTGGATGACCCATTGCTCTTCCCCTCTCTACTTGTGACCCCAGTTTTTCTCTCCCAGGACATCCCCAGTTCCAGAAATCTCATTCCCCTTCCCTTTACAAGGACTCAATATTTTATGTAAACCCAGGACACGGGAAGACATGAGACATCCACACGGAGACAGCCTAGCAAAAGCAAAAGCCTCTATAACTCAGCAGAGAATATTTTTAACATTAACAATAATAACCGGATGGCCTGGCCTACAAAATGCTGCTACAGGGCATCCATCCCAACGTGGCAATGCTCCCGAGTGGCTGCTGGGACTCTCTGAACTAAGTTTAGCCCTGAAATGAGCTCAGACCCCTTGCTGAGGTCTCTGACTCATGGTCTCCTAGCTGAGCCGGTGGAAGAGGTTTGTTGCTTCCCCTTCCAGCCTTTGGCGCCGATGACTCCTTTGCCACGGGTGGCTTTCTCTACGCCAGAGCAGAAGACGCAAATGCACCCATGGGATGTGGCGTGGACTTCACGTCCCCCCCACCGTGACAGCACGAGGCTCTGCTTGTGCTGAAAGCTTCGGCTCCAAGGGATCGGCGACTGCCCTGGGTTGCTCCCTGCTCTGTTTTCGGCTCTGTTTTTCTCATTGCTGCTCCCCACGTGAAAAAAATCCCAGTGGCCGGAGCCAGACCACGTGGACAGCTTGGGGCTGGGGTTTTGCCCAGCATCGCCTACCAAGGCTTGCAGCATGTCCTTGCAAGACCCTGCCCCAGGGCTCGCAGCCAGCCCCAGCCCAGGAGGAGATGTCCAGGGAAGGGCTTTGGTGATGCTGCTGGGTGACATCCCAGCATCACCCCAGGCATGGGGACTCCCACGCTGCGTTTGTCACCCCGTGGCTGCCCTGACTCTGATTTTCCCCAGGGAGCACCAGCTCCTCCCAATCCTTCCCCTCTTACAAATGCGACGGTGAGAGCTGAGCTCTGCCCCGCTGCGAGCTAAGCGCCGAGCGGGAGGCCTTCAGGGACATCTTTACAGAGTATGACAAGACATGGATAATAAGGAAATAAATAAGGAATAAACTGGGGGGGGGGGACACCCCAGGAATCTCACAGCCATCACTAGGAATATGCACAGGTGAAGGGGAAGGAGGGGCAGAGAGGAGCGAGCTTGCTATTTTAAGGACAAGCTCCAATAGTAAAGTAATCATCTCCTGAGCAATGCTATTTTCTGGATCCGTGCCCTCAAGTCAGCACGAAGCCACTGTGTTTTCTATTCCAGTCACACCAAACGCTTCTCACCAATCTATCCATCTTAATCCAAGCCTCGGCAGCCGCACAGCCCCACCAGGGTGGAGGGGTGCCCAGGGACGGGGGGTGCTAAGCTGGGTGCATCCGTATCAGCCCGCCTGTGAGCACACCAGACCATCCTTGCCATCGCCTCTTCCCCCAGGCGGGATGCTTCTTTCATCTGCATCCTCGCTGCTGCCGCTGGTGCTGGACAAAATGCCTCCCACGTAATCAGTTCCCAGCCTCCCTCTCCTCCTCCTCCCCCCTCCATCGCTCTCCTCCCTCCATCCCCTCCTCTAGCACACCACTGCTACAGATAAAGGGATCGGTCCTGCGGCGATGGGGTCATTTGGGGAACTGTCGCTGCTGGAACGGCGAACGTTTGCATGCACAAAAAACCTGTCCCCACTGCAGCATCGAGCGACAGGACCGGCTGGCCACGGAGAGATGAGGAGATGCCAGGATGCTTCACCCAAGTTATGCACCTGAATCCCTCCTCGCTGACACCCCAGCACCGTGCCCGGCTATTTGCATGCCGTGTCCCCCATCCCATGGGGGCGAAGAGCCCGGTCTGCCATCCAACAGGCACGTGCGCAACCCCAACGCCTGCTCGGCACGGAGACACGTGCACGGCACAAAGCCTCCTTCGGCCCCTCCACGAGCACCATGTCCCCCATCTCCCATCCCCACATCCCTCCCCGCTCCTCTCTCCCCCCACCCAGGGCATCCAGCCCCAACCAGACCACAGCATCACAAAAAGCTCTTCCTCGCTCTTTTTATTAGTGGCGTGAGCGCACTGCCTGTATAATCAGACAGAAGCCGCACTCTATGCTGCAAGGATTTCCCTGCAAACTTCACCTTCAAAAGCCCAAGTCCCCAAAGCCCCGAGGCACAAGGTTTCCTTCTGCTTAGCGCTAACAAGTGGTCAGGAGCTTGAGGTTTTTGTATTGTTTCCTAAATATAACGTTTCTTCAGAAGCCCAAGAGATTAAAAGCCCAGCTGACTTCTAAAAATGGTGTTTATATGGAGCACAAAAGGATCTGGACTTTAAATAAGCATATATACACACACACGAATGCAACATGCTGCCACGCAAACGCATGCTTACAGAAGGACGCTCCCAGACACAAATTAACCTCTGTTCATGCTTTGGGAGGAAACTTTCCCTGGGGCTGTGTGTTTCCTATCTACCCAGACAATACCTAAATGCTAATCATTGCAATAAAAAAATATACTGCATTGAAAAGCCTGATCCGCCCAGGCCATTTCGGTACCCTTTGCTCCCAGAGACTTGCATTTGAACCCCATTTTTTTTCCATTAAAGTGCCCAAAAGCCCTGAGCTCCGAGACGTGCCTCCCTCTGTGCCTCAGTTTCCCCAGGTGCCTCAAGGGCTCAGCCCCAGCACTGAAGTCAGATGACACTGACGTCTGTGACATGTCCAAGAGCTGTTTCTGCTGAAAGAAATCAACTGCAAACCAAAAATCAAAGCTGAGAAAAAGCTCAGGGCAGGATGTTTGGGGTTTTTTTGGGGGGAGAACTTTTTTTTGAGATTTTTCTGAAAAAATATATTTAACATGATCAAAAAAATGGCCAGAAACCAGTCACAAGAGACCTGAAGTTTAAAAACATGACCTCATAATTCTTCCCAAGGCCGTGGACCAGCTCAGATAGGGGCATTAATGAAGTTCCTTCACCAAGAGCTTCGCACAGATGATTCATTTCCCCATTAGCACCTTTTTCCCCCCCCTTCCCACCCCTTCTGTCTCCAGCTCAGCACAGCATTATCAAGGCGATGCTCTTTACCTATATTTATAAATAAACATTTATTTATACGCTCAGCGAGTGGGTTTGAGTGAATGAAACTGAGGAGGAAGAGGAGGAGGAAGAGGAAGAGGAGGAGAGGATGGGTAAGTATGGCTGTTTGCAAGGGGCTGCATCCGTGTGGGAGATGATGCGCAGAAGTTATAGCTCGACTGGTAAAATCAACTCCAGGATCCTTTCCTTGAGCCCGCCTGGCCCCATCAGGCCGTATCCAGACTGTTCAACTCTCCCCTCCTGCCAAACTGCCTGGGCCAGGTCCTCACGCCGCGAGTCAGGATTTAGGTGCCCTAATAGAGGATATATAGATAAATATATTCACAAACTCTCAAACCTGGAAATTTTTAGGGCTTTTCCCGGCCTCTAAAAAAGGTGAGGGAGGGGGAAAAAAAAAAAAAAGGGGCAGAACAAAACCAAACCTCTAACAAAATAACAGAATACGATCCTGCTTCAGAGTCATTCCAGGTCCCCAGGACTAAATTGGAGCAGGTCCCCAGGAGTCACTTGAGCAGCAGAGAAGAGGCAGAGTGCTGCAAGAGCCAGTTATACACCCTGCAGCTGGCAAAATAATAATAATAGTAATAATAATAATAAGCCATGTCCAATCAGCCCTAATACCCATCACCACCATCAGGTTCAATGCAGGATTAAGAACTGGAAGTGAATAAATATGCCTGTGATTTCCATTGCATTTAGAGACTGATTGGAAATCCCAGTGGAGGCATGTTTTCAGCCACGGATGCTTTTCAGCCACTTCTCCGAGCCGGGGCCACTGCATCTCTCTCTTGGCTGCACTCTCGTCTCTCCTGGCATCTGACCCTACTCCTCTTCCTCACCTCTCACTTGAGTTGTGCTTTGGCTGTAGCTGGGGTCGTGCCGGGCTGTAGACCAAGCTAGAGTGACAAAGTCAATGGTCTCAGGCATTAACAAAATTAAGGACTTACTCTATCCTGTGTTAGTGATCCCCACTGCCTCAGCTTGGATTTATCCTGCCTAAACACAGGCACGCAACTGAGGGCTCAGCACCTAATACTTAGTAGGATAAACCAGGGCTCATCCTGGTGCTGGTGAAATACTCATCCTAAGCCCAGATGGGGATTCATTCTTTGAGTTGGCTGAGATTTTGAGTTGAGCCCACAAGTAAGACCTTGTGCTTTGTGGAGCAGCCAGGAAAAGGCAGCAGTAAATCTCCCACTGCTCAGGCACCTTCTTCTCCACCCAGCCCCTGACATGAGGACTTTCAACCCCACAGTGATACAGTAAGATCATATAACTTCATTTCCTCATGGTGATCTCATCAACACTCCTAATAAATGCAATTCCCTCACTTTGCCTTTTGGTAGCCAAAGGCCCACTTGCAGGTTTCAGTGCCCTGCCTCCCAAAATTCATGGAAAGCAATGGGAACATCCTCAGCAAGGCCATGTAGTATGGGAAGATCTGGAGAAGCTGCGCCAAGGGGTGGGATCTTGCTGAGGAGTGTGGCACCTACCTTTAGGTGCCTGCTCTTCCACTCTAGCCATGTGGCAAGAGCCGTGGCCACCATGGCTTCATCTAGAATCATGAGTTAAACACTGCCACGCCACTGGGACTTGGCCATCCCCACCAAAACTGCTAAAATGGTCCTGGGCACAACTCATACTGGCCCAGACCCAGCCAGGGCTCAACCTGGGAGTGAGCACAGCCCAGAGGACTCCCCAGAGTCTTGTTCCCATGGCTGCACTGCAGCGTTCCCTCCGCACACCCCAACGTCCGCATGCGAAACCCTGCTCCCCGCCATCGTCACCCTTGAACCACAGCAAGAGGCCAGACATGGCCTTTGGTGACCTCCCTGCGGTCTCCCTGGGAGAAGCCAGCAAGCATTCGGATGGCCAACGGAGTTGCAGAGAAGGACAGAAAAGTGATGGAGTCCCCTGCACCAGGGCCGTGTCCTGCCCACCATGCTGGTGGTCCTGTGTCACCTCCATGGCGTGCCACCTCTCAGAGCTCCCTGATGAGGGGCAAGGTGGGGAGCAGGCTATTTTCTGGGGAAGGTAGAGGAAGGAGCAACCACGTTTGCCTTGAAGCACTCAGGTGTTGACGGATGATGCTGTTACATTGGTGCCTTCCAGTGCCACACTGCAACGCAGGAATCATGGGTACAGGACAGTGGGAATTTGGCGTTACTCCTCCATACACCTCTGGATCCTCTTTCTTTCCTCACCAAGGGCCTGCTGGTTTTTTTTCTTTCTTTTTTTTTTTTTGGTGCTACAGGGAGGAATGGGTTGACTCGGAGAAGGAACAGTGCAGACAAATCCATCAACTTCAGCCTCACCAGCGGGGAGGAGCCGAGCCGGCAAGCTGCCGAGCCCCGGCGTGGAAAGCAGCAGCGAGATTTCTCTGCCTTGGGGGAATCTCTGCATTGACGGATGATGGGAGAGCCCCTCAGCCCCCCTGCCTCCCCGAATCCTCTGCACTCTCGGCATCCCCTCTCCGCCTCCGCACCAACTCTCTCGTAACCATGACAACGGTTGGCTCACATGAGCGTCTCCGCGATGCAGCACTCACCCACCCCAGTGCAAAGCACAGCCTGCGGTGCGCGGGCATCCTACGTGGGATTTTGCGGGGCCACCATCAAGCCAACGCCCTTGGGCTGGGTGCTTGGAGGAAGCTCCAAATTGCAGTTGAATCTTGGAGCGGAAAGAAGCCTGTGAGGTTGGGGATCGCCTCTTTTTACCCAGCTCCTAGGAAAGGCTATCAGAAGATACGGATGCTGAGAGCAGTTGGGATGCAGGGAAGGCAAAGTGGCAAACCCTCGCAGTGCTCAGGGCCAGAGCTGATGCTGAGGTTACACCTCCACAACGAAATAAACCCATGCTGGAGCCTGGTCTCCAGCCTTGAGGCCTGGCCATGCCCGCACTATTAATCTTTCTCACCCTCCTAAGCAGGGTGGCTGCATCCCAACCGGCTGTTGGGGATGGTCCCTGGCCCATGCCAACTCCTGAGTCGTGCCAGGGATGGTTTGGGTAAGTCTGAGTTGGCCAGGGCTGAAACGGCGCTAGGGATGGCGGTGGAAGCGTAAGGGTAGAGAGGATTAAACCCTGGCCCTTGTGTCCTGACTCTGTTTCATTTACAACTCACAATAATCAATCACTCAGCCATGGCAGGGCCTGGGCAAACCTGAGCACATCTCCTGGCTGCTGGCAGCGCTTTTAATTCATCGGTGCCCTGGCTGATGTCAGGGCAGGTGCCCGAAGCAGCAGTAGTGACTTTCATCAACGAATGAAATTAGATGGTGAGTCACACAACACCCTTTCAGTTGCTTGCCCTCTGCTCCAGGGGATAGATTCGAATGCCAGCTACTTTGGCTAAACAGCCACCAAGGACATGAAGCCACCTCTACGGACGCTGCTAGGAGTGTTTGTAGTGAGCAAGGGCTATGCCTAGGAAAGTGGCCACATGGTGGGACAAAAGAGCAGGGAGGATTTCAGTTAGTGCAGGCAGAAAAGGGACCATGAAGAAGTGCCCAGGGATAGAGAGGGGACATGCAAGTTGGCTGGAGCAATCACCAGCTCTGCACATCCCCGCTGAGCTGCTGTGAACCAGGAGTGAGGGCAGGGAGGAGAAAGCAGGGAACGCACTCCCCAAAATAAGCACGACTCGTTTAGTTGTATTGCTAATGATCAGTAAACGTGGCAGCCCTGTAACCTGGAGCCCAAGAAAACAGTTGAGGAAATGTCCAACTCTTGCAGGTCTTCTCCCCATCCCAGTCCTTGGCACCTATGACCAACAAGGTGTAGGGAGGACTTTGTTTGCCAGCATAGTCCCTGGCACAGTCTTGGCCCAGACCAACAAGCGCTGTCCCAAATTGTCCCCCCATATGGGTCCTAAAGAGGACCCAGGACCAGCTGCTACGCAAAGCGAATGCAGACAGGTTGTCCCATTTGGTCCTGATCTTACATCCCCACAAACATCACAAAAACAGGCACCTGGGTAGAAAAGAGACAGGAAGGCAAACAAAGGTAGAGAGAGGGCACACATTTCATCCTCCTTTTCACAAGGAAAAGACTGTCCCGTGGTTTTACCCCTGCAAAAGGCATCAGTGAGTCCAAGTGGGATGGACAGCCCTAACCAAGCTTCAGTTGAAACTTGCACCTTTTCAAAAACTCATCGCAGTGACTCTGGGAAACCACACTTTCTGGTTCACTTCACTTGGCCAGAAATCTGACACAACATTTTGAACTCTGCTATAGCGAACACAGGAACGGGAAAAGGGTAAGAGCAGAGCATGTTGAAAGGGAGGTGAGATTCATAATCAGCATAAAGACATGGGTATAGCAGAAGGTATGATGACTTATTTTCCTCATTCCCATTAATTTGGGCAAACCTGATCTGGAGGCAAGATCCCTCTGCTTTCCAGCTAGGGCTCAGAGTTGGACACCAGCAATGAGGGAGTTATATATACTGCTGCCTGCCCTGGCCTATGGAAATAAATCAATGGAGGGGAAAACACAGCTCAGTGTGAACCTTGGACCATTGGAGAGGGAATTAATTACCCCCCCTGCAGCTAATTATTGCCATGAGATCAAGTGTTTTGTGCTCTTCGGAGAATGCCAACCATTCAACGGGAAGACAAAGGGGGGAGCGAAAGCAAAAAAAAAAGCATCATACTGTCGCTGCTGGAATTTGCTTGCAAGACTACTTTATCAGTGTCAAGAGAAAGGCAGGCTGTTTTACACCGCAGGGGTCCAAATCGCTCAACTTACTAAAAGGCAGCTTGCTGGGGGGGTGAGAGCCTGCTGCTACCAGCTGAGGTTGTTCCTTACGGGGCCCAAAGATGATGGAGATGTTACTTATGGGCAGCCACATTCCCAGTGCATGAAGGAAGGGGCTGGCGTGGTTAACTCTTCTGTATCACGTGGAGTCATGTTTTAACATGGGTTGGGAACACAGTCGACTTCAAGACCTGGACCCTTGGCCTTGGTGGGAATACCGGCACCAGCGAAATATGGGGTTGACCTCATCAACACTGAGAAAAAAGCTCAGATTCACTTGGTTGCCAGAACAAACACTGAGCACCCGTACTTAAGAGCGTGAAGGTAC
Organism: Gymnogyps californianus; assembly: GCF_018139145.2. NCBI lineage: Eukaryota > Metazoa > Chordata > Aves > Accipitriformes > Cathartidae > Gymnogyps > Gymnogyps californianus. The sequence continues at coordinate 124,872,277 of NC_059473.1, read as the reverse complement.
AGCTATATATTACATACATACACGCACACACAAAGTTGTCTCTAGCATTAAAATTTTATTAGGAGTGTACCAGGAATAACCAGTATCAATTATATATTACACGCTGCTTTAATCGAAAAGAAATCTAATGGCTTGGGGGTTCTGCTGCGAGAAGGAGTCTCTCTTGCAAGGTTTGAAGCTGGTTGTGTTGAGGAGCTTTGTGATTCACCACACGTCTGCCACTCACCCAGCCCCGTATCGGTACGGTGGGGATATCCAGCCCAGGAGGTGCCTTACTGACTGCTTCCCCTGGCTCCACGCAGGTCATGCTGGATGATGGATGCCTCTGTGGGATGCCCAGGACAGGACAGGGGCTGAGGACTGGATCTTATGGCTTTCAGAGGGCTTATTCTGTAAAGCTCTGACTTCTCTGTCCAGATAAGGCCACTGTGCCATGGGTCTCCAGCCCCAGTGCTCCCTCCATGTGGTCATTTTGCACCCTGGCCTTCATGGACAGCCCTGCTCTCAGTTTGTCATTGTACTGGTATCAGAGCCCCTTACGTGAGTCACCTGGCCACCCGAGATGCCATCTACAGCCATGGGCACCTCCAAAGGTGACTGTTCCTTTGTGTCTTGGACACCTCTCGTGGATGGGAAGAATGGAGGTGTCTCCACTGCTGACAGAAGGCTCTTTGGTGACCACAGTCTCCTCCTTTAGATACTTTAGCCTAAGCACGAGACAGGACCCATGTCCCAGATCGGCAGTGTGTCCGTGATGGAATTTGCCCCATACCATTTCCCTCTGAAAGCAGTAACAGCCCTACCTCCTGCTGTTTGCAGCCACCCAAATCTCCTCTTTCCCCCAGCGTACCACGCCTGAAGGCCGAGCAGCTTTTAAAAACCAAAACAAAAGAGACAACCTCCTCCGTTCTCGGTGTGCTCCTCGTCCCCGCTCCTGCCTCCAGCCGTTCAGCCCCAAGCAGCCCATGACCTGGCCCTACTGAAAGACCAGCTGGCTTCCACACCTTGATGTTGAGGAATAAATGTTTGCATTGTCCGAGGGCTTTCCAGTTAAACGATTTGCTTTGTGGATGGCAGACGGCGAACAATCCCAGCATCCTGATAGACGCCGTCTAATACAAGATAATGACAGGGACACTAAGCCGCAGTGGGGCGGAGGGAGGGGTTGCCGTGCTAAAGTCTTAACGCTGATATTTTAATCCAATTAGTGCCCCTGTGCGTACCAAGGCAGCGGCTCTTGGGGAAACCTCGGCGCAAAGGCAGCCGGGTGGGTAACAGCCCGGTCAGGGGGCTCTGCAGGACTTTGTCCACCCTCTCAATGCTTTTGGGGGAAGATGGGTGGCGGGGAGAAGGAAATTAAACTGCAAAGCCAGCTAGACCTCGTCCAGTGGTTCACAGGGAAAAGGAGTTTGACAAAACATGGCTCGGCAGGTAAAAAAAATATTTTATTTGTTTTGGGGCAAGTTGGGGGATCACTAGGCTGGTGTGGTGGGTTGACCCTGCCTGGAGGCCAGGTGCCCACCAAAGCCGCTCTATTACTCCCCTCCTCAGCTGGACAGGGGAGAAAAAATATAACAAAAGGCTCGTGGGTCGAGATAAGGACAGGGAGATCACTCAGCAATTACCGTCACAGGCAAAACAGACTCGACTTGGGGAAATTAATTTAATTTATTACTATTCAAATCAGAGTAGGGTAATGAGAAATAAAACTAAATCTTAAAAACACCTTCCCCCACCCCTCCCTTCTTCCCAGGATTAACTTCACTCCCGAATTCTCCACCTCCTCCCCACAAGCGGCGCAGGGGGACGGGGAATGGGGGTTGCGGTCAGTTCATCACACGTTGTCTCTGCCGCTCCTTCCTCCTCAGGGGGAGGACTCCTCACACTCTGCCCCTGCTCCAGCGTGGGGTCCCTCCCACGGGAGACAGTCCTCCACAAGCTTCTCCAACGTGAGTCCTTCCCATGGGCTGCAGTTCTTCACAAACTCCTCCAGCGTGGGTCCCTTCCACGGGGTGCAGTCCTTCAGGAACAGACTGCTCCAGCGTGGGTCCCCCGCGGGGTCACAAGCCCTGCCAGCAAACCTGCTCCAGCATGGGCTCCTCTCTCCATGGGGCCACAGCTCCTGCCAGGAGCCTGCTCCAGCGCGGGCTTCCCACGGGGTCCCAGCCTCCTTCGGGCATCCCCCTGCTCCGGCGTGGGGTCCTCCACGGGCTGCAGGTGGAGATCTGCTCCACCGTGGAGCTCCATGGGCTGCCGGGGGACAGCCTGCCTCACCATGGTCTTCCCCACGGGCTGCAGGGGAATCTCTGCTCCGGCGCCTGGAGCACCTCCTCCCCCTCCTTCTTGCCTGACCTTGGTGTCTGCAGAGCTGTTCCTCTCACACATTCTCACTCCTCTCTCTGGCTGCAATTGCTGCTGCGCAGTAACTTTTTCCCCTTCTTAAATCTGTTATCACACGCAGAGGTGCTACCGCTGTTGCTGATGGGCTCGGCCTTGGCCAGCGGCGGGTCCGTCTTGGAGCCGGCTGGCATTGGCTCTGTCAGACATGGGGGAAGCTTCTGGCAGCTTCTCACAGAAGCCACCCCGGTAGCCCCCCTGCTACCAAAACCTTGCCATGCAAACCCAATACAGCTGGCAGAGACTTTATAGCAAGATGACAGAGCAAGCCCAAGCCCAGTTCAAGAGGCAGGATAAGACAGAGATCATTGCCAAGAAGCAAAATGGATCTGGCCACCCTGATGGGTGGGAGACAACAGCAACAGGTAAGGGACATTATTTGCGTGGACATCAGCTGGGTTAACACTAAAGCGGGTCCCACATTTCTCCGCTGCCAACAAGCCCATCGCTGCATTTTGAAAGCCCTTTTTCCCTTTCCCATTCAGCAGATCATGCCTGAGAAAGTGATTTCTCAGGATGCAGATTAAAGCAGAACAGCAGAGAGCCCCCAGTGCAATTATGAAAAGGAAGTCATAAAAAATAGTAATTAAAAGTCGTATTTCTGCTGGGTAAATGCCTGGGCAGGGCTGGGAGTTGTTAGAGGAAAGATGCCTGAAAGATAGAGGATGCAGAGGAGGTAGAGGTGGGACAGAAAGGCTTTGTCTGCGCCAGTGAGCGAAACAGGGACAGGGATTGCACCATCCCCGCTGTTACCTGTTAGCACAGCCCCTTGCACGGTTTTAATTCAGCAAAATAGTCCTGGTGGGCACGACTGGGAGTTAGCACAGGTAGTGTGGATGCATCCACCCTGCTGTGATGGGTGCCTTTACGTAGGGGCCAATCCAGGATTTCTGCAGAAAGAACAACAGGTCCTGTTGCTAGAAGCTCAAGCGGTCACAGGGAAGGGGCTGGGGCTGAGGACGTCCCCTGGGCCTGACGGATCCTGGTCTCTGCTGTGACCTGTCTGTGCCTCGGTTTCCTATTCTATTGGCCAGGGATGATAACGTGTCCGTTGGGTGTCCTGTCTGTGTAGATGGGGTGGTGGTGGGACATACGGCGTTCCAGTGTGGCTGCTGAACTGGAGATGGGGAAAAAGCAAAGCAATTTGGGTTGGATGGAGAGATTTCTCTCGCTGAAACAAACACATGGGAAGATTTTTATTTGGTTCAACCCTGAACCAAGCACATATGATCTCCTGGAGTGACAGCCAGGGTGTAGCCCGAGGGCATCTCAGATGCCATTTGGTACCTATGTTTGGGCAGGGGAATTACTAGTAAAAGCCCCACGCAAAGGCAACATCCACATATGCAAATTAACCAGAGCCTCTTCTCTGAGGTCCTGAGGTCTTCTGCTTGGGCTGCCCAAACTGCAGACATTCTTCCAGGTCCTGATCGAGCTGTACCTGCAAGGATCTCGCACCACCCATGATGCCTCCTGCACCCCTGCGGGAGATGGGGTACTTCTGCCCACTCCCCGACTTTGTGTCAGCCCCTCGGACCCGGGCAAAAAGAAACGTCCTAGCAGAGGGGTTTGCAGGTGACTGCAGTCTCAACGTGCTGCTCTTGGAAACTTTAACCAAGCTCCTGCCATGGATGTACAGGCAGGAGAAGCTGCCGGTGGGATGACTGCGATGAGACCTTCCAAGAAGGCTTCACACACCATCCATCAGCCCATTTCATCTGCAGCGACACAGCGCCAGCCCCAAAGGTAACAGATGAGGCCCCAACTATGGTGAACCTTTCGGGAAACGCTCAAAAAAAACCCCAAAGCCAACAACTCTAAGGCCCGGTGGGACTCTTTGCCTTCCTGCCGCTGAATCACCAGCGATGCGGGCAGCAGGAATTAAACAGAAGAAATAAGAATGGAGCAACGGTAAACGGAGATTGTAAACATGAGCCAGATTAAAAACTTAATGGGTCTAAGCAGGCACCGGGGGAAAGCGGGAGTGGGAGGGAATGGGGCTGAGAGGGAGGGAGGGCTGGTTTTATCTGATGGGCGGAAAGGGCTGTGGGAAGATCAAGCAATCCCACTGCACTCAGGGGATGGGAACCAGATGCTCGGGGAGCGGGAGCTGGAAATGCAATTACTCTCCCAGACACGCAGCTGCCGCGGCGCTGGGCTGGGTCGCACCCAAGAGCTCGGAGGAAATTTGGAGGGAGGTGTGTGCAAGACAAGGCGGAGGTTCACGACCTCCACCATCCCACCCCTTGCTGTGGTCCCCATATGGGTTTGGGGCCAGGGACTGGGGTACAGACTGATGGAGGCTATTTGAGGGATGATGGGAATGGATATGCATACGGAGGAGGAAAAGGTTTTTCAGCCCTGTGTAAATGTTCCCGGGACAAAGTGGAGATCTGCTCACGGAAAACCACCTCCTCAGTTCTCCCCATAAAAAAGGAGGATGCTCAGGCCAGCCCAGGGTGAGCCTGGTGGGTGAGACATGTGCCTCAGATGTGGAAGACTGAGGCTCAAATCCCTGCTGCATTTACTTCTCTGTGGTGCAGATGACCGTGCTAGGTAGGACCTTCCAGAAAGTCTGCTCCAGACAAAAAGAAGTAGCACCTCTGGGTTTTGACACATCACGATCTTCCCTCAGAAGAGCCATTTTACCCACAAATCTCCACCTGCCTTTCAGCATCAATGATTCAATATTCAGCAGCCATGTTTTCTCCGGCTAGACCTAGAAGCAACGTGTTCCAAAAGCCCTGTGCGGAGGGGTGTTCAACCTGCCGTTTTCCAAGGATGTTCAAGAGCCCCCAGGGCTCTCAGCCACCTCACAGCTGAAGAGCTCCACAACTACTGTCGGAAGAGGGAATATTTTCTGGGCCAACAACGTGATGAATTTCCAACTTTCACACTTTTTTTTTTTTCTTTGCAAGCCATTTGCAAATGATTTTCAGACCAGGGATGGGCCAGATCTGGTGGCAAGAGGGGCCTTCAGAAGCTCAGATGCAAGGGCTATGGTCCTTGTAGCTCTCCTGAAAACCCTGCAACATGCTAAAACAAAGGCTTTGTCAGTGTGACTCTTCCTGATCCCAAATGCTCTGCCTCAGCTCCCTCAGCCTCTGAAAACCTACCATTACTGGTTGAAATTCAGAGAGCAAATATTTTTGTTAGGATATGTAGGATTAAGGCCCGCATTGCAGGTGTTGCTTGTCCCTCACGCTCGGGTTTTTGGTCTGAGCCCCGACTTGCAGATCCCCAGTGCATGGCACATGCTGAGCATCAGGTTTAGAATAGCTCAAGCTTGGTACCCTCGAAGCTGCCTGACCTTAGGGAAGTTCAGAAAGGATGACCAGATGTGCAGGCTTGGAGCCCATAAGCTTGACGTCTTTCTCTTGCTGCATCAGCCGGTGTAATAAACCCATGCTCCTTCCCTACGAACCTCCCTTCCATTACAGTTTGTATAACCTTACTTTCAGTGCTGTGCATAAATACACTTTAAGTTTCACTCTGCCATCCACAAGAGGTGATTGAAAACGAAAGCCATAAACAATCAAGGCAACATCAGCTTTACTATTATTACGGCTGTTAGGAAATTTCAATGTTCTTGCAGTATCCCAGGGTTCAAAACCACCCGCTTTTCCCATTTGTCTCCCGAAGTGTTTCTTTACATGCTCTAACATGAAATCACTACCGGACCTCTCCCTACGCTATGATGCAGCTAAGAAAACAAATTGCTCTGTCAGTAAAAGAGCAAAGCGAGGTTGGTTTCCAAGGGATGGTGGATTCTCTAGTGTCCAATAGAGCACAAACTCCAACGAAAGATTTACCCAAGGCTGTGACATTCATAAAGTCTCTCTAATGGGTGGTTTGGCTGGAATTTAAGAGGGGGTATGCTCCTGGGCTGCTTTTTCCTTCACTGAGGATACTAACTGGTCCTTCTTCTCTTTCCATGTGCCTGGTTGTGTGAAACTTGTAGGATTTATCCTCTGACAAATTAGTAGTAGAAGATGTGAGGGGTTCTCAGCTGCTGACAGCCACCCTCTGTCCCTACGTAGCTCTGGTTTCCTTAGGAAATCAAAGTAAAGCTGTGATAGTCGCTGTGGTGAAGGACACTGCACAAAACCAAACATAAAAGCTTTGGAAACAGATTTTTGCTCCTCTCATGCGAAGATGAGCATTTAAAATGTCTCTGAGGTGAGATTTGACTTGAAAATTTTCCTCCAGGCTCTAACACCTAAGGGAAAAAATAATAAAAAAATTGAATGCTGATGACTTTTTCTCTACTCGCCTGGTTTCAGAATCATAGAATCATAGAATCATTGAGGTTGGAAAAGACCTTTAGGATCATCATTTTAGTTAGTCGGAGGGTCCAACATGCATCCTGGAGAGCCTGAGATTGGCAATGCCATAGGTGAAGCCGCTGAATTTCAAAACGTGGGGAAAAGAGCTGGCTGATCACACCAGTGTGAGCTACTGATGGGACAGGGACTCTGCCAGGCAGCTCAGCACTCATCTCCCAGGTGGCTGTGACCCAGTCCTCTCCCCGCTGTGCCTGTCACCCCAACCCATCTCTGAGACCACCATGGAAAAGCTGATGCGTGCTGTAGCATCGTGCAGACCTCGGCCGCATCTGCTTTTTGGACCTTCTCCGAGTGTGTGAGCCACCTCCTCGTGTCCTCCTCCAAGAAGGGACCACATCCCTGCATGGCTGCCCTTGGGAAGAGGGGACACGCAGGATGCCACCTTGTCCGAGCATGCACATATGTTGGGGTTTGTGTTTACATGTTTGTGCTCATGTAAGCTTGAGCATATGCACGCGTGCTTGGGCGTACGCTTGCATTAAGTGTGTTTATGCACGTATGTTTGCGTACATGCACAGATGTGCGCATGCCCATTTTTGCACCCGTGCGTATGTGTCTGGGTGCGTGCAAGCTGATTTTTGCAAGTGTGTGCCTGGCATACTCATGCAATAGTGTGTGCGCACACATGTGGACAAATGGGAGGTGTGTTTGTGTATGCAGCCTTGTGCGTGTGCCCTGAGCATGCAGGGTCTGTTTGCCCTCCAGAGCGTGCGGTGGTGTCTACGTGTGAGTGCAAGGGGATGCGCGGCTGTGGGCACGCACACGTTGAAGGAGGTCCAAGCAAATCCCTTCCATGCAGATCCCTGAATCGCAGCCGGGGCCGGGGCAGGCTGACCTGCACCGCGCTAGGTATTAACGGACAGTAACGGCATCTCGCTGTGACTCATCATCACGGATCTGACAAACTGTTGATCCCATTGATAAAAGCCCAGAGGGTTTGGGCACCCAGCCAAATCCCTCCACTTCATTCATGGAAAGGAGGGCCGGGGAGGGAAATCGGCTGGGCTCAGGTCCAGGGAACAGAAGCACAAGCAGCTCTGGCTATTGCACAGAGTCCTCCGATAGCCATGGATGGAGGCCAGAGGCACGGGCAGGAGCCGGGAGCCGTAGCGATCCCCACGCAATGAGGCTCCAGCCAGAAAACAGCAAGGCAGCGGTGTCCTGGGCCAGAAATTCTCCTCGGGGGGGGGAAGAGGAGCAGACCCTTCAGCAAAGCCCTGTCCCTGGGAAAGGTCGTGTCCTTCCGCCCTTGTGCAAATCCCTCCGCCAGTGCCGTTAACCCAAGCAGTGCTGTTTTCCCAGTCGGATTTAGAGCCAAGCTCCAGTCCTACATGCCAGCAGCAAGCAAGACCCTGTCAGCAAGATAGATAGGTAAGGACAAGGAAGGGGCAGCCCGTGGGTGTTGTGGGATGCCCAGGCTGCAAATATCCCTCATGCAATCCCTCGTGCATTCACATCTTTGTGTGTGCCCAAGCTCTCCTAGATGCCTCCAGCATTGGAAATTACATGTGATTGATAGTTCCTTGCAGCTTTTCCTAATTGCTGCAGGAGAGGAAAAGGCACCTGGAGCAGCCAGCCCATCCACCCCTTCTGAATGATTCCCCCAAGCCCTGCCCTTGCAGGGCTGGGAAGTTTATACAGCACATCGTGGAGAGAAGTCTCTTGCCAATGGCAGATGAACTGCACCATGGGCTACTGGAGCATACCGCACCCATGGGGGCACCCATCACAGGGGGAAAACCTGTAAATAGTAGCCTCTAGATAAGTACCCAGGCCATCAGACTATTAGTTCAGAGGGCTCCTTCCTCCTGGAGACTTTACTGAAACTAGCACCCTCCCAGAAAAGGGATTTTTTTGGGCTGAACTAGTGTTTTCCAGCAAGGAAATAAAAGTTTGCATTGAGAAATTCCTGGTCAGCTTTCTCGGGAGATTCATGAAACAACATGACCAGGGTCACTGAAGGAATGACTTATGCCGTAGTGCAATCTGCTTGGAAACGGGCTGAAGAGGTAGGAAACCCTCCCAGTTGCCTCAGGTGGTGCTGGACATGCTGCTCTGACCCATCAGCAAGGAGCTAAGGCGTTACTGCTCCAGGCAGAGGTCTACCGGCGCAACCCTGTGCACGGCTGCTCTCAACCTCTCTGTTGAAAAGGCTAGTTTAGCTCAATATGGAAAAGCGCGGGTTTTTTTTTAAACCCAGGACATTTTGATAGACTGGCCCAAGAGGTCGATCACACACAGCGATGCTCACAGACCTGAGGAAACAATCAGTTCAAGCAGGGTTGGGCTACCTTGGCCAGGGGGAACCTTTCTCACTTCTCAGGTGCAACCAGAAAGAGATCATGTCATGTTCCAGGGGCTAAATGCACCATCTTATGTCGATAGCACAGAAATTTCTCAATGGGTTTCTTTTCACGTGTCAGGTCAGGAGACCTGACAGCCAACCCTATAATATTTTAAGCTGTAGGGATAAGAACTGAACCACAATCCTCTCTCAGAAGGCAATGCGTGGAGGACGCAGGCTTGGATAGGCTGAACACATCCTGATTTCACTGATAGCATCTCCAGGTCTTATGGATGAACTACGGAGAGTGACAACCTGTCAAGGACAAAAGACTATTCAATATGACCCCACCTGGACTTTGATCCCTAGCCAAACCTGTTGTAAGAAAGAGAGAGATGATGGCTGGTTCGCTTTAAAAGCTGCAGCAGTGGCTTAAGTCCGTCCAGCCCCCAGACTACTGTTGGATTAGTCTCACTCCACTGCTTTAATGTGTCTGTAAAGGTTAAGTGCTGATTCCTGAAGGTGTTAACCATGCAATGGGGCTGTGCTGGAAGGGAAAGTAGAAATGATAGCTTGAAAGCAAGCGAAAGGCAAATTTAAAGTGTTTACGAAGACCCTTCTGAAGAGAGAGATGTTGCTCTGTGGTACAGTGCCCAGGAGGGAAGGGGACTCAATCCCACCACCCCCTTGGGGCTGATTTTGCCAAATCATCGATCCCACAGGGCACAGCAAGGTAACTTTAGAAAACTTGAGTCTAACACAAGGCAGACATGCCACAGTAAGAGGAAAACACCTACAGAGACCCCGATCGCGCTACTGGACCAAAGCAAGCAAACCCTTGGAGAGTGATCTACACCATCCCCTCATATCCTCACGTCACTTCCAAGCCTTGATGCAGAATTCAGGGAAGCACCTGCCTAAGTACTAGTGACTAGCTGCATCAAGCAGAGAGGGAAATTAATACTTTAGCTGCGTATTGTAGCATTAGTCACGAGTTTCTGTGCGTGAGGAAAGTCGATCCCTGTGTTATGCTCTACCCACACAAGCAGTCCCATTGAGATCCAGAGTTACTCAAGCGGGGAAAGTCAAGCAAAGTGAGGATGTGTGGGTAGCTTTCACAGTGCTTTTAAGGTAACATTTGAGGTTGCAATCCAATTTTTCCTCTTGAAACTCACTGAGCAATTTTCTCCCTCTTGTAATGCCTTTTTTTTTTTTTTTTTTTAAACCAAATCCACATACAGAGAAAAATGGCAAGAAAACGTAATTGTAGAGGAGGGGAGCGAATGCAGAGAAGGGAGAGAAGGCAGCTGTATTGACCATCTGCTATACCGCTAAAAACACCCACTTAAGTATCTGTTTACAAATCAAGTTGCCTGTGTTAGTAGAAACAGAGGCACTTGCTTCAGAAGTATCAGACGATTGGCTGCCAACATGCTGAGTTTATTAGGTAGCAGACTGGGTCTTTGTGAAAATGTGTGGTAGGAGGAATAAAACCAAAAGCTGTTCTTAACAAGGAAATATTGAGAGGCACACGTTAGAAAAAACAGTGCCTGCAAGGAGCTGTAAAGAGTGCCCACCCCTGAGCCAGCTGCCATTGCTAGAGGAATCCTAAGCTTTCTTAAACACGAGGTGTATGTTAAAAAGAAAAAAAAGAAAAACACTCAGCTCCAGCTCCAGCTTTGTCTCTCTTATTTACCAAGGACCATGTCCAGGAATGCTGTACTGCCACAGAGGCATCTCGTGGCTGGCTCACAATATTGTTAGCAAAACTATTATTCCTTTAAAAAATTGAAGTTCCCAGTTATTTTAATTTTTCTTTACTCACTGAATTCTTGGAGTGCTCAGAATCCCTCAGGAAGGGGTTATGTACCATCCAAGCATTTATCTTAAGAAACCTCCTATGAGCTATTATTAAATTAATATATTTGTGACATTTTGCGACCGCTACCATAAGATACGGTCTGATACCTGATGGTATCAAACCAGTCTGGCAGTCTTGATTCAATTCCAGCAAGTGGGTAGAAAGGCCTCTGAAACCATGAGCCTGAATGCTCTCAGACTAACGAGCCCAGCAAATACGGTCCTATTCTCCTCTTTCTACAGAAGATCCGATAGTGATCTGAAGACTGTTGTGTGAACACTGTAAAACTGCTGGTGGGTTCAGGGCCGGGCTGCTTGACATCCTCTCAGCCCCAAACGCTGTCTCATGTAGTTGCAGGTAGAAGCACGTCATGCAGTTAATTCCCTTTGGATGCTGGATCCCTTCTCCACAGGTGCCAGTGAAAAGCACGTCCCTCCGTTCCACGGAGTTCCCATTAAAAGCCCTGACTTCAGAACACTTTGGCGGAGACCAATGGCAGAGCGTGACTTTGAACCTCCCACACCACCTTTTTGTGGAATCAAATCTCTGTTTTTAGGAGCACTGGAAAACTGCAAATGAGATCAAGTATATGGGGCTGCACAGGCACGTGGGAACAGATGGGTGGAAGACACGTGGCAATGGAGATCAATCTGTGCAGCCCATGGATGCTGGCACATGATCACCCATTCTAACACAGACACCTAAAATAAGTTAGATGAACTGAGTTCATGCAGCGCCCATTCACGCTTGTTGCCTATAGAGCAAAAGTCTTGCCTAAAGACTATCCAAAGAGGTTGTCTTAGACGGAAACAACTGTGGACAATAGCAGCACAGTTCACTTTCTCATGCATAGCCACCTCCTGCCATTTGAGATGTCCTGAGGGATCTCCCACGCTCACGCATGCCGTACCTTCCTGGAGCAACACCCAGTAGCCAGATGGTTCCTGGTGGCATCTCAGATACTTACTGGTGGGCAACTAAATCAATCCCCAGTGATGGGAGTCAGGTCTGGATTCAGAAACCTACATTCATGTAGTAGGTGTCTCCATGTGAGCTGTGTGCCCAGGCCCTCACCACAGTGAAGGACGAGGGGTCAGTGACTCAGGTTGTCCCACCTGCCTCTACCTGCTGCTCCAGCCTGCCTGGTGCCGTATCTAACAGCCTTATGAGAATGTTCAGATAACCCAGTGTGTCTTCAATGGCGCTAGTTGCCAATGTATGGATAAACACTGCTCCCTTAGTGGCACCATAGCCAAATACAGCACTTAGGTGAAGGACCAGAGGAGTGACTTCCAGGAGAGACCATCTACTTTGCCATTCTTCCCCCTTTGGATAGATACTGCTAGACCCTCACTGTAGAGGAGCCTGAATGCCTATCAGATGGCATTGCTTGGAATTCATATCCATTTTATACAGAAATATTAAACAAAAAGCCCCCAATACCTTCTAGAGGTGTGTTTAATCACAGCAGGGATAATGAAGCATCCTGACCCCTAAGCTGTCAGGTCATCGCTCATAAATGCCTAATGATGCAAAGAGAGTTCTAAAGATGTGTTGCTAACTGATTCATATTTCCATTTTCATCATCGCTTGAGAAACAGGTGCAGGAGGATACAGCTGCATTTTGGGAAGTTTGCACACACGGCTGAGGCTGCCGCAGTTTTGAAAACAAGGGGCCGTGCACGTCTGACAGAGCCACTTCTCAGATGATGCCCTTCAGAGAACAGAAGTTGGGTCTTCAGGAACTACCTCACCATCCCATGCCATCCTAAAAGGGTTTTAGGGTAACAGCAATTTTAGGGTAATCCAGCCATAATGCCCTGAAGTCATCTGGAGGAAACAAAGCTTTTCTCTTATTACAGAATTCATAGGATAGGACTTAAAAACCAGGGAACAGGCTAGGTAGAGTTGCCGTAAGACCAACTGCACTCAGCTCTCCCAACTCCAGTTTCTGGGATTCTATAAAATAAGAAGCCAGGTGCTTGCTGTGTTGGAAACATAATCAACATAGTCAAAAAGTCCCAGGAGAAAGACGGTTTAGGTGCCAGGTATCAGTCAATGAACCGTTAAAAGTATTCCTGACTCCCAGCTTGGCCACTGCTGGGCACACGTGGCAACAAGCAGAAATGAGATGTATGACTAGCATTTATTTTATGAACAGGAGCCATTTGCCTTCTCCTGAGGTGGCTGAGTGGTATGGACATCTTTGCCTCCTATGCAGTGCCATCAAGACAGTCCCTTGGTTGCAATCTTTGACTCCAGCTCTTCACCAAAGAGGTTGCAAAAGTAATATCAATCTGAGTATTTCCACAATTGTGGATCAACGAGCGGCCATGACGTTGATGTCCAAGGCAACCACAACTGTTGTAAATCAAAGCTGCTCCATCAAGGTCAGTCAATTTGCATTTCTTTATGTCCATGGGAGATCTGGCTTGTATTCCAGCTTAGGCAAAAGCAGGGGTCAAAGTGGGACTATGAAAATATTGGTAGGGATACTTAGAAATGTTAGGGCAGATGGCACAGCTCCATCCTAACTCCTGCCCGCAGAAAGCCCTGGCAAACTCCTCTGAAGTTCTGGCTGACCTGTCTGCAGCGATTGCCCATTTCAGACTGTTTAAAATCCCGGCCACATGCCAGTGATCTTCTCCCTGACAAACAGTCCCACCAGTAGCCCGTCACACCTCTTCAGGAAAGTCTTGCCTGGCTTTCCTCCCTTATGCTCCCCTATACGGTAGATTTCTCTTGCTGAGGAGCCCAAGGAAGAAGAGCCCGTGCCGGCACACCGATTTTTAAGCTCCAACGACAGCAGCGAGGAGGCCAGCCCTCTCCTGCAGTCCGCGGTAGGCTGGCAAGCCTGCATGATAGCCAGATCCAGGCAGCTATCAGCCATTCATCTCCTGCAGGAGACAATATTCCCCGTCTCTTTGAACAACTGCATTTTACGAGGGAGTGAAAAGAGCAGACACTGCCGATCAGCTGTTAATGCTCCCTCCACAGATGAAAACATTTAACACAAACTCACATCTTAGGGGATAGGATTTTTTTTCATTATTATTCTCTCTCTCTCTCTTTTTTTATTCCCTTCCCTTTTAATTCGCTCCTTTATCTCCGAGGCCTTGATAGTGTCAAGAACTGACTGATGACTACGGTGTTAAGTTGCCTCTGGTTAAATCAAACACCCCTTCAAGCAACGAGTGTCTGGCTAGGAGCAGTTCAGGAGTGACGGGGAGAAAGGGAATAGGCTATGCTCCTTTGACGGGTGGAGGCAACCACGCTCTTGGACTGATGGAGAGAGGAAGAAAATATCCCTGTGCCGGTTATCCCCATCCTCTGGCACAACAGAGCTACCCACAGTGAGGGTTCAGATAATTTGGGCAAGAGAGAGGGTCTGTGAGGCTGGTGCAGGACAGGAGAGGATGCTCATAGGAACGAAGGCTCGTAGAAGTGACAACATCTTCTGCTCAGAGGGAAAAGACGGTCTTGTGCTTTGTCTTCTCAAACCAAAGCCGCATATATGCATAAAAAAAAAGCCCAATGCCTCCTACTACAGTGAAGCTCTGCGCTACACAGCCTCTCTCTCTGCAGGAAGAAATCAGTGGAAATGTTAGACAGGGGACTCATTTTGCTCGGCGGCAGCTGCCTCTTCAGAGGGCTGTTCAGTGACTGAACCAGCACCATCCAGTTGTGCTACAGGTGCACACGGTGTAACACCATTGCAACGCCAGCGCTGAATGCACTGCCGTTACTGATGCTGAACAGCAATGCAGCCATTTCAAGTTGCTCACAGATGTCCAAACCTGAGCTGAGTTTTCTTCAAGGTCAGTTCCTGCCTCTGCTCCCACCAGGTGAAGCTTCTCCAAAAAGCCGGTGCACTCCTCCCGCTCCACTTTGTGCCATTTTACATTAGCATCAACGCCACTTATAGCAGCAAAGCACTGCTCTTTATTAATTCAGCAAGGCTGTTCATCCACCTTATGCAGATGAACACCAAATACATTCTGTGAGCAGCACTGGGAATCAGTCCCCCACTTAAAAGAGCCATTTTGGTTAACACAGAAAGCTGAAAAGTCTGGAGAAGGTGGTAATTTTACGAGCTATGCAGTCTGCAACACATTAGGTACGAGCCAGGCTCCCTATAGCGAAGGCTGCATTTATGTGGACCTGTCCTCGGAGGTGGAGCTTGTCACCTTGGTGGCGAGGTGGATTTTCCACCACAGTTCTGAAGTCACACAGCAGTTGTGATGCTGTCTCTGGTCTATTATCAGCCCCTTGGAGCCCAAACACTTCTCCTCCCAAGGCTGTGCACAGCCTTTTGTATGCTGTGCATTATAAATTGCCGTGCTATCACATAATTTAAACATTCAAGAGATGTCCAAAGTGGGGTCACAAATCCAAACTCCCTTGAATTGCTCAAGCCGGATCAAATGGCATAAGATGTCAGAAACTGCTGTGCTGGGTCAGACTCATCCATTTTTTATCTCCAACAATAGTCAGTAACAGATTCCCAAGGAGAGCATAAGAATTGGGTAAGATGACAGTTTCCCACAACACTCCCAATCTCCAGCAATCTCTATGTTAGGTACTACCTACAGAGGTGGGGGTTTTTTTTCAAATTTTCTAATTCTAATGACTTTTCAAGCTACGTAAACCTCTAGCATCCACAGCCCTCTTCAGCAATGAGTTCCACAGCTTAACCTGCACGCCACGTGAGGACACTATGTGATGCACAGCAGGATGCCAAAGGCAGGTGTCTGAGCTCAGACACAGTCATATTAATACTGCTGACCAGCTCCCAGACCAGAGGTGATTTGCATCTGGGAAGTTCAATGCTGGCAGGCAGATCCCCATCCACCCTGAGGCCTCTCATGCGTTCCGACATGAGAGGAGCCGGCAGGATCGGATGAGCCCTTCTGAGCCCTGCCACATTATTATTTATGCAGCAACCTGGTTCCTGACATTGGTTTTACCTTGATTTTCCCTAGCCCAAACCGGTCACCCACATCCAAACGGCACCTCTTTGGCAGTGGTTTCCAGAGTATGCGGATCTAGTATCCAGATCCTGTGGGATCCCAGTAGGTCAAAGGAGTCCCGTCCCTCAGTTTCTCCTGTGTTTTGACTGCAAATGCTCTAGATCTGGGGCTATTTCTGCTTGGGTGCATTCACAGAAAACACTGGATGTTGGAGTACGTCACGGGTTTCCCGGGGAGGGGTGGCAGCCGGTGGGGTTTAGTTTTCTCATTAACAGTCCCTAAAACTTCCAGACACCTGGCAAAGGGCAGCTTTGCTTGCACAGTCTGACAACGCAGCGCACAAATCCAATGCCTCCGGGACACACGTACCATGTCCCTGCTAGGAAATAAAACGGGTCACAGCCAGTTCTCTGAGGGCAAGCAGCATGGCACAGCTCATATCCATATGGCTAAACTCACCCGTCCTCCAAAACAGGCTGGCATTGTGCCGGTTGGAAAGTGTCCATGCTAAACCCTCAAGCATGCCCAGATACTGTCTGGGAGAAGGATAGTTGGTCTGGGCCAAAACTGTGCTCAGGACCATGGTAACAATTTAGTGGTACAGATGATCCCAGACCAGGATTCCGCCTTGTGCCCTTCCCCTGGTTGGTTTGTTAGGGCAAATACAGAGACATGGCCCTGGTGAGCTTTCAGACTGCACACACAGACCATGCCGGCAAGGACCCACTGCCCTGGGCTGGCTCGCTACATCCATACACGCCAAACAGTGGAGGTACCTAAAATTTAGCCTTACAGGTAACTGACCTCCAGTGTCCAGGTCCTGGCAGTGTTTAATTTGCTTGTACAGACATACCCTCACCAGCTGGGTACATCCTCCATGTGCCCACCTCCCTGCTCGCTGTTTCCCAGAAAAAATCAGAGGAACCAGACTCACGCGCTCTTGCATCCTACAAGATGCTGAAGGCACAAGCAGCCGTGTAATCCACACATGTGGGCAGGGGCCGTTCCCGCTCCAAGCTACCCTAATCCCAAAGAAATGACAGACCCAGGTATGGCAAAATAGGAGGAATACACCAGGACTGAACACATGGCAGAGCTGGAGTGTATTTGAAAGCCTGGCTCTGTTAGGCTGCTCCCACAGCAGGATGCCGGTGCAGGAGGAGACCCAGTCTCTGCTTCTCCATTGCAAAACTCAATTATCTCATAGGCACAAAAGACTAAAGAACAGGGAGAGGGGAGAGATCCGAAATGTGGCTTTCCATTTGAGTCAAGCAACATTCCTCCTCCTCCTGTTGCCAAAACCAGTTAAAAATATGCCCGAGTCTTAGCCTTCACCATCAAGCTATTTACCATTACCTCCAATGCTGTACTATTTTGTGAATTGGGAGCAGCGAGCTTGTAAGAAGAATAGATTTTTCCTTTAATAGTTTTGACAGTAGTAACCTCTCCGCACAGCCAAAGTTCTGGAGAGAAAAAAATTAATTGGGGGGTGGGGGGGCAGAAATAGCTGGCATCAGCCTGATGTATCGACTTCAGAAATGGCCTTTAGACAGCTCCTATTCATAAGTGTGCCTGGCCAAACCAGAAACCCTGCCAGCCTCTGAAGCAAAAACCCTGCTATGGTGAAGCCTGCAAGCCTCAGTCGTTTCAAGAAGATCGGCGTTGCAAGATGTGATACCGTGGTGAGACCTTCCCTGGCTCTAACCATGCTGGCTGAAGGCTCTCACGAGCGTAGCTGCATTAAAACAGGCTTCACCTGACTTTGACCTACACCATGAAGACGTGCCTGCAGGAATAAGTGATTCGATCCCAGAGAAATGCAACTGGAAAAAAGTTAATTTATCTGCAGAAGGGCCCAGTTTGCTTGGAGTCCTTTCAAAATGATGATAATTAATGCCCTTAATGCCAAGAGACTCAGAGGTTTCGTGAGGATTTGGGTTCCTGGACGTCTGAAGCCATGCCAGCCTGCTCGGCAGAGGAGGGTGAGCAGAGGGCTCCGAGCTCAGTGCACCCAGGGGGAACAACGACCACTGCCCAGAAATCAAAAACTTCACCAATTCATGGGCGAAAAGGATGTGTATTTTCCACAGAGAGAAGAATTAGCCACTGGCATGATTTGCCCAGGAACGTGGTAAATGCCTTGTTTCCTGATATATTTAAGTGAAGATTGGATGTCCTTCTGAAACCACCCTTCTTGGGCTTGGCTGGGGATAGTTAAAGTGGCTACGTTTGACTTAAAACCTTCAGTCCTAGCTGACCACAGGTATATATATAAAAATACCTACATATTAGATAGGTAACTAAAATGCACAAACACAGGTAGACATACACACGTATGGTTTAGGAAAAAATTCCCATGAGCATTTCCTAAACATCATTGGCTCTTCCCTTCTACTGCTTCATGCCTGTCCTTTCCTTCCTTCTCCTCCCTTTTTGGAAGACCACGGCAGGTACTGTCTCCTACAGTGCATTTGTAGAGCACTTCGCAGGTGGAGGTCCTGATCCTGGTTAGTGGCCAAGAACACGACTGCGGTACCCGGGTCATCGAAGACACGGCCTGGAGAGGTTGTGATGGACTAACGGAGGATGGTCCCAGTTACTGTAATTGGAGGAGACAATTCACGTGGGTTGAGCTGGCTTAGAACTTCTGTATGGTCACGAATGGTTTGCTTGCAGAGAGCCAAGCTCTCTGAGGGCCACAGTGGAGGCTGGCTGGCTGGTGGCCACACCAGAGGAGCTGATGAAGGTGGTGTGAATGGCAGAAGCTGGGGGGAACAGAAATCCAAATCTGCGCTTTGTTGGTGTTGATGAAAAGAAGACAATTCAAGAGGGATTACAAGGTGCTCAGGGGAAACTGTTCTGTGTAAACTTAGCTGATGGAGACAGCATGAAAGAGTAGGGAGCCCCTGTCAGCGGGGATTCACCCCAAGAGAGGGATGGGAGCTGGTGGAGAACCTCCTTGGTGTGGTGTTCCCAACCATCTTGTCATGGGGAGAGCAGAAAGAGCCTGAAGACGGCATAGGAAAAGGATGAAAATGAGACCCAGGATGAGGAAGAGACTTCGGCACGCACGCCGTTAAGGAAACAACCAGTGCGGTCTCACCCGGTTCGCTCAGCTGAGTGCTGGAGGGTGGCCAAGGAAAGCTCAGAGCGGTGCTGGTGGGAGTTCAAAGGATGCAGGGGTATGGTCAAGAGGTAACAGCTGTTGAGCAGGGAAGGTGCTGGTAGCTGAGGTGGGTGGAAAGGCTCAGGATGATATGGTCCAGCCAGCCCCATGTGCTCCCCTGAAGGGCCCAGGTGACTCACTGGAAGAAGAAACAGTGACAAGGTGGGGAAGGAAAGTGACAGATGTGATTGTCACCAGGGTGGATGCTACCACTCTGACAAGAAGGTTCAAAGGTTTGGTGGCCAGCCCCAGGGGGAGCAGACTTGGGCACAAACATTACGGCAAAAATCACAGCGGGCCAACTCTGAAGGAAAACATTTACACGCAGGGGGATGCCGGCATCCGTGTCCAACTCCCCCCTTGATCATCAATCAATCACAAGAATTGCAATATCCACACAACTCTCTCACTCCAACAGATGGTCGTCATCTCGGTGGCTATGTGTCCCGTTGTACATAAACTAGGAGATGCACCATTCCCTGGTCCTGAGAGCTTGCTGCAGCTAAACCCTCTTGCCCAAGAGCAGGAGGGTCCACCCAAACCACCTCTTGGGAATGGCCCGTGGCTCTTCCTAACTCCCCAAGTGTGGCTGGGAACTGTGCTAGCTGGCCTGGGTCAACCTTATGTGCGTCGAGTTCATTGCTTTCCTTCCCACTGAACTGTTCTACGAGACCAGGAGCAGAACAGCTCCTAGGAGGCAAAGCATTATTCTGCGTGCTTCATCATCCAACTTCTTGTTCACATTCTCTGTTGCTTTGCAATGAGAGCTTACAGCTTTAGTTCTGCGATCTTCTACCCTGCCTCCCCAACACATCTGAAAGGCTTCAAAACAATCCTGAGGGGACATTTATTATTACAGCTTTCACATTTGTATTTTTAACCTCCTTGAAGAGTTCTCAAGGATAGCCAGAGGAGGGATACTATTTTAAGTGCACAAAGCACATGAAAAAAACACAAAATTAGCACTTAGTGCATTTAGCAGACTGGCAAGTGGAGCGTTTGATCTGATCCTCAGGTTGGAAAGGGTTGGATTTCCTTGTACAGAAGCCGAACAGCATCCTCCTCCCAAATCAAATTTCAGCCTCCAGTACCACCACCTTGCAGGCTGTGGTTTCAGAGGAATGTTTTTAAGAGCTGGGAGCACGTGCCCACCCCCGGTGTTAGGTGAACACACGCACTAGAAGAGCACAAGCACACAATCGCATTAGCTTAATTATGAGCAGCGGTGCTAGAAAAGCTCCAGTGCATGCTGGCAAAACGTTAGCAATCCCGCCTTGCAGTAGCATCTGCTTTAAGGAGCTCAGGGGCAGACAAACAGCCCATGCAGAAAGGCGACGGGTGCTTTTTGCATGCGATCTTTTCCGGGCAGGGAAGTGCTATCAACCCTACAGCGTTGGAAACAGCAAAATGAGGTGCGAAGTCTCCCCAAAGACATCTAGGAGGTCTGGCACTGAGGAGGGAATTGAATGCACTCCACCAGGCATTTCTAAATCAGAGGGTACTGCCTTGTGAGCAATATAAACTGATGGACATCTAATTGATGGGAAGAAGCAGCCCCAGCCAAGCTACCTTACAACCTACCGTAAAATTTCTCGTGTTTTCCTCCAATCTAGCTGGCAGTGGCTAGGCTGTGACAGAGGGAGGGTTATAGGCCAGGGGAGAGGGGGGGTTGTTTCATATCACCCGATATAATTTCCTTTTCAGGTTCTCCTCCCTAGGCAGATCCACCACTCGCTGCCAACAGAGCCATTCCCTCCGCTTAGGCATTTGGCTGCTACGCTGTGGCTTTTGGGTCTGAACTCTTGGAAACAGAGACCACAATCCTCCCTTTCCAAAGGCTCTTCTTAATTTTGAAATTGATTTTGGTGCGGTTCCTACAACGTTTCACAGAAACTACTCATACACGCCACCAAGCAGTCAAGACCACCAGCCTGGGACTCAGCTCCAGGTTAAGGTATCTAAACGCAGGTGCCTATCTATAGGTGTCTCCATTTCCACTGCAGCCACGGGAGTCCTAGCCCATACAGTCAGCAAGGCTGGGAAAGCAATTCAGCTCTCCCTAAAACAGAGGTCTCCTCCAGGACAGCTAGATTGCTCTCTTCAAGCTCCTCTATGCTCGAGTCTCTTGCCCACAAGGAGGCATCTAGCACAGACTGTGATGCCCCAAGTGATTTCTCCTGACCTTCAGCCGCTGTTTCAGAGAAGCGCTGCAGTCCCATAGGTTCTGTGTCATGTTTGCCAGTCCTGTACATCTGCCTACAGAAGAATAATGCTTCTATCGGTCCGCAGTATTCCTTCAGAGCAGCAACCATCTAGTAAGGATGTGCAGCACCTTCAGCACTTGGGTAATTTCTGCTGGGGCCTCTGGGTACTATTGCAACACCACTTCTGGGAGGGAGGGCAGGCAAAAACATGACTGTGGATCTGCACATGCTGGGGAGCATCGAGACGATGTGTGGGATATGCTTTCCTTTTGTTGTTCAGGTTTACTCTTTGGTCGTTGTTGCTCCAGCTGTGATTAATTCTGCAAACCTTTCGGGGATGCTAACATTTTTATTACTGTGTTGCTAATAAGGGAGGTTAATTAGTCCCTCCTCTCTCTCAGCTACTTGGAGGTGGTAGCTGTCCTGGTGGGGTTTTAGCTATCGCAGGCTGTGATGAAAGAGCCATTGCCAGGAGGGCAGAGCCACGGCCGGTGCCTGTGCACCAGATCTGGAGCAAGGGGAGCACCACGTTCAACCCTTGGGTTCAACCGATCCCAGGTCTCCTTGCAATGACCCAGCAAAGGGAGACCTCGACCCCCAGGCTCAAGGCACAGCAGTCTCCTTGCTGGTGGCTTCAAATGCATGGGGAAACACAGGGTGCTTCCAGCTGGTACCCCAAACTCCTTCCACTATCCCTCCAGCTGATGAATTTGGGATGATCTGGGCATCCCGTCTCACCCTGTCCTGTCACAGAATCACAGAATACTTTGGGTTGGAAGGGACCTTTAAAGGTCATCATCTAGTCCAACCCCCTCCTCTGGACCCTGCCTCTGAACTCTGCCCCAATCCAGCCTGGACTCACCCTTGATGTACCAGGGAGACCAGAAATAGGTGCCATGTTCCAGCAAGGTTTCCAAGATATGACGGGATCAAGCTGGTCTCTACTAGAGACACTTCTGATCTCCCCCTGCTTCTTCCACTTCCATGCTACATTTTCCGCCTTGTGATCAGTTCACACTTGGGTTTTCTTTCCTTCTCCTGCCATTTCTAAGACAGGCCCCTGCACCTTGGCAGAAATTACTGCAGCGAGTCCCCGGCTGCGGGTCCATGCAGTCTGTATGCCCAACTCCACCTCCTCCACGCATCGCTCCTCAAGGCCACCTAGGCTTACCTGATGGCCTTCTGCTCCTCTCTTTACATCCACGTCATGGCAGCCCCAAGGCCAGGTCTGGAGGCCAACCTAAGGTTTGTGGGACTAACAGAAATAATTTCATTAATGTGAATTCACAGTAGATCAGGCCTTTGTGTGAGGATCCCCCCTCTCTAGCCGGCACATCCTATTTAGCTTGTAATACAAATGCTTTTTGCAGCACAGCACGGTGGCGGTGGCAATATCTGCAAGAAGATGCCAAAGAGCAAAAAGAGCGGCGGCAGCCTCTGTGGGAAGCGCCCGGTTTCAGCAGCTCTCCTGGGATGGGGCATCTGCTGGTGCCTCCACAGTGGAGTAGGGCTGGAGCCTCCTGCTCTTTGTTTTGGGGGAGTCTGAACTTGTGCAAATCCTTTGCGTTTCCACTTCTCTCTCCTGGTGAAGCAGGAGCGTTCATCCTTAGCTCCTGGAGCATGCAGGCTTCCTCAGAAAAAATACATTTTTCCAAGCAAGGATCTTCAGGAAAATGAGGTATTTGATTAAAAGCTACCCCCTTGCCTTCCCTCCCAATTATTTTTTAAGTACTATAGACATGAAATAAAATATTTTCATTAAAATGTCAGCAAGCAAACAAAAAATCTGAAGAGATATTCCACACCAAAGCCAAAATCAACTCTGGAAAATTACTAAAGCAGAAGAGTTAACCCCTAGACTGTAATTTCTTTCCTAGGGAGACAGCAAAGCCTCTAGAGCTCTCTGTACAGAGGGACTACTGTAAAGTCTGGCATTATTTGATTTTACTGTATTCACTTCAGAGTAATAACAGCCCTTTTCTAAGACTGGGGACTGGATTTGTCCTTATAATATGACCTTTTTGTAGCCTACAAGTAGTGGGAAAAGGACAAACTCTGGCAGAAAATGGACAAGATCTCTGGCTTTCTGCCGGTGGAAAGTCAGGTTTTATCCACCCTCAGCTCTGAGCTGCTCCGGAGACAAGAGCATGCTGATCTCCACTTATCCGCTGTGATCTGCCATTTCGAGAGCTCCTGCTGGGAACCCAGGCCAAGTCTCCAACGTGTTTTTGCTTTTCTTGCAACGGTTGAGCAATCCTTCCTCACTCTCCAGGAGCAGAAAGAGCCCTTTCCTTTGCGAGACCACAACAGCCACCCAGTTTCCCTGCGGATGCCCACAGCCTTCCTGCTCTTCTTGAGAGTGGTCCATTCCCATGTCTGGGGGGAGGACCCATAAAGTTGAACCCAACGTCATTCCCTCTCCTGTAATCACACCCACCCTGTTCAGAAACACAATGTTTTTTTCTCCAAAAGCAGAAGGAATCACGATATGCTTGAATATGCAAGTGTTACTGCTCAGGTTAGTCCATCCAAAGCCTTTCATCTCCTGCAGAGCCCCAACCAGAAAAGCAGTCTCCAGCGAGGGGCTTTCTTGCTCACTCCCCTGATGGGATTTAATCTCTCCTCTAGTCAACTGCTCCTTCATCTCCCCTAAGAAAAGCCCTGGGAACTACTCACTGTCTGTTTTGAAAGGTGCAGAAGCAAAGGAAAATGGCCACGTACTGAAAACTGAAGGATAAATTGCTTCCTTGGGTAAATCGGAGCAGGTCAGTGCAGGCTGGTCTACCACAAAACCCATCTCTCCACACAGTGCTAAGGTGAGGAACTGATGTAGGGCTCCGCTGGTGGGACTGGCTCATCCCTTAACATCACTAGTGAGAAAAAACTTACATTTTGTTTTCAAACACATCTGATAAGATAGCTTTTCAATGAAGCTACAAGGAGAGGGAATGAGTCAGATAAAGGAAAATTATTTCAGTGTGTAGGAAGCATGAAGACCTTCCCAGACAAACCAGCTGGGCCTGAAATATCAGGCAAATCCTTACACAAGGAGCGCATCACTAGGTACATCAATCAGACAAGTCTTTCTTCCAGCATGCACATGAGTGAACGAATACCTCAATTATGGCTATGTGTTTCATTGCACATTGACCTTAAGAGTCCAATGCTTTATAGGAAGGAGTTTAATTCAATTAGCACACCCATGGGGTTTTCAGCCAGGCTACTAACTGACCCACTAATGTAGGACATTTAAAGGTAGCACAGGGCACTGGAGTTCAAATGTACCATCTTCCCCTGCTTTCCATTTGCAGTCAAAAAAGAAAAAGGACATCAATGATCTTAGCAGAGGTGGTATTTGTTGCAAAAAACATCCCAACGTTTGTTTTTGCAGTTTTAAAGGCAAGAAACATTGGCTGCTATTCTTCAGGCTTTCAAAGTATATTCAAGCATGGATGCACACCATTCATAAAACAAGGAGAAAGTCAAATCCATAGACTACCCAATGGAAGAGTCTTCTACTGGGATCAAAAGACAATGGGAGGCCAGATGGCCTCTTCTTTGCTTGACAACCCACTAGAGAAGCTGCTCTGCAGGTTGTAGTAGGCTTGTTCTCACATGGGTCAAACACAGGTGGTTTTTTTTCTTTGAGGGAGGAGGGTTTTGTGCAGGACAAACATCAAGTGTTGGTCAAGGCAATGTCCATGGGATCACTCATGACCTTGACCATACCAGTTGTCCATTCTTTGCTCTGTTTCTGGAGCTACAACATGATGTCTCAAGTCTCTGCTACAAGACCAGCTTAACCCAAGCCACTAAGGAGAACAGCCTGAGCACATCCACCCCCGATAGGATCTGACCTCGTTCACGCAGTTTGGCCAAACTGGGCATATTGTGGCCAGCATCCTGACATCCTGCTCTGCCACCAGCTATCTCAAGTTCTTCTTGACTGAGTAAGTGCCCCTACAGCCAGCCAAAACAGGGCCAAGGCACAGGCTTCACCTCTGGGAAACCGATGATCCACATCATTGCCAACGGTTAGCAGGGTTTGTGACACAGTTTTGGCTGATGGAAACTCACATTGACTCAAACAATTCCCAGGCAGTGACCATTCCCAATAGATGGCATAGACAAATCACAGCAGGTTGCCTCCCCTCATCCAGCGCAGTCTTCCACCACCAGCCCAGCCACCTTCACGTTCCCTGGGAGACGCAACACAGCCCTTCAGCTTCACCCTACAGATACGTCACTCTGGCAGGCTACAACACAGCTCTCGCATTACCCCAGACACTGAATAGAAAAGACCACAAAGATGATGATTATGGCACATCATGGATACCACTTTGTCATCAAGGAGACCTAGGGCCCAGCGCCGTGTTGTGTAGATGCGGCCAAGTTTGTGCATTGAATTTCTGCATCTCTTGTGGGAAGAGGGAGGGAGACCCCACAGTCGTGGGGAAATGTGAACGAGGTCACTTGAGCACGAGAGCATCTGCACAAGGGACACTATCTCTCTCCCTCCAACCCATCAGAGGATGACTTGAGGGGGGAGGCAGCATTAATCCTAATTTGGAACACCGAATTCCACCTCATTTTAAACAAAGTTTTTTTAAAAATTCCCAAGTCTGCATGCAGGTGTGTTTTTTCTCGAGACGAGAAAAGAAGGTCAAACTGGAAGGTCAAAAACTTTTGAAACACCAGTGATACCACAAACTCCGTAAAACTGGTGGCCGTCCCCCACTTCTCCTCCATGCAAGACACGGGTAATGCTGCATCCTTTCTCCTCAGCCAGAATTTGCCAGCACAGCCACGTAAGGGGTGTCCTTTATGGTGTGCATGTGCGAGTGGCCAGCAACGCCTGTTCCACCTTAACCTTTGCATAGCATCCCACTGGCTGTGCACCGATGGTCTGCGCCCAGAGAGGTCTGTGCGTGCAAGGCTGCAAGCAAGAGAAGGAGGCAGCAGGGAGGGGAGACGAGATCTCAGAAAGCACCGAGGAAATTCAAGGAGCGGTGGGAATTGCCGAGGTGCACGTGAGCCGAATACCTAGAGGAATGGGCAGATGGGGAAAAAACAGCAAAGCTTCAAAAACTGGAGGCTGGTTCCCAGTGCTTTTGCTCCGAGGATAGCAGGGATGCAGCAAGGGAGCACGCCTGGCAAAGCCGGGGGAGGCAGGGGCACCGACAGCTCTCATCCTTCCGCAGGGTATCTCAGAGCTGCGGAAAAAAAAGGAGACAAACCATCCAGCGACCTCGCTGAAATTAGAAACTTAACAATGAACACGCTCCACATACAACTTGCCTGTCTCTGTAGCCATGGAGACGGCTACAAATCTGTGTCAGCCGCAATCCACTCTCCAGTTCCTAAAATTTAAAGGAAAAAGGAGGGAGTGAGGGCTGGGAGGCGGGAGCGGGAAGGGGGAATTCCTCTGCACTGTTTGGCTTTGATGTGCATCACGTTTAAAGGCACAGGGGATTATCCGAGTCTGATGCCGGATCAAGTGGCGGCTGTGTAGCAGCTGATGTGTGCTGGCCACATTTCCCTCCAGCAGAGCATCTCCCCAGCCTCCGTAACGGCCGTGTCGAAACATCTCGGTGCCGGGGATGAACCCAACGCCACGGCATTCCCAGGAGGCTGCAAAGCATCAGCATCATCCTGGAGGCAGCATCCCAGAGGGGACGGAAGGACCAGGAGAACTGGGAAAGGAGCATCCGAGGGGTCGGTGCAGGGCTTCGGAGGGGAAACACCCAGGAAGGAGGCTGGTGGTCTCTGCACAGCAAAAAGGGCAGAGTCAGAGAGGAATTCCTGCTGCCAGGATGGCAGGAGAGAAGATGAAGCAGGAAGGAGAAGGATGGGTCCAGAGACTTGTTTCTCCTGGGCTTAGAGATCACAGCTGGGATTTAGGGCATGAACAACACACCCCAAGTTAGGCAGACTGTTGGCTGGCTCTGTCTGCAAAGCAGCAAAAATACAGATGTCTATATTGCTGGACAAGACTTCCAACCTCCTGGACTTGTAAGCAGGTTCACAAATGAGTAGGAGTGGCATATGGAACCTGTGACTATATAGAAAGATCATGGAAAGTTGCCCTTTCAGCTAGGCAAGAGCAAACCAGGGGATGTAAGGAATAGCCACTCCCCAGACCTTCATGGAGAAATTCTCCCCCATCTTGGCAAAATACAACCAACCAACCAACACCACCCCCCCAACACTCAATCCCCACCCCTGCCGATTACGAGGATTTGGGTCATTTTTACTTTTTCTGCATTTCCTTTTATTTGAACTACGTTTGGTTGGTTTGCCTCATTTTTGCTACTATGCACCTCAGTCCTATTTGTGCTGCTACGTGAAGTTGAAGCCAACGTATCGTATGAAACTAAAGGGCTGCAGGAAACTCAGCAGTACAAGGAGCGATTAGAGGACTCTGAAACGTACAGCAATGAAATAATATTGAAGACTACACCGCCAATGCTAATTTATACAATGCTGTCCTCAAACCACCCCGTGGTGAGTATGGATGATCTACTGAGTTACAAAGCAAGGAAGTGCTCAGGGCTGTTCTCAACCCTACATCTCTGAAGGCTCCTTGGAGAGATGTTGTAGGGTTTCCCATCAAGGTCAGTAGGGAAAGCTGGAGGTGTCCATTCAGAGAGGTAAAAGACACACGGACTGTTCTGACCGGCTCCATTTGTTTCAAGGGCTAATTCACTGAATTATCCACAGGTGACCAGTGCAGAAGCAGGGTGCAAGTTGAAGCCACGATGATGGAGAAAGCAAGGTCAGTTCCCATCAATTTTTCTATGACTGGAGGGTGCTATTGGCCACAAATGCAGGATACCCCACCAAAAGCAACCTAATTTCCTCCTGTATTCATTCCCTGCTCCACCATGTTCCCACTAATATTACAGGGAGATTTGGGATGGATAAGGTTGAGAGGTGAGAATAAGTTATTCAGCAGAGGAAGACACTCGGAAAACTATCTCTTGGGCGTGGATGCAAAAGAGAAACACACCTCACAGTGACTGTAATAACAGAATGACCTACAACTCCTAATTCATTAATCACTTCTGTGGAATAAGCCTTATTCCAACAGGGATGAAATTACCTAGCTCACTGCAATGCACTGTCAAAGAGGTTACCACTTGATTAAGGTGTAAAATGTGCATGGAGGATTTATTGAAATGGTCTCATTTGCTGCAATGCAATTAATTAGAGATACATTCCCAGCCAGGTATATTTTTAATGCTATCTGATCAGTCCTCAAAAAAGAAAAAGAGAAAGGAAGAAAAAAGGACAAGTTTAACTCATTTTAAATCAGGAAATTAAATGCGTCAGTGTAACTCCTCTTTCTAGAGCACAGAGGTTCTGCTCTTCCTTTCTAAGAAAAACCCTTCGGAAAGCAGTTTTGCTGAATCTTGGATTTCCCCCACCAGTGAAGTGTAGCTGAAAGCAGCACTTGGACTGGAAGGAAGAAAGTAAACATGAACACTTGAAGCAGCCTGTTGAACAGAGATACGTCAACACCCCACCCTGACTAATTAGCAGGGCTCTACTTGTTATGCGCGCTGCAGTAACTTTCCAATTAATTCATTCGTATTTGCAAAGCCATTGAAAGAGGCGAAGCATTAAATATAGATGCTAAATAAAAGGAAATAAATAGCAACCAACACTTAGCTCTCCAAGTTTTCAGGCCCCATCAACAGGGACATTCACTCACTGCCCAGAGCAGACTCCTTAACTAAGACCTGTAAGTGCATTATTAATTTTTCAGTAGCATCTACCAGACATAATGAAGACACAGTTGTGCTATGCATGAGGACTCTATCCAGAAGAGCTTTAAAATCTCCAGCTTCATGGCTGGTTAGGGTCACTGCTGGTCTGCATCCCAGCCATAGGATGGTCTGGGCACAGACCAGTATCCCCTTTGCAGCCCCAAGTCCTCCTGCTGCCCATTTTCATGTTCCCAAACCGGCTGCCCCTGCCAGGACATGGACGTGGAATGAATCAGCCAGCCATCACCCATCCTGCCTCTCCCAATCTGGACTCTTCACTAAAGGGTTTTATTTTTGCCTCTTCTTGCTGCCAACGAGTAAAGACGGTTGCAGGACCAGGAGAAAACTAGAGCCAGGGACCTTTCTACAGCCTCCGCTGTATGTCTCTGCTATTAAATGATCCTGGTATCCAGAACAGGGTAGTCACATCCAAACTGCCTGTTGGGAATCATCCCTGGTCCCATTGGGCATCAAAACAGGCAGTTTGGATGTGCCTAGGATTTGTTTGGGATGGCAGTGCTAGTATAGGTGTGGTAAGGAAATGATACATTGTCCGCTGGATTGCTTGATAGATCTCAACACATCCTGGATGGTATCTAAAAATCCCAGTTGAAGCCAGGCACTGGTGACCAGCAGGACCCTGCAGAGCTACTCTTCCTTGATGAAGGCTCTTTGCAAACAGTTGTTTCTATATCACAAAGTCCTTGTTCTGATCCCACTGGCACTGATTAAAGAGAAAAATTAATCTTCTCATCATGGGGAAAAGCCTGAACACAGGATTCAAGACCAGCCCAATGGCTCTCACCAGGCAACAAAGGCCACCCCTACTGCGAGGACATTGGTGGAGATGTCCTCTTTCAGACTAACGTGGAGTTGCACCTCAGAGTTGGATACCTCTTGTAAAGAGCGTGCTGCCAGCCTTCATTTTTAAAACTAAGATGGAATTTCAGCTTGAGCGCAGGGGTCTGCATTGGTTGCATCTATAGTGAGAAGACAGCAGTAGATAGTTTGAGACACCTTAAAGTCAGACAGAAAAGTCACCTCCTTCCCTTGTGAACGGCTATCTTCCACAGCAGCCCATAGTTACGGGCTGACCTCCAGAGAAGGTACCAGCTTCCTGAAATCTATCCCCAGAGTGCCTCTCATGAAGGCCAATGGGTTTCCAAATTGGTCCATCCATCCCTCGCTCACATCACCCACTGTTATTTCATCACACATGATGAGCAGGGGGGCAGCATTCAAAAAATATCCTCTTTGCATGTCACCCCACGACTTCTAGGTGTTGAGGAGACAGGCTTTTAATCTGTGCAGTCAGCTGGCATGTCCCCTTGGTTTAGGATTACATCAATTATCCTTATTTTTAGGCTTGAGGGCAAAGTCCCGTAGTCCACAACAGAGGCAAACAACTCCCAAAGAAAAGGTATTAACATATCTTTATATTCCAGTCTTTGTTAAGCTCCATGAGGGATCCATCAAGAACCAGAAGCCTACCAATTTCCAAAGCCTGGAGTACTTCCAGGATTCAGTTGTGCTCCAACCCAGCTGTTTTTTTCCCCCTTCTTTTTCTTTCCTTGTTCTTTGTTATCCGCGGGAGTTGGTTTGCCTCAGAGTACCTCCCGGTACTTCGTTGAGCTTGTGCCATTATTATCCTCCCTGCAGAAATTCTTGTAGAGGAGGTTTAAAATGCGTGATACATTTCTTCATTTGTGGCTGCATCCCCATTGCTATGAAAGCAGTCAGAAAACACAACATCTTATTAGAATTTTCTCTTTGATTAAGGCTGTGAGCTAATCACTTCCTTGCCAACCTGCCCCCAAGACTTGCCCCAAGACTCCTTGTGCAGATCTCCTTATTTTTCAAGTCATTATAATTCATTTGCAAAAGTGTTGTGAACTCTGTGCCGGACACTGCACGATAAAGACCACCGTGATGCAGGAAGAGGGACACCATCAAGTAGAGCTAGAAAACCTCTGAATGACGCTCTGGACTCTTCACGTCCTCCTTTTTGATACAGCGCTACCAAGACGCAGGAATTGGGAGCGTGGCAAGGCGGGTTATGCAATTAACTTCCTAAACTCAGGCGTCAATGTCACAAGGAGCTTTCTCGTGCCTTCTCCTTTCCTCCATGACATCATTTTGCCTTTCAAGGGCAAAAAGCAAACAAAAGAGGCTTTTGAGCCATTCCACCACCTGGCTGTCCTTGCTTTGTTTCCCAAGCCTGTGTGACAGGACAGCTCACAGCAGAAACAGAACAGCAGCCGGTACAAAGTCAGCACTTCAAGCACTTTTGGACATCCACTCTCAAATGCTGCGTAGGCTGGGGGACGATGACGGGCCGTGAGAGCCCAGAGGCATTGTTATTTCCATTTTGAGACAAGCTGTGAAATAGTACAGGAGAGCAGGAAGGTCGGTGGTTGGAAGTGGTCTGGGACATCGGCCTCCCGATGGGATGAGTAACTCTCTGCAAGTCACTTTCTCTCTGCTAAGTAAGTGTATAGGTGCGCTCACTAGTAGAGGCATAACCTAACGCAGTTTTCTCCTAGGATTGCACTCGATTGAATTCAGGACTGCAGGTTTTAAGTAAAGCAAGATTACAGGTTCTCTAGGCTGCAGGGCAGTGGCTGTCCAATATCCACCTCTGTGCTTTGCAACTCCACAGCCTCCGAGCATTGAAACGGAGAAGGGCTGCAGGGAATGGGTGGCACAAAACACAGCCAGGGTCAACAAACACGAGTTCTTCAACAAATACTTGTGATAACTTAAAACGGGGAAGTGACGCTGAGATGGAGCACAAGTTTCAGGGATCGCATCCATTTGAAATAAATCTTTTTATTAAAGAAAAGGCCGATATATCCTTGCAAGGGGAAACGGTTTATTTTATGTGAGGAAGAAAGCTTGATACCACAGCAATGAGTACTGCATAAGTAAGGAAGCAAAAGAGGACAAGTAGGGACAGGCCCGGGGAAGCAGCTTTGCTGATGCCAGGGAATTGCCATGTGCAAGCCACCCGTCAAAATACGTCACATAAGACCCTCTCCATGCTTGGGCCATCACACCCTTGATGTGAACTTCAGTTTGGGTCCTCAAAGCTATTCAGGAGCCTACTTTCAAGGAGAGCCGGCTGCCCAAATGTGTCACCCTTCGTGCTCAGATGCCCAGTTCTGCAAGTTCAGAGCAGTTTTCTCCCATGTCTCCAGGTAGGACCTTCTTCTAGGAGATACTGTAACCCATGAGCCTCATGAAGAGGCTCATATGGTAAAGCATTACACCATTAAGACCCCTCCTGTAAGCACAGGCAGTGGTTGCTATCACAGCTCTTGGGTAGGATTCATCTAAACCAAATGTGAATGTTTCCAGTGAAGACATCCATCGCTGAAAATGTCCGTGGAGATCTGCCCAACACCAGGACACCAGAGAGAGGCAGCGCCGGGGGTGGATGAAGCCACACGTGAGGCTGCAGAGCCACACAACATCTCCTGTATTACATGACCCTGAACACAGATAATCCACTAAGCCACACTTAAGAGGGCCAACTGCTAGCCCTTTCCCTCCTACCTCCAAAAACCTGTAGATGGAGTTATTTAACACTGCTATAAAAATAACACCCAGACTGCCCTTCTGTGCCAGACAGAGCACAAACATCTTAACAGGCAACAGATCTTGTCCCCAAAAACTTAGCAGGAGGCTACTGGGTAGCTGAATGCTAGATCCATATGTCCCAGGACCCAGTGAAGTATTTTATCCTCTATGCAACGCTGATTCTCCCAGCAATGTGGAAAAAGATATTCCTGCCCACAAACTAACCTGGCAGGAACTTCTAGTGCAGGAAAGCGTAATGCGCAGTCTGGCTTTTTGCACTCAGACGTGAATAATCACACGCTGTACCCGAGCTTCATGAGTGACACTGTTAAATGGAAAATTAATATTAAACAAAAATGCAAAACAGCCCTTTTAGCGGAAATAATTCCTGGTGCAGAAGGAAAGCGGAGGCTGCGCCGTCGCTCAGTCGTCTCTGCACTCACGGCTCCTTTTGAATTCAGAGTTGGTAGAAAAACAGACTCCCACTCAAGGCTTGCTTCCTTCACATCTCGCCCTCGCTGCGAGGCTCAGCGGTGGTTCCCAAGGCCCCGGCGAGTCTGCCCCGCGCGCAGATAACGGGTTGCGTGTGGTTCTCAAGGGATGCTCCTGGCTTTGCTCTGAAAACCACGTTTCAGCGGTGGCACATCGCTCTGCCTCCTAAATCCATCATGGGAGATGCTTTGTGGACGGGGCTTCACCAAAGCAAGCAGACATAATTCCCAGGAAAGGTCGCAGCCCACTGAACCACAGGTGTCCATATCCAAGTCCCCTCTCCAGGCTCCCACTGCAGCTAATGGAGATATCTTCACGCAGCCAGCACAGGCTGCAGAGGCTTCCCTCCCCGGAGCAGACTCCTACATGTAGGCGTAGGAGGAGATGAACACAATCCCAGCCTGGCTGGCTGAGCGCCTCTTTTCTATCCTTACTCGACCCCTAAATTCACACACAGCTCGATCTACGGGAGGTTTCCCCAGCTGATCCACTCCTTGCCTGCCTGTCCGCTCTCTGCCGTGGAGATGCCTCATTCGGGACTGTGGCACTACCTGGGTTTGCGGCAGGGCAAACGCATGGTGTGCTAGTTGCGAGGGCAGCCGGGGCTTCGTCACACATGATGGCATTTCTTCACTGAAAACAAACATTTTGGCGTAAGAAAAAGATGGGAACAAACACCTGAGCACAACAGTTCTTCCTGCAGCAAAAGCAATGGGCTCAGCAGAGGTGGGAGGGAGCTGGTGCTGAATTCCCCCAGGGTTTCACTGAGTGATGGGTCTCAAATTGCATTAGCTAGTGATATTCTCCCCGGAGGCCTCAGAATCAGAAAATCCTGGGACTGAAGGGACCACAGGGACTGAAATCCACCTGGCAGCTCACTGACAGCTACGCTTGCTCCGGCATCGGCTCTGGCTGTCACGCGTTCCTGCAAGAGCTGCTGGAGCCTGGGCTCCACCTGCGCCTGCTTGCGTCGATGCTCTGAACTGCGCTGCGAGGAAGCACGTGCTTGCTTGGGCAATACTGATGAAAATCTCCATGCCATTCTCTCACTCCAGAAGGCAAAACTGTGCGTGAGTCGGGCTGCTGGCAAAATCTGAAGTCACCTTGTCTGCCCATCGCCTCCCTTTCAACTGCAAGCTCTTACAAGGGCACAGTCTGTTATCTCTTGCAAGCTCAGCTGGAGACTGCTAAGTCCTAGCATAATCCAGCATCTAACGAAGGAATCAGAGATGTTTCCAAGCTGTGAGCAGGACTTTGGAGCTGCTACTGCTCTCCTCTGAGAAGCTGAGCATCCCGACTCACCACTGCCAGGCGGAGAAGAGCCCAGCTGCCACAGCTTGTCCTGCTCTTCGGCAGACAAGAAGTGGTCGAGGTTTACCATGGGCAGCGCAGTCGGGTTTGATGTACCATCTGGACAGCTGTCAGGCCTCTTCTCTTGGCAGTGAGAGACCACGTTGGTTTTTTCACCAGTTCCAAGTCCTACATGCTCTCATGTCTTAATCTGCTTGACTAGAGCTGTGGGACTGTGAATCGAAGCAGCTGCACAAGATGACACCAGGAAATTTTCCCCTCCGCCACCCTGGCCGGTACTCGCTGTTAGTTCTCTTAGATGCCAGAAGCCTTTGAGAGTTTCACCCCAGGAATATGTGTTTATTTATTTGAAAAGACAGCACACGGAAAGGCAAGCAGTGGGGAACAGCTGTCTAGACCAGGCTCTAGAAGTCCCCAAGCTGTGGCACGCATCGGAAGAGGTGCTTCAATCGGGGCCAAGCAGCTCCCCGAGCTGCTCTACACCCTTTGCAGCTCTTGGGCACAACCAGGTGGACTCTGAGCACGGTATGTTTGGGATCCCTGAACACCGGGAAGACTCCAGCGATCACCACGGCTAAGGAAGTAACATGAAGCTTCTTTCTCAAGCTGGATCACAGCGTTGGCGGCTTCCCGTGGTCCAGGCAACTTCATGGCACCATCAGAAAGGACCACAGGTCTAGAGGCTATCTCAAAGCCCAGAGGGATTTTGCAGAGAGGAGCCTGCCTGTTTTGAGGGGAGAGAAATCTTCCTGCCCACACACAAAGAAGAAGTGCTGCAGAACACTTTGAAAGCTGTTAAACTTCCCCCTTGGGAATTTCTCCCCAGGTTTGAGTTTTTCCTTTTGAAAATAAAAAGCACATTTTTGTGGCCACGGAATCACACAACGGGACTGTTCACACATCAAAAGGTTTCCAAACTCACTTAAAAAAGAAGGTGCATTTAATAATCACATTTGCAGTTTGCAAAGCAACTCACTTACTTACTTATAATGAAGAAAGGATGAACACTTTATACAGAGCAGAAGACATCCACAGAAGAATAAGCTTCATGCAGCAGAGGACGGGCGGACATCTACCCCTGACTTTTAACATGAGCTGGGCTGTCCCACCTCTCCCTTTCACAACTCCACAATGCCACAACCAGCTTTTTACAGGCAAAAACTCTAGCCCCGCACATGCCAAACACCATCGCGGCGTACCATGCGTGCACCCAACGTGAGAGCAAGTGCTCCCACCACCACTGCTCACCCTCCACAGGCCCTACAGTCCTCCCCCTGAACAATCAGCTCAAACCCTTCTCTGCAAGCTCTTCGCCGCTCTTTCTGCCACAAAACCTACTGATCTCTTGAACCAATTACTCCGTGTCGTTAAGGATTAGGTGAAAGTAGACTTGTCTAGCTGAAAAAGACGCACCGCCTTTTTGAAGTGCAAGTTTTTGCTGTAAACTTACCTTGAGCTCATGGTGCTGTTAACTCAAGCGCTTCTTTGCACAAATAACCTCTTTAGTCAAAAGTGAAGGTGTTTTTAAACTGATTTGACTGGTAGGGCTGAGGCTTGCAGAGGAACTGGGGGAAACCAGCCCATCACTTTTACAAGCTCTGCTCTGGGGTGTGGAAAAGGGAAACGTCAACCCTACAGGGCCACTTCACAATCCTGCAAGTATCTGCACTGTGCCCCAGCTGACAGCAGTGTTCAAGCTACGGGATCTTGCAGCTGGACTAGATGATCATTGTAGGTCCCTTCCAACTGGAACTATTCTATTCTAACATATAAATCCAGTTTCAGGTTACCTTGAAGTGGATGAAAATTTCCACAGCTCCCTCAGTCAAAGCCCTGACCCAGCACAAACTCACCCTGATGGTTTGCATTTATTAAAAACCAGCACAGCTTCATGCTAGGTCCACTGCCCTCCCACAGACACACCATGCTGACGGAACTACTGCACGCTTGGCTAATCTGACAGGACCAGGACATGTTTACAGTGACCACCAGCTCTTGAGCTTGGCCAAGTAGAGAATGGCACCTCGAGCACAGATGACCCCCAAGAGCTCTGCAGGAAAGCCAAGAGACATCAAGGTCACCAAGTGAGGTCAGCTCTGTCCCCTCCAGGAAGATGCTCCCAGCTCAGCTTCCGAGGACCTAAGTGCCACCACCGCCAAGGGGCAGGTAGCACGATGCATTTTGGGCAGATTCCTACCAAACTGCAACAAGGTTTTCAGATGAGACACGACCTCAGGAGGTGCTCAGGACGGCTCCAAAGCCCACGCACTGAAGTGAAGCTCTGGAGCTCCTGCACCTCCCGGGGATCGGTGTGCTCCAGCCTCTGCTGCTGCGATTCCTCCTGCAGCACTTTCGCAGACCCACCTCTCCAGCCGTTAAAGCCAAGGAGTTGAGGCATTGCCTCTGGCAGAGGGACAGGGTACAACACTGGGACAGTAACACCTTAAGCCACCACATCTGGATGCACCAGCTCTTGCCCACAAGAGTCAAAGAAACTGGCACGTGGATGTATAAGTTGCTTCTTATGAACATTTCCCAAATAACCAAATTTTGTCCAGTACTGGAAGCTACCACTTTTATTGCATGTTAGATTTTCATTCTCCCGAGCCACACACGTGGCTCAAGACTGTACATAAGGAAAATAAATGTATTTCAGCAGAATCAATGGGGAAACAGCCTTGATCTCACAGCATCCCTGTCCTGCTCTGTGTGTCCCCATTTCATGCAGATCCAGGCTGAATCCCAATGTCTACGTATGCTTCTACAAATGCTGTGTTTCTCATATAGGGTCTGGCATACACTTGGAGTCTTGCTGTAGAAATCAGGCTAGGCAGCTCTAAATGGCACAGGAGCTTACAAAGGGAACGATTGCACCTTAAAAGCATGCAACTAACCACGAGAGTCATCCAGTTCAGAGAAGAGGCTGGTATTTAGGCTGCAGATGGAGAAAAATTATGTCAAGAGCATGGTTCAAACCACTGCTGTTTAAATAACCTCCTCCAGGCAGCTTTGGTAAACATAACGCCATAAAGGAGCCCTTCTGCTGCCCACGGAGAGAATCTGAAGTCAGTTTGATAGCAATCGGTCATCTGGACTCCTCTGCTTGCGCTTCTCGACCACCCTGCTCCTCTCGTAAAGGGGAGATGCTCAGAGGGAACAAAGCCTGGCTGGTACACTTGATCCAGAAATATGCTGCTGTAAACCTCAGATAGGATTCCTCGCCAGCTCAGTGATGCCACGAATTGAGGCTCAGGTTTTACGCAAACATGCAATAACCTTTAAGTGGTGCTTAGCTCTCCCCTGCTATCGTCCCCCTATTTCTATTCCCAGCCCTTAGCAGAAGGATGAACATCCTTGACCAGGAGCTCTGCAAGCACACCTGGATGGACGCCCTGGCCCCCACAAAGCCCAGCCTCGGTCTCGTTAGCTCCAGCGTATCGTTATTATTTTAATTGGCCAAACTTGCGTGCCTGAAATACCTTTATTTGATTACACTTGTTCCCACCGGCACCAGACGCGGCAGCCTGGTTTAACAGGTACAGCGCTGAATTTACGAGCGGCCAACGCCAGCCTCAGCACCACGCAGCCTTTTTCATTACGGTCTCACTTGCTGGAGCTGTCTGAAGATATTTCCTGTTGATCCGAAACTTCCCGTGGCCTGGAGTAATGCCGGAGAAGGGAGACGAGGGAAATCTTCAGGCTCCGAGTCGTAAACACAGGCAGGTTAAAATGCACGCTTGGCAAGCTTGCTGCACGCCTGCCCCGTCCTGGAGGACTCTACCTTTGCTGCAAGCCATCCTTCGCTAGAAACAGCCGGCGGGGATATGGGAGACTCCTGAGCACACAACTTGCAGCGGCGACTCTTACCCGCCTTGATCTTTGCAAGTCGGAGCCCAAATTGAACTGGATTGAACTGCCTGATGCTATTAAACAACCTCCCCGGCTCGCGCGCGCCCCAAGCGCGCAGCATGCGGTTGGGTCCTCAGGGCAGGGAAACCTTAACAGTGCTGAGCCGGTGCCTAAGGGGATTGAAGGGAGTTTAAGGGGGAATGTTAAGAGCCCAGGCAGGGGAAAACATGGTTTAAAGGCCAGTAGCTTGGTCAACTCGTTATTTTACATTTGTAAAAGAGAAGAAGAAAAGGGATCTCCGTGCTCGCTTCCGCAAATTACGGGGAGGTAGGACCCGCTCCTGGAGGGGCTGGCACTGCGGACACATCCTTCGTTACCTGCTGGTGCCTAACGAGGCTTCGGTACCTCTCCGGAGAGCATCAGTTATTACTAGGGCTTATTTTGGGGAATAATGGTAGGGCAGATATTGGACAACATTGCACTGTTTCTGCCCCGTAAAACTGCACTTGGACAAGCAAAGGCTGTTCGTGTTTGTACCCTAAAAATCATGGCAGAAGCCTCAGCTTAAAAAGGGCTGTGTGCAGGCAAAAGTTTCAACTTTTCTTCCCCAGGCAGGTGACTGTGGGCTGTTCAATGTGCCAGAGGAAAGACTGAGCACCCCCTCAGCAGCAACCAGCTTCAAACTAGTGAGCCTAAACCCAGATTTCTAAATCCGCACTAAGGGATGGAAATCACAGCATCCCAACTTTTGAAAGCACTACAACCTCGCTGTCTTCCATAACTGAAGTAAACACCACGGCCAGTGTCTATTTCAGAGCATATTATTCAGTTTTAATACTTTCCAAGACTGGTTTTCTTTCTTTTCAATTGCAACTCCACCTTTGGGATCAGTGATTTTATTTTACGATAGGATATTAAGACTAGGCAGCCAGCCCTTTTTTTTTTTTTCCAAGCTACTATTCAGAAGGAATAGATTAAATCATTAAATACACACAAGCACAGGAAACACTGCAAACTCTTAGCCATTATCCTATGAAGAGAATGCCAATGCAAACACTGTATTAAAATATTCTTCACTGAAATCAACACTAATTTTCTGAGGCAATCAAATCCATCCCTGTGATCCCTCCTCCTAGGGAAAACAGCCAGCATGGCTAAATTCAGATCTATGTGACTCCATGTTTAAATTTGGCTCAGACATGCTGCAAATCAATGACTCCAGAAAGATTTGCTAAGGAAAAATTCCCGATGGGCAACGTTTGCTACAGTACGTGGCACCTCTCCCGACACAGCAGCAAAGAGTACGATGCTGCATCAATCTGGGGGTCCAAGAAGGCTGAAGCTTTAAGCTACAAACTTGTTGAGGCCACCTTGACCACTATTTGGAGATGGCTGCCTGTCCTTCAAGGGGACAGTCTCCAAAGAGAGCTCAGCCACGAGGAACACCTCCAAATGTTGATGTTCCACCAGCAGCCCAGAAACACCACCAAGCCTTTCACGCCTCCTCCTTCCTAGTCAACCCACAGAGGGGAAGAACGATGCGCTGTTAGAAAGGGCTAGAGCAGGTCTGATCAATAACCCGGCCAGCATCAGAGGAGCAGGAGGAGAGGACACGTGTCATAGAGTCACAGAATCATAGAATGGTTTGGGTTGGAAGGGACCTTTAAAGGCCATCTAGTCCAACCCCCCTACAATGAGCAGGGCCATCTTCAACTCGATCAGGTTGCTCAGAGCCCCGTCCAACCTGACCTGGAATGTTTCCAGGGATGGGGAATCTACCACCTCTCTGGGCAACCTGTGCCAGAACTGTCCTTCCCCAGCTATCTGCAATTTGTGGATTGCCTGCACCCAGGGCTGTGCTCATTTGTCACACAACGCCCACTCCTGTTTCCAGAAAGCTGTTGGTACCTCTCTTTGACGTCCCTTAAATCTTCTATGGTAAGACAATGAATAAATGTTCCAGTCAGGTATTTTATGGTGGGTGCATACCCTCCATGATTTCCTTAAGGATCTTGCAGTATGCTGCAGATAGTGGACTTTAACACTAACACCTGAGAAATACTTAAATGCTCCTCCCTATTGTATGAAGAGTTACCCAAATAAACCCACAACAAACAAATAAAAACAAGACTTCTCTCTCTCAGACATGACCGGATAAAATTTTAATCAAGTCGGCTGCAAAACCGTGCTTCAGATGATAATGATCTTACCAGTCTGGAGAGGATCAGTAGCCACGAAGGCAGGTGGGCCCACAATCCCATCTGCCAATGTAGGTGTTGTAGGACAGACATTACCAGGATCCATTCTCCGGTCACGGTGCTAACAGGCACAGCCACATCGTACTTTTCTCTCCAAAAGAAAGTGGTTGCACCTAAAATGCCATTTGGGAATGACCCCTGGAGCAGGCCAACTCTTGAACCAGATCCAGGAACCATTTGGGTCAGTACTAGCTGGCCCAGGCATCATCACAGCTTATGTTCAGCTTCATGGGGAAAAAAAAACCCAGACCCCAAGTGCTATGTTCTCTGCGTCCTCTAAGGCGTCCTTGGCATCACACAGTAATACATCCTCGAGCACGGCTGTGGTCGAATGCAGAACTCCCATTCTTGTAAGACTAATTTCTACTCTGTCATCCAGGAAAAAAAAAAACAAAAAACAATGTTTCTGATGTTCTCTGGAAGATGCCAGAAATGCTACTTTTCTTTTCATATGATAACACAAGAATCAGGGTTCAGCGTGTTTCATTAGGAGAACAAAACCCACTTTATTCTAAGTTCAGTAAACCTGAAAGGGCTTGCAAAAGTAACATTATGAGAAGCAACCACACATTCACCTGCAAGACACAGAGATGCATCAGGCAAGTAACAACCTTTGCAATGGGACTTGCTCCCTCACTCTTTCAAGCCACCTCGAGAGCAGTTTTGGTTGGTGGCAGAGCAGCTTTGGGATACTGCAGGTTTTATCCGAAACAATTCAGCTGCATGGGACACCCAGGGAAGAGACCGCTTTCTGGTCTAGCCCTGAGCGACAGAAGAACAGTATCACTTTACTGACACTAAAGGGGTCTTGCACCAAGTCCACAGAACTCAGCGGGGTTTTGCCCTACGTTTGGATCAAGTTGGGTGAAATCCCGCTTCTACTGAGGTCGTTGAGATCTTTGTTTTTGGATGGAGAGACATGACACTCCCCTGGCATGCCCTGTATGCAGCTCTAACTTACTGAGGACTGCGGTGCCCCATAGGTTAGTACCTATAGTATATGCTAGAGAACAGGGCAGCACGGCCTCAAGCCCAACAGCTCCAAAACCATGGTACATCAGCGCCGCCCCACTGCACGGACGTACCAGCCCCATCAGACCAGCACAGGAGCCCCTGTACTGCTTTGACAACGTACCCAGCCTTTTTACAGCTTGACACCCCGAAGTCCTACAGCGCAGCGATGGGTGACGGTCTCTTGGCCGTGCAGCAAAAGCTGCGTCATCAGGCTCGGAAACAGCCAAGCACCTCCGTGACGGAGGCTGAATCATTTCTCCTTTCTGTATCCATGGCACAGGATCAATTAACCTTTGCTATGGCTCCTCCTGTGAATTACTTAAGAGGGGTAACAGTTAAACCGCTTCATAGGAAGTGGTTTTAAAAACGCCCTGCTCTGCTCTGCATAAGATGAGAGAGTTTGCCACAGAGAAGGGGGAAAAAAATTCAAGCATGTTCAGCATCTTATGGATTAATCCTAGGCCTAGAGCCAGGATAATTACTGCCAGAAGGAATAAAAGTAACATAAATATAGGTTAACGCACAAAGGATCCCGTTTGCAAGGTTTTATACATCACTAGCTCAAAAGCGGATTTGTAAATTTAATTATAGAAAGATTATAAAAGCAGGTAATACCCAAAGGGTCGTAAAAATAATTTTACTATAGTGATGAGAACAAAACAAAAAACATAACCCAAACATTTTAAATTAAGTAGGGCAGCTGATAGATCTCTTGAAGACCTTCCGCAGGATTCGGACCAGACTACTCGCCGAGGATGCGCGCGCAGCATCCTGCTAAAGCAGCATCCACCACGATCTTCCAGAAATGCCATTTCCAAGGGAGAAGAGATAAGTCACTCTGACAGCCTTGCAACCTTCCAGCGCTGATTTATTTAAAAACATCTTAGTTTTTTATAGAAGGTGCTCCTGGTGGCAGGAGCGTGCGATGGTCTGGTCAAAGCCATGTTAGGATGGAAGAGGATACTTCCTTTTCTGCACGGGTGATGTCAAATCCCTGAATACGCCGGTTCCCGTCCGGATTAATGCCACTTCTCTGCCAAGAACAGCTTTGGGGGAGGAGGATGGTTCATTCAATGTCATCGGGAGGGATTTGGGTTCTACCCCACAACTGTGCTGAGCGAGCTGTTGCCCGTGAAGCCCGGCAATAGCATGGGCTATCCAAGCAACTCGGCTTGGAAAAGCAAGAATATTCTCTGTCCTCCAGGCTGCAAGAGTGCGTTCTTCACACTGCTAAAAACTGTCTGAAATGCACATATATTTCCAAGTGTCTACACACACTAATTTACTGTAATATAGTTCATCCTGTAGATGATCTGAAAAAAAAAAATCCATCTCAATGTACACAGCATAATATTCAGGTTATCTGTAGTATTCTTCCTTTGTCATCTTTCTGCTTGCCCTCTCTCCCTTCCAGATTTTTTTTCCTTGCGGTGCTGTCCGCACTCTTTAAGAAAAATGAAATAATACGACAAGGTGTGTATAAAGGGTGAAGGCACAGGGCAGGAACAGAGCTGAGGATTCAATTCTGGGATCTCTTG
The DNA here is from genome assembly GCF_018139145.2 of Gymnogyps californianus. Taxonomy (NCBI): domain Eukaryota; kingdom Metazoa; phylum Chordata; class Aves; order Accipitriformes; family Cathartidae; genus Gymnogyps; species Gymnogyps californianus. The sequence goes on along the minus strand of NC_059473.1, from coordinate 124,829,239 downwards.
GGCTTCCCACTAAAATACAGATACCCCTAGCAACTTGAAATTTTAACTCTTGACCTATAAAACATGTTTTTGGTGTATAACCGTATTTCTGACCTATCCAGTACTTTCGACTCCAGTTCCTGAAAGGTCCCTGGGACTGATCTGGGTGCTAACCTAACACGGCTCTGAACAAGCTTTTGTCAGTCCAGCAAAACACGCTGTCATTTTTAAATGCATCGCTTGCGTACTTAAAATAGATCATGTGCTTAAATGCTCTGCTGGTCTGCTACCGCGATGCCCGGTGTGTGTAAGGAGAAAACGTTCCGAGCGTGCTGCCAACACTGAATGCCTGTAAAACGGCACTTCAAAGGATCACAGACAAGTATTTTTTAAGCCTGAAAATGCTCATTTATTAGAAAGAAAACTTCCAGTTTTACAAACTCATAATGCATAAAATGCAGTGCATTTAAAAAAAACAACTCAAAACTGACCATTTAAACCTTCCACTTTGCTGGAAAACAGTAACGTAACCCTCCTTTCCGTGCACTACGATCCACGCTGGACGCTACAAGCCCTTTTTTATGTAAATATGTTCAACAGTTCGAAGACCTACACAGAAGTCACGCACAGTTGTTTGCAAGAATGGGGTTCAAATATATATAGTTCGACTAAGTGTGTAGTGAGCATATAAAATAGCATGAGCACGATAATGATCCATATGCCTTTGAAAGCCATATACCGCGAAGTAGCGACATTACGGATATGGCACAGGATGAAGTAATGGGATGCAGTAATGGAAATGCAAATTGAATCTCGGTATCAAGTAAGTACCTCTAAATCAGAGGCTACACCACACAACTGTTTCGCAGAAGAAGTCGTAAGAAGCCCAGTCCCCCGAGACGCGTAAAACTGGATTAGACGTGAACTTCAAAACCAGTATGATGCGGAATAATCCTATGCTGGCAGAAAGGGATCAAAGCTCATTTCTCTAACTTGCTTAATCTTCTGTGGAGATTTCTGAACTCTGGATACACACCAGGCTGTAAGTTAAAAACCTCTCTCTTTTGTAAGGTTCGGCAGTGGCTAACTGAAAACAGAGCAAGTTAAATATCCCGGAGAGCAGAGTTATTTTTAACAGGCTTTTATAAAGGAATCCTATGGCTGGGGACAGCAGGTCTGCAGCGGAGGAAAAGCATCGTTACACAGGTTTGTCCACTTGGTTACGGGCAGGATGTCATCATCCAAATCACATCACATCTGATATCAGTCCAGAAATCCCAGGATGTTTTTATTTTACATATATATAAATATTTTTTTTTAATTTTTATTTTTTTCCCCTAATCTGGCTCATGCAATCCCTGAAACACAGCTCATGACAACTCTCCCATTGTCCTGGCAGAGGACTGCGAGTGCTCAGGCAGAGGATTTAGCGCTCTGCTGAACAGGGACAGACCTGAGCACAGGAGGAAATTAAAAGCACGCTTCAGTTCTCTGGCCGAGGGGTGAAATCCCGGCGATACCGAAGCCAGCAGCAAAGCTCCCCGCTGTGCCGCGTGGTGCTTGGGACCTCACCTGAGGCTTCGCAACCTTTAGCGTTGTGAGATCGCGCCGTTCCAGCAGATGCTGCTTCAGCCTCGCCTGCTAAGCACGGGAGAGAGATTTTCCTCCTCCGTCTCGTTCACACCATAGCAGAACTCTTGCTAAACCTCGGGCTAAGGTGAGCTCCAGCTGACACAGCACTGCTGGTGAAGTAAATCCCTGACATCCCAGTTTCTTTCGTGGAAGTCAGCTTCTTTGCTAAAAGAAGCTGCATTTGGTCCACATGTGTATCCTGGTTTTCATCGCACTTCCAATATCAATCGAGTTTGAACAACTCCTCGGCCAAAGCTTCCCCTTTCCCTCTACTGTTCTCTGTGGCAGCTCCTCCAGGTCTTTTTCTGCCCTGGGATGGTTATATTTGCTCTGTGCACATACAGTGTTGTACGTGTTTATATACGTAGATACACCTCACCTGGATCTGCTATGTTGAGTTATAATTACAGCAACTGAAAAAAAACAACCAAACAACAAAAAAATCCACTCCTTCCCAACATCAAATGAAACAAATTGATCCAAGCACTGGAACATCTCACCACCCATAAAAACCTTTCAGACCTAAAAAAAAAAAAAGAAAAGAAAAGAATTAAATAAATAGTAACGCTCAAACAGTAACTAATCCATTATCAATCAATTAAAGCTTAAATGGTGAAACAAAAATTAAAATAATGATTTAGACCTACAAGAACTGAACCACTTGACAAAAACCTGCTTCTAAGTACAACAGGAATTTTTTTCCACTTGGTGTACTCTCATGTTCCCATTTATTGGAGGAAAAAATTCAGCAGAACTGGAGGAATATAGTATTTTCTTGACAAAATAAAACTAGGGGAATTCTTGGCATCCCAACAATACTTGTAGGGGTTTGCCTTTATATTCAGATGCACTATTTTTGAGTGGAATACAACCAAGAAGAGATGACTTTCAGACCTGTCAGCAAGAAGCACAACTGTAAGGGACAGTTCCCTCTGGAAACTGAGCTTATTTGTGCCCAGAACTGACCTGTCTTTGGGGTTTGCTGAGTAGCAGCTCGGGGAATCCGTACCCCATCATGTGTGGCATCCCAGTGGTACAGACCTCCTCTCTCTACAGTATACAGCATTTAATCAAGACGAACCATAAGCCACAGAGAGAGAAGCCACTGATAAAAGTCTTTCCAGTAATTTCAATGAACAGAGGATTTTACCCTAAAAAAGGGTATTTTTTTTTTTCCTTCTCCTCCTCTGTAAGGCTATTGTAACAGAGTGCTTTCCTGGGGTTTCTGGATGACTGGAAACAGCATCTTGAACCATGAGATGGTTTCAAGCATGCTCTACTTGCGGCCATTCAAGCTGACGGCAGCAATGCCACACAGTACGACTGCAGGCTCCCAGGGTTCCCATCCCAAACCATGGTGTGCTCCTGTCATTGGCACGTAAAGCTTTCCATACGGGTCCCCGACCCTGGAAAGCCCAAGCTGTTTAAGGATGTCTGCAACCACGGCTTTTGTGGAGATGGCATTGTACAGAAGAAAAAAACTCAGTCCCTCACTGCGACTGGCAAAGGTCTCCCTTGGCAAAGGCAGGATGCCAGCTGATGACTTTGATTAAAGTAAATATTGACGCACATCCCCCTTCTAGGACTACTGGCCACACGGCTCGGGTCCAGAACAAGGTGTTGCATGGGAATCAGCATACCAACTCCCCTGCTGCGCGGCCAACACCATCCTGCTGCAGCGGGGGCAGTTTTGCAGCTCTCAGTGGGATATCGCAGCTTACGCACTCAGGGAAAGAAATTTTAAAGGCACCAGAGGATGTTCTGAGATCAGCTCCTGCTGATGGGGTGGCAGAGTTCATCCCACCAAACGTCAGCTGTCAGAGAATCACAGAATCGTTTAGGTTGGAAAAGACCTTTAAGATCATCGAGTCCAACCATAAACCTAACACTGCCAAGTCCACCACTAAACCATGTCCCTAAGCACCACATCTACACGTCTTTTCAATACCTCCAGGGACGGTGACTCAACCACTTCCCTGGGCAGCCTGTTCCAATGCTTGACAACCCTTTCAGTGAAGACGTTTTTCCTAATATCCAATCTAAACCTCCCCTGGTGCAACTTGAGGCCGTTTCCTCTCATCCTATCGCTTGTTACTTGGGAGAAGAGACCGACCCCCACCTCGCTACACCCTCCTTTCAGGTAGCTGTAGAGAGGTGGGTACCCAGTCAAAGCTGGAGTCAACGGAGGGACAGGATCGCTAGGAGAGGACACATTGCAGTGTCAGTACCGTCGACTGAGAGGGAGCCAAGACAAGTAGCTCAGACTGGACACCTAACTTCTAGACAAATGAAGTCAGCTGGAAAAAAAAAAATCTCAGCAGGGTAAAGTAACCACCCCAAAGCCTTTAAAAAAAATATTGTACAGGTAGGTGCAAATAGATGAGTGTAACTACACCATACACTGAGATAGGAATGGAGATATCTAGCTTGGGATGAGACATCCTTCCACACTGTAAGTGTACCATTAGTTGTGCCAGTAAAAGGACACTGCTAACTGATAAGCCCAGAAGTACTCCAGAAGAAATAGTCTACTTTTAAGTGTAAATCAACTCTGTCATCTAAAAAATATCCTGCTGGATAAAAGGCACAAAAAAATTAAGTACAAAAAGGCTAGATCACATCAAATAACAATTAGCCATAAGTGGATACATTATATCATACACATATCTTTGCTCTGTTAAATATTAATTTTAAATGGACACATTTAAAAAGACACATAGTTATAATATGGATAAGAACTTTTTTTTAGAAGGGAGCAACTCCTGTTAGTGAGTAAGAAAGGAACAGCTACAGAGGAGAGCAGAATGAGGCATTTCATGCAAGGCGCAGTCCAAGAATGAGAAAAATACATGGTACAGTAACCTGATACATACAGTTTTCTGGGATGGACAATAAAATTCTCATGTGCATATACTTCCATGCATTCAGTGCGGCTCTTCTAAGTTCATTCCTTTTTACAGGACTTTGTTCTTTTAATCTCGAATTGCAAGCTACCTAATATGACATATTGCTGTCCTCCAGAGTTGTATGATTATTCAGTTTGAAAAGATTACTCTAGTGAGTATCGAGTAACACTATGCTAAAACATACACTCTGTCTATCTGAAACAAGCGCTTACTCAGCTGCAACTCAAACCAGACAGCGTTAGCTGCACATGTCTATCACTTCAAAATGTGAAGAAAGTTCTTTCAAAAGCTTCATGCACACATCCTAAATATATCTTGTGCCAAAACACAGCATACTCTCTCTAATAAAGCAGTCTGTAAAGCTTTTTTTTTTTTTTTGCTTCCTTCTTAAGTTCCAGCTTCAAAGAGTACTTGGGTATACTCTCAGACATGCACTCAACTATGAAGTGAAATCTCAACCTCAGCACATGCCTATGTTGTTTCCTCCACTGTTAATTTACAGACAAATTTGCTATGTTTGCCAATTATCTGTCTATACAAAACTTTACATCATTCCTAGTCATGTGGGTTTTTGCTTGCTACAACGCTGCTTAACCTCCCCTCTGCTCCCAAAGCACTGGCTTTTGGGGGAGTTACAGGATACCCAGGACTATGTGCAAGAGCAAACCCCGCAGAAAAGTAAAGAGAAACTGTGTAAAGAAGCAGTAGTTGCGTCTGAAGACAAACAGAAGCGTGACAGCACAACAGAAGCCTTTCTTTTTCTCATTACCATTTTGTTGGAAGTTTTTCAGCGCGACGATCTCCTACAGCACCTTCTATGATGAAATCAGATGATGTCAAAATAACCCCAATTCAGCCTTAACGCTTCATGTCTTTCGCTTAAGCTAAAAATGAAGATACACATGGATGATTATGAAACGGCAGACACAAGAAACTGAAAATAATGCTTTGTTTCACGATTCTGGATTACCATGAATTGGGAGGGGGAATCAAGAGAGAAAAATGCTTTATCTAAAATGATGGATATAATGTATATACATTAAAATATATATACATTGGAACAATAAATGGCTCATCAAAAACACATAATGGAAATAACAGGTAAAAAAAGTATTATGTTTCTAACAGATGATAGAAATGAATAGAAATCTGCTTACATTAACGGAAAACACGTTTGCCACGGTGTATTCCTGTTTTAGGATAAAGGCATTTTACCAGTTACACAGCTGCAATTAAGATCATCTCGGTCACAAACAACAGCATCAGGGGGGATTATTAGTGCCATATTTGTCATACTGAATTACCTGTCCTATGTGTGTGCAGAAGTACCGGCTTAAACATTCAAATGAATTGCCTCCAAGAAAAGTCATCTTTATTTTCATTGTCCTCAATTTCACGCCCAGGCCAGCAACATATAACGTATGCAAGTCAGCACGCAGCCGGCAGTTTGAGGAATCCACACTGACACGACAAGAACTAATCCTATTATTTCCTTAACGGCATCTGAATAGGCATTTTCCAAGTACTGCTTCTTATTGTAAGTTTAACCCACGTGTTAATTCTCTTACTGAGATCTCAAGCTGCTTTCTCTAGAATCGGGGATTTAGGGGAATAAAATCTCTTCTATTCAATTTCGTACTTAAGAGACAAACCTTTCAAAATTAAATGGGGGCTTGCAGACTGCCTTAAAAACATCACTTCTCTTTCAAGGCATTGGATAATATCTCTAACGCCCACTTTAGCACATAGAAAATAAGTTTTTAGCACATCTTAAGTTTAAACCTGACAGCAGTTTGGGCAGCTGCCTTTAAATAAGAATCAGGACTGCAGAAATATATCGCGGAAAAGATTTTCAGAATGATTTTAATGACAATTCAATGGGTGAACAACTAAGCAGTGCTCCATTAGAGTAAATTATTTCCTACGATTGCAATTCTCCTCCAATAAACCACAATATTCAAAGGTGATCAAGTGGGAAAAGACTTGGGCAAAACAGACTCCTAGCAGTCACTTCCCTTGGCTGAAGAAATTTTTGAGCACATCGTGCTCAGGGGAGTTTTCCTTTCTGTAATCAAATATTAAAATATGAAGCACAATGAAAACAAACATCTTACTCTACACACACGCCTTCTGTGCTTTCCAGCAAAGCCGCAATAGTAGATTTGCTGTGGGTATGCAGGAACTTATAGGTAGCATATTAAATATTGATTAAAAATAAATCCAAATAATTAGGCTTAAATTTTAATACCCATGTACATTTCTCTATAATTCATCATGAACGGAATTTTATAAGGTTCCACGAGAGGGTCTGGGCTTAATTTTAATTATGCATTTATTACATAATTCACAAAATTCAGTAATGTGCAATGAGTCTCCCAGCCATTCAAGTGAGTAACGAGATTTATCAGCCCAGTTTGTCACACAACAAACAGGATTCAGAGCAGTTATAAAGGCGGGTGATGAAAGATACATGGAGGGAGGGAAGAACCAGCAGCAGCTTTATTTCCATGTAATAATGCTAATAATATGCAAATAATTCCCCATCTTAATGAATACTTCAGATGAATGCCACGTTCAAAACGGAGATTGCACGCTGAAAGCTCACAGTGAAAGAGGAAACACGGCGGCTCAGCTGCTGTGAGTTTTCAAAGCTCTTTTGAAGCTATGAGGTTACGGCTGCCGGTACCACTGAGCATCCATCCATCCCCACCTGCCTGAAATGATGCTGTCACATAGGAGAAGATATCTAAGGTCTTCAAGCTCCTTACGTCCTCTTTTTAAAGAGTGACAATCACATCAAAGCCACCTTAAAAATGTGTGTAATTTTCCAAACATGCAGGGATCCACATGCACCTCTAGGGATCTAAATCTGGCTTCTGGAGCATAGCTCTCAGGGTGCGTATGAGAGGATCTTAAATGCCCAAACCTCCAGTGGACTGGGACTTGCTCTCCTAAATACTTGTGGTGACTTTTCAAATTTGCATTTGCAAGTTTCTCCCAAATCTCTGCAATTATTAGAAGAGTGAGTCTTGCTGTCCTTCAACGAACATTTTAATTAACTTTTGTTTCCCTCCCCCAAGCTTTTGCAAACGTCCCCCGTTTCAGCAGGTATCACCTGCTCCGGGAGAACGGGCACATGCTCAGAAGTAGGTGATACCAGCTATTATAACACCCTTGAGCTACCACACTTTTGCATGCTGTTCTCTTCCCCAATTATTTTATCCTCAAACATCTTCTGGGAACTCAAATATTTAAGACTTAAGACTTGCAACTTGCTCACAAAGCAAAACCACCCCCTGTCTGCAGCATCCCTTCCCACGTTCTCACTTTGAAACCCACTTTTTTCACTCCTGCTTAGACATCCGTTTCATTCAGCTTCCCACATCCACACGTGTCCTCTCCAATTTCCAGTCTGTCTCCCCTTTCAACAAACCCTTAGGAGAAGCACGGACTTTCAGGGTGCCTCCTCCCTCTGCTCTCTAACACCCAATTCAAGGCTCAAGCTCAACGTCCATTATTAGAGACACTCACGGACGACACGACCTCGTGTCCTCCTTACAGCTGAGACCCTTCCTACTCATCTTCAGGTGTTCTTCAAGGGGACACCTTCCCCCTTGCCTTCACTCTTCACACCTATCCATGAAGTGGTCCAAATTTACTCGCCTTCTTAATACGCCAAACGCAAATTATTGCCACCGCAAAGTCCTTTCCGAGTTTATCGGAAACATTAACCTTCAGAAGCGTGTTTCTTCTCACACCTCCACAACTTCAAAAGCACTTCAGAAATAGAAAATCATTACTGCTCTGCTCCAGCCGGATGGTGGCCTCTTCACCCACCACCGAGACAAGTGGTCAGCTTGAATCCTTGAGCAAGGGGCTTTTGCTCCCACCTCTTCCAGAAATGCAGCTTTCTTACAATCAGAATTGACAACGTTACAAAAATGCCTTAATCACAGGATTTAAAAATATATAAACATACATGAGGGGAGTGGTACTTTTTACTTCTTGATTTTCAGCGTTTCAGACTCATACACTACAGCTGGTTTTTTGCAGCTAGAGTCAGGAGTGCATACATACATTCCTTAAGTACGAACTCAGTTTTTTTTTCCTCAGGTGATCAACACATACTGGCAGCTGAAGTTCTAAAAAGGAAGAACAAATGCTCTCCCAAATAATAACATTCACAGTTAGTAGCTCTATCTTCCTGTACGGCTGCTGAATCGGCAATCCCACCCTCCACAACGGTCATCTGCACTGTTTTCTTTCCCCTTGTTCAAGGAAGGGCATGATGAGCACAGATGACCTCCAAGGTTGCCACATGAGTATCCCCTTTTGAAAATCTCAATATATATCTATTTTTATGCATGTATACACTTATACGTTATTTTTATATATTTATATATGTATATATTTACACATATTTTATACATATCTATGTATTTATCTGTATATCTATCCCATTTTATATTTATTCACGTAAAGTTTAATCCGACACTGCAACTCCAGTTTTAAGTGCACAACATCAACTTTGTTCTTCCCCTAACAGTTGCATTTGCCACACTGCAGCCTGGAGGCAGCTGCACAGTAAAAGAACAAGCTGGCACGTGTAAGCTTTGGTTGTCACATAAGTTGTTTTAATTTTTTTGGTTGCTTTCTTATGGACAGATAACTTATCTGACCATATTGTACTCATGACACACATGACACAGGAGAAGCAATCTTAAAGATAATTTGTGTTTCCAGAGGTTTTATAGAGATAAGAGGGAAGAGACACTGTGTTTCCATGGAAGATACAGGCTTAAAATCAGTTTGAGCCCACAAAAGATCACCCTGATGCTGAATGGGGGTGGTGGACCCTCTTCTGCTCTCATCCTTGGGGAAAGACTATAGTGTGAACCTCTCCTTTCATGGGCACCAAAGGATCTGCACAGAAGAGAGCCCTATAAATGACAGAAAAACCTTCCACAGGTCTGCAATACCCTCCTGGGGTCCAGAGCAGCCGACCGTGAGACACAAGCCCCCGGGACGCCAGGCTTCATTAGGTCTGGCACTCACAGCACTGCTCATGAGACATCCAAACTGGAAGACAACAAAACAAGCCTTTACCAACCTCTCTCCTCTGAAATCCTCAGCTCCAATGCTATCATATGACTTCACTGTGAAATCGCTGGCCCTTCAAATATTTTGCTTATTTTGACCTCAAACACAGAGGGTAATCTGCTGCTTTCACTGTGAGGTGGGACCAGCAGAGATAGGGTTTTTTTCAACATCTGATCCAGCATCAGCAGAGCTCCCCACTCACTGAACGCACGCTTTCTGAACTAAAAAAGAAACTCATTCCTCATCTTTCACTTCGAGGATGCCTTTAGACACCAGATGATAGTGTCCTGTTCCCAGATATTTACTGCAAAATATCAAAATTGCTGCAGGAAAGAAGAAATCCTGAGCCAGGAAAGACCCAGAGACTGTATTGCACCCACTGCAATGCATCATTTCCAAAATAAAGATTGTAAATTTGACTGTCCTCATAACCCAGACAGCAACCAGTCTATCGGTCAGCAGAATTACTCAGGAAAGATACTGTCTGAGTCTGAAATAAGTCAAATTACGCTTCACCGTTCCTCTTCCGTTTATGCCATGGGCAACACAAGGGTGAAGAAGAGGTGACAGCTTCAGCTGCCTCTGAAACAGTCTGCTCTAGGAAAAAACACAGCACTGCCAACTAGGGCATCGTGAAATTCGAATTCAGACTCCAAGTGATACTACAGATTTCCAATAACCCAGAAAGCCCCTGCTTCTTCCCCAAATCACCACTGAGTAGATCCAAGCACGCAAAGGAAAACAAGCAGCAACAAGTCTTGCAGTAGGTCTTGAAGGGACCGTTTCAACCCATTCATTGATTACAGAACCCAAATAAAATAGAGGAAGGAAGATGGACAAATAAGCAACCAGAGCAGCACGTCCAAGCTACCAGGCAGGGGAACATCATTTAATAAGGCAGTTTTGTGGGCAGCACCAGAGCTGGAAACCTTTATTCTGGCCTCTGCAATCACCACCTGAAGCACTCTGTTGACACAACAGAACATGGCTCAATTTCAAGCACCGCTGAGGTTGAGTAATTTCAAACATCTTTTAATGTTTGTAGATAGTCCAGAGGGAAGTTGGCCGAAAAGATCTCCAAGGCAGCCACGTGAAAATAAACACGAAACCCTTCAAATCATTACAGTGCCAGGCAGGAAGGAGGAACAGAGACTGAAGAGGGAAAGGGGGAAAGGTGAAGATCCAGACTTCCAGCTAAACTGCTTAAAGCATTTATTTATGTCCAGCGCCTCCATTACAAGTTTATAGTATGCCTTGGGGAGCAGTAACAGACCAATTCCATCAACCCAGATTGGTACTTCAAAAGTAAGATTTTAAATGTAATCCATACTCTTCTTTTTTCTCATGGTATGAATACTCACATTAGAGGGAGGTCATTCTCCTGTTTTCTTCTGGGTAGCAAAAATGTTGCATGAGAAATCAGATAAGACGTTAATACAGCTGGACTTAACCAGAATATTACACACTAAGGCACTGGCGCTTTTAACGAAAGTCTGGGAAAGACTGCTGATAAACCTGGGTTAGAAACAAAGCATGTCAGTGAAAACAGGCAAACAGATCCATCTACAGAACTTCCCCTAAACTCGCGAGGTCAAGGGAGAGCCCTTTGAAAGTCTTAATTAAATTTACAAAGGACAAAATTAGCTGCTCAGTGTTACTAGCAGTATTACAGCATCTTCTGGAGGGTGATCCAGCAGCAGGACTACCTTGTGCTGAGCAGTGGTCAAGTGTGTTAGAAAGACATTTGGGGAAAGGCATGGGGAAACTGAGGCATGGGAATGTAAAGGACCTCCAGCATATCAGCATCTTCTGAATCAAACCCATGTCTCAAATCAGGTTCTTTGGATACACAAAAATAACCTGAGGGGAGCAAAAGGGCCTTTCAGATATTGCTAGTTGCTGAACCCCTCAATTCTTAACAAAATTTTTCTCCAGTTCATGGGTATTACCTTGCTGCCTATGTCAAGCCAGCATCCCAGCAAGGAATTTCAGGATAACAAACAGTAATAACAGAACAGCTCTTATAGTTTTGATGGGGTTTTTTGTCACTCATATTATGAGGATTCAGAATAAGGAAATCTGTCTCGAGAACTTCCAGGGAAATGCAATGTGAATTCCCTGCACCTATTTCTGGATGCCCTATTAAAAAAACAGGGCTCCCCTGCAAACGTCTCTGTGAATGCCACCAACTCATCACTCCCTCTCCGGTTTGCGCCCCTGAAGTGAGCCAAGCAGTAAAGGATGCCGTGGCAAACAGCAACACACACCTCCTGCAACAGGGCAATACACTGATGCTGCAGAATCTGCAGTGTACGTGGCTAAAAGCTACTCAAATCTTGCCGACATCTCTGATCTCTTACTGTCCTTGTAACTCGGTGCATGAACTGGATTACCTGCCGCTCCAGCAGCCGGCTGCTCAGGACGGGAGAATTTAAATCTGGCAGCAGGGGAAAACAACAAGGGCCAGAAATGGCCCAGAAACCCTGAGCCGGGCACAAAGCGTAGAGATAATGAATGCAGACTGTTCGGTCTTCCTCTGGACGAGCAACAAGCCTCTACTTCTGCTTCCTGAAGCTTTCTATTAGTGCTTAGCAGCAGTAACGCTCTTAGAAGTTAAAATCAATGTAAATGTTAATGAACCAATGCCCACATCACTTCTGCCACGTATGGAGATGGCTCCATTTTTATGGTGGGGAAAAAAAAACCGCACCAGGACCGTCAGATTTGCTCTAGAGCCAGAGATGGGGACAACTGTGCTGCTTCAACCTGAGCATTCGGATGGCTGGTCTGCAGATATGTCTGCTTCGGACATCTCTCGCTGCATCTACCGCTTCCAAGCGCCTCTGACGGTATCACTTTTAGAGTTTCAAAGCGAAGCAAAGTTAAATCCTTCCTACCCATTTGCAGCAACATAATCACCATGCTTTCTTCAGGAGATGATTCATCCCCTTGTATACATGCACAGGGCCATCCCAAACAGGATCAGGACACTTTACCTTTTTCCCTAAGTTAAAACCACTCTCCCAGCACCCTACTACACTAAGTTTTATGGGTATTCCATGGGTGAAGAATGAAAAAAGGTGGGCGAGACAGCAAAGGCCCCCTCCCACATCACCTTACAGAAGAGAGCGAGCCTCAGAGGCCACTGCATTTAATGAGCACCAGCAACTGCTAAAGATATTCCTCCTAAGCCTCTGCCAATATCTAAATATCTGACGCCAAAACTGTTTCTTAAAGGAAGATTTTCCTCTATGCAGCCAGACAGAGCACAAGCTACTCCACCAAGCCCCTGTTAATTTGCCACTTGCTCATACCCAGCAGAGGTAAAGAGTAAATCAGGACCTCTGTAGTTTTGTCACAGATGCTGTAGATTTCCTAGACAGACAGACTGTAAGTGCTGCCCTGCTGGGACACTGCACTCCACGTCAACAGCACATTAAGAGGATCGCGATCCCAGCATCAGCTGTGTGAGCGTTACCAATAAACAGCTATTTTTCAAGCCCGATTTCTCCAGCTCCCATTGTTTGCCACTTTGATGCAGATTCTTATCGTAGGCAAACTCATCACTGCCCAGCTAACTTTGTCCATCCGGCCCAGACACAAGACTGCGACATACGGATTTTTCCTTCAAAAAATGAGGAGTGTCAGCACTTTTGTATCACTCTTCTGGAGCAAAAGTGATCCGTTGGTGCCTGAGATGAAGAGATGCTACTGCGCGCCACAACCACTCCATGCAGCAGCTGCTCCGACAGCTGGGACAACATCCTCCGAGCACCCAAAACTTCCTCCTGTGTTACTGCTTAAGCCTTTTCTTGAAAAAAACCCATCAGTTTGTCTTTAAATTGAGACAGCAGAATTCACCTCCCTTTCCCCACTGAGGACCGAAGATGCCAGCAAAACACTTCATCACATGCTCAAGTAGCCCCAGCTGCCAGCATGCTTAAAATCAAGCTGCGCTCGATGGTTTTGTTGAGCCCACGCAGGACCGAACCACAGCCCCATCCTTCACCCCAGGCACGGTGTCGGTGGATTGCTTAACTCCCCCCTCCCAAAAGCAGGACCACATTTCATGAGAACTCCACTTTGTCAGGCCATGGTGAAGTCGCAGATCAGTCTGGCAGGCGGAAAAGCAGTTTTTAAATGCATTGTTAGGGTCGACATCGCTGGGAGAGCAGAGGAGGATCCCCTACACGTTCAGGCAGTGTCGGGTTCTTCAGCAGCTCTCTATTGCCTGAATGTAAAGTAGTCTCAACTGAATTTCACTAATTCCTTCAGAGGCTCTCTTACACTCATCTCCACAGATTATACAGTAAATACTCTTTAAGAAAACGTACTCTCTAACCCCAACAAGGCTGTTCAAAAAATACGGCTTAACCAGTTGACCTCTGATTATCTTCTGCATTTCACCCATCTGTCTCCAGTACTCCAGTATTTCTGCTCTCAAGTGCCACAGCCTCAGCCGATAAATCAGCACCACCCCATCAGGATCTAGCCCACGGTGTGCAAGTCTAACACTCGCACAAGATTAGCCCAAATGAAATGAGATGAACCCAAATCCTTACATGTTAATTAACTCCCACATGATGACTTTAATAAGAAACCTTTCCAGTAACTCTGCATTTTGTAGTGACAACGTTTACAAAATTTGGGAGCTGTGAATAAAACTGGAATCGCTCAATGGCAGCTTTCATTAGACACAGCAGCCTGCAAAATACGTAAAATTCGACACACACTAAAAATTAGTGAATTGTTTGCCTGATGGCTCCTCCAGAAGCAAAGGTGCTGGCATCCTCCTCCAGCTCCTTCATGCCCTCCTCCTTCCTTGACACCTCTGTAACTAGTCCATCTGTAGCATGTGGGCTGCAGGAGAACTGCTATCATTCATCAGCAAACTTAAGGGTTATCTCAAACCTACTGGGGTACCACAAACTTGTCCTGTTGCCCTTCTGTCCCAGGTTATCTTTAAGGCTCACCCACCTTTAACTGCAGCCAGGAGTTCATTCTGCCACCAAACACGTAAGAGGAGCTGTCGATGGCAACAAGTTAATGCTTTTCGGACGATAAGCTTAAGCGCTACGTTTGTCGGGGGCCGGGTGCCAATGCCCAGCGTGGTTTTGTGTGCGCCACACGCTGCAAGCTTTCCAGACGCTGCCACCCTCCTCATGACTGTAGACTCACAGAGCTATTTCAAGTGCTCCCGGCCACTGAAAATGGTGTTTCACCCCTTCCAGCCTGGTATGCATGCTATTTAACATCTAATATAGACACTGTAAGCAGCTTTTGCATTTGAAGGCCTTCCACTGAGTGCAAATTACAAGTTAGGTCTCTTTAGGACAAAATCCGTCTCACTGTGCACTTGAAAGCACCCAGAGAGATCCTGATCCTAGCAGGGGCTGGAGATTGTTTCAATTACAAAAGGCAAAAAATGCACAAATACATCTTAAAGAAAGGGGAAGATGGAGCAGGAACCTTCAAATGGATGCAGCTTTGTTAGAAACAGGAAAAAAATCACAGGAAGAGGAAACCACAGAACACCAATCTGGGAAACAAAAGACCTGCAAGAGACTGATTATGGCCTTGATTAGCAATCCCTGCTCAGGGCTGGAGCAAAAGGAGCATCAGTGAGCAAAGCCGTCCTGGGGAAGAGTTGAAGCAAGGTAGGTGCTGCGACAGTGTGCTGCTTTCAAAGAGAGGTGAGCTACAGGGACTCTTCACACATCCGTTACCCACAAGGAGAGAGCGCAGAGCATCCTCTTGCCCGTGGAAATGAATCTTGGCTCAGGAGCGAGACAGCACTGTTAGAGTGGAGGAAGCACCTACATCCAATTACACTGCCTTAATGAGTCTAAGAATAGATGAATATTTTATCGGTTTTCACCCTGGATATTTGGAGGGTTTTTCATTTCAGGAGAAAAGGACGATGCAAATTCACAGCAATGGCACGGTGGGGCATCCAGCTGGTTCAAAAAGAGCCACGGACCTGGTCTTGTACCTCCGAATCCCGATGATGTAGCTGGACCATGGACACAGCAAACCACGTGAGATGTCACCCCTCACCCTGAGGCCATCCTCTGCCACCGGCAGTATATGGTCAGCCGCAATTTTGAGATACCTTCTTTTGGGGAGGATGGGACAGAGGGGGATTGGGTGCAGTTGTAGCCATCTCCTGGGTTTATGCAACAAAATTCTCTGCTCATACTCATGATCTGTCCTCCTGTAAAGAAACCTCATGATATAACGGAGCATCCACTCCTTTCTGCAGAAGAATGTAGTAGTAATGGCTCAACATGGTCCTTTGTACACCCACTGACGTGCATCTTTTACTGACAGCTCTCCCTACAGGGTGGTAGGGCATACCCTCACCTAACTAAGACCCGTCTGTAGCAATCAATTTGGGGGCATATACTGGTTTACCTGATCTCCCTGGGCAAATTCTCTCCCTCCATCTTGAATTAAACCTAAGTATGAAGCAAAAGCGGCTACATTTGTGTAGTGATACATGAGTGTCTGTAAAGTATTTTAGGATCCTTCAGGAAAAATGCTAAATATCTGTTCTATAATTCAATGTATGTTAATATATTCACCGCAGATTTCGACTCTCCAATTGCACAGGAAAAGAACAAGAAAATTGGTGCTTGCTGAAATGTTATGATGCCAAGGGATGGAAATGGTCCAGGGTCTCAGAATATTCAACCAAGTTTTGCACGGGCTGCAGTGAAAGACCCCATCACAACACATGCACAGAGCCTGCACGGCGTAGGATAAGCAGCGAGCTCCGCACTCAAGCACGCTGCAAGTGCCAAAGCCGCAAGCCAGACGCTGTTTCACATTTCTGTGGTTGCCAAGATCAAAACCAAAGCCTGCCTCAGTCCTCATACAGCGAGGGGCCTGGTCCTGCTTTGCTCCTCTGCTGCTTGCCAGGCAGAGAGACAGGTTAAGCATCCTTCTTGCTTATTTTTCACTGCGTCCTCTTCTAAAAAGCTGTACTTGAGGTGCTTATATCTGCCAGCAGCTTTTGCCTGACACGACCTCGCAAGGACAGGGCTTCAGACCACAAAGCAAGAGCACTTGCCTTCTTTTTCCATAAACACACCCCATTAATTTCTACTTCTTCTGGACTGTAACGTATTTTTGTTTGCTGCTTGGAGCAACTCTGAGCACATAACTGCCCTCCATTGTTCACGCTCTTCAGCGTACACGCGAACAAGAGAACCCACTGCTTTTCCAATGTGCTCAAACATAAAGACTCTAAGCAACATCATACGTTTAACAGACTTAGTGCTATTTTGGTATGTGCAAAATTAGGGGAGTGTTTGAAACGCACTCGCCCAAGTCATCAGTGCTCACACACCACCTGCTTTTACACCTGGAGACAAACAAAAAAAAAATCACTGCTGCAGCATGTTGCACACAGGAATACTCTCCTCTACAGTTCCCTTTCAGTTTTCCCCAAGTCCCTGGCAAAAGCTCTGCAATTCATTTTCTCTCCCAGCATCTTTGGTTTCCCAGTGACCATTTAAGCAAGTCACTTCTGGACCCCAGCCCTTGTTTCAAACCTCCTCCTGTTTTGCTGCGGTGCTACTGACAATACATCTCAGCCCGGCAGCTGGAGTGCTGCCGAAGCAAACTCTTGAGTGCCTTAGCAGGAGGGGCAGGAGAAGCACTTTAAAGTATTCTCCAGCAGTGAAGCACCCTTTCCTCCCGCCTCGAGCAACAGCAACCCTTCCGTTCCTTTGGTTTCTAACAATATCTTCCTCCTGCTGCAGAGTTACAAAAGGCCCGACCTGAAAATCAACTCTTAAAACAACTGTCAGCAGTTTTAAAGCCCGTTAAGTAGAGCACTGGTAGGAGAAAGGGAACCAACTTGCCTCGGAGGCAAACTCCAGTTCAGCTTCACTTAGCCGCAGAAACTAAAATGTAAAAAAAAAATACAGGTGCACATTGGTAAACCTGAGAGTTGGCATGTCGCAGGATGGCAAAGCGCAGGGTTTGCTAGCAGATGGACCGTTACAGCACACCCTCTTGCTATACAGCAAATAGAGCAAGACAGAGGGTCTCCAGTTGTTTCGTGGAAGGACAGCGGGAGCTATCAAAAGCCTGCTTCGACCCTCTGTCATCTGGGGACAAGGAAGAAAAGGACGTGTCCGCTAATTACAGGGCACAATGCTGCCTCTAAACCAGCTGCCGTCGCCTTAACCAGCTTCGAACCTGACCCAGAGAGGCTCCAGGAGCCGAGAGACACACACCCTTGCTCACAGCTTAGTTCCAAGCCTCTGGAGATCCTGGCAGATCCTCACCTGTAAAAACACCAGCAGGCGTCACAGGAACTGGATGCAATCGTTAAAAGTCTTCGAAGACGGCGCGCTCAGATAGAAAATGTTCAGCCTGCGCAAGGTAATGATGCATATCTGCAACAGGGCTGCAAAGTGTCAGCGGGACGCAGGTATGCAAAAGCATACGCTGCATTCGTTCTGCTCTGAAGCAGAGAGAGTATCTGTACATGTGCCATCGACAATGCATCAAGGATTTATTTAATTTTAATACACTCACTGGCAGGGATCCAGCAATAGTTCTGTGACCTTCATCTTCTCATTGCCCAAGTGTGTATTTCACAGTCCAACATATTATATACCTCCAGGTAATGAAAGCACATTTATAATCCGATAAACCACTATCCCTAGCTAGGCTCAGATGAACAATTTAAGAACTCTAGTGTTACCATTTTTTTATTTTTTTTTTTTCAAATGGAAGAGTAAACCAAGAAATCATTGTCTACTCTCTTTCTTCTCAAGCACCGGTGCATGTTGCACAGGATTTGACAAGTACAGAGTAGTAGAGAGTTTGAAAACACAAATTCCTGAGAAAAATGAGAAACCTGCTTAAGAAATACGGCAGGGTTACAACTTTTTAACACCTGGTTACTTTTTGATGCTCCTCAGAAAACGTTTGCAAAACAGCCATTCAGAATCCCATCTTTATTATCTCAATGCCATCAACACCACATTGATTTTGCCTCTTAGTAAATGCAGAATAATATTTAGATGTCTTAGAGTTTCAAGATTGGAAAGCCATTTCAATGTTAAGAGCCTCAAGAAGCAATAAATCATAACATTTCAAAAAGGAGTTGTTTTTGAGTCCAGTATTACTGAGCTGAACTACTTGTACCATTACAGAAAAAAAAAAAGTAATTCCGCATGTGAGAAACAAGCAGCAGCACTTTGGTGATAAGGATAGAGAGATATTTGGGCTAACGAGGAAACGTAAGCTCCATTTTAACGCAGACTCACTGCAGCCGTAACTCTGGAGCCGTTAGCAATGTCTCCTCGGCTTCCTCCAGGGACCAACTCAGTATCACTATCACATACTTCTCCAGAGTGATGACAGCACACTATAGGCTGATAAAAGGCAATCCGTGATATTTCTTACAGGCCTCCAAAGATGAGCAATTTATTAAAAAGAGCTTTTCAGGAACCTGGCAAAAACAAAACGTTCTTCATCAACACCTCACACCAAATCCATCTTCCCTTAAACAAATTCCTAGAGCCAGTGCTACAAAGTCGCTCTTCCCTAATTGCCGCTGTTTCGCATTTGCAAATTACAAGTGGTAATGCCTCTTCGCTTGTCAGCAAAGATTTATCAACCCGGTCCTGTGTCGAAAGGTCACACGAGTAAATCCGAGTGCACTCTCTAGCAAGCGGTTTGAGCAGGAATCCCTTCTCTCCCCCCTGAGCTGGCCCATTGATAACAGTGCACAAAACCAGGATGACATAACACGTAATAAAATAGCCTAAATAATTAAAAAAAAAACCTATAGTTATCAAAGTAAAAGAACAAAGCAGCTCTGAGACGTAACGAGCCTTGCTTTTCTTTATCCTCTGTTCACTTATTCGCAACAGGTCTCTCAGGCACTACTGTGAATTAGAGTAATGAAGAGATGCTCCAGGGTTTGGTTAAAGGCTACTGCATCCAGCTGTGCACCCTTCATTAGAACAAAAAGAAACCACCAGAAAACTGAGGGTCTGATTCTCACTTACCACTTTAAACCACTCCGGCAGTGTAAATGCGAGAATAAATTATACCCACACCTCCTCTAACAGCGGCGTAAATGAGCTGTAATGTAAATGACGATCCAGCTGAAGATTTCAAGTTAAGAACTAAAGGAAAAACGGAGGCCAGATGTTTTGTTGTCTCATGCCTTGTGCAAACGCTGCTTTCCACGTGTGGTGGAGTTGTTCACCTCTCCTTTGAACGGCACGTGGGAACCGCAGCATCATGCGAGACACTGTAAAAACTAGGCACAGAAATGCCCAATAAATGAACCATCCAAAACCTCCTTTTACTGTGTCTGCACCTTCACTGATATAAGAATCTCTCTCCTGGCCCACCTGCTGCCATAAAGCTCTCCGATTCACCCACACAGCCAAGAACAGCTTAAGCCAAGCCCCTCCATGTGAAATCAGGTGAAATCAGCTAAATCGGCCAGGTCAAGTGAAATAACCAGGCCTCGCATTGTGTGAGGAACCCTGCTCCTTACCGGTGTATCTTTATTCATCACGGGTCATGCCATTTGATTTCAGGCACATTATTCCTTTGGCTTCACAAGGGACTCTGTTGATTGAGTGATATCTCCAGTTGTCTGCACCGACCGTGGTCACCACCCGACAATTCTTCCCTTGTAGCAACATGTCATCGTCAAAAGACCCAAACCAGAGGTGACCTTACAACTATGGACTGATGGGGATGCAGGAGACCGGGGCAGAAGGATAAGCCTGGCACAAGCACCTTGCCCTGATGTCTTCCCACCAGTGCTTGCTGCTATCTGTCCTTAACTGCAGCACTAACATCAGTTTTTCCATTTTGCTATTTTTTTAAACACGTAAGACTAAAAATAGAAGACGTACCCATGCGGCTCAAACGTGACATGTCCCAACAGCAGCACAGCAAGTTCAAGTCTGTGGTGGGCTGACCCTGCCTGGAGGCCAGGTGCCCACCAAAGCTGCTCTATCACTCCCCCTCCTCAGCTGGACAGGGGAGAGAAAATGTAACAAAAGGCTCGTGGGTCGAGATAAGGACAGGGAGATCACTCAGCAATTACCGTCACGGGCAAAACAGACTCGACTTGGGGAAATTAGTTTACTTTAATTTATTACCAGTCAAATCAGAGTAGGATAATGAGAAATAAAACCAAATCTTAAAAACACCTTCCCCCCACCCCTCCCTTCTTCCCAGGCTTAACTTTACTCCCGATACCTCTACGTCCTCCCCCGAAGCGGCGTAGGGGGACGGGGAATGGGGGTTTGGGTCAGTTCATCACACGTTGTCTCTGCTGCTCCTTCCCCCTCAGGGGGAGGACTCCTCACACTCTTCCTCTGCTCCAGCGTGGGGTCCCTCCCACAGGAGACAGTCCTCCACAAACTTCTCCAACTTGAGTCCTTCCCACAGGCTGCAGTTCTTCACAAACTGCTCCAGCGTGGGTCCCTTCCACGGGGTGCAGTCCTTCAGGAGCAGACTGCTCCAGCGTGGGTCCCCCGCAGGGTCACAAGCCCTGCCAGCAAACCTGCTCCAGCCTGGGCTCCTCTCTCCACGGGGCCACAGCTCCTGCCAGGAGCCTGCTCCAGCGCGGGCTTCCCACAGGGTCACAGCCTCCTTTGGGCATCCCCCTGCTCCGCCGTGGACCTCCATGGGCTGCCGGGGGACAGCCTGCCTCACCATGGTCTTCCCCACGGGCTGCAGGGGAATCTCTGCTCCGGCGCCTGGAGCACCTCCTCCCCCTCCTTCTTGCCTGACCTTGGTGTCTGCAGAGCTGTTCCTCTCACATCTTCTCACTCCTCTCTCCAGCTGCAATTGCTGCTGCGCAGTAACTTTTTTCCCTTTTTTAAATCTGTTATCCCAGAGGCACTACCACCGTCGCTGATGGGCTCAGCCTTGGCCAGCGGCGGGTCCGTCTTGGAGCCAGCTGGCATGGGCTCTATCTGACATGGGGGAAGCTTCTGGCAGCTTCTCACAGAAGCCACCCCGGTAGCCCCCCTGCTACCAAAACCTTGCCATGCAAACCCAGTACAAAGTCATCCTCTGATTTATTGACTTTGGGATGTCTCCCTTCTGTCTGGGCCAGGACATCCTACTCCAGAAATCACAGTTATCCATATACTAGACCCAGTCCTGTGGTCTGTAAAACCTTATTCTCCTTTTCCTCCAAAAATTTTGAGGGATTCTACTTCACCACTGATACTCCAGAATGTATCATCTGAGTCTGTTATAGTGGACTGAGAGCAGAAAAATGTCAAAATACACACAAAATACAAAATTCCAGGATTATACTATCAAACTGGATTGGGTGGGGTCAAAACATTTTGGTAGAGAAAGATTTTAGAAGCTCATCTTTTAAATTACACTGTGGTGCTGAAAGCGAGTGGCACTCAGCATTTCAGTCAAAGCCTAATTCAATTTTACTCTGACTCAAAATAAGAAAACAGCACATTAATCCCAAATCCCATAAACACAGACGTGTAAACACTCTCCAGCGTCCTCCTCACCCATGCCGTGGAGGGTTGGCCCGTGTTTTCAAAGCCTGTGTGAAAGCAGATGGTAGCTACCTAATTCGAATTCAATGCAATCTGCTGCTGGTGGGGAAAAAAAATCTTGACTGCCTCTCCTACAAATGTAAAACCTGGGAAGTTCAACCCACTTCTTAGTTTTGTTAGATGTTTTGTAAGTGTTTTGCCAACAGACACAACTATGCTCAGGGAGAACACATGCTTCTTGTTCTCAGCCTTAACTCAACAGCGAAAAAACCCTCAGATATATCTGGGAATGGTTAGTTTTCTACTTGCTTAGCTCTTATTCTTAATCTGGCTTTGCAACCTCCACACGCACCACTCACGACAACATGATACAGATAGACTGATGCAACTTATGTAGCTCATTTTTTATCACAGCATCTAAGATCTTACGGAAAATACGTATGCATTACAGGTAAATGCTTTTTGTCTCAAAAGAAAACCACGCTGGTGGCCTGTTGATGAACTCACTCCAGTTTGTTGAAGATTTTCTTGTATTGTGGGGCAGAAAATTGGATGCAGGATTTCGTGTATGCCGAGTAAAGGGGGTCAAGTCACTTCCCACTGTCTACTGGCTGTCCTGTTTAAAGAGCCTGGGATGCTGGCAGCTTCCCCTGCGTCCAAGGGCACAACCCCCAAGTCCTTTTCAGCAAGCTGCTCCCCAGCCAGCTTGTCCCCAGCCTGCACTGTTGCAAAGGGTTCTCCATCCCACGTGCAGAACTTTGCATTTGTCCTTTCCAAATTTCATGAGCTTCCTGTTGGCCCACTCCCCCAGCCTGTCCAAGACCCTCCGAGCAGCAGCCCTGCCCTCCGGTGCACATAATTTGTGCCATCTCCAAACTTGATGAGTGTACTCCATCAGGTTTACAGAGATGCTAACAGGACAGGTCCCAAGATAGACCCTGTGGTGCTCCATTTGTACACTGTCCTCCAAGTAGAGTATGACCCTCTGAGCCAGACCATCCAACTCATTTTTTACCATTCAGTTGTCCACTCGTCCTCATGATAACATCCCAGCTTGGATATGGGGATACTGTGAGAGACGGTGTTGAAAGCTACAGTTGAGGTAAATGGCATCCGCTGATCTCCCCTCACCCACAAATCCAGTCATTTTAATCTACAAGACAATCAGGTTGGTCAGACGTGATTTACCCTTGGTAAATCCATGCTGACTGTTCCCAAACTCTTTCTTTTCCTGCACATGCCCAGAAATTTGTTCCAAGAGGACTCCCTCCATGATCTCCCCAGGGACTGAAGTGGAGCTGACTGGCCTGTAGCTCCTTGGGTCATCTTTGTGGTCTTAGGAAGATGGGTGCAATATTTGCTTTTCTCCCATCATTGAGGGCCTCCCCCAATCTCCACGAGTTTTCAGAGGTAATAGAGAGTGGCCTTGCTTTAATGTCAGCCACCCCTCTCAGCACCCGCAGATGGAGCGCATCAGGTCTCACAGGCTCGCAAGTAATCCCTGACTTAACCCTTATCCGCTGCCGATGTTCCTCTGCGTCTCAAACCCCTTCACTAATCACAGGGGCCTGGGAGACCTTGCTGGTGAAGACCAAAAGAAGGCACTGAGGATCTCAGCCTTATCTGCATCCACTGGTGCTAAATCATGCGCCCCATTCAGCAACAGGCCACAATGCAGTAGATGATCATAGAATTATCTAGGTTGGAAAGACCTTTAAAATCATCGAGTCCAACTGTAAACCTACCACTGCCAAGTCCACCACTAAACCATGTCCCTACGTGACACAACTACACGTCTTTTAAATACATCTTGCTGCCCTTGACATCCCCTTGCAAGCGTCAACTCTAGGTGAGCTCTGGCTTTCCTAACACAAACCCTATGTGCCTGGACCTCCTGCATACTGCTTTTTTGCATATTGAAAGCAAAATGAACCACACTGCCCTGTTGTGCCTCTAGCAGAGGTCGTAACATGATGCCTCAAAGTGAAAAACCTCTTCAACCTCAGTGAAAACTCAAGGATTTGATGGTTTTTCTCTCCAAGAGATGAAAAACTGGCTAACGCTGCTAGTGATTAGTTAAGCCCCTTCACAGCAGCCTGTAAATAACCCTGGCTTGACATAAATGCCAGTGGTCACAAAGCTTCAAAGTCCTTCTTCAAAACTGGGCAATTTTATTTGACTGAGTTTCTCTGTGCAGGAATGAATTTTGGAGGTTGATTCTATGTGATACAATCAGGATGTTTTAGTTCCTGGAGATAAGATGACACTTCTCCTCCTACCCACAGCTATAAACTTTAGAAGTGTGACACAAATTTCCTACAAACGTTTGCTTCACTGTTTCAGAAGCCTTAAAGTGCATTAACTGTATTTAAAAAAAAAAATAAAAATCACTAACTTGAAGTTACAACATTTCTGTGATCCCTGATGTTTTACAAACATTAAATGAAGCTTTCCATGAGCACATTCATATTCTCACTAGCACAGAGCTGCCTTGCTTTAGTTTTCTCTGCTGCGGAGAAATGCAGCTCTGAATCCCCCCACAACTAATTGCAAGAGTAAAAGCAGAAACTAGACAATCAGCTGGTGAGTCGGGTTGAGCTGGGAACTTTAGTGGAATACCGAAAAACGTACCAAGACAAGAGACTAGAAAGCTCTACCAGTCATTCCCTTTCTTCATAAAACCATTTACTTGTGTTCCTGCAACACTCTTCCCTGACCCCATCCCAAACAATGTTTTTCAATACTTGGGCTTTATAACCTCCTCCTATTATTGCTACCCTCAACACTTCACCTAAATGATGGGGGGGACGAGATGATATGGGAAGACTTTTCCATGTAAGTGATGCATTTTCTTGGTGCATTAATCCATGTCAGATAAACAAATGCTAAGAACAAAACCTATCCCTAAACTCTGAAGTTATTCAGTATCAAAGATTTTTTTATTTTTATTTTAACATTAAGTTGCTCATAAACCATCAATATCCACCTTCAAGACTTTAACAGAACTAAAGAAGGAAGAATATGATTGAGAGAACCTGCATTTCTTCCTCTTGGAGAAATCTAAGTCTCAAATGGCTCTAATCCTAACCCTAATTTGGGTTCCAGGTCAATCCCTTTTCATACGCCTCTTCACGTGACATCGTACATTCATTGCCGGCAACGCGCTTAAATTGAAGTATATCAGACCAGTGGCCCACCTTGGCTGATGTCCTGCCTTCGTAAGGGACCAAAACTCTTCAGGAGATAGGAAAGGGACGAGTCCATCAAGCCACTCCTTCCACTTTACTCGGTGGAGGAGAATTACTAGAAACTGCCTGCTGCCTGGAAGAGGAGCTGGAGGAATTTGTTACTGACTTGCTCCTGTGCCAAAGGCAAAGGCACAAAGCCTTTTTAACTCATTTAGAACCATCAGATCACATAAAGACTTCTCCTCTGCAACTACTTGATATACTCCTCGGTGAGCAGAGCAAGAACATCCTTTCTCAAGCGATGCTCCTCGGTGAGCAGAGCAAGAACATCCCTTCTCAAGCAACGCAAGGTTTTGCATTTTCCATCTGCTCTGTCTCGGAAAAGCTTCAGTGGCTAAACTGCACCCAAATCTGCTGCTGCTGACAAAGCAGCGCCGTTGTACTACAGCCTCATTCACTGCCACTTGTCCTAGATTAGGAACTTTGGGGGCAGGATCTAAGTCAGCAGCTAGCACAGATGGGCCGTGCCAACGTTTCATCGAGGAAGGGTGCTACCAGGTGATGCTGCACCGGTGCCAAACCTCGCTCTGCCAAAACCACTCTGGGGACCGTTTGCAGCGTTAACAGCACTGAAAGAGCTGAACCAGGGTCTGTTTTCTCCTTTGGAGATGGTCTAGCTGCGTTCCTTGGTTTATAAGTTATATGTCACCACTTCAGGGATTGTCACTAGATGCTGGACTGATGCCCACCCTCAGGGTCCACCCAAGTGCACCAGTTCAGTCCCTGGCAAACCAAACCTGTATTAAACCCAGTGCAATGCCGTCACTGCACACACCATGGGCTTGAAATTATGTGCCAGCTCTTGACCCATCAGGTCATCTCTTAGACAGTATCAAGAGCAGGGGCTGAGTTTTCATGCCCTGGAGCCAAGAGAGAGACTACCCTCTGTCTCTTAACAGTGTAATTTCACAGAATACATCTCTCCAGAAGTACTCTTGCTCACTTTAAAGGTTAGACGTGGTTTCACAAGATTTATTTTCATGAAATGAGGGTTTTTATCCTCCTGTTTATAAATAATCTGATCTTACAGTATACTTCAGCTGTAATATTAACTGTACAAATTCACACGTACCCAGGCAGAAATGTTAAACAGGGAATGCTCAAGAAGTGCAGAATGATGTGCAGGCAACTACGAGGGATACAGACGGATGCTAGGTTTAAGAGCATTACAGCATCTTGCTTAGAACAGAACATAGGCACATGCAACCATCTTTCACGAATCATGTGAAAAAACTTTGGGAAAGATGAATAAATTAAAGGGATAATTAAGAAGGGACCGTTTCTGAAAAGCAACTGATAATCCAACTGCATAAAATCTGGAGAAAGAAGTCAACACTTTGTCTCAACATCTCCTTCAACAAAGCCTTCCACTTTCAGCCTCTGCCACATTGTTGCTGCCTGTCACCTGGCAGCAATGAAATTTTTTCTTGAAACAACTGTAAAAACATGCAAGAGCTCTTCTTGCCTATGCACGCGAGCACTTCCCCCACTGCTGCTCGCAGAACTGCACTCGTGCTAGACCAACGGCAAGAGTCACCAGCGATATAACGTAAATGCAAAGATAAACAGCCTTTCAATCCTGGACCTAGAAGCCTTAGGTGTGCTATTAGGTTTTTCAGAAAGAAGGAAAAATTAAGAATATTGGGAAAGAAACTCCTCTTGCACTAAAGTTCAGTCCAAAGTGAAAGCAGACTACATGGACACGGTGCTTTCCTCCTAAGCGCAGATCAAGTTCCCAAATCTTTTAAAGCAAAGCAGAGCTCTCCAGGCTTACCCTATTTCCAGTATATCGATCCCAAGTATGCAAAAATCAGCAGCCAATTATTACGGGTTTTGGAAGCAGACATTTTGTTGTAACTTGGACAGAAATTACATGTCAGTGAGCAGTAGGTGAGATATTATTGTACCCCTGACTACTTGGCCTAAATAGTACTAAGTCTGTGTGCGTCTATAGCAAAATGGGGAAAACCACAGTCGTCTAATAAGAATGCAATCCACTGTCTCAGAATGCAGTTTTGGCCAGATCTTAATGCTGTGGAAATTACATTTGTTTCAGCAATCAAATCTCCCTCTCATTACCTCACTGCTACTAGGCTTCCAATATAATTGACATGATCACTTGTAATGGTTAGGAAAGTTTTGATTTTAGAACAGCCAATCTTGCCCTCTTTTTCTGTAGTACTTTAGACTCATCCATTTATACAATCAGAGTTTTTTCCACATAGATACTGCTTTCTATGAAAATAAATTCAAAATAGTTCCAATTTCCCAGTTATTAAGACTATAAATAGAGTGAAAGTCACAAAAAGTGTTTCTAAAAGGACAAAACCTCTTCTTTTTTCACTTACGAGGATGAGGCTTCCTGATTATTTCTGTCTGCAGAAGAGCTTGTCCCTAACACAGTGACACAGAGCACTACGTGCCCCTCTGAACGCTCTCATTCACACCTGGCCGTCCCTACCACCCTGCAGGGAAATCCTGCAGTTCTCCCCTCTTGAGCACGGGTCAGGGACACGACAGCCCAGGCTGTGACCCGTCCTGCTAGTCAGACTGAATTCTGGCCTCCAGAAACCCTTCTCGCTGATAAAACTACTTTTATAGAAATATTTCTCCCAGTGGTGAGAACAAGGCTGCTTGTTATAAAATCCTGTCCCACTAAGAAACAGTTCTGGCATAAAGCCTTACCATCCTCTGCCAGCAACTGAGGCAGATAAAACTTTTCATAGAATCATAGAATGGTTTGGGTTGGAAGGGACCTTTAAAGGTCATCTAGTCCAACCCCCCTGCCATGAGCAGGGACATCTTCAACTAGATCAGGTTGCTCAGAGCCCCGTCCAACCTGACCTGGAATGTTTCCAGGGATGGGGCATTTACCACCTCTCTGGGCAACCTGTGCCAGTGTTTCACCACCCTGACTGTAAAAAATTTCTTCCTTATATCCATTCTCCTTATATCCTTAGCTCTTTTGACTCGCACGTCCTCTCTGCACAAACTCCTCTTCCCTTGAACAGGGACTCTCTTAATCCTACAGGAGTTATGCATTCCTCTGTGTTTGCAGGCTTACTCCTGTGCTGCTCAAAACCAGGGTGGCTGAAGAGACAGCAAAAAAATTTTAAAACAAAAGAACCTAAAGCTTATACGTCTGGTATTTCCTCTTAACACCTCTTCAAGCATTCACTGTTCATTGAGCCTTTCATTTCCTTCTCAAATAACCTCCCACTGAGTTAAACCAACACAATCGAACAAAATCTCAGTAACCAGGCCAACATAGGGAGCTCGCATATATCTACAAAACACGTCAAGATCTATCACACACCCTGCCGTAGTGCCGTGCTCTGCGATGCCTTGGATGTCGCTGTCTGAGCTGGGATCGGCAGCAGCTGCAGGAGGAAAACCAGAGCCCTGGACTCAGATTAGGGCATCGCTTCTGCCAAAGACTTACTTGTAAAAGAGCAATGCTCCTCTGAGATGGCCAGATCTATGAGCTGAAGGGGTGATGAAGCTTAGTGCATCACGGATTGGTATCTTCTGGTGAACTCACTCACGGACTCTCCGACACAACACATGGCAGCTTTTACTCCGTGGGGACCGTAACACGTTTTTCTCTCTCCTCCGCTTTCATGGACTCTGCAACAATTTGGTATCTTCAGAATCTACACTGAAAAATCTGGCTGAAATTGGTCAAATTCAAAAGTTACTACAGGGACTGCCTCTGTGTCTCCTGCACATGTTGATCATCACAATAAGAATCAACTAATTTCAAAAAAGAATAACGATCACGTGCTTTATGCTATGCTTTTTCACGATTCAGATGCATTTTCCTTGGAAAAAATGTAATAGCACACCAAGAAAAGAAGCTAAAGATCACTATGGAAAATGCTAATCAGGTTTTCTCCTAAGTTTTTTAAGAAGCAGCATAAATGCAACCACTATTTCTTCTAAATATTAGTCACCTCATTCTGCAGACATTTGAGGAAAACTAAATAAAATTGGCAAGGACTAGCCATACCTCTCTCCTTGTACTGGAAGGAAATCTGGGTGTACTAAAGCTTTCATGACAGCAGGGTGACACTGTCGCAGCAATGACAAAGCTCCCACCAGCTCTCACCAGCATGCCAGGTTCATTTCACACTGCAGCTAACTTTATACGTCTTTTTATTTCACTTGACCACAACACCCTCTTCTTCTGGCCCCTCTGCCACATTCCTCAGCGTGGACGCTGTCTGGACTTTCACAGCCCAGCTCCCCAATGCCCCACATCTTGGTCTCAGCTCTGCAACGCATCCTTCCTCAGAGCTCCAACTTGGGCATACTTTACCATTCACCTCCTCAGGAACATGATACTTTCAAAGTGCTTATTTTAAGCAACTCAGAAGCTGTTCAGATCTACGCAAAACAGCAAGTCAACTCTTTGCCACTCCCTGCTTCAGTTTCTGCACCAAACTGGGGCATCCTTGGGATCTGTGAAAGGAGCATTGAAGATCCCACCCCCTCCTTCACACTCCTCCTGGCCTCCATCCTTCTCCTGCACTGCTAGCTTTCTTAAAAGCTCCCATGGTCAAAGAGGACACCTGTATCACGAGAGCATAGTCTTTTTTCCTCTCCTGCAGTCTTCACAGTGTCAAAAGTTAAACATGCACATTTTTGTTTCTTTCTGGTGAAAATTCCTCTGCTTTACACACTAAGCACAAAAACACAGAAGTTGGAGAAAAGTGGTTGTGCCTGAGGAACAGGTATACCCTCTTTGGGAAGCGATGTGATACGAGCCTGATCCTCTCTCCACAGGGACGTTCAGTGATGCAGCACTCTCTTAAGAGTACTCTCTTAAGTGTACAGAGATGCCCCGATAAACCCTACGTCAATCAACACCATCCTTTGAAACGCAATGAGCAGACTATTTTCTCCCAGCACATCAAAACCACATGCAAAACCAGGTACAATTCCAAAACACTACTGCTGGTATCCACTGCAGAAGATTGTAAGTGGAAAAAATACTAAATCCAAGCTAAACCAATTATGAGACTCAGCTCCCATTCTACTGACATAAGGATTTCATATTCTGGCTGCAAGGTACGCAAGTCTATGGGCTCTGGACTCTGCCAAGGCAACACATGGATATCACAGGGACCCTAACAAAGGCTGACGGCAGACGCTTTCCTTATATTCTCTGCCAGGTCTCCTGTGTGCCAGAATATTCAACCGTCTCTATCCCCATCCCTGAGAAAATACACCCCCGTTCTGCCTCACCCTAACTGATGGGCGAAGTCAATCTGCAGAACACCGATCGACAGAAAGCAGCGGCCCAGGTCACACCAGCCAGCACAGGTGCTCTTTACTTCCAGGGTTTAGATGCTCTGAAGTCGTACCTAATGGCTGCTGAGCAAAACCTGCAGAGTCTGGCATTACGAGCTGCGTTTCTGCCTTCTCAGAAAGCCAGCAGTTAATGGCATTCAGACTGAATCTAGAATCATGAAAATATCTTTATTAAGCATGTCAGAAAACGTAGCAAAATGCTGTGTTGAACAATTGGCCGTAGCAATGCTACTCAGTTCTGCAAAGTGAGTCTGTATCACATCTGATGTGTTACATAAAATATATGTCAGCATTTTCCTGGCAATAACAATACAGCAGTTTCTGAAAACCTTAACACACTGCAAATAAAATATTTGCAATGCATTTGGAATTGTGGTCACTGTGCAGCTTAACACACTCAGCTGTATACTCACATGTCTCAATTGCCTTAGAAGAGCGCTGAATAAGCCCACCTTTTTAAGGTAATACACAGTGCTGAGTCTTAGGTCTTCTCATGTATTTCAGGTATAAAAGAAACATATTTTTATTTAGCTCTATCTACGCATTCCTGCATATAGGCATACGTCCCTAGGAAAAAAAACAGGAGATGGAAGCCAGCGTAAGGAAGGAGATGCAGGCAACAAAGTTTTTTATGAGGCTTGAAAATTGCTGTGATTAGTCAAACTAAGAAAGAAATCGGAAAGATTAAGGAAAAGACGGATGGTTCATATAAGGACAGGAGGGAAAACACTATAGCAAGGGGATGGGGAAATAAAAAAAAAAAACCCACCCCAAAACAAACAAACAACCAGAGAAAGACTGACTTTTAAATGAGATACAGTATTGCCTGGGGTCAGAGAAGAGTACCAGGAGCCAGGAACATACCCTCAGAGTTCATCAAGCATGTGATTTCTGCCTGGAAATCTGTTCAGTTGGAGCTGTTGTTGCTGTCTGTTATGAGGCTTTATGAATCCACCCGCTGCTGACTGCCGGGCCCACGCACCCACCAGCAACACATCTCTGCAGCACGCTTTCACCAAAACAGAAGCTGCTTTCAGCACTTAGGTGGATGGAGAAACCTTTCAACTTAACCCAAGCACAGACCAACAGAGGCGGCCTGCTGTGAATTCTCGTGATACAACCCTATGGGACAAATTCCAGTTAACACCAGCACTCCCATTGACTCCAACAGGGCCAGGATTTCACCTCCTGCCACTTAAGGATGTGAGCTGCGCCGGCTCATCCTGAACCCTACAGAGGTGCTGACACCTCACTGCTGAGCTCTGAGCGAAACCTCCTCCCCGAAACACACGTCCTCATCCAGCCTCACTTGTCTCACAGCCCAAAAGCTTCTGTTGCCCGTCAGCCCAATGCCCAACAGCGATGCTGCTGCATTATCAGTAAAAATCCCTCTGGCACAGCAAAAAAACAAGAACAAAATTCAGCTTAACCTGAAAAGGACCACACAGGCACTGATTCGGCACCGGTTCACATTAAATTCAGCATTTCAGGTAAGTGAGGAAACTGCAAGAATTTCCAACTTTTCACACCGTGATATCCTAGGACCGTTGTGTACACAGGGCTGGGCTGGAGCAACTGGAAAAGGAAGAGCTGTGCACTGGATACACCCAGCCCCGTGATGCTCATGCCCAGCAGCACCGACAAGAGCAGGACTGGGTCGGTGGCTGCGCCATGTTTCAGCTACCTTTGAAGAGACAGACATCGGCAGAAACAAAGCACTTGCGTTTCTGCGAGTGCAGTCATCCCAGGAGAGCACTTCTGAAAGGTTTAGGAAGCCTTTTGATTAGAAGGGAAATTGGAAATCCTAGCTACAGATCCTAGCACATAAGAGGCAAAAACCTGCTGTCACCAAAACTACCCATTTAATTTTTTTCACAGCTCTACCAGAAAATGAGTTACACAGAAAACCAGATTAAGGAGAAGGAAGAACAGAAAGGGCTGTTAGCATGGTCTCACTATCACCTCCACGGACGCTCCCTGCTTCAGGTAATTTTATCTTTGTCTAAGCCTACCACAGAGAAACCGCCGTGCTTACCTGTTTTAACTGTGATTTCTCTTTAGAGGTGACATGACTGGGTTCTGATTTTGATGCATCTCAACACCTATCAAAGTTCCTGATCTTACAAGTAGTGCACGGTGCCTCTCCCACCCTTTCCAGCTCTGCTTCTTCCTTGAAAAACTGCATCAGACTAGGACTTAGCCCTAAACCCAACAGCTTAAATTAGTCATTCCTCCCAGTGAAGGATGGTATCCATGCACATTTGGTGGTGGAGGGGTTGAACATTAGTAGTACTCCTTTGCTACTGCTATTAAAAAGAAAAAAAAAAAAAAAAAACTAGAAAGCCGGACTGGTCTTGAGCCAGAACTGAGCGGCCGACCCTTCTCCCCAGGTCCTCCGTCTGCAAGGCTTTGCAGCATGGGGGACAGCATCCACACCACAGAGAAGCTGGCATGTTCATAACTCATCTTGTGCAAAGGAAAGAGAGGTTTCCAGGCCTGTCTGTAGCATCCTGGGCAGAGACCCAGCTCATCCTGGGACCTGGTGGACCAGGTGAGGACAGCAATGGGCTCTAGAGGCAGAGAAAAAAGGCTTGAGGAGGCAAAGCTTTATAGGAACAGGAGGGTGGAAAGGTCTGGCAGGCCCACTGGACAGGCAAATTTGCTTTTCTTAGATTATTTAGGGTCTCCTCCTAAATCTTCCTTGGCCCTGCCTTGTCTGGCCCTGCCAGAGACACTAATTTTCCCTGCCCCATCTGTTTGGATTTGCTTACTTACTAATTTATACAACATCTAGCTCCATGGTGGCTAAGCATTTTAATCACAGTGATTAACACACTGAGCAAGAACAAAACAAAAATGGTTAATCAAAGGCTATTAGCAGTGTTTGAATGTCTAGACGCCGCTTTTTACACGTGAATGCTGGTTAACGATCATCTCCCCATAATGTTCATACGGTCTCTGATTTATTCATTCTTCTGCCAGCTCCACAGTTTGCCACAACCACATCAGGGGTTTTGACCCATTTGGCACCAGGAGAATACAATACCCTCCTGCAGGAAACACTCATGCTTTTCAGCCTGTCTGAAGTGCTGGATGCCACAAGCAACCACGAGCAAGAGAAAAACCTCATGAGAACAAGCACGCTCTGCGTCAGAGCACTACATCATGCTGGAGATGCAACCTGCACTACGATGCGCCAAACTCCCCGTGCCTCCAACATAAAGAGGATCCTTCCTGAGTTGAGGAGCAGGACAGATCTACAACAACAAGAAATGCCAAGAACTGTCATTATTAGATGCACAATGTCCTAACTAGTGTTTGTAACAACAGGAGTATTATTTATACACAGACATATGGAGCTTGGTATTAATGTAAGCCTGGGCTTGCTCCTACAACCACCGTTATGTGAGTGGGCAGCTCACCTCCTGGGTGAAGTACTCACTACCCTCAAAATTATTGCCAGCATCAAAACGGAGCCCAGTGCCCAACTGGGAATCAGAGTCCCCCTGGGTGAAGCAATGTCTGTACACAAAAACCAGGCTCTGGCTCAAGGATTGCTCACAGATGCCAGGCAGAGGGTACACAAGGAAGCGAGGGGATGCCCTAATATCTGGACGAAGTACTAGTTCGGAAAGCCCGAGCCTCTAAGAATGAGTTACCTGGGCAGGGAAAGCATGTCTTATCTGTGTTTGTAAAGCCTTGTGTAAATTAACAGCCTGACACAAACAGGATTTAAAACAAAAATACAAGTGCAACTACAGGGTTTATTGCTTTAAATGCATCTCCAGTGGTTTACACTGCGAACACAGAGCTGAATGGCTTTATTTATGAGTCATGGCTGCTTAAAGTAAAGCGTAAACAAGTTTGTTTGGGGTTTTTTTAATAGTCGATACAACTAAAAGCAGCCAGAAAAGTTTGGCCACTCTTCCATGCTTTCAATTCAGCTGCCTTCAGCTAATCCTCCTGCCACTTCTGTCGCTGACCTCTTTCTGAGGCCCCTTTGGCCAAATGATAAGTTTTATTTTTCTTATGAAATAGGGCACCACAGCTGCAGTACTGGGCTCTGGGCTCGTTCTGGGTTCAAAAGCCTCCAGTAAAAGCTGAATGTTGGGTAAATGTCCATGATAATCAGTAAAGTTAGAAATGCTACAATCCCATGCCTGTGCACAGACATTCGTCTCTCTCTTGCGATAATGAAAGGTCTATTCAGTGGTAAACTAGAAGGAAATTAAACGAGCAGCACAAGGAAATACCCTTGCTCTGCTCTGGTTTTTACCTCCCTTTTCCAACAAATCACCATTTCTGGGACATTAATCATTTTAGCTATATCTTTGCTTCGTTAGAAGAAGTGTATGTTTACAGCAAAATAGCAGTTTTGAGGTTTTTATCTCTGGGTGAAATCCTATGGAGACATGCATCCAAAGTCACAGTGCTGTGCAACAGAGAGGAAGACGGCCATCTCAACATGGACCTCAGTTAGCTCAGTCAAGATACGTTTCCAGTCACTTAAGTCCCTTAATACAGCATTACCAGCCACAGAAAGTAATAACCACACTGAATCTGCACATTATTAATTTAAAAAGGCTGGCTGGTAGATCCTTACATTGACCGTCCCAGCTTTCCACCAGTTCTACTCCATCATCGATTGTTTATTTATTATTTACTATCTAGGTGTCTCTGGGACAACTTAATACAGTAAGATAGTCTCTCATCTCTTCCCTGCTAATGAATGTAATAAATAACTACAGTAAGCATTATAATCAATATTACACTCTGTTCACATCCCAGAGAACACGATGTCTGTGGCCTGCAGTCCTGCTGGAGATGAAGGGTCTCCGTGGGGTTCAGATCTGCTTAGTGCTCAGGCAGAGCAGGTGAATTAGCAGCGGTGGGCTGGGGTACCAGGGGACAACCGTGCTCTCTGTAGGGCTGGGAAGGCATCATGCAGCTGATGATTTCATGTTTCCAATGAGATACGAAGCACAGGTGCCTGCTCGCTTGTGCTCACTGCAAGCAAACCTCAAAAGCAGCAGTAACACTGTCAGTGCCCCGTGGGAAATGCAAGAGGAGGTTGCTCAGAAATGTAAAATATGATAAAAACAAAGAAGAAGGGGTGGAAAGAGACATGGAAAGTTTATGCACTGAGTAAACCTCAGCAAAGAGTCCTACAGATTCGTTTCTGTTTTGAGAAAATAAGTTATTTTAATGGGAAAGTACTATTAACTGCACAGTATGAACAGGCTGGAGCCACTTGGAATTTTCCTTCCTGTAAGGCAGGATCACAGAAAGCTCTCAAGATACTGAATTCAACTGCTTTTTTGCTTTGTTTCCTGCTCTTACAAATTCAGAAGAACCCCACACAAGATTTCACGCTGCCACTTGCTGAGGCAATGATATTCCTCAATTCATCCACCAGCCCTTCACCTTCTTCCTGACCCGCTCCTGCACTGACAGCTCCAAGGCATGAGCCAAACCACGTTAT
This sequence comes from Gymnogyps californianus, assembly GCF_018139145.2. Taxonomy (NCBI): domain Eukaryota; kingdom Metazoa; phylum Chordata; class Aves; order Accipitriformes; family Cathartidae; genus Gymnogyps; species Gymnogyps californianus. Next base: position 124,793,055 of record NC_059473.1, on the reverse strand, counting down.
CTAGAAGCTGAAATCAGAAACAAGCTTTTCTTTTTAAAACAGCTATCACCCTTGAGATTAGTTATTACACCACTTGGTAGCCTCCCAGAAAAGTATTTAGCCAACATATCTTCTTGCAACGCCCACGCTCCGTTCTCACTGCTTGCCCTCTTCCAGGATTTTTCCTCAAAACAAGCCGTACATCTTGCAGCTAGGATCATAACCTGCTGCAGCAAAATCCGTGGGGACCCAATTCTCGCTAGGCCCTGCAGCGAGTACTCCAAAAGGCAAAAAAAAGAGAAAAACGAGAGAAACCACAGCTTAATGACTCGGCAGAGAACGCATCTTTGCTGCTGAAGCTATTCCTGGTTTCACGCCAAGGCATCTCTGTCTAAAACCACCCCAGTACCCTGTTCATTAGCACATGCATCCCAGGTGGGAGACGGTATCTGATCCTGAGGGGGTATTACAACGCCCGTGTCCTGTTTTCAGAGCTGGGTTTCCCACCTCCTGAAAGGTGCTCAGCTCTCTTTGCAGCAGTTGTAGAGAGCACGGGTATTTTTTAAGGGAATCTCACCTATAAAATCCTTCACACTAAAACACGCTTCAACTGCAAAGTAAATAACGCATTCATGCTAAAAACTCCAACAGCGAAAGGCTACTTTATACATATTCCTAAAGTCCAATACACACAAAACACAATTACCTAATAAAAATATCAAGAACAAACACAAGTTTTCCAAATCTTCTTCACACAATCATAGAATCATAGAATCATTTAGGTTGGAAAAGACCTTTAAGATCATCGGGTCCAACCATAAACCTAACACTGCCAAGTCCACCACTAAACCATGTCCCTAAGCGCCACATCTACACGTCTTTTAAATACCTCCAGGGACGGTGACTCAACCACTTCCCTGGGCAGCCTGTTCCAGTGCTTGACAACACTTTCGGTGAAGAAATTTTTCCTAATATCCAATCTAAACCTCCCCTGGCGCAACTTGAGGCCGTTTCCTCTCGTCCTATCGCTTGTTACTTGGGAGAAAAGACCGACCCCCACCTCGCTACACCCTCCTTTCAGGTAGTTGCAGAGAGCGAGAAGGTCTCCCCTGAGCCTCCTTTTCTCCAGGCTGAACAACCCCAGTGCCCTCAGCCGCTCCTCACAGGACTTGTGCTCTAGACCCTTCACCAGCTTCGTTGCTCTTCTTTGGACACGCTCCAGCACCTCAATGTCTTTCTTATAGTGAGGGGCCCAAAACTGAACACAGTATTCCAAGTGCAGCCTCACCAGTGCCGAGTACAGGGGGATGATCACTGCCCTAGTCCTGCTGGCCACACTATTTCTGATACAAGCCAGGATGCTCTTGGCCTTCTTGGCCACCCGGGCACACTGCTGGCTCATATTCAGCTGGCTGTTGACCAACACCCCCAGGTCCTTTTCCGCCGGGCAGCTTTCCAGCCACTCTTCCCCAAGCCCGTAGCGTTGCATGGGGTTGTTGTGACCCAAGTGCAGGACCTGGCACTTAGCCTTGTTGAACCTCCTACAATTGGCCTCGGCCCATCGATCCAGCCTGTCCAGATCCCTCTGTAGAGCCTTCCTACCCTCAAGCAGATCAACACTCCTGCCCAACTTGGTGTCATCTGCAAACTTACTGAGGGTGCACTCGATCCCCTCGTCCAGATCATTGAGAAAGGTATTAAACAGAACTGGCCCCAATACTGAGCCCTGGGGAACCCCACCTGTGACCGGCCACCAACTGGATTTAACTCCATTCACCACCACTCTTTGAGCCCAGCCATCCAGCCAGTTTTTTACCCAGCAAAGAGTACACCCATCCAAGCCATGAGCAGCCAGTTTCTCCAGGGGAATGCTGTGGGAAACGGTGTCAACGGCTTTACTAACATCTAGGCAGACATCATCTACAGCCTTTCCCTCATCCACTAAGCAGGTCACCTCGTCATAGAAGGAGATCAGGTTAGTCAAGCAGGACCTGCCTTTCACAAAGCCATGCTGACTGGGCCTGATCACCTGGGTGTCCTGTACGTGCCACATCATGGCACTGAAGATTACCTGCTCCATAACCTTCCCCGGCACCGACGTCAGACTGACAGGCCTGTAATTCCCCGGATCCTCCTTCCAGCCCTTCTTGTAGATGAGAGTCACATTTGCTAACCTCCAGTCAACTGGGACCTCCCAGGTCAGCCAGGACTGCTGGTAAATGATTGAAAGTGGCTTGGTGAGCACTTCCTCCAGCTCCCTCAGTACTCTTGGGTGGATCCCATCCGGCCCCGTAGACTGGTGTGTGTCTAAGTGGTGTAGCAGGTTGCTAATCATTTCCCCTTGGATTATGGGGGCTTCATTCTGCTCCCTGCCCCTGTCTTCCAGCTCAGGGGGCTGGGTACCTGGAGAACAACTGGTCTTACTTACTTCTTCACTGTGCTATTCAATCCAGCTGCTCATCTGACTGTAGTCCAGGTACTAACTCGAGCCAGAAGATACTGCACATACAAACCCTAGAAACCGCAAGGATCTTCAAGTCTTTTCAGTATAACACAGATTCTCAACTGACATTACGCTGTTGATACATCACCAGGAAAGAATTTGATCCTCCACGTCTACACCACAGAGAAGCTGGAAAACTGACCTTGCAACATTCAGTACCTTGCTCCACTCAAAAATAAAGAGTCTCCACAATTAATCTGTGGAAAGGTACTGCTTGCATGGGTATCTTCTGCCTCTGCAAGGGGCAGAAACTCACCTCGCTGCTTTCAGCTCTTCCAGGATAACTTAATATGTCTAAAGCTCAAGTGATTGAATCAAGAGATCCCCATTCCACACACGAATTTGCATTTAAAAAAAACAGCTGTAATTGTCCCATTCTCGATTTTTGCAGGAAAACAGTTTCAAACCCTCAGAATTCATGCCCTTACGTGGGAATCTCCCTAATCAAAACAGCAAGGAGACACCAAGTGAAGCAAAATTTTCAAAACAGCACTGAAGCAAATTTTGCCAAACTTCAAAAACCCTCAAAGGATTAAAGTATTCATCATGGACTATTAAACACACACCACCTCCTGCTCAGAAACTTTCTAAGCCACAAATGCCAGACGACGGCACGATAACCTGGAGGAAAATCACGACGCATCTGCCCGGATCCAACGCCTTTTCCTAGGCCACCTGTGCTCTTTTCTGTTCGCCATCAGAAACACGATAATGAGCTGCATGGCGTTTTGGCCTGAGATCTCTGAAGATACAAATGCTTCAGTTGCGCTTCCCTATGCTCCCACAAAAGCTCTTTCAAGCATTGTGAACTGTTTTCAGTAACTGGTAGGGTTAAAAAAAAAAAAAAAAAAAGGTATTTTATGCTCAAATCGGAACTCCATTAAAAACACCAAACGTTGATGCTTCTTTGTGGTTTCTTCCTTTCACTCAGGCAGTCATTACAGATCACAGGGAGCTCTGCACAATAGTTAGTTATACCTGTCACCCAGAGCCCTGACCCATTCAGGACACAGAGTTATTTCTTTAATTCACCAAAGGCACGATCGAACGACTGCAGGACACCCCAGGAACGGCCCCCATCAAAGCCAACACAGAGCAAGAAAACCCAGCACCGAGTCGGGAAGGATAGGGTAGCAAACAGCTTCATTGAGATAATCCTGTTGGTTTGACCCAAGGCGATACAATCTTACAGGATAACAGAACTCCTGCGAGGGGGAAAAAAAAAGCATGAGATCATAAACTGACAAAAGCTGTCTTTGCTGACTGAATCCAGAGGTTTTAGATGTATCTAACTCTTCACGTCTGCACGTCAGCCTCATTGCTGTGGTCTGTGTAGCTGCGGAGATACGCAGAATGGGAAACAGTGTACAGAGGAAAATAACAGCTACTCCACAGAGCTGGGTAAACAGCCTAATTTAAATCAGAAATTTCTTTTTATAATTCTAGTCATATGATTAGGAAGAGTAATATATATCCTTTAATAGGCAAATAAAGTCATTTCAGCGTTATCATTAGAATCATTGAGCAAAGGATGCATGAGCAAATTTTATGTTTGGGACGGTAAATTTTCATGGTCATTCCCTGCTCCTATGAATGTGCTTTTCTGAAATCTAATATAGTGCGTAACAGCGCTTTCAGTAAAACCAGCCTTAATTTGTCAGGCTTTTAAGTCGCATTTCTATTACGAACCTTCTCTGTTGTTGCTCTCTTCTCAGCTAGTTCTTCATTATTGGTACGAAATCACTTCTGCAACGAATGCCTCTTTAACTTAAATCGCTATTAGCTTCTCAGCCTCTGACACTTTTCAAAACTTATCACCTGTAGAGTTACACTCCCCCAGTTTTGGGTTAACGTTAAGGGCCCCAGGCAAGAAGACTGCCTGCTGAAGACCCAAGCTGGGACTAGCTAGGGTGGAGAAGCCGGGCTAGCAAGGCTGCATCAGAGTCTGCTGGTGTTCAAGCCTCTGTTTGAGAGTTTGAAGACTCTTTGGCTAAGAAATGACAATAATAGGTTTTTCTTCCTTCGGTTACCCCTAGTTCTCACCCATTATGCCTGGCTGTCTGCTGGAGGAGCTGGCTGGGCTCAGATGGGCTACAGGGGAATGGGGAGCTGCCAGGCACTGCCTCTCCATTTGAGGCAAATAAGGTGAAGGTACTGAAGCTCCAAAAACTTGAAACTTCATGAGGGTCAATGGCTGGATGTAACCCCAGCAGATGATGCTCGAAGAGCAGGCAGAGTCAGCCTGGGACAGCTAGGAGCTCCCCTAGCAAATGTCTTAGGTGACCCAACAAAGTGTGCATGGAACAAAGAAAATATTGAAACTTAAAAAAAAAAAAAAAAAAAAAAAAAGTTGTTATTGGCTAGTTTCTGCCACTCAGTTCCATAAATACAGTAAGTAGCCCAACCCTGGAGATGCTTGATTTAAAAAAAAAAAATGATGGCCACAGCAATTCAATGCACTGATTACACAGAAACCCCAGGTTTGGGAACAGGTAAGAGTCCAAATAAAACACTTTGACCTACCTTAGCAGTACTGCTGAAGAAAACAACAATACCTTCCAAGCCAAAACTTGAATATGCTCCCACAGAAGGAAAACAAGTAAAGAGCAGAAAACAACAGACGGGCAATGCCAAGGGAGGAGGACATTGTTCACCTCGGAGCTCTTGATAGGTATCGGAGAACTGCACCCGCTGCGCAAACACGAACGCAAACTTGCAGTTACAGTTAACACAGATTAAGTGTCTTACTGAAAGGTTTCCTCTTGGAAAAGGGACTGGAAGAAAAATAAACTTCTTTAAGCCTAATCAGTAAAAATCCACTTTTTTATGATGGTGAAATTGCTCCTAAGAATGCAGACTTCTATTTTGAGTGACTAACAGATGTTTTCACTGAGGATTTAGGACAGGAAGAATACAAATGCAATGATAATGGCAGCCTAATAAAGTTTAGTCTTCAGTTAATTCACACAACCAATTAATACTATACCCAGTGGAAAGTGTTACCAAGGCAAGAACCCTTTCATTGACTGTAAGGGTCAATGCTAGGCAAAATATCCAGTCTAAACACGTGCATTTTAATCCTTTATTAGGGAAGAGTAAGTCTGCTGTTCGAGGGCTGCAGTCCTTTACGAGCAGTAACTTCAGAGCAACGCACGAGAACCCAGCACCGGATCCCAACCAGAAACACTGCCCCGATTACAGTCTGGCTCCTCGAGCAGTCAGGAGGCTTAAAGAGCTTTCTGTTCAAGTGAGCCCAATTTTCAATGTGGGAAATGGCACTAACTAATGAATTTCCAATTGCTACATCCTCGTTCATCAATTCCTACGTGAAATACTTCAGCAGCTCCCCTCCAAAATAGAACTGTGATTTCGCCTTTCCTCTCCATTTCCCCCAAAATGCGCTTTCAGGACCGTAAAAGCAATCCATTCAAAGCAAACGAAAGCGATGTGACCTTCCCAGGTTTTTTAGACACCTTTGTTAGAAGTGCTGGTTTACAAATCCCCTAATCCCCTGAAAGAAAGGGGAAAATAATCCAGTCTCAGGCAAAGAAGTCAGCAAAGCCATCAGAAATTAAACTTAAACCCTGAATTCAAACTCCCCGCTGCAGTTATGTAGCTCCCGATAATTGTAGTAGCTTTTTTTGCTCTGAGGACACAGTTAAATATCAACAAGAAAAATATAAGGGTCAGAAATAATTTGCCCTTACTGCTGAAAAACTGGTCACTTCCCAGGAACCACAAAGAGTCGGCTCCTGGTTAAAGGAGCAGCAGGGAATTACAGTGAGATCTGCGTGTTCAAACAGAAAATTCAGTGGGTCATTCCAGGCAGAGCTTGATCACAACAAGGAAAAATAATGAGAGCCTTTAACAAAGCTCTAATTATGCAACAAGCCATACCAGGAAAAAAAAAAAAAGTTTTTATAAATGGAATTATTAAACTCCAGAGCAGTAAAACAAAGACTAAAAACACGCTCTGCACAAATGGTAATAAAGCATCAATTAAGGTGGTTTTTTGAAGCATACCGGTGGAGGGATTATTCAGGTAAACGCGAGGTCACCCAGGCAGAGTTTTAGTACTAAAAAGCAGTGTTTAATCTTACTTTTTGCTCTCCTGAATTTTTGGAAGGAAAATATTCCCCTTACTTAGTGTTAATTTTTATTTTCCTATGAGAATACATGGGTTTTTTCAGCCCACCTCTACAGACTCTCCTGCACATTCTGAGATATGGGGCATTATCAGAAAGGACCAAGCAGTGAGACCAACCCTACAGGGTTCATTTATCTCTTGTGTTCATTGTCTGACAAGCAGATTTCAAACTGGGGTTTGCATCCCGATCAGAGAAGCCACACCAATTTTAGAGCAGCTGAGGAAAAGCTCGAGAACATTTGAACTTAGGGATGCCAAGATTTTCACACAATAAAACTGTAGCAGATCAACCATAAGTTTTTGCAAAATTGTAAAAGACACCTGAAGTCCTGGCTGTATTCATCTACTGAAGGATGATTAAGTTGAAAATCTACAATTACCTCTAATCTTAAATAACCGATGGGATTTTAACTCCCAACATACAGTAGCTAAGATGTGATATTACTGGGAGCTTTTTGAATCCAATCAATAACTATTAAAGCTGGATCCCATCAGCTACCACCAGGTATTAGCCACTTTCTCAATATTTCAAGTATTCAGTTATTCTTAGATACAGTTAAAGTAGTAAAATGAAGTGGTCTCACACTGACACTGCGATAAATATGAGATTAAATATAGAACAAATTTATTACTCCCTGAAGTCCTACTGAGTGTCCTGATTTTTCTGTATCCACAACAGTATAGTTTACTTTGATGTTTTATTATCCCAGATCTAAAGCACACAATTGAAAAGCAAAGCGCGTGCTGGTTCAAAGACCTAACCCAGCCACGCCGGGAACGAAGCAAATGCCAAACTGAACCTGCAGATCAAGATGATCGCCCTCTGACAGCCATCATGCCCCATTTAAAGCAAGTGGCAGGCACACGCGAGTGATTTGTGACACTGAGTGTGTGTGACACGTCGCGGCACCTCTGGAGTGCCTGTGGGCTGCAAGAGGAACATGCCTGCAGGAGACAACTTTTCCTAATACCCTGCTTTGAAGAAAGCGGAATAATCAACCCATTTTTAAACCACTGTTTTTAAGGGGTCTGAGGAGTTTTAACGTAAATCAGCTAATTACTCAGCTGGCTTTAAAAAAAAAAAGAAAATTAACCCACAAATTAAGTTCAGCTGGGTCTGGGTGAAGATGGGTGACCCCAGAAGCGCACGTTTCTGGCTCGCTGCCTGTCCTGCGCTCCCAGGATGGTCCCAGCTTAACCCCACCGGGTCCTCACTGCAGAGCAAAGCACGCTGAAGAAAGCTGCAGGAGCAACAAACCACGTCCTCCCCCATCAGCATCTGAGCTGGATGGGTTCACACGGACACGAGCGTTTGGGTCTCAGCTAGATGGACATGCCTAGGCATTTCTCCTTTCTCCATCACTCACCTGGGTTTCACCCTCAAGCATTAATACTAAAGTGACCCACTGAATATAAATCTCCCAAAGGTCATATTTACAATCTAATCCAATGAAGGGATCTGGGCTCCACTACTGGAGCAGACACATGGGCCATAAAATAAATTTAGACCCAAACAGGTAAACCACGTGGCCACATCGGAAAGCTAGAAGTGGATTTTCACAGAATCATAGAATCATAGAATCATAGAACGGTTTGGGTTGGAAGGGACCTTCAAGATCATCTAGTTCCAACCCCCCTGCCATGGGCAGGGACATCTTCAACTCGATCAGGTTGCTCAGAGCCCTGTCCAACCTGAGCTTGAATGTTCCCAGGGATGAGGCACCCACAACCCCTCTGGGCAACCTTTTCCCGTGTTTCACCATTTTGCTAGAGACTCTGAGAGGCTGGATACACCTTCATCAGCTGGGAAAAAAACCCTACATATTCACGTAAGAAAATAAAAATTAACCGTAAGTAAGGGGAATATTTTCCTTCCAAAAGTGTTGCATCCTTCTGGGCTCCTTCTTGTACATTAGGATGCTGCAGCCTCTGCAGCTCAACTGCAATAGGACAGTCCCTGGCACAATTTTGGCCGGGACCTACCAGTCCTTACCCCAGTAGCTCCTTGGCACCGCTCAGGAGTCAGCACGGCCCAGAAACCACTCCCAGCTGGCAGCCCGGAGGCAGCCACCCTCTCCTGAAAGCCAAGAAAGCTTAACCTGATAGAAACGGCCATGCTATGCCAGCCCGTCTTGGGGCCAGAGGACAAATCCTGCCACTGTTTAGCTCGCAAGCGGAGATGTGGCCGTTGAGGGTGAGTTCCCAGCAGGCGAGACAAAGAGAGCTCTACGCTTGATGAGTGCACATGATAGGATTTTGTAGCTCTATTATTCAAGGGACCAACTCGAAGCGGAGGAAAGCAATGAGATGGACCCACAGAGGGGCTTCTGTATCATCCAAAAGCAAGCTACACCAGATTTTGGGCTGGAGCGTTTCCAGGCATCGGTGGTACGATGCATTTACATCAATGTGTGACAACATAGGACTGACAAGGACTAAGGTAAGATTAAGCGTTCAGGAGAAAAGCACGTCCTTCACAAAAACAACGGCACGGAAGTCTATCGTGCTGCCTTTTGACACAGCCACGTGCTGATGCGAAACCCTCAACCTCCAGCTCCCACTCCGGGTCTGATGCACATGACTTGGCAAGGCGCTGCCGCAGCTTTCCCCAAAGAAACCACTTCTTCCCCAGCCCAGTCGTAACAAACGCTGGGAAACGAAGCATTACAGCAACCTCTCTGCTATATCACCAAGTCAATGTGTCGGCGCGACAGCCTGTATATGATGACTTCACACCCCAACGTGAGTTCGCATCTTCCCTGGGAGAGGACTCGTAGCCGTAAGTCTCCCGCGAGGGAGGAACAGATGCATTTCTGCAGTCAGTGCTTTGAGAGTCATCGGTACACACTGTTCCAAATTATTGCCATTCCTACTTAATATTCATAAACGAACCACAATACTGCGCCTTCAATCAGCCGTCACACACCACCCACACTAGATGAAAGGACAACTACACGAGATAAGCAGTTTATTGGATCAAAAGTCCCCTTTAGACAAGAAGACAGCTATTGCAACAGCGTAAAACTGATAGCATCCCATTGCGGGTGTACACATGGAGGAAGTATCAGCACATCTCCCTCTTTAAACCAGGGATTCAGCACAGAGAATGCACAATGCAATTATTATGTTAATTTATCTGCATTTTTCTGCCTGCTTGAGGCTTGAGCTGGAGGTAGAAACTTATGGTTGAAAAGCTGGCATTTTGTGTCACTGAAAATGGCTACTTCAAAAACCTCAACCGACACCCAATTATACCATCAACATTTCAAGTTTAATTCCCCGTCCCTATCGTCAGCATCGCTGCACCACCAGTCTCAAATGGTTTTGGGCAAGGACCTTGCCCTTCAGCTTCTGCTTTCACCTGCCATTTACATCTTGCTCAAGCAAGACCCAGAAGGTGCTTTTTCCCATCCTCCTCCCCAAACTCAGCCTAGGTGGCAGAAATCAAGGATCTCATCCGCCAGCACAGAACATGGCCTGGGGATAAAAGACTGGATGCAGCTGTCAAGCACTAGCCCTGTGTGAACAATAAATTAATTAAAAATACACCTGACAATCTCGTCAAGCCCACGTACAGTGACGGAAAGCATTTAGTCTGTAACACCACACTCCCCCCTCTCCACCAGATGGGAAACTAGGATTTCCCAGTGATAACGGCAAGATGGTTAAAACGAGCAGAGAAAGGTTTATTGCCCACCGCTTTCCAGAGCTGTTCTGCTCCTCAGCCACGAGGGACTGAAACGGTCTGCCCGAGAAAAAGCGTATTTACACCCATTGCCAGAAAGGGAAAGTATAAATATTTCCAAAGCTTTATGAAGGCTAGTACTTACAGTCATGCTTTGAAAGGGAAAGAATAAAGCAAAATATTCAATTAGAAAAAATTACTATAATTGCAGGTTCTATTTTATCCCTCCATTAAAGCAATAAAGTGCCTCGAAATATTGCTGAGCTGAGATACAGAGCTTAGTGCTACTTAACATTTTAATATACATCCAGGGGGGCTAATTTAATTTTGATCTGCATGAGGGTCTTCTCTCCTCCCTGGCCCCTACTGCCTCCCCCTACACTTCTTAAAATATGGCTGGATATAAGTGCATGCTTCTCCCCCACGCCAAGGGATGTATACGCAGAGCTGAGGCTGGACATAAATTCTGACACATGGCAGCACGCCTCCAAAGCCAAAGAGGACATCAAGGACATATATGCATAGCTCCACACATACAGATGCCCAGTTAAAAGTGTGTTTGCCTGCACCTGAAAGCTCTGATGTCTGAATATTTTTTTTTCTATCAGAGGAAAATGTCCAATTTCTGCTCCCCGAACATCAAACAAAATCCTCTTGGAAATGTAAAATCATACCATTTTGCTCTAATAGCACATTAATCCCATGGGAAGGGATTTGCTATTGAAAGCCACTGAGCAAGCAACTGCCGAGGCTGAAGAAGGGGGCTCTTACTCCCAGCCCTGGCTCTCACCATGCTTTCTCCACACTACGATGCTACAAGCCGCAGTTTTCTGAATATAACCTCGTTCCTCCCTGCAACAGAAGATAAGTGAATCTTATTTTAGGAAGCCCTTCATCCTTTTAATTAAACAAATTAATATCACTTCTCCGTATCTCATAGCCTCTATTATCTTTTGTGAACTCCTACAATTCTGTTGTAAAGATATATTGAAAAAGCACTAATTGAGATAATCTCTGGAATTCAAGAGTTGGTATATTTTTAGCCATGTTTTAAAACTATTTTCCCTTTGTTTCTGGAATGCCTCCCATCCTTCCTCCCATGCCAGACTGTTTACATTATTTAAATGCCTTCTGCTTATACCACTCTTTACAATTTTTACTTCAACAACATCGGCCTCCGTTGCTCTTTTTTCCCTCGCTTAGACATAACTGGGATGAATTCCAATCCCAAACTCAAAACCACTCCTGGTGCTTTACTGCTGTCTTCTGTGTTTGGTACATCAGGCAACGTATTACTGCCAGTCCTATCATCCAGGACTGCCTGTGGGGGGGAACCAAGCACGAAGAGTTAAACTGTTCTTCTTTTACAAGAGAAACCAGGGAAATGGTGATTTTTTTAGACACTGGAACTGCAAACTCACAGGGATACTTGTCATCCCCCTGCTTCAGCAGACAAGCCTGAGCCACTCCACTGAAAGGATGGGGGAGCCCATCACTCCTTTATTTTTGTAGAGAGCTGTGAAGTCCGGTGTTCATCGTGCAAGCAGAAGCATGGCCCATCAGCCCTGCCCCACTGCCACCCTATAGAAAACCCCATCGAGCAAGGCCCGCGAGCTGAAGGAGGCTCCGGCAGCCGGCCATGCTCCTCTGTCGCTTGGGTTTGATTTGCTTTTTCCACAGGTTTAATTAGAAAGGTGATAAAGGCAGCTCCAGGTGTCAGAGCCTTTTGCATTGTGGCTCCTGAAGAGTTTTTAGTAAGAGTTCTGCCAAATTGGTGGGGGTTTTACGGCAAATTTTTCCCACATCAAGATGACCTGCAAAGGTAGAAAGGGTGAGACAGCACAACAGCCTACTGAGTTTTTCCAGCATCAGTGCAGACCTCTGCAGTGTTAATTTAAGCCTGCTCACAACAGGCTTGCTTTTCTTAGTCCCCGTTAACAGACCGCCTACAGCAGGGCACCAAGGCTGCATTTACAATGCACTCCTGTCTTAGTCCTATTTCCCATGGACTTTTGGGACAAGTGAGAACATGCCTATTCCCTCAACCCATCCTGTGCAAAAGGGGATATAATACACAGATATTTATTTGTGATACAAAAATCCTCAACAGCCTCTGCAGCAGGTAAACCAAATCATCATAACGTGCAACCGGGCAGGCAGAACGGAGCAGAGGAAGAGGAGGTCCTCGCGATAAAGGCTCTGGGCTTGAATACAGGAGGTTTCAGCGAAGCTGCCGATTCTGTAGAAGATCTTCTGTGCAGCTGAAGTCACTTAAGGACAGACTGTGAATATTTCATAGGTGAACTGGAGCTCTCACACATTTCAGAAGAAAGGAGATGTGAGGAGAAGCACAGTCTTCAGGTCCCGTTATAGTTTTGGGGACACATTTAAGATTGCCTTTCGCTCTATTTTTTGTCTCTTGGCCAAGATGCGATTTTGCTCTAACGGGGCTGCTGGTTCAGCTAGGGCTTCGAGACACTGATGGAAGGAATAACACACCCATTTATACTGAAATAACAAAAGCAGACACAGACACATAGCTTAGCCATCCAAGCATGTGCATACTTTAAATGGAGTACTCAGTTCGTGGGTCAGATTTGCCCAAGGGCGGACAAACAGCAACCCCTGAGACTCCTCCTGAGCAATGTAAATGTGGCTCCTATGCTACAGCAGTTACATATAACCAAACGTAGGCTGAAACTGGAATATAGGGTGGCGGGCAATACAAATTCCCAGAATGGGGGGAGTTGCAAAAAAAATAAAATAAAAATCCAGCCATGGGGAGCTGCAGTGGGCTGCTGCCAGCCGCCCTGGGACACAGCCAAATGCTCAGTCCCACAACCCAGGAGATTTCTGGAGCATCCTTGACACTGCGGGCACCACCAGTCCCCAAGGACACGGGATGTGCCTGTTGATCTGCCTGCAAAGGTCATGCTGTTCTGCTCCACGGGGTTAGAAATGCAAGCTGTTCCTCCCACTGTCAGAGTGCTGCTAGGTTTGAGGACTTTCTAAAGATCCTCCTTCCCAGGAAAGCTCTTTCCCCATTTTCTTGGGATCCGGTTTGGAAAAGCATCTCAGTGCCCTAAAGCAGTCATAGCAGACTAGGGCATCAGTCTGGATCCCAGCACATCAGAAGAAGGTGGGTCAATGAAGTAACAATATTTGGCACATGTTCTTTGCTTATACCTTTAATTACAATTTAATTTTATCTCTAGCTATAACAAAGCATTACTCTGATTCATAGTTCCTCCTGCCTAAAAGCTTTCAGGTGTTAGAACACTGGCTTATACTACTACTGATTTTCATGACAGTGAGGTGCTAAAAATCAAGTCAGGATTCAAGGGAAATAAAGCAAAATGAAAGTACAGGGAGAAGTTCTGTGAGGGATTCAGACTTCTCCATAGGCTCACCTTCATTCCCCAAGGAAAATTACATGTTTGAAGTCCAATTTCTGTTCCTTGCAGTCTCAAGACAGTGAAAGCAGCTCTCCTCTAAAGACACACTTTATCACCATCAGTTCTACCTCCATCCTTTTCATTAAAAGAAATGCTCCCTGAATAACCTACATTTGTACTGAGAGGAGAACCACTGCAAGGAATAAAGCTAGCTCAATGCAGCTAAAAGCAAAATGGAAGGGTCTAGAAAGGTGGAAAATAGAGAGCTTATAATTTTAACATACAAAAAAAGGTGAGCCATCTTTCCTCCTTCCCTTGGCACCCTGCCTCCCCTCCATCAGGAAAGGCACTTTCAGGTTGCCACTGGCATTAGAGATAAAGCCGTAGGGCACCTGGAAAAAAAGGCACAACTGTCTTTCCTCCAGTTCAGCATGAAGCCTGAGCAACTGAAAAGGGATGTTCTGGTCAAAGACCACACAGGTAGCAGCATTTAGGAAAGCAGCCTGCAACCCAACTTCAAAGCAGCCATCTTCCCTTATAGTTTTCGGACTCCTGGAGATGGTCTCTCGAAAATACCTAGCATGGGTGTCGTCGCCTTGAAAGCCATGGAAACTTTATGCTGGTTCCCGTAAGAACAAAGTCAGGTCATCAAAGCATTCCTGCTTCCCCTTCCTCCTCCCCACATACCATGGTGAAGAGGTGACAAGCCGTTGTCACCGCAGGACCACCTTACTCACCGGGCACCTCGTGCCCACATGGCTCTTCCTCAACAGCATCCCCAGGTCCAAGAGGAAACCAAAGTCGCTTCTCCTCCGAATCCCACTCACCCACCTACCCAAACCATGCTGTCGCTGCAGAAACATTGAATTGCATGGGAAGGCGAGTTCCCACCAGGTCAGGGCAGCACGTTATTTCTGCCAAGAAAAGGTTTGGAGAACACTCTGCCCTCCCAAGGCTGGCACAGCAGATCTGCTTCAACATCTGTGGTTTGACCCCCTCTAGTGGGTAGCACCCAACAAGACACAGAGCCTCGCCACCACCCCGCAACCAATGGAGACCCTACTCAAGTGATAAAGCCTTTTTTCATGATTATTACGATATTATTTTCACACACACACAACCTATCCGCCTTGGACTTCAGATTCAATGTCTTTGGACCTCTACACCCGCAGCCCGGCACTTACTTACAGACATCCCGTAGAAAAATCTTAGAAATGGTGGCAGAGCAGGTAAGGTTTTTGGAAGGGAGAACCACCTTGCTGGAAAAAAAAAAAGTTATACCCCAGCCCTGATTTTGTATGGAGAACATATTTATCATCTATCCCAGAATGTCTTCCCTCTGCCAACTTGTCAAAAGCTGACAAAACTCCATACTATAAAAGCAAGCTGTTAAAACTTGGCTAAAGGGAAAAACTTAGCTGCCAGACAAGCTAACCAGAAAAAGCTGAAAAAAATATTTGAGCGTGCCAGGGCAGGCAGTAAATTTACAGAAAGGCTCTACAGAGCCGAACATCCCAAACCAAGACAACGAGGCAGTATTAGGTCAGCAGCTTCTCGTTCATCTGTCATTTGACAAGCAGATGTCTCCCGCTTCAAGGGACTTGGGTAGATATGTTAAGAGTTGTAGCTGCCTGTATTTCTAAAGTATCCGAAGAAGCATGTATCTAACTCACAGTTCATCCCAGAACAAAGTATTTTAGTAGAGCCTGAACCCACTCATCACGTAGTCATTAAATACCACATATTCCATTTAAACCCACTGATTCATCCTTCCACCTCCGGGCATGCCAAAAGATGAACAACTCATAGATTTGGTCTTTCCACTAATAAACAAGATGGAAAGTCTTCGCCTCAATTTTAGGAATTTTTCTTTTAATCACACAAATACACGAGGTGTTTTTAACGTCAAAACTCTGACAAGGGTTGTTCTGGTTTGTTTGGTTGGTTTTTTTTACAGAATGGTTTTCCTAAATATGTATTCAAATCGGTTTTAAAAACAAAACCCACAAACATATTACATTCAAGTCACGAAACTTACTGACAGTTTAACAGACAAAGAGCAATTTCTAGCTGATCAGCTTTCATTTTAGCTCAAACTCCACATACAGTTAATCCAATGGAATCCAATGATGTTTTCTTTAATAACACGCCGCAACGCGAAGGATCGTACTTTACACTCTAAACCTTGTATTCCAGAACAGCAATCATGACCCACTAACCCACTTATAACAAAGGTTAAAGAAAGGTACATCAGACACAGAAGTTATACTCTCAATTGTCATTAATACAACTTGTGCAACTATCCAAGATACGAAAACTTCAAGTCAAAACTATTTCTCCTGAATTTACACAGCTGAATGGCTTCAGTGAAAGCAACAGCCCTGGCAAGCTCTGACGACCGACCCGCCTTCAGCCTATTTCCAGCAAAACCACAGCACTGCAACATCCCTCCTCAATGAAAAACCCTTCTGCAGCTTGCAGTGAAGCAGCTCAATAGCGAGCGTAATGTGCCCCAACTGGCATCCTTTACTTTTTGGACAGTCTGGCTGAATTGTTCTAGTCCTCAAGACAATCTAAGAGATTTGAGATGAAAGGTGAAAATTGTAGATTTATAAAGGTAAAAACCACAGGACCTGAGCTTTATCACTGGGAATGCCATTTGAGATCACACTACTTCAAGCGAGAATTAAAAATATATATATACATACATACGTATATACACACATACGTTTTTACAATATATGTGTGTACTTTCTTTCCAGCAGCCACTATAGGCAGGCAGTATTAACACAGCCTTCGGTTCTCATCTGAGCAAAAAACAACCACAAAAAAACAGGAATATCATTAAGCCCCCCCTCAGTACTTGCACTGCCCCCCAGCACTCCTGCCTGGTCACGATTGACTCTCTGAATAGGACAACAGAGGACACAAACGGAAGACAAAGCCCCCACCCAGATTGCTCAAAAAACAACAAGCTACTTCTCCCACAATCCTGACAAAACGAAGAGACAATCTTGCTAAAATAAGAGCTCAACGTATGTTTATATTTCTGCCATAAAATATTATTTATTCACCATCTTATTGGCAAGTCTTCCTAACGTTTAGGAAAAGTCATCCCTACAGGAATTGTGTTATCCCCCAAATCAAAACCCAGATTACCTAACATATTCAGGACGAGGATTTCTGTACAACTCCAACCTGCCCCCTCTATTCTCTACGACTTTGCTTCCAGCTACTGAGCAACAGCCACGACAGCCTCTACAGAACGTACAATCCCGATTACGCTACATGCAGTCGCAGCGCGTATCCACGGTCATGCAGGAAACCAGGCTCGGCGCATCATGCACTGAACTTACACCGTCCTAGGTCTTCCTCCTCCATCCCCACGTATAAACTTCTTACCAGCACGAAGCGATTTAGCTGCAGGCAAACACCGCTAAAACAGCGCTTTCCAGTATTAGTCCCATCACTGCATTCAAGATTAATTTTAATGGCGTTTGCAATAGCTGTAGCGGGAATGCAGAAAGACACCCTTGTGGAGGCTAGCCCACAGATCCCATGAAGTTAATTCTTGCTCTGGTCAGATACTGGGAGTCAGCTCCACGCTGACCACGCTGTCCAGCGTGCCTTAAAAAGCAGGAGCCATGTGCTAGTGGGATTAGCGATCAACAAGAGAGAAAGCTCCCTTCTTTCACCTAATGTGATCCGGTCTGCAGAGCTCCTTTTCAGTCCCTTTCGGCAGTCCCAGCCCTGCACAACCTCGGAAGCAAACATTTTTCCTCTGCATTAACAAAGCTGGGAAAAGTCTGGGCAACTTGAGCTTTCCTTCTTCACATTACCAAAAAAAAAAATCACCCCTCCACATGCATCCCCTCTGTCTCTGCCGGCATCGCTTCGGTGTCCCCCTCCCCACCTGTTCACTCAAGCGTGCCACGGCATGGAGTGGTTTTGCAAACGCCGGCTTTCACCACGGCTAATACACAATCATTTCTTTTTGCCTGGCTCCAAGAGGGGAAAAATCCAACTTGCCAGAGGAGCATCTGCATCGAGAACTGCTTTTGCTGATGGGATCAGCACTCGGGAGTAGCAGGGAAAGCAGGAGAAAGGGTCGCGTACCAATTCATCATCCTCGCATGCATCACCTGCAGACAATCCCCCTCCTGCCATCCCTCAGCCCAAATCTCGGCTGGAAAAAAGAAGAAAAAAATAGAATAAACCCCCAAGCAGAAGTTGAGAACAAATGTGCTTTGAATGCTACACAAATGACATTGAAGATGCAGAAGAAATACGTATTTGCTGTTGCGCTGCACGACTTCATGGGCTTATTTCCTAGGTATACGTTTCACGCACCCTTCCCACACAGATCCCCTCCACCCCCTCGGCTTCTTTAACAAAAAATAAAAAAATAAAGATCTTTGATGTGTATATTCATTTTATCTCAAGAGAGCGGTGTCCTCAGAAGAGGTGTCAAGGCCCTCCCCTGCCTCCACCCACGCACCCCTCCCCCAGGCTCAACCATGCTGTCTCCATCTTAACTCCAGCCACTTCTTCCCCGATTTCATTAGGCAGCAGAGTTAACCCCTTCGGCTACCCAGACGTAGGGGAAAAGAAGGACCTCCCCATCAATCATCACTTTCTGCCTTCCCCTTCATCTTTTTCCTCATCCATACCCCAGCAAAAAAACTCCTAAAATCCACCACTGAGGTTATTTTTGCCCCATTAATTCATCTGGGAAGTACCAACACAGGGATATTAACCCTTCCAGCGAGCCCCTCCAGGGCTTCCCACCATGACGTGCCATCTTCTCCCCCCTTAAAAAAATTCAGCGTCTTCTCCCTAAGGATTATTTTAAAAGCTACAAAACCCAACCAACCCCATCTGCAGCCTCTTCCCTACAGTCTAACCCACCCGTGGGGTGGAGGGGTGCATCCACCACCCCGTGACACAACCCGGAGACTTCCCACCACCCTCCATCACCCACACCTCACACTCCTTCCATCATATTAACCCACGTCCCATCTCAGAGGACGCTGGGCCACGCCGGGTCTTTACAGTTGTCCTTACAACACCCCTTTCCGTAAGCCCGACATCTCTGTGGTGGCGTTCGCATCTACAGGCTTTCATCCCGAAGAATCCCTCCCTGCCTCCTCCTACATCTCTTTTCGTGGAGGATAACGCAATTTCCAGCTCACTCTGGAGGACGCTTTTTTATTCCCACTGAGCCTGGGGTCACCTCCCAGACCCCTCCTCTGGCCAGCGTCTCCTCTACCCCAGGACCTCTCCTGCTGAAGGGGAACAGTCCCCGTCCCTGACCTTCAGTCTCACACCGGCAACCCCAACGCTGTCTCCGCTCCCCTGCCGCCTGGCCGAGGAGAAGGTTTCTTCTTTTGCCAAAGCCACAGCCGAGGCATCACGCTGCGTTTTTCCACTCCCACAACCTGCTCCTTCGGTGCGGGGGTTGGGGGATGTCAGTGAGCCGGGGGGCTCCCCCTCCTCCGGGTGGGAAGAGGCTCTCTGGGACGGATGATACTCTCACCCCCTCGTCATCTACAGGGGGTTCAAGCCACGCCAGGAGGACACCAACCCTCTGGAAACAGCACATGCCAGCGCTCGGCAGCCAGGGGTTTGCCGTCCGCCCCCCCGCAGACCCTCTCTGGAGCAGCCCCCCGCTTTCTGTGGGGCCTTTCCCTTGCGGGCCCCCCCCCTCCAGCTCCAGAAGGGGAGCAGTGGGGCAAGCCCTCCCCAGGGCCACAGGACCTCCCTCTGCAGCACTGCCGGTGCGAGGGTCACCCCCAGCCCCGGGCCTGCCTCCATGCTGTCACCCGTGGGTTGTCCCCCCTGACCAGCTCCTGTCAGGAAGAGCAGCTCCAACCCCCGCTCCCTGTCCTGCCCCATGTCTGTGGGGCAGCAAGAGCCCACCCCATCCCTTGCAGCACCATCTACAGCCCCATGGAGCTAGAACCCCTTCCACCCCCCATGCTTGTGGGGAGCACCGACCCCTGTCCCCTCCAGGCCGTGAGGTGACAGCAGCCCCCATTCCCCTCTCCCCAGCCCCACACACTCATTTGGGGGGCTTCTCTCCTCCCTTCGGGGCTCTCCTCAGTGTAGCAGGGGTCACTCCAAATCTCCACATTGGGGGCACCGACCCATGTCCCGCTTGGACCAACGAACCCCACTCCTCCCACAGACACATTTTAGGGGAACTCCTCTTCCCCTTGGACATCCCCTCAGCACAAGGGGGGCCCCCACACCTCCTCCACCCGGGGGAGCACTGACCCACATCCACCTCGGACTGTGAGGTGACAACAACCCCCATGTCCCTCACCTCAGCCCCCCAGGCTCGTTTTGTGGGAATCCCTACTCCCTTTGGGTCTCTTCTCACCCAACGTGGGAGTAACCCCCAAATCTCCCCTCCTTCTCCATGTGGGGGACACCACACTGCCCATGACCACCTCAGACCATGAGGTGACACTGACCCACGTCCATTTCAGACCATGAGCTGACAGTGACCCCCATCCACCCCACCTCAGCCAGGGGACAGTGACCCACCTCCGCCTCAAACCAGGAGATGACACTGACCCACGTTCACCTCGGACCATGAGGTGATGCTGACTGACATCCACCTCAAACCATGAGATGACAGTGATGCCCATCCACCCCACCTTAGCCAGGGGACAGTGACCCACCTCCACCTCAAACCATGAGGTGACACTGACCCATGTCCATCTCAGACCACGAGGTGACAGCAATGTACATCCCCCCCACCTCAGCCAGGGGACACTGACCCACATCTACCACAGACCATGAGGTGACGCTGACCCCCACTGGCCCCACCTCAGCCAGGGGACAGCGACCCACCTCCACCTCGAACCATGAGGTGACAGTGATGCCCATCTGCTCCATCTCAGCCAAGGGACAGCGACCCACCTCAAACCATGAGGTGACACTGACCCGCGTCCACCTTGGACCATGAGGTGACACTGACCCACCTCCACCTCAAACCATGAGGTGACAGCGACGCCCATCTGCTCCACCTCAGCCAAGGGACAGTGACCCACCTCAAACCATGAGGTGACACTGACCCCATGTCCATCTCAGACCACGAGCTGGCAGTGACCCAGGTCCACCTTGGACCACGAGCTGACAGTGACCCACGTCCACCTTGGACCACGAGCTGACAGTGATCCCCATCCAGCCCACCTCAGCCAGGGGACGCTGACCCACCTCAAACCACGAGGTGACACTGACCCACGTCCACCTCAGACCACGAGCTGGCACCGACCCCCATCCGCCCCACCTCAGCCAGGGGACAGAGACCCACCTCAAACCATGAGGCAGCGACGCCCGTCCGCCCCGCCTCAGCCAGGGGACGGGGACGGCGACCCGCGCCCAGGGCGCGCCGACCCACCGCCATGTCGGGCAACGAGCCGACGGCCACCCCCGCTCCCCACCCGGTCCGGGGGGACCCGGTCGCCCCTCTTACCTCCAGACCTGCCCCATCTGCAGCAGGTGGATGACGGACTGCCAGACCCAGACGGAGATCCTGCAGAGGCGCTGCGCCCCGGGGGTGGTGGTGCCGGCGACTCCTCCTACCCCGCCGGCGGGTCCCCCCGGCGGCCGACGGCCCCCATCATGGGCGGCCCGCGGCTGGTGAGGCCCTGCACGGCGCCCAGCCCGCCGCCCGTGTAGTCCTGCACGAACCAGCGGAAGCTGAGGATCTGCACCAGCACCGAGGGCAGCAGCACGAAGGCCAGCGTCAGGCCGCACCAGACGTAGTCCCGCCGGCCGTAGTGGTGCACCGCCAGCCACAGGTCCGTGCCCACGTCCCCCAGCAGCACCAGCAGCGCCAGCACGATCCACAGGCAGTCCAGCCACGGCCGCTCGGCCGCCTCGCCGACCTCCGGCTCCCGCGGCGGCCCCTCGGCGGCGGGGCGCGGGGCCAGCGGCTCGGCGGCGGCGGCGGCGGGCGCCCGCCCGAAGAGGTTCCGCAGGCAGGCGCTCCGGCAGCCCCAGTAGCACGACGACGTGTTGCAGCAGTGGCAGATGTGCAAGGAGCTGCTGCCGCCCGGCTCCTCCGCGCCCTCGGCCGCCGCTGCCCCGACGCCGCCGCCGGCGCCGCAGACGCCCGCCGCCGCCGCCGCCGCCGCCGCCTCGTCCAGGTTGTGCAGCTGGGCGAAGCCCACGCCGCCGCCGCCGCCGCCATCCGACTTGGCCGCCATCTTGCTGCCGCCGCCGCCGCCGCCGCGTCTCCGGCCCCTTCGCCGGGCGCGCTCGCTCGCTCTGCCCCCCCCCCGTCCCCGCTCCCGGCACCCCCCCACCCGCCGCCCGCCCGCCTGCCCGCCCGCCGCTTCCGGGGGCGGTGCTTCCGCGCCCGCGCAGGACGGGCCGGGCCGCCTAGCGACCGAGCGGGGCAGCGCCGCCGCCAGCCGCCGCCGGCCGGGCCGGGACGAAGCGGGCCGGGCCGCCGCAACGGAGCGGCCCCCGGCCCCGGCCGCGCCGCGCACGGTGCTGCCGCGGCCCCCGCGCTCGCTGCTGCTCTCTGCCGGCACCCCTGCACACCGGCGCCCAGCGCTGCCCCGCTTCCGTTGCACCGGCACCCGCTGCTGCCCTCTGCCCCGCTCCCGTTGCACCGGCACGTAGGACTGCCTTCTGCCCCGCTCCCGTTGCACCGGCACCTAGCACTGCCCTCTGCCCCGCTCCCGTTGCACCGGCACCCAGCACTGCCTTCTGCCCCGCTCCCGTTGCACCGGCACCCAGCACTGCCTTCTGCCCCGCTCCCGTTGCACCGGCACCCAGTACTGCCTTCTGCCCCGCTCCCGTTGCACCGGCACCCAGCACTGCCTTCTGCCCCGCTCCCGTTGCACCGGCACCCGCTGCTGCCCTCTGCCCCGCTCCCCTTGCAGCGGCACCTAGCACTGCCTTCTGCCCCGCTCCCGTTGCACCGGCACCCAGCACTGCCTTCTGCCCCGCTCCCGTTGCACCGGCACCCGCTGCTGCCCTCTGCCCCGCTCCCGTTGCACCGGCACGTAGGACTGCCTTCTGCCCCGCTCCCGTTGCACCAGCACCCAGCACTGCCTTCTGCCCCGCTCCCATTGCACCAGCACCTAGCACTGCCCTCTGCCCTGCTCCCGTTGCACCGGCACCCAGCACTGCCCTGTGCCCCGCTCCCGTTGCACCGGCACCCGCTGCTGCCCTCTGCCCCGCTCCCGTTGCACCGGCACCCGCTGCTGCCCTCTGCCCCGCTCCCCTTGCAGCAGCACCCGGCACTGCCTTCTGCCCCGCTCCCGTTGCACCGGCACCCGCTGCTGCCCTCTGCCCCGCTCCCGTTGCGCCGGCACCCGCTGCTCCTCTCCCCGTCCCCTCTGCGTTAGCACCCACGGGATCCATTGTGCTTCTTCCCCCAACCCCTGTGCGCTGACACCAGCATCCCCCAGCCCATCCTCAGCTGGGCCCCCTTCTGCTGACCCCATCCCATTCCCAAATCGGCTCCCCAGCCCAGTATCTTGGCCCTCACATCCCTGTCCTGCAGTGCAACCTCCCTGTCCCGGTGACGTGCTCGCCCTCGAATCCCAGGACCGCCACTCTGCCACCCGGGTTGTCCTCAGCCCACCCTCAGCCAGACTGCCTCCCCCCTCCCCACCTCCAGCAGCTCCCCAGTACCAGCCAGGTCCAGGCCCTCCTCTGGGTTTCTCTTTGCCTTTTCCCTTCCTACGGCCGTGCTGGGGAAGGGGGGGCTCCTGTCCCACCCCCATCCCATAGGTCCCCCATCGCATAGCAGCAGTCTCCAAGCTCACCTCAGCACCCCGACCTCACACGGCCTCAGGGCCCTCCCAAATCCCCCACCGCAGTGTCCTCCTGTCCCTCTCCTTCTAACACAAGGATCCCCCATCCTCTGTCCTCTGCGCTTGTCCCTTCCTTACCCACTTTGGGGGGACACTGCTTCACCCACCCCGTTCTTACGGGCTCAGGCAAACCAGCCGGCTCCTCTCCGTGGGCCCAGCGCCTTGCTGGAGGGGACAAACCTCTGGCAAGCTGAGGAAGCGGCTCCCAGCTCCGGTTTTGGGATCTGCCTGGGGCTGAGCTGCACCCCAGGCGGGTGTTTCACCGAAGGACCCGCTGGCAGGCTGGGGAAGCCAAATTCAAGGTCCTTCCCCCTCGCTTCCCTTTCTACCCATTCACATTTGTTCATTCATCGTATCCATCTTTTCTGTGCTGTCTTGTGCTGTCCTCTGTAGGTTACAATCTCCTCTCTTTTCTGTTTGGGTTTTTTTTTCCCCCATTTGATAAGTGCTCCTTCCAGATGCTCCTTCTCCAGCTGTTGCTTCTGCCTCTTTCTGTGGGAGTTTGAATTCTGCCCTTTCTCTTTTTTTTTTCTTGTTTGTTTATTTTTGATTGTTTTTTTTTTTTTTAAATTGTGGCAAAATATCAGGGCTGATAGATTCAGGGCTCCGGAACTAGCTGCCAAAGTTGCTGCTTTGCAGAGTCTAAATTTCAAGGGGGGGGGGAGGAAAAACCAAAACAAGCAGGCAGAAAGGTGCATGAGTGCAGACAAAATACTTTTTTCCAAGGAGGGAAAATTAATTTAATCTTAAGAAGAGTGGGAGGACTTGCATATATTAAATAAGCTGTCTGGGAAGCATGTATTTGGCCTTTCCGAGCGATGCCGAAGGAGTTCAAAAGTTTTGTGAAGTCTGAAAGACGCTGCTGGTTTTGAAACGGTTGCATCCTTCCATAGCAGAGAAACAGAAGAAAGGGAACGGAGAGCAAAGCTTTGTGCGTTGTCCGGATGAATGCACTCTGATGCACGCCCAGACGTGGCCAAATCCAAGTCATTTGTAGTGCATGAAACTCCGGCGCAAAGTTCTTCAGTAGGAGAAAACTGGTGTTGTAAATATAATGGGATCAGAGAGGACATGATCCCGCAGGTCCCCACGACGCTGAATTCAGATGTTGCGGATAGTCCCTTATTTTCTGCTGACTTCAGCTGTGGCAAGAAATATAAATATGGAAATAAATGAGACGAACGCCAGCCCTCAACTTGACCAAAATGAATTCACGTGCATAAGGCACGTATAATAGTATATATGTAACATAAAATCCCTCTCCTGTTTGACACTTTAAAACCTAAGCGATAAATATTTATGTTAATTCTCGCAGCAGTAAGAAATAAGGACTCTGGGACCCGTATTCTTGGGTGAGAGGCACCCATATTAAGCTTAAACTTTTGTTTTGCAGTATGATGAGATATAAATGGAAGCATTCCTCATTTCTTCAAACTTTTCTATGTAGCAATTTTGCGACATATGATTTGAAAGAAAAAAAAAAACCAAACAAAACAGCACAGAAGCAATAAAACTATTTGGTCTTATTATTTAAATAGAAGTTTAAGTGCGCATTGCATTTCATGACCCAAGAAGGGGGCAGAAGAGTCATCTGTTTTGATACAAAAACAACCCAAACTTGTGCGATGAGACATACGGGTGGGAGAAGACAGCAGTTAAGGATTTTAGCGTTGGCACACGAAATAAGAAAAGCAGTTGCTTGGGCAATATATGACATGATACAATACACTGTTGAGACTGCCTCTGAATTTCGCGGTGCAGTTGTGGCCACCTGTGTCCAAGAAGGCTGAATTCAGGCTGGAATACGTGCAGGGAAGAGCCAGGCGTTGCTCAGAGGTCAGGACAGTCTGTCTTTCTCCTGTGGACTGAAAGAATTTGGCTTGTTTAGTTTAGCAAAATGAGACTGGAGAAGGAATATGTTTTCTGCCTATAAATACATCCTGGAAAGTAAATGCAAACGACGGGAAAGGCGTTGTGATGCTGAAGGGCAACAGCAGAAGAGTAAATGAGTAGGAACTGGCCATGAATATATTTAGTCTAGAAATCGGAAGATCCTTCCAGTAGGAGTAACAGAGACTAAAAAAAAAAACCAAAAGTAACTAGTTTTAACACATAGCTTCATAATTTTATAAAGGAAATTGCATACCAATGTGAAACAATAAACAGTTGGGATGAAAGCCCTTGAAATGTTTTCCAGCCCAGATCATCTCTCCTTGGAAAGATCTTGTCCATTTTGATGCATGGTACACTACGTTCCTTCCTGCATCAGGCGATGAGTCACGGATACATGACTCCGTGGGTGGCCAGAAGTGATATCTCCACCGCTTACATCTTAATTCCTGATTATCCCATGATGTTCTCCAGCTCCCGCTCGCTCACTTATCACACAGCGGAGACGCAGCCACGTTCAAAGCACCCCACGAACCCCTCATTTCCCTGGTACCCACAGCCACCGCTGCGTGGTCGCTTCGGCCAAGGACATGGGAAAGATGCTTTGCCCCTTCAATCAACAAGAGCTGCAGTCCTGCTTTGTTGTAGCACTGGCCCTTACAGAGAGCTAGAAGAGTCATTAGTCAGAGCCTGTTTCTTTTATTAGCCAACACTGTGTATTTTTAAGGGTTTTTTTTTTGAAGTTGTGAGCGTCAATCACACCCGCGTTGAGATGTCTCTTAACTCATATGTTTGAGAGGAGAAAGCTTTTCTCTGTGCTAAGCGGCGACCCACGCTTCCATCACACTGGAGGCACTTCCGTCCGGAGGTTCGGGTAAACTCTGGGTGACCCTTAGATCTGCAAGTATTTATAAAACATGTTTAGCAAGGGTTTTTCCCTTGCAGCGCTCAGAGCTGATCTGTCTGTGCCTTGCATTTCATGGTTTTTTCTGTTCTTCAGAAGCACCAGCGAGACACCAGGAAGGGGAGGCGCGTTTGGTAGTCCAGCAGCACCCAGCAAACCAAGGCATGGGATCATCACCTTCTTGTGCTGGCTGGTTAAAGGCTTTTTCGTCCTGATCAAGACACTAATTGAGCTGTGTGGTCTTCCATCTTTCAGGGGAACAAACACTATACAGAGAGAGGTATGTAAGCCAGAATCAGAGTTGTGTAAATCTGGAACTACCTCATTTAAATAACTTGGGGATGGATCCAGCTGACTGTTCGGTATATGTGGAGTACTCTGCTACCAGCACAGATAATTACAATTAATGGGGATTTACTTTAAGCAAAGTCGGCCAGAAAAATGACATCTTATTGTGTCATTAGTTTCCATCAATTACTTCCATGTTGTTTGCTCAGTTCCCAAGTCAAACGAGTGTGGGCTGACAGCCTTGCAAGCTCAACTTGGTATTGTCTCTAAAAATCAAACTGCATTATTTCTGCCTCATGCATCATCACTAACAATAAAGCATCCACCGCTGGAATATAGCAGGTGGCTTTGTTATTCATGCATGAGGCAGAAAAGACTCCAGCTTCCTTTGCCACGACGTTGAAGTCTCCGCAGTACTGAAAGCTGGGTATGTTGGTAAACGTAATAGTTATTGTGTGAGCTTGACTTAGAAGACGCACTTAGGTCACTCCTTCTGTTGATTAACTTCTGTACTTTCTGTTAGACTTTTTGAATGCTACATGTGTATATTGGAGGAGGATTAACACGACGCTGCTTTTGCTGTTACTTGTCTCTCTGTGACAGCACTCTGTGACATTAGGCTCCCTAGGAAAGGTGCAGAAGGTGCCATATGTTACGTATTGAAAAGCCAGCTCACGGTCATCCTAAGAACTGCCTCGAAGAGAGTGTGAGGAATGTTTGGTGAAGCTTTCCAGTTCTAGCACTTCTTTTTTATTTGAGGGCTTAGTTTTTGAGCTTTCAGTTTAGCAATGCAATCGACTGATAAGTGTTATCAGTGACTGTCAATAATCATGTGTTAGTCCCTACTGATATCTTGAAACAACTGAACGTGGTGTGTTCTCACAGCTGGACCAGGTGCTTGACTTCTAATCCCAGTTCCTTACAACTCTATAATTTCACGTGCAACTGCGTAGTTTTGAGTGGCTTACACTTTCGAGGAAATACATTAAAATTAAAGAATACGTTTAGGCTCCAGTAGTCCAACCAGAGGCAGGTCCTTTTCAAAGTAAATATCCCTGTGAGCCACCCTGGTTTCACTCGCTGAGGTTTTAGCGGGATGGGGCTATCACAGAGGAAGGCGTCTAAAACAAGAGGCTATTCCTTAAAAACAGTTTCCTCTTCCTGGCTGTATTTTTGGCAAAAATTGAGTTACTGATATGACGTACAGAGGTTGTGAAGCTTGATTAAAGTCCCTAAAACATGCTCAGGTCCTCAGGTGTTGCATGATAAAAGCTGGATAACAGTTCTCTGCTAAATATATAATTACGTGAATCCCAAACTTTTCTCTATTGGACAGTAATATTACGTTTACATCACTTTACACCTCCTGACAAATTTAAGAATTAGAATGGTCTTGGGAAGTGTGCATTAGCAAACTTCATAGTTCCTATTATCTAGATCTTACCTGCGGTGACATGGTTTATTCAGCTCTCCTCAGGCTTCCTTTAATCTCCTGAGAGCTGCAACTGTTTTCATTTATTACTGCGCATCAAAAGGAACCTGTCTCTCTGCTTTCAGAAACATGCCTTTGTGGGACACCTTTTAGATGCAATCAGCTGAACCAGTGACATCAGATGGGTGATCGTAGGGCCACCTGGGGACTGGCCTGTGCAGAAGAGGGTGACTGCAAGAAGCTTTCCACCCTGCCTGCCTTTTCTTTGCAAAGCCTAGCAGTACTTGCAGCTTTCCCGTTAAACCAAGCACAGGCTAATCCGCTCAGTCATGCTCTTCAAGGTACCGGTTACCCGGCAGGAAGAAACAACATGACTTCATCAGCCAAAAAAGGTGGTGAGCGGTGCAGGGAACTGTACGTTTCTCCCCTTGGAAAAGCATTAACAGCTAAGACCTCCAGTTTGATGGACTTGCTTGGTGCTTTTCCAACCTGGGATTTAGGAAAAGCGACTACACAGCATTTCCTACTTCCCCCCATGGGGCTCCAATGATTTAATTGGCTATGAAGGGCAGGGACGTATCTCACAGAGTAGCTGGTTGCTATTGTCAGCGTGCCACACTCTTCTTCGGAGCTCAGTGAAAAATAAAGTCATCAGGTGATGCTTCCCCTTCTGAACTGGGTGCCTGCGAAGGTTGGCCACTGTCCCAATAGGAACTGTACGTAGCATATAGCTTTTCTGTTCTTCTAGGTCACTGGGAAAGCCAATGTATAGCCATGGACCATGGAAGGAAGCAGAGCTGGATTTCATACCTTAACTATGGTATATTCCCTGTAACATGACCCCCCTTTCCAGACACACTCCCTGATGCTCATTTTAATACCTGATAATGCTGTAAACCTCATCCAAACCCATGCATGTAACAGAATAAAGTATTTTCCTGTAATTAATGCTGTCACTACAGAGTTGTTAATTAAATGCATGACCTTTTCTATCAAACCAAATAAAGACAGGATGTTGCACTAATCCCAACCTGCATGGGTTTCCCCTTGGAAAACAATAAGGAAAAGGCTGCTGGTGGTAGCCGCTCTGGTGACTGTAGCTTCTTCCATCTCCCTTTAGCTGAAACATCAGCCCAAGCATTGCCTCTTTCTAATGGGGACTATTACACCTTAGTGTCTCTACTTCATCTCTTCGTGGTCCTTCCTCTAGTCAAGGT
Source organism: Gymnogyps californianus (assembly GCF_018139145.2). Lineage (NCBI taxonomy): Eukaryota > Metazoa > Chordata > Aves > Accipitriformes > Cathartidae > Gymnogyps > Gymnogyps californianus. The sequence goes on along the minus strand of NC_059473.1, from coordinate 124,763,773 downwards.
ACTGCAGAGATATCGTCTTCCCCTGCTTCCCCGCTGACCTTGTGAGATTCCCCATAGAACATTTTCCTGAAGCTCTGTCCACACCAGGTCTTGTTTTTCTCTCGTTTTTCATCCTGAGGACAGAATTTCCATTCCTTTGGTCCTGAATAAAATGCCTTGATCTGGTAAAGCCCCTATTCTAAGTCAGTGGGAGCTGGATTCAGCTCCAGACTGAGACATCTGAGTGTCTGCATCCATGTGTGAATTCCCATCACAGTCAAGAAGGAGCTCATCAATGGCTCGGTTCAGTTGCCCACATGCAGACATCTAGTGCCATTTGAAAGGCCCCAGGGACTCTCACCTGGCCTCTAGCTGATGCTCCAAGAGGTCTTGGGTCTCCCGTACCTCCTGCATCATACCTGTCAGTCTTGGAGCAGGATGTCCCAACCACCTTCGGGCATCTCAGGTGGCAGCAGACATTCAGAAACTGCATTTGGCCAGAGTGTTCTGCCATTACTTTTGGTAGGAGCAGGGTTAGGCCCCCAGCGCCCACCCACATGTACCTGTTACTGATGTTGGTTCTAGGCACGGACAAGATCTGTTCTGCCTAAGAGCTGTCAGCTTCTTCTTAACAGCAGCAGAAGTAACGAGCTTGCTTCTCCAGAGATCTTCCCACCCCATGCCCCTGTCCTCTCCTGACTCATCCTCTCTTGGCAGGAGCAGGCTCTCGTTTCAGGCAGCAACATGGACTTTTTACCTGTTTTGAAGAGAACCGTTCATCTGGCTTTGCCACTTGGCATTAAGTGATGTAAGGAGATGGGGCATAAATACTGTTTATTCTATAACTGAGCAAAGATCTCTTTTGTAGGATAACAGAAACACTTTATTTCTTACTTCCTTTTATTCTCTCACCATATTAAAAAGATCATCGTTTCCCTTTCTCTATTGTTAAATGCTTTTTATTAATTTGGCTTTGCACAGGTCATTTAATATCTCAGGGGACAGATGAGATTTGCCCAGCTTGAAATGGACGCTTAAGGTCTCTCATCTGTGTGGCAAAAATGATCACGTGGCTATTTCAGACAATGCCTAAAAATTCAGTATTGCTGTTCTGAAGTCTTGGTTCAGGCACACACTGTGCTTTGTGATATGTGCACATCACCAGCGAACCCAGCTTTGGCAAGTGCTCTTATCATTTCTTCCATCTGCCAGCGCACACAATATTTCTGAATCTGTTAATTAAGGAACTGAAGTTTTGCCCTAAGATACCAGAGTAACTGGTTCAGTTTCTCTGCAGCAAAAACTAATGCTTGCCTTGTCCATAATTACCTAAATTGTTGAGAAAAATGATTCTGCTTTCATGTTGATTCACTTTTGTAATTTCATTGCCGAGGCTAAGTGTGGCACCCATTTAAATTATCTCCTACTCTCATTTTACTCAAGACGTGTTATTTGCTAACAAAGATTCAATATGGAAAAATGGGAAGGTGACAACTACCTCCTTCATCAATGCAAATGACAATAATCTCCTCTCCTCCACCATGTAAAAATAAACATTGAATCATCCCAGACAGAAATACCCTTCTGCATTTAGAAATATGGATATGGAAAGGCGACACCTGCTCTCATTTATGTAGTCGTAAAACTCAAGTTTGTCTAGTGATTCCGTGGCAAATACTTCAGGAGATCAACAGCAGTGCGGACTCAGACTGCAAATGTCCCCAGCGTTTCTCCCAAGAATATGCACATTCTTCACTCCTTGGTTATACTTGCACTTGAAAATGGAAGATTAATTTTTGTTCCTGTTAAATTATTGAAATTATTTATACTAAAAATCATCCCATACAGCAACTCTGCTATAACTTCCTGCTTTTGATAGCTCTCTGATATTATTACTAGCCTCGGTACAGCTTCTAAAGCAACATTAAACCTCCCACAAGTGATCACCTCTTGTAATAAGCGCTGTTGGGTGTGCAGAGACTTGTGGTGAGGGTGGGCTCAGGGTGATGGTCCTTTGTGTCGGACACTTGGCTGCTGGGAAGAGCACGCGGAAACCTTTGCCAGCACACTTCTAGATGTGCAGTTCTGCACAGTAAGTAGTCATCAGTACTTGAGCTGTCCCTTTGGAAACACTTACTTGGAGGCTTTTTCAATGGCTCTGGGACATCCTCTGTGCCTGATGCCAAAAAGCCATCTCCTCCTAGTGCTCTTTTCCTGGAAGAGTATCTTCATATGCTAACATGGGCCACAGTGATCAACTTTGCCGTCTGAAATGGAAGGACCGTGGAAGCCACAGGTGCCTTCTGCAGAACACGGGCGCGTTCGCTCTTGGGAACACAAAAGGGAGTTTTTTATCTCACATTTGATTAAAAAGAAATCCCTGACCTGCCACAGAAAACCGCTTTCAAGATCTTAAATCCTGACCGGTGCTGGACTCTGCAGTCTTTACCCAGGATGGCAAATGGATATGTGTCTTCAGGGAGCAAGAGGAGTGAGCAGACATTTGTATGTGACAGTGTGGTCACCAACGTGAGGGTGTTCAAGAGGATGAAAGGTTGTGAAGAACTTGGAATTCTGCATGATAAAATGTGGTGTGATTATTAGGTATATTATAAGGAATATAACTCCAGTTATCAAACGCACATTTCTTTAATCACGGGCATGCACAGCCACCTGGCTTCAGATGGAGGCAGACCAAGTTTTGAAGGGGATTGTGGAAGTCTGCGACTTCCAGAGGATCAGCTAACTGCAACAACCGCTTTGCCTCCTAGATCCCCGTGAATCCTCTCACTGGGACTGAGCAAACCTCCCCAAAAAAGGCAATGCCAGAGTGGATTTAACAGGAGTGCTGCAGGACCCACAGCCCCCTTCCCCTCCCTGGCAGACTCGCTCTGCACAAGAGGAGCATCCTCCGGGGCTCCCAGCTTCGCTCAGCCCCACTCAGGGCTGTTGGAAGTGTCTGCACAAGTGGGCATCTTCGTGGGACCTGGGTCTGAAAGGTCTTTTCGTAGAAGTGAGGGTCCAGCTGCTGTGTAAAACATCTCTGGGGAGCCGAGAGTGCAAAAACTTTGTCAAAATGCTCCAACAAGATGGGAAAACACTGTCAGAAAATCACCCTGGGATGAATTTGGCTGCATTGTGCCACAACCCAGCAAAGCAGAACAGAGGGGGAACTCCTGGAAAGTTACTCATTTTTGGAAGGGCCAAAAGGTTTTTGCATAAGAAGCTCAAAAGTAACTGCATAAAATAACACCATGCTTCTTCTCAGAGATTATCTCCATCTTAGTATAGCAAATAGTTACCTTATCTTGGAGGCTGGGGGTTTTTTTGCAAGAGTTTTTTGAGGTTTTGGAGTGTCTGGTTTTGTGGACGTGACCATAGCAGGCCAGCTGGGGCCAGAGGAAGATCCTGGTACTGTTGGGTTTGCAATAAAGCTGTTGCGTGTGCCAGGCTCCCGGGGGCTGCCACGGACAGGCAGCGTGGGCAGGGGCTGCCACGGACAGGCAGCATGGGCAGAACCAGCAGCTCCTTCCACCTTGCTCCCCTTCATACTGATTTTCAGCCCCGTCGCAAAACATGGGACGTACCCTGCCACTATTTCCTAAACAGGCTAATAAATAAAACCTGCACAGGGCTCCATGAAGCTTGCAGAGGAGACAAAAGTAAACTACTCCAAAGGCAACCCTTCTCTCACCCCGCTGAAAATACACGTTCCCAGGCTCTGCTGGCTTCTCTTTTGATTCCTCCTCATGCTTTGAGCCACTCTTCTCTCCGCAAGGATGGGTGTTTAGATGCTCGCCTTCTAATCAGCCACAATTACAGCCTTTTCCAGTATCTTCTGCTGCCAAATTGGAGAGGGAAAAAAGAGAAAGGGTTTTTAAAAAAAGAGAGGGAGGCTAATGCTTGAAAAGACATATGTGTTTAGTGTTGTTGGCAGATTTGTAAACTTATTAGTGCCTCCACACACCATGTAATTAAGATCTACTGGTAATTAGTCAATAGTTAAAAATAGGGGTTGGTATTGTGCTACTGAAAACGCCTACAAAATAATGTGTTCTCTGCACTCAAGATGCAGTTAGTGTCTCTAAAAAATGTTAATTTAAAAAATATATATTTGTTTCAGAGCCAGATTTTTTAGCAAAGTAGATTTCAGCGTGTGTATATGTGTGCATGTGTGTGTGTTCAACCTATTTATCTTTGTGTTTATGCGTGTTTGTGTGATGTCCAAAGAGACTGACTGCGTATTTTGTCTTGGATAAAAATGTTAAGCTATAAAACTGCAGACTTGACACAGCCATGGAGGGAATGGGAGCTTTTCTCATTTGTAGATTTCCATTGAAATAAACCTGCTCATCAAAGGAAATTGTTCAAAAATCCACAGGAATGGCAGATGTGCAGCACCATGGGGCAGATGTCTGATGTTTGGAGAGTTGTGCATGTATTTTCTAAATATTCAGGGATTACCACAGTCTATAGATATAATCCTTTAGTAACCTGAAATGTCAAAGACAACGCAAAAGCTCTAATGCCTTGTAGCAAACGTTTGGCCAAACTGCCCTGTAAAAGCAGGCATTCCCACACACATTTGAAGTCACTTGTCCTTATCCTGTGAAAGAAAAGCCAAAAGAGGTGATGTGGTTTTTAAATTTCTTAACTCCTGCTCTATAATGTGGTCCAGAGCTGTGTGAGAGTTGCTGGGTGATGTTCTGAAAGGACGTCTCATTTGGCTGTCATAAGCAATCTGCGGTGATTTGTTGTGCAGACAGGCATTTGTCTCAAGTAATCCAAAGGGCTTATTTTGATTGCTTGATAGATCCAAGGAATGTATAGTCGACTGAATGGGGGATTCATTTATTATGCTCCCAAACCACTCTTAAATCTTTCCTTATGTCATGTCAATGGATTTGTCAGGCCACCCTCACATAGCAGTGATGCGCTGGTGGGGGAAATTTACCCTTGCGAAGCAGAGTTAGCTGCTGTGTTTATAGACCTCTTTCTGAAGTACCAGCGGTGAGTGAAATTCTGCTGCAGGAAATAAAGTGGACTTTGTTTCGTGCCCTTTAGAGAACCATCTTCTGTTGATCTTAGGAAATAAGGAAAACTTACTCCAATTCCACAGCAAAGCAGAAAAGACCAAGCCTAGAGAGCCCTAGCAAGGGCCAACAAAGTTAGTTCATGGGTTGTTCATGATATACATATGGGTTAACATCTAGAAAGCCCTCTGAGGATGCATGCTACACAGACATGAGGTATTGCTAACTTTGAGTTCACGGTAGGATGTATCGTAATGTTTCTTTATGCTGAAAGTGAATTTCGATTTCATTGTGTTCAGCTCTGGAATTTATAGAGTGAGGTTTCTGCTCAAACACCTGAATAGCCATTGAAACTAATTTTCAAATAGCATTTTCAGGTATGAATCTGTCCTTTCTCCAACCTGTTCCAATGTCCTCTTCCCCAACTGGTTAGGTATGGTAGTTAACCAACACATGGTATGGTAGTTAACCAACACATGACAAATACTTTGGGAATGTCATAAAGTTAGTTACATCAAACCCACGAGCAGAGCAATACTATATGATGATAATTAAAATGTACGTATGTATATCAGTGATGCGGTTTGTTTTTAATCAAACAAAATTACTGATTGCAAAAAAAAGCCAAACAAAATGAAACCAACTATCTTTGAACAAGGAGTAGGTTTAAGAATTGTGAAACAGTTGTGTGTGAGGAAAAGACAGAAATTTGTTCTAAGAGTGCATTAGTTTTATATCATTATTATGTTACATTCTGGTGTGGAAGTCTTTTTATTTTTTAATCGAAGAGCACATAACCAGTGACTCTTACAGCATGGGAGACTGTTTTCCCCAGGATTACCCTTCCATTGGAAAACACTGGGTTAGGAACAAACGAGCGCCGTGGCAGAGGGACAACGCAGGAGGCGTGCTTATGCGCAGAGTTGGCCATACTGCATAATAGCCCTGCAGAGGAACCAGCGGGGACCCTTCCTTTGGAGCTGTACCTGTCATCTGTAGCCTTGACTAGGAGAAGACATGAATAGGTTGTCTCTCCTCTCCTTGGGATCCAGTAAACTGGCCAAGGGACGAAGGAGTTCTTGGAGGGGGTAAGAATGATAAGGACATGGAAAACCAGAGATGAACACTCTGAGGATGTGATCTCCCAAGCCTTGTTTCCTCAAGAAACCAGAAAGACATAAAAGAGCTTTTATTCCCTTTGCTCTTCTGTTTTTCACTGCTTCAAGCTCTTCTATAAATCACTATCACCAAGTCTCCCTGTCCAGCCTGGGCTCACTCGGGACTCAAAGTCAACACAGCCGGCAGATTCACCTCGGGGTTGATGCACATTTCTTTCAGAGAAAAGCTTCATTCATCAGCTGATCAGTCATCACCGGGGACCACGAGTTGACCACCGGTCATGCCAGTGCTTGGAAACAAGTCATTGCATGCAAAACTGCTGGAGCATGAGAACCTCTGGGACACCCAGCCGCCAAACAGTGACAAACCTCTCCGGTGGGACTCCTGACATGTTCCGCATGGACTGTCCCAGAGCTCTGTGCAGCAGAGACTGCAAAATCCTGGAGGACTTGAGAATTCTGAATAGGAACCAACAGTTCACTGTCTCTTCCAGAATAAGAACTAGAAAGAAAAGCCCATTGCAGGCAAATAACAACTCGTTCAAGGAATCCCCTGAGCTGAAAATGACCAGAAAGTGGGAAATTAGCAGAGGTATGTATCGTATGTGCTTGTCCTGTTCTTACTTTTCTTATAGGGACCTGTTAATGGCCAAAACTGGGGAGCAAATACTAGGTGCATCCTTGGTTTGAACCAGTCCAGCTGTTGTAATGGTCTCAGGGCAGACTGCTTTCCGGGAGGATGCACGCCACAAGTCCATCAGTTTGGCCCACTGTGAGATGAGGTTGGAGTAGCCCCCATGCTTCTGTCCCTGCAATATATAATCTGTCGGTGTTTGCTTGACAGTGATGTCTTTTCTTCTTGGTTAGAAGTTTTGCTTTGAAAGGCAGCTCTGATGACTCTGATTTATGATGACAGCAACTTCAGTGGCATTTAAAGAGACTGGAAGGAAGAGATAAATAAGCTTGAAGGTTGCTTAATAACGCAATGGAAGAATTGTTCTTCCCTATAAGGTTCCTAAATACTAAGCCAGGCATGGGAATTTGTCTCACCTTGTTTTAGACATCTAAAAGTTGGACATCTTGTTCAAGCTGGTCCTTCAGAGTTTCTCTGCAGGATCCATGTGCAGGAGAGGATGCCAGCACATCTAGAAGGCAATTCCTCTCCCTGTTTTAGGCATGCACTTTGGGACAGGATGAACCACGCTCTGGAGATGCCCATCCTCTTTCTGCTGACTGCGGAGAGAGTGCAGAGCACTGCACAAGAAATCTGACTTTTAGAGGACTGAGGTTAGGCAAGAGCAACCCAGACTAGGCAGAGTGAGCAAAGCCATGTTCAGAGACAGAGCTGTCCCCTGACAGCTCTGGATGCTTTGATTCGGTGACGGTTTGAGTCTTGCTTCTTGGGTTGCCAGAGCCTGAGAGCCATGAATGGTGTGCTTGGTCTTTGGGTGAGTGTCACAGAGCGCTCCTTGCGGCATCTCCCACGGGAAACCCAGCCAGTACTGGAGAAACCTACCTCCTGCTCTGCTCGGGTGATGGTCAGTGCAATACAGAGGGAAACCTGGGGAGGTCAAGCAAAGCTGGAGGATAGCAAGGACTCCTCAAAGAGAAGTGTGAGGAACTCAGTTATCTGCTAGTTAGGCTGATAAAAAGGGGCACAGGGGATTCTGCAGCACAAATGCTCAGGTTGAATCTCTGAGAGGATAACAAGCTCTGGCATTTTTAGGGCAGAATGAAAAAAAAAAAAAGAAGCTGAAACAGCAGCAAACAATAACTCTTGATCTAAATCTTACAGATCGCTGTACTTGCAATGAATCCAATGGGGCAACCGTCCAGGTAAGGACTGCAAAACTGGGCCTGTTGGATGAGACCTACCTTGACCCAAAAAGTTCATAATTGTCCTTCTAGCTCCAGCAGAGATTGTGCAGCCTTGACTAGTCCCTCCTCAGCTCCTCTAGTATTTCACCTGGAAGAGAGGAAAGAATTCCCGTTCCTCTGAGACATAAAAAGAGACTTAATTCATGGCCCCGAACACTAAGAGTAGTTCTGCTGATCCTGCATAAGACAGGTCAGAAATTCCCACCAAGAACTCTCTACATTAGAGAAAACACGTTCTTCATGGGGAATGGCATTCATCGCGCTTTCAAGTAACCGCCGCTTACTGCTTCACAAGGTGCTGGGAAGATGCAGCGCATCTGTTGTGCTAGCTATTAATTAATTAACATTCAAGAGAGAAGCCGCCGGTTCCACTTGTGCGAGCAAGTTGCTCTCTGCGCGGTGTGCTGCAGCTCATGGCTGCCAGGAGGATTCGGTGCAAGATGGCAGCTGGGCTGGGCCGGCAGGATGCTAGAAAGAAAACTCTTATTTTCAGGAGCCGTGGCAGTGTCGTGACACACCAGGGACTAGTGCACACACACCGTTCCCTGCCCCACATTTCTCACAGGGAATGCAATACCATCGCATTGCTCGCATGTGCTTTCAGTGCATAAATGCACACCACTGTTTCCACCTCTTTGTTGACAGCTCTTTTATCAGGTCTTGATTAAACAAAACATTTAAATCCTTATCCCTATTTAAGCACGTGCCTGAGACATGTCTGTGTGGCAGAATATTTAAACACTAGCTTTCAGTGCCACTTGCTTCAAGGAGCACAGACAGGCTTCAGAATAACTTTGGGTGTAACGCTTTGCTGAATCAGGACCTTGCCTTTTCCACTGGAGAGGACAACCATCTAGGTACAGAGAAGTGCAGTGCAAGAAGACATCCCGTTTGTTGCAGGAGACGCAAGCTAACACTGTCTTTGCAGGAGCAAATGTGGGTGGAAGGACCTCACAGGTTCCTCCTGAGCCTTCAAGTCTATCTTGAATTGGTTAATAGAGGTTATGGTAAAGGGTGACTTGGTAGTTGGACCTCACCTGAGAGTCAAAGCCATATACACATTCAACTTTAGGACAGATCTCAGTGCTTTCAGTCCCGGGACACATCTATCTTCCATCCCTGTTGTTCATTCAGCCAGGCTGTGCGTCGGCCTCAGTGCATCCACTCTTTGGATTTTTCCTGATGGATGGGGCTGTATTCGTCTCTGACTTTCCCATCCAAAGCACGTGAACCACAGCTTGGGTCTCAACAGGTGAGTGTTGCCACAAACTCCTTCAGGGGCATCACTGCTGGGAAATAGGGATGAGTCCTCTCCCACCCAGCCCATTACTGGTGTCTGCTGAGGACTGACCTCTTAAAGGGTGTGAAGAGTGCAGAGCTCTGCTGTGGCAAGGCTGTAAATAAGCAGAGACCTTGGTGTAGGTGCTTGCAGCTTCTTCACAGCAACGGGTACAGATAGATCAGTTGAAACTAAGGAAACAGCGGTGGGAGAGTCTAGAGGCCTGATCT